>NW_024097500.1:1281250-2562500 GCF_016545835.1 Crotalus tigris
TTTAAGTCCATCAATCGTGTATCCTTCCATGCCAGCTGTGGAGATTGGGAGTGAAGGGCACCATATTCTCGTGGTTCACTTCTTTCTCTCCGGTTGATCCCAGGCTGTATTGATGGGGAGGGATTGGAATCCATTATCCTCAGTATGCTGAGGATACCTAATTGTACGTCTTGCCCAAATGAAGTTGTCAAAGGCCTGGAGGCTTTAGAGACCTGCTGGGGAAAAAGAAACTCAGGCTACATTCTGGTCATCCAAATGGCCATAGATATTGCCCTAAAAGAAGCTGCTGTCCGCAATATGTAAAAAGTAAAAAGTCAGTGTGGAAAATCATATGGGTGTAGTTTGCAAGCTAAGCTGGCTCAGGAATTCTGGGAGTTGAAGTCCACGAGTCATAAAAGAGCCAAGGTTGCCTACCCCGGTCTAGACTCTCCTGCTTGAGCAGGGGGCTGGACTAGAAGACCTCCAGGTCCCTTCCAGCTCTGTCTGATTTTGATTGAACGCTGGGCCGGGGGCTATTGGAAAAATCCTCCGGTCTTTTCCAGGCGAGCCGCTCGACTCTCCCCGGGGCAGGGGGAGAGCTGCGAGATGGGCGGGGGCGTTGCTTGGGAGACGGGGCAGGGCGGGGCCCGGGCGGGCGGGGGGGGCGGCAGGGCCCGGAGAGGTTTTCCGCTGCTGGCCGGGCGGGGGCGGGGCCGCCGCGGAGGGGCCGCCCTGTCTCCGCCCCCTCCTCAGGGGGCGGGGCTCCGCACCTGCGGCTAGCCCGGTCCGGGCAGTTGAGGCGGAAGCTCCGGCCTGGCTTCGCCGCGCGGCGGCGGCGTCTGCGGGGCGGTGGCGCCGGCCCGTTCGTCTGAGGGAGGCCGCGGGCCTTCGGCGCAGGGCGGCGGCTCCCGGAAGGCCTCTGCAGGCCCCTCGTCGGCCGGCCCTCCCGCCGGGCTGGCCCCGCGGCCGCGTCTCTTGCGCCGGGTACGGAGGCGGGGAGGCCGCGCGGAGCCGCCGAGCTTCCCTGCGCTCTCCGGTGCTGCTGCGCCCGGGTGTGGGTGGGGGTCCCTCGGCAGGTGGACCCCGGCATAGGCGGGTAGGTGGCTTCCTCCGGCCCGGCTGCGGCCCGGAGGGGAAGGCGCCGCGCTGGGCCCAGACGCAGAGCCGAGTCCCGGTTCTTGCTTTCGGAGAGCAGCCCTCTAACCAGGGTTAGTTGATTGTAGTTTGTGCTGCTCGCTCGTCTCCCAGCGTCATCTTCCCCTTAATTTATGCGGCTCTTCCTCCCTCGGCTCCCTCTTTCCTTTTCCTCCCACTCTTTCTTCTCTCTCTCCCTCCCTCCCTCCCTGCATCCGCCCTTCTTGCAAACTCGCACCTCGGCCCTGCCTGTGGTTTCTTTGCTGCGCTCTTTAAATTAGACCCCCCCGGGGGGGCGCAAGTGCCCAGGCGCCTCCCCGACCCCCTTGCAGGATGACAGTGAGCAGCACGGGGGAGGGGGGGAGAGAAACCCCTTCTTTCCTTCTTTCCTCCCCCATGAATGCAGGGCTCACAACCAGCCTGCCCCTGCGTCTCTGGGGAAGTGAGCCCCCCTCCAGTCACCCAGTCCCTGCAGTTGGCCCTGGCCCAGCCCCTCTTTCTGCCCAACCCCCCCCCCACCTCCCCAGTTCTCTCTCCTTGTGGCAGACAATAAAAGGAGACCTGGCTCCTTGCTAGCCCCTCCCTTGGGCCTGCTCTCCCAGGCCCTGCGTTGTGGGGTCCTCTGGGGGATTAGGCTCTGTAGGGTCAGCTGTTAAGCAGGAGGTGGCTTGGCTTGGGGTTATACCATTCATGCTGCAGATTTTGCTCCCAAGACGCACAGCTCTTAACATGGACCACATCTGTTTCCATGTTTTGAGTTTAATTCTCATAATGATCAGAACATGAACAAATGCTCCAGTGGGCCTGGAATTGATGCAAGTAGACTTATGATGCATGTCTCTTAATAGCCACAATTGGAACTGGCAACTCCATTGCTAAGCAGTGTGGTCGCTAACCAACACATCACTTGATCGCAACTTGCGATTTTTCCAATTCGATGTCTTTGCATGCCAGCAGCCTATTGCCAGATGTCAATCATGTGACCATGGGATGCTGTGTTGGTCGTAAGTGCAGGGACCAGCTGTAAAGTTACGTTTTCAGTGTTGTCGCAACTTCAGATGGTCACTTAAACAGTCAATGTAACAGTTAAGTGAGAACTGTACGTTATTTAGCAGTTGTGATTTCCTGAGTGAGAGAAGGATGACTGTAGCTGCCTTCTGTCTGGTATAGATGGCGATGTCTGGGCTTCTGGCTGGTCTTTGGACGTGCCCAGAGAAGCGGGGGCTCTCGGTGTTGAGCTTGGTGCTGTGTGGCTGGTGCGTCTCTGGGCAAAAGCCTGGATTAGAAGAAGCTAAGTTTCCCTTCCTCTCTCCTTCCTGCAGGTGTTGCAGCTCTGCTGGATGGTGCAAGGCATGGAACGGTTTGCCAGCTCCGGGACCCAGACGGAGGCAGTGGTGGTGCTGTCGCTGGCCCAAGCCGCTGTCTTGGGTCTGGTATCTGAGAATGAGTTCTTGGGAGGCACGGTCAATCCAGACAGCATTTTCTCCAGCTTGGCAGGAAAACTGGATGACGCAGCAGCAGCAGCAGCAGCAGCCGAACTGAAGCAGCCCGAAAGCAGCAGCCCAGCTGGCCCATCCCAGGGGGAGCCCCTTGAGGAAGAGGAGGGCCTGGAGGCAGAAGCCCCCTTTGGGAAACAGGCACGGAGGAGGAAGCGCCCCCCTATGCGCCTGGTGCCAAACGTGAAGCACGAGAGGGGCGAGATGGAGGAGGAGGAGGAGGAGGAGGGCAGTCCCGAAGCGCCTGCCGGAGGCCCCGAGGAGCAGGTGGAGAGCAGCAACCCAGAGGAGCCCTGTCCTGAGCCAACAAGGCAGAGTGGCACCGGCAGGATGGCAAGCCTCAGCCCCTTCAGCAGGCGGCCTCAGCCAGTGCAGCCTCCGCGAAGGCCCCTGCAGCAAGAGCATTCCTTGGGAGCCTACGAGGAAAGGTTCCCCGGCTCACCCCAAGCTGGCCTGAACAGGGCAGAAGCCTTTCCCAGCGGCTGCAGTTTCCCACCCGGCCTGCCGTCCCTGAGTGGCATGGAGAACCAGCTGCCAGCCTCTCCCCCAGAGCAAGGCAAGAGTGGAGCAGGCTTCGCCTGGCAGGAGCCCCTGGACTTTGAGGCGGAGGTCCCCGGTGAGCACAGCAAGAAGGTGCACATGGACCGCCTGGACATCAATGTCCAGATTGATGATTCCTACCTGGTGGAGAAGCGCTGGCAGTGCCGTCTGTGCGAGAAGTCCTATACCTCCAAGTACAACCTGGTGACCCACATCCTGGGGCACAACGGCATCAAGCCCCACTCCTGCCCACACTGCAGCAAGCTCTTCAAGCAGCCCAGCCACCTGCAGACCCACCTGCTCACCCACCAGGGCACCCGGCCCCACAAGTGCCAGGTGTGCCACAAGGCCTTCACCCAGACCAGCCACCTCAAGCGCCACATGCTGCTGCACTCAGACGTCAAGCCCTACAGCTGCCGCTTTTGCGGCCGTGGCTTTGCCTACCCCAGTGAGCTCAAGGCCCACGAGGGGAAGCACGAGAGCGGGCGCTGCCACGTCTGCGTGGAATGCGGCCTGGACTTCTCCACCCTCACCCAGCTCAAGCGCCACCTGGCCACGCACCAGGGGCCCACACTGTACTCGTGTCCCGAGTGCAACAAGTCCTTCCACTACCGCAGCCAGCTGCAGAACCACACCCTCAAGCACCAGAACGTGCGGCCCTTCGTCTGCACCGAGTGCGGCATGGAGTTCAGCCAGATCCACCATCTCAAGCAGCACTCGCTCACCCATAAGGTAGGCCGGGCCCACTGTGGTCATGCGGGGGTCCAGCAGCCTCCTCCTGCTCCGGTGTCCTGGCTGGAGCAGCTGAGGTCAGCCACAGAGCTTTCCAGGGCTAGCCAGGCCACTGTGGCCACTTCCATCTCTTTCAGGGCGTGAAGGAGTTCAAGTGCGAGGTGTGTGGGAGAGAGTTCACGCTGCAGGCCAACATGAAGCGGCATATGTTGATCCACACCAGCGTGCGCCCCTATCAGTGCCACATCTGCTTCAAGACCTTCGTGCAGAAGCAGACGCTCAAGACCCACATGATTGTGCATTCGCCCGTCAAGCCATTCAAGTGCAAGGTAGGGCTGGGACGGGAGGAGGCCAAAGCTCCATATTTCATGTGTCTTCCCCCCCCCCCGAGCTACGTTTGGGGCCCTGGGAGGAGCTCTGGACTTGGCCAGGCACACCTGAGCTGGCCAGCCTGCCACCCACACATTGAGCCCCGCCCCGTCTTCTCTGTCTGCAGGTGTGTGGGAAGTCCTTCAACCGCATGTACAACCTCCTGGGCCACATGCATCTGCACGCCGGCAGCAAGCCCTTCAAGTGTCCTTACTGCTCCAGCAAGTTCAACCTGAAGGGGAACCTCAGTCGACACATGAAAGTCAAGCACGGCGTGATGGATATCAACCTGGACAGCCAAGGTGGGCGGGGGGGGGAGCACCTGAGAGGGGAACCCCAGACGCTGTTTTCCCTGAGGTGCCCCCGAGGCAACCTGGCATGTTTGCATTTTTTCCCAGATCCCATGCTGGACCTGGCAGGCACCAATCCCTCAGAACTGGACGGGCAGCAGGAGATGGACGATTACGAGGAAAACGCCTACGACTATGGGGCAGTGGGGAACCCCAGCGGTGGGTCTGCTTTGGCAGAACAGACCATGAAGGAGATAGCCTACTACAACATGTTATAGTTGGAATGGGAAGGGCCTGGTTAAGGGGGGATGGAGGGGGTTACCACCCCCCTAAAGTGGGCTGCACAGGAGAGCCCTGGGAGGAGCCTGCTGGACCTGCGGCCCTTGCTCCGTTACAGCCTCTGCGGCCCTCCCAGCCGCCTCTTGACCAGGTGTGGCTCTAGCTGGGTTCCAGCCTTGTGGGACTCCACTTGCCTTACTCTACCTCCCACACTTGGCCAGGGCGACCTTTAAGACCCAGCCCAAGTCGTGGCCGAAGCGACTGGGGGGAGAGAGGCTAAGCAGATCTCCCTCGGTTTGCTACCAGACTGGACCACAAGCGCTTGCCTCCCACCCACGTTGCAATCTACCTCTGCCCTGCACTCTGAAAGAGCAGCCTGGGTCAGGAAGCCTCCCGATTCAGTGGACTACAAAGCGCCTCCCCTTACTTGGCAGAATGGTCACGGCGCGCCCTGCACAGTCTGTGGCCATGTTCTATTCCTGGGGCATTGCCACAAAGTGGATTGCCCCTTTTGTGCGTAGAGCTACTGTGTTTATTTTCCAGTTCTGAAGAAGTTCAGCAATAAATGAATATTGTTTGGCAGACGGACTGGGTGGTGCCGCCGGAGCAGTGTGGATGTGTTGTGCGGACTGACTGTCACACTAAGGGAGAAGCCATCATTTAATAGCTCTCTTTGGCACCCAAGGCCGTGCCCACGGCAGTTACAGCACTCAACCATTTTCTTCTCTGCTGGCAAGATCTGCAGTCACAGAATAGGGAGGGGAGCAAGGTGGTCTCCTTCCCAAGAGTGGCCCAATGGCCTCACAAGCTTTAGAAGCATGCCAAAAAGGACCCCTGTTGAACGGGAGCAGCCATCCGTGCGCGCTCAGTCCCTGTCAGCAGGGTCTCTGCTGCTGCAGCTCCTCCTCTCCTACTGCTTGCTCAGGGCTCTATCCAGATTGCTCTTGATGGCGTCCAGGAAGTCAGTGGTGTTCACAAAGTGCTCGTTTAACTTTACACTGCAGGGAGAGAAGAGGCACACGGTCATTCTGGGGAGTGCAGGGCTTCTGGCCAATGCGTCCCAATCCGAGCCAGGGCTCACTTGCTTAATCCATGGATGCAGCCAGCCAGATCTTTTGTCATTGTCCCGCTCTCCACCGTCTCCACGCAGACCCTCTCCAGAGTCTCGGCAAACCTGGTGAGGGAGGGGAAGGCTGAGGGATAGAGCGGAGCCCCCCTCGGTCTGGGGAGAGGCTTCCCACAGCTGGCAATGCCAGTGCACAAAGCCCCCTGGCTCCTCCCCCCAACTGCTGCTCCCCAAGAGGGCAGCGGGCTGCTCTTACTTGACCAGCTGTGGGTTGCTGTCCAGCTTGCCTCGATGCTGCAGGCCTCTGGTCCAGGCAAAGATGCTGGCAATGGGGTTGGTGCTAGTGGGACGGCCCTGAGGGAGAAGTGCAAGCAAAGAGCGTGGGCTCAGGGGACTTGGCGGCCTGGCCACTCACATCAGTGCCCCCCAGGACTTCCCCACCCTCCAGGCAAACACACCTTCTGGTGCTCCCGGAAGTGGCGAGTCACCGTGCCGTGAGCAGCCTCTGCTTCGATGGTTTTTCCATCCGGACAGACGAGAACCGAGGTCATAAGACCCAGGGAGCCAAACCCTTGGGGCAAACCCAAATGTTGGTCAGACAGGGTCCATCTGACCAGGAAGGAGGGAGGCACTGCTCCCTTTGCTCACCAACATCCAGAAACCTTGCGCAACTCCCTAGAGGCACCCAGGGCACAGCTGGTGCCGTGGTAAACGCAGCAAGGGCATGCTGTGTGAAGAGAAAAGCCCCCTCCCCCCAGGAAGCTGGGAGGTTCGTAGCTGGTCCCCCCTCCGCTTCTTTCCCCAGAAAAAAGCTTTGTGGTCCTTAGGAGAGGGGGCCCCTGAGCCCAAGCTGCTTCTCCTGGAAAGGGCCACCCTAGCCTAGCTGCACCAGCTGAAGGGGGGGACCACTCTTGCCACAGGCTAAGGGCTCAGGATGGGGTCCTCAGCACCTTGGTCCTGCTCTCTCGCCCCCAGTCCATCTGCTGGTTGTGTGCCCTGGGCAGGGCCAGTAAATACCTTGGGCCAGGATGTCCGATTGGACATCTCCGTCGTAGTTCTTGCAAGCCCAGACGAAGCCGCCCGCTGATTTCAGCACCTGGGCCACCATGTCATCGATGAGCCTGTGCTCGTACCAGATCTTGAGCTTGTCAAAGTCGGTCTTGTAGTGCCTGACAGGGAGGAGGACAGGAACCCTCCTCAGACAGGGCCGGCACGGCCGGCCCTGGATAACTTCCAGTGCAAAGGGGCACCAGGTAGGCAGGCTCTTGAGGCCCCTGTTGAAAGAGCCAAGGGAGCTGCTTCCACCCCACGGCCCCATTGGGCTAAATAGCTCACTTATCAAAGACTTCCTGGAAGATATCCTTGAACCGCCCATCGTAGGCCTTGAGGATGGTGTTCTTGGTACTCATGTAGAGCGGCCATTTCTTCTGGATGGCATACTGGAAGCAGCTGTGGGCAAAGCCCGAGATGGACTGCAAAAGGCAGGCCGAGTGCTCAGTGGGATGTGCCTGAGGCGGGGCTGCAGAGCTCCCCTCCCTCCCTCCAGGGAAGGTTCAGCAGGCCAGACCCCCCCCCGCCTGGGGGTTTCCCCAGGGAAAGCTGCGTCTAGGCCAGTCCTGCCCTGCCCCCTCTGCCAAGCCGCCCCTCTTCCTCCTCACCTCATCCGTGTTGTACATGCCCAGGCCGACACCCCCGCCTGGGAAGTTGAAGACTTCCCACTCCTTGGCTCCACTGCCATCTTTGGGCACGAAAACCATCTTGAAGGTCCCTGATTTATCCACCACGAAGTCTGTGGCTTTGTACTGAAAAGCAGAGCCCGAGAGATTATGACAGCCAGCCCCCCCTACAAGACGCAAAGGCCCTAAAGAAGCCAAGATCAAAACCCATCTGGGGTAAGCAGTTAAACCCAGTTAAAAAGAAGAAAGGTTTCAAAACTGCATGTTTAGGCCAGACAAATAAGGAATGCTTTGCAAAAGGAAAAATCCGGGCGGATCAAGCGCTGCTGAGGAGAGCCCGAGAATGGCCTGGCTAGAAAACTGGCCTTTTCCTCCCATGTTCAGGCTTCAGAGCAGCTGTGGAAATTCCTCAGCTTCGATTTTTCCCGTCTTTATAACCTTTGGTCTAATGCCCATCCCCCACCCTGCTAGGACGTGTCCTGTCTGTGGCTTCTCTCTCCTGTCTCTGTCCTTGTCCCAACTGTTTGCTGAGCTATAATTCAAGGTTATCGTCCCACAGAGGAGGTGGCCCCATTGGGAAGCTGTGACTGGGAGGATCATATACTGGAGCCTGGATTCAGGTATTCATTCCGGAAAATGTTTTTGGATCGGATCAGCAGATTATATCCCATTCACATTCACTTAATGACTTCCAGGTCCTGTAAATGTTCCAACTATTAAACCCCGAATAAAGTGCAGAAGTTTCATCTTTTTAAATCGTTAGCAACTTTGCTAATTCTCTTAACTTCCTTAGGTGGCTTTGCAAGTAGAAAAACTCCCAGAGCCCACAGACATCCCGACAGGCCTTTCCTCCCATGGTTCCAAATGGGTCCTGGGAGCTGCACCAGGACACCCAGCAGCAAGAGAACGGCTTTGGGTGGCCTGGCAGCAGGGCACCCCTCCCCCCTCGCAAGCCCACCTGGTCACCGTGAGCGTGTCTCCCAATGGTGATGGGCTTCGTCCAGCCTGGGACCAGGCGAGGGATGTTCTTGCAGACGATGGGCTCTCGGAAAACCGTCCCGCCCAGGATGTTCCGGATGGTACCGTTGGGGCTCTTCCACATCTTCTTCAGCTTGAATTCTGCAGGGGTCACAAGGGAGACGCATCTGGGATTAGGGCCAGGGTGACTTGCCCAACCCCTCCGACACCTCAGACAGATGCCCCTGGGTGGAGCTCCTGCCTCGCCTGGTCGCACATACCTTCCACACGGCCCTCATCGGGGGTGATGGTGGCACACTTTACAGCCACACTGTACTTCTGGGTGGCCAGGGCTGAGTCGATGGTGACTTGGTCCTCCGTCTGGTCCCGGTGGGGCAGTCCCAGGTCAAAGTACTTCAGCTGCACGTCCACGTTGGGCAAGATCAGCTGCAGGTGGCAGACAAGAAGCCGTCAGGACCAGACACGCGTTTGGCCGCCTCACCTGGGCAGTCGCTCACCTGGGCAGTTGCCAAGAGAGGCAGGGTGCGTGTGCTTCCTCCTCTGCACATTTTATGGGCAGAGATCACTTTCAAGCCCTCGGGGCACACTATTCTGCAGGGGAACGTAGGGGAACCTGACACTGCCCTCCTCTGTGAGCCTCTGCCTTGGATGCGAAAAAAGGGTTTGTGGCATCGCCTGGGCTGCCTAAGATGCATGCGGGAAGCAACAGGATGCCTCAGGATTCCCCATCTCAAAGCTTCAAATCCGGCTCTCCCTGCTTCTCCTTCGCTTTCTACTCTGTCCAAGCACTCCCACCGCTCACCCCGAGCTCACGGCCACCGTCACAGTCTCAGTGCCAGGTACCTTCTCCTTGATGAAGGCCCAGATGATCCGGGTCATCTCATCCCCGTCCATTTCCACCACAGGGTTGGCAACCTTGATTCTCTGGTCAGCATCTGCAGAGAAGAGGGGATCAGAGGTGGCAAGGCCCTGACCCTCCCTGCGCCCCAAGTATCCGCCCCAGACAACCCCAGGCCCCTTCAGGGGGGCAGCAATGCCCAAAAGGCCCATTTTGGAAGCGTCCCATTTGTTAAAAGTGACTAGAAGGGCAGGTTTACGCCCCCAAGAGGACCAGGCTCCTCTCTCGAACCAGCGGCTGCTTCTGACATACTGCCCCCTGCCCACCCCACCCGCGGAGGTGGACCAAACTTTCCGGTGGGGGCTTTTGACCGTCCGGGCGCATCTAGCGGCCCGCCCGGGAAGAGGATCTAGCGCTTTCCGGGTCCTGGGCCACCTCCCCGTCCTTTGCGGGGCCCACTTGCTCCCCGGAGGGTCTCCAGGGCTGCTGCCACCCTCCTGCCACATCGCGCTGCCGCTGAAGGGCCGCCCCGCCCCAAAGAGGGGCGGCCTCTGCCCGCCAAAGGGACAAGGTCACGCTCAAAGGACGCCGGGGGCGGGAGGCCCGGCCGCCCCTCTGCAGCCCGCCCAGCGCCAGCTGGCCCCGCGTCCTCCGACAGGTGCCGGGCCGGGCCGGCTGCCAGGGCCGTAGAAGGGGGGGGGGCGGCGGCACGGGCTCGGTCGCGGCGCCAGAGGCCTTCCCCAGCCCGACCGCTCCGGCCAGCGAAGAGGGCCGGGCCCGCAGCCCTTGCCGGCCGAGACCTCAGCGGAGCAACGCCGGTTTGCGGGCGGGCTACCGACAGGCACGTCGCATCCTCGATTTGGCCGAGCTCCAGGAGACGCGGAACCGGCGCGCTCAGCCGGTGCTCTCCCGGCCAGGCGGGCTGCCGATGCCCCCGCCGCCACCGTCCCTTCTGCCAGCGCTGCCCGGCGGCCCTGCGGCTGGACGAGGCCGCCCCGAGCAGGCTGGACGGTCGGCGGAGACAGGCCGGCGGTCGATGGTCGGGACCCCTAGGTCACCGGCGGAGGCAGGCGGTCCCCCCCCCGGGCGGGCGAGTCGGCGGGGGGGCGCACGGCGGGACTGCCTCTCCGGGGCCGGGAAGCGGAAGGCGCCGCGGCGCTCCGACCCGACCCGTGCCCCACTCACAGTGCCGGTGGGACGGGCGAGGCCAAGCGCTGAGCGCGGGAAGCGCCGCGGCCGGGCAGCGAGGCCAGACGGCGGCGGCGACGGCGGCGGCGGCCCCAGAGCGGAGGTAGCGTGCCATCGCGGCGGGCGGCGGCGGAGGAAAGGGAAGGCGAGCAGAGCGCCGCCGCGAGCGCAGCAACCCTGGAGCCGCCCCTGCCCCCCCCCCTGCGCCGGGCCCTCCCTGGGGCGGGGCGTCCCTGCTCGGCGGCCACGTGCGTCTTTGTTCCCCGCCCGCCCCGGGTCCCCTTTGCGCGGGCGCCCTTCACCCGGGGCCGTCGGTCTCGCCTCTTGCCTCCTCGCGGATGGATCTGGACTCAGCTGCACCAGGCCGGGTGGTTGCCGGGGTCTGTCCCAGGTGGGAGAAGCTCTGGGCTTCTGCCCCCCCCCCGCCCATGCCCAAAACCCGTGGCCCAGGAGAGGCAGGCCAGCAGCCCCCCCAGCCACGCCGGGTGGAGGTGTTTCCTTCTGCCAGCGGTTGACATGACCGGAAGTTTCCATCAGGACATCAAGCTGGTTGGGGACAGATGGACACTCAATGTTGACCCCACTTGTGGAAATACAGGCAGGGGAGTCGGCAACTGGGGCACACCATGGCATTGCCGCTTCTGAGGCACCAATCGCTGATCAGGACAGTGGTACTGGGGGGGGGGGGAGATTTTGCTTCTCCCCTGGAACAGAGAGAAACTCCCTCCAGCTATTTTTAGTCTTGCCACTAGGGAAAATTGGGAAGGCCCCAAGCCAGGGACCACTGTGCACAATGATGCTGAAACCCACCTGATCATCAGCTATTTGTGTTTTGGCCAATGCTGACTGGCTGAATGCCCTGCTTGCTCCTCTGCTGGGTGACACAGCTTGCCATTCTTATCCGGCCTGCCCCTTTCCCAGTCTGAGGGCTGCAAGTTCTGCCTAAGGAAGAATAGTGCAAAGGCCTTTATGATAAAGGCCGGAGAGGGGCAGCCAGTAAGTCTGGTTGCAGGTCAGCCAACTCTGACCCGCTCCTCGTGACCACAGCTGTAGAGTCCAGCACAGCACCGGTGGCCTTCCAGAGGGGCTTAAACGGGGCTCTTCAAGACCAGAACTCAAGGCAGGCAATTCCCACATGCTGCAGATATGGGTCGAATTATGGCTAGTATCTGCCAGAAGAAACATTTCTATGTTGGGGTGCATTAACAGAAAAAGTTCAGGGGGGGGGAGATAAAGGTCAGCCCTGTTTGAGTTTTTGTCCTGTTCCGGGCTCTGAAAGAAAGGGGAGCAAGTTTGCTGAGGGCAGGGAGGGAAGGGGCCAGGAGAAGGGATGGAATAAGGGAGGCTCTCTCTGGGCTTGTCAGCATAAATAGAGAGGGGATTTACTCTCTTGCTCCAGATGGGCAGGTCCAAGTTCCAGAGGTCAAAACTGTGAGGAAGGAGGAACTTCCTGACCTCACAAACCATCAGCAGTTGCAGAGGCTGCCCATGAAGACAGGTAATCAGACAGGCTGGAGGCTCATGCTCAGATGGATCTTGCACCAAGCAAGTCTAGATGGCCTCTAATATCCTTCTAACTCGATTCTATCTGTTTAAGAAAAGAGGGTAGTCATTCCAAGCCTGTATTATTAACTTCAAAAAAGTGGATCAGGGTGGCTTATAAAAGCAGTAAAGAATTAACTGTAAGGTATAGCTCAGTCCCTGCCCCATTAAGATAGCTCAACTATTCATTCAACAAGGTATCTAGAAACATGGTTTGCTAAGATTTTTGACCAAGACCCACAATGCATTGTTTCTTCCAAGGACTGAATGTGAAGTTTCCCCTGCCCTCTGCTGGTCATCCCTAGCTGAGGATGAAGCCAAGAAGGCAAGTGGAGCAGAGCCTTCATTGCCCTACAAGCTGCCAGCATGATGTGTAGCCTCATCTTCTACTCTGGGAACCTACAGACTTCCTGACAGCTTTGCACGATGGTGGGAATCAGTGATTTCATTCTTGTCTGCAATAAAGGTTCTGATCTAGCTGAGAGGAGTCTGGGAATCTCCTGTCAAACCAAGTGGAGGAGTCAAGTCTGGAGATCTGCAGTTTAATTCAAGCTCACCTGGGGAGCCTCAGAAATGCGAATTTGGCAACTGCTTGTCCAGCTCTTTGTATTCTTGAAATGTGGGAAGGATATCTGCCATCCCTTCTTTCACAAAAGGTAGACTTAACAGAGGCACTGATACTTATTAAAATCTTTGACCCAGCAGACTGGGAAAAGGATCAGCCAGTCTCAGATGTATCAGGGCTGTTCTTTTTTTGCTAAGTTGGCCAAGGCGGTTGCATTTCCAGAAAAGCTGGGTAGCTCTTGAATGGTTTTAGTCAAGCTTTCAGCGGAGAGGCATCTAAAGGGTAACCTTGACAAAGGAATGCAAGAGTCACTGGGAGAGCCAATCAGAGAAAGTAAACAAGAGCTCAGTCCTGGCCGAGAGAGAGAACAGGAGAAAGAGAGCCAGGACGGGATGGGTGCAATCTCTGGCAGCTTCAAGATTCTGCTGTTATATCTCTGCTAAGAAAGGGTCCTCCCGAGACCTTCTTAAGGTCTGTTTATCAGCTTGGCCTGCGCAAAGGGACCAGATGGCAGCTTTGGATGGCTTTGGTGGATGTTACAGCCTCACCAGAATCCTCAGAGTGAGACAAGGAGCCTGAGCAGAGGAGACCTCACGAGATCACGAGGGGCCAGATTCTGGCAGAGCCCTGACCCAAGAGCACATCAGCCACTCTGAAGATCCGGGCAAAAGGAATCAGCGGGTCTCTTGGAGGAACAGGTGGCAGGCCCCGAGTTGAGCCACGTCCACATCCAAACCAGCCCACAGTCCCATGCCTCTCCGTTGGGCCAACTCCAGATTTGGGTTCCTGGGGTTTGTTTCTGCTAATCTGCATGTCGATACTTAATTTAGAAGGTGCAGGATGCTCACCAAAGGAGGAGAATACCGAGAGACAAGACTTTCAATACATCTTTAAAAAGGTTTATTAAGAAACTGACCCTGAATACTTATGTGTCAGGAAGATACAACCCCAATCAGCCAGGTGAGCCCTAAGGGCAGAGAAGGTTCACATTCTGGAATTTGACTCACAAGAAAGCTTGGGGAAAGGGGTAAATCCTGCAGCCCTTTGTGGCTCTCATTGATGCTAGAATAGCAAGGTGAAATCAGTGTTTGTGTTTACAACCATTGGAGAGGAAGCGATTACCAGACGATTACCAGATGGCAAGCAAGCACACAACAGAGAGAATTGCCTTGGCGCCAGCTATTTGCTTATCTGCTCCCCTGGCTTAGAACACAAAAGGAAGCCTTTGGGGTAATCTTGGTCAGGATCATGCCAATTTCAGCTAGCAGGAGGAATCAACTAATCTGGCAAAGAAAAGCAGTTTAGGAAGGTATAGCTGGTCCAAGCAGCCTCTTCCTTCTACAAGGGGTGGGAAGTGGGGCACATGGCACGGGAATGACTCTTGCAGTCAGCCCTGCCTGGGGAGCCTCTGCTGGACAGGGGCAACCCTCGTGGCCCTGCTGACAACTCGCCCTGCACGCCTGAGCTTGGTAACAAAAGCTCTCTGGCTGCTGTGCGCCCAATTCCCAGCTATGCTCAGAAACTTTAATGCAGCAACAAAGCCTCTCAAGCCTTTATTTGACTGGCTTTGTTGGGATTTGCAGGAGAACAAAGGAGCTCCTCGCAAAGTGGAGGATGCCGCCGTCTTGGGCCTTTTGAGTCATGTCTTGGGTTTTATGCCAACCACGGTGTCTTTCTGGATCGTCTGGTCAGGTCACAGTCTGGTGATGGTGCTGTTGCATTTCTGTTGTTAAGTGAGACATTGAGTCTTGCCCGATTTTATGACCTTTCTTGCCACAGCTCTGAAGTGAATCGCTGCAGTTGATAAATTAGTAACCCAGTTGCTAAACAAATCTGGCTTCCCCATTGACTTTGCTTATCAGGTCACTGCGACCATCATAAATATGAGCCATCGCCAAGCGGCTGAATTTTGGAAGGGCAGAAGAGGACATTGATTCCAACTTCCATGTTGCTGGGTGTCGGGACAAACATCAAAAGGAACGTGAGTGGGTGGGTGGCAAAGCCAGGACTGAATTGCCAGGCCTTGAAATATCTAAGCCTTGAAGTGGTCTGGTCTTGGAGAGGAGATGAATTCAGATCCAGCTGCAAAGAAACATGCAAAGGAAGAAATGCAGTGGATGAGTATAAACAATGCTTGGTGGGGAAGGGATCTTAGAGCTCTCTTTCTTAGCCCAACCCTTCTCAGCACAGAAATTCTCAGACTGTCCTGGGCAAAGGGACATTCACAAGTTCATGGGGCAGGCAGTTCCACTGCCATTGCCAAAAGGTAACAGATGAAATGGCTTGCAGGGATAGACAAACAGGGAGAGGCATGATGGATAGGGATGGTATAAACAAGTTTTACATGTTTCCATTACCTGCTTTTCATTTCTTTTCCTTACTGTTTCCTGGGCGATGCACAGTACTGCCTACTTGACAGGAAATAGCATCCTGGGTGACTCTGTGCTTGAAATAGATGCAGGATAAGGAAGACAAGCCAAGATCCTCAACCAAGAAGCAGCAACCAGATGCTCCTGTAGCCAGAGGGATTCCTAAGCCTTGTCAGCCTCTGAATTTCAGATGCAGAGAAGCATCGCGGCCAGTGCAACATGGCAACTGTAATTGCTGCTATGTTCAGTTAAATCAAGAATTTTAATTTTTCCTTTGGGAAAAAGGATCAATCTTGATCTACACTGAAAGCTTTTTTTTTTTTTTAAAAAAAAAACAAGATTAGGTGGATTCAGAATAGAGGAAAGTAAATACAATGTTTTTGTTTATTTAATGTTTTTCTTTTGTGGATGGTAAATTGTTTGTTTTTATTTTGCATTATTTTACAATTGTTTATTTAAAAATTGATTAGTAAAACCAATCTGGTAAAAAAATGGAATTGCTTATTTTGGGGACTAGAATACCCCAGTTGTTCTACTTTGGCGTCAGCATTTGATAAACACCTGGTCAGTCTCTCCAGCGCTGATGGCTCCCATCTGGAGGGCTGAACTGGCCTTTCCCTGCAAAAAAGCCACACCTTCCCAAGAGGATTCTGGTTCTCCAGCCACCCTCCTCTGTGCCCACTTCCCAGGCAGTGCTTCTCACCCAGCACTTAGCTCTGAGCTGGAAAGAATCCAGGGGGCCTCCCTCAAGAGCCTGTAAGAAAGGGACAACCCCGTCCATGAGGCCTGGAGGCCTCTTGACCCCTTGAGGGCAGAGGAGGGTCCAGAACTGGGGTCAAGGGCTACCCAGGCAGGGGCAGACCCTGCTCTAAGTGGACATGTCAATCAAGTCTGCTCAACCAATGGACAGCCAGAGGTGCTGCCTGCCATCTGCACCCGAGGCAAGTGGGCTGGGAGGGCCGTTCTCAGGGTTGCCAAAGGAGGTTGCCAGCCTAGGGGGGAGCCTGCTGGCCAACTCCAGCAGCCTGGTCTCCTTCCTTCCTTCTGCAACAGGTAAGTAGAGGTAGAAAGAAAAAGCAGCTGACCCTCAAAGTTCGTGAGGCAGACGGAGAGGGTGGGGCGAGATTCTTTCCTTTTTTTGCCAAAGGCCAGGGTGACCCGCTGCCCAGCACCCCTTTGGCCCTTGCCCCCTCCCCCATTCCAAGTGCTGGTACCAGCTTGGCTTGCTGACCCCTCGGGTTCCAGGGCCATCTTCCCAGGCTCCAGTTGCCATGGCTATTGCTGGGAACGTGTTGCTATGGAAACAGTGGGAGTGTTGCCTGCAGGGCTCCATCTGCCTCTGGAGCACAGGGAAGGGGATGGACTAACGCCATCCTTCCAGCTGGCCATGGGGGGTCATAAGGAGGCCTGGGAAGATAACTGCAGACCCCTCACATCCTGGACATAAACTGTTTCCCCTCAGGATGCTGCTATAGAGCACTGCATACTAAAACAACCAGACAGGGAGTTTTTTTCCTTGTGCCATCACTCTGGCGAACACTTCTGTCTAATATCTATACTTACCCATGTAGTATGGCTGTAATGTTATTATTTACCTTTATTATCTTCTTTACTCCCCTCGTTTATTGGTGATTATCATTATTCTGTGCTGCACCCGGAGACAAATTCCTTGTGTATCTAATCACACTTGGTCAAATAAAATATTCAGTTCAATTTCTGGGTTGCAGCAGCTGGGCACCAGCAGGTGGAGAGGTTGGCTTCCCCTGCAGGGCCTGGCGTGTCCAGCAGCAGCTCAACCGCCCCTGCCTGGCTCATGCCAGGATTCCAACTCCCTTTTCAGCTGGAAGGAATCCGGAGAGCAGCTCCAGGTAGGGGGGCAGGTGCAGCAAAATTCCCAGGAGCCTGGACTCTGCCTGGGCAGCGGCAACTCTTGCTGACCCTTCCTGGTCTTTGCCTGGCACCAGAGAGCATTGGATCCTCCGGGGGGGGGGAAGGCTCCTCCCTGGCCAAGATGGGCCAGAAGTGGAAGTCGCCTCCCTTGCCTAGGCTAAGGGAAGGGGCTCGCAGCGATCGCCGCCCCGTCCCCTAGCGTGGTTGCCGACAGCGCCTCCAGTGGCGTGTTTAGGTAGCGTATCTGCCAAAGGACACAATCGGGCAAGGCTGAAAAGATACGAGGCCGCTCTGGGGGAAAAACGAAATCACGGCTGATCGGAAAAGGAACGCCGAAGCAATAAGGAAGGGCCAAACTCTGCCCGTCCCGAGGAAGCGGGCGCCACCAGGGCTCCGCAGCAGCCTCTCTTTCGCCTCCCGCGGGTTCTGCGCGCGGTTCACGGGTGAGCGACTAGTGGATCTCGAGGGGACGTCTCTGCCGGCCCGGACCGCGGCTGCCAGGGCTGAGCGCCCTCGGAGTCGGGCAGGTGCCGCCCGCCGCGGCCCGGCCCTCCCCGCAGGCCCGCCCGGGCGCGGCTCCTGCTCAGGTACGGGCCTGCCCGCCACGCCCCGAAGGCGGAGGCGCCGCCACGCCCGCCCAGGCCAGCTGGGACGGCGCGAGCTGGGTTGGGCGACGCCGCTGCCCCTCGCGCCCCGCACTCGCCGCTTGCCGGGCCCTCGCGCCATGGGGCCGCCGCCGCCGCTGCTGCTGTTGCTGCTGGGGCCGCTGCTGCCCTCGGCCGCCCCCGGGGAGGCGGTGCCGCGCCTGAGCTTCGGCCACGGTAGGCGAGCCGCGTCCGGGCGGGCGGGGCGGAGTCGCGGCCTCAACCGAGCCGGGGCGCAAAGGCAGGAGGGGCGGCTGTGGCGGGGGAGGGTCGTGCGGACTCGGCACCCCTTGCGCGTTTGCAAGCCGGGCGCCGGCAACGGCGGGTTGGGCCCACCGGAGGTGAGGCTCGCAGCGGCGGCCCGGTCTTTTCCGCTTCTCAGGGCCTTCGGACCCCCCCGGTTGGGCCCGGCCGTCTGCCCTTTGGGATGCGCAAGAGTAGCAATGGGGCAAAAGGCCCGAGTGGAACCTGCTGGCCCCAGTTTCCATTCGGTGCACCCACACACGTGTTAAGAAGCCTGAATTGGCCCAAGCCGCCCCCCCCAGTGTGGATTTCGACCCTCCTTCCGGTTCCCCGACCGAACCGTCCCCAGCGCCCTTTTCCGCGACGTTGGACACGCGTTCGCAGCCTGAGAAACCGCGATTCGGGGGCTTCGTGCGCGACACGCGACTCCCTCCTGAGCTGGAAGGGCCAAGCTGAAGAACTGCTTTGTCTCGCTTTCAAAGGAAGGGGGAGCAAGAATCCTAGGGGATGGGATATTTGAGCATGTGCAGAGTGTCTTTTTAAAAGGCAGCCTAAATTGAGTGGGTATGTAACTACAAGAACAAGGCAAAAGAGGGTGTGTGGGTTTGTTTGTTTTTTTGAGAAAAATAGCTAAAAATACAGTGCTGTAGACAACGTTTATCCCATGAAAAAAAGAGTGTATAAAGTTGCCAGGTTGTTTTTTTTTTCTCCATTGGCACGAAATACTTTTCAACAAATCAGTGGATGTTGTTTTTATTCCAGAGGAACTCCATCAGAGGAACTCCATATTTCAGGCAGTAAATGTGTTCCAGAAAGCCAAAAGTTAGAATAGGACTTAATTCCACAGAAGCTGGGGGGGGGGGGGCTGAACCCCGAAGGAGAAGTCTAATTTTTTTCAGTTTTCCCAGAATGCTCAGTGGCAAGGACAAGTCACATTTCACTACTCCGCAAAGAAAGAGCAGCTTATAGTTGCTTTTGTCTCGTCCAGATCCTCATTTCTTGTGCCCAGGACCAAGAAGAACAAGCTATGAAGTGTTTACTTTAATGCGCTCCCTGAGTCATCACGCACCAAAGTGCAACCCACAAAACCAGACTTGAAACAAAATGTTCTCCTGGGGGGGGGGTTTTCTGACCTGCCGGTGTTTGGGATGGGACACTCTTGGATCCTGGCCCCCCATGACTTGAGGTGTGGAGGGGCAGCTGCCTGTTTTCGAACTGAGGCTGGTGTTGAAGCTTGTTCCCCTCCAGGATGTGAGAGAGGGCAGAGCCAGTGGGAGTAAAAGTGGCTGGCTTGTGTTTTGGGGATTGCAGCTTCAAGTGAGTGCTTGCCTATGTCACACCGCAGACAATTTGCATGATCCAAGGAGAGTTCAAACACAATATTTATCAGGGAAAACCATTTGCTGCTTCTCTTCGAAAGAGTCACTTTATCAAAGAATGAAATAAGATTGGTTTGGCACAATCTGTTTTTAACAAACACGTGCTGGCTACTAGTTATAACTTTGCTTCTAGTTGTTCGCAGATGTATTTTTTGATTATCTTTTCTAAGATCTTCCCGGGTATTGATATTAGACTGATTGGTCTTTAGTTTTCTGAGTCCATTCCCCCTCCCCCTTTCTTGAAGATGAGAACCACATCAGCCCTTTTCCAATCCTCAGGTACTTCCCCTGGTGCTCGAGGATTTTTGAAAGATGTTGTGCAATAGTTCTGAGATAACATCTGCCAGCTCCTTCAGAACTCTGGGATGTAGCCTGTCGGGTCCCCGTGATTTATATTCGGCAAGGTCGGATAGGTGTTCTCTTACCATTTTCTTGCTTATTTTAATTTTTGTTTCTAGTTTGTCTTTTGCAGTACAGTAGGTTTTTTTTGGTATGTTGAGCTATACTTTCTTGTTGGGTGAAGACTGATGCAAATCATGAAGTAAGCAGCTCTGCTTTCTCCCCACTGTCTGCTATTTCCTTGCCATCTCCTCTCTTTAGTGGACGTACAGTTTCCTTGACTTTTATTAATATGTTGAAAGAAACTTTCCCAAGGGGGTGCCTGGCTGGCTTAACCCCTCCTCAAGGCTGCTGCTGATTGGCTCCCTCTCCTTGGCCAAGTTGCTCATGCTGTGTGTGCGGGAGGGCAAAATGTGTGGGTCAGAGGGAGACCTCTTTATTAATCCTATTCTTCCTTGTTTTCTAATGTTCTACTCTTGTCATTATTTGCCTATTTACATAGCTTTTATTTTCTGTCCTGTATTTATTTTTATTCTCTACTGGGGTCTTCCCTCCCTTCCTATTGGGACCTCAAACTGAATTGTTGCCTTCACTTCTGTTACACGCCTCTATTGTCTGGTCTCCTCCACTCAGCCAGCCGCTCAGCTTTGGAGATCAGAGCTCTCTAACTCGAAGTGCCTCTGCTGCTGCTGATGATGATTCTGCTGCTGCCTTTCTCTCCTCCACAGATTTTGCCACCCCCAATTTCTCACAACCACTGGTTTCCTTTGTTGTTGCTCCTGGCCCTTTGTCCTCGCCAGATGGGCTGCCAGGCTGGTAGGAGGTGGGGGGGTTGCTGATCTCTCTGGGGAGAAAGGCTGATCAAGTCCTCCACCTGAGGCATGTCTCCACTGGGGAGGGCTGTGGGGCTGGAAGGATGCAGGGAGAGGGCTGTGGTAGTCAACCTGCCTCTAGGTGCTGGGCCCTGGGTCGGGCTGCCTGGCTGCCCCCTCAAGCCAGGCTGCCTAGATTGGAGTATGGGTCTAGGCCAGGGGTAGGCAACCTTGGCTCTTTTATGATTCGTGGACTTGTTCCCTTTTATTAAATTGTAGCCCTCAATCATGGCACGGCATTTCGGGGGTGCTGAAATACAGCAGTTGCCCTTCTAGGTGTGGTCAGAGCAATTTAGACTAGAGAGGAACTTGATCTTGATCTTAATGTGTACTTCCATTGAAGCAGTTTGGGATTGTGTGGTTTGTAGACTGAATCACGTTGCGTCATATTGTTGACTCATCTCCAATTTGTGATCCATTGAGATACTTAGATGCTTTTTGTAGGTCCTGCTATCCATTGTGGTCCCTTCATGACTCTGGAGTCATGGAATCGTAGATTTCTCATAAAGTCCCCCATGTTGTATTTTTTTTCCAACTGAGCATCCCAGATTCCTTCAGTCTGTTCTCACAGGCCGTGTCCTCAAGATCCTGTCCCATCTCCATTGCCCTCTGCTGAAATCAAATACATCTATTACGGCCCATGGCCAGCCAGACTCTGCTGAAAGCAGGGCTGAGGATCCCTGTGGAACGAAGAACCAGCAAGTACAGGTAGCCCTCAACTTACAACCATTCGTTCAAGGACCGTTTGAGATTACAACAGCACTGGAAAAAGTGATTTGTGATCATTTTTCACACTTACGACCGTGGCACCATCTCCAGGGTCACCTGGTCAGAATTCGGATGCTTGGCAACTGGTTCATATTTGTGCAGAGCCCTGGGGTCATGTGGTCCCCTTTTGCGACTTTCTGACAAGCAAAGGCAATGGGGAGGCCAACTATGTTACTAACCTTAATAACAGATCACTTAGTAACTGTGGAAGATCAAACAATCGTTCAAGCGGCTCCCATAGGAAGCTGGGAAAGAGATCCATTTCTGTGCTGGGGGAATCTGGCTGGCAGCAGGGCATTCCTGGGATGGGGCTGTGCCACTTGCCTGGTTTTTGCCGCCCATGCTGGGAGAGCTTCCGGCCTTGGCGTGCCAGCCCTCCCTGAAGCAGAGCAAGTTGGAGCCCGTCCAAGCCTGTCACCAAGCACAGACTTGCTTCAGACAGTCCCAACTGGTTCCACCACTGAGCAGGATTGGCGCAGAGCAGGTCCGCCAAGGTCAGTGGGCAGGCTTCCCCTTCCAGGTGGGGCAGTGCCAAAGTCACGCTGGGTGGGGGCTTCAGCCAGGCTTCAGAGCCACCATGTTGCTGGAGGAGTCCACCCCTCCCCCCTGTTATTTGGAATGCCAGGGAGTGATACCCCACCACTCCTTGCCAGGTGGCCATGAGGCTCCACCTGGAGCAGAGGCACCATCCAGCTCTGAAGAGCATTAGAGTCCCAGCTGCCAGCCCAGCCCAGCCCCAAAGCTGCTGCTGCTCGGCTCTGCTTGGCAGCTGGGCTGGCACAGTTGCTCCGAGGCCAAGAGTGCCCGGGGCTTGAAGCGCTGGTCCAGGCATCCCTTTTGCTGAATTAAGTGATGAGGCAGGCCATCCCAGAGGAGGAGAGGGGCAGCAGGCCATGTAAGCCCTGCCCGAAGCCCACATATTCTGCCCCGCAGGGTCCTGCAATGGGGTGAGCAAGTGTTGGGGCAAGGGCTGCATTTGGCTCAGCATGAGGAAATGCAAATAATATCTCTTAAAGTAAAAACTGCAATTCTGGTCAGTTCATCTGAATCCTTTTTACATTAGTTCAACTGCTCACAGAATTTGAGGTCATCTGTCTAGACCAGGGGTAGGCAACCTTGGCTCTTTTATGACTCATGGACTTCAACTCCCAGAATTCCTGAGCTCAGGAATTCTGGAAGTCCACGAGTCATAAAAGAGCCAAGGTTGCCTACCCCTGGTCTAGACCCTTTCTTTTTGTCTAATAATTCCAAAATATCCCATTGTTTCCAGCTGGGGTAGTTTTCATTGGTAGCTGCTTGCTATAGAACTAAAGGTGCAGGACCCCAGGCTTGGGAGTCCAAAGGATGCTGGACTTTGCCTGGTGAGCCAGGACCGTCTTTTTCGCCTGTTGTTCCTGGGACACAAGTGCGGGGGTGGGGGGGGTGGGAAGAAAAGAGACCCTGTACTTGACCAAATGATTAGGAGCTGTACTAAGAAGCAGCTGTCCAAAAGCAGTGCAGTCCCTCTCCTGAGCAGTATTAGGACAGGAGAGGCTCCTGTAGCACTTCTGTGCACGTCCCTGAAAGCGGAGGACAGCAGCAGAGACGATATAGGACGAGGGTGGGCTCCGATATAGGACGAGGGTGGTCTGGAGGAGCCGGATGGAAGGGAGGAGGAGGGTTGTGTCCAGGGAGACAAGCAGAAGGGAAGAAGGTCAGGAGCCACCATCCGTGGTCACAGTAAAAAGCCCCAGAAATATTGGGTGCAGGTTGCAGCTGCCTGGATCTCATGTAACGGGAGGAAAAAGGCCCAAGGAGAGCCCTCCGTTGCAGGGAAGAGTTTATCTGCTGAAGTTGCAGGTTCTCCATCTGCAGAAGTCTAACCCTTTGCAGAGGGTTGGACTAGATGATCCTTGTGGTCCCTTCCAACATTATAATTTACAGAGGAAAATGGCTTCAGGAGGGAAGACAGAAAGCTCTGAGAGAGCTTTGGGTTTCTGACCAGCTTTTCTAATCCATCATTCAGGCAGATTTTTGGAAGGCGCTTTGCTTGATTTAAGCTATTGATTTTCTGTTTCACTGACAGAATAATCTCTCCCTGGATTACTGCCCGGATCGCCCCTGCATTGTAGTGCGTGCGAAGCGATTCCATAAGGCTACTGGTCCCTGGGAGATCAGTAGTCCTATCGCCAGAAACACACAATGAACAATAAAAATTAAATCTAAATAAATAGTAAAACTTGGATGGCCAAACCTGGGGCTGGTTTCTCCACCACATATCACGGCGGGAGGTAGGGGGGATGGGAGAAAGTCTGGCAGGAAATTAAAAATTACATTAATGCACACCCTTCACCGTGTAGCATCTGTGTTGCTAACGTTGCTCTCTTCTTGTACTGAAAGTGGTCTCTTTCCTGTGCTATGGCTGCCAACAGACCGGCTTGCGCTGCCTGCCTGGCTTGGGCCTAGCAAAGCTTTCCCAAAATGCTTTTGGGGAAGGCAGAGAAATCCTGGATCCATTGGCGGCCCCCTTGCAGGTGGGTCGTGGGCAGCAGCTTTGCCTGCTAACAGGGAGAGAGTCCGGGCTCAGTCAAGAGGCCACAGGCGTAGCCAGTTGTGCCCCAAGCGTGCTCGGAGGCAAGCCAGGATATCTGGTGCAGAGACCATGTGACCAGCCCACCCTTGTTGCTGCTAGCCCACCGGTCGGGCGGCATCAAGGGAAGATGTTTCTAATTGGGGGGTTGGACTTAGGAAATAATAAAAGGGAGCGATCCTGAGGTAGTTAGCTTGCTCACCTCTGAATGTGATGCTGGATTTGCGCAGCAGCTTCTTGAATGCCAAACGGGTAAATCAGAATGGAAACCCCTCTACCCGCTGTTTGTTGGAAACAGGCACGTGGGTCCTGCAGCCTCTGCCACTGTTGGAAGGCTAGATGCCCAAGAGGTTCCCTGGGGCACGACATCTATTCACGGTCATTTCTCCTCCTGCTTCCCATTTCTGCACCCCAAGATTCTCCCCAGAGGCGGATGTGGAGAGACTTTCAGATGCCTGGAATCGCCAACTATACCACAATGATGCTGAGCCCAGATGGCCGGGTCTTGTACGTTGGTGCCCGCGAGATGCTTCTTGCTCTGAACACCAGCTCCTTCTCTCCTGGGCCCCAGCACCAGCAGGTCAGTTCAGATGCCCTAGTCTCTTGGCTCTCCTTCCCTGCTTCAGAGGGGGGCGTTCCTAACTACCGTAGCAGTATCTAAGGCAGTCAGCCAGGCTTTGGTCCTCATGCTGGAAGGAGCAGCCGTGCCTCATTGGTCGAGGTGAGAACGCTCTTCCCTCCAGCCTCCAGCTGGGTGACTTCCCTTGTCTACCATCTCATCACACAGCCACCCTATTTGAAAAGCTGAGGGTGGCAGGGGGGATCTGATTGTGGTTTCACCTCCAGCAGTTGCCTGTATAAGTAAGAAAAGATGGGGTTTGTGGCTGGCCGCGGGGCTGCTTCCTTCTTAGTGTCTGGACCTGGAACGGAGCATGACAATTTGCCCATGACTGGCGTTGCCGGGTGAGTGACGGCAGCCTGCTTTCCTTCCTGTAGCTGACCTGGCACGCCGAGGAGGAAAAGAAACAGCAGTGCATCTTCAAGGGCAAGGACCCTCAGGTGGGTAATGCCAGTCTGGGGGGGGGGTAAACTCTGGCAAGAAGGGCAATGCTCAATTCTGCTGGGAGTCTGGGACCCATCGGGGCGTTGCCTCTTCCCCCCCTCCCGGGGCAGCCAGAGCAGCCCAAACTCAGTAGGAGCTTCCTGTGGCCAGCTGGTCCTGAGCGCCACCTTCTCCTCTTCCTCCCTCCCTGTGCAGAGAGACTGCCACAACTACATCAAGGTCCTGCTGCAGCTGAACGAGACCCACCTGTACACCTGTGGGACCAGTGCCTTCAGCCCCACCTGCACCTACATTGTGAGGACCATCCCAGACCCCCCTCTTCCCCCCCGCCGCCCACATTTTTCTCCTTTAGCTCAGCAAGGCATATCTTGAGGCCATCCCTGGTTGCAGATGGTTGAATGTTTTGTGGAGCAGAATAATAAGACTAACTTTATTTAAATCAGAGCCAGGTTCCTAGTTATTTTTGTCTTGCCTATCCTGCACTAACAAACTCCGAGTCCTGAAATGTTGCAGGCCTTTAATCTAGCTTAAAAATTAATGACCTTCCCAATAAGGCATGTTTTAGCCCCAGGCTAAAGTGAGTCGCTGGTGAGGGTTTTCACAGCTGCCTTGGACAGCTGTTGGGAACCACCCAGCCTGGCAGGGAGTGGGGATCAAGTACAGAGCTAGACTGGAGTCACTGCGCTCAACTGCGAAAGGACCCAAACTGGCCCTCCCTGAATTCCTTGGAGCCTTATCTAGTTGTTCCCTAGAGAAGGCTGCCAGACTGGGGAGATTCCTGCATTATAGGCAGAACATCTGTGGGTCTGGTTGTCTCTGCCTGACAGCAGCCTGGTGCAGGATCAAGCCCTCTTCCTCCCAACTGGTGGGAAGATCCAGCCTGAAGCCATATTCTGGACAGCCCCCTTTGCCCGCTATGGGGGTGGATGGGAACAACGTCTGGCTTTGCCTGGCTATGCAACCTCCTCGTGTGAGCTCCCTGTTAGAATTTGCATCCAGGCTCTTTCCCAGGAGAGAAACTGCATGGAAGATCATTCGCAGCACTGAGCCTTGCAGGAGAGGGGACAGATTGAAAGTGGGGCTGTGTAGAGTCGACCAGCTCAGATTGTGTGTCTGCCCTTTCTTGTTGGGGATCACCAATCATTGCCCTCCCCCTTGCAGAGCCTGCCAGCCTTCCAGCTGCAGCGAGACCCTTCCGGGCAGCTCTTGCTGGAGGACGGGAAGGGACGCTGCCCCTTTGACCCGGAGTACAGATCTACAGCCATCACAGTTGGTAAGGAGCTTTGGGAGTTTCAAAGAGACTACCCTGGGCGCCTTTGAGGGGGAGGGGCTGCTGCCTGCAAGGAAGGATGATCTTCCCTGGGCTCATTGGACAATATGGGGGTGGTCTTCTCTCTATTCTCTTGGTGAGGAGGTCCGGGTGGTCATGGCCCTATAACGGCTGCTTTCTCTCAGATGGTGAACTGTATACGGGCACCGTCAGCAAGTTTCAAGGCAACGAGCCCACCATCTTTCGTAGCCTTGGCAGCCGCCCGCCCATCAAGACAGAAAGCTCCCTCAACTGGATGCAAGGTGGGTGATGAATGGATAAAAGGAGGGGGAGGGCGATGATGGGGCCATGCAGGGGGGGGCGTCACAGTTGTACAGCACTTAGATAACAGCCCTGCCACTCACGTTCGGACAAGTTCAGAGCAGGGCAGAGAGCTCTTTTGATGGCCTCGGAGGTCCTTGCCTTTTGGTAACTTTCGCTGATTGTGTTTGCGCTCTGATGTTGGATGTTGACGTCTCTACTCGTTGGCTACTTGGATGAGTCACTACCAGGGCATCCTATGAAGGTGTACTAGGTGGAGTCCCAGAGCTCTCAACCCTTGCCATAAAACCAACATGGGCAGGACCATGAAGGCTCTAAGTGGAATTTTCCCCCAATGGGATTTTCCCATGTATTTTACCAAGAAACATAGATAGAGCAGGGTGCAAAAGTCAGTGCCCTCCTAACCATACCCAAGCACTCCAAGTTTGTTGGCAATGTCCATTTTGCTCTATGAGTTCATGGTGACGTAACCCTAACCCTAAGTGGAATTTTCCTCCAATGGGATTTTCCCATGTATTTTACCAGGAAACATACATAGGGCAGCCTAGAAGTGCCCTCCTAACTATACCCAAGCACTCCAAGTTTGTTGGCAATGTCCATTTTGCTCTAGGAGTTCATGTTGACCTAACCCTAACCCTAAGTGGAATTTTCCTCCTATGGGATTTTCCCATGTATTTTACCAGGAAACAGATAGGGCAGGCTAGAAAAGTCAGTGCCCTCCTAACCATACCCAAGCACTCCGAGTTTGTTGGTGATGTCCAATTTGCTCTATGAGTTCATGGTGACCTAACCCTAACCCTAAGTGTAATTTTCCTCCTATGGGATTTTCCCATGTATTTTACCAGGAAACATAGATAAGGCAGGGTGCAAAGGTCAGTGCCCTCCTAACCATACCCAAGCACTCCGAGTTTGTTGGCGATGTCCATTTTGCTCTATGAGTTCATGTTGACCTAACCCTAACCCTAAGTGGAATTTTCCTCCTATGGGATTTTCCCATGTATTTTACCAGGAAACATAGATAGGGCAGGCTAGAAAAGTCAGTGCCCTCCTAACCATACGCAAGCACTCCGAGTTTGTTGGTGACGTCCATTTTGCTCTAGGAGTTCATGGTGACGTAACCCTAGCCCTAAGTGGAATTTTCCTCCTATGGGATTTTCCCATGTATTTTACCAGGAAACATAGATAAGGCATCCTAGAAAGGTCAGTGCCCTCCTAACCATACCCAAGCACTCCGAGTTTGTTGGTGACGTCCATTTTGCTCTAGGAGTTCATGGTGACCCTAACCCTAACCCTAAGTGGAATTTTCCTCCTATGGGATTTTCCCATGTATTTTACCAGGAAACATAGATAGGGCAGGCTAGAAAAGTCAGTGCCTTCCTAACCATATAAAAGCACTCTTAATTTTCCCCTTGTGGCATCATTCTACTGAACACCTACTTCTGCCTAGTGTGTGTGTGTGTGTTTACCCATTTAGTATAGCTGTAATGTTATTATTTATCCATCTGATTATCTCTACTTCCCTCTCTTATTGGTATTATTATCATCATCATTCTGTTGTTTTGCATGTACACTAGAGACATTTCTGCACCAGAGACCAATTCCTTGTGCGTCTCATCCCACCTGGCCAAATAAATGCAGATGAGTTCTTTGTAGAGGGAAGTTCTTCCCCCTAATGAATGGGAGAGAGAAGTGGGGAAGGGGAAGGCGGAGGTTCTTCCTCTTTACCTTCTTCTGCCAAGGGTGGGTGGACCCAGAGACTGGCACCTGGGGCTGCTCTGAAGGACCCTCCCAGCAATGGCAACAGTCATAGCAGCTTTGTCTGTGTAGCTCCCCTCCCCCCTCCCTTTTTTTCTGGGGCCCTTAAAGGAAGTGGAGGAAAAGAAGGGCCCGGCCCGCTTTCTTTCTCTTGGGCAGAGCCGTTCTTTGTGGGCTCAGCCTTCCTGCGGGAGAGCAGCGCCCAGGAGGATGAAGATGGCAAGATCTACTTCTTCTTCAGTGAAACCGGCAAGGAATTTGACTTCTTTGAAGACACTGTTGTGTCCCGTGTTGCACGTGTGTGCAAGGTGAGGGGCATGTGAGGGAGGGGGGGACCTAAATCTGCTTATGCTGCTTTTTGCCCTCCGTCTCTGCAGTGGTGGGTCCTGGCAGCTGGCATTGCTTCCTCGTCCTCTCTGTCCTGCTCGTGGGTGCCAGAGCTTCCCATGGGCTCAACAGGCTCGGTTGAGGGAGAAAGATTTGCTGGGCTCACCTGGGCTGGGACCCGAGGCCGGAGGGGTAGAGGGCAGTGGCTGGGCACCAGTCAGAGGTGATCTCTGTGTCCAGGGAGGCACAGAAAGTGGCTCTGCTGCCACTCAGCCGGGGGAATGGCAAGCTTTAGCAAGCCTGCTTCCCTTCCTCCTGTTCCTGTTCTTCCTGGCTTCCTCTTCCTCCTCCTCCTCCCTCCTGCCCTCCCAGGGTGACCTGGGCGGAGAGCGTGTGCTCCAGCGACGATGGACAACCTTCCTGAAGGCTCAGCTGCTATGTTCCCACCCAGAGGACGGCTTCCCCTTCAACGTGCTTCAGGACATGTTTGTGTTGACGTCAGGCGATGGCTGGCCAGAGACGGTCTTCTATGGGGTCTTTACCTCTCAGTGGTGAGCCTTGGGGGGGCTGGCACCAAAGCACCCACAGAGGGTGGTGGTCTAGGAAAAGAGGCCCATCATGACTAAGGCCCAACGTGCAGGCGAATGGTGGAAGTGGTGTTCTCTGGGCACCTCAAGGCCCACGCTGCCTCTCCTGCCCCTCTCTGCCAGGGATAGGAAAGGCCCTGGGGCTGCAGCGGTGTGTGCCTTCCCCATCTCTGATGTGAAGGAAGCCTTTGATGGGCTCTACAAAGAGGTCAACCGGGAGACACAACAGTGGTACACAGACGTCCATCCTGTGCCAGAACCCCGCCCCGGAACAGTAAGTGGTGAATGCTAGTCTTCGCCTGCATGTATTGGCAGAATAATTCTCTGAGCATCTACACATCTTAACAGCATATTTTAAAAACAAGAGTTGAACTGCAAATTTTGTAAATTCCTGTGCTGCTCCTACCTTTTGTTTTGGGTTAAACCTCCAAACTTAACAGTCCCCAAATTCCAGTTTGTTTGTTTGTTGAGAAAAAGAAAGCAAGCTTCCTTTCCAAAAAAGTCCCTGTTGGGACACTTGGTTAAAACAGTTGAATGGTAGGAGCCCCGCAGAGCCTCAAGCCAAAGAAGAACGCCAAAGCCTTTTGGTTTTCTTCCCAGAGCAGTCCAGAGGGGGAGGGGGCCCCGGGGTGGGCAAGGGCTCTGCCCAAGACCCCCCAGGCCTCCACCAGGGCTCACTGGTAAACTCCTGCTCTTCCCAGTGCATCAACCACAAGACCCGGCAGATGAAAATCACCTCTTCACTCCAGATGCCGGACCGGGTCCTGAACTACCTCAAGGACCACTTCCTAATGAACAGGGCGGTGCGGAGCCAGGCCCTCCTCGTGCAGTCCCGGTCCCGCTACCAGCAGCTCAGTGTGCAGCGTGTGCAGAGTCTGTGGCAAACCTACGATGTCTTGTTTCTGGGCACAGGTGAGCAGGACTGGCAGATTCACTTATTCTGTTGCCGCGGCTGCCTTGGTGGCATTGCCACGACTTCAGACTGATCCACGTCAGTGTAGAAATGGCTTTGTGTGAGAATGTGTGAGTTGGCGGTTATGGAATTTGAAGAAACGGGGGGGTGGGGGGGTCAATGCCAAGCCAAGGAAAGAGGGCAGAGGAGGTGATGCTAGACCCAAACCTGAACCTGGGTCGTTCTCATCTTCTTGGAGCTCAGATGGTGGACTGGGCCTGCCAGAAATGAAAAAGACCTCCTCGCAGGGAGGGAGAGAGGAAAGGGGGGCCCGGGGACGCCCCATGGGCTGTCACTGGGCACCTCTTGTGTCTCGTAGATGATGGCCGCCTGCATAAGGCAGTGATCACGGGACGAGGAGTGAGGATCATTGAGGAAATCCAGCTCTTCCCTGCGAAGCAACCTGTCCTGGAGCTGCTGCTGGACTCTACCCAGGCAAGAGCAGAAGTCAAGGGGAGACCTGGGGGGGGGGACCCCCCCGGTCCCAGTTCTTTGCATGAGAGAAGCTGGCCCGGCATCCGGGCGAGGCGTTTGGTGGGCTTCTGAATCAGCGCCACCCAGACAGCTGCTGTCGCCGCCTCCTTGCTCTCTTCTGCTTGGGGAGGATGCATTTCCGGGTCCCTGCTTAGTTGGCAAGAGGCGGATGCCGCTGGGTACAGGACAGAAGGGGGAGGCTCTTCTAATCACAGTAGAGGTGTGTGTCCTGATGCCAAGGCAATGCCCCTGCCCTTGGGAGGTGGCAGAGGAACTGTGGCACAGCCTCTTGGTTAAAAATGCCCCCTGGTGCTCCTGCTGGAGCGTCTCCTGTTCTCCCCACAGGGCCTGGTTTATGCTGCCTCGTATGATGCTCTGGCACAGGTGCCCGTTGCCAACTGCAGCCTGTACCGGAGCTGTGGAGAGTGTGTCCTGGCCGGAGACCCTTACTGTGCCTGGAGTGGAGGGGCCTGTCAGCTGCTCATCCCAGGCCTTTGGCCGCTCCAGCCAGTGTGAGTGCTTCTCAGATCTGGCCACAGGGGGCTTCCAACCCCCAGTTCCCATTTGGTGTAACAGAACCACCCCCCCCCTTTCTCCCAGTCCCCTGCTGCTCTTCTTCATGGCAGTTCAGGCACACGTAGTGTACTTACAGGGGCACGTGGTCCTCAGGGTACCAGAAGAGTCCTCGGGGTGCCCCATCTGCTCCTTCCTTTTCCCAGGTCTCACCTATTTCTCCCTCCAGGACCTGGGTCCAGGACATTGAAGGGGCTGAGACAAGCCAGCTTTGCCAGAGCAGCAGCGTGGAACTCAGCCGTTCAGCAGGTAACGGGTCAGACCTGCCGGGGTTGGGCTTTGAAAGCTGGGGGAAGGAGGGGAGCAGAACGGGGCCTCCCCTCCTGGCTCCAAAGCCAAGGAGCATCTTGCAGGGATTGTTAGCTGTTGAGAAGGCTGGATCTGTGAAGGCCACAGCCAGATCTGATGGTCTCTCTCTCCCTCCCAGAAGAGCAACCCGAATGTCAGCAGGTGGTGCTCCAGCCCAACGCTGTGACGCTGTTGCCCTGCCCAGTGCTGTCCAACCTGGCTTCCCGGCGCTGGGTGCACAACGGGGCTGCCCTCGGCTCCCTGGAGCTGCCCAAGGGAGAGCTGCTGCTGGTGGGGAGCCCAGCCGAGGGGGGTCGCTACGAATGCTGGTCTCAGGAAGGTAGCTTCCAGCAGTTGATGGCCAGCTACTGTGTGAATGTGGAGCCAGGACTCTGGGCCAAGCGGGTGCCTCCCCAAGACCCCCTGAAGACCCTCAGCACCTCCAGGAGCATCTCAGGAGAGAACATCTCATTGCTGTTAGAGAGCAGGACCTACAGGACCGAGTTCCTTGTGATGTGTGTGCTCTTCAGCATTGCCGTGATGCTGCTGATCCTTTTCACGCTGCACAAGCATCAGGTCAGCCTGAAGGCCTGCCTCAAGCAGGGCCGATGCAGATGGTCCCATCCCAGGACCTCGCCGGACAGAGAGGCCCTGCCCACGGAGAATATGCCTCCACTCAGTGGCCTGAACGTGTCTGGTCCTCTGGCAGACCACAAGGGCTACCAGGCTCTGTGCGAGAGTCTCATGGTGAGCACACCTGGGCACGAGTCCTTAACCTGCCCACGCGTGGCTTTTCTGGAGTCTGATCAGCGGCCACTTAATATATCCAAGACTTTTGTGGAGGTGTTGGGTCCTGTCCAGCGTCCTCGGGTTCGCCTTGGCTCTGAGATCCAGGACTCAGTTGTATGACCTTCCCCAAGAGGCGCCGTTCTGTGGGCTTGAAAGGAGCAGGGCGCAGTCTTCCGGTGTCATCGTACTCTGGCAGAGGAACAGGCAGAAGGGCAGCCCCACTCGGTTGGGGACCAGGGCCAGGCCCTCGGGGTTCCTGCATGGCAGTTGGCAGTAATGTCACATAGCCTTGAGGGCCAGCCTCATGTTCTAGGCTGCGCTTCAGCTCAAGCGGCCCAGTCCTTACAAATACTGCCAGGATGGGACGGAATGGGACAACTCGCCCATGGGTTTCTTCAGTGTCTGCGGGCACCTGGCTCCCGTTTCTTTGGCCTGTGTGGGAGGGGCTGTTGCTGGGAAGGTAACTTGTGTATCAAAGTTCCTCCTGGAAATCACCTGTGAAAGGAGATGCTCTGGTTGAGCATCCTGTCTTCCTGAAGAAAGATATGTTGATCTGACTTCTAATGAACTGTGCAGTAGGTAGAAAAATGGTGGACCGTTTAGTGTCAGAAAAACTCCTGTGTGATTTGTGTGTAAAACAGAGACCTGGTCCAGAGGAAGGGAGTGGTTAATAGGCGATATCCACTGATGAGCAGAAAGTATCGGGGAGCACCCTTCAGGGCTGGCTGAAGGTCTCTGCTCAGGGCCATACATACAACAGAATAATTGCCCCATTACTAAATGTCTGGGCTGGCCTAAAGAGGGGGGAAGCCATTTTCTTGCAGCAGATCTCTTCGCTGGTAACAATCCCCTTTCGCCTGTACCACCAACTGGTGCAGCTGCTTTGGGAAGAGGCCAAGTCCTCACCCACCCCAGGTGTTAAACCCTGGAAGGCCCAAGTCCTGCCCAAGAGGACCGCCAGGATTCCTGCAGGGAAAGTTCCTTGCATCGTCGGAAGCAAAGATCTTCGTGGGATGCTTTGGGCTCCCAAAGGAAAGTGGGCTTGGCAGCTGCTACAGCTATTTAACGACGACTGGGTGGGGCTCCCACAGTCCTTCTCCTTCCCACCTACATGAGAGCGTTGGTTGGAGTGAAGTGTGTCAAAGACTGGGAAGACGGCAAAATTGTTTTTCTGTTCTTCACTCCTTCAGAGGCTTAATTGAGCACCCTCTGCTGTGCTGGGAGCAATACAGATGAGCTTGTTCTTTGGAAGGTGAAATAAAGATGGAGGAACATGAGTGGGTTCCATTTGTTGAGTTTTATTTAGCAAAAGTGTAGAAATCAGACAAAATCATGGCAAGAAAAAAATCAAAGAGGCTGGCTTATGGGTGGTGCTCTTCCCCACCATTCAGAAAGCAAGAAAAATGGTCTGGTGATTCAGACCTTCCCATATGCCCAGCAGGGTTTAATTGGAAAAGTCTCCGTTGTTCCGTGACAGAAAGCAGCAGGAGTGACTTTAAAGCCCTGCCACAATTCGCTCTTTTTTTGATCTGCTACAGCAGCAACCCCAAGCCATCGTCCAGAACCACCCGGTGAGGCGGGAGCAAAGAATACCAGCCGCAGCTGCCAATGTCCTTGCCCAGCCCCTCCCTACAGAAACACCGGCCAATGGATATGACTGCAAGGCCATGATTTAAGTGGCTCTAAGGATAGACGGAGTCAAGGTTTGGGTTCATGTGTCCTGTGAGAAAAATGAGCCATTTCCAAGATGTCAAATCTTCTAACAAGTTGGGGAAGAATCAGAGGACAATCTTGAAGGAGCTGGAAGAAAAAGATAGGAGGACTTTGTTACCAAAGGCTAACCAGGTTCCTCCCCAAACACCAATGATTTGGCCAAAGCTCAACCCAAGAAAAGCAGAGAGTTACCTGGTGAAGTCTGGAGAGCGGGAAATTATATGCTGGAACTCAGAAAGGTTGATGGTCCCATCTTTGTCAATATCGGATTCCTCCAAGATCTGCCCAAATGGAGGGAGCGTTGTGGGTCAGAGTTGGCTGGGCCCCTTCTGGCCGGCCCGCCTGAGATGTACCCCCAGCACTCACATTCTGAATGAGCTGCTCCATCTCCGACGGGCTCAGCCTGCTGTCTTCTCCTTCTCCTGTCAGGGAGTTCACCAGATTCTCCAAATCCTTCTTGTCTAGAGTGCCATCATCATCGGAATCTAGGGAGATGGGTTTAGCGTCCCCAAAGCTAGAAGCTTTCTCAGCTCCGACGGGGGTTTTTAGGAGGAAAGTCTGAGCTCCAAGGACATTCAGGCGTGAGAGAACAGCCCTCCCCCTTGGCAGGTGAAAGTGGTTCTCCTCTGTTAACAGGTGTATATTGAAGGATCCAGAGAGAAACAGCTACTCCTCCCAGGTAATCCAGCAAGTGAGGAGAGGATGATGTTGTTAAACCAGATTAACTCTGGGCAGTTTTAAGATTCCTCGCCTTGTTAGAACAGGCTCCAGGGCAAGGCAAATGGGGCCAGGAATATCTGACCCGGTTCAAAGTAAGAGGCCCAGGAGAGACCAGATCCCACAACACCACCTGGAGAACTCTTCCCTCTCTAGTACCACCAGAACCAAACCCCAAGTCAGCGTTCCCACAACAGGCGATCAAACGCATCTAACCACCCCAAACGGAAACCTTCCAACGGGCCCTGCTTGTGGGGCGGAGCGGTTGTTCCTCGACCCGGCCGCGAGCACCGAGCCCTACCGAAAAGGCGGAAGGCGTAATGCGACTTGATTTCGGGGGTGGCCGAGTCGCTGAAGACGCTCAGCAGGTCCAAGAAGTCCTCAAAGGACAGGGCATCCTCGCCGTTCTCCGCCGTGGAGAAGACGCGGCAGATCCTGTTCCGGAAGGGGTTCGCCTGCAAGAAGAGCCGGCGGAGACTTCAGTGCCAGCCGAGGGCCCCACCCCGCCGCCCAGCCTGGGGGAGGCGGCCGGGCAGGCGAGGCACCGGCGCCCGCCCGAGGGAGGCTCCGGGGCGGCTCACCCGCAGCTCGGGCAGCGTCAGGAGGCGGCTCTTGGGCACGCGCGTCTGCAGAGCCTGGCCGCGCGTCTCCCGAGGCAGCAACTGGCAGAAGCGCTTGTGGGCGCTGCAAAGCAAGGCAAGGCAAGGCAAGGCGGCGGTCAGCGCGCGCTCCCGGGCCCGACGCGGAAATGGCGCCGGCGGCTGGCTCGGCTCCTGCGGCGCGCTTCCGGGAGCAACCCAGACCCGGCCCGGCCCGTCCCCACGCGCGATGCGTACTCACAGCAGAATCTCTTGCTTGCTCAGGAAGGTCAGCTCCTGCGGGAGAGAGCCGGTCAGGGGCCGCGCAGGCAGGAAGGCAGGCAGGGCCCCTCGCCGCCCGACCCCCAGCGCGGCTCCATCCCTTCCTCCCTCCCTCCTCCCGGGACGCACCTGGTACTCGCCCAGCAGGTCGCGGGGCAGGCGGCTGCCCGAGCCCCCCATCCGAGCCTCTGGCAAGCGCGGCCCCGACTCTCCCTGTTCTCCTCCTCGGCCCGCCCCTGGGCGGATCGGCTGCCAGACCGCCCCGCGGCGCCGGGAAGGAGAGCGCGCCAGCCAGCCAGCCGGCTTGGGGAGGCGGAGCGCCTGCGTGGTCGGAGGGCGCCCGGGAGCCGGTTCCGCTGCCACGCCAGTTTCGACCCGGCGCGGCCAAGGCGGGCACCGGGGGCTTCTCCTGCGGAAGTCTCGCCACGGGATCCGCCGCTCGCTTTCAGCATGACCGCGGAGGGGGTCGGGGCGGCCGGCCGGGACGGCGGGAGCCCCGCGGAGCTCTTTTGCTACGACCCGGAGGAGCTGGTGCTGCGCGGGGTGGAGTGGCCGAGAAGCGGCGCGGGGGCGCCCAGGAGCCCCGCCTGGTCGCGCTTCGACAGGGCGCTGCGGGAAGGCTGGGACGACCGGCGGGGGCTGTTCCGCTACCGTCTGGGCGAGCTGCAGACGCGGGTCCTTCCGGGCAGGTTGGGCCTCGTGGCCCAGCTCAACGTCCAGCGGGCGACCGAGAGAAGGCGGCCCCAGGAGGCCCGCAGCGTCCGGCAGAGATTCGATCCCCGGCAATTCAACTTCGGCCAGATCCGCCGGGAGGAGGTCCTCTTCTGCCTGTGCCGGGGCTGCCCCACCCTGACCAGCTCGCCCCGGGCCCTGGTGGCGATCAACGTCAGCCCGCTGGAGCAAGGACACGTGCTTCTCATCCCGGACCCTGCGCTGGCCCTGCCGCAGATCCTCACCCCGGAGGCCCTGCTTGTAGGGCTGGACGCTGTGCTGCTCAGCACCCACCCCGGCTTCCGCCTGGGCTTCAACAGCCTGGGGGCTTTCGCCTCTGTCAACCACCTGCACCTGCACTGCTTTTACCTGGACTGGGAGCTCTCGGTGGAATCCGCCCCTTGCGAAGCCCTCCTGCCCGAAGCGGGCCTCTACCTGCTGCGGGAGGCCCCGGCACCCGCCTTCCTCTTCTACTGCGACCATGGGCGGCAGCTGGAGCCGCTGGCTCATCGGATCTGCCGGGTCACCTGCCATCTGTCCCAGCGGGAGATTGCCCACAACTTGTTTGCCACGCGGGGGGCTACCCCTGAGGGCCCCCTGGGCTCCAGAGCAAGACCTGGGGTCCGGGTCATTCTTTGGGTGCGGAAAGCCTGCTTTGGTACCAAAGAAGAATTCGCCTTCAATGTGGCAGTTTGTGAATTGGCAGGACATCTGCCCACTAAAACTGTCCAGGAATACGAAGGCCTCACTGAGGCCTCAGTGCTTCACAGAATTCAGCAATATCTCCTCCCAGACAGCCAGTTAGCCCAGCTTCAGGATGAGCTTGTGGACCTCGTCAGAGAGTAGCCTCCATGCCTCCCTGACATGAGGGCTGGGACCAGGCGCCAGGGTCCCACCCCTGCCAGGATGCCGAGCTTCTCGCTGCCACATGGAGCCCCCTCCCCCAGCTCTGGGGTGGGGCTGCTCCAGAAGAAGCCAGCCTGATGGAAGTTGGGGGGGAGCACCTGGGCTCAAGGTGCTTAGTATGATGCTGGTTTCTGCTTTGCAAGTCCTTCTGGGGCACATAACTCCTTTTCTCAAATTTGATTTTGTATATAAAGTTCGGACTGAATTTACGATTTTGAGATAAGCCTAGTTTAAACCAGATGAACCCAGCCACTTATGAGCCATGGACTCTTCTTTACAGACTAACAAGATGTACAAACTACAGAGTAAGAATGAGGAGACAGAATTGCTGGACAATAAAGCACAAAGTTTAATAACTTGTAAGGAAAATAAAATACCTCTGAGAAAGAAACTCGTTTGTTTGTGGGGGGGTGTTTAAAGGGGCCTGCAGGCATTTGTGAAGATCTTCACTGCTGCTAGGAAGAAAATCACAGGCTGAATTTTTGATTACAGTTAGCTCAGTTAATCCTGTGGTATCTTAGAAGATCCCTACTGGTGACAGGCATCGCCACCCTCTTCAAGGGATTCTATCTTATTTCCTATTTCAACCCTAAATCACACCAGTCACATGTAGATTTAGTTTACTGCCACCTGTAAGAATCAGTCAGCTGAACAGAGGGGTCCCCCTTTTCTAAAGCTCACCCCACCCTCTGCCTTCACCATATCCTGGTAGCTCCAAGAGATGCTATATTGCTGAGAGTTGTCCAACACAGTTAGCTGCGCATGGGCCTGGGTCCCTAGGTTCATTCCACTGTGTGTGTGGGGGGGGGAGCCTTTGCTTTCAATGTACCTGAACCAGACTTTTGCAGTCAGCCATAATCCGGTTTTATTTATAACAGGATAGCACGTTGTGCTCAAACACAATTGCCTATTGCTAAGTCTGGTATTCTGTGACAGGATATATCAAACAGAAGATTTTAGCCACAAAATCTTTAATGTAAATCTAGCATCTTGTAATTGGGCTAGGAAAAACAATCTAAAATAAGGGCTGAAGTTGAAGTCAGCAAAAGAATTCATGGCATGAAAAAGAAAGGTTATCAAATTTCATTTCCACAAAGATATTCATCACGTCTCTCCCTTCTTTTCTGTCTTTAGAAATCAACCTTGTTCACTGCGCCTTTGCCTATTATTCTCTCCGGCTCCTCACCGTTTCAACCCGGCCTTCTGTTCTCTCGCTCTCTCTGACCTCGGGGGCTCAGAATCCGCCTCTTCCTTACAGCGTAGAATCCGTCCAGCCTTTACCGCAAATCCCCTCGGCCTCGCCAGCGCCACACCGGCAAACCCCAGCGCGCGTTCCGCCCAATCCGACGCACCTTTCACCCGCGCTAGCCGGGCGTCCTCTCGCTCCCGCCGGAGGGCGCCTGAGGACAGGACCGGGACGGCTTCTTCTTCCGGGGCGGCCCGACGCTCGCCCGTGCTGGGGCGGAGCCTGGGCCCGCGGCGAAGGCGTCAAAGGAGCCGTCCCCCAGAGATGACGAAAGCACTCGGGGCCTCCCGCCGTCGCGTGCTTCCTTGCTATGGCGCCGCGCGCTTTCCGTAGGCAGCCTGAGGGGCGGGGCTCCTGGTCGGCATGGAGACGGCGTCGCGGCCCGAGGAAGCCTCAGGTGCCGCCGCCGCTGCTGCCCCGCGAGAGCCGCCGGGCTCGGTGAGCGGGGGCGGCGTGCCCGGGGGCGCGAGAGGGCGGGCAGGTAGGCCGCGAACGGGTCTTTCCCCGGCCCGTGCGCGGGGAGCCTGTCCCGGTTCGGCTCCCCGGGCGGCCGCTGACGAGGTGGTGGGCGGGCGGCTCACAGTAATAATCGTTGCGGTTGTCATAATGGCTGCCGCCGCCGCCGCGCCGGCGCCCCGGCCGGTGCTCTTGGCGGAAGGGGCCGAGAGGATGAGGGTCGGCCGCGAAGAGAGCAGCGACTCCGAGAACGAGAGCGGCGAGGAGGAGGACGAGGAGGGCGGCCTGTCGGACGAGTCTGCCAACGAATGCCTGAAGAGGCTGGAGGCCGAGCGGAAGGAGCCTCCGCGCGGCTCCTCTCCGGACAAAGGCCCGGAGCCCAGCCGGGAGCAGCCCGGGGCCGGCCCGGAGGAACGCGCGGTGGAGGAGGGCGAGCCGGAGGAGCCCCGGCCGAAAAGGAAGCGGAAGCACCGGTGCGCTCCCGGCGGGCGGGCGGGCGTCCCCCGGGCCTCCTCCTCCTCCTCCTCTTGGGCCAGCCGGGACCTCTCCTTGTGGGGGGCCCGCGGCGCCGGCGGCTCCCCCTCCCGCCCCAAGCGACGCCCTTCTCGGTTTCCCCCCCAGGCTGCTTTCCATCAACCTGGTGAACTGCAAATACGAAAGCGGTAAGTGAAGGCGGCGTCCCGGCGCTTTCCTCCTCCCGCCCGGGCACAGACGCGGGGTGTTCACGGGATGTGCCACGACGCAAATTGGCACAGAATCAAAACAGAAGTGAAATAACCGGAGGTAACGTGGTTTTCTCCCCGGTATAAAGAAGTAGCTCTCCGGGGGTTTTTTGGAGTCTGTGTGGAGGGGGAAGCATCCCAAAGGAGGATGTAATGATACTTCCTTTATTAGCTTTGCGCAGTAATGCGGGAATGATCCGGGGCGTCCAGTCTGGGCCAGGAGAGCCACTGGGTCCCTTGCTGGCAAACGGAGGATTCCAGGGACTCCCTTGGAGGGCTGAATAATCTGAATGATCGTTCCTGATGCTCAGCTGTGTGTAGCTTCTGGTCTCCCAAGCAAGGCCAGAAGATCACCTGGATGCCTCTTGGAAACAGCTTTGTCCATCTGTTTACTTTGCTCTGCAGTGAGGCGTGCTGCTAGGCGCTGCGGCCTGAAAGAAGTGGGGGAGGATGAGGAGTGGACTGTTTACTGGACGGACTGCTCGGTTTCACTGGAACGTGTCATGGAAATGAAGAGGTTTCAGGTACCCAGCACAGCCAGGGTGGAGGGAGCAGAGAAAATTAAGAGTTCTGATTTCAGTTCTTTTCTAGCTTGGGAAGGCTGGCAGACTGCCAAGCTCTTAAAGTGGGGAGCCTTCTCCTGGAGCTGAGGACTTGGGAGAGGGAGAGGCTGCGGCACTAGGATCTGGGTTATCCCAGGGCTGGGCTTATACTGCCCGTTCCTTGTAGCTCCCAATAGTGGGAAAAGATTAGAAGAACCTCAGAAGAATGCAGAATAGGGATTCACCAGAGAGGGGCCATAGCTGGGTTCCTATTTATAGTATTTTCCCCCCATATACTTTTATGCAGCAGCTCACTTTGTTTAGTTATTGGGTGAAATGAATAAAAAGTTACTAATGTGCCTTTATTTTTTGTGAAGGTTGGGGCTTTTTTTTACGTGTTCATAATTATTTTCTTAAATGTTGAAGCTGTTTGGGAAGTTGTATCCCGTGACTGAAAGGTGGGGCAAAGATCCTGCAGAGCAACAAAACGAAGAAAGCTAGGCAAAGGCACTTCCGTTTCCTTCTCCTGCTTTTGCTTCATTCCAGAAAATCAACCACTTTCCTGGCATGGCTGAGATCTGCCGCAAGGACCTGCTGGCCCGCAACCTCAACCGGATGCTGAGGCTGTTTCCCAAGGAGTACTGCATCTTCCCTCGCACTTGGTGCTTGCCAGCTGAGTGAGTGAACGAGAGGCGGCTGTGGTCGTACCAGCCACAGAAAACCCTCTCAGTTGACGTCAGGGGAAGCCGGAAGGACACGGCGTCTGTTACACGCCAGTCCCTGTGTTGTCCTTCTGCAGCTATGGGGACTTCCAAGCCTACGGACGAATGAGGAAAAACAGGACGTACATTTGCAAGCCAGATAGTGGCTGCCAGGGGCGGGGCATCTTCATTACCCGGAACCCCAAGGAAATAAAGCATGGCGAGCACATGATCTGCCAGCAGTACATTACTAAGGTAGGCCCAGGAGAGTTGTCCGGCCCTGTGACAGAGGGCAAGAGCCCCAGCTGAGAATGTGGTCTCGGGTGCAGGTCCTCAACTCCCATCCTCTCTTTGTAGCCCTTCCTCCTCGATGGCTTTAAGTTTGACATGCGTATTTATGTCTTGGTCACCTCCTGCGATCCCCTGAAGATCTTTATCTATGAGGAGGGGCTGGCGCGCTTTGCCACCATGAGGTACATCGAGCCCAACAGCAACAACCTGGTAAAGAAGCCCAGGAACTGGCATTCGCTTTGTAGGAAGATAAGCTCTTGGTGTCTGATGGGGCTTTGGGGACGTCTGTGGAGAACCTGACACGGTGAACGCCGTCCTTGGGCCTGCAGGGCTCCCCGGACTGGCAGACCTGGTCCCAAGGAGAAGGTGAAGCAGGTGGGCAAGGGGAGAATTGCAGGGGCTTCAGGAGTGGAGAATCAGGCTGCCCCTCCCAATGTCTCTCTCACAGGATGACATCTGTATGCACCTGACCAACTATGCCATCAACAAGCATAATGAGAATTTTGTGCGGGATGACAACACAGGCAGCAAGAGGTATTGCTTGTACCCATTCCCTTGCAGGAGAGCGGGCAGCACTTCTGCTAGTGTGTGTGTGGGGGGGGGGGTAATAGGACACCAGGTGCCTGAGAAGGAAACTTCACTTTTTTCAACTTCATGGCTTTGAAGAAAGTAGTTGACTTGCCCCATCTGTGGGGCTCCTGGGGGGGGCCACGAGGCATGCCTGCGTCCTGGTGGGAAAGCCTCTGCCAAGATCTCCATCTCAGAAGGAGCTGGGAGAACTCTCCCTGCCCTACACCAAGTGGCCCTACCCACTCAGGACAAGGCTGGCAACCGTGGGGCTCTCTTTCCCCCCTTGGTGGCTGGGAGGGAGGGGGCTGCACCCAAGGGAAAGCAAGACTCCCTGGAAGGGCCTAGCATTCACGGAGGGAGGGGGCTGTTGCTCAGGGAGTGGTCCTGGGGGAGGGCAGAAGTAGACTTGCTCCTGCAGTAGCTCTTCTCCCTCCCCTGACCTGACAGGAAGCTGTCCACCCTGAACGCTTGGCTGCGGGAACATGGCTGTGACACGGCTGAGCTGTGGCGGGACATCGAGGACATTGTAATCAAGACTCTCATTGCTGCCCATCCGGTTCTGAAGCACAACTATCGCACTTGCTTCCCCAACCACGTCTCTGGCTGTGCCTGCTTTGAGATCCTGGGCTTCGACATCCTCCTTGACCGGAAGCTCAAGCCGTGGCTTCTGGAGGTAGGTGGCCTTCACAGAGCTGTCTGGCCCCGAGACGGGTGAGAGGCAAAGCGAGTGAAGGAGCAGGAAGGGCGGCCCACCTTCGGCTCACCTGCTCCGGTGCCTGTTGAATTTTGAAGGGAACGGGAACAAGGTCCTCCTCAGAGATTCTGAAAGTTTGGAGGAAGTACGGCAATCTTTTCAAACATCCATCAAGCAGTAGAAACAGGTACCCGTTCCTGTTGCCAGCCCTGGCTGACTGCAGGTGTCAAGGCCTTCCCATCACCCCTTGGGCAGAGAACTTTCTGAGCGCTTCTCTTTGAGACCCAAAGGAACCATTTCCTCTGCCTGAAGGGATACTCATCTTTTATTCGTAGTGGTAGTCTCTCCTAACCTAGGTCCTACGTACAGCGTTACAAGCTGGGTTTTTTAGGAAATAAAAAAAGAATAGATATCAAAGAGATTTTGTGATTTCCAGGGTTCCTCAGATCAAAATGAACACGAGTGCTGTCTTGGGGGGGTCTTTGATCCCTCTTTCAGGTCAACCATTCCCCCAGCTTCACCACGGACTCCCGTCTGGACCGGGAAGTGAAGGATGCCTTACTCTGCGATGCAATCAATCTCATCAACCTGCGGGCCTGTGACAAGAAGAAGGTGCTGGAAGAAGACAAGAGGCGGGTGAAGGAGCGCCTCCTGCAGCCCCACCAGCAGCCCCGGGAGGCCAGGTAGCTCTGTGAGCCCCTCCCTCCCCAGAGAGCACTCGGCACCCCCTGTCCAGTAGAGAATCCGAACGATAGGCTGCTGCTGCTGTGTGTCTATGGGTGTGTCTGTGTGTGTGTGAGGCCCAGGGTAGGAAGGCTCCTTGGGGCACAGCGGATCTGTGGTTTAAGGCCAGCCCTTTGCTATTTCTCAGGCGTGAACAGATGGAGAGCAGCCAGGCCGCCTGGCTGGCCCAAGCAGAGAAGTACGAGAACAGCCACCTGGGCCACTACCGGCGCATCTTCCCCTCACGTGGCACTGAAAAGTACAGCCCCTTTTTCAAGCACAGTGGATCCCTCTTCCAAGAGACGGTGGCCTCCAAGGCCAGAGAAGAGTGTGCCAGGTACCCGGCTGGGAGGGGTAGAAATGGGGCTTTCGGGTCCTAAGGGACCCATGGAAGTGTGAGACCGGCCTGTGTGACTGTTGACTGGGTGGCCCTTTCTGCACCAGGCAGCAGCTGGAGGAGATCCGTCAGAAGCAGGAGCAGAGGGAGAACACAGCTGGGAGGAAGAAACGGGAAGTGAAGGAGAGCTTGCAGGGGGAGTCGGCTGGAGAGAAGTCTCAGGAGAAGAGCAAGGGCAAGGTGGCCCTCACCCGAATGGCGTACAGCCACAGCAAGACCTGGAACCCCAAGGTGCCCTGCAAGGATCTCTCTAGGTGGAGGAGGACCTCTAGCAGGGTGGGGGTGGGACGCCCCCTTAGCTTCTGCACAGCAAATACATTGATTTTTGCCCAAATGAAACCCAGACGGAGTTCCACACAGTGCTGCATGAACTTGGGAGAAATAGAAACTGATCTCAATTGTTTTTGCCTTCAAAAGAAGCCGCCGGGGGGCTGAGATCTGATTTTGAGGATAGTGTATTGCCCCTTCCCTCTCCTGGCTGGCTCACTGGCTGCCCTTGCGTGATGGGCAGCAGCCTCAGTGGGGCCTGATGTGCTCAGGAATCAGCAAGAACCCTTCAGGCTTGGAGCTGCAGAGCAGCTGGCTAAAGTGAGGCCCAGCACAAGGCAAGCAAACGGGGGCCGGAGCCCGCCAGCATCAGTTCTAATCTTAGCAAATCAAAGGCTCTGGTTTTGCTTTCTGGGGAGTGTTTGAAAGTTAGTGTATGTGGGCATATGTGAATTTTCAAATTAACAAGCTGCCGTTCTGCTTCCTAGATGGCCTCCTTGCAGTATGACAGCATGACTCCCCAAGCCATAGTGGAGGAGGAGGAAGTGGAGAGAGTCAAGGCCCTCCTGCGGCGAGAAAACCTCATCCGGGGGCTTGGCATTGTTGACCAGCTGACCCGCCTGCTGCACAGCACTGAGCCCAAGCCTGTGGAAGTCCAGAGGCCCCACATCAACGTCTCTGAATGCCAGGTGACCCTCTGCACAGGCCTGCCATCCCGGGGAAGGGCTGGGCACCAACGTGGTCCAGGGGGAAAACTCGAGGCAGCCGGTAGCTGGGCAGGATCATTAGGCATCTGCAACCCCAGCTCAGGGCAGAAATTCGGAATAAAGTCTTCCCATCCGATGAATGGGAACCGTCTGCTTCCACTTTCAGCCTGTTTTTATTGTCAGTAGTTTTTTCTAACTTTCAATCAGAGTCTGTCCCCATTAACCTGAATGGATTATTCCACGTTTAGTTTTTTAGAATAGTCTTCAGGGTGACAACCTGTGAGGTGTTTGATGGAGCTGTGGGTTGTCTCCCTCCCTCCCTCCATCGGCCTCTGTTTCTGGCCCCCGATTCTATTCCTTCTCTTCTCTACCAGGGTGTGTTTGCGACCATCTTAAAGCCTGGTGCCTGAAAGAGCTCAAAACACCAAAGCAGAATCCCGTGGAGGTTTTGCTTTGATTGATGTGATCTAATGACTGGCCTGGGACTTGTCTCTGCCACTCCAGAGAATATAACAATCTATTGCCTAATTTGGAAGGGCCCAAATATGTCGTTAATAATTTTCTGATTTGTTTGTGTGCCTTTGAGTCAGCGCTGGTCTCCTGGCAACTTCCTGGAGTAGTCCCTGCAATTTTCCTGGCAAGGCTTTTCAGAAGTGGTTTGTTATTGTCTCCTTCCTCAGGCTGAAAGAGAGGGACTGACCCGAGGTCACCCAGTTGACTCCTCACCTGGTGCCTTATGCACGACACCCAATTGGCTCTCATTTCCCAATCGGAGGCATTAAACAACCTTCCTCCTGCAGGGCAGGGCGAGACTTTGCGGAAAATCTGCACCTTTCAGAGTTTGGGTACCGGTGGATGGTGCAGGAAGGTAGTTTTCCCCAAACTTCAACCTGATCTTTTTGTCCTCCAGCCCCACTTTCTCCAAGACGTGTTCAACAATCACAACACCCAGGACCTGATGACCCTCGTCCCCCTATCCCTCCTAAGGGGCTCGGCCCAGGAGCTTGGCCGCCAGATCCTGCAGCAGCAACCCACGGCACGCGTCCAGCTGCTGGGAAACCAAGGCTTCATCCCAACTATCCTGGGGGCCCTCTCGGGCCTCGGCCCCCCTCGCGAGCCACAACTCCACTTCCAGCCACATAGGAACTTTGGCTGGCTGGGCACCACCATGGTGGGCGAACCAGGCACTCTGGCACGGATGCTGAAAGCAGGAGGGCGGCGCTTTGCCAGTGCCAAGAATAAAGCAGAAGGCAGTGAGTGTCTGGCTGGGATCTGGGGACCCCTGCAGGGGCTTTCCCTGTCTGGCAAGGTTCTAGGGCTCAGGAGAACACGAGGGCCCCAGAAAGTGGCAACGGGCCAGGCCAAGAGACTCATCTGGGCACCCTCCTAGCCTGGGCAGCTTCCTCGCCCCCGTCTGCCCTGTGAGGAGGAAACCGTGCTGCGTCTGGAGTTTAGATCTGGACTAGTCAATCCTAATGCAGCTAACGCAGTGGGGTGGGGTGGGGTGGGGGCTGGGAAAGAGGCTGTGCCCCTTCCTACAGTCAGTCCTGGCTACAAGGTCATTTTGCCCCGAGACCCACCCGGCAACCATTTTGGCCACAGAAAAGGGGCAAAAAGGAGGTTCTGGATTTGGAGTTGCTGTGGATCTCGGGGTGCAGCAGAGACTAGGGTCCATTTATGGAATTGCAGATTTCCTGCCTGCTTCTGCCCAAGACCTCCAGCTGCCCGTTTCCTTTTCCAGACAGATTTCCTTCCAGCAAGAGACCCCTGAACATGAGCCCCAGCTCCCTGAACTGCCTGTCCCACCATGGAAACGTCACAGGCACGATATACAGCAGCTTCCCCTTCCCATCTGTTGCAGCTCCGCTCAACCGTGCTGACCTGCATGGACTGGCCATCAATTCAGCTTCGGCCCCCCTCATACGGCGTGGGAGTCCCCATCGTTCCACCACGGTGGCCGCTCTGCATCCCAGCCAAGCCAGGTAGCAGCCCCCTCACCTCTTCCCTCACCCTGAGTTGGGGCCAAGCCTGCAACTCCTAGCCAGCTGGCTTCTTCTTCCTTCAAGAAGGGGACCTGACCCCAAAACTCAGCGGATCCTTGGAGCCCAGAGCTGGGACTGGGTGGGTGCCAATTATTGAGCCTTGAGCTGGGGGGGGGGCAGCAGCAGAGAACAGATCTCTGCCCTGGTACATCCAGAGACCTCCATCTCTTTCAGCCATTCTCCCCAAAACCTCCACCTCTGCAGAGCCGTGTTTCCCCTCCAGCTAACAGCAAGTTCTGAGAACGGTTCTGTGCATTTGGGCTGCACCCCTCCCCTGCTCTCTCTGCAAGCCAGGTTCCCGCTGCAGATGCCAGTTAGCCTGCCCAAGCCTTGGGACAATTCTTGAAAAGCCCTGTGGGCTGGGAAGAGGTTTCTTTTGTAGCCAACTTTATATTAAAGTTTTATACAGTTCTATCCACCAGGGTTTGTCTGTCCTTTCACTTACAAGCTGCATCCTGTCGTTTTTGTGGGGATCCTGAGGCTGGATCAAGCCTGTTTAGTCTTCCAGAGCTTGATAAGGGCAGCAGTTTTATTATTCTTTTTATTATATTTACACGTACCTTTGCACCCATACAGCCTCTTGTTTTTCGCACGTGTTGGCTTCATACTCCATGATTTAACTAGTCTTTCAAAGCTTTCCACGTTGGTAGCTTGTAGACATCTTGCAAAAAAAGAGAGCTCCCAGATCTTACGCGGTTCGTTAGGGGACTGTTGCCGCTCATTTGTGCCTTAGTGCTAATGTAGGATTTTCAGGACAGATACCAAAGGACTAGAACACCAAGGGCGTTGCCAGGACAGCAACAAGTTTGAAGAAATTTTATTAAAATATTGTCCTAGAATGTACAGGTAGCCCTCGACTTACAACAATTCATTTACTGACCGTTCAAAATTACAACACTGAAAAAAGTGACTTATGATCATTTTTCACACTTGCTTCTGTTGCAGCATCTCCGTGGTCACGTGATCAACATTCAGGCGCTTGGCAACTAGTATTTACATTTGAAGGGTGGGGTGTCATGTGATCACCCTTTGTGACCGTCACGTGACCACGGAGCCGAGCGTCGTAGCGGCAAGCGACGCGCGCTCTCCTGCCCTCTGACCCCGTCCGCGGAAGCTCCTTCCGGGAGGGGCGGCGGGAGCGAGCCAGGCGCAGGCGCGGCGGGACAGGAGCAGCGGGCCGGGGGCTCATCCGGAGGGGCGCAGGGAGGCCAAGCCGAGCTCGGGGCCGCCTTCCGGCCATGAAGCCCCCGCGGCTGCCGGACCCGCGGAAGCTGCTGGCCGGGCTGGCGGCCACGCGCGCCGACGGGGCAGTCCCGGCGCCGGACGAGCAGCTGCGGGAGCTGGAGAGGTAAGCGCGCGCCCCTCGCCCCCGCCGGCCGCCCCGGCCCGCCTGGCTGGCCTGACTCGCTCCTCGCCCGCAGGAGGCTGCAGTGTCGGGCCCGGCAGACCCGCGAGCGGCGGATGCGGAAGCTGATGGGGCCGCCGGAGCCGCCCGAGCGCACCTTGACCGTCCGGGCGATGGAGCAGATCCGGTAAGGAGAGCCGCGCGGGAGTCCCGCTCGCCCCGTCCAGGCCGCGCCTCCGCCTGGCCGCCCTCATCTCCCCTCCCCTCCCCTCCACAGGTACCTCCGGCGCGCCTTCCCCGAGGAGTGGCCGGCCGCCCGCCTGGCGCAAGGCTTCGGCGTCACGCCGGAGGAGATCCGCCGGGTGCTGAGGAGCCGCTTCCGCCCGTCCCCCGAGCGGGGCCTGGAGCAGGACGCCCGCGCCGCCGCCCGCCGGGAGCGCCCCGCGCCGGCGCCCGCCGGGAGCGCCCTGCCCGCCTGCAGACCCGGTCCGGCGCCGCCGAGCCCCGCGTCGCCCTCCGGGCTCGAGCCGGACCGGCGCGAGAGCTGCTCTCCTGGGACTCCCCGCCGAGGAGCCCTTAGTAGCGGCTTCCGGGTCCTTCCCACCGGCGAGGAGGCGGCCCGCGGGAGCCCGTGGCTGAGCAGGGAAGGCCGGGCAAAGGGCGCTGCGCAGCCCCCGGAAGGAGGCAACCGGGAAGGGCCGCGAAGGGAGGAGGGCAAGTCGCGCTGGTCTATTTTGCGGCCCCGGCCTGGCTGAGCTCTCCGGAGCAAGACCTGGCCCAGCAACCCCCCTCCCTCCTGGCCGGCTGAGGGCCCAAGAGCATGGGCCCTATGGGCATCTTCGAATTTGCCCTGAATTGGTTAACTGATTATTGGAGAGAAATAGAAGGGGATGTGATGTCTCCCTGATCTCTTTCTGTTCCTTGGACTTTTTAAACAGTGTAGATTGAAGCAATTGACAAACACTGTATATTTTTCTAGTTTGCTGGTTTTTCCCCAAATGAAGCAGTGCTGTCACTCGTCCCTTTAGCAGACAGAAGAGCCCATGGTTGGCCCTGCACTCTTGGAGGGAAAGGGCCCAAATAAACTCTGTCATCCCCAAGCCTCAAGTGTCTTATTTCCAACTCTCTTTAGCGAGAGCTTCAATAAAGACCAGTGGAGTCATGCAGTTCGTGTTTCCAGGCACGGGGCAAAGCCTTCCCCCAATGTGGAATGGATACACCTTGAGCAAGACCTGGCAGTCCTGGGAAGACAGCTCTTCAGGACTGTTCGGGTATGGTGGATCCTGAAAGTCCAGTTTAGAAAGGGATGATTTTTTAAAAAAAACTTTGTTGGGAGACTGTGGTTAATCACAAATACAGAAGTATACAGAATAACAAAGTTGGAAGGGATCTTGGGGGTTTTCTAGTCCAACCTCCTGCTTGAGCAGGAGACCCTACACCAGGGGTAGGTAACCTTGGCTCTTTTATGACTCGTGGACTTCAACTCCCATGGCTGGCTCAGGAATTCTGGGAGTTGAAGTCCACGAGTCATAAAAGTTGTCTAGTCTCCTTTTGAAAGCCTCCAGTGGTAGAGCCTTCAAACTTCTGGAGGCAAGCCATTCCACTGATTGATCTCATTGTTGGGAAATTTCTTCAACAATCAAGTGAACAGTACCCTACCCAAGGAACTGCCAAACAAGGCAATAGCAAATAGCTCAACTTAAGAACCTCCAAGACCACCCCCACCAATACTGATAGGGCCAGCCACTAGAACGGGTGTGAAACTCACGTGATGTGTTGTGACATATTGCGACCTTTTTTCCATTGCCAGCAATGGGGTGGATGCAGTTTCGGCATGACACTTCTGGCCCACGGGCCGGCAGGTTTGACACCCCTGCACTAGAACATCAACTGAGAGCAAACCCCCCTCTTTACTAACATTGATGATGTTACCCAGTTTGGGTAATGAATCATCTGCAAGAAAACAAGTCGTCAGAGAGCACCAAGGACCCCCCAATTGCCTTCTGCCACTTCATCTGGCCTGCTTCCTCCATGTTTCTTTATTGTAGCTTAAGAGAGTAACTTGCCCAAGAGCTCCATGGAGGCTGGGGAGAAGCCCCTGCCCCAATCTTTCCTTGAGAACGTACTAACAGAAGACAGGGCAGAACTCGGTTTTCAAAGAAGCCGTATTCAGATGCATACTAGGGGAGTGTAACACCATTTGATTTGATACGATCCCTCAACAGCAGTACGATTGAGGGCTGCCCTTCCCTCTTTCCATTTCATGGGAGATGAGTGAAAAGACTCCATGTTGTAGCTGAATGAATTGCATTTCCAAAATTTGGCCAATGAGAGAGAAGGGAAACATGCAGCTGTCCTACACTGTCAGTTTCTGATTGATGGTCTCACCTAGGAGAGGAGATGCCCGCGATTCCCCATCAAGCCCTGGGTGGCAGAGAGCCTGGGTATCTGTGTCAGGAACAAGAGGAGACTGCATACAAAGTGGAGATGGGTTCCAAAGGTCTCCTTCGTGGCAATGGCAACAGCAATGTTAACATTTCTTTCAGTGGTGTGGTTAGCGCATGCTACCTGAATTTAAAAAAAAAAATTATTGCATAACCTCGTGAATGTTTTGGCCTTCAAAATGTGTTTACACAGAATGTGATTAAGGGAACAGGAACCCTTCCGTTTTGCAACTCTCTGAATAAATGATCCTTCCTCTCAATATGGCCAGGGCAGATCAGAAAGGGCACTGAGTGTAGGAAGCTATGAATGATTTTTTTATTTGCAAATTCAATTGACGAAATCACAACAGCTGTGGGTCTGCCACTACAAAGTTGTCTAATCATCATGATACACTGAAATTCTGTATAGCAAAGAACCTTTCCTATTAATTCAATTATATGGCAGAAAACAAAACTGTCAATTGTGGAGCTGTCTCCTGTATACAACATTCCTGAGGAAAGCACCATAGTTTTAAAGGAAACCCAAAAGACAGCCGCTTCTAAAAGCAACTTTCAAAATGCTACCCAGAGATACTAAAGTGCATGATGACAAATAAATAGTAACAGTCTAATACATTGTCCCCTAAAGATAGACATGGAAACAAGTGTTGAAGCACGGGAAGAAAAATGAGGCAAAAACCTTACAAAGAGATAGAGAAATGCATAAAATAATAAAATGAGGTCATCTTCCTCAAAGTCATGATGTAGATGCAGGTCAAGAGAAGCACTTTTTTATTTATTTTCCCTTTTGTCACTTTCTAGCATAGCCAGCTATGTAGCCTGAAAATTTATTTGGAAAAGTAGCCCCAGCAGACATCTCAAAGCTTCATGGTTTCCTGCGTCTGCAAAGAAAGGACAAGACTGTTATCCCCAATCATGATCAAAAAGTCTACAGTTCAATACGAACAAACAGGCAGCTTAAAAGTGGATTGAAACATTTACTTAGAACCTTCCCAGCAAGGATCCTGAGACATTTTTCAATTCTCGGAGCGACCCCCTGGTGCATGTGACTCTCTTCCCCCAGAGGAGGCAAGCTCTTCCAACACTTCCCTCTACCACCACCCTAGGTTTTCTGAACGTTGTCCCAGGGCCATAGCTTGGCTGGGAGGGGGGGGGAAACAAATGGAATAATGGGCCAAGGGGAGTTGGCATCCCAGAATGACTTAAGAGCCTAAACAGCTGAATAATAAAGCTAAAGGAGTGGGAGCAGCAGAAACTCAGGAGCCACCGGGGAGATTGCATGGAGGACAAGCAGGTTGTGCAATCCAGCCCTCCTTGTAGCTAGAAAACCAGTAGGCTGTGCAGGTTTGCCTGGATGTTAATGGTTGCCTTTTATTTTAAAGAACTCGCATTGACCTCTTTTTACCTCGGATGCCCTGTTTCCTGCCTGTTAAAATGTCTCGCACAACTGTCAGTGTTCTTCCCTGAGCTGAACAGATCACTTCCACAGCAAAGCCAGCACTTATCTGCAAGAGGCCAAACCTCAATAGTGAAGTCTATTTTCAGTCCTAAACCCTAGCTCTTTACCCGGCTCTCCCCCCCCTCCCCCAAAGCTCGTACAGTCGCACCCAGTCTCTCTCGGGAGCATCGAAGAAAGTCTGCAGGATGGGAGGAACACGGAGAACTTACTTGGGCTGAGCGTGATGTTGATAGCCAGGTCCAAGGTGGGAACCTGCCTTCATCTCCACTGCGACTGAACACTGGCCAAAAAAAGGCAGGCAAAGCTGTCAAGAGGTGACTCGAGATCATCCAACCCATCCTCTGCCAAAGATACTCCTGACTTACCCGGGTTTCCACATCAGTCCATTCTGACTCGGAAGCCTCCTCGGGGAGGCGAGGGCTTGACGGAGAGGATCGCCGCTTGCGTCTGGAAGAATCAGAAAAGGAAAAAGTCATTAAGGTTTGAAACAGTTCAGAGGCAGGATTGAAAATTCTGAGGCCCGTCTCCTGCCTGAAAGTGCCCAGACACAGACTGGCATCAATCAAGTCTGCTCTTATTTTATATTAACCTGGGGATATTTCCAATTTGTAATTCCATTTGCTTACTCTGCATTTTTACAATTTTATCCAGGAGCAGAATATACCCACAGGACTTCTCTGCATGAACCTCGATTAATCAGTCATGCACAAAAAAATCACGGCCTGGTCACGATCTCCACTAACACCCAGGAATCACATCAGTTTCCATTCACACTGAAGTGAGACATGAAAAGGTAAAACCGTTTGGGTTGAATGTGACTCACCCTGTTGGTGATTCTTGTTTCAAGGTCTCTATTTCAGTGAACTGAACAGCCTGTCCACCTCCCCTTGTCTTGAAAACATCACCCTTTTGAAAACAAAATCTGTTTAAGAAAATCTCTGAACAGAGAATTTTTATTGGCACAATTGATAAAGTAACAAGCTATTTTTCGCTACATTCTTACACACACTTAAGTAAAGCTAGAAAGGTTTTATTTTTCTGATCTTCCAGAAGTACAAACCAACTAAATTACACCCATTTTACAGGAATAGAGCCCACAGCAGTCAAAAGCCCCACTGGGTTTCCACCACTATTTGCCTACAGCCCTGAGTAACAAATTATACAATCTGACAGTCTTGCTCCAGTTTAACACTTCCAACAGCCCCAGAAATTGTAGAAAAGCTTCCCTGGTTGCAGTGTGGAGAATTAGGTAGCAGAATAAAGAAACATCCCCTAGGTACAAATGTTTCCTTAGCAAATGCGTGAGCGAAAGTAGAGAGCGATGGTGTTCAAGATACGCCATTCACGCCTACGAATCCTCAAGTTACGAATGGAATGGGCAGGCTCCACTACGTTTGTAACTTGAGGACTCCCTGTACTCTGTGGCCAACAAGCTCATTTTCTTGGAGGATTTCTTTAGAAGCATGGTGCACCACACAGAACGCTCCCACCCAGGAGAGCCCTCTACACGAGAGTTTACCTTGATCAGCCTTGTCTCGATCTCCCCATCAGAGGCCAGCTCCTGGTGTGTCAGCATGTATTTGTCACACTTTGCCAGTGCTTTCTCGTTTGCAGAGGTTACCATGATGGCGTGGGGGACGTGTGGCTGCATGACTGTTTCAGTCTGGATATTGGAAGGAGGTTTGTGGTCCACCCACCTCTCCCCTGCTGAGCGAGACCGCCTGTGACGAAGGCGAACAGGAGGAGCATTCTGGGAGATCAGAAAAAGAATTTTATAAAAATTAGTAGGCAAGTTTCCTAAGCTTATCTCTGGGAAGTGCATCTTCCAGGGTTTAACCAATAGTTGAGCAGATATTTAATTTGCAGCATTTGCTGTTGAGATCCTATATACTCTTCCAATATAATTATTTGTAATATAAGAAGAGGAAAACCAAGCACACGCTGATACCTGCAGATTAACTGAAGCCCTCCACCAATAAATTTGGGTCAGAAGTTTAAGATCCTTCCAGGCTTCAGCATGCAAAATCAAAGATGTCAGAAGCACCAGCACAGAAAACAATGTCACGTTTTGAGGCCAGACCCAAAGGTTCTGCTTTTATGCCCTCTGCAACTCCCAGAAATGTAGAATAGCAGGGGGCAGCCTAGAAACCATTCAAAGATCAGCCTGCACACACACACAAAATGCAAAATAGTGCACTTTCTACATACGACTATTATGAACATAGAAAAAGGCAGGGAACAGCGAGCAGTTCCCAAGCTGCAGAGTAGTAAACTCTTTCAGGCCTAAACAGCTTTTACTATTTTTATAAAGACTTGCAGCATTTGTTATTAAGGGCATCACTGCAAGACATCAGAATTTCTTTGAAGTTCCAAAGTAAGCATTTTTTTGTAATTTGAGATTTATGTGAAAAGCTAATTTCTACTTAGTTTAATTCAAACTAGTTACCAAAAATTAAAGACTTGTCGTGTAAACAAATATGTAAACACAAACACATTATCAAATAATGTGAAAGCATTAATGGCAAGAACGGGACAGGACCTCACAGGACCACCGTTCAGGGTTGATGGAGAGCACAAAGCTGGCCTGGGCAGCAAGAGGCTAGTTCAGATTAACCCTTGTTTTTTAAAAGGAAGTGGGAATCTATAGCTCTACCAATGACAGCTGTTCTCTTGCTTTGCGTCTGCAGCTCCCATGATGGTGAGGTGTGTTTCTTAGCAATGGCAGTGCCCACAATCACCAGCCACTCACACAGGGGCAACCGCAGCGGAGACATAACACTAACCCTGCAGCACAAGTCCTCTTCTAGCTCTAGGGGCCCTCTAGTGCTGGAAGCTGTCAGGACTCCTGTCCAGCACATGCCTCGCCTTCTGTCTGACATAACCCAGGGCCTGGCTTGTTCTGGCTCCTGTAGTCTACTCCTGGCTCTAGGGAGGCCACTGTCCCCCTTGCCAGGAGGCTTGCTGTGCTGAGTAGGTGTTCTCTGCTCCCACTCCGAGATGCAGGAAGCCACGGAAATGCTGCTACAAGAATTTGAACGCCTATGCAGCTGTGGCTGGCTTCTGGCAGGTGGATCATGGTTGTTAGGCAGGTGAGTGATACAGTTACTAGAAAACTGAAGAAAGGTGCAGTTAGCGAATAAGGCAAAAAGAACACTACCAAAAACCTTCCTAGAATTCAGCCCCATGTCCTTTTGCTCTATACTAAGCAGAGTTAGAAAGAGAAAGCATGCACAAACAGAAAGAGTCGAAGCTAATTCAAGGAGATGGCTCACAGAGAATTCTCCTGGCTGAGCTATACACTCCCAGCCACAGTACTTTGACTTCTCAGAGTCACTTGCCACAGAGGCGAACGTATGCAGAGACAAGGGCACCTTCAATCCCAAAAGAAGCTTACAGGTACTGGAGGAGGTGACAAGGATCTTTGCAGAGCTTTCTCCCGATCCTTTTCCCGTGAAGGCCTTTCGGGTTTGTTACTCTTAGGTTCTGTGACGATGGCTTTTAGCTGCTTTAGCTTCTCATCTTTCACCCAAAGCTTGTTCTGCATCTCCAGTTGCTTGGCTGCCACACGCCGCTCCTGCATGGTAAAGAAAGGCTACAATTACACTCTGTATGCTAACTAACGCAAAATTAATTGGCTGATGAGTTTTGATTGCAAGGACATGTCTCTAAAGTGAAACAGATGCCTGCTGAAATATTACATTTTGAAAAATTATCAACTACGTTACTATAGCAAACTGCAGGAAAACACTTAGAATACTGCATTGAGTTTTCCTCACCATATTATAAAAAAGATGTAGAGGCTCTGGAAAGAGTGCAGAAAAGAGCAGCAAAGACGGTTAGGGACCTGGAGACTAAAAGACATGAAGAACGATTGCAGGAATTGGGTATGTCTAGTCTAGTGAAAAGAACGACGGGGTGACATGATAGCAGTGTTCCAATACTGCCACAAAGAAGAGGGGCCAACCTATTTTCCAAAGTACTAGAAGGCAAGACAAGAAATAATGGATGGAAACTTATCAAGGAGAGAAGCAACCTGGAATTAAGGAGAAACTTCCTAACAGTGAGAACAATTAACCAGTGGAACGGTTTGCGCCTTCAGAAGTTGTGGGTTCTCCATCACTGCAGTCTTTTAAGAAGAGATTTGACAGCCATGTCTGGAATGGTATAGAGTCTCCTGCTTGAGCAGGGGGTTGGACAAGAAGACCTCAAGATCCTTTCCAACTATGTTATTCTGAAGATTTACTGCAGTTACAACATTTATTGTATGTTTCTAGTAGTCTTTTTTAATTTTTAAAAATTATTGCTGCCAATTGTTTACTTAAATCTTGCATGAATAAATTATAGCAATAAAGTACTCTTCTGGTAGAGAAAAGTATCACCAAGAAAGAAATAGGAGATGCCCACACAAAGCCTCAGCCTTCTGTAATGGAGTCTGAAAGATCAACTTGCATCTTATGCAAGAATGAACATAGGATACAGTCCCAGAAACGCTTAACAAACAGCCCAAAGCAGCATTCCAGCAGTCAAGGAAAGTTAGCCAGACTTTCCAGAGATAGCATTAAACCCTTCCAGCTACGTCTCTTATTGTGAAAAGGAAACCGCTGAGCTTCTTCCCAGCCCCGTGGATCAGTAAACCAGTTATACTCACACATTCCTTTTCCCATTTCATTGTCGTCTCTGTCACCATGCCCTGCAAACGAGCTTCCAGTCTACGCTTGTCTGAAACTTGACGCTGAAGCTTTTGACTCTTGCTTTCTAGTTCCTGCTGCAGATTGCGCTTCTCTTCTTCATAAATTGCTGTTGTTTTCTCCAGGATATCAATCTGGTATGAGAGATTACAATGCAATTCCTATTCTGAAAACTCGCCTCCACAAAATTTAGCATGACTTTTCTGTTTTGGGGCAAAGCAAGATCCCGCGTTGCAAATGATACCCATAAAAGTGATAAGCAACCACCACAAGACAGAAGTAGTTTGCAAAAATTATGCTTTGAAATCTGTTGGGTAAATTGGGGTAGCCCTTTTAGTGTTCAAAATTTGAACTGCCTGATGTTGCCCACTATCTTAAAAGCTTGCTAACCCCTCAGGTCTGCCTCATGTCAAGAAGTTTGCTATCTTAAAATACATCAGCAAATGGAGAAGCACGTCAGAAATTCAAGATTTTCCTTTTGAGCAGAGATATTTACAAATGAGTGCTATACTTAATCATCAAACAGTAAACAGAAACCTTATATTCCAGAGTTTTTGCTTTCTTCTCTAGTCGCTCAATCTCCGTTTTCTGTCCTGTTATGATTTTGTCTCTTTCAGCTACTTTCACTTGTGCAAGGTTTTCTTTGGATACAATGCTGGCATCAAGTTCTTGCAACATGTTCTTTACACACAGGACTAGAACAGAAAAAGATGCTTGATTTCTATAGCTGTCTATCTAAACAAGTGATTCTGTTTATTCAGAGAAACATTAAAACAATATAAAATAAATATATATTGTCACTGAGTAAAACTATTGCCATGTTACTATAACCATGAAATGAGTCCTACAGCAGAGAAGGCACACATCCTAGTGCCTTGGTTGACGGAATACAGCTGCATTCTCCATTAGTTGAAGCATCCAAATGCTCTTCAAGGGCAGCCCCATGTAGAGTGCATTGCAGTAATCCAGATGAAAGGTCATGAGGGCATCAGTGACTGTAGAGCAAAGTGTCCAATCCAAGAATGGGCATAACGATGCACAACCTAAGGTGTGCAAAGGTCCCCAAATTTACAGCAATTACAACATGGAAATTCCCGGTACAGGATCTTGGACAAACACAAATTCTAAGAGCTTTTTATGGAAGTCTGTTTTATGGAAGACTTACCACCTCTTCTGATTATTTTTCAGACGTATACTGTGCATTTGCTGATTTCAGTAAGCAATCGCTCAGTTCTTTGCCTTCCATGAAGAACATCACAATTTATTCACTTATACCCAGGACAAGACAAGCCGGTGCCAAGCACTTACCATTTTTGGCAAACTCTTCTGAAAGCTTCTGCCGAATGTGGTGCCGCTTTTCAAGTACTTCAATCAGTCGAGGCAGGGTCTGGTCATCGTTGATGTCCAGAAGTTCACAAGAAGGCACTGGAGGGAAGCTCTGCAGGAGCAATTCCCTGACCCAGGGGCCTCTGTCTAGACAAACAAAACAGGCCACTTAGTTGAGTGGCAATCCACAAAGATCAGAGTCTGCATGGTGAGTAAAGGCAGAAGAACCGCATAAGGCAATTCCTGGGGGGAGGAATTTCATTTGTTATTAGTCTCAGGTGGGCTAACCAACCTAAAGATTTACCTCCATCAACTGGTCCACCTCGGATTTCTAGCTGTCGAGAGAGCTCCTCCGTGAAAGCCTGGTTCTTAAATCGCCGACCAGGAGTTAGTCCACATAGAGGTTTGTCAGCAGGTCGCGCAACCTCCACTTCTTGGGTGATTTCTGCAAATCTCATGACTTGCTATCAAGATTTTTTAAAAAAGCATATTAGAAGAATGAAAGAGTATATTTGTAGCTCAGACTTGAACAGTGGATTGCTTGGTCTTCTCTGAGCTTGTTTGTTTTCTTGTAAATGTTTCTCAAAGCCTGCAATTTCCACAAGCCTGGGGATCCCCTGCAGAGAGGGAGCATGTGCTGCCTATACAGTAGTACCTTGGGACTCAGCGTTATTTCGTTTGAGAGATACAACGGGTAGTAAAAAGGACGAATCCCGAAGCCTTTGTTTCAGCTGGAAACAACTGTCTGTCTGTCCCTTTTCCTATGTCAGCAACCTTCCTAGCATGGCTGACTTCCTGTCCATTCCTCACAGCTGTCCCCCTCTTCCTATAGCAGCATGTTGAGTACTAAACAAAGGTCAAGTACTAGGACATTTTCACATCAAAATACATAGAGAACCAAATTCAACAGGTTTTGAAGCAGCCAAGTACCAAGGTACCACTGTGTTATATATAATATCTCTCCTCACGATTTTGCTTTATTTTTTTATCCATGTTTAATGTTTAACTGATTTTAACTGAATGTTTTAATTTTTGATTTTATTGTCTGCCACCGAGAGTGAGACGACCAACCATATAAACTTGATAAACAGCACACCTATTCTGAAATGTGACTTGGAAGAATACTCCAGCATTTTAAAAAGTTTCTATAAAGGATGGCTAACTCAGTAGCAAGGTATATATAGAGCGTGCTACCAGTCTTTGTAAATTCAAGCAACGGACGTTAAACAACCAACTTAAATTACCAAACTCTCATCGTAGTCTTCTGCCTTTGGATTCACGCAGACAATCATACGTACTTTACCCTCACCATCAAAATAATTCTTAAAAAGATGAGTCAGTTTGGAGTCTCGGTAAGGGACCATCTGAAGAATCAAGCAGAACAAAACATTCTCAGAGTTGAGGAACTGAGAAAGTGAGGAAAGGAGGAAAAACTCTACAGAAATAGGTAACTACACACCTTATTGGTCCCATAGGTTTGGTTCTCTCGCAGAGCTTCTATACAGGTTCTTAATGTCATCAGTGATTGATTGATATTACCTGGAAGAGGGAATGGCACTAGTCTCACAACCATCTGATATGATGCCTAGTCATGGAACAATTTAACTTTGTAAGAATTTAATTCCCTGTTTTTGAAAGGACATGGGATTACCTCTCCTATGAAAAGGAAACAGCCACTTTGCACTTTCAATCTCCTTGGTTGGCAAAGGACAGGGAAAGAGAAACTTCCTGTTCCAATATAAGGACCATTTTAGCTAAACTTTGGACAGTGGTCAAAAGCCTTAGCTAAATTATGGAAAGTATAAGGGGAAGATTCACAACAGGTGCTACACCAGGCCAATCTTGGCAGATTTAGCATTGGGCTATGAGGAAATCCCAAGACTCTCGACTAAACTAGAAAGTATAAAAAAAACTAGAAGACTGTGCCAAACCACTTCCATACAATTGCCCAGAAAACTTATTATTTTCTAACTCAGAGGAAAATCCACAAGTTAAACATCACTAAAAAGGAATTATATTTCATAAGGAAAACTCCACCCAAATAACCCTAACAATCTTCCCAATGCATACCCATCTTTTTAAAAAGGTGGCTTGAAATGTAAATAGGTAAAGATGCTATCTTATTTCTGCCTAGTAACAGCCGGGACTGAGAATGTTTCAAATTCTTTGGGATTAAATTGAAAATAACATTCTCCATCTGGATAGTTTTTCAAAACTAAAGGAATTCCATATTAATTTTCCTCCAAACTTTAATCTATCATTTCCAATAAGTATAATATGGAAAAAACATACAGAGAACCAAGAGCCAGAAAAATCTTCTGGCTAGAGAAGAACATTAAAAAACTTCCATATTTCTCAGGGGCCCTTGGCCTCTGTGATCATTTTGTGGCTTCCCTCACATGTCAGTCAGCCCTGATTCTTTCTGCTGGGAAAGACAGTTTAAAAGAGTATATCGTGCTTACTTGAAAGGACTGTTCCATTTGAATCCATAATAATAATAGAATAGAATGGAATGGAATGGAATGGAATAGAACAGAATAGAATAACAGATTTGGGAAGGGACTTTGGAGGTCATCTGGTCCAATTCCCTGCTCAGGCAGGAAACCCTGTACCATTTCAGACAAATGGTTGTCCAATCTCTTCTTTAAAACTTCCAGTGTTGGAGCATTCTCAGCTTCTGGAGGCAGGTTCTTCCACTGGTTAATTGTTCTGTCAGGAAATTTCTCCTTAGTTCTAGGTTGTTTCTCTCCTTGATTAATTTCCATCCATTGCTTCTTGTCTTACCTTCAAGTGCTTTGGAGAATAGCTTGACTCCCTCTTCTTTGTGGAAACCCGAGATGTTGGAACACTGCTATCATATTCCCCCCCCCCCAGTCCTTCTCTTCATTAAACTAGACATAACCCAATTCAAGCAACCGTTCCTTGTTTTAGCTCCAGTCCCCTAATCATCTTTGTTGCTCTTCTCTGCACTCTTTCCAGAGTCTCCTTGACTGGAAGAAGACACACCCACCCATTCATTGGTATCAAAGCACCCACCAGCTTCACGGAGCCTGTTTCCTTCAGCTTTGGTTCTGTTTGTTCTCTCACTCCCTGCTAGATCAACCAGTGATAACTGGCTCAAGGATATTAACTCTCTCTCCTGCAAGAGAAGAAATATTATGGTTTTCAATCAGGAAGCAAAACTACATATACATATATAAAGCTGAGAATGGAGCCAGGAGTCTCAGCAACACTTTATCATGACTTGTGCTACTGGTCTAACAATTATCACTTTTTGAAAAGTTGTCCTCTTGACAAAAGAAAGAAATCCGTTTGCTAGCCAATCTTAATTTTACCTGCAGAACATTATCTCCATCTGCACTGAGAGGAGCCTGAGCCAGTTTAATTAGAAATACACTGTGCGAACGACTCGACTCCCGATTCAGTTGAGTGTGTGCAATGCGCCTCTTCTTTTGGCCTGTTGAAAGGAAAAAAATATTTAGATCAAGTAGAGTCCAAAATCATCATAACGCAGTCAGGGCAGAATTTTAGCTATCATCTCTCAAAGGATATTGTGGACCTGGAATGAATGAAGGGAAAAACAACCCAAACAACAGAAGATTGGAGCACCTTCCCTATCAGAAAAGGCAAAACCATGTAGGCTGTTTTCATGATCTTTGTAATATCTTCCCCTCCCCACAACTTAGGTTGCCCCCAACCTGCTAACCTTCGGGAAGGCCCTAGCAACATGGCTATACCACTGTGCTTGGCGGGTTGACAATGGTGGGGAGCTTTTACAATGGCTTTGATCAGCTTGATGCAAGGATGGACTTTGCTGATGACCATGGTTATTTTTGTTTTCAAGAGGTTATTGATTTTTATCCATGTATCTTTAACTTTTTTTATTGGATTGCTGTTTGTTGTGAGTGTAGGCGAGATAAGTGGCCATACAATGCAATCCATCCATCCATCCATTCATCCTTCCAGTATTAAAACTCATGCCTGTTGTAACCTTTAATTGGGCAAAACAGTGTGCAATATTATAATTATTAAACTAAGATACCTGAGATAGGCTAACTTATCAAATGCAACTGCTGTAATTTACCACTGACGCTCATCTGCAAATACGGACAGAAGAGAAATGCTGCACCTTATAGATGAGTCATTTTATCATTATAATCACTTGCACCATAAGGCTTAAAAAAAGAAAAAAGCAGATCAGTGGGACACGGTTCAGCATGATTTTTAGTTCATGGCTCTGAGGCAGGGGGGTTTCATACAGTGCCCAAGTCCTTTGGGGTTTTTTCAGGGGAAAGCTGATTGTCTGGCTGGCCAATAGAGGAACAACATAAACAAAAGATGTCTCCTTTCATCCCTCATGGCTCTTTTACTCAGTAATTCACTGTCTTCAAGCCAAATGATTTAACATGGAGTACTTAAAGTGACATTTTCAGGAAATAATTCCATTTCTTACCTCTCCAAAACACTTCAAAGGCTTCTTCTGTAGATTTAACTTCTACCTCAGTGCAACCTGCAACATACATGTTGTGATTTTGATCCTCACGGAGAATTTTGGATTGAGGAAACCTGCAACAGGGATGTTCAAATGATGTCAGTTATCAATATTTGACAGTTACTTAAAACAATGTTGAATTAGATAAATGCATTCTAGTTTCTGCTGAGACTAATTGACAGCTAATGTTAGCTTATCCACACAAGCAAAGCGGACAGAGGGAAACACAGATCATCCAGATTACACACGGGGCTGCAAGCATATTCTCTTGCCCATGCAAACTACTAGCAATAAAGAGCAACAGTCACATTAGTAGCTTCACCAGGTAGAAAGTAACCGTCAATTACTACAAAAGTATGGAGGGTAATGTCCACATATGTGAAGTCAGCTTTCCGCAAGGGAGGGCCACAGTTGTTCCACCAACCAAAGAAAATAATTCCCCCCATTACTAAATACTCTGCTGAAGAGCATTTCTCTAAGAATCACTCAATTGTGGCAGCTACTTGAAAAATATTCCTGTGCCCCTGTTAAAGAATTGTCCAAATTTTGGCAGCAATTAATAGTTATACCCAGGCTAAACCAAAGAGTATCAGCAGGAAAAACACCAGCCTTAAAAGCGAGTCATACTTAGCAATGTTTCGATAAAGAGGATTTCTAAAACATATTTTCAAAGGCTATGAACATGGGAAAGCTACGTCTCTCTGAATTTAGCACTCAAAACAGCATGATGCTGCTACTGTCTTGTTAGGCAGGCTTAGAACCAGACAGAACCTATTTTCCCCAAGCGGTTGGATGTAGATCAACCGCTGAATCTATAATCTGCTATTTATATATATTATCTTTCCTTGAATCTAAATCACTAGACTACAATTTTATTTGCATTTACTACAGCGGGATTGTTAGCATAGCTCCCAATTGAAGAAAAACTACTTACTTTGGTTTTGTGGGATCAAAAGGGGATTCATCCAAAAGATCATAAATGTAGTTATTATAGATTTCAATGTAAGACACAAACACGCTGTAGACACTGTCTTCATCAACATCCTCCAGTTTACAATTATCTTGCACATTAATCATGTCAGCAATTTCAGGGTCTATCTGCCGCCTGCCAAGGTGAGTGAGAGTCATCTGCAGTTACCCATTCCAGGAAACATCCACCACATTCCTGAATTATCCCAGTCAGCCAGAGCCACTTACTTGCCCACCGGTGTCTTGGGAACTGGAAGTGCTTCTCTTTTCTGGCGTTCAAGTAAAGCATCCACATCGCATTGTACCTCGACTCCATTCTTATCATCAAGTTTGAAAACCTGGGGATTAAGGGTCATGGGAAAAATAAGGGGTCCCTTACCAAGAGATACCCAGAAAGTGTTATTTAACTAGTTATGCAACAGTAATGAGAGCAGCTGAGCCTTTGATCCTGGCCAGGATTGCTTGAGTTCAGTTGAAAAAGGGGGATGATTTTACCTGAGACTGGCAGGCCTGCCTCCCTCCCTCCCATAATTTTAACGTTTAAAAAGCATTAAGTACAATCAGATATTTCCTTCAGAACAACCTATTTTCAGCAAACTGTGGAAACAGGAGGGTACTTCATCTCCACTTGCTTTCCCCCCTTCTCTTTCCCAATTTCCCTTCTTTTCAAAGGCTCCTCCTTCTTTTCATCCATCTCTTATGGCTGTCAACTTGGCTGATCTTTTAGGCCCTCCTATTTGTGTTAAGCTGCCAATTCCCAAGACTTGGAGACTGAACTCACGTAGCGCTTGGCCTGAAAGGGCCCTATGCTCTTGAAGATCATGTCCAAGCAACGAGGAAGCAGACCTCCCTCCCCAGGGGAGCCGGTCATGGTGTGCGTTTTTCCACTCCCCGTGACTCCATACGTAAAAAGGAGACCTAGAATTCGAAAGCACAGAGACACCATTAATTTTGTTATATACTGCATGAAAATACTTTGCCATATTTTTTTTTTTGCCATCTGATGAGAAACTTTTAAATATAACAAGTTACCAAGATGTCCAAATCATCAATTGTCAACGGACTTGGCAATGCAGTGGATCAGGTGTTTTTCCCCCGATGCCTTCTTCCAAGATTTTTTTCTAATTTCTCAGTCTTACCGATCTTTTACTATCATATTCAATCCTGTTTCCATATTATAAAACCTTTGACTCAAAACATTTCAAATTTGAAAAGGTAATTCTGAGCTCAAAACTATATAGGTGTTCTGAGAACTTTATTCATAGTTCTGAGCACTATGATTCAATTAATCCTTCTTTGACAATTTTCCATCATGTACTACCACTATACTAGTTAGTAGTATAGCAGGAAATAAGTTGTTCATATTGTTTTTTAATTAGTTATTGCATCTAAGCAAGGGAAAAGGTTACATACAAGAGCATTAACAATCTAACATAACTTAATTAATTAAATTAAAATTTAAAAGAAAAATGGCTTGGAATATTCAACATAACAGTTCTAAATGTTTGATAATTACCCAAGCCTTTTTCCTGACCCTTGAGGGAAAAAAATAATTTGCTAAATTAATTGTTGACCATCACAAAACAATCCACTGTTGCAAATCAGATTTTTCCTACCTTTATTGCACGAAATTGTTTTGAGTTGACTACATTGCTATAAAGCTTTCTGAAGTAAATCTAACTTCAAATCCAAAATTTTAAATTTTACTCCCCAAATAGTATCACTTTGGGATAGAGCTGAGGAAGCTTCTTGGATAAGAAGCAAAAAGTCTTCAAAGAAAAATAAGAAAGTCCAGTTGCCTCTTGAAAAAGCACCTTTGAAACCAGGAAGGTTTACCGAGTACTGGAGGAACCAAACTGGCTTACAAGAAAGATCAAATGAAGAACAGTAAGTAGACATGGTAAGACAAGTTATTACATGGCCTGTACATTAAAAAAAATGTTAATCAGTCTGCAAAAATGGTATTATTATATTAATACTATTAATACTGCAGTGGTTAGAAGGCAGATTCATACTGCTAGTCTAGAGAGAGATTCAGTCTTAATAACTTAATTACATCATACCATTTTTTCCATGGATAAGATCTTCCACTAGAGGTTTAGCAATCACATCAAATACATGTTTCTGAGAAATGCTTGTGCCAAATACTTCTTTAAATGAATACTGAACCTAGAAAAAAAGTTTAACAGTTAGGAAGCAATTAACCAGCAGTTTTACCCATTTGCTGTTTCACCTAGTCCTCTCATTGATTTTCATACTGCATCAAAGTTTTGAATGCACAACTGCCTAATAGTCAATTTATCTAATGCTCTAGCAATGATACTTTCTATTTTCTTGAAAAAGAGTAACTAGTACAAAAAAAATCTGAAAGTTTTTATCTCCCTGTAATAATGTTGAATGCCATTTGGTAGGTGAATCAGTATTGGCACAAGCAAGTTTTTCTTCATGCATTATGTATTTCCAGCAACAGAATCACTAAATAGAACCTCAGTATGACCACAAGCTTACTAACAAAAATTCAAACAGGAATTGCAATCCTATACATGCAGACTATGATAAACCCAAACGCCTTAAATGACGCAATCCCAATAAAAGTGTAGACTGAAGCCCACAGCTAACAATAGCACATTTTCAATGCGAACTACCTCTTTATATTCTCCATTACGGGCAATACGGTACCCATCAGGTGAGTGAACCTGGACCGTTGTGCTGCTGATCACTTCTATGCAACACTCTTGGTTTGGGACACCGACTGGGCGGATCCGGCAATATACCTGAACAGAGAAAAATTAAACTATTTGGAAATACCGGCTTAAGATTGTCCTTGTTTACAGAGCACATATCAGAATGGAAAGTGTTTACAAGTAGTCCTCAACTTATAATTGAACCCACAATTTCAGTCATAAGTTGGGCCACATGACCACCTGATTTTACAACTTTTTTTCCAATAGTCATTATGCAAATATAGCAGCCATTAAATCAGGGGTGTCAAACTGCCAGCCCGCGGCCCAGTTTCATCATACTGAAGCCGCGTCCACCCCATTGCCGGCAATGGCAAAACCGGCCCGATATATTGCGCAACGTCATGTGACGTCACGAGTTTGACACCCCTGCATTAAACAAACCTATTGTTTGTTATGGGGCAGTTTTTGCTGGAAACAGAAAGCAAATGGTGGTTTTCAATTAAAAGCTCATAAATTGTAGTCATGTGGCAGTAGGGTGCTGCAAACAGTTGTAAATGTGGGCCAGCTGCTAAGGTCTCAAAATGTGGTCATGTGATTTGAGGGGGGACCACCACCAAGTTTTGGAGTTCTAAAACCAGATATAAGTCTCATTTGGGGGGGATACATTGTAACATTAAACAGTCACTAAGCAACTGGTCCTAAGTTGAGGACCATCTGTACTAGCATCAGAAGATCAGTCTAATGGTTTGCAGCTCGTGCACGCTTTAGGTTGGCAAGCTTTGAAATTGCCTCGACAAAACATCTGCTGTTTCTGGGGTTTAAAACAAGCTGGGTGAAAAACCACTTGCCCAGAATCAAGGAAATGCTAAATTCTAACCTTTCAAAAAAAAAAAAAAAGTGTCAGTCTTTATTTTGCCTCTTCATATCAGAAAAACATAGTACTGTGTTTTCCCCAAAATAAGGCTGGGTCTTATATTTTTTGGACCAAAAGGCCCATTAGGTCTTATTTTGAGGGCATGTCTTATTTTCCCCATGTACAGCAGGTGGTGAGTGCACGGGGGTGGGACAACATTCGATACAAGCAGCAGCGCATGGCCTGCACATGGGGGGAGATGCAGAGCTTTGAAGCACAGCAGCGATTGGACCAACATCGGAGCACGGGGCAGACCAACTACCGGTATGAGAAAGTCCAGGCGGGGTGGTGCATGCCCTTCCCGTGCCAGGCTGGCCCCTGCAGCCCTGCGCTTGGACTTACCTGCGTTGTGTCAAGGGGCCGGTAGTCTGCGGCTGCCAATCTTGACCGGCTCAAGGTTGACTCAGCCTTCCAGCCTTCCGAGGTTGGCAAAATGAAGACCAATTGTTTGGGGGCAATAGACTGACTCTGTAAACTGCTTAGAGAGGGCTATAAAGCACTCTGAAGCGGTATATAAGTCTAAATGCTATTGCTACCGTAAATGCCGGCGTATAAGGCGACTTCCGCGAGCGCTGAAATCAGCGCCAAAGACGGGGGTCATCTTATACGCCGAGTCGTCTTATACGCTGGAAATACTGGAAGTTTCCGGCGTATAAGACGACATTCTAGGAATGCGGCCCGGCTATAAAGACGGGGTTGTCTTATACGCCGGGTCGCCTTGTACGCCGGCATTTACGGTAATTCATATACAAAGGAATTCATAAAATAAAGAAGTCCAGCTTTCATAGTCAAATCCTACAATATACGAGAACTGATTGAAGAGCTAATTCTGCTGTAAATTAGCCACTTACCCCAACGGGATCCTTCAAACTATTGTTAGACGCTTTTTTAAATGCATGTTTCCTCGGAGTTTTAGTTCTTCTGAAAGTTAATAAATGTCAGATAAGTTGCAAATAAAATCAAAGATGCACACTACACAATCAACTGAAATGATTTATGGAATGCTCTATTGCAGCAACGTAGAGCAAGATCAAAGCAGCCACAGAGGCTTTTAAAAGCAGCTAATTTAAGTAGTATTACATTATTAATACAAACAAACAAAGTGTGAAGAAGGGGTGGGCGTGCCACATCTAAAAGAAGAGGCATAACAACTGCATGCAAGATCCTCTTCTTGAAAGTGCTAACTGCCAGCCCTCCTGCTTCATCAGATTCTTCTTACAAGACACAAATATATGCTCAGGTCTTCCCTCGGCGTGGCTGGCTCAGGAATTCTGGGAGTTGAAGTCCACGAGTCACAAAAGGGCCGGCTGTTGCCCACCCTGGCCCAGCTCCTTCGCACCGCTACTCCCCCCGGGACCCAGGCCCAAGGCCGGAGCAGCTCGGCGCCCCCATCCGGGGGGCGAAGAAGCGAAGGGACGTCTCGGCTCTGCCGGCGCCGCCTCGGAAAGGAGCGGGGAAGACTTACCCCGCCGCCTTCATCGCGCTTTCCCGACCGAGAGGTTCAAACGCTCCCTCCACTTCCCGGCATCCGTTGCACCGCCCCGTTATTCAAATAGAGCCAATCAGGAGAGGGGGCGGGGCAGAAGGAGCCGCTCGCCCCGTTTCGGGCGTGTTTGGCTTGTGACGTCCACAGAACGGAAGAGGTTTCGTTTCTCTAACTCAGGGCTAGGCAACCTCGGCTCTTTATGACTGGTGGACTTCAACTCCCAGAATTCCTGAGCCAGCCATGTTGAGGGGAAAGGGAGGTTTCCAAGCGGAGCCATGCTGGTTCAGGAATTCTGGGAGTTGAAGTCCACAAGTCATAAAAGAGCCGAGGTTGCCTATCCCTGCTCTAACTAACCCATTCCAAAGTATCATCTCCCCGCCCCCCTTATTCTAATGATAAGATAAAAACAAAGAGGCATGTAGCTGCCAAATTTTCACTCTTGACATGTTTATAAACTGCCCAGAGTCATTTAGGTGAGATGGGCAGTGTAGAAATTTCAGCAAGAGAGAGGGAGACGGGGAGAGAGATGCAGTTAGGTTTCCTTTTGCTCTTGCAAGGTGTAGCTCAGGTGGCTGGTTTCCTTTTGGGGAAGAATGGCCACGATGATCCAGTTGCACACCTTTTTTATCATTCAGCATAAAATTGATCCTATCTTGTAACCTGGGCTTCTCCCGGGCAGGGTCTGAGGATGTGAGAGTATTGTGGTATGATGTCTTGGCTTTTACCTGGAATTCAGTTCCGCTTCTGGACTCCGGAGGGAGTGCACTGGGTGCTCTGCAGCATTTGCTCTGTTGTGTAGGCTGGGACTGTTAACTTTCTCAGGAATGACAGTTATAGGAAGGCACATTTCAAATTAATGTTGGGAGCTAATCTCCAAGCTTCCCTTCGTTGGATGCATTCAAGAAGATGCTGGATAGCCATCTAGCTTGATCTGGGTTGCTGATATGAGCCAGAAATTGGACTCAGTGACTTTGATCGTGCCTTCCAACTCTGGACTCTATGTTCTTACGAAGCAGCTTTTCTGGGTGCCTCTCAGGATTATAAACATATCTGAATTTCAAAGCTAAAGGAATGGGAAACAAGAAGTAAAAGTGTGAGATTGCACGACTCTGCTTCCAGGAGGGCCTTGACTTGACTTGAGCAGAGCAGCTTTCTTTACAGGAATACTAAGTGAAATGCACTTTTTCCTCTGTGTTAATGATGGCTACTATGGTTATTTCCCTTGCTTAGTAAATTGCTACTTTTATTATTTCAATGTGTATATGATTAGTCACTGTTTCTAGACTCATATTTAGCAACTCTCTGCTTTTCATAGCATTGATTTCCATTTAGTTACTGTTGGCCTGTTGATTTGATTCGGGGTACTTTTAAAACATATGCATCTTGTATCTCTCTCTCTCTCTCTCTCTCTCTCTACATACACACAGACAGACAAACACACACACAGTGTTTGTATAAAATTAAGGCAACAAGTAGCAATCAAAGCTTTTCTGCAACTCTTTGTCAAAATTAGGCTTCCGTCTGAACTACCCTTTTACTCATCCAGCATCTCAGAATGGCCTGCATCAAATGGAGCAAAACCTGAGCATATTTTTTTCCTACCATTCTAACTATGCTGCTCTAGACAGCGATTTCCCAAGTTTGGGTTGTTTTCTCTCTTTTAATTGCTCTAAGCCAGCTGTGTTAGTCACTGTGTAATGTACCCAGCAAATGAGGCATTTAATGAATCATACAAACGCTGCACTCCAAGGAATTAAGTAAATCTAGCTGTTTATTAGCGAGGCATAAAATACATTTAATCTCTCTTCTTAAAAAATCAATTATAATGCTGTAATATGTAATTCAGTTTGGTCGTGCTACATAAATTTTCTTATTTTAGTAGATTTTTAAACTGGTTATATTATTAGAGTCTGCCTTCTCTATTGTAGGAATGAATATTTATGTCATGGTTCCGATACATGAGACCAGTTAAAAGAACTTCAAGGGAAGGAATTCTTCCTCAAAGAACATTTTTATTTGGCTACAAAATAATGGCACGTACATAGGTGAACCCAAGACTAAATTCTGCTCCCCCTGCTTAGGTTGCAGAGTTGCAGTTCCCACCCCAATTAGGTGTCCTAAATAATATTCTCCAATTGTTACTAAAGGCGGGCACTCCTCCCAGATCTCTAGCCCAACAAAATGTAATCAGCAATGACCTTGGTTCCCATACCTAAGAATTGTTATGGCTAACAGCTCTGTTCTATTCTAAAACATCACAGAACTGGCCCTCCCTAGTTCTCTGGAACAGCAAAAGGACGGGGCACATTCAGACTTGCAGGACTGTTACTGAAACCTTATAATGAAAGTTGTGTTAGTGTTCGTGATTTTGATTTCATAATCTGAACTACCTTGAAGGGTTGGCAGATTTCTAGCCTAATGCTGGAATACTACATCAAACTGGGGGTCTATGGAACATTGTGCCAGTAGGTTAATCATCATCTAAAAATAGCTATCAGCCCACCTAACAACTAAATGCCTATAACTCCATCAGAATGTGACTCCCTCCATTGTTTTCTGTAAGCATTTTAGCACCCTTCCTGCTTCCCCTCTCAAATTAGGGTTGTAGTAGGATAGATAAGAGATAGCTGCCTGGCTTTGACTCTGCCATTGACATGAAAATAGGATTGGAATTACTCTGTTTGAAAGGTTAGTTGAAGGTTATTAAAGGAAAATTGTTATTCATACATTTCCTCCTTCCTCTGTGCTAGCCTGAAAGATTAAATTTGCAGAGAGCATAATGGCCCTTCAGGGCAGACAATAGAGGAGAAATCTCAGGGGACTCCAGATAACAGAGCAGAAAATGCCACTGAATAATTCATGGAGTGGCATGACAGCCATCCCTTTGCTAACAGATTACACGTGCATTTCCATTAGGAAGGAGACTATTTTTTTTTTAAAGGGTATTGTGAATGGAAGTGGCATGTAAGCATTCTGCACAAGTTTGTTTCTGCATTAATCAATTTGATTTTGTCAGGTCCCTGTTGAAATGCTGCCATTCCAAAGGAAGGGGCAGCACAAATTGTGAATTGAGGATGTTTCCAAATTGTTTCTGCTTTCGCTTTGATGTATCTGCATAGGAAATAGGAGGAGGGGGAGGAGCCCTCAGGGCCATCTGCTTTGACTCCTATGGGCTAGCAAGGACAAGGCACCAGAGAATGGCTGGTTATCACTTTTTCGGCTCAAAGTTCTCACAACATATTCATGCCAGCGGATTGGCTCCTGATGAACTGGGGGTGTTGGGGTGGGGCTCGTAAAAAGTGACTTTCAGCTTAATGCTTTGTGGGGGAACTTCAGATTCTGCCTTACTTCTCTTCAATCACTTTCGCTCAGTAAAAGATCCTTTGGGACCACTGCGTGCCTTTAGCTTGCCTACAGAGTGGGCAGGGGAAATGAAGAGAGAGTGGAATCCACAGGTGGCTTATCATGGTGAGAAAGCTAGAGAAGTGAAAGTTCTGTTTTGGCGAACAGAGAATGCTTCTCATAACTATTATTGGGAATTCTGTTGGACAATGTGACCGGTCAGAGGAGAGAGGAGGAGAGTTATTCTTTTAATTAATCGCTTCCCACCTTTCCGTTTCGCTTTCTAACTTGCCTCTATGATTCAGCCCATTAAAGATAACATTAGAGGACTTTTTAACTCTGATGTGTTTCTTGGTGGAGATCTCAGGCAGAGGTTGACACTGAGCTGGCTCTCTTAATCTAGCAATACCATTAAAGGGGTCCTGATAGGGTCCTCCCCTATCCGGTAGCCTCTGGGGAGGTGGCTACTCCTGCCAGTTTGGTGTTATCTGCAAATTTGATGAGTTCCCCTTCAATTCCCTCATCCTGAATTCCCTGTCCTGAAGAAAGCTGAAAGGGGTTTTTTTTTCTTTTAATCTCTTTTCCCTAATCCATGTTTTTGTTAGTGGTGGTTTTATATTTTATCTTTTGCTGAAGCCTAATAATATTTTTTTAAAGAATAAAAAAGGAAACCTTCCATTTACAAAAGATGCCTATTAGTCAGGGGGAAGCTTCTGCATTACCAGCGTTTGCTTGTGGCCTGCTGCATTGAGAAGCATTAGCCACCTCCAGCCAGGAGTACACTCGAGCGCACACTGGCAGCAAACAATTGTTCTTTATGACTCAATTACAGTAATTAAATCTGGTGGGATTCAGCAGTGGAAGAGATGATGGCGGGGGAGCCAGTGCTCCGTGTCATCAACTAGAGAGAGCAGCAGCTGATGGATCCTTCAAGCTGCCTCTCGCCATCTGTTCTGGGAGCAGGAGACAAGGGGACGGAGGCAAGGAAACGGGCGTGGAAAGGGCACTGAGCATGTCTCCCAATATCAGGGTTGAACAAAAGGTCTCCATTTCAGCCAAAGAGGACCCCCCCCCTTCTGGGTTATGGCCATACCTCCCAGATCTGGAGAGAGGAATTAACAAAGTTTGGGTGATGGGCTTGCTTAGGGTCACATGAATGCACAAGACACAAAACGCTGCTTAGCAATAACCACATCTGTGCTCCCTCTTGACAGTTTCCTTCACCTCGGCCTGATTTCCTACAGCCTCCTATACACCCAAGTGTAAATTGTAATGAAAGTGATCCTCAATTGTTTTCTTTTAATCCTGCCCTAGCTTCATGTGCCATGGAAGCCCAAGTGTTTTCTCCAGAGACCACTTATAGTGGGACACAAATGTCTTACCTGTCAGTATCTGTTGAAAAAGGCTGGTCTCTAAGTCAAGATAAAGTGTGTGAAATTCTTGGGGTTCATGAAAGAAAGGAAGATGGGATTCTAAAGGCTTGTCTCAGGTAGGACAATGACACAAGACTTACCAATTATCAGCAGCAGCTACAGCTGGAAAGACTGCAGACATCCGGCTACAGAAACAATATCTTCCAAACCTTTTCCCATTTACACAAACACATGGGACGCTGCACCAGCTCTCTCTGGAGTGGAGAACTGTGGCTCCAAGAGCAGGTGTTAACTATTCACCATTAAAAGCACATCTTTTCAAGTCTAAATCATGCCAGCAACATTTAGCCTTTTTTGCTCCCGAATTTAATGAGTTATTACACAGTCTACCAAATATCAATTCCTTTCTCTTGATGTGAGAACTATCCAACTTTGAAATCTGTAATAGTGCAGCTTATTTGGACAGTCTTGCAAACCCCCTTCCATGCTGCATGGCAAGCCAAACACTGACTGGGCAGAAGAACTTAAGTCTTCAGGACACCAAGGACTGCCGCACCAGAGATGCTCCATAGAATATGGGGCTTATGCATTTCACAAATGATTGGAACAGAGCAAGGTTAGAAAATGGCAGAATTAAACTCCAGTCCTATCCAAGCAATAGGTGTCAGCGACTCCGACACTGAAATTCTCTGTCTAGCTGAGAATAAATCTCAGTGAAATCAGAGGCACTTCAAAGATCAACAAACATCTCTGCTGTAGCAGCATCTCCAATAGCTTAAATAGTCAATCTCCCTGAAGGAGAACCCATTCATTTCCAAAGCCAAAGCTGACTTCTTATGCCATCGGAAAACCTCCTTCACTATTAGCCAGAAGTCTTTTTTTTTTTTTTTTTGCAATTTGGACCAAATGTTTATGTTCATCTTGGTTCACCTGCAGAAATGCACATGGCATCTCCATGACCCAACCGAATGCCACATACAAACTAGCTTAAGCGCCTTCAGCCTGCCAGTTCTTTTCAGTGGAAGGAAAAACACACTCAATCCGATTTGGCATCCCAGACAAAGAACCTTCCACTCCATCTTCCTTTGTGTACCAGCATGGCCTTTAATAGAAACAGGTAGGTTTTTTTCACCATTAAGCTATAGTTACCTTTTTAAAAACCAGATCAAAATCAACAATTAAAAAACAATCCATAAAATGTGGTATAAAAATTCTTTTTCATATGCTACATTACAAGGCAAGATCTTCTGCTACACAAATATGTAATTTCCCATGTTTAATTTTATTTACTCCTTTAGTACAAAAATGCCAGAAACGGGTCTCCCTCCCTGCCCCCTTCCCCACATACAACTGTTGCTCAAGCCAACAGGCTGAAACACTAATTGCCAAAAGCCACAGAAATCCCATTGTCCACCGTCCCCTACAGAAACCATGTTCGTTAGTAAACTTAAAAAACAACCTGCATTTAAACATTATCTATTACTTTACTTTCATTGGAGTAAAAAAAAAAAAACACCACAAATTGCTATTATCTTTTTCTTGGCTCCCTGAGCGTATTAGTTAACTGTTGTGTTCTTGAACACCCATCCTCTCAGTGTTTGGGTCTGAAGGCTGTGGTGGGCAAGAGCCCACTTGGGGGGCAAGGCATCCTCTTGCCCCAACTGATAAGTGCTTCGAAAACAGCAGCTTTTCCACTGCATCTGAATCAGGAGAGACGAATCCAACCGGAGGCTCAAACTGGGCCCAGAGAAGACTTAAGGCCAGAAGAGCTGGTTCACACATCCAACAGAGAAAACCATTTCACGGAGGACCCCTTTGCTCAGGCTGCTGACAAGGCTGGTAAGAGTATGTCCAAACATATTTTCAAGGGAAGGACAGGGTTGGGAGGAAAATGATGGTGGCTACCACCAAAATGGAAGCAAAATTGAAGCAGTACAGAGTGAGTGCAGACCAAGGAAGCAGCAGCAGCAGAAAACAAAGAGGACGACAACACGCTGCTGACTAGCAGACCAAGGAAGCCTCGGCATGAAACTCCTCTGTTGTCTACAGTTCCTAAAGGTCTGCTGGGGAAATAAGACCTACTGGCTCCTCCTGAATGCAAATCCAGGGGGTTAGCTGCCTTTGGATCACAGGTGTGAGGACCGAGAACCAAGAGAAAAACACAAACCAGCATGGACAATGCATTGCCACCGATCAGCTGGACTGAGCTTCCAAGTTCCTTCCAGAGTTTTTCCAAGGTCATCACAGAAGATCCACCCGGGTCCTAAAACCCTCCAGAGGACATCAAAGGAACCTTCAGCTGCTCTCCTTTTGTGTTCTTCTCCCAGAGTCATTAGTCAAGTCACAGCTACTCAGTAGATGACTTCGTAAACTGTGGCCTTCTTGTCACCGGAACCTGTGACAATGTATTTGTCATCTGCTGAAATATCACAGCTTAAAACGGAAGAAGATTCTTTTGACTTGATGGGGAAAATAAAAAGAAGAAACAATCCCTTTTAGTTTTCACAGGATCAGGTACCAATATCAGCAAGTGTCTTCCTTGTGCTTACATGCACATCCCTCTGCAACGACGTGCAGGCAGCAAGAAAATGGAGAACAAACATGCAGATGGGCTCTCTTTGCCAGGACACGGTGCAAGTTGCAGACTGCTCAAGACTCGGAGGAGCCACGCCTGCTCCCCCATCAGCCCTCCCCCTTTCCCCAAGGTAGGGAAAGGCTCTCACCTGGAAGATGCTGGCTCCATACGGAGTCCTCCAGGCATTGAGGAGGTTGTCTTTGCCAGTGCTCACAAACCACTTTCCTACAGACACAAACCAGGCATTAGCTTTCCCAACAAGAAAACAAGGCTGGAATGAGGATCGCACCAATAACCCAAAAGCCTTTCTTAACTCCCTGCCAAGAAGCCAGTGCTACAGATGACCCAGCCTCTTCCCTGCACTGGCTAGGGACCTTCCTACTCCTCACCTTTTCTCAAAATGGGCAGGACACCTACTGGCCACCTGCCTCCCCTGAATGCTGCAGGAGTAAAAAGCCGGCTGCAGAGGCTTAGTTGCAGCTTCAGGAAATGTCTGGTTCCTCCAGTCTCCTGCAGGAGGAGATTTCCCAGGTCTCCAGCAGCCTTTTCCTACCCCCTGGGAATTGCACCAGGCACTCACCACAACAGGCAAACTTCAGGGACAGGACACAGCTTTCGTGGAGGTGGAGCTGATATTTGTCAGGTTTGGTGTGATGCAGCACTTCCACGTTGCTGCTCTCCAAGCCCACCGCAAGCCACTCGCCTGCCGGGCAATAGCCGAGCGAGAAGATCTACAAAGAAGACAAGGAGCAGTGCTGGGAGGTGCCTCTCGGCTCAGTCCAACTCCCGCAGGGCCTAAGGCTGAACTGAACTGCTCCCAAAGCAAGGAGGAGAAAGGTCCTGCTGGCTCTACTTATGGTAGAGAAAACGTCCCTCTTTTTCAGCATCAGGTTATGTCTTATTTCAGATTGGCTTTGCCTTGGAAACAAAAGTCCCTTGTTGGGTTTCATGAATTTCAAATCCCATTAAGGAAGGCTGGGATTCCAGGAGCAGGTTTGGTAGCTGCAATGGGCCACAAATAAACCCCTGGGCTCCTTTTGGTCCTAGGATCCACCTCCACCAACATGGTGCTTTGGGGAAAGCTTTTCGAGAACCTTCTGCCACCGCTGGACTCCTGCACTGACACTTCAGAAGCCACAGAGAACTGTGAAGAGGGAGGGCACCCATTGCTCGTAATCTTCACTTCTTGGTTGGTCCTTTGAGTTCTTCCTCCCTGCACGGAATCAGCCCCAGAGAGGTTGGGCCTCTGGGGTCAAGGCAAAGCTCACCTGGGAGGTGAAGTCATGTTGCTGTAGCTGCCTGCCTTCCCGAAGGTCCCAGGAGCGCACAGTGTTGTCCAAGCCCCCCGTCCAGAGTTTGGTGCCATCGTGGGAGATGTCAATGCAGCTGGCGCCGTCCGTGTGACCCTGGAACTGCCTGCGAAGGGAACCAGGACAAGGAAAGAGAGTTTCACTGTCTCCTGTCTGAAGCTTCTCTTATTTATTGTTACTTATGAAATTTACAGAGCCGCTCAACTCAATTCATTCTGACCAGTTTACAATAAAAAGCCCAGTAACTACCCACACATAGGATGGTGGGCACTAAAACTAATAAAAGAAGTAACAAAGCCTGATCATACAAAGTGCCTACTGAAAGGGCGTCCCAACGCCTGGGGAAAGGACAGACTTTCACTTCAAGGACAACAAAGTCAGGCAACACAAACTCCTCCAGGGATATTGCTCCAGATGGGAAGCGACACCACTGTGACGGTACGCTCCCTAGGACTCATTATGGACCCTGCTTTAAGGATGGGTCCCTGGGCAGACACAAGGGGGGAAAGACAGTCCTTGGTTAAGCAGACCACCCCATGGCTGAATATATGTTTCAATCGTACCTGGATGCTCGCTGGTAACCAGCACAACTCTGATACCTTAACTGCTGGTAACCATCCCTATGGCTGCCTTTTGGGTCAGCTGCAGCCCCAGGAGGGCACAGGGCAACACTGCACACATGGGGGGCTATGAGAAAGGAACCCTGGCCCAGATGAGGGCACACCTGGCACACCAGATGAACCTGGGCAAAGGTTTTCTTGACCACTTTCTCCTCAAGCAGAAACTGGGGATTCATGAACCCAAATTTCTTCCCTTGCAAGGATGAGAAACATCTGGCTGACACCCTGAAGGAATTCTCAGGCATCTGGCAGGAAGACTGGGGAGCCAAGCAACGTAGCTAATGAGTTCCGGGGATGAGAGCTTGGTGCTCTCGGTCAGGATGAATGCTAGCAAGCAAGGAAGGGCTTGAAAAAGCAGCTCTTCCTGTTCCGCCCGTTTGGCTTCTCCTATTTTATTTCCCAACGGGCATAATTTTGTTTTGCCAGACAGCGAGAAGCCTTCCTTCTGCTAAACAAAAGCACACGGAAGCAACCTGCCAACCCCTCGTACCAACAACCACTCAGATTTGGGGAGGCTCACCTAACCAGTGTCTGGTTGTGGAGATCCCAGACGGCAATATTTCCATCGCTGCAGCACGAGAAGCACACTTTGGCATCTGGGCTGATGGCCAAGGCATAGCAGGCAGGGGCAGAGGAGGTCAGTTCTGCCTTGATTCTGGGGGTGGGGGAAGCCAGGTCCCAAATGGTGAGGGTGCTGGCCTCTCCCCCTACAATAAGTGTGCGCCCATCTGGGAGGAGTTTGCAGGAACGGATGTAGTTATCCCTGTTCTGGAGAGGGAAATATCTGCAGTGAACCATACAACAGTAAAAGTTATGGCAGGACCCCTTAAGAAAGGCCTGAAGATCCACCTGCTTCAATTATATTGGGATAACTCTTTGTGGAAAAAGGAAAATAAGTATTAAACATCTGCAAGGCTTAGGGTGCCAAATTTAGCTTGATTTAAAAAAAAAAAAAACCACCACAACTATCTCTTCCCCCTAAAAAAGCAATGACACTGGCTTGCCCTAAGTCATGATCTCATCTCCAGTTACATTTTTGCTGGCCCTCAGAATCTGATGCTCCCCCCGCCCTCCAAAGGCCACCTTGCCCATCCTGCTGCTATAGGCATAATTGATGAAGAACTTTTTTCCTTGTGACCGCCCAGCCACGCTCACCCTGGGCAGCCAACAACCACCACAATAAAAATGATAAGAAACCAATCAACACTGTGCGTGGTGGTCCCCAAAGCTTGGAATCATCACAGCAAGGTGGGCTCACCGCACAGCCTGGCCCAGGGCCCAAAGGAATTGCTGTGGGTCTACCTTCAGGAAGGCCAGCAAAGCCAGCCAAACCTTGTGAGGGGCGTCCATGCCACCCTTCCTTTCCCGTAAGATGTCACAGTCAAAAGAAGGGAGCAAAGTGTGTCTCCTCTGCTGGATCTCGCGGGACAAGCAGACGTAATTGGAGGTGGGCAGCACCACGAACAGCCTGGTGGACAGCTCAGTGGGCGATTATTTGCACCCTGAGTTCCCCCCACAGACCTTGGTGCGAGTTCTAATCCAGGTTCAGACAACTGCCAGCCCTGCCACTTACCAAGCAATCTAGCTGGGAGATGGGGCTCTTGGTGCCCGGCTGGCTGATATCCCAAATCTTCACGCAGCCCTTTCCCCCCGTGTAGACATGCCTGGTTGGGTTGCTGATAGTCACGGCACACACCACTTCGCCATGGCTCAGGGTATTGATCTGACGGGCATGGCGGGGGATGCCAGGGCCAGCCAGGGCATCGTGAGGAAATGGAACTGGCTGCATCTGCCCATCTGTGCTCACGTGAAATGAGTAAGCCCTAGGGAGAGGACAGGGTGGGGGGGAGAGAAGACAAGGGCCAAGGCAGCTCTTGTTACCAAGCCTTTTCAACGACCGGATTAACCTCAATTCCACAATCTCCCAACGCACAGAGGGCTGCCTTGTGCTCCATCCTCAGCCTCCCCTGGGTCTTGTTGGGAAAGACCTACAGAACGCTCTCACCTACAAGCTATCTTTGTGGCACCTGCCTCATTTTGGAAGCCAAATAACACCCCGCCCCCATCCTTAGTAAGGAGCTGTCTTTCTGCAGAACAGGATTCAAGATTTAAAAAGTTTGAACTGGGGGAACAAAGGCTTAAAGCAACTTACGGTTTGCCGCCAGGAATGGATGCCAGGCTGGAGGGCAGGACAGGAGTCCTCATTGGGGGATGGGGGTCAAATCCAACCTAGAAATGAGATTTTAAAAAGTTGTTCAACCCGTGGGCCACAGCCCACTACCAGACCATAACCTAATTGCCACCAGGCCGCGTGAGTGGCTGGTCAGTGTGCGCGCATCTGCCTGCACAATGCCCCATTTGCACAAGGGTCACATCTATAGTAGACAGATGTCAGGTCAAATGGGTTGGGTAAATGGAGCTGTAGAAGTTCATAAACTGTGTTTTTTTATGTACATTTATTTTTTTGTCCTGTCTAGTTTTGCTTTGGTTTTGTGTTTTCTTTTTTTCCTTTTTTGAAATTTGTATTTTAATGAATAAAAAAAAATTATTGAAAAGAAAAGAAAATGAGTGTGCTCTTTTCCTGCAGGGATGACCGCGAGGTTCTCCATCTCTGCCCTGACCCCCTCGCACCACACAGAAAGGAGCTTAAAGGTCTACGTACAGCTCCAAAGCTCACCATTGGTGACCGGCCATAGGCAACAGCAGCAGCAGCTGTCATTTGAGGAGGGATGTTGTGCAGCCCTGCATAGGCCCCAGGGCTGGCAAGGGAGCCGTTCATCTCATGATGCCCCATCATAGCAAAGGGGGCAGCATAAGAGCCGGTGAGGGAGATGGGAGTCCTTAAGGCAGATGCTAGAAAAAGTCAAAGAATAAGCAAACAATCAAACACAAAATGCAAGATTCTGCAATCAAACTGAGCAGAACAAACAAGGCTGCTACCGTGCCTGAAGAGAGGACAAGGAACTGCGGGTTGAAATCGCAGGGAAGCCAATTCTGGCTGGGGTGCAAGAAAAAATTCTGAGCAGCAAGAGCTGTTCAGCTGAAGACCGGGTACGACAGGAGATGACAGAGTACCGGAGGCTTTTAAAGAGAGACTGGGAGGGCTGTGATAGCTGATTCTCTTACCGGGCCTTCTAGCCGAGCCCAAGCTCCCCTCTCGTCTGCCATTGCGTGACTCTACGAACTGCCCTCAAAATCCAAACTTCTCCCTCAGCCTTTTGGGGCAAGCAGACCCCAAGTGGGTTAGGGCAAACCACAACCTACCCAGGGGGTCCATTCCAGGGATCTTGCCTGGCACTGGTCGGAGGCCTGGAGCGCTGCTTGTCCCAGGAGTCGGTGCGTCGCTCCTTGGCGTGGGAGTGCTGGACTTTAAACCAGGGGTAGAGGATTTATCATTCTGATCCAAAACAAGATTTGGGGGAAGGTCTGACTATCCCTGTTGTATTTAAACATTTTTTTCTTTTTAACTACGTACAGAATAAATGGTTGCCTTTCAATCTCAGAATCAATTCTAAAATGCAGTTTCTTTAAACAGGATGCAAAAATTGCAAAGAGATTCACCAGTGAGAAATTTCTCTGCATCCTCTGATCAAACTATAAATGAAGATTGGATATGCGATTAATTTTCCCAAAATTATTTCAAAGGACTTGGAGTTTCCCATTCTAGTGCCTAATGAACGTACTTTATAGCATGATCATTAGGCACTAGATACGGAGAAGGTGAGCTTCCTTTTAATAGTTGGTTCATTGCGGCTCTTTCACAGGCTTAGGTCACCTAATCAAGTTGGAGGGGAGATGGGCAGCATAAAATTTTAATAAATAAATAATCACCAAATTGAGCAGATCAGAGTTAGCCCAAAACAGAGTTAACCTTTCCCCTTGGAATTTCTGGGGCTGCCCACCTGTCTGCCCTTTCTTCTCCAATCCCTGGCGAAAAAATTGGAGTAGCAGGACACAACTGGCTTCGCATCAGGTAAGCTTCAGGGGGCCAAGGTTTGTTGGGCAAGAGCACCCCCCCCATCACTGGGCCCTGTAGGTCAAGCCTCAGGGACCACCTGCCATGCAGAGGAGCTGGCCAGTGTTCCAGGAGACAGAGACCACCACCACACTTGGAAGATGGAGTCCCCCGCGAAGGACATGGCTGTTTATGCGGTCACTTACATGGTCTTTAACCTTGGAAGAGGGGGTGCTGCTGGAGGAGGCGATGGAGGCAGGGCTGTTTGGGGCATCCTTCTTCAGTCCACGGGCTTTATCCAGCCCATTCTCCGGAGGTGAGTGGGCAGGGCTCACCCGGGGGGTTGCCAGATCCTGGCAACAGAAACAAGCAATCACCACAAGCAGCACTCCAGGGCCCTTCCCCTCACTGGAAGGGTTGCAAGTACAGATCCAGAACCAAGCTAAGCTGCCTAGTTCTGCACTGACAGGGCAAGAGAAATCGCCAAGGGAAGAAGCTAGATAAGCCTGCTTCTCCTCAGCAGTCTCCATATGGTGGACACCCTGCCCTAGCAATGCCCACCCTCTGCTCTTCTGGGGAATGGGATGCAGTGCCAAGGGAAGGGAGGGCCACAGCCAGGCCTACCTCATTGGAGACATCAACCACCAGGTCATCACTCTTGTCACCATCACTATCCTGAAACAGGAAAGCATTGGGGGCTGTAAAAGGAAGCGAAACTCCAGACCAGCCCAAGGGGCAACTCCTCCAGCTGCTCCGGCTGCACCTTCCACGCGCCCCTCAACCCGCCTGCCGTGGCCATTCCTCTTTAGCACCACCACTTCCAAACGGGAAACCGGGGAAGTTTCCTTCCTGCTGGGGCCTCAACTAAATTCTGAGCCCTCTTTGACAAGAGGGACTGGTGGCTGTCATCAACGGGCTGACAGTGACACAAAAAAGCAACTGGAGCCGAAAACTCACGTAGCGGCTCAAACTGTCTTTCTCCTCCGCCTTCCGCTTCTTGGGCTCAATGCCAGCGTAGTCTGAGGAGCTCCTGTGCTTCTCACTGGCTCGCAGGCTCTCTGACGGGGAGATGGAGGTGTTCTGAGCAAGCAGGAGAGAAGGGTATTCATGCAAATGCCAGTGATTAATTGGATCCCAGATCCAAACATGTTTTCCTACCAGGAGTACGGACATCAGTGCCAGGAGAGAGAGAGAGAGAGGGAGAGAGAGAGAGAGAGAGAGAGGGAGGGAGGGAGGGAGGGGGAGGGAGGGAGGGAGGAAGGGAGAGAGAGAGAGAGCGAGAGAGCACCAGGGTGCTGCCTCCCCTATCCAGGGCCCGTCTCTCCCCAGGAGGCTTTTAGAAAATGGCAGAAGGATCTCCGTCCTGTGAAATGCTTGGGGCACCGTGGATCTTACCAATGGTGCTTTTGTGAGCAAACTTTTTGAGCCAAATAATGGGACTAAAATGTACGTATGCACGCACACACACACATACACACATACAGAAATCAAACTTTCCTTTAAGGAGAACTAGAAAAGGCAGAACAGGCAAAAAAGACTCCGGGTGGCTTCAACTTCCATTCTGTGACAGAACAGAGGACCGGCACAGGGGAGACCTGGGTTCCACTCCACCCTCAGCCCTAGAAACTCGCTAGGGGATTGTGGGCAGGCCAGCCATTCCGTTTCAGTCCAAGCCACCTCACAAGATATAATGCTTTGCACACCGCCTCGAGCACTTGAATGAACGACAGTTGATCAATTTAACATAGAGACAACACAATGGCCCCAATGTGCTTCTCCTTGATCCAGACAAAATTGTAGGAAATGGAGAAAAAAGGACCCAAGGAAAAAAAGGAGACAATGGGGAACATTCTTAATTAGGGATCCTGCTGCTGCTTGTGCCCAAAACTTCAGCACCCGGGAAGAATCTCCTAATCAATCGAATGAACAGGGAGCAGAGAAGGGCGCACTCTCCCCAGGAATCAACACCAATAGCCAGAAATTTGGATTTTAGCTAGATGGGAGGGGCAGGCAGCCCGTTTCAGAAGACAGACAGCTAATAAAGCGATCAAAGGTCAAAAAATGGAGGTGGCAAAACAGAAGGGAGACTTACCACACTGGAGTCACGGTCTTTCCAGAATGCAGCCCAAGTCACAGCAATGGAAAGGAAACACAAGAAAGGGGGCAGGAGAGAAACAAGGATAAAAGAGAACATCAGTCTTCCAAAGTGGGCTTTTCTGGTTTGGCTTTTGTTCTGAAGAAGCAACCAGGGCCCAGACAAAATAATGGAGAGGAACACCAAGAGGAAGGCAGGCAGCAACACAACAGCTTTGCACACACCTGGGAGAAGTAGGAGAAGCCAGTGCAACGTTCACGCTACTGGTGGGTAGAATTCCACTAGTCTGGGAAGCACTCTGGGGAGGGGGGAACTGGCTGATACTTAGCCCTCCCCCTCCCTGAGTGCTCAAGAGCTTCCAGAGATACAAAAGCAAGAGGCCGGCAGGCCGAAGGGTCAAGGAAGAAGACGGCTTGCATGTCCTCACCTCGATGGTCCAGATCGTGCTGATGCTTCTCGTCTTTCACAGTCAAGTGTGCTTGGCTGCCAAGGGTCCCAAGGGCCAAGAGCCCCGAACTGCTCCCTGTGACAGGGGGGATCCCTGGGGGCGGCAGGCCTGACGGGTGAGGCGGCAGTTGTACCTGAGGCCCATGAGGGGCATGGGAGAGGTGCTGGGCCTGGAGCTGCTGCTGCTGCAAAAAAGCCCACAGTGAGAAACAGCAGGAAGTCCAAACACTGCGCAGACTCCCCTCCACTTGCCCAGAGGGAGGGGGGGGAAAGAAAAGGTTCACACCCCCTCCCAGAACACCCTTCTGTAAGACCACCGAAGAAAGAGCTACAGCGGAATTCAAATGAGCCAAGAGCACTTTAGGAGAGCGACCACTTTGAGTTCAGGATTAAGGCCACTTCCTGAAGCTTCTGCAAAAGGTCTTAGAAAACATGCAAATCATCAGATTTGAAGTTTCGGTGTGTTCACTCCATTTCAGTGTAGGAGTTCGTTTCAGCATTAGTAAAATATTCCTTACTTCAACAGAAAATATAGATTTCTACCTAAGACAGCATTGAAGAGGGTTTGGGGAAAAGACAGACCATTGAGAAGAGCCGGACATTAGAGCATGAGTAAAAGGTTGGAGAGAAACCTTCAGCCAGGTATGTCTGTTTGCCAAGCACCTGAAGGCCAAATGATATCCTATATCACAATACAGGAAGCATTTGTCAAATGCCTCACTGGAATCCAAGTATACTATGTCCGCAGCAGTTTTCTGATCCACTAATTTAGTCACTTAAAAAGTAACCAAGGTTTCTTTGGCATGATCCATTTATGACAAATCAATGCTGGCTTATAGTAATAGCCATGTTTGTTTCTAGGTGTTCACAAATCCACCACTTGATTATCTTTCCCAGCTATTGATGTCAAGATGATTGGCTTATAAGTTCCAGGATCCATTTTTCCCTTTTTGTAGACTGGAACCACATCACCTCTTTTCTAGTCCTCTGGTAGTTCTCCTGTGCTACAGGAGTTTTGAAAGATTACATTCAGTGGCTCTCGAATTACGTCTGCCAGCTCTTTCAAAACCCTGGAACATAAACCCACCTGGCCCAGAACTGGGAGTGGGGACATCAGAACTTATTTCTCACTATTCTTGTTTGTTCAGTTATCAGTAGCAAGACAGAACGACACGGACGATGGTGTCCATTCCCGCCTCCAAAACCTACCCAGGTAAGGTTGCTCCCAAAAGCAAAGCAGGAGGATTTGACCCTCCAGGTCATTCCTTCCCAGCTCCTCCAGTTCTCCCTGGCAGGACTCTGCACTCCTCTTGTTCATCAAACATCATGCCCAGCCCTGGCCAGCTGCCATCACGTTGCATTCCGTGTGTTATCCGTGCCAAAGGATTGCTCTGCACAGATGGACATCTGCTGAGTTCCAGCCCCCACAAAAAAATCTCTATCTGTACTTTAATCTTGGAGCCAGTTCCCACTGGAGGGAAAACTAGCAATCACACACACCTATTGTTCTCTCCAAAGACACACTGCATGCCGCAAAGAGGCAGCAGGAATGTGCAAGGAAGCCTGGCAGAGGAACGTATCTTGGGATGTTGAGCAGTTTTAATTGGATTATGCACATCCTGCTTCACGGCTTCGTTAGCTGATTTAATGGTTCATCACTTGCATTAAATTTACTCAAGCCTTCTAATCGTTTCCAGAGCTACAAAGTGAACCAGGGCTCACTTTCAAAGGCCTGAAGCAAAGTGGGCAGGAGAGGGAGGGAGGGAGGGAAGTCCTATCATGGGTCAGGAATAGAGGCTGGCCTGAAGCAGACCCTCCTCCCCTACCATTTTGTTCAGCTTCCTTCCGGCTTTGGGCTCCTTGCGTGCCAGGAGGTTAGTGCTAAGTAGGGGAGGCAGGTTCCACAGGATGCCCAGGCCAAGAGACCCCACTAACTGGGAAGGAAACGTTCTGGGAGGGGCTGTATCTCCATCTGCATTTCAAGCTCCCACAATAGGATTCCTACCTTATTTCTATTGGGAACATTTTCAAAGGAAGGGAAAATGTAAACCTCTTGTGGCATCTTAAAGACAAAGTACTGACTCAACGAGTATCTAATGTGCCAGAAGCCTTGGCATAATTCCAGAAAACATCTAGGGGGAAGCTTCTCGTGTTGGACAAAAACAGGAAAAGTATGCAGTCTGCATAATATAGTCCCAGGCTTTGGAGGAGTGACGGATTCAGTCCTGGGGAGGCAGAAAAATAAAATGGGTCTTTTGTCCTCTGTGAGGTGTGCTCCTAATATCTCAGGATAATTCAAAAACAAAACAGCCAAGTTGGTTTCTTCCCATCCAAACTGATGCAAATCCCAAGCACTCTGGGTCAAAACGAGGCCGCCAGACACATAAATCTGCTTTGGGAAAGCTCCCCTGTTGCATGACTGCCTGTATCGCCACACAAGGAGACAGATTTAAGAAATCGATAAATGAGTGGCAGGAAGGGCAGCACGACTCCTCCAGGAAGCGATTCCCCCCACTGTTTGCTTCACCCAAATATTATCGGGGAAAGAGCCTAAAAGCCTCAGACGGATTCCTCTGACTTTCAGGGGAGGCAGGTAGAGGGAGTCCCTTGCACTGGCCCCATAATGCCCGGCAGCCCCAGGCCAAGCCGTCCAGAGCAATCAAAGCAGAAGGGCTGATGGTTTCAAGACCATTTTTAATTAGAGAAAGAGGACAATCACCTCAGGGGGATGGATGGGAAATCTCAGGAACCTGACTGAGGCTTCCAAGCAAATCTTGTGAACTTAACGTTAGCTTGAATGTATGTACGAATGCAATGCTTGAACACGGCTCTGGGGGAATGTCCATTCACCCCATGACTGTCGGGATGTGCTATTGGACAGTCAGGGAACAAAGGCCACAAGCAGCATCTCCCTGGCCTGTGCAACAGCAGAGAACTGCTAACCCAAAGCTGATGCTTCCTGCTGTGGCACAATCCCCCATGCCCACATTTTGACTGGCACATCACCATCACTGTCCCAAGAAGCCTCCGTCCTCTTCTTTCCTTATGTGCCCTTTGTAGGAGTTCCATAAAGGTGGGCGACCCACAGTCCAGCCCTGTTAGCCCCAGAGGGAGGAGAGAAGCTGCCGGCCTCTCTCTGACAGGCTGCCCTTCTCCCCCGGTCCATGGTACGCCACAGAAGCAGAGCAAGTGCCTTCAGTGAGAGGCAATCACAATTCCACCTACCCCAATGATGGCATTCAGCTCCGTCATGGTCACCTGCTTGGCCCGCTCAACTGCCTGAGCCACTTGCTGCTGGTGCTGTGGAGAGACAGGCGGAAAGATGGAAGCCCTCCGAGGGCACACCTGCGATCCAGAAGTTGGCCAACTCAGAGGCGGAGGCACGGCCCCGGGAGAAGTCCAGGGCTCTTGCAACTTGGTGGGGACGCCTAAGAGAAGGCTCACCAGATTCTCAAGCCACACTTCCCGGCTGTCCTTGCTTGGTCATTAAGAAAATGGCATCGACAGGGAGGATCTGTGGCTGTCTAGATGGTTCTGTGCTGCACCCCTAGCAGACAGACTGGTGGTGAGGGACGAGGGGAACCAGTCACAGATTCCCTAATATTGCAGCTCAACTACTAGCTTAGAGAGTGGGAAAAATGAGCCAGACCTGGCAAGAGAAAAGGTAACTGGTGCATTATGGCCCATAATTGGCTCAAGCCAATCACGTCTGGTGGGCGAGTCTTTAAAAGAGCAAACTTTGGGAAATATCACCAGCCAACATGTCTAAGCAAAGAAGCAAAAAGGAAGGAGGTGGAGGGAGCAGGGAGGCAAGCGATGCCACACGAAAGGAAGTGGTCACCAGCAGATAAGAAGCTGGCAGATGGGCTCTCTGGATCTTTGCCCCACCCGCACTTTAGGCTATTAAGGGGCATATTGAAACCAGGCTGCCATCTGGCCTGCACAGGAAATAAACCACGAGGACTGTGACAGGCACAGGCAGTTTTGCAAGCAAGTGGCCTTAGAAGACGGGCAATTATTCCAAAGTACTCAGGTACGGAAGGGAGAGGAAAGGCGCTTGTCTCCAGGTGAAAACAAAACTGTGCCCCTGGCTTTCCTGCCCCAGGCCTGCTCCTGTCATGTTCCTCGGGGGTGCCCAGGTAAGATGCAGGAGGCAGACTTTTCCAGTGGGTGCTGTTAGGAGGCATCTCAAGCCTGGCTTAGACTTTCTGCCCTGCAAAGTCTCCCCGTGTTCCAAAGAGCGTCTTACCTCTTGCGATAGAAAAGGCATGATCTGGGCGAGAATCGTGTTCAGTCTCTTAGCAATCTCTGTCTAAAAGAGTGAGGAGAGAGGAAAGAGAGAATGAATTGATTTGATTGTCATTGGCGACTGTATTTTCAGAAGAAAAAAACTTTCAGAAGCAGCATTTACAGAGACTCTGCAAGTACTTGAAAAACAAGAATTTCTTTCATCACACAATGGGGTCAAATTTCAGGGAGCCAAACCTGGGACAGGACATCATTCTCACATCCAGCTGCAGACCCCAGAAACTAAAAATGTGCAAGCCTCTACACCTCTGCCCCCCACAGCTGGGCATAGCGAGACTCTCCACCAGCCCTCCTCTGAAAGGAACGAAGCGGAAAGGCCGTCATCCAAGGAGGTCTACATAAGCTGGAGAAAGTGGAGCTCTTGAGCTTGAAAAATCTGTTTGTGGAAGGCCTACAGCTCTGATGAAGCACTGTCCTCGGAGCCGTTTTGGAGGAGCAGAGCTTCACTGGAACAAACAACGCTATGTGTGAGTCCTGGGATTGCCTGCCGGGTTTCAAACTGCCCAGTTCTTACAAGGCCCAGCATCAGACAGCCATCTCCCGCTGCATACTGGGCCTTTGATTTTCCACTTCAAAGCAGCCAACAAATAAGAATAACATAATATACAATTTTAAAAAAATCAAGGTAGCCCTATTTTTATTAGGAAAAGTTTCTCTAATTAGAATAACCATAAAGGTAAGGTAAATAAAACCCTAGTAAGACCACACCTGGAATACTGCAACCAATTTTGAGTTCCTTTTGAGACAATGCCTGTTTCAAGAGTTCTGCTTTCTTGGGTGGTTAGCTGAGGTGGGTCCTTACAGGTGGCCCAGGTCAAACAGCTTGGTGCTAGGTGGCGCTTGCTCCCTTGGGAGATAAGTAGTTGGCCCCCTACTTTTGACTAGTTAAGAAAAATAAGTAAAATAATCAGAAACCCACTTTTCAAAGCACCTGCAAAAAGGGGCAGCCAGATGGCTTTGTGACCTTAATGAAGAATCTGATGGGGTGATACCAGTTCAAGCCATCAAGCAGATGAGAGCCATTCTGCTAGCTGCAAGGTGCCCAGCAGATGGGGGAGAGGTGGGACTGGAAAGGGGAATCTAGGTTAAACTGGGAGAGGCTCGCCAGGATGCCAAGCAGGTCACCTTCTGTTTGCCAACCAATCGGGCAGTTCTGTCGGACGGGGAATTGAGGGCAGCCTACCATCATCTGGCTTGAGCTTCTGAATGAACAGTGAGATATATTTTCCAATAAGGAAATAAATTTCGTAAAATGCACTCTTGCTTAAGGCAAGGCAAATTCCAATATATATTACTGTTGAAAAAATACTGCCAGAATTTGGCCACAACGGCTGAAATGAAGTTTACTTGCGGAGTCAAGGAAACACCACTGTTCTGCGGATCCTTTGGCCACCCTGAATTCAGGCCATGGGGAAAAAGCATTCTCGATCCACTCCCGCCCACAACTGCACCCCAAGTCTACGGGGCTCAATCTTAGAGTCCCTTGGGAAAGGCAGGGGCTTTCAAGGAAGGCAACTCACCTGTTTGTGCATTTCAATGTTCAACCCGTAAGACATTTCATAGTACTGAAAAACAAAAGCGGGACAAGCTTTTTACTAACTATGCAAGAAACGTTTGGAAGAAGCTAAGCATGCCCAACCATCAACATCAAAATGACAAAACCTGAATTTATTAGAATCTCAAAACACCTCGGTTTTGTACAGGTCACCCTAGCACAGGGGTAGGCAACCTCGGCTCTTTTATGACTCGTGGACTTCAACTCTCAGAATTCCTGAGTCAGACGAGGTTGCCTACCCCTGCGCCTAGCAAAACTAGAAAAAGACTGTCCTCAAACATCTCTTCCCTTGAGCAAATGGCCAAACTCTCAGCTTCCCAGGCACAAGCTGAGCCCTTGCTGCTTCCAAGATGTACACAGTCCAAGCAGTTCTTGGAAGCTTCCCTGGGGCTCCCTCCAACACTACAATGTAAGGCATAAGTGCTCAGAGTAGTGGAAGCCATCGGGATGGAAACCATCACCACCTATCAACTCAGCAACTTAATGATCCAGGACAGCAGGAGCTCTCTGCTGCAAGCTCCCAATTTACAAACAATGCCAACTAGGCCAGACTTTTCTACATAGAGGAACACTATACAATGTTTATACAATAGAATTATCCTAGAACACTCTGTACACAACCGAAGAGCTAAGCATGAACAGGAAATCAGTTAATGATCTGTCAAGGAATACATAACCAGCTTATATGCAAGAAAATGGCCACAGACATGCCAGTCTGCATATCTAGAGGCCTAGAAGGAGAAAGAGCCACTGCTTTGAAGCACGGCTGCCTCAGTTTCCCCAGCCAGATAAAGCCACTGTGGATAGAAGCTTCCCACTCAGAGCAAATCTTTAGGGTCCCATAGACAAATAGAGAATGTGGGGCAGCTAAATATTGTTGAGATTAAAAATCTCAACAAGCTTCGCATACCCAAATGTCATCAGACAGGCCTTGCCACCCAAGTTATTAACTTCTGCCTAGAATAATTATTGAACAGCCACAACTACAGGGAAGATTTGCAGCAGCAGAGGGGAAACGATGGGAGGAGCAAAAGCAGCTGACTACATACCACAGTGATCAAACATTTACCCACCACCGATCTCATATTCCTCCTGGGGACATGATGAGGCCACCTCCAGCCCAGTAATCTTTCTGGGTTAGGGTGAGTCCCCAAGAAGAGAAGCGACACTGAACACAATTTTGGCAGTTTAGTACAGCACCCCTTCCTGACGTATTGTTCAAGTAGAACTTTTGAGAGCCCCAATAAGCGGGACTCAAAAGTGATGAGCAAGCAGATCCCTCCCAGCTCTGTTCTGTGCAGGGGTCTCTTACCATGACATAATGGCGCTGCATTTCTGTCTTTTCATTTGCAAGCTTATCATACTCCACTTTCAGGCTACAAAATAGGAAATTTAAAGTGACACGACATACAAAACATCATTTGTTCAAATGCACTTCCTGCCCCCCTTATTGAAGTAAGGCCAAGGGTGCCCCTGAAGGGCCCGGCTGCAAGATGCGAGCTGAGCGGAGGATGGGCGCGCAGGAGGCTCACCTGTGGTACTGGGCCTGCAGAAACTGGAACTCGTCCTTAATCCTGTCACAGGATTCGGCCACTGTGAATTTAATGCCAGGCTGTCCCGGCTGGTGAGGTCCCTGAGGAAGAAACACGTTAACTGGGGGCCAGGAGGAGCACAACTACCCCTCCCCATGCCAGCACAACTGGGGTGGGGCTCCCAACACCAGGGGGAAAGGCTGCTGGGAGAACCATTTGGGCTCCCCCACCCCAAAGAGCAACGGGCTAGCTACAGAGTCTCGCTCAACAGAGCTGGGGGGGGGAGCAAAACTAAGAACTGAATATTGGGGTGAAGCCTTAGTGAGCAAATGACATAATGTTCCAGAGCCTCCCTGACCAGAGATGCGGTTATACACACATCCCATTCCTAAGTCCGATAAACCAACTTTGCCAGGGCCCGGGCGAGTTTCGACGAGGCGGGGTGGCGAATCTATTACTTCGCCTTTCCCCACCCGCAGTTTAACCGATTACACGGAGGAGGGACCGAGGGCAGAGAGCATCGCTAGCGGAGCGACGGGAGGAGGGGCTGCGCGGAGGCGGCCCTCTGCCCGAGCACGGAGGGCTCCCCGGGCGGGGCCCAGCGCCACTCACCGGGTGCCGCCCCTGCGGATACATGGCCCGCCCCGACAGGCGCGGCCGGCCCGCCGCGACGGGAACGAGGACTCTCCTGAAGCCGGGACAAAAGAGGCGAGCGCGGGCGGCTCAGCACCCGCCGCCCCCCTGGCCGCCGCCGCCGGGAGCCTGGCGCGCCTCCTCCTCGTCCTCCGGGCGGAGCGGCAGCGGCGGGGGCGGCCGGGCTTCTCCCGGGCGGGCGGCGGCGGCGGGCGAGATGGCAGCGCCGCGGCTCCCGGGCATCCTAGCCCTCCAGGCTCCCGAGGATACTCCCCGGCCCGATCCCGCCCCGGCGCCGCTCAGCCAAGCCGGAGAGCTGCGCGCAGCACCGGCACTCCGCCCACGCGCCTTCCCGGGATCCGGAGCGGAGCGAGGCCGGGCCGAGCGCTGCGCCACGATCCTTCCCGCGGGCAGCCGGAAAACGGCAGGCGAACAAAGCCCGGGCGGGCGGGCCAAGAGAGGCGTCTCCGCGGAAACCCAGCCAGGCCGCGGAAGCGCTCCCACCGCGGAGGATTCCCCGGCGAACTTCCCAAGGCGCCCGCTCCGGCCGGGATCGACTGGCCAAGCGGGAGCGCCGCGGCCCCGAGGGAAGGAGCGCCTGGCGTCCGCGGCGGTGTCCGGGGAGGGGCGCAAGCGCTGCCGGCTCCTTCCGCGGGTGCTCCGCACCGTCGGGCTCTGCTCCAGCAGCGCCGGGGGGGGGCAGCGGCGGAGGCGGCGGCCGCAGGAAGAAAGAGGGAAGCTGGGCGAGCGGAGGGGAGGGCGCGCGTCCCCGCCGCTCTGCGCCAATCACCGCGCGGGGATCCCACGTGGGGAGCTCCCGCTCTGATTGGGGCCCGGGAGGAGGGGGCGGGGAGCATCGCGCGGACGCCTGCGGGGACAGCCCGGCTAGCGAGCGGGCGGCGGCGGCGGCGCTTCCCGGGTCGATCCCGGCCTCCGCGCCCTTGGCTTCCGCGGCCGAGCCGGGCGGTGGGGTTCGCCTCCTGCCGTCCGATCTAGACCGGGCTTCCGCCGAGGCATTTCGGGGCCGACTAAGCCCCAGAACCGGGCGAGATGGCAGAGCGAGCCCTCCGTCGGGGAAGGAAAAGCCGGCCCGCCTCCTTAGCCGCGGCTGCTGCACCGCAACGAGGCCCCCGTTCCCAGTAGCCGCTCCACTAGGCGGGCGTCCCCGGTCAGCTGAGCGCCGGCGGGGCGGTACACGCGACCCAGTCCGGCTGACGGGGCGCGCCAAGCCAGGGACTCGCGGGCGGGCAGAAGGCCCGGGCCGCGGCGGCCTTTGTGGGCGGCCCCCAGGCAGGAGCGAAGGGCCGGCCTCGGAGGGCTGCTTGCCCTCGAACCGCTGACAGCGCCCTCAGCCGCGTCAACAGAAGCAGCCGCGCTTCGCCTGCGGGACATTTGCCCTGCGGGGCCGCCGTGGACCCTCCTCCCCGCAGCCGGGAAGCGCCGGTCGGAGAAGCGCCAAGGGCTTCCTCGCGGCCTCCCGGGCGAGGGCGGTAGCTGTGCCGAAGGGTCGCCCTTGCCTCGGCCGCCGGAGCCAATGGTGCTCCTGGGAGCGTGCAAAGCGCCGGGCCGCCCCCGGGGGAGTCGGGGCTTCCCTGGCGTGGGAGCCGCCGCGCCCGTGAGGCCCCAGCGGCCGTGACGTCACGAGAGAGGCTGGCGCCCGCCCCTCGACCACTCGACCCACGTGGAGCACGGCCGCGCAAGGGAAGGCCAGCCAATCGGCGTCCGGGTAAGCGCCTTCCCGGCCGCCCATTGGCCGTAGGCTGCTACTCCGCCGGCTCAGCTGTCCGTCAAACCCACGCGGGCCGTGGAACCGAGCGCTGCCGGTTGGGCGGCTTTCCTGCCCCGGGAGGGCCCTGCCTTAGCTCGGACGGGCTTCTCCTCCAGCTCTCCTCCCGCAATCGGTCGCTGCCCTGTGCCGGAAGACGGCCGGGCACCGGCCGCCGCCGCAGGAGGGCAGCCGCCGCCGTTCCGCAGCCAGCCGCGTGCCGGGCAGCCCCTCGCTGGCGGGGCAAGCCCGGCGTGGCTGAGGACTCCGGGCGCTAGAGCCTGCCGGGGCTGACGGCCCAAAAGACGCCGCCTGGCCTGTCCCGAAGCCGGGATCGGCGGCCCCGGTTGCGCTCGCGATCAGACGGCCGGGAGAGCCAGCCGGTGCCCGAGTGCGCGCAGCACGGAGAGAAGCTTTCCGGTCCTCGCCGGTTTGAACAAGGCCGGAATGAGCGATGGGAAGGAAGCGGGTTTGCACGGCTGCCGGCCGCCCTCGATGAACCCCGCCAAACGGGCCTGGGGGAACGCTTCGTTTTGTGGAAGATGGAGAGGGAGGGTCGTTATCCCCGCAATTCCATCACCCAGTTATAAGCAATGATCTTTTGAGGAAGCAACGTCGTAGGAAATCTGCCTTGCAACGTGGCACTGCTTGCACTGAAAAGGAACGATAGTCCTCAAAGAGTTCTAGATCGCTCATTGATTGTAACATTATAGCTGGCTGGAAGGAGAGCCGGTATGGAGTGGGAAAACGTACTTCCTAATGAAACTCTAGCTTTCAGAGAAGTACAAAAATTCCTGTATGAATTATCTCGTCATCAAGAATTACCCCGAAGGAAGATAAACCAGTGCAATGCAGCAAAGCAGCCTTTGTGGCAATCTCTGCCTACATCTAGAAGAGGAGTTCAGGAACAGGCAGCAGAGACCTGCGTCTCTCTTGAAAACACCATTTTTTAAACCCTGCAGTACAGTATACAAGAGAGTCGACAGAAACACACTCGCTCTGGGTTCTGCCACCTCCATGTCACTCCCTTCAGAAGAAAAAATATTACATTAATAATTTATTGGGCTGGGTTTGGCTGTCTTGGGAAGACTGTGTCTACCTGGAGTGCTCCATTAAATCACTTTGCAGGCTTCTGCAATAATTCCAGACACTTTTATAAGAAAGATTTCCTTGTGTCTCCTCCACCTTCCATTGTGCAAATTTCCTTCCGGGTTCAAAACAGTGGTGCACACAAGGCAGGGCACAGATTGCAGAGATAATTGGCTGCCTGCGAGTGTTCAGAGCAAAGCAAACAGTTCCCCAAGAGGAGCTTGGCTTGCGCACTCCCACAAAGTGGGTGGGGAGGCCTTCAGCCATCCCAGCAGAAACTCACCTGCCTTTGGACACACAGGAGTCTTTCCTTTTGCAAAAAGCGATGTGTAAACATACATGCACCTAGGGCTTGTTAAAATAGTTCAAGGGCACAATGTGTTTGCTTATGACTACAGCTACAGCAAAGAAGAAAGTCGGGTTGAGAAATGGCGTTGGAAGTGCAACTTTATTCCAGCTGGGGACTCTTAGGCACGGAGAGTGAGCAATTTATCTGCCACCTAGTAGGGAAGCCCTGGGATTGGTGGAACAGGTTATCAGCCCTGAAGTGATACTTTATATACTATTAGTAATCCAGTTGTCTTTCCAGTTTTATCCTTTTAGAAAAAATGACAAGGATGCTGAGAGCTATTTCTTACTTCCAGTATACTGAACTTAACAGGGTTAACCTTTTCAAGCCCTTTCTGTTATGTGAAGAAAAATCATTGGTTGAATCAATCCTCTTACGGTCATAAGAAACGTGCTTTGTTTTTAAAGACTTTATCTTAATGCAAGATATTCCAAGTCTTGGCAAATATCTAATATACACCTTAACAACATTCTTTAATTTGGTATGTATAAATAGGGTGGATTTGGACTCATCAGAAGTCGTGGTGAGGCAGATAATGGCTCTGAGTGTTCGGTGCTGCTAATGTAGCTGGATTGGATGAGAGATGCGAAGGGGCCATAAAGGCTGACTGCTCACATTAACAGTTGCAGAACTGGGAAGCCCCCTGGTTGTCTCCAAGAATGAGGTTTGGCTTCAAGAAACGGGAGGCAGAAATGTTGCAGTCATAAAGAAGCAACCCTATGCCTGGGCAATGCCCCCCCCCTCTTCACCTCATCTATATTTGGAACAGACCCAGATTTGTAGCAGCAGAGTCCTTAAGAAGAGCTATTTTGTGTGATATAATTCACTTTAATCTTTTAAGCTTGACAGTTTGAAAGAAGGAGCAACAAGCACATAATTATTGCACTAATTAAGCTGCCAAAACAGAATTCTGCTACATGGAGCACCTTTGAAACAGTGAGCCCTCAATTCATTAGCATCTGCTGTAAGCTTATTAAGCACCTAACAAGCAATTAGCAAGCTGTTACTGTTTGAAACTGGTATATAAATAAATTCCTGGGTTAATTTCTTCCTCTGATAATAAAGGAAACATTATGAAAATTAAGCGACAATGTAAAATGATCTTTTATTTGCTGAAGTCTACTTAGACTTCAGCAAGGCATTTGACAAAGTAGACCTTGGTAAACTAGAAAAATAGATACTATCACCACCAGATGGATTTGTAACTGGCTGACAAACAGTACTCAACGAGTAGTCCTTAATGGTATTATGTCTACATGAAGGGAAACAAGCAGTGGGGTACCCCAAGGTTCCATCTTAGGCCCAATACTCTTCAATATCTTCATTAATGACTTAGATGGAGGACTAGAAGGGGAACTCATCAAATCTGCAGATGACACTAAGCTGGCAGGAGTAGCCAACAGCCCAGAAGACGAGCTCAGGATCCAAAAGGATCTTGACAGACTTGAACAATGGGCCCTATCCAACAAAATGAAATTTAATGTAGAGAAAAGCAAGGTTTTTACACCTAGGCAGGACAAACAGATAATTAAAGTGCTTTTCTGCTTACTTTATATTCTGGTTACTGTGTTGTAGCGTTTGAAGTTATTATTTATAAGCCAGAAATATAAAACAGCCACCATTTCGCTGTATCCCCACCCACCCAAAACGGCAGCATGTCATTTCAATAAAATACAAGAGAAATGACACAGAAAATAATGGTTTATTGATATGTAGTGTAAAAGGGAGACTAGAAATACATAAATACCTCCCAGAGAAAAGAGAATGATAATACTTGTAAGTATTAGTATATCAAAACCAGACAATTATTGTTCAGTTATTCAAGTTGCTGAGAACAAGAGCACTTGGTGAATTGGTTAATCTATTCTAAGCCTTCCAGAAGAGCAACACAAGAGGCATCCTCTGAATTTCTCAGTTTTGAAGTCAACATTTTAAGCCCACCAAATCTACGCACAGATTAAGCTTCCCCACTTCCTCTCCTCTGTCGCCTCAGAGAAACGGCCGTGGAGCCTGTAGTCCATTGCAGTCCAACACATTCTAGTGCCCTGTGCTTGGAAGGTCCACTTTGCAAGTGGACAAAGGGCAGGAATTTTAAGCAATCTGCTTTTAACATTTCCATGTAAAAAGGTGGATTTTTTTTCCAGAACCCCAGAACTCCATATATCTGCTTTTGGAACTATTCCAAAGTTACTTAAAAAGCAACACCAAACTTTCCAGTCCTTTATATTTATTCCTAAAACAAATAACATCTATGCCAAATTAATTCTCTCACCAAAAGGTTTTCCCTGCATAAATAATATCCTTTATAGTGGATTATCATACATAATTTACAAAATACTGTATTTTAAGATGTTGCAATTAATCACCTTAGCGTGAAATCAAAGAATTTGAGCAATTGGGGCCCATCGTTTGGAATACAAGTGGCAGAAGCTAAGGCACAGCAGGAGCAATGCTTCCCCAGAGAAAGGGGTCTTTCCAGGTGCCCCTTTCTGCAGAGTTCCCCACTACAAGTTGAAAGGAGCCACGGCCGACAGCCACGGCCACCCGTTCACAGAATATACATAAAACACAATTCGATTCCCTGGGTAACTGAACAGACACTTCCCTTGCTGCTCTAGGAAGATGCTCCTTCCTCAACAAGCCACAGATCTGGAAAGGACGAGCTGGTCTTCTTCGGCCCTTGATCCACCTCCAACTCGTAGCTGTGAAGGGGAGGGGAGTCCAGCACTACAGCCAAGCCCACTACAAGAGGCACAGGTCTTCTTTTGCTTCTGCATTTTTTTTAAATTTATTTTTTAAAAAACTTTTCCCAACTATTTTAGTTGTTAATTAGCTTATCTGTAAACAGTTGAATTTTTTTTCTTTTTTAAAAAAGTAACAATCGAACACAAATTTTAAGCTGCTGCATTTTAAGGTTGCATAACAGCTTTTCATTTTTATCTATCCAGTCCTGCTGTCCTTAAAACTACAAATAAATCAGTAATAAACACTCTATGAAAAAGTATCTTGTAAAAAGCAAAGTATTATCTGATGTATTTTCCTCTCCTGAAAACAGCAATAAAAAGGCATTGCTACTTTTAGCTAGTCTTCAAAGAGGCAGCTTGGCCAGCCAAGCCGCCGTGGAGCACAGGGGGAGCCTTGAGGCCAAGATAAAAACCGTCAGCCTCGTCCAGCCCCCACTCCAAGAAGACGCAGGCCCCCTTCTCTGAGCTGCCTGGCTCAGGATCCGTCATCTGCAAGGGGGGGGGGGAAGATGCCTGGGTAAGGCAGGATTAGCATTCTTTTAGGGCTGTCAATCTGACATTCAGGAGAACTTCACTTTGGTCATCATTTTGACTACCTATAAATAAAAACTTCTATATTTCAAATCAGGGGTGATCTTTTCGTTTTGTTTAAAAACGGGTTTGCGTAAATATTTTTTCCATATTCCTGCTACAAGCAGCTGGGGGAGGGGGGGAATTACCAACTCCTAAGCACTAAGGGACGTTAAGAGGTCGGCAAAGTTGTCTGCAGCCTAAAAAGAGCCTCAATTCCCGTAGCAAATCAGTCCCTGCCGCATGCGGATGATCTGGAGCAGGGCTGCCTGCACGTCTTCATCCATGTGACCCTGAAAAATTAAAAGGAGGCCTTTGAAAAGGTAAACCACTACACATTTAAGACCGGCCCATTCTTGTTCTGAAGACGGATCGCTTGAATAAGTCTCGGGGCCTAAGCCTTAAAAGAGACAGCAGTCACACTCCAGCAGGAGAGCAACTGTCCTGGAAGAAGTCACCCAGGCCAAGCAAACCCTCCCCCAGGTCCCTGCAGGATCACACACCTGAACAGCACTAAGAAGGTGTGTCCGGTATATTGAGATGACTTCCTGGTGCTGCCTCTCAGCATCCTAAAACAAACGAATCTTCCATTAATTTTCTACAGGAAACGATCAAACGTGTTGCCTTCATCTTATACAAGGGATTGATGCTTCTGACACCTCTAGAAATTCCTTCAAGAGAGATTATTTTCCCACCATATCCAAGCCTGGCGCTCCTAACGTGCTGCAATGGGTCCTCATGTCCCAGATCCCTACTTACAGCCAGCTGCTGCTGTAGAGTCTCCACCTGGTTCTGGAGCACTTCCATCTGTGGATTTTGCTTCTTTGTAGGAATGTTGTGGGTAAGCTGTGAGAGGCCATTAAGGGCCTGTTTGAGCCGTTCCACATCATTGAGAAGTTCCGTTATCTTCAAGAGAGACATTGACAAAAGTCCAATGAAAAGAAGACGTGAGCCCTGCCCTCCCATCACCCCCAGCCCACAAAGAAGGAGAAAGAATACAAGCCAACTGCTTGGGCGCTTTCATCTAGAAGAGGACAGAAGTTCAGCTTTGCCCACAAAAGAGGGCTGACCCCATTTTTATATGGAATTCTTGCATAACATAAAAGGGCAGGAAGCAGGAAACAACTGCAGATACCTCCATGTGGAGCACTCTTGTCTATTTGTTTTAGCTACATTAACAGCTCTGGAATGACTGTCTGCTACACCCCCATTCCCAGCTGCAGAAGGAAGAAGGAAGGCCGGCCACTCAAATGCAGGGAGACTTCAGGTCAGAAAACCAAACTCCTGAGAGTTTTAAGATATGACTGACCAACGCTACTTGTCTTTTGAAATCTGGGCATTATTTTTTATTAAATGGCAATGCTGTGATAATGCAATGTCCCCCCCCCCCTCGAGCTTGCCAGCTACTATGCTACATGACATATAAGCTACCAGGAGTTTAAATGTAGATGGTGGACATGACTACTGTAATTAAAAAAATTGTGTAAAAACAATGGCAGGTTTAGACAACCCTTTTAACCTAGAGTAGAGTCCTATTCAGCCTTTCACAAGCTACATGTTTTCATAGCTGAAAAGCTCCAGGAAAGGCTTCCATAAATTTTAGCAGTTTTTGCAATTTCCCCACACTGCACCCAAACATCTGCAAATCTATGAAATGCTGGCATATCCAGTGGCTTCTATGTGAGCACAAAACCTGATGGTGCAGCTTTTGCTCACCTGGAAATCCCTGTAAAGGTCCCCAAGGCACAGGAGTTCAGAGTGGCTATGGGCATTTTAAAGTCCTTGGGGTTTTCCATGAAATACTTGTGCGGAGAGTTTATAAACGCAGCTTTGTGTAATCATGTACGCTAGATGCAACAAGCAATACCTCTCTAATGATTTCATACACGTGACTCCATTCCAAAGCTACTGAGAGGAAATCTAGGAGTGAGTCAGCCTGGCTCTCCTCTGTGCCTCCTCGGGCATCTCAGCTTCTCCATTTTAACCGGCTCACCTTGTTATCTTTGGCCTCCACCTGCTTGGCAGACTCCTGGATCCTTTTCTGCAACTCCACGATGGTGCTCAGAGACTTGTCACACCGCTCTTTCTGGTCTTTGATTTCCTGCTCAATGTTGACGTTTCTTGGCTGAAGCAGCTCCTTCTCATCCTTCAAGGATGGCTCCTCTGCATTTGTCTCCAGCGAATCGTCCTGCAGCTTCTCCATCTTTTTAGTCAGCTCAGCCAGTTTCTCAGCCAGGCTGCTCACCTGGCCTTCCAGCCTGCTTCTCATCCTCTTGTGCTCAGATGCCTCCACCACCTCTCTCTTCTCCAGCTTGCTTAGTGCTTGCTTTGTGCTCTGAAGTTCAGAGCGCAGCTGGGAGACCTCTTCTTTTCTGGTTTGGCTTTCTTCCTCCTTCTCTCTCCATCTGGACTGCAGGACCGCCAGTTCCTTCTCCAGCCTTTCTTTGATTTGGGAGTGTTCTGCCAGAGGCACTGAGGTGGCTTGCAGATGGGCCAGTTCCTGTTGCAGCTCTTGCGCTCTTTGCAGCTCTTGCTGGCTTCTGGCTGCCTGGCTGTCAAGCTCTGCTTTCAGGTCCTCAATGGTGCAGCTGAGCTTCCTCTCCTGGGCCTCCACCTGCTCCAGAGGAACATACTGGCTCAGCAAGCGGCTCTGCATGAGGAGCACCTCTGAGTGCTGTCTGGCACTCTCCTCTTGAAGCCTCTCCTTCTCTCCTGTGACCTCAGCAAACTTTTGCTGCAGCTCCTTTAACTCCTTGTTCAGGTCATCCACCTGGCTTGCCAACATTCCCTCCATTTCATGATACTTCTCTGCAAGGATATAGTTTTGCTGCAGATCATTTTGGACAGCCAGGATTCCAGCTGTTAACTTTCTGATTTCCTCCATATGTTTCTGGATTTCTTCCTCTTTTATTCTGAGTTGTTCCCCCTGTTCCAGGAGCTGGTTTTTCAGCTCCGTTATGGTTGCCTCAAAGTCCCGCTCTTTTTCATCCAAACTGGCAAGGGGAGCATATTTGGACTTGATGCATTCTTGAATCAAGTCAATCTCCTTCTTCTGGGCTTCAATCTCTGCATGCAATTGGGCAACTTCTTCTTGCTTTCCTTGGTACTTTGCCAGCATTTCAGAGTTGCTTCTCTGAAGGTCCTGAATATTTTTATTCAGAGCCGCGACTTTACTGTCGTGGTCTTTTGTATTGAGATATTCAGCCTGCATTTGACTTTGCAGCCCCCTCAACTTCTGCTTCAGTGCATCGTTCTCTTCATTCACTTTCATATATTCCTGCTTCACCTTTTCCATCTTCTCCTTCAGGTCTGACAGTTCTTCACCTGTTCTTTCCAGCATGATGTTCAAGGTAGTTTTTGCCTCTTCGTGAGTTTCTGAAGAGACATACTGCTCCTTCATGACGTCTTGGAGCGCTGCATTTTTAGTTACCAGCTCAGAAACTTTGGCCTGCTCTTTTTTGTATCTTTTGCTAAATTCATCAAGCTGCTTTTGCAAGTCTGCCAAGGTAGATTTTAAGACTCCTATTTCCTTCTCATGCTTTTCAGGAGGAACGTAAGCTGTCTGAAACTTACTGACCTTCTCCTGTAGGCACAGTTTCTCTGCTAGCAGTTTCTCTGTTTCTCCTTTATACCGGTGATATTTTTCAATGGTTTCCGTCAGCTTCTTGTTCAGCTCTCCTACCGTTTTCCTTGTGTCTTCATTGATCTTCAAAGGAACATACTGGGTCTTCACCTCATCCCTGAGGGTCTCCATCTGCTGCTTTAGGAGGCCCTGGTCCATCTGAGCTCTTTCTACTGCCTTCTGCAAGGCTTGGTTTTTCTGTTTCAGTTCCAAGTGTCCCTTCTCAAGTTCACGGGCCCTTTGCTCATATCTGCTTCTGACATGCTTATGTTCCTCTGGCTTCACATAGTGAGCAAACTGAGCTTTCTGCTTCTCAAGCTCCGTCCTCAGGTGCTGAACTTCTGTGCACAGCTTTTCACGCTCTTTCTCCAACTCCGCTATCTTCCAGCCCTTCTCGTCAATTTCATTGGACAGAGAACCCTTCATCTTTTCAAATTTGTTAGCCCATTTCACTGCCGTTTCCTTCAGCTGCTCTTCTGCCTCAGAAAAAGTCCTCTCCCTTGTCTCACGTTCCACCTTCAACATGCCAAGTCCTTTCTGCAACTTTTTATTCTCCTCCACCAGCCTTGCTTCATCTCGTCTGAATTCTTCCACTAACAGCTCGTTCTGCTTCAACTGATTCCTCAACTTGCCCACTTCAGCCGAAGCTCCCTCGTACTTAGCCTTCATGTCTTTCAGCTGCTCCTTTAGCTCCTCAGTCACCTTAGTGCTGCCTGCAGCAGCTTCATTGGTCAGGTGATCCTTCAAGGCAAGAAAGTGGGTCTGCATCTGCTTCACTTTCCCTTCTGAATCAAACATTCTCTTCTGCACATCTTTTAAAGCATCTTCCAGTTGTTTTATCTGCTGATCCGACTCTTGCTTAATTCTTTCACACTCAGATGCCAGGGCTTTGCATTCTGCAGACTTGTGGGACAGTTCTGCCTGGAGCCTGCTTAGGTCACTTCTTGCTGCCTCATAACAGCTCCTGATGTTGCTGAGCTCTCGCCTGAGGGCATCAGCCTCCGAGGGGCAACACTGTATTGGGCTTAACAGCTCTAAAGGCCTCACCATTGATCGGCTCTGGAGATTAGCAGGCGCCAAACCAAGCGTTTGCTTTAAACAAAAGAAAGGTGCTTGTTAAGTTTTGTACAATGGTTTCCATAAAACAGTAATTTTAACAGTTTTTAATGTAAAAAGAAAAGCCTCCATTAGTTCAACTGTGGGGTTTTGAATGCCACACCCTCAAGTTCATTCCATAATTTTTTAGATTAAAAGGCAGGCCAATGTTGGTTAGAAAGATGGAAAATATTGATGCCTTGTTGGACCACCAATTATAAATAAGATAAAAAGTAGGAAATAGGCGTTAAGGATCGCATTGGAAAGCAAACTGGAATTGCATTGGAGCCAAGAATATTCAGGTACCTGGGATGCTGCAGAATAGCCTGAGTCCATCATTAGTACATTTTCTTTCCCTTAAGAAAAACAAAACACATACATTCTTTAATTTGAAACAAATGTCCACATACTATCTTCTACATACTACATAAATTTCTGGTCAATAAGATACAAAAAAGATGTTGAGACCCTAGAAAGAGTACAAAGAGCAACAAAGATAATAAGGGGTCTGGAGGTTAAACTGAGTCCAATGAAGAGAAAGATTAGGGGGTGACATGATAGCAGTCTTCCAATATCTGAGGTGCTATCACAGAAAAGAGGGGGTCAACATATTCTCCAAAGCAGCTGAGAGCAGAACAAGAAATAACAGATGGAATATCATTAAAGAAAGATCCAACTAAAATTAAGGAGAAATTTCCTGACAGGGAGAGCAATTAAATCCAGTGGAACGACCTGCCTCCAGAAGCTGTGGATGCTTCATCACTGGAGGTTTTTAAAAAGAGACAGGACAGCCATTTGTCTGAAACGGTATAAGGTCTCCTGCTTGAGCAGGGGGTTGGACTAGAAGGCCTCCAAGGTCCCTTACAGCTCTGTTCTGAAATGAATTGAAGCCTTCCTTACCTCCACCCCCTACACACATACATAAATCTAAAAACAGATGTCACAAGACTCATGAACATCAACACGGAGACTGAAACGTTCCTCCACAAAAATCCCATTGGAGGAAAATTCCACTTAGGGTTAGGGTTACGTCACCATGAACTCCTAGAGCAAAATGGACATCGCCAACGAACTCAGAGTGCTTGGGTATGGTTAGGGGGGCACTGACTTTTCTAGGATGCCCTATCTATGTTTCCTGGTAAAATACATGGGAAAATCCCATTGGAGGAAAATTCCACTTAGGGTTAGGGTTACGTCACCACGAACTCCTAGAGCAAAATGGACATCGCCAACGAACTCAAAGTGCTTGGGTATGGTTAGGGGGGCACTGACATTTCTAGGCTGCCTTATCTATGTTTCTTGGTAAAATACATGGGAAAATCCCATTGGAGGAAAATTCCACTTAGGGTTAGGGTTAGGTCACCATGAACTCCTAGAGCAAAATGGACATCGCCAACAAACTCGGAGTGCTTGGGTATGGTTAGGAGAGCACTGACCTTTGTAGGCTACCCTATCTATGTTTCCTGGTAAAATACATGGGAAAATCCCATTGGAGGAAAATTCCACTTAGGGTTAGGGTTACGTCACCATGAACTCCTAGAGCAAAATGGACATCGCCAACGAACTCAGAGTGCTTGGGTATGGTTAGGAGAGCACTGACCTTTGTAGGCTGTCCTATCTATGTTTCCTGGTAAAATACATGGGAAAATCCCATTGGAGGAAAATTCCACTTAGGGTTAGGGTTACGTCACCATGAACTCCTAGAGCAAAATGGACATCGCCAACGAACTCAGAGTGCTTGGGTATGGTTAGGAGAGCACTGACTTTTCTAGGCTGCCCTATCTATGTTTCCTGGTAAAATACATGGGAAAATCCCATTGGAGGAAAATTCCACTTAGGGTTAGGGTTACGTCACCATGAACTCCTAGAGCAAAATGGACATCGCCAACGAACTCAGAGTGCTTGGGTATGGTTAGGGGGGCACTGACTTTTCTAGGCTGCCCTATCTATGTTTCCTGGTAAAATACATGGGAAAATCCCATTGGAGGAAAATTCCACTTAGGGTTAGGGTTACGTCACCATGAACTCCTAGAGCAAAATGGACATCGCCAACGAACTCAAGTGCTTGGGTATGGTTAGGAGGGGCACTGACATTTCTAGGCTGCCTATCTATGTTTCTTGGTAAAATACATGGGAAAATCCCATTGGAGGAAAATTCCACTTAGGGTTAGGGTTAGGTCACCATGAACTCCTAGAGCAAAATGGACATCGCCAACAAACTCGGAGTGCTTGGGTATGGTTAGGAGAGCACTGACCTTTGTAGGCTACCCTATCTATGTTTCCTGGTAAAATACATGGGAGGAGGAAAATTCCACTTAGGGTTAGGGTTACGTCACCATGAACTCCTAGAGCAAAATGGACATCGCCAACGAACTCAGAGTGCTTGGGTATGGTTAGGAGAGCACTGACCTTTGTAGGCTGTCCTATCTATGTTTCCTGGTAAAATACATGGGAAAATCCCATTGGAGGAAAATTCCACTTAGGGTTAGGGTTACGTCACCATGAACTCCTAGAGCAAAATGGACATCGCCAACGAACTCAGAGTGCTTTGGAATGGTTAGGAGAGCACTGACCTTTCTAGGCTGCCCTATCTATGTTTCCTGGTAAAATACATGGGAAAATCCCATTGGAGGAAAATTCCACTTAGGGTTAGGGTTACGTCACCATGAACTCCTAGAGCAAAATGGACATCGCCAACAAACTCGGAGTGCTTGGGTATGGTTAGGAGGCACTGACTTTTCTAGGCTGCCCTTTCTATGTTTCCTGGTAAAATACATGGGAAAATCCCATTGGAGGAAAATTCCACTTAGGGTTAGGGTTACGTCACCTTGAACTCCTAGAGCAAAATGGACATCGCCAACAAACTCGGAGTGCTTGGTATGGTTAGGAGGGCACTGACTTTTTAGGCTGCCCTATCTATGTTTCCTGGTAAAATACATGGGAAAATCCCATTGGAGGAAAATTCCACTTAGGGTTAGGGTTACGTCACCATGAACTCCTAGAGCAAAATGGACATCGCCAACGAACTCGGAGTGCTTCGCTATAGTTAGGAGGGCACTGACTTTTCTAGGATGCCCTATCTATGTTTCCTGGTAAAATACATGGGAAAATCCCATTGGAGGAAAATTCCACTAGGGTTAGGGTTACGTCACCTTGAACTCCTAGAGCAAAATGGACATCGCCAACAAACTCGGAGTGCTTGGATATGGTTAGGATGGCACTGACATTTCTAGGCTGCACATCCATATGCCTTCTGCACATGAACTCAATTCCATTGAGAAGCCTACCAAACCCACATCTCCTCAACTTCAGTGAGCACTGCCTGCTTACTGAAAAAAAACCACACCTTGTTTTGAAAGAAGACAAACACAAGGATGCACAACTATAAGCTGCAGAAATAAGCAACTGCAAAACTGTACAGAAAGACTGCCTGGCGTGCTGAAGAAGGTATCAAAAGCTACGTACTGTTATTCAGGTTGCTTCCGGATCCTGCATGGTCACCCTGAAATCACAAAAAACAGACCTGGTTTCACATAGATCAGGGGTCCCCAACCCCCGGTCCGTGGACCAGTACCGGGCTGCGGCATGACAGCAACCTCCAAGGTCCCTTCCAGCTTTATTCTATTCTAAGTTCACAACTGAAGACTGCCTTCCAAATGAAGGGACGTTACCTCATGGAACTTGAGTTTTGACTTCAGAGTTTCAAGCATTTGCAGGCTCTCTTCTTGTTGCTTTTCCTTTGTGGCCAGAAGCCTCCTAAGCTCATCTTTCTAGAAGAGAGCAACAGGTCATTGCTACAGGGAGCCAGAAATGTCTGTTTCTCTTTCTGAGATAATATACCTTTGATAAATACGCATAGCCCCCAGTGTATAGCACTCAAGCAGGCTAAAGTTACTTGAGACTTAATATATGCTGCCATTGCATAAATCCTGGTGCATTAGCACAATCAACCCCAAATGTTTTTAAACGGGGTCCATTCCCACTAATTTATGATTTTAGATCTATCAGGCAATTATCTATGGAGAGAGAAAAAACGTTTTTCTTTCAAGTTAATGAGAAAGAACAATAGAAAGAATCTCGTCTTTTTACCTCAGTTTCAAGATCATCAGCAACCATTTGCTCCTAAAAACAGAACATAACAGAACACATTCAGCAATATTTGAGACCTTTTCTTCCATCATTCATGAATGGCTAGTGCTATGACTCACCTGCCAAAGGATATTTTTCCTTTCCAGTTCATATACTGTCCCAGATTTGGCCACAGATTTCATACCCCCACAAAAATAACCACAAGGACTAGATTTGTTCACAAAGGACAAATCCTGTCCTTTCCCATTCCAACCCCTGGCCCATTTTCTGACAGTTCAAAGAAGCCGCAATGCTAAGACCAAAGTTGCAGAAGGGAAGAGGGAAAGCAGAGCCGCCCGTTGTGATATTACCTTCTTTCCTTCCACATGAGAAAGCTTAATCAAGCACGTCAGCTGAGCTGGAAGCCATGCCAGCAGAGCTTTTAAAAAATATTGTTCCGACACAAGAAGCAGAACAGTCAATCAAAACTAGAATGTTTGGTAACAACAATATGGCTTGATCCCTAAATGCAGATTAGCATTTAAACTTCTACGTCACTCTGTTTAAAATGGAAAACCAGAGAAAACGAACATGTCCTTCACTCTAATCATCACGAGAAGCCTGCTGCAGAGGGAAGCCAGGGTGACCACGGAAATATCTCCTGGTCCCAACGGCTAAATAATCATCCCTGGACTATACCCTCTCCAGAGGGCAAAGTTTCTCCTTGGGCACACTGGCCACTGCTACCACTTTATATTCACTGCTGCTGAAAGTGGTGCCAGATTCCAGCAATGGGGACCCTGCTTCAAAAGGCAGACTGGGGACTCTTCCGCCAGAGAACATGCCTCAGAATAGAAAAAAAAATGTCATTACCTTTATTCTAACATTGTTCAGAAAAGAATGGTGGGTAAAAAGAAAAAAAGAAAGGGAAATCTGGGGGTTGAACCTTGATAAAATACTAGCAATCTCAATTAAATGTTAAGCATGCAGCACAAACTGGGGTTTGTTACCTCGTTCAGCTGCAACTGCAGCCCATTTATTCTGTCTAGTAGGATTCGTTGTTCCTGCTGGATTTCCCTCATTCTTCCTTTTAAGTCTTCATTTTCTCTTTCTAATTCCTGGGAACAAAAAAACAACCTTATTCAAGCTGAGGATGCTCATCAGGCATTACAGCTAATCGTAGCTCCCACCCCAAGTGAGCCCTTCTCCTTTATAGGGATATCCAGATTTCTTTCCTGGGTTCCCATCGCCAACCGCAAAAGACCCAACTTCTCCCTGAAGCGACATCTGAGCCTCCTGCCCTCCCAACCACTCCTCACTAGCAGCCAGTGGCCTCTTTCTGTCTACTGACTTGTTCACACTCATCCCCCATCTCTGCCAAACACTGCTCAGCTGCAGCCAAGGAATGGCCCCAATGTAAGGACCTGCCCCAGCTGGTCCCTCAGGAGAGCAAAACTCTTGACTCCGTTGAGTTGAACCAAAAGAACTTTTACTGAGAGAAAGTAGTCGCAGAAAAGTCAGGTGGAATCTGAAAGTTCCACGCAAAGCACAAAGCAATTCTGACCAGTCCACTGGCAGCCAATGTGATGCCACAAGATTGTTTTGAGAACACTGAGGTGCTGGGCAGTTAATAGGTCACCCTCAAAGCCTGACAGCCTTGGAACCAGGCTGGAACCAGCTGGGAAGGAGTCTGCTCCTAAGACAATCCCCCTCCCTAATTCCCAAGCAATGATAAAACAACATATTTAAAACCAAAGATATTCCTATTGGGCACCATCACACCCATGTGGAAAAATGTCAGGATAGCTAATGAGTTCTTGCTTGCTTGTAACTGGCCTGCCATGGCCCAGAAGAGCACCAGGCCACTCCAGGATTTTAACCTGTCCTTTGATGTCCATCAATGAGGCATTTATGCAAGTCAGACATGTTGGCAAAGACCATTATCTTTTCTTTTGTTGGTTCATTTGTAGGTGTTCCCTTTTGCAGGACTGTCAAATATCCCCCCAAGGCTAGCAACTGTCTAACATTTGTACCAGGCATTGCAAGACTCTGAGAAGTGGTTTAGGAACAGATTGAGAGTTTTCAAGAGCTGACAGATGAAGTTTTTTATTCTTTTCAGAGTCAAAGGAACTTCCTTCACCTGTACGTTCTGGTGCTCCTTCAGAAATGGTTTATTGCTCACTTCGTCCAAGATATTAGGTTGAGTCCATTTGGGTAGCATGCTAGGCATCTAAAAAGTAAAAAAATGTTGAAGTTCATCTTCAGTAAGGAAATATTTCAGCAATACTAGTTACCTCAACTGCATAGGTCCCGCTTTCCTTACATTCACCTTAGGCAACTGCAAACTGGACAGAGATGGCAAGCTTAATCACAGATGCCGGTAAAGAGGGCTGATCACGTTGAGAAAGGCCACAATCACTGATAATGCCTACAATATGTCTTCCCCAGAGGGCAGACCTTCCTCCAAACCGCCTCCAAGGGGCAGAAATTAGAGGCTTACATTAGACATCTCCCAGAATCCTTACCTTCAATAGTTGCTGCCCTTTCTTCATTATTTCGTAACCTGCTAAAAAATAAAGCTTATGTTTAGGTATTCCATCCAAGCTCAGGCCAAATGTGAAAATAATTCTATCGATTAACCCCCCAAATTACAAGAGTTTTCATCACTAAGATTTCGGGGGGGGGGGAACAGTTTTGGAGGCTTTTGGGGATTTTAGGACAAAAGCACTTCCAAAGGAGGAGGGCAACAACTGAAAAAAAAACCTTGGAACTTCTGGCCATGAACAAAAGGACCGAAGGCAACCTCTCCCGCCGGATCTTATCTGAAGGGCAGAAACGATCAGGAGATGGCAGAGTCCTGGGTGAAGAAGACATTTCCCCTGAAAATATGAGGGAAGCTGATGTACCTTTGCTGGATTCTTCAAAGGCAGACTTTATCAGAGACAATATTTCAGCACTGTCCCCAATTCGTGCATAATAAAAGCAGTCGTGGCCCAGCGCGTCAACCAAAGTAACATCGGCTCCATTTTTGAGCAAAACCTCTACAGCATCCTTACAGCCGTACTCGCAGCCCAGCATCAGAGCGGTCCTGCAAGGGAATGAAGAAAGGGTGCAAGTACAGTAGGTCCCGGCTGCCCTGAATTTTGAATATGCGGCCATGAGGCTACTGTGATAGCCCTAAGAGTAAGGATCATTTGCAAGTCACTTTTTTCAGTGCCGTTGTAGCTTTGAGTGGGCATTCAACACACAGAACTATCTGTGTTCTGGTGCCAGCTGCTTGATTATTTCTGCTTGATCCCTCTTGCCAGTGCACACCAAATTCAAGGAAGGCAAGTCAAGATCTTTCTGAGTCAAGTGTGAAATGTTTCTATTTACAGAATCCGTGGAGCCCAAAATTCACAATTTCTTGGTCTCAGTAGGGTTTTACTACAGAGAAACTAACTCTAATGTGTTCCAGAAGCATAGAGATAGCTTATCTGCAGATGACTTGCAGGAAGATATCTTACCGATTCTGCTTATCTCTTGCATTGACTTCAGCACCTCTGTCTAACAGAAACTGGCATACAGCTGGACGGCACATCTGAGTGGCCAGCACCAAGGGTGTCCTTCCATCCTGGAAAAAGAACAAAAGACGTCTTCTGGGGAAGAAATGGCAGACGGCTCCTATAGCGGAATGAAGTGCTGGCAATCTTCGATAATTCCTCTTCAGAGTACCCACAAGTGTTCCAGAAAGCTCACAAAAAAGCCACCACAGCTCATAAATGAGGGTTTATGGATTTGTTTAAACAAAAGATGGAGTACAGGAAGAAAAGATCATTTCTTGTATTTTAAGTTACTACAATTATACTTGTGATAAGGCAGGAGTCTCTTTTTTATTCACTTCATTCATTTATTACATTCTTTTTTTCTTTTCTATTTTTCTTCTTACTTTTTCTTTTCCATACATTCTTTTTTTTTTTGGCTTGTATTTGTTTTTATTGATGTACAGTGGTACCTGCTTTGAAACTCATCAAATTTGACTCAATGCATGTTGATGTGAAAATTTTGTCCTGTTATTCAACACACAAGCTAGAATCTGTCATTGTCGGCTGCCTTGTGACTCACTACATTATTCCTTATAGGAAAAATTTGTTTGGTACTCATCATTTTTGGTACTCATCGCACCTCCCGGAACCAAATAACAATGAGTACCAAGATATCACTGTAATTGTACGTTTAATGAAATGTTATTAAAAAAGAAAAAGAACCAAGAACTTGACCGATCCTGAAAGAAGATTCTGAAAGAACTTACAGCATCTTTGGCATTCACCAAGGCTCCATGGTCACACAGCAACTGTATGCTGGATGTACAATCCGACATTGCTTTGGGAAGCAAAACAATAGGTGTTACTGGTGGAAAATTCAAGATTCAACTACTGCCAGGTTATTATGGGCTGTAGGACCCATGGAACATGTTTCTGGACTGTTTTAATAATACCTAGTAATATCTAATAGCCAATGTCTCAATCAGAATGCATCGGTTTCAAAGTAGTAAGGTAATAATAAAAAGTTCCTTAACAATTATCATTCATCTTTTGGAGAAACACAAACAGCATCTGCGCTATCATTGGCTTTTCCATGTTGTTAGTAACACTGCTAGTTTTCTCATTAGATTAGGAATTCTGGCTGTACACACAGCCTGTCCCTTTACCCGCATCATGAAGAGCAGTACGTCCTTGCAGATCCACATTTTCTGTTGAGCAGTTGTACTGTAGAAGAGCCAAGCATATCTTATTACCATTTTGTAGAGATTTAATACCTTCAATATTTAGCATTGTGTTTTAATAATAGCAGAATCTAAACCTGGCAACACTTCAAGCGGCACTTCAAATGCATTTTCATTCAAAAATGTTACGTGCATGGATCAGGAACACTCATTTAAGAACCAGACTTAATATGGAACATCCTACCTACTCCAATAATGTCTACAGGAACATTAGCAAATCAGCTTTCTCAAAATCAGTCCACAAGCTCCACATGGTCTCTTTATCTGCAGGGCTTCCTTTCTAAGCATTTTCCCTCCTACCCCACGGACAGATTTGCTGCACACAAAACCTGCAGTGAACTCTACTGACCTTTCTCATCTCACAGAAAGAGAATCTTGCCCATGCACAGAAAGCCCCTCTGTCATGCAAAGCTATTCAGCTTCCTGCTTAATGTTTTTACATGTATTTTGAAATCCACTGGACATTTGATAACTACCATATATAGCTAATCAAGGTCCAGAATTTTCCCCATGCAAAGAAACAAAATTCCCTATCATGCTTTCTTTTCTACATAACATTTAACAATTTGTCAACTATTTAATACCTGCAACAGTTTTTGCAGACAAAGCGCATGTCCATATTTTGCCGCTAAATGCAGAGCAGTCCTTCCTGAAGAGAAGAATTAACAAGGAAATTCTGAACATAGCCAGAATATATATATATATATCACACACACACACACACACACACACACATATAAAAGCAAAGAAATGCCTATTACCCCCCTCCCCAAACACCCAGAGATTTATACATATATAGATAACCCTGTGTAGCTCACAACTGCAGATTAAATTGATCACTATATTTGAACTGAATTATATACCTCAAGGAAAAGAAAGAAAATTGGGTTTTTAAACTAATTTAAATTGATTTGTAGTGCAGAATAAATAGTTCCTTTAAATAGCTCTCTCTCTTTTTTTTTTTTTTTTTTTTTGGCGGTTGGGGTGTTGGTGTTGGTCAATAAGATACTACAGTTCCAAAGTACAGGCAACAAAACAAGCAACATGGAACCAAACAGGCTTACGGGGCCAGACACACAATACATTAGTTGGCCTTTCAAAATTGTTTAAGTAACAACATGCAATTGTTCTATTTTAAACAAGGAAATCATACCTGCTACATCAGTGGCAACAATGTCAACTCCATGAACAAGAATAGCATTCAGACAATCAAGGTTACCCTTTGAGGCTACAACATGGAATCTGAGTGAAACAAAGGGTAAAAAAGTCATATCTTGCTCACCTGCACAGTTTCATTCTGTACAAGTAAATCCTACCAAGTCCAAAAGAATTTGCTCCTATTCTAGAGCTGAAATTATTCCAACATGTGAGTTGGAAGAGATAAATGTTTTAGAAGAAAAATATCCCAATAAATAATCTTGAACATGACCTTCCTGAGCTACAGCTAAAGCAGAACTACATCCTGAACTTTATATAATCCTCTAACAGGTGCAACAAATGAAGAGCTGCCCATACAGGTTTCCCCCCAAATTGCCAAGGGTTAGGAGGGAGGCCAAAATAGTTGCAATCAGGCTTCTCCTTCTACTTACGCAGATCTCCCTTCCAAATCTAATTTTGTGGGGTTCACTCCTTTTTTAGCAAGGACAGACAAGATCTTCTCCACATCAGCCCTTTCAGCTGCTTTCATCAAACGATCATCATATTTGTTCCAATCTGCAGTCAACTGTTTGAAAAATGCAATATATATATATATATATATAAATATAATAAATGTCAGTATTGGAAAATCTAGCAGGAATTCCAGAAAATATTTGTTTCACGCAAAGAGTGAGCATCTCCAATAAAAATGGATGAGCTCAAAGAATTGTTGTTCCTCTGGCACATTGCTAAAAGGAGAGAAACCACTTGAAAAGTCAGGCTGTAAGCACTTTTGCAGGCAAACTCCCCGAGGAGGTGTTACTCTGGTCTAAAAATACACGAAATAAATCTACTCAATTACATTTTTAACAGCCACTTTAAACTGAGGCATAGTATTGTTTCTTCTATAATATGAGCCTGACACAGAGCAGTATACTCCTGAATGCTCTTCAAGATACAAATGTCTTCAACAAAAATTGCAACCTTGGTTAAACTTCTGAAAGAAGTTTATGCAACCTCTGGAGGATGTCAGTCTTGAAAATGGGTCACTGGAAGTTGTACCCCAATAAATAAGGGAAACAAGAAAAACCAAGAATGTGACTGAACTTAAATTTAAATCCATTAAACATGCTACAATTTATCATAATACTTAAAATAATATTAAAAGTTAGAACTGGGTAACAATTGTAGATAAGGATGTGGGAGCCATATCATTTCAGTGGCCTAGTAGATTGTACAGTGAGGGAAAAAAGTATTTGACCCCCTGCTGATTTTGTACGATTTTGTACAATCAGTCTATACAGTAATTTTAACGGTAGTTTATCTGAACAGTGAGAGACAAAATAACAAAAAAAAAAAAAAAAATCCAGAAAAACGAGTGTTTAAAGGGAGAGCTCCTAATCTCAGCTTGTTACCTGTACAAAAGACACCTGTCCACAGAACCAATCAATAAATCAGATTCCAAACTCTCCACCATGGCCAAGACCAAAGAGCTGTCCAAGGATGTCAGGGACAAGATTGTAGACCTACACAAGGCTGGAATAGGCTACAAGACTATTGCCAAGCAGCTTGGTGAGATGACAACAGTTGCTGCAATTATTTGCAAATGAAAGAAACACAAAATAACTGTCAGTCCCCCTCAGTCTGGGGCTCCATGCAAGATCTCACCTCATGGAGTTTCAATGATCATGAGAACTGTGAGGAATCAGCCCAGAACTACATGGGAGGATCTTGTCAATGATCTTAAGGCAGCTGGGACCATAGTCACCAAGATAACAATTGGTAACACACTACGCCACGAAGAACTGAAATCCTGAAGCGCCTGCAAGATCCCCTTGCTCAAGAAAGCACATGTACAGGCCTTTCTGAAGTTTGCCAATGAATATCTGAATGATTCAGAGGAGAACTGGGTGAAAGTGTTGTGGTCAGACCAAAACCGAGCTCTTTGGCACCAATTCAACTCACTGTGTTTGGAGGAGGAGGAATTCTGCTAAGACCCCAAGAACACACTCCCCACCGTCAAACACGGAGATGGGAACATTATGCTTTGGGGGTATTTTTCTGCTAAGGAGACAGGACAACTTCACCGCATCAAAGGGACAATAGACGGGACCGTGTACCATCAAATCTAATGACTGAAACACATATATTGACCTCTTCCAAAGTTTCAATCTTAGGGCAATAAATGTTTCCTTTAGTTAACTTTGCAACAGTTCATAAGTGTCCCAATGATCCAACTTTTTTAAAAAAATTGAAGTTAGGCCAAAAGTAACATTAAAAAAAATATTCTGGAGGGTTTGTCACAGTAAAAGCATCTATTTATAGTTGGAATGCATTTAAAAATTACACATTCTACAAATACTTGGAAGCACGCGTGAATTAAGTCAAACTTTTTCTATACTAAATAGCTTATTATGTAAATTTATCCAGCCTCTTTGATGTAAAAATAGTTGTAAATTAACTAATAATTGAAGAATATTATAAACAAAAACTTTACAACTGTGGAAGTCAACCAAAATTAAGAAGGGATAATACGTATTGGAACAAATTTAAGATTGCACTGCCAAAAATTGCTTGGTTTCTTATCAAATACATGATACCTACTACGTTTTTAAGAGCACATGAAAACCAGCAACTCATCCTAGAATTCTAAGTCCTTGCTGCCAAGAACAAACAATACACCTGCTACAGAACCAAAACAGTCCGCTTGAATCCAAGGAGGCGACACAATGTTATCGGGGTTTTTGCTGTCCTGCTGCATGCATCTTGGCCATCCTTTTCTTAGCTTGGATCCTCAGCCAGGCTCTCTTCATCCCCGGGTTCTCCTTCAGACCTCATGGCTGAAAAGACTCGAGGACTCCGCCAAGCCCAACCGTCTTCCCAGCATGTCCTGACAATTGCTTGGGCTGGCACTGGGGAAGACAACCTACACGGAGAGTCTGGCTTTGTTTTGCAGCCTTTGGAAGTGGCACCAATTATTGCTGCAGCAATTCTGACACGATAAGTCTTACCCAAGTCCAAAATAACCTGTAAACAATATGCAGACAGTCTCACATTGGTCCAGAGCTATTTTCTGATTCTCCTGGTACTTGATAGCAGTGTGATAGAAAAAAATGGCTAATAATACATTCAGTGCATGCTCAACTAGTGAGTAATATGTCAACTAGTAAGACAAGAATGCGTATGATGCTACTGCCACAAACGGGCGATATTCTCCAAATGTGTCCTTCCTAATCAGCTTTGAACAGGAGCAGCCCCAAGGAAAGCCACAGGAAACAGGGGGCTTCCTAAATATCAGCCAGATGGCCAGACACAGCACGGCCTTCAGACACAGGTAGTCCTTGACTTACAACCATTCGTTTAGTGACCCATTCAAAGTTACAATAGCACTGAAATAAGGGACTTACGACTGTTTTTTACACTTCACGACTGTTGCAGAGTCCCCACGGTCAGGTGATCAAAATCCAGCTGCCTGGCAACTTGTGTGTATTTATGATGGTTGCAATGTCCCGGGGTCATGTGGATCCCCTTTTACGACCTTCTGACAAGCAAAGTCAATGGGGAAGCCAGAGGCACTTAACAGCCATGTTTATTAACTTAACTGGGATTCTCACTTAATCGTGGTAGCAAGAAAAGTCATAAAATGGGGCAAAACTCATTTAACAAGCATCTTGCTTAGCAATGCGAATTTTTCGGTTCAATTGTGATCGTAAGCCGAGGACTACCTATACAGTAACTTCCACGTTGTGATCAGAAGACTGTAGCAAGTGAAATTTCAACCAGCAGAAGGAACCTACAAATCTATTTTGGAAAAAAACTTCTCAGAACTTAACTTAGAAGGTGTACCATGTACCTTTGCCTTTTGAAAAATAAAAATAAATTTCCATAGAAGTTTCCGTTCAGAAAGAACGGTTCAGCTAAATTCTGTTGCCAGGCTGTTTTCTATAGGCCAGTGGAGAAGGCTTGTCAAAATACTCAATGATCAAGGTGATGAACCTCTGGTCCCCAACCTTTAGGGCACCAGGGACCGATTCTGTGGAGAAAGGTTTTTCCACGGACCGGAGAGTGTATGGTTTTGTGTGCTGCCTGCATCCCACGGATGGGGCTTTGCTTATTTGTGAGGACCGGTTGCTGGTATGCCGAGGACCGGGTCATGGACCGGAGGTTGGGGACCCCTGACCTAGGACACCATAGTTGATAGGAAAAGCAGTGAAGAGGTCCAGAACTAATAGGGCTGCACTGTGATGGACTGCAGTGAAGCAGCAATTTCCTAGGAAAGAAGGAGTACATATCTAAGCGGGGATGGGGGGGCAGGAGAAACAAGACACAACACAGCCTGGAGCTGGATAGGAGACAGAGGAAGAGTGTAAGGATAGCCACTCCCTAAGAATCTCAAAGCGCTCATCCAATGGGGTGAGAGTAGGAAAGATTTAGTCTTGTATTGGGTGTGAGCAAATAAAACCGAACCTGTTCTACGTCATTTTTGAGCTGGGCCTTGACATGCACTTCCCTCATCTACTTGATAGATCATCCAAGTGAACAAAATAGTCTCAAAATAATTTCCCAAATGAACCCGACTGAAATGGATCCAGACAATCATATTTAGAGATGTAATAATATCTCCAGAAAAAAATCAAAATTAAGTAGAAATGGTAGAGAATATTCTGGAAGGATGGAAGGGTGGCAAGGTTTGCGCCATTTCAGTGAGCAGTTTGACTTGTCCTGCATGGTGTCATTTTTTTCAGTGAACCTACTTTCCCATGCTGGAAAAGTTATAAAAGCATGCCTGACACGTAAATATCATTCCTTCTTATGTAAGGAAAAGAAGGGATCAAAAGCAACTAACACATGCTGGCCTGTTGATAGCTTTTTCCATTTATTATCTGACTCTCTAAGCATGTGCTTTGCCAATTTCATAACTCTGCCACTGAGAAAAACGTTTATGAACAAGGAAAGTATTGTTATTTTATAGAAAAAGTTTTGAAGCCAGTTAGAGATGGCCTGAGAGTGGAATGCATTCCCATGAGATTAAATAGCTTTACAGATTTCCACAGGAAAAGGGAGTTGAACGTTAGGCAATTCTGTATACCGGAAAAGTGATGATCTATATCCAAAAACAATGACACTCCCTCCAAACACGTACCAGATAACACACCCACTCATTCTGAGGAACAAGAAAAATTAAATCCAGTTGATAGTTATACTTCATCACGTGATTATGTGAAAACTTCTTTTTTGGTTATAAATCAACCTACAAATGGAGACACTCCTTTAAGAAGAGGATTACCGGCAAATGGACTTGGAAGTGTCTGTTCTGCCCAACTGAGAAAGTTTTCTGCTAGTCCAAGGCAACTACTCCTGCTTCCAGGTCTCGCTTCTATGCAAAGGATCAAAATGAAAATAGTTTCCTTGCATACCTAATTTTTCCCATATAACTTTCATTAGAAATGTAGGGGGTAAGGTTTATACCCTATTTTAATTATCCTGATTCCTGGTTATTCTCTACTGATTCTGAAGATTAGATGGGATTTTGGATATCAACTAGTCCAGGAGTAGGCAATCTTGGCTTTTTTATGACTTGTGGACTTTACTCCCAGAATTCCTGAGCCAGCCATGCTGAGGGGAAAGGGAGTTTCCAACCTGAGCCATGCTGGCTCAGGAATTCTGAGAGTTGAAGTCCACGAGTCATAAAAGAGCCGAGGCTGCCTACCCCTGATCTAGTCCAACCCATTGCCCAACCTAATGGGATAACTCACTGCGGCCAGCTCACCACCACCAAATTGCCACCAAGTCACTGCCACCAAGTTGCCACAGAACAACTCCACGTAGCCAACTCACTGCAGGGACAACTCAACATGGGCTCAGAACCGCTCCTGATGCCATGGCCACACCGGGCTCAGAGCTGCCGCTGCCGCTGCACCAGATGCTGTGCCAGGCTTGGAGCCACCACTGATGCTGCTACCGTGTGAGGAGACGGGCAAAAGAAAGCTCAGGACTGTATTGGTTGGAAACACGCAGAAGAGACCTTCATTCTGCAGTGGGTAGACAATGGCTAAAATGATGAATACCCCATGGTTTCTTTTCCTGCCTCTTGGAATCAAGAAAACAATTTCCCCTATTTCTTCCATTTTCCGTCACTGAAACTGTTGAGAGGTAGGCTTAAAGCCTTCCCCCCCCAAAATGGCTTCATTCACTTGCTAAACCAGTGTTTCTCAACCTTGACAATTTTAAGGCATGTGGACTTCAACTCCCAGAATTCCACAGCCAGCAATGCTGGCTGTGGAATTCTGGGAATTGAAGTCCACATGCCTTAAAATTGTCAAGGTTGAGAAACACTGTGCTAAACCCAACTGAAATAATTGGCCATCCTGATGCAGCCTTTTAAGGGTTAAGCTTAAAAGTCCTCATGCAAAAGGGCTCCTCTTGTGGTGTACAGCATCTGGGGAGGGACAAAATGTTGACATTCTTGAACAGAACTCTAGAACAGCAGGTTTTAGAATCAGCCTCCTTTATCCTGTAATTAATACAGACATGTCTTAACTCATTTATTCACTAATTAAGCAAGTCCATTTTAGAAAACTGAACACCTGCTATGCAGCGTTATTAGTGATAAATTAGTGGCTAAACATGTACTCTTTGTATTAAACAAAGTAAACCCAGTAAGACTGCCTCCCCAAAAGGAACTAATTATGCACAGAAGAGTCTTTGAAGCTGTTTCAAAGTCATAACACCTATAGCAAAAAACTTTGAAAAAATGAGCTTGTGATATTCAAATGCACTCGCCAACAAATAATCTCAACCAAGGTATTATTGTGCTAATTAAATGGACACACCTTTTGTTAATCCTACAAGCAAACTAAAATCTAATCTTTCTCATGCAATTGCTAAATTCATCCCCCCAAATATATCAGAATACTACAAAATTTGGAGTAACAGTCAGTTTGGCTACATTCAAAATCAGACTCATAAAGTAATTATGACATAACTGATCAAAAACAGACAACCACATACACAGAAGTACTGGTTCCCCAAACTGAACAGAAACATTTCAAAGGAAATTTAATGTAATCAGTAATCATAATTACATGTAATACTCACTCAGTGATGGCAATTGGGGCATTATGTGGTCACTATTTGCAACCTCCTGGTGGCTTCCCCATTGACTTTGTAGCAAATTGAGATCACAAATGAGGTAGGCTATTCCATAAGGATATAAGGACGAGTCACAATTACCATTTATTCAATTGCTGAACAAACTGTTGGTCATTAAACACGGGGCCACCTGTAGTTCACTTTTCCTATATTGTTTTTGTTTGCATTTTTTATTCAAGAAAATCTACACTAAATAGCATAGGCCATTCACTAGATTCCAGATAATACTTTAAAAGTATACAAGAAGCATGTTTTATGCACAAAAAGCAGCATAACTTAGAATATGACTTCATGCATCATATCAGACAATACAAGAGAATCTATTACACAATATGCACAGTAGGGACTAAAAGAGTAAATACCTGCACCTCACACCTGGGTGCAAATATTACTCTACAAGATAGTACAGAAACTCCTTGGAAGATTACATCTTTCAGATAGCTATGGCAATAAAATAAGCAATTTTATATCAATATCAGCAAGAAAAAATTCAATATCTTTGCTGGGATATTCTTTTTACAGAATTATAGAATGTATCAGTTGATACATTAGATCAACTGATACATTCTATAATTAGATCTTTCTCATATGCATCATCAAACCATTTTTCCCAGGTCTCTAGTATTTGTTTTTTCCTATCCGGATGCAAGACCTCACACTTGACACAGGCAAAAGTTACACAATTGGACTGGCCATAATGTTCAAACATTCATAGTCAATTTGAATTGTGATTCTGTCCTTTAAGGCATTAGCCTATTTCCCTACCTTAGTTTTATTAACAAATTTTACAAACCTCTCTTCCACTCTGCTAAATACCATGAAAAAAACGCACTATCAGTTGTGATAAAGATCACTGAGCATAGTAGTGGGATCTACTGCACATGAGCTAAAACTCCTCAACAAACACACTTCTGCAACTCCTAACTTCCAAGAATATTTAAATCACACACTCTGTGCAGCATAGCTAGCTGCTAACCAAATGTAGAGCACACAACAATACAGCATTAAAGTTGCAACACTCAGCCAAGGGTTCTGTAGGGCAGTTAGTCTCATCTTTGCTCTCTTACATCAGATTTTGAATAGGCATACAAGGTGTACCTGTCCTGTTCATTCAGTATGTCAACCCTCAGCGATATTCAGATATTCACCTGGTTACTGAACGCAAAACAAAAAGTACTATCTTTACTGTGCTGAGGACCTTGTGGCTTAATTGAACTTCATAGGCCAACTTCTACCCGGGAGAAACAGATGTGGTCAGCTTTCATATTCTGCTGTATCCCACGGGCAGCTTGCGTTGTTTTATTGCTTAGAGAGAACTGAATGTTCACATGCCACATCTGGATCTGTCTGACACGGTGGCATCCTGAGGTGTTCCCCTACTCTGGACGTAGAATGAAAAACAGACGGCATTCCAAGGAAGCCAGTTGTAAAAACTCCACGTTTTGATTTTGAATTTCCTTCAAATTAGCACGCATGATAATGGATAAGATTAAGGCAAAGGTGACACCCCGAGAGCTAGTTTGATGAAGGACAGTAGAAGACGCTCAGACCCCAAGAGGGACCCTCTCTAAGAAAAAAGACTGGTACAAAACCAGATTCAAACTCCATTTGTCACCAGGCGGAATTCGGAGCCGCCGCGCGTTCAGTCCAAAGGTCAGAAACGGCAGAAACGTTCGCCGGGCAGAAGAGGAGGCACCCGGCGAAGCAGAAGCCAGCCGGCGGCCTCTTCCTTCCCCGCTTCCAGCTGCATTTTCCCCTTCCGCGCACGGAGGAAGAGCGGCCGCCCGACCCTTTCGCCCGCATCGTTACTTCGCACGAACGGAGGCTGCTGCCCCAGCGCCCTCCCCGACCGCTTCCCCGCCCGCTTTTCCTCCAGCGGGCTGCAAGCAAAGCGCACCCCGGGCGGTGGGGACTCCCGAGAAAGCAACTCGCCTCCCCCGGCTCGGCCCCCGGGCGAGCCCCGCACGAGGCGGGCTGAGGAGCTTTCGCCGCTGCCAGGAGAGCCGGATTTTCCCCGCCGCGTTTCCCGGACCGAGCGGGCGTCCCGTCCCTTGGCCGCCACGGAGACTCTCCCCCCCCCGCCTGCCCGGGGAACCGAGGGCGAGAGGGCGGCCGCCGCAGCCTCGCGCCGAGTCCGGGGACGCCGCCGGGCCCGGGACGTGAGGCCAGGAGACCTCGGGCTGCCCGCCAGAGCAGGACGACCTCCGCCCGCGCTTCCCCGCTCACCCCGCCGTGGCCGCTCCCGGCGGGCGAGGCCTCCGGCTTCCTCAGACGCGACTTGAGGCTCTTCATGGTGCCGCCGCCGCCCGGCGGGACGGACCGCCACCGCTTCCCTCAGCCGCTCGGGACGAGCGCAGGCGCCCGTGTCGGGCAGCCGGCCACGCCTCGGCCAATCGGGCGGCGAGGGGGGCGGGACTTCCTTCGCTGGCCTCCGGGCGAGGCCGGCGCGCGCCAGGTCCTCCCGCAGTGGCTCTCCTTCCCCCTGGGGGTGGGCGGGGCTCGGGAGTGCCGCCTGGAGCGGGCTCTCATCGGCGTTGTGGGCGGGCGAGAGAGAGAGAGAGAGAGAGAGAGACCATCTTCAGATCTTTAAGAGAACTTGCCACAAAAACAGGATGCAATATTAACAGGAAGAGGAAATGAATTTAAGTAGAGAGGGACAATACACACTTGATAGAAAATTTCCTTGAGTGAATATTGGTTTTAGTCCGTTTATTTATTTAGAACATTTTTGTGACGTCTTAAGCAAATCGTTCTGGATGACCCAAACCAAAACCACACCTAGAGCATGCCAAACATGCACCCCATGAGTGGCGCCCCAGGATTGCGGAGCAGGTACATGGTGACCACGAACTCCCAATCTCCTCTGGGGCCAGAGGAGGCAGGTTGAAGTGTCCCAGAACCATAAGCCAGGGGAACTCCACGGTCAACAAGCTTCACGGTCAAGGAGCACAGACCGGTTTCACAAATGGCTTTTATCATCATCATTTTAGCCATTGTCTATGCACTGCAGAATGAAGGCATGCTTCCTTCAGGTTTCCAACCAATACAGTCCTGAGCTTTCTTTTGCCAATCGGGCCTGCAATACTTGCTGAGGTCCACGGTCCATCTTGTTTTAGGTCTCTTTCGTGGATGCTTTTTATCAAGTGGGATCCATTCTATGACTGCCTTGGTCCACCTGCCATTAGTTCTTCTTGCTATGTGACCACTCCATTTCCATTTCAATTCTTTTACTCTCTAGTTGATATGGTGTGCTTTCGTTTGTCCTCTAATCCATGGGGAGGTCTTTCTATCTTGACTTATGCTGCCGAGCGTGTCTTTTTCCATGGCTCTTTGTGCCACTCATAGCTACAAATGGCTTTACATCTAGCTATGTCTCCCAGCACCTTAAAGGCCACCAGAACTACCTGGAGGACAATTGCTTACCCCTCCTCCCTTGCGCTTGGGTCATGGCTGACATCATACTTGAAAACCAAGTGGGTACATTTCCAAGAGAGGAGCCTCCGTCCAGCTGTGCCCAACCAGGCTTCAGTAATGCAGAATATTCATGATTAGATCATAGAGGAGGTGGATCTATTACAGGCCAGACTCGCATTCAGTGGCAGTAGACAGAGAGTAAGACCACTGAAACTCTGAAGACCGAGGACAGGAATGCAGCGCTGCTGCTAAATGCTGCAGCCATTTCCCTGAGAGGAAACCACCCTCATCTCCCATCCTATCTTCCCCTGCCCACCATCATCATCACCACGCTTCTGCCTGCCCTGTCCCTGAGCCACAGTGCTCTTCCAGAACGAGCAACCGAGCAACCTCTTAAGGTCCTTCTAACTCTGTGATTTGCAGCGTTTGCTTGGGGGAAGAAGACTTTGGCCTAGAAGGCCCAGATTCCTATTCCCTTTCCTGCAGACCACTGTGTGTAAGTCTCTCTAAATCAGAAAATCTCTTGGTTACAAATAGATTCTAAAGAATTTTGCCACTTGAGTAGTAGCCATTAAAAGTAAGCCCCAAGAGAGTTGAAAAATAATGCCTCTAATTTTATACCTGCAGTGATGCTCAGGCGCGGCACTCCAGCTATGCTCCTGAATGACCTAAAATTATAGCAGGTTACAGACGTGATATTTATCATTTTAAAAGTAGCCTCCTGCTGGTAGCTGATATGCCTTGTGGGCTATTTGTAGTGGGGGAGCCGGAGGGGGGCATACCAGACAGCCTCCTCCAGTCTCTTGGGTTGTTTGTTTTTCCTCTCCCGATATGCTGATCCAGGATGGGGAGAATACAAATAAGGCAGTCTGTGAAATGCTGCAACCTAACCTGCCGGTGACACACAACCACAACCATCCCAGGCATGCTTCTTTCGGGTCAAAGCTTCTGCACTGCCTCAAGGGTCCCTTTCAACTGCAGGGCAACCCAGCTGGCCTTTGAGGGGAAAAGTAAGGGAGACTTGGAAGATGAGAACCTCCTCTTTCTCTGCTCCTACAGTTTGGGCCAGGAAAAGAGGCAGCTCCGTGCACTTGCCAGTCTCTTCCCATCTCCCAGAAAAATTAGGACAAACATTAGCCCCAGCAGCCTGGCAGCTGAGACTGGCTCTGTGCACCGGTGCTTTTGGTATGCCAACAGCCTCTGAGGGAAGCAGGACAAAAGGGCAGCCAGGCTTCCAGCAATGGATGGCAAGCAACCCCAAGAACAAGTAACAGCCGTTACTAGAAGAGTTCAGCTGTTACTAGCGGAAGGAGCCAGCATTGTGCAGAGATGCTTCCATGGTCATGTCCAGCACAATTATACGCCGAGATGCATGGAATGCTGTTACCTTCCCACCCAAGTTGTACCTATTTATCCCCCATCTGGGGATAGCACAGATGGGAGACATCAAGTGAGGAAATCACGTGAATGCCTTGCTTACCAACGGTCACAACTCATGGCAGTAATGAACAGGCTCTATTACAGTGGTCTATTTGTATATACTGCAAGGCAGACACAATGGCTACAGAAAACCAGGATGAAGAAATTTTCACAGAAGAAAATGGTGTCATCAGACCAGATGTCCCACATTATAACGCATCGGTTGCAATGAAATTGGCTTGGGATGCCTCATTATATAGCATTATTCATCAAATAAGGGAGGGAATGCCTGAGAGCTTTCACATCACACCCACAGCAATGGAGAAAGATCAAAGAAAGAACCGAGTCTCTTTTATTGCACTGTAGCGATCGCTCATAACAACACGAGGGAACGCATTAACAAGAAATCTAAAAAGAAGTGACTTGGTTGGAAACTGAGGTGTAATTTTTAAGTTACCACCAGTAGTACCTACCTCTTAAATAGGCAGACGTACAACCAGAGGTTACTCCTGTTTAGTTGCAAACCCCTGGTAACTGGATCCATTGCGCCCCTCACCAGAACCGTAGAACTGTTTAGCCCAGGGATGCTGGAAAAGATCTCCCAAGCCCAACCCTGGTAAGGAACTTAGGAATCCCAGTGAGGAGGCTGAGGGATTGATGCGGGTCCTTACAGAAACTATGGTAAGATGATTGGGGGCTGGAGGCTAAACTGTATGAAGAACCTTTGCGGGAATTGGGTATGAGTGGCGGCGATGGGAACACTGCTGATAAAGAGCCTGCAGAACTGAGTCTGAGTGTGGGCAGGGACTGCTTGGAAGACCCCGCCGTGCCACTCGCCGCTTCTTTGTGGGCTGCCTCTGGAAGGGCTCCCAGGGAACAGCAGGGGAGCAGAGACTGACGCAGGAGGCCCTTCCTGACCCCTCCAGATGGCAGAGAAATGGCAGCAGGTGGGGCGCTGCTCCTAGGCCCCTGGCAGAGGCTCCTGGGGTGGTGGTCCCTGAGGTCTCCTGCACGGGTGGGAGGGTTGGCTGGAGGCAGGCCGGGGGCTGCTCCGGAGGCGGTCTGCGTCGGTCGTTTCTTGCGCTCTGCCATTCAGAATCCCAGCTGGAGGCAACCCATCTGTGATGGTACTCTGGTGTTTTCCTGTCCATCCCTGCATAATGTTCATTCATCCTTAAGAAAGACACTCATAAAAGAGTTTAAAGCAGAAAAAACAACAGAGAGGATGATCAGAATGTTTTATGCTGCTACAACAGAGTATTTGCCTCGAGTAGCCTTCTCATGACTGAGACTTTCCGGTTCTCCAGCATCCCTCTGGTATTGCGGCAACCAAACTAGTCATATCTGGTGTTCCAGACGTGGTCTGACCAATGTAGAGATCACCTCCCATGATGCAACCCAAGACTATTGAGGCTGTTTTAGCAGCAGCAGTGTACTGCTGGCTCAGAATAACAGACTTGGAAGGGACCTTGTTGGTCTTCTAATAGTCCAACCCCCCATCACAGCAGGAGACCCTACATCATTCTGAACAAATGACTGTCCGGTCTCTTTTTAAAAACCTCCAGTGATGGGCTACACAGACATGCCCAGCTCGTATGCTCCTTTGCAGTCTTGCAGGTATCATCTGAAGATCTTCCTATTGCTTCATTCATCCTGAAACTATTTAATGTGTTATGGGCAATCTACTAATATTTGGCGTTAAACATTTCTTTTTCTGGCTTTTAGATTTTAATTATGGTTTATATTTTTTACTGCAGATTATCCAGAAAACCTTGTTACCAAGTGACGTGTACATCACTCAGCCTGGCCATTCAAGCATTCTGCAGCATGACTGGAACTCTAGACATTGCCCTGTAGAGCCTTCAAGAGACAGCAAGAATTATCCCCGGCCCCCTTCCAAATGAGCCGTGCCAGACTGTCAGAGCCTCTCGTAACCCTGAAGAGTTGGCACTCACCAGAGAGACGGCTCTGGACCACAAGCGGTGGCTATTTCAGGCACAACTCAATACATGCACAGGCAGTGTTATTTTTGTTTCAATTACATACAGTCGGGTAGTGCTGGCAAGAAAGATTTGGACCGGGAATAAAACGCTCCAGAATAAAAAGCTTTTTTGTATCCAACTTAGAACATTTGTCAGACCAGTGGAACACCTCATGTTCCTGACAATTACTCATCCAGAGAAAGTCAGGAGGACTGAAACCAAAGCCTGCTTTGAGCTTTCAGAGGCCCTTGGCTGTTCAGGCAGCAGCTGCCAGATCATTTCCCCAAATACTTCAGGGCAGAGGAAGCCTGGCTCCAGCTAATATAACCCAGGCCACAGACATCTGGGCTACGTTTCCACCCTGCTAGTCTTCCTCGAAGCAGAGAAGGGGACACTTAAAGCCCCAATCCTTCAACTTGTCCATCCTACCATCCTCAGACTTCTACCCTATTATGTCACGTGCGAGTTTCAAACCTGAAGCCTTCTAACCTCCAAACTGCTCCGTTGGCCAGAAGAAAACTTTGGATGTCCACCAGATTGAAGATACACACACACACACACACACACACACACACACACACACACACACACACCCCTTTAACTCAAGTAGGAGACAAACATTTAAAATAATATTTCCTACTCACTACAGAGCCAGAACGGAGCCCAGTGACCAACTGACTGCAGCCAGAGAGGCAACAGCAACCATAGTGCTTAGCAGGGCAGTGAAATTGGCCACTCTGGTCAAGGAGAGCTGGCAACTGTGATAGAGGAGAGCCGAGCTGAGTCTAGGAGAGCGGGCTTTTACTGTAAGCAATCTCCCCTTTGCTTGGCCCTTCCCCACTGCCGGCACAGTTGGGTTGCTCTTGAAGTATAGAAGAGCAAACTCTCTTGAAATCTCTTCCTCTCCAATCTCTCTGCTCTGTGCTGGGGGTGGGATAATAGAATAGGGGGTGCAGAACATAGCTGTGGAATCCCGTCATTTCAGGCTGATACAGTGGGAGTTGGTGAGAGGAACTGCAAGTTGGTGGCAACCACCTCTTCTGACTTGGTAGCCCCAGTGTGGACCTGGCCGTTGGATTATTGGAGCACTTGGCCTTAAAGCGCTGCTGTTGCTGAACACCAGCCACTTCTGCCCCACCACACTTCAGAATTTGCATTTGGCAACAGAAATTATCTAATTCTTTAGCATCAAACTATGGCAAGAATCAGTTACCCTTCAACATTTAAAAATAAAAGTGGTTTTGCAGAAAGATTTAAGCCTTTAACAGCTGAAGTAGAAAATTTTATTTGGAGACTTGTACCTCTCTCCTGCAGAGAATACCATTATCACCACACCAAGGAGAAGCATGGTAAATTCCTCCTATGCTAGAACCCCACCTACTAATCCCACAACTTTTCAGCTATTGAAAGAACAGACACGTTCACAACATTTTACCCTCCCAACACCAAGAAAGCACACAAGGACCCTTCCCATCCCCCATCTGTGCTTGATCCCCCCCCCAATACTGGCAGCCAGTTTGTTTATGGGAAAGGATGACAACACGGCACCAAACCATCAGCAGCAGGTCAGGCTTTGCTCCAAAGAAAACGGACCAAGAAGCATGCAGGAGTTCAGGCTATGAAACCACCGTGCATTTCCAGTGACGTTCCATAATCAAACCGCTGCACTGAAGCATCCCTGGAGCCGGTCTTCCTTCTGAACTGAAGAAACACCCTTGGGACTCAGATGGTGGCAGTTCCAACTGAAGACATAAACACTTTCGCCATTTGTGCAGAGATGCATGTGCAAGGAAGGGACTGTAGACAAATGTGGAACTGGGTGGGCAGCTGCAGAGACTCAAGGATCTCTTCTGATAATTCGCCATCTCCTGTGCGCTGTTACAGCAAGCAACTCACACGGCTTTCCGGTGATATTCTGGAGGGGCCACCTCATAGTCGCTTGCACTGAACAGTGCTGAGGAATTCTTTGCTAAATACCTGCGAAGGAAGGAAAAGCGCAGGTGTGAATCTAACCCTGACGTCAAAGAGGCCCGGCCTTGGGGACCTGGCCCCTCACATCACCTTCACAGCAACCCTACTCAGCGTTTCATCATCCACCCAGCTCGTACCTGCTGTCCCACATCACTGTCCCTCCTTCTGAGAGAATTGAGACCAAGGACCACCTTGGTGCAGAGAGGTGCAACAAAGATGATTAGGGGACTGGAGGCTAAAACGTATAAGGAACGGTTACAGGAATTGAGCATGGCTAGTCTAACGAAGAGAAGGACCAGGGCAGACATGATAGCAGTGTTCCAATATCTCAGGGGCTATCACGGAGAGGAGAGAGTCAACCTATTTTCCAAAGTACCCAAAGGCCAGAGGATGGAAACTAATCAAGGAGAGATTCAAGCTAGAAATAAGGAGGAATGTCCTGACAGTGAGAACGATCAACCAGTGGAACAGAAGTTGCCTTCAGATGTTGTGGGAGTTTCATCACCAGAGGCTTTCAAGAGACTGGACTGCCATCTGTCAGAAACGGTATAGGGTCTCCTGCTTGGCGGAGGGTTGGACTAGATAACTAAAAAGTCCTTTCCAACTCTGGTGTTCTAATTCTAAAATTTTGCACTAATCAGAGTGCAAAATGACACCACCCATCTTCTGTGACTGCCCTTTCAGCAATCCCAGGGGGGGTTCCATACCCATTTACATTCTGATTCAGATGATCCTGAGGGTACAGATAAACCCCCAAGTGGTCTCAACGACTTTCAGTGCTAACTGACAGATGACTGCACAGAATATAAATCCTCCTATTCCTCACCATTCAGTCAGAGCTGAAGAAGGTTCTTGGATGAGAAGTGAAACGTTTTCAAAGAAAAAACCAAGACAGGCCTGTTCCCTTTTGAAAAAGCACCTTTGGGAGATGCAGTAGGGTACCTCAATGATAAATGATCCAGATGAGGGAATAGAAGGGAAATTCATCAAATCTGCTGATGACATCAAGCGGGGGGGGGGGGGGACTGGCAACACTGTGGAAGGTGGACTCAAGATTCAGCAGGATCTTGACAGACTTGAACACCGGGCCCTCTCCAACAAGATGCAGTTCAAGGGTGAGAAAAGCAAGATCCTGCACTTAGGCAGGAAAACCTAAATGCACAGATGGTACCCAACTCAACAGGAGTGACTATGAGAGGGATCTTGGTGTCCTAGTGGAGAATCACTTAAATATGAGCCAGCAAACCATGATTACCAACATACATCGCTCTTGAGAGGTTAAAGGTAATCTTTATACGTACTTTAGGAAGTCGTGCAAATAGTTCAACAGCAAGGCCAAGCTCTTCTCATCAAGAGGTGTGTAAGCAAGCATTGCTCCAATCCTAACTGTTTCAAACACAAATGAAGAGACAAAAATGCATCAAGGAAAACAGCACAGAGTTCTTGGCAGAGGTTCAGCTGGGAAGGCCAAGGATGCTGTGCGAGAGAGCAGCCGTCTCCCAACCACTTCCTCCTTTCTCACGTCCCCAGCCTCCCAGTCACGCCCCTCTTACAAAACTGCCTCCAACTTTCTACAACTGCCAGCTGGATGGAAGCTGCCTGGAGATGAGATTAGGAGCTTTTCTTTCAAAAGTGCTTTGAGCGATAAAAAAAATAGTCCTTAGCATCTCAGTCGTGCAAAGTATCTGCACCCAGGCCCACAGCACTATCTATGCCAACTACCTACACTATCTACCTTCTACACTGAGGGTAAGAAAAAAATGGAAGAAATTAGGGGAAAGCAATGAGGAGTCATTAGCAGAAGTCAGAACTTCTTAGGCAATAGAAAAGGAGCCTTCTTCTTTCCATCTAGAGCAGGGGGGGTCAAACTGCTGGCTTGCGGACCTTGTGGGTAACGCGGAAGCTACGCCCACCCCAAATCTGGCAAGGGAAAAAAGTCACAATACGTCACACACGTCATGTGACGTGGCAAGTTTGACACCCCTGATCGAGAGGAATGAAGAAATCCTACAGTCACCTTGATCAGGAAATAGCCTTGATCAGGATTATTTGATAATCCCAATTTTGCTACCCCAGTCCTTCCACTTGCCTCACAGAGTGATCCTTTACGCACGGACAGCTTTAAAGGATGCCTAAAAGGAAAGCCAACAGGAAGAGGGAAGATCCTGACAGAGGCAGTGGCGCATGGGAAAACATGCACTGGCCAGAGCAGATTTCTCCATAAAGGTCTTTCGGTTGATGCACTTCGTGCACAAAGTATGATCCATACCGAACAGCCGGAGGAGGTGCGGTGCTCCGTAAACCTGGGACATGGGTGCATCCGGATGATCCGCTAAGATTTCTGCGTATTGTGGTCGCTCAAATTTATACAACAGTTGGGTCCCCAGCATAACATTGAAGTATTCTTTGATGCCTGCCACAACTTCATTCACAGCATATTCTCTGATGCACAGCCAGAACAACAACAACAAAGATGTGGTAAGAGACCGTGAAAAGGAGACAGCTTTCCTGAGCCCCAAAAGGTGTGCCCAAAGGACAGACTCAGTGGCTTGTGGGCAGGGGTGGCACTGCTGCAAGCCACACGAGGACAACGCCAAGACCAGCCTCCTTTTATAAGGATGATGGGAATAGGGCTGGGTAGGACAGCATTTGGATTTTTTGAGGCGTGGAGAGCTTCAGGCCCATGTAGGGAGAGGACACCTCTGGGCTTTTGTCAGGGGCGCTGGGGTGAAAAAGATGTGCCATTCAAGAGAAAGGAGGTCCGTTCCTCAGTGTCCTCAATCTCATTACAGTTAAGCATTACAGCTGACAAGCAGCAAAACTTCAAAAAGCATTTGCCTTGGAAGGAAGGGAATCCAAGGGAGGTTAAAGGGCTCTGGGCATACAGACAGCTGGCAAAACTGGGTCCAGGGAGATCTTCCATTCAGCAGCCTCCTGTGGATGGAAGCAGTCTGCCCTAGCCTAGCTTAATTCCCCATGAAGGAAGAGCCTTGGATCTGCCAGAAGTAAGCAGCTCTGTAACACTTTCCACTCTTACTATGAACAGATCCCAGAGAACAAGTTTGTCCTCAGAGTCAGCAGTTCACTAGACTGATGACCCGGGCTGCCACTGCTGCTCTGCATTTAGCAGGGAGGAGACTGAAATGGGTTGTACGGTGATCTGCAGGGTAGCAACGCATCCCATCCATATCTAATCTGGGCTAGTCCCAGGACTTTTGAGAGTGTGTGCCTTTAAACAGCCTCCCTTTGTTGCTTCCCCAAAGCAAGGAGAAAGCTTCTCCCCACCCTGCCTCCTTTCCAAGAACTGGGCCAGGACATGGGCTCCTGGTCAGCAGCTGGCTGCCCTGCCTTTCAGGACCAACTAACTGCTCAGTCTCTGTTTCCTCACTTGTTATCTGTGTTTCCTCGGGACTTCTTGTAGTTTGCATAGTCCTCTAAAATCGAGTCAACATTCTTTTTGGCTGGAAGGTAGAAGAGCTGAGAAAAAAAGCGAGAAACCATCAGAGGCTGACAAAAAATGCCCATCCATCAGCCCAGAAGGCTGGCCATCTTGTCTGCCTTTGCAATTGGGGATTGCAAGACATTTAAAACATTAATGCCGATCCCCAAGCTGAAACTCTTTGAAGGAGCCGGCTAATTAAAAGCATGATTTCAAATTCACCTGCTTTTGGCGTGTAATCAAATCCCAGTCATCTACAAGCCATGGTTTCAGCTCTTCTGGTATTTTTACCTTTACTTCAACTCTGTTCATAAACGTTTCTTCCTGAAGAAACAGAAATGCAAACTTTAAATGCTGGGATACTAAATCTGAGTTGGGTGCAACTCTGTGTACAAAACATCTGCGGAGGATCTCGTTCTCATCCAGGTCTCAAAGGTGCTTTTATTTTAAAAGCAACTGGATTTTCTTTTCTGACTTTTCTTTTAAGACATTTTACTTCTCATACAAGAAGCTGCTTCTTATTACTTAGAGCTGAAGAAGCTTCTTGCACGAGTAGTGAAATCTGTCGAAGAAAAATCAGAAAGTCCAGTTGCCTTTAAAATAAAAGCACCTTTGGGACTCAGTGTACAAACAAACCTTCCAAAATTAAGCACCCAAACAGGAAGGGCCATACGCTGCCTTGGACCCAGAAGGGCAGCCAAGGATCAATACACAAGGTTTCCAAATGAATGTCTTTTTCAGAAGTACAAGAATTGTCTGTGCTAATATGCAAACAATAACAGGGAACGAAACCCATCAAGAACCCACCAGCAAAAGTAACCAACAGAAGAAGGAATCAAGCTACACATTTCTTAGAGTTCCCCCAATAGGGGTAGGCAACCTCGGCTCTTTTATGACTCGTGGACTTCAACTCTCAGAATTCCTGAGCCAGCATGGGGGAACTATAACCCCTTCATGACTCGTGGACTTCAACTCCCAGAATTCCTGAGCCAGCACGGCTCAGCTTGGAAACCTCTTCCTTTCCCTTCAGCGTGGCTGGCTCAGGAATTCTGGGAGTTGAAGTCCACCAGTCATAAAAGAGCCAAGGTTGCCTACCCTGGTCCCAAGAGGTGATCTGAGGGCTCAACAATTTGCCATACGTCTTTTCTGGCACTTGGTTTGGAGCACCACAGCTGAAAGAACAAAATGGCAAAGCGCTCAATAAGGGGAGCCTGGATGACGCCCCTGAAACTTCCTCGGGGGCTCCCAAAGCAGAAGCAAAGACAGCTGGGCCTGGCTGCCTCCCGGGAAATCTGCCCAAGTGAAAATACGTACACTTTCCACTGTAGGGTCTACTCGAGCTCTTTTCTTCCTGGGAGGCTGAGGGTTTTCACTAGAGCTGCTTCCCTCACCAATTCCTGGAGCTAAGGAGAAAAGCAGAAGGATTAAGGTGGTTTTTAAAACTAAGCATTTTCAAAAACTGCATTTCTTCCATGCTGCTTTAGAGCAGAGACAAATGTCACTGAGATAAAAGGCTGTCTTTCCCATTATGCAACGCCTTTAAACAATTACCAACAAAACCTCCGTACCAAACAGGTTTTTTTGCTCCATTATTCAATATTGTTAAGAACAACTGCAAAAGTGTTTTTAAATGATGCAAGGTCTGGGTCAACTGAACCAGGAAATCTTTTCATCCGAACCATATCAGACAATTCTCTCAACTTTCTTTTATACAGTTGTGGCCAAAATGGTGGAAACCTTTTGGGAAAAGTGTACAGTAGAAATGCCACCTTTGGTTAAGTTTCCACCCATTTTTCTTCTAATTTCTTTGTAACTGTAGCCTTGTTCAATTAATAATTGTTTTACATCGCTTTCTGGGCGACCGGTCAACACTTTGCACCATTACTTTAATTTTATTACGTTTTACAAGCTCACTAAATGAAAGAACACAAAAAAACCCAACCAACTTGACAGCCATCACATAACACACTGACAAATGTCCTCCTCTCAACTTCAATACATGACATCAACAACTGAATCTTACTGTCATCTGATTGGCTCATTGCCAAAACAAGATGACCCCTGATTGGCTCTCTAAACACTCATGCTCATTGGCTACAATCAGATGAAGGAAAGCAACCTGATATCAACCTAAGCAAGTTGTGCTTCCCTTTTCTGGTTATTTGGCTATACCTTTTCATAGAATGCAGTACAGATAATTGAACAAACTTTGTTGTATTACATTCTTGATTAAATTATCTTTCCATTGATATATAAGTTTATGGTACTACTCCAAAAAAAGTGGTATTATTAGCCATCAAACCTCAAACGTACACTTTTCCCAAAAGGTTTCCACAATTTTGGCCACTACTGTATATAGGAAACAATACCTCTGCTATGTTACGATCAAATAGAATGCCTACAGGTTCAACCTTTTTGCCAAATTTTTTAACAGAAAAAGTAAATATATTTACTGCTGACCTGCCCAGCACTTCTCACACACTCCGTCCCCAACCCTTTCTTGCATCTCTGCATCGCATGACTCTTGCGCGCGTGCGCACGCACACACACACACACACACACACCACTCTGCTCCCCACTCACTTGCCTGTCTACAGGCCAATTTCCTGCCATCTTTCCCACTGACTTTGGTTGCAGGTAGCTAGCAGGAAGTTGTTGCACCTAACAACTGGGGGATTCAGTTAACAGCAGCAACCAGACTGCAGAGACTGCTGTTGCTGAACAATGCAGGCAGGCTTTGCAACATCACTTTGAGCCATGGTGTGGAACATCACTGGTTTCATCTAAGCTAAGGAGCACCTGCGTTGCTAGGAGGCCTAACACAGAAATGCAAAAAGTGCACCCTGGGAGCCCCTTCCCACTACTGTGTGACCTCAGAGGGCCCCTTCCATCAAGCGAGAATCCAAAATGATAATTATCTTGGCAGGAGGGTGGGGGGATGTCAAGGAGCTTCAAGAACAAATGGAGGAGATAATATTATATTTGGCACCATGAGCTCCTATAGGAAAGACAGGCTATTAATCTAACAAATTAATATTCTCTCTGTAACAAACATGCATGATGTCTTTGTACCGAGTTTAATCTGAGAATTATTTTAATAGGCAAGTTAAGTTACTTCCACATTTTTAAAATCTCTCCTCTGTGCCTTGGGATGTTGATTAAAATATTCAAGAGTGTCATAAAATAATTCTTACTTTTCTGTTTGTTCTTTTTGGTCTTCCTGCCAAAGAGAAAAAGAGAGAGAGAGAGAGAAAATTTTAATTAAACTGCAAAGAAAATCTAAAGAAGCAAGGAAATCTGGATTTCAGGCTGCAGATCTTTATGTGACAATCCATCCTTGACTCACCGTGTCGATATTGCAGGGGTTTCCAAACTGCAAACCGTATGCCCTCCATCTCGTCTGAAAAATCTAGGCACAACAGGGATTCAGAGTTATAATGTGGTAATGAAATTCTTCCACATAAAATCTACATGTTACTCTGAGTTCCATAGAGCTAAACGAAACTGTAACAGCAAAGAAGTTTGGTCATCTTTATGGTCATCTAACAACCTTTTAAAGAGCAATAGTTTCAGAACAGAGGGATAAGAGTTGTATTTTCTAATACAGTATTTCACATAATGGCGCCACTTTAAAATTTGAATATACGATTATGATCTCCTAGATGCAAGAGTTCAAAGAAAAAAAAACATTTTTAAAAAATGGTTTCTTACACTTCAACATTTTTCTGCTGGAGTCCAGACGTTTTCTTGCCTGGAGCAACCCCTCTCATCTTTCCTTCTGCATACTGTTCCCTTTCAAAGGAAGGAAGCAAAGACATTTTAATTAAACACACAGGTACGTTTCCTTAAACATGCAAATAGTGCACTGGGATAAGGATTGCAATTTGGCTGTCAGAGTGGTGCATCCTGGGCAGTTCACCTCCTTAAAAACATTTTGTTAGCATCTAACAAATCATCATAAACTCAAAAAGCTGAGAAACTATTGGCAGCAGTCAACAAAAATGTGAGGGAGTGTTTTTGCCAGGGGATTCCTTGGAAATTCACGGCTTCACGGCTAGATTTTGTAGAAAAAAGATTAAAAATAAGGTATATAAAGTACAGAACTGCTATAGCTTAAATGCTTTTATACATTAAAATATTTTAAAAACCTCAATCCATACACATAGAACACCATCAGAGTTAGAAGGGACCTTGGAGGTCTTCTAGTCCAACCCTCTGCTCAAGCCTCCAGCCCCCTAATCTTCTTTATTGCGCTTCTTTGCACTGTTTCCAGAGTCTCAATATATTTTTATATTGTGGTGACCAAAACTGGATACAGTATTCCAAGTGTGGTCTTACCAAATTCTTATAAAGTGGGCACTTCTGGTTTTGCATCGCAGCGAGATGGGACGCAGGAAGGCAGAGTTCTGCCTTTCGTGCTCAATTTCGCCCTGCTGTGGGTCCTGAAAAGGGCCTAAAGTCGCCCCAAAGAGGCGATGAAGGAGGAGGGGGTGCCTTGTGGATCACAGAGAGACAGCGGTCTCTCTCTGTTTGATCCAAGGAAAGCCCTCTAAACTGGCAGGGAAAAGACCGGCCACACCTCTGCAGCCGGCCATTAGCTGCTGACAACCGAAGAACAAAAGCTTTAATTAGCACACCATAAACAGCATGTTTGGATTGGGTGAGAATATTGATCCTTTCTTTACTATTTTCAACTGGGGGAACTGAACCTCCTGTTGTTGAGTGCCTCTTATTAAGCCTCAGACATGCCTATCACCTGTCAGCAAAATTGCTGGGTGCATGGAAATGGTTCTATTAGATAATACTTACTGATTGGCTTTTTGAAGTTCTTTCTGCTTCTGCAGATTGGTGTCGACGTATTTGAGGACTCTGCTTTCTGGAACCCATTCATCCCAGCTGAAAGAAAACGGGATAGCTTTTGGACCACCTAACAAGGAGGCTATAAGTTCATTAAAAGGGTAGGGGCTACTACCTTTATTTCTGGCAGCCCAAATGGGGCAATAGCTAAGGATACAGTGGCTAGAATAACCCTAATACCTAAATCAGAACCAAATTATAGATAATCCTTGACTTACCATAATTCGTTTAGTGACCGTTCAGTTACAATAGCACTGAAAAAAGTGACTTACAATCAGTCCTCACACATGACTATTGTAGCATCCCCACGGTCATGTGATCAAAATTCAGCCGCTTGGCAACTGGCATGTATTCACAACAGTTGCAACATCCCGTGGTTGTGTGATCACCTTTAGAGACCTTCCCAGCCAGCTTCTGACAAGCAAGGACAACGGAGGAAGCCAGATTTGCTTAATAACTGTGATTTAAACAGCGGCAATGATTTGCTTAGCAATTATGGCAAAAAAAGTTTGTAAAATCACGTGTGGCTTTTTTAACAAATACTTTTCTTAGCAATGGAAATTCTGATCCCCCTTGTGGATGTACGTTGAGGATCAGCTGTAACTCATTTGTACAGTCTGGTGTGTTCACATTCTATTTTTCAAGGGAAGTGAAGCTCTAGTACAATGTTTTGAATTGGACAAATCACTTCTAGAACAGTTCCAAGCCCCAAATTTCAGGAGTGGGAAATCTCAATCAAGTGAGCCTGCACAGAGGAGAGCAAGAAGGGCACAGAATGAAAGGCGGAAGGGCTGGAGATCTGGGAGGGGGGAGAGGGGCGAAGGGGGTGCAAGGAGCCGGACCTAAAGGGCTCCTGCACCTAAGGCGGGAGGGGGAAGGGGGCGAATTGTCCCCCTCCGGTCCAGGGGGGACAAGGGGGCGCCCTGCAGACGGTCACCCGGTGGGGGGGGCTTTCCTCGGCCTCCCAAGGGCTGCAGAGCCTCCTGAGCGAGTCCGACTCCGGAGGACCTCCCGGCTTCCTCCGTCCTACCTGCTCGGGGCGACATCGGAGATAAAGCGGAGCAGGCGGGCGGGGAGGCGCCCCGGAGCCCAAGGCGGGGGAGGGGGGGGAACCGCAGCCGAGGCCAGGCAGGCGCCGCGAGGGGGGGACTCACTTCTTGTTCCAGCCGCTGTAGTGGATGAAGTACTTCACCTGCTTGTCCTTGATGGCCACCTTCACGCACTGCGGGGAGGAGAGGTGTCAGGGGGGCGGCCGCCAGGCGGGCCCTCGGCCTCCTTCCGCGCCCGGGCCAGCCTGCAGCCCGGGGCCGCCTGGCGGTCCCCCATCGGGGTGAGCGCGAAGGGCCGCCACGTACCTTGGCTTCGTACAGGAGAGGCCCGTGGAAGCACAGCACCCGCTCACCTGCGCGGAAACGGGCGTTAGTGGCCGGGCCGGGCCGGCGCGGGAGCCGCGGAGGGAGGGAGGGAGGGGGGAGACCCGCCTGCCCGCCCCTCCCGCGGCCGAGGGGGCAGCCCACCCCCGCCGGGCCGCGCCGCCTCTCACCCTCTTGGAATTTAGGCTTCGGGTCTTGCTTGGGCGCCATTTAGGAGCGACTCGGCCTCCCCCTCCCTTCGCCGCCGCCGCCGCATTATGGCAAGAGGAGAAGCGGTGCGCATGCGCAAGGAGCCCCGCCCACGGCCCCGGGGCATGCCGGGAGCGGTAGTCCGCCGGAGCGGGAGGGCTGCTCCGACGTGAATGCGGAAACGCCCAGCTGGGATCTGGCTCGAAGCCGGACGGCTGCTTCCGGGAAGACTCGCCGAGATGCGGAGGCTTCCCGGAGTCACCCATCCCGCCTTTCGCCCCGCATGTCCGAGTCCCGCTCCGCGCCGGCCCCTGCCCGGCTTCAGCTCGGGCGCGCTTCGGGAGTCGCTGGGATGGACCCAGGGTACAAAACTGCCTCCCCGCAAAGAACCCCCCGCGCCCGTCCGAGTCTGGGCGTCTGAAGAGAGCCGCCCTCTTCGGCTCCTGGGCTTCGCCTGCCAACTGAGTCGGCCGCCGAGCCAAGCCATGCTGTCCTCGGGCGGGCTTTAACTCAGCTGAGATGGCGGTGTGGTTGAACATACAAAGACGGAAGCGCCCCCCCCCCCGTCCTCCTTATAGCTTGCTTTCATTCTTGGAGGGGAGTGGAAAATGTGAATATTTCTGAATATATATATAAGAATATATAATTCTTATATTGGTAATAAGTAATATTTCTGTTTGTTCTGCTTCAGTTGTTTGCTTAGCACACTAGGACTTTTTTTGGACCTCTAGTTTTTTGGTTTTTTTGTTTAACCTGGAACAAATATTCAGAGACGAGAAAAGGTGTTAACAATGGTTTAATTAATTGTGACCATTTAGCAAGTATTTAGGAAACAATATGCAAGAAATGTGTGTAGCAATGTCAGAATGAGATGCCAATAGCTGGATATTCCATACTGAGGACAGAGGTCCTATGCAGGATTTAACCATGCGCCCACAGGAAAGGAAGTTGCTTTCAGATATTTTCCAGGAATGGGACTTACTTCCCATAGAATTTCTTGTTCAAAAGGAAAATAAGCAGGTTAACATTCACTTTTGCTCGGTCAAATAACTTCATTACAGCTACACCTTCATACTGAAGCTGCAGCAGATCCTGAGAGAGAGGGAGGGAGAAAGAGAGAGAGAGCTATGTCAAGGCTCTGCCAAGAATTCAGGATAATAGGAACCCTAGTGCATCCAAACCTCAATCTGACAAAAATAATGACAAGTAGTTAGTAACAAGTATTTTCTGGATTTAAAGTTCTCAACCAAATTTTCTATATTTGTTTTATTTACCTGTTTTATTAGAACTTATTTAAAGGAATAGCTACCAACAGCGGACAAGCCTCCTGCATCCCCCCCAACTATATCACCCATCCTTATGGTCTGCCTTTTGTCTGCGGAAATATTAAAGACATGTACCCAAATGCAATTTCTTATAATCCTAGTACTTATCTATCTAAAGACCCAACACATTTCCCCTCTGGTATTAAATGTCTTTTCAAAATTACAAATGCATATTGAGAATATTTCACTGTAGCCAATGAAGAATAGGCCTGATCTTACAGTCTGAAAGAAGCATTTTCCAGCTGGGTTGGCAATTCAGCACATGATATCACTAGCAGAACAGGAGGGGAGCCCTCTTTCTTATAGAAACCCAAGATGCTGATAGATTGTTTGAGAGTTTTTGGTACCAGAATAAAATATAGGAATACTTAACATATACTACTTATTTAATTCACATCACGTAGAAGAGATCTATGATTTGTCAACAATACCTTTTAAATACAAGGCTTAGATGTTTTATCATTGTATTATATTTTTTCCACTTTTGCCTGACTACCTCAACCCAGTCATTCTCTTCTTCAGTCAGATTTTATCTTTTAAAAATCTCTGCCAGTAAACGTTTGCAAAGTTAACATCTTCCCTACAGGGTCACTTGAACAGCACTCATGGGTAAAGTTCATACCTGATAATGCAACATAAATGTCTCCATCTGAACTCCCATGAACTTGGCTTTTACTTCGAAGTCTCCGACTTCATCTGTTGGGCCAATTTCAAATATCACATTTTTAAACCTATTCAGTTGGATACACAAAAGAGACATCATGTGATTCATATTAACAGAAATATTATCATAGCTACAGATAAAAATAAAATACAATTTACAAGTTTCAACAGATAAAGACATAAGGGATGGATTGGCTTTCCACAGGTGTCAGCTAAAACACTTTTCAATCAAAACCATTTTCCCCATTTTCTTAGTTTGATAAACAAAAAATAGAAATTAAAAGTGGCCGCTGGTGATGGCATGGCAGGCCAAATAACCAGAAAAAGGAAGCACAACTTGCTTAGGTTGATATCAGGTAGCTTTCCTTCATCTGACTGTAGCCAATGAGGATGAGTGTTTAGAGAACTAATCGGGTGTCATCTTATTTTGGCAATGAGCCAATCAGATCACAGTAGGATTCAGTTATTGATGTCCTGTATTGAAGCTGAGAGGAGGACATTTGTTAGTGTGTTATGTGATGGCTATCAAGTTGGTTGGGTTTTTTTGTGTTCTTTCATTTAGTGAGCTTGTAAAACATAATAAAATTAAAGTAATGGTGCAAAGAGTTGACCGGTCGCCCAGAAAGCGATGTAAAACAGTATTATTAAGTGAAGAAGGCTACAGTTACAAAGAAATTAGAAGAAAAATGGGTGGAAACTTAACCAAAGGTGGCATTTCTACTGTACACTTTTCCCAAAAGGTTTCCACAATTTTGGCCACTACCATATTGGAAGCCAGATTTGAGATAACAACTGCTGCTGCTTAACAGGGACAATAGGAAGTATTTTTATGGATAACAAGCTCAATTTGGGTACGAAGTGCAAACCAGTGGCTAAAGGATACAGTGAGATTCTTTTCTATAAGCTCAAAAGTCCAACCTGGGAAATCAATATTTGCCTGTCCCAAATCTGCAACAAGGATGTGTATGTCTTTTCCACATAACAGAGTCCTCCTTGTGACGATGGAGAATGATAAGGGCAGAAACATTTGATAAACAACTCTACTTTCTCCTGTTGCAAACGCGATGCCATGTGCCAGATTTAATGATTCCCACATGGCTTTTTTGGTACAGAAATACTCACTGGCTGGCTTGCAGGTCTTCAATCTCTAGCAAAACTCCCTTTTCATGGAGTCGGGCTGCTGTGTATTTCAGAAAAATCTTCTTGCTCTTTTTCCCTTTCATCTCCCGTGGCTTTTTTGAGACCCTAAAGTAAGAAACATCAGAATCTGGTTGAGGAAAGTCCAGCAGTATCTGTGACACTTTAACTTACTTGCTCTGAGCTGAAACGGACCTGGCCCCAAAGTTATTGTCATTCCTGAAAAAAGCAGGATTCTATTTCTCCTCCCCAACATTTCTGTATTATGTAAATATTTTCTATCACAACTATTCTCGGTCCCTTTTCAATAATTTCTGTGACAAAAGTTAAATTGCAAAATCTTGGGAGATGGCACTCACTTGCCCTTGCTGGCCAAATTATCCAAGCACGTTTTGATGTAGCTCTTATAGTAATCCACTTGCTCTTCATAGAAAGTAGCCTTGGAATTAAGTGCACTATAGGTCTGCTGAAGCTTGACCAGCTCCGCTTTTCTCCTCTGGCGATAGCGACGTTGATTCCGGATATCCTAACCCAGGAGAGGAATATATGAAAACCAGGCTTTGAGATACCACTAAAAAACCTGGCCATCATCTGAACAGGGTGGACCAGAGATTCCTTTGGGATGAGTACACACAGCCCTTCTGTGCCACACAACAGACCGCTCCCCCTTTCCCCAAACATTATTTACTCAAACCATTCTCTGGCTAAGGTTGTTCCTCCTGGCACTTCTCCAGCTTCCCACAAAAAAACTACCTTTGCAATGTCATTGATCAAATCCTGGTATCTATTCTTTGGGTTCGCCATGCCCAGTTCAGTCAGCTTCTTCAGCCCTGATTTAATTTTGTCTTTCTTCTCTTGAAGACTCAAGTTATTATCCTCCTTGATTGACTTTGATTTCTTCATTTTGTCAGGGGTTTTAGCATCCCGAATAGCCCGTCTCTGCATGGCTCTTTGGTGCTCAACTTCCTGGAAAAGGGTCAACATGTCATTTGTAAATCACAATTTCTCATCGTGTCCTTGGCCCGCCATGAGCTACTACTTCAGAACTGGCACAACAATTTCTTACCATTACTTGTAGCTACAGAGCCGTGGAGAGTAAAGTATCTTTCATACCTGCTCAGCGGCAGCCGGAATTTCAAGGATCTCTGTTAACGTTTCTCCTGGCTGGAAACGGATTACATCCACAATTAAACGTTTGGTGCTAGGAAAGAAAAAGAATTGAAAGCATGATAAATTATTTATGTCTACGTCCATCCTGCCAGATAGATGTCAAGGGTGGACCCTGGCTACTCTGAACCTCTGCAACAGAAGCAGACACACATTTCGGCCTGCTCAGGCACCTAATGGATCAGGATCGTGTCCAGAGGTCGTTTGAGGTTGAAGGTTTCCTCAACCTTCTGGCAAAAATGGTGCCTGGCTGACCCATGGAACTGCTGTGGGGATACAAATGCCGCAGTTTGGCCTTTCTTTGATTGGTTATCCCAATTAATTGCTTGGTTTACTAAGGGGTGAAGAAAATAAAAAGACTGAAAAATAGCTGGAAGAACCCTGGCTTTAAACCCAACGTCTATATCTGTTCCATCTTTAGAAAGCAATGATTTCAAATGCCTGCAAAGCCCTAAAACAGGGTTCCTCTGTTCTGGTGTCTGCTTTTCAAGCTAGCCGTGCACAACCTGTACACAATCCATCATGGCTGTAACCCTTGTACAGGGTATAGCACAATTAGAGGAACATGCAAGGGCTCTGTGGCTCAGGGATCCAAAGGGATCGGTTCCAATACCACAAATCTTCTTCGTGGCATCGTATTTGCCCTCACCTTCCTCTACCCTCTTTTTTTAGACATGCCACGTTCACCAACAGCTGGGTCTCTCTGCCTCTCTGTGCAGGGAAGGCAGTGCCAACGCTGAAAGACAGCAGACCCTCACTGCAGATTTGGCAGGCCTGCTCCGGGCCGATTATAAGGAAATGACCTTCCTCGCCTTCACTTACTTCAGCAGGATCGTCTTGGCATCCATCTCAGCATTCTCATCGCCGGGAACGTCAAACTTGTTTGTCAAAGTGAGAGAAACCTCAGTTTTGGCAAGCATCTCTTTACTGGGATCATTCACATTACATCCTTCTCCTGCAAGAGAAAGAGCAGGTACCCTTCCTTTATAGTCCTCTAATGGCGAAACAGAAGAATATAAAAGACGTCTTTAAGATGCCTAAAATACAGTTATATTTAAAGCAATTCCCCATAGCAAAAGCCCTCCCATGCATGTTTAGGAAACATTCTAACAGCCCAATGAAGAAATGGATAGTGTTTAAAGTCCATTATAGTAAATTAGAAACATTATATCTATGCAGTTATAAGAACAAAAAAAAAAAGTCTTCAAAAGGGTCAAACTATCTATAAAAATATAAATAAAAATCTTCAGCAGTTTTCTAAAGGACAAGCTACAAGGGGCCTAACCTCCAGCTTGAGAGAGAGAAAGAGAACTCCATTGAGCCTTTTATTTTCATTCATTAGTGTCCAGAATTCATTCAATATCTGAAGTGGAAAAATGAAAGGATTATCTTCTCCTTTTCCTTGGCCAGGGGTCGGCCCCAGAAGCTCTGGCAGCTCCTCAGAAAGAAGCCACCCCTGTGGGCAGCCTGAGCATCATGGAAGAAAGCACCAGGCTCAGATATTCAGCCAATTTATCGGCATAGCACAGGATGGAGCCAAACAGGGACATTTTGCAATGGACAGATGGAAATGTTGCCAACCAATGTGCAGATTTTCAAAGTGCTGTCCAAGATTTTTTGGCATGGCACCCAGTGTACCCACAACCATTGGGACTATCATGGTCAATTTAGGTCCCAAACTTTCAACTTTGATTTTCAGAGCGTGATACTTTGTCATCCTTTCCAATTCTTTGTCTTCTGTTCTATTATCCTTTCATATTGCCACATCAATTATCCACACTTTCTTTTGTTCAATCACAGTTAAATCTGGTGCGTTATGAGCCAAGACTTTATCAAGGGGTATCTGGAAATCCCACAATAATTTAACCTGCTCGTTTTCAACTCTATGTTCCCACCAATTTTTCACTGCTGCCACACGGTAATTTCTACGGATGTTCCAGTGAGTCAGTTTTACGGGTTATTGGACAGTCAGCCAGATATTTAGACTGGATCTGGCATTTTTATCCACCTATTGGATCTGTCCCAAGGACCTGGCATAGACAGATGCTGTAGTTTGTTGGTGTTAAAGGTATTGTTTTAGGATGTAAGATGTTCCAAGCAAAGCTCTCTTTTGCAATTGACTGATTTGTGATTTTGTCAATGCCGATGGTGTTCAACTGGTGCTCCAGATGTTTTGAGATTGCATCTAAGGCTCCTATTGCTATTGATAGCATCTTTGCTTTCTTCTGCCACAGTCGCTCCACTTCTATTTGCAGGTCTTTATATTTTCTTATTTTCTCCAGCCCTTTCTCTTCTCTTGTCTCCAGGCACTGCCACACCCACTATCCAAACTTTTGTCTTTCTCACTGAAAACTGTTAAGTCTAGGGTGTTGTGTGACAGTTTATTATTTATTTAAATGTATTGCCTCCCCAATTCCAGTTGTCTCTGGACAGTGTACAAAAGTAGGGAGAACATAAAAGCAGCTAAAAACATTGAATCACATAGACAGTTAAGTTGAAAATAATTTAATGGGAAGAAAAAAACAAAAACATCAACCCAGGCCTGGGATCAAAGCCAGGTTTTCAAAGCTTTCCAGAACCCCAGGAAAGTGGGCTCTAGTCCCTTATTTGGGGGAGGGGGGCTGTTGTTCCAGAAAGTGGGGATGCAACAGAGATGTTTTTGAGATCCCACAAGATGACAGTGCTGCTGGCCTGTGTCAGGAGGGCAAAAACGGTGGGGGATAAGCAGATAAGCCACTCTCAGGCGCCCAGGCCCTAATAAATCGGAAAAGCTCACCAATCAGAGATTCAATGGTAGAAACTTCACCCAGGTCATCCAGAAGCTCGTGTATAGGATCATTGTGCTCTGGGGCAATTGCATCCTGATGATCCAGGAGCAGCTGATTTGGGTAGAAGAGAGAAAGCTTCTTTATATGATTTTCAAACCTTTTGGGAAGGGAAAAAGGGTTGCAAGGCTTTTGCACAGAGCATGCAATCTGGCCACTGTTAGAGCTTAAAGGCTTGAATGCTATCGGCACACAGCACCACAAATCAACATGCAAGACTTACTGTGTGTGTATTGATGATTTCTCCAATAGAAATATAAATCACTGGCTTTGTGAGTGTCACTAAGTCAGAATATTCATGAACATTAAACTTCTCTTGCAGTTCTGGGACCTCACAAGCAGCCTGGAAAAAGCGTCTTTAAAGAAAAACAAAGTCAGTTCAATCCCATCCTGCACTGCACTATTGACTAAGACTTATCTTGCAAGAACAAATCCCAAATACAGACTGTAGGATAACACATTTAGTCTTGACCAGAGGAGACCGGCTGTGCTGCACACTAAAAGGCATAAAGAATGTGAGGAGTGCGCATGTTTATTAGTTTGAGCGACTTACAGGGTATGAGAGCAAACTTATAAATCCGTGCAGCTAACAACAATCAGGCCATCATAAGTGGATCAACAACAACAAGCAGAACTTCACATGAGACTGAACTCCCATCAGGCTCTCTATTTCTACTCGCTTCCTTGGGTGAGTGCCGCGACTGATGTTGACAAAAGACTAGAGAGCTTCTAGATCAGTGGTTCTCAACCTGTGGGTCGGGACCCCATTTGGGGTCAAATGACCATTTCACGGGGGTCGCCAAACCACGCTGTCTGTCATTTTTTCCCCTTTTCCCTAGCTGTCCTACTCCCTCTTATTGGTGGCCACACCCACTTGGGGGTCACCACAACATGGGGAACTGTATTATGGGGTCACGGCATTAGAAAGGTTGAGAACCACTGTTCTAGATTCTAGAAGATTTCAGAGACAAAACCCGATATTGGGCCTCTTGTTTTTTCCCAACGGGATTGAGCTCATCCGTCTTTGACTAAAGGGCCGGGCACTCATCAATTGTAAAACAACAGACAGCTAGGCAGGCATCACAGGTTTCAAAATCTTATTGGAATCTTCTTCCTAGGCAATCGGTTAATATCGGTTTAATATTACTGCACTCCAGAGATTGACATTTTGTGCAACCAAGGAAATAAACTTAATAAAGGTGAAAGAAAAAGTTCTGTGTTCTGTCAAACTGAACATTCCCCAAATGTACAAAAATATCTACAAAACTCTGGGAAAGTGAAAAAATGGAGCAATGTTCACGTTGCACTCTTGTGCATTATTCTCTTTTAAACTAAACACTGTAAAATATTTTAATAAAATGCATCTCCTAAAGAACACAAAATTTTGTTTTGGTCCTGCAGATAATCAAAGCTGCATTCCGCACACCAAGAACAGCTTGGTGTGTTTGTGGTGTTTGAAGACAGGTGCTTTGAGGGGAGGGATAAAACATGGGGATTCTCCTGCTTTCTCTCCGTCATGAACTACGAGTCTTAGGGCATCCCTGAGCATAATCCGCTCTCCCGCCCTCCCCATACAACTCGCCCGCCGGTTAGAATTCCCTACCTGAATTTCTGATAGGACTGAGACAGGAACTCATTGATCAGGGCGAGATGTGCGTTGTCTCCCATGAACATCTTATTGGAGGCTGCGTGTTGCAACATTTTTGCAATGGAACCCAAGTTCCTCCGCTGGTCAGTGGTCAACTGTCCTCCAGCTGAGAGATCAATGATGTCAAAGGCATCCGGGGCCACGATGGCTGGGTTCATGTAGCGATAGTACAGAAGGTTGCCGACAATCTGGAAACAGAGAGGAGATGCCAGGTAGGTTCCCTGCGGCCCTCTGCTCTCCCCCCCAGAGCCTTTCCTACTTCTGTTCCCCATACTAAGTTGCACAGATAGGCAAGGGAGACTCCAGATCTTAGAAGAAAAAGAAAATTGCAAACACTTGTGGCAGAGAGTCAACACCGCGCCTTCTCTTAAACGTAACTAGATACAACTTGGGAAATCCTTTTTCAGCTGCAGAGAAAGCAAAAGCAGGATCATGATCACATTGCAACTGAAACTGAGCTCTACTCAGTCACAGGATAATCCAAATATTGTGGAGTCATTGGTGCTCTCTGAGCTGGCTTGTTTCCTTGCAGACCTTTCATTACCAAACTAGGTAGAACCATCTATGCTAGTAGGAGTGGGGTGTGCTCTCAATGTATATTTTGGTGGCTTGCCCTGTCAAGACCAACACTCAAGAAACAAACAATACTCCAATCAAGGAAATACCAACTCAAAGAAGCTAACAGTAAACAACAGCCCAAGGAACCACCAAGACCATTTCCAGCAATACTGATGGGGCAAGCCACTAGTATGCAATATGAGAGCAAACTCCACTCTCTGCTAGCCCTGATGACAGTACTTAGTTGGGTAAGGAAACATCTGCAGGAAAACAACCCAGCTTAGAAAGCACCAAGGACTACGCAGTTCAACCCTGAGCTATAACTACTCTTTAGCCTTCCTATCTTGGAGATTCAGTGACTAACACTGGGGAAAGCTGACAGATGTACCCACGTATTCTTCCTGATATATGTCCCTATTTTTCCTAGGGTTAGCTAGAAGTGAGGTAACTGTACAGAGAAAGGTGGTTTGAGAGGCACATAGACATTTTAATCCTTATTAAACCAATACATCCGAAAATGTGCCAGGATGCATTGAGGAACGCAGTGTCCTGTTTGTTGCGGCTTTTTCAGCTTTATTTTTCAAGACAGAGGCAGCCAGAACAAAAAGCCTACTTCCTCTGGGCAGTCTTCTCTTCTCGCCTTCAGGACTTTAGATAATGACGATCCCAGAAAGAACCGCTGAGCTAAAGGAAGGAAGCATTTTGCCCGCTTTCCAGAGGCCCCGACCCTTCTTCAGCAAGGGCAGCAACGAGGGCCGGCCGGCCGGCCTGCCTGCCTGCCGGGCGGGGAAGGGGAAAGGCCTCAGGGAAGCCCAGCCACTTCTGAATCAGAACTGGGAAGCTGCTTCCAAAGGGGGACCCGGCACTGTCTGCCACACTCTATCTCAGCTGCCGGGGGAATAGATCTGTCCCTAGCAAGCTACTCTGTGGGCAGATCTCCTTCTGACCTGCCTGTCAGAACTCTCAAAAAAAGTTAATTCACCTGCAGAGAAAGCCTAGATTCGATGCCTCAGTGTGGGAAAGCACAGAGCTAGAAAAGAGAAGAAAACAGCATTCAGTCTTTCATAGGAAGAGGTCTTCTATCCTTCAAGAGAAACTGCCAGGTATGATGTGTCACACAGTCCCACCGAGCCATGCTCCAATTCAGGGCCTGCAAGGCCCCCCCCCGCCAAGTGGGGCCCCTTTCCTGTAACGGAGAGCATTTGAGGAGGAAGAGGTCACCCGCTGGCGGTTTTAGCAGCTACCAAAGGCTGTTTCTGGAAACATTTCTTGCCTGACACTCTCTCTCTTTTAAGAAAAGAAGGAAGAGCTGGCGTAAGCTTTGGCTAACAGCCTATTCAGAGGAGAAGCCCAGCAGGAGGAGGCAGGCAGGCAGAAGCAGAAGCTGCAGAACGCCCCACCACCACCACCACCAGGGTCAGAACGACCCTGTAATCCGGCTCCTCACCTTCAGAAGCTCATCCTCGCTGGCATCCGGAAACTTCTCATGCAGCGAGTCCTTTAAGACTTTGGCAATGAAACGCATCCCGTAACTGCAGAAGAGATTGGGGAGGAGGCAGGGAGAGAGGAGGTTAAGGAGATGAAACCCAGAAAACTTTGCCCTAGGAGAAGCTTCTGGAACTCACGGGATTTTTTCCAAGGAGCTGATGATAGCCAGCAGGAATTTGTCTGTTACGGTTCGCATGTTCTTGATAGAGGTGTCCAGGCGGGTCTTCACTTCTTCATGGCTTAGCGCTTGCTCAGGAGTAACATCATATGGCAGTTTACTGTTAAAAAAGGAAAAAAAGGGCCATAAGACAACATTTTTGAAAAGCTGGTCCTGTTTTTTCTCTGGTGGGCGCTGCCCTTCCCTGCCTCCAGAAAGGGCAAAGGGCGGCAGAGGTTGGGGGTTCAGCTGATTTTTAAGCTTTTGAAATATAATAAATTCAGTTATGTGCAACCAACTGTTCATATACTAATTTCTACAATATTTGTAAACTTCTTGTTGATCCATTTGTATCCTACCCTTTTATCATAGAAAGGTTTCTATGCCTTTCCTGTTTTTCATATTTTTCTCTAAATCATCTAATAAAAATAAAGAGAAATGCATGCCTTTGTATTTTTCATCGTAATATATGCAACCAATAAATCTGCCCCCCCTTAACAAAGCTCCCCCCCAGGGAACACCAGCACCCGCCAACATGAGGAGTTCCACACCTGGCCTCTCCAGTCTGAGATTCCATCTGGTTGACCCATGACTTGTAGATGTCCACTGGATCCGTTTTGATATTGAGGGACTTGTCCTCCATGATCTCCTTGACCACTGGGGCCAGGATCTGTCTCAAGGCATTTTGCCCACGAGCACCACGGTTGAAGCTCACCACCATCTTGATTACTGTGGGGTTTCCAGTCACGATCTCGTGTAACTGATCCACCTTTGATCTGGAAAAGGGCAAGAGCATCTTCGTCAGACCTCAGAGGCCTTCTAAGGTCACACCAGAAGATGTGAACCTCCTGCCAGCTGCTTCCTTTATTGGTTCTCAGGACTGGCCTGAGGAACTTTGCAATAAGTATCAGCCTTCGACTCCAACTTGTCTTAATGTTGCCGTAAACTGATTACAGGGTTACATCCTCTCTGTATCATTTTCATACTGTTGCCATGAAAACAAAATGGAACTGTTGTCCGTGTAGCCTGACTCCATAGAAGTCTCTACCTTCTACACCAGAGAAGCCTCCTTAGAGAACAAGGCACTCTGCCCATGATGAATTTGGGGTCCTATAGGAATATAATTTTCTGGATGGGGTGACCCTTGCTCTTTTGAGGTAAAGTTCTGCTTCATACTAGATACAAGTCTATGCTCAGAGATATTTCTCATATCAATTTAAATTATTCAATTTAATTCCATAATCGCCTGCCACCTCATCCTTCAGCTGGAACTGTACAATTCTTAATGATCTAAAACCTACAACACCAGAGGTGCTTATGCTCTGCAGTTATACAAGAGCTTAATGCTTCTAGACTAGAGCAATGCTCTCTCTCACACTCACACATGAACACTGTTCTAGAAAAATGTTCTAAGAGGAGTACTTTAAGAAAAGTCACCCTCAAGAGATGTGGAGAAGCGAAGGCAATCTCCAAGAGTCAATAAAACTCTGACAGGGGCCAAGACAAGAAGCAGAGAAAAGTTAACCCTTATTAGCACAAGAGTTCTGCCTTCAGAATCAACAATTTAGCCTACAGGAATGACTGCCTCAAATTGAGTCAGCGGGCAGTTCTAGTTGCTCCAAAGGAGCTCTCTTGCTCTGAGTGCTGGAATATCAGCTAAAGCCTTTGTATTAAACTGTCTTTCTGAGCGTAATCCTGTTATGAAGACAATATCCATGCCACAGGACCTTTGATGAACTCTGCTCTGGATTGATGACTTGGATGGAGTTGAGAGCCTGGTTTGGCTTTTCTTGTGCCTTATAGATGAAATTCAGATTCTGTGCCTTCTAGGACTCTTGCACCACATTTTCTGTCCAGCCAGTGTAACTATACATGCTATAAAATACATCTGCCCCAACTCTGCTCAGGCCTAGACAGGGAAATACAGTAGCTCTTCCCACATCTGGCTATCACTGAGTACTTCGTGCCAGAGTAAAAACAGTGCTAAATTAAAATCTCAAGTCCACCTACTTGATCTCCTCTTGGAGTGCAGTCTTAAAGAGGCGCAGCAGTAGGTATTCTTCTCTTTGATTGGATGCATAGTTGTACAGTGTGAAAATCACAGAGTCCATGAACTTTGTAGATTTGTTCTGTGGCATTTGGAAAATCAATTTTGCCAGGTATGTTGGGTTTGTCTGCAGGAAAACAGAAAGAAGGTCTGGGGGAGAGTGTTGGGAAGGAAGCAGCTCAATGAATTTGGAGGGGGCGTCTTTGTCTTACCTGCAGCAAATAGAAGAGATGCTGATATGCTTCCAACTTTTCTCTCTTCTCCTTGCTTAGAGCCTTCAAGCCCCCCCTTTGCTTGTTCTGCATCATCATGTCAGATAACTGTTCTTTGTTCTTTTTAGTGAGCTTCTTACTGTGAGACACCACTTCCTGTAGAAGAGTCAGAGGGTGGAACAATTCAAGACCTGATCGCTCTTTGAGACTGCATATCGCTTAATTGTGGAAAGTTGGCTGGCAGAGAGTAACCTAACTTCCTACGGTTGTCGTGTTCACTATGCAAAATTCCTCCAAAGTTTAGGACACTCACACACTGGAAATACAGATCCGAGAAGGCAGGAGAGACAATTCTATCCTTAAGCATTTCAAGATGCTTTTTCTAAAATGTACTGTCAACAAATAAAAGTCCATCTTAATTATACTTGTGCAAACAAATTGGCAATATTACAGGTCCTTCAATCACTCTCTGACAGTGTGTGTAGAGTACCTGCAATGTGATTTTATTTTTCACCAGCAATCCAATTTTGATATCCATGAGGTTGAGGTCGTTCTCCAGCTGCTGATTGGAGCGAATTAATGTCACAACCTCCTCACGCAACTTCATCCAGTCTAGTTCCTCTTGAAAATCTTGATCACTTTGATCCAGCAGGTGAACAAACTTTCGGACCACAGACATGGGAGGTTCTTCAGCATTTACTGTAGAATAGAAAGAGTGGGAAACTCTCTGTCTGATATTTTGTTGGCAGAAAAGGCAAACCTTTTATTGAAAAGAGAATATATCTTGTTTTGATAGATCAAGAAGCACCACATATCAGGCCACGGATTGGTGACCACCCTCCAATCCAGAGCCCTGTTCCTTCCTCTTCCTCTTCCGGCTCACACTATTCACTTCCTGTCCATCTCCCTACACTGATAAAAACCACAGAAGGGAAGGCAGGCAGCGACATCTTTCTCAGCTTTGGAACAACCTTTGCATCCTGTAGTTCGGGGAGCGGATGGGCTGTGCTTGGCTTTAAGCAGAGAGCAGCACTCATCCGCAGGGAGCGTTTCTGCACGGCTCCACGGGCCCTCCCAACTCTAGGATTCTGAGACACCCAACTTTAACAACACACATCTTTCTGCCCACTTTGAGGGCCCCTTTGCTATATACCCCTGCATCCCTACCATACACATTTCTCTTCTATACTCATCCACCAGGGTTAATTTTGAGAAGCATCTCGATTCCTCTTTTCTGGTGATTTGGCTCCAGATCACCAGTACTAGCCTCAACGTACAACACCGGGGAACTTCACATCTCCAATTACAGAAACAATTTTAAGGTGGGGTCCAAGATATAATTCTAAGGGAACTCCTTCTGCAGTACTTACTCAGAGTTTTGTAGTCATCACGGGCTTTATTAGCACGAATAAAGGCCTGGATTTTCACAATGTCGTTGATCTAGGCAGAAAGCAGATGACAGAGAGTTTTCATCCCAGTTCACTAATATTTCTAATGCATCAATGCATTTGTGTAGGCAAAATGACTCTTACGTGGTCTCGGAAGAATTGCAATCGATCCCTGTACTGTTTTCGGGCCTGATACATCCTAGTCATTGCTTGAATCTATAAGAAATTAGAAAACAAAATCACTAGAATCAGGAAGAATACCAAAGCTCAGTAGCTGTGGAGGAGTTTGTCTCTTGGCAGAATACCAAAATTGCAAAGGACCATGGAATCCAACTTGGGGGACTTCTGCTACCAATGGACCTCTGGCAAAACAAGTGCGAGAACACTGTGCCTCAATCCTCACTTTATTAAATATCTGTCTCCCCCTGGAAATATCTGCCTGCTAACTAAAATGTTTTAAATTTATACTTAAATTAGCCATGCCCTCCGGGAGGACCTTAGAAAACCCAGTTAAATTGCAGTACATCTGCTCACTCTCCTTTTGCAAGTAATTATAAACATATTTATATTTCATATTTCTTAACTGCCCTTCTCCCTCGTTTAATAATAATCTTGAACATTTAATAATTATAAATACAGAAGATGCTAAACCTGTTTCGGCTGACCACAAACGTGTTTGTTTTCTATACCTAAACAAAAAACATGCAGTGGCTTGAGAGGTGCGCCTGATCTTCTCAAGACTAATTCATAGCTGTGGTGGGTAATAAGGCATGGAGAGGTCAGATCGGAATGAGGCTAAAGCCGCAAACATCGCGCCACAGAAGGTGCTCTGAAGTTTTAACTCTTGGGGTGATCTGAAGAGACCGGGACATTCTGTTCCACAACTTGACCCGAATTACCTTCACTGCTTCTCCTGTGTGAGTCTGCAGATACTTCAAACGATCTTGATATGCTTTGCGCTGCTTGTAGCCACGCCATTGAGACTAAAACAGAATAAACTGTTTTAGGGTTCCCAGGTGTCCTGGGTGATTGAACCCCTCCCACATCAGGGATCTGCTGGACTGATCCACAATTTCTGTTTTCAAACTGAACCAGCTGAGTGCTCGTCCTCTCATCCTCCCGCCTGCTGTCCTGCTTAACAGTCTGGCCAGCCCAAGACAACACTAATGAGCTACCCTGGCTCTGTCCAAGACAGAGATAAGAAACATTGTTTAAAAGAATAGAATTCAAGACTTCTGGGTGGGGAAAATGGTGATTTGATGTGCCTCTCGTGATCGGAAGCAACACTGAGGCGGAGGCTGGTGATAGGTCAGTGAAAATGCTGCTCCTTGTGAGGAAATCACAGGGGAGAACCGCTGTGCGAACCGCAGATGCAGAGCCCGAAGCCAAAGGAGAAATATCAAGCCCTCATTCTCAGGCAGAGCCTTTATGAAGGACACTTGGCTCAATTCAAGCTCCACTTTTTGAAGCCAGCAGTGTGGCCACTGGAACCATGTAATATTTATTTATTAAATTTATTCACCGCTTATCTTGCCAATGGGGTTACTCTAGGCCACATTAACAATAAAAAGGAAGAAATGAAAAGAAGTATAAACAGAATAGAAGTCAAATAACAAAAGGATGGAACAAGCAATAAAAGAAAGGAAGCAACAAGAAAACAATGTGAGAACCAAAAAGATGGACAGACGGGTGGGGAGCAGAGAGAGGACCGGTGTGTGTGTTGTGGGGGGGAGGAGTAGAATCTGCCATCAAGCCAGCATTCACCTCCAGTGTGGAATTCCCCTTTGAACTCCAGGCCAACTGGCAAAGCCAGGTCTTTAGGCTCCCATGGAAGGAGAGGAAGGGGGGCAGATCTTATCCTGGAGGGCAGGATGTTCCTAGGGCCACCAGCCGATGCTACTGATAACCAGTTTAAAAAAAAAAAGGGGGGGGATTGTGCACATCTGCAAAGCAGGACCGTATTCCAAATCTTGCCGTACATTTCATCCCCTTAATATTACCTTCTTTTCGGCTCATCTGATATGGATCTCCATACCTGGATGCAGGTGATGGCAGGGACTTGTTTCTTCAAAAAATGCATTCTGGACATGAACTCCTGGCGAACTAGGTAGCCTCGGCAGCGAGCCTGTAGCTTAGTGATCAGGTTCTCATTGGCCAGCCAGAGCTGCTCCCGGTTGTATGCTGCCGTAACTGCCGAGATGGCACTCTGGGGTTGGCGGGAAGAAAACACAAAGCAGGTGCTGCATAACAGACAGACCAGATGCCCCTTTCCCCACCAATAACATACAGAATAAGATTTGGGATTGGATAATTGGCTTGCTAATTACAAATTTATGGATTAGCATTCACTCAACCTTCATTCCCCAAAATAGCGAAAGACAGGCATTTGAAATTATCTATTTTGGCAATCGACACTACTGTGAAATGAAAAAAAAAATCATATAATAATTTCCTCAATAAATGAAATACTTAATGTCCCTTTGTTTTTCCCACTGCTTCATATCAATTATTCAGTTTAAATTATGCATCTATTTAACTATACAACAAGTTTCTTGTTCATATTTTAGAGTTTTTAGTAACATTTTAGTAATATCTTATGAGCCGTAGATATTCTGAATATTGTTTCATTAGCTTTCCAAATTCAATCAAATCTCTGTATGTTCCACTTAATTTCTGCAATTCATTTTGTATTATATTATGTGACATAAATAATTCAAAATGATTTACAAAAACAAGGTAGAGCAATTCAAATATTACTTCAAATATCGGAACGAATGATACATTTTGACAACTCCTATGAGAGGGTCAAAGACGAAATGTTTGTAAGGTGAATTCTTACACTCTGAAAGAAGTATCACTCCATTGACCTAATTGTTCACACGTTCATCTTTGTGAAGATAAATATTTAATATTGAAGCAAGATGCAGTAAGTTTGGACTTATTCTACCACATTTGTCCCATACTTTTAGAATGGTGCTTATAACCAAATGCTCTCTTATATGCTGGACACTTCTCTGTTTATGAGCAAATACATTTGTGCAAGCCGAGATGATTCTAACATCAGGATAGTTGTGCCAGGCCAGAAATAATTCCCAACCCACTCCCTTGTTCTTCGGTACACAAAAGACCTTGCCCCAGGAGGGCTTCTGAAAACCAGGGGGCACCATACCTGGATGTCCTCCCGGGAGAGCTGTACGCTGTTATGCACAAATCCCTGGGGCTCCTCCCAGACTCCGTCCTGGGTTCGGATGTTGTGGTAGTAATGGTACCCTCCTTTCACCCAGTGTTTCACCCAGTCACTGTTGTTGTTTCCTAGAAGGAACGGAAAACCTTACTGATGTGGAAGTCACTCTTACAACACTGCTCAAATGTGTTGCCAAATGAAAGAAAGCTCGACAGAATAAAATGTAGTCTTCCTATGCACAGGGTTACCACATTTGCAGAGTGGTAGGAGAGTAGTTAATACCTGGGAAGAGAGGGAAAACGTTCGGAAAGACTGAGGCTAAAACAGTTGGCAGAAACAGAGATTTAACAGCAAGAGTTGTGGTCTACTGTGTCAAATGCTTTACTGAAGTCCTAGATGCAAATGTATCATGGAATCAAAAAAGTTAAATAAAAGTTTCACACGGTGGGCAATTCTGAACAGAACTATTTAGAGCCACAGAGAGACACTGTACCTACAGATTATACCAAACCTTGGCACTGCTTCAATGAAATAAAAGGGGGCATTCCAAAAATTGAATCAGAAAGAAGAAAAGGTCACAGGCTCGCTGAGGAACTATACAATAAAAGTGACTTCTTACTTCAGAAAAATATAATGAAAAACACTGTACATTTGAGAACTAACTCAGAGGAAAAAACAAAAGGAAACAACAGCTGGCTTAGGACCAACTATTGGAAGAGCTACGTAGTTCTGGGAATAAAGAAGAAGAAAAAAATAGCAAAAATGAGAGAAGACCAGAAAGCCAACTGAAAGCTGTGCAGACCCCCCATGCAAGGTGGACCAGGCCTCTTAAGAAGACTCTCACAAAGCAATCCTTCTTTAGTGAAAAGGAGGAGACTGCCTTTGACCACCCACATCGGAAGGGGCAGCTTTGTTCTATTTCTCCTTGATTGGAAAGCAGTCGATTAAGATTGCTGAAATCCAGGTCCAAGCCCATCCCTGGCTTGGAAGCCCAATGGGACATTCAGGCTCAGCCAGTCTGCTCCACAGGGTGATTACTCCGTGGGGAGAAGGCTGAAGGAGAAAGTGCTTGTGTCCTGCCTTAAAACTCCTGGAGAAAAGCAGGAGAGCAATTTAACGAATGAAAAAAAAAGCCAGTCTAGAGTTAATTTGGTAGAACAGTCTGACCTGCAAACAACTCATCACTTGTGTAGCACCAGCCACATTCCCAGGTCACCAAATAGTGTCCTCTTACCAGAAGCCAGCTTTGCATTTTTTATTGTCATCAGTTCCTGATGATACGCCTCGGAACATTCGGGGGTCACCCCATACAGCCCAACATCAGCTGAACGTAAGAAGCTGAGAGTCCTTGCAACATCGCCCTGATCCACCGCTTCATTGATGGCCAAAATTCCTAAGGAAACTTGGATGAAGAAAAAAGGAAGAAAAAGAAACTTTTCTGTGAATATGTTTCACGGAATGTGTGACTTTCGACTTGAAATGCCTTCACGATTCCAAAAATGTCCTCCTTTCCACATCGTGGGACCTGTGCCCAGGTATTGCCAAGTGCCAGAGAAATCAGGAGATTCAGGCAGTTCAAATAAGTATAAATATTTATTGCAAGCTTAAGCTCTCTACAAGAATCTGAGCTACTAACGGTCAAGGGAAATGAGCGGGAGATAAGAGTAGGAGGAGTTCCAGGTGGGCTGGACTTAGCTCTCTTGTGGGAGCTTCGGGACTCATGACTGATGATGTGTTTGACCCCTCCCTTGGGCTCGGTCTGGTCATCTCCTACAGGTATGCCATTACTGGACTGCAGCCTTAGGCCCAAACCCAGGATCACTTGCTCTGCGGCTGGCTTGTAGTCAATCCCCACGAAGCCCTGCACTTCAGCAATATTTTCCCCTTGGAGACACCCCCCCCCCGAGGCCATTTTCCACCTCCAAGTCATGCTAAGCCTTTCAGGAGCAGTGGCACATAACCTCTTGCCCAATTACTTGCCCCTCTGCCCTCCTTTCCTACACAGGGACTTTCCTCCTCTCATTTTTATGCCACTTTTGCCAGGCGTTTGCCAGCTAAGGGCAGTCTTTCTGAGATGGCTCTTGAGGGAGGCCAAAGGGAGGCTATGGCCAAAACCAGCCCAAGCCATTGCTTAGCCAAAGAACCTGAAGGGGGGGGCTCTATGAGGCAGTCACGTGCTCCCCCTTCCCAGTTCCACGGGGCAGTGAGCAAAGAAACTGTATAGACCACCAGGACAAGGACACGCTGGGGAACGTGGTGGGCCAACATCCCTTTAAAGACCAAGCCACCTCCGGAGAGAACAATGATGATTCTGACTATGGCCATCAAAGTGAAAAGAAGCAGCGGTGGCAGCTCAGCAAGCGATACACATGAAGGCCACTGTTTTTCTGGAGTACAATAAGGATTGAAAGACTAAACCTTCCGGAAGCGATTTCTTTTTCCTAAAGCAGCCCACCTCAGCCAGTAGTGGAGGAGGGCAAAGCTGCTGAAAGGGGAAAGCCAGACTTACATCTTTGGGCTTCCTCCATGTCTTTGTTGGACTGATGAACCCCACCCTGAATTTCATCCAACCACAGAACGGCCGTTTCATCCTGGGTTTCCTGAAAGAAAAAAAAAAAGGTCAGTCCCTGCTGTCCTGTGAAGCCCAAGACGGGCGGAAACAAACGTTCTTCTTGTTTCTAGTAGACGCAGCCTCACAATCCGAGGTTTCATTTAAAACAACAAAAGCCACGCTTCGCTCTGCTGTGGTCATTCCCTCACCTGAGCTTTCTCCCTCTTTGCACGGAGCAGCACATCCTGATAATGCTGTGCTACTTTGGGGGTCACTCCTTCCAGTTTTGCTGCGGGGATCTGCAAGGCCTGCAAGGTCTTTCTGGCATCTCCTTCATCCAAAGCCTCATTTATGAGTCCAATGGCTAAAATCCCTGGAATAAACACAAGAGGCAGAATCCCAACGTGTTTATATAGGGGACAAAATGTGTTTAATCAATCAAATATTTAAAATGTTCGTGTCACATTCTCCTTCCTCTTCCAAGGAAAAGAAAGACTATTAACATAGGCTCACCCCAAGGTTACTGATATTTAAGGAGCTAAGGGGTTATGTATGGGCTCCAGATGGTGCAAGGCAGTTCCTGGTCCACCTAAAAGGCAAATGTTGCCTCTTCAAAAATATCTTCCAGAAATTTTCTGAAGATATTTTAGCTACAATTGTGCAAGAGAGGCCACAGGATGTGTGACTATTTCTACTCTGGATTGAGGCTAATTCAACTAAAGCCACGCAAGAAGGTCCCTGCTGGATTTTACAGGGGAACCAACCATCTTGGGAAGATGCATTCAAGGGTGACTCTCCAGCTGCTACAGCCGGTGTCTTTTTGACAAGGCTGCCATTCCTGCATGCTGCAAGCTCGGAAACTCAGCGGAAGTCCAACTCTCCCCACCTTTCCCCAGTTCCAGTGAACGGACACTTACTCTCATGTTCTTCATGTACCACAATGTTCACATGGTCAATACATGACTGGATGTCATTCCAGGTCAGGAACTCAGTTCCCTCACTCTGCATCTGAGCCTTAAGCTTGAACAACTCATCAATGTACCTGTGGAAGCCAAAATACAAGATAAGACTTCAAAAAGCACCATGGAAGATATGAATAGAAAATACAAACACGGGAGTGTGGATTACCCCAAATATCTGTGTTCTCAAAAACCCAGGGAAAGACCAAGGCATCGGAAGGGGGCAGGTCTGGAATTGACCATCCTCTGGCAAATGAACGTTTAGGATGTCTGAATGGACATGGAGAGTGAGAACGAGAAGGTTCTTAGGTGAAGGGCCTGGAGCCCTGAAGACTCCCAGGGGAAGAGAAAACAAGAGGGAGAAAAAGAGGGATTGGTGAACCAACTGACCTCAGAGGGAAGCCAGAGGCCATGGGGCAGATATAGCCAGGAGGGCCAGTTAGAAACCACAGCTTAGGCAGTCATAGTTGGAGGCGGAGGCACTGACTGGACAGAGGCATTAACAGAAGGCCGACCTTCGTGATTATTCCTCTCACATCAAAATCTGAAGAGAGTTGCCAACACAAAGGCTGAAACCTGGTGGGAAAAAGGTCTGGCAGGGCAAGCTGGGATGTTTGGCTGGGACCCTAAAGAGCAGTTGGGCTGTGCAGGGTTGGATTCCATCTTTTTGGAGGCTTCCGGATCAGCACTACTTCTGCAGTCTACAAGAGACCCTCTCTGGGGTGATGATATGGTCACGCAGCAGGAACTGACCTCTGGGAGTTTTCGTCCTCAACATTGGTTAGGCCTATCACAGGACTGCTCAGCTGCTTCCAAACCATGCTCTTGTCCCCGGAGTCCAGGGCTCGGTTGATCAGGGCCACTGAGGAGAGCATTTCCACAGCCACCAACAGCTCTGGGTGTGTGAGTTTACCCTGAAAACAGAGAGGATGCACGAGGCATCCTTGTTACAGTTCAGTAAACAAAATGATCTCTCACACTAGATGAAAACACGCATCTCCTCCATCCGCTAACATATGATGTTTATCTATGCATTTAAGGACAGTTGATAGTTGAACTTCAAAACATGAGCCATTTACTTACATCTGGACTCTGTTGCTGTAGGGTGGCCAGTTCTTTCTGGTACAACTCAGCAGCAAAAGGATAAACTGGAGGCAGCTGGGCCTCAGGATTCATCAACTCCACAACAGTTTTCTCAGAAAGGCCATTACGGATGGCCACATTGATCTGTTCCACCGCTGCCAGCTCTGGTGGGACAAAGCAGAGAAAGCTAGTGTCAGGTCCACCCTTGTACTCTGGTGTCCTTCCATCCTGCTAAGGGGGAGGGGTGGGAAATGGCATGCTTGGGATTTTTCGCTTTTGCTGTAGGCTTGGGAATTAGGGAGAGGGACTGTCTTCAGAGATGGGGGCAGACTCCCTCCCAGCCGGTTCCTGCCTGCTTCCAAGGCTGTCATGTCCTGAGAGTGACCTGTTATCCGCCCAGCACCTCAGCATTCTCAAAACATCTTCCGATAGACTGGTTGGGGGGTTGGGATTGGGGAAAAGGAAACTATTGCTTTATGCTTTGCCCCGGACACAGCAACTGTCATAAATATAAGTCAGTTGCCACACATCTGAATTTTGATCACATGACTATGGGAACGCTGCAATAATCTTCTGTGAAACACAGTCATAAGTCACTTTTTTCAGTGCTGTCTGGGCCCAAATGTATCTACGCTTGTCCTAGATGGGGCTCCTTTCATGCTGAGCTCAATCTAAAGGACTTACTCTGCTGGTACTGCTGCGCTGCAGCGTTGGCCTGATTGATCCCGGCCTGCAACTCCTCCTTCTGCAGAGGTCCATCTCTGCCATCCTGAAAATGAAAAAGAAGAGTTTTTTTTTTAACTGCCTCCCCTGCCTTTGCCAGGCCGAGGGTGCTCTGCCCTAAATTGCCTCTGAACTAGAACGTAACAAAAAGCTGCAAACAAAGAGTAAAACAGCAACTTCATTTTACAGCCCTTCAGTGTTTCATTGCTACTCCTGTCTCCAGAAACCTGCTTAAGAGGAAGCAGGGATTTTTTCTGGTGCTATCAATGCAAAGGCATCTCAGAAAAAAATAATTGGGGTGCCCTATTGTGGGTACCGCAGCCAGTACTGATCAGGCACACAGCCCAGTCTGCATTCCAATGCTGCAGACTTTCCCACAGCAACAGCCCGAGGAGAGCCCAGCCATGTACTTCTCTTTCCCACCTTTTGCTTCTCTTGCTTCTCGCGAAGAAGCTGCTTGAAGTACCAATCGCTGTTTTCGGGGTGCAGCACGCGGAGGCCCAGGGCAGCTGAGGACAAAGCTCCGTACAAGGCAGCTGCATCTCCCTGGTCCAGAGCCAGATCGATCTTAGCTAAGGCCGAACGTGCTAGAGAGAAAGAAAAGGAAATCTACATGGAGCCCCATCAGATTTCCCCCTTCATCCATAGCAATGAAGAAACAAACAGAAGCAAGTTTCCTTTCCACATCTGAGAGCTGGCACAAGCACATCCGCAGGTTCCCAGCAAGGCCTTCAGAATCAAGAATGCCTTGTACGGTTCCCAGCCGCCAGTCAGAAAGAAACCAGCTACGTGTCATAAGCTGCTCAGATTTTGCTGTATTTTGTCCCACTCAAAATTGCACTGATCAAGTGCTTTCACTAACAACCTACCAGGCAAAACAAAAATATTATCTGCCTTTATAGTTCTAAGTGCAGCACATAAATGACTTATGCGATAACTTAAAAGCGCCTGTGTCCTCTTTGCTGATGATGTAAAATTATTTGCTACTACTGAAAATTCACTTGTTTTGCAAAATGATATCCACCATGTTTTGAAATGGTCTTCAAACTGGCAACTTCAAATTTTGGTTAAGAAATGTTCAGTTTTACATACTGGAAAACAAAACCAGAATGTAAAGTGTAAGTTAGGTGCACTGACCTCATTTTGTTAAGGACCTGGGTGTACTCCTCCCTAACGATTTATTTTCTAAAATTCATTATAATAGCATTGCTAAAAAAGCAACTAAAACTTGTGAATTCAATTCTATGAAGTTTTTTTTCTGGAAATACTGTATTGCTCATGAGAGCTTACAAAACATACGTTAGGCTAATCTTAGAATATTGCTCAACTGTTTGGAATCCTTGGCAGATAACAGACGTTAATACAATTGAATGAATTCAGAAGAACTTTACAAGACAAGTCTTTGGGATTTCCCATCTCCCCAAGCTTGGAGAGATAAAACTGCTTTTCCATTTCCATCTTGTCTAAACAACAGAAGGCCTAAGCATCTCACTGCTATTTGTTTACTGCATAAATAAGACAGCTTAACTCTAAAAGGATCCTGAGTGGTTTATAGTACCTTAAAAAATACGAAACCTAAGTGCCTGGATGAAAGCACACCGATTCCAAAAACTAACAGCAGCTCCAGAGGGGCTCCAGAGATACCCCAGCCCCAGGAACCAAGCCGGACCTTAAAGGACTTCTGGGAAGCTTGAAGAGCAGGAGCTGCACATATCTCCCAGGGGAGTCTGGAAGCATTTTACTACCCGACAACTTTCAGCTGTGCTGCTTATTTCCAGTTAAATTTCTAATTTCTACTTTAGAAGAGGAAGGAAACTATGAGTAGAGCATTACAGTCAAGTAGGCCTGGGAATGTGGAAGAATTTGCTGCTCCCTGGAGGTGCTTTCACACAAGGCCACAAAAGGAATACTAGAATAAACACTTACTATTAACTTGGTTGACGTTGCCCTGAATCTCTGCTTGAGTCAGTAGCTCTTCATACACATCTCGCTCCCTTCCTGCATCCTCCGGGGCCACCTAGAGGCAAACCGGCACCGTTTAGGAACTCAGAGATGCTTAAAGCCTCCAGGCCCCCCAAAATGCAGTGTAGGGCCCCACTGCTATCCCTTGGGCTCTGGTGGGACAAACCCTCAAATATCAGCAGGCTTAATCCACAGCAATTCCACCCTTCAGAGAATTTTACCCTCTTCCGCGTGTTTTCTGCCTTCTCCTGCTTGGCTTGAAAGAGGGTGCCCTGATAGACCAGGGCCAGGGTCTCATCGAGGTTCACCAGCACGGCGTTGGGGTTCTGCATTGCCGAAAAGGTCTCAGTGGGAATCTGACGGTCGACGGCTTCATTGATGGCGATCACGGCTGCGTGCACTGCAGGGGAGAACAGGCGAGAAAGGCTCGGCTCAGCAGTCCAGCCTTCCTCCTGGGCCAGGGGAGCCTGGGAAGAGCCCCCCTCCCAAAGGCCGGACCCCGCCCTGCAGGGAGGCCTGGCCAGAAGCGCACGCCTGCGTTCCTCTGGGCCGAATATTCTGCAGTTCTGTTACTGAGGAACACACAGCCTGTCGGTAACTCAGTCTCAAATTTGGAAACCCCTCCCATAAGAAGAAAGGGGACCCGATTTCCTCTTACGTGCTGCTTCGTCCAGAGACAGCTCATTAGTCAGGATTCCGCCAATCTTGCCAAAGGCAGGCATCTGAATGCCGTACTTCTCCAGTTCACTCCTCATGTTACTGATTTCTTCCTCTGAAACAGAAGGGAAAGGTGACCTCTTGGGACGGGCGGCCCCAGGTGCAGGAAGGCAGAGGCTGGGAGCTTCTCCTGCAGGGCTGCTCCCCCCACTCTCGGGGCCTGGGCAATAGCCAGGGCATCCCCGTAGAGGGCAGGAAGCAAAGGCAGACAGAAGGTCCAGCAGCTGCCCTTTCTGAAGGTCTTGTACCCCGCCCCCGCCCCCTCAGTGGGCAGAGCAGCAGAAAGGAAATGCTTCTCTCACCTGTGAAGTCCACTTTGCCATACAGATCCTGAATCTGTGGAGCTAATCCCAGCTTGAACAGGTACAGGCTGAAAAAAGATGGAAAGTCAAGCATACCGGAAGTCCCGGCCCCATTCCATGATCTGATCCTGTTTATAATGCTAAATTCTGATTGATAGCCACTCCCCCAATGATCATGCTATTATTCTCCAGAGGGAATTTTCTTCAACACATTTATATATGCGCTTCTTTTATTATGCATTGCAAAAGGTCAATTTTGTCTCTAACCTTTGCACTCAAGATACAAAATCCCCCACATCAACTCCTATATGTGGATGCTATGCAATATTTAAATTATTATATATCATTTTTTCTTCTAATCATTTTCTCTAAAGCATCTACAAAGAATTATGTCAATATTTGGATGATTTAGCAGGTATCTTATCTTTACCTAAGTGCATGGATGCAATAGATGCAGCGTGGCATGTTCTTCCGATCATAGATATCTGTTGTCTCTGGGTAAAAAATCTGAAGAGAGGGCAAAAAGGGAAGAAAGAGAAAAAAATGACTGATACTGTTCAAATCTGCATTTAAAAAGAACCTTTTTTCACAACTGAGAAGGTCGTAAATGTGGGCATTGGTCACAAAGTAACTTTTTGTTTTCAAATAAAAGCAAATCCTGAGTAGCAATAAGACTATCACAGACAAAAAAGATAGCAGGAGGAGTACTGAATAGGTCTCAAAACCGTCTTCCCTTTAATCGTCCCACTCACCCAGTGCACCATATAACATCTGGTCCCTCCCCAGGCCTACATTTTTTCCATGGAACCGTTCATGCAGTTCCCAAAATATTCCCAACTCATTCCATTCATCTTGCTCATATGAAGTTAAATCTGAAATGTTTTTAGAATCAAAAACTGCACCAGGACCGGGGGGGGGGGGGAAGCGATGCTTTCAGCCTCTCCCCCATTCCAAGGGACCCCATCTGGCTTCTATTCCAGTGAAGTTACCTTAGGAAGGCCAATTTCAGCCATTGCATTCAGCCACTGAATTACATTGTCGGTATGACGGAAGTGGAGTCCTTTGGCCTGAAACACAGAAGAAAGTAAATGCAAAAAATCAAAGAGGCTCTGGAGCTCCAGGGCAGGCTAGCCAACTGCTTCACGGATCAAGAAATGAGGTGCGAATGAAAGCATTTCTATAGAGGAGAGGAGCACTTTTGCCCGTGGGGCCAGAACCTTCTTTCCCAAAAGGCTTTATGGGATCAGGCAGACTGCAACAGCTCCTTAACTGACTCCATTTGATGCACCATTTTAGTTAAAGCTTAATGATTGACAACATCCCTTATGTTGCAACAACAGCATTGTTTCCTGAATCCTTTTTTTTAAAAACTAAAACTTCCTTGTCCAGCAGAACAGGAAACGTTCACCTTACCTTGTATCTGGTTTGCTCACGATCATAAATTTTTTTGAGAGACACCACTTTGGGAGAGAAAAAGTTTCCAAGTTTGGCCAGGTGGACCCCATTCCTGAGCCCTTCTTCCAGCTCCGTCGTGGGGGCCAGCTCTTCACTCAGACAGGCTTCCATCCACCTGAGAAAAGAGGGCAGAAGCCAGTTAGGGAAGGATCTCCAGGAGAATCAAAATGAAAATTTGCTTCTGAGTCCTTTGGGGACCCATTTTGCCAGGGCAGCTGAAAATGGGAAATGTTACAACTGTGGAAATACATTTAATACTAAAGTGAATAACAAAATTAAAGGCATCAGTCAAGAAATTAAATATACATGATCCAGTCTGAGTCAGTCACTGGGACCAGAGGTTTTGTATCCACTGTCTCACACACAAAGAGTTGCATCAGAACACTGTATGGCAGGGTGAAAACCCACTGTGGCACCCAGCAAGCCAAACAGCTGGAGAACAGGTACCTACGTGAACAATTCAAGGAGAGTGGGTACCCACAATCATTTGTCACAGCTGAAGTTGGGGATTCTACACCCAAGACGCTCTATCACTCCACCCAAGCCCAGAATATCAGCCACACTGCATGAACCTCCACAGTTGGGCTGACTAAATCAACTACATGCTGGATAAATTCAGCGTTTGGCACAATGTGGACGTTCTGTTCTCAATCTGCGAGAGAAACAATGGCTGTCAAAATTCAGGGGCTGCCAGCTTGATTCCAAGAAAGCAGGAGCTTGTCTTTAGTTTTTTTTTTTTTTAAAAGTTAAAAACCCATTCTTTACTTAGCTTCAGTTGACAATCAGATGAATAGGGGAAAAATTTACTCTGCAGATTACTGAGCTATAACCTGTAGCAAGCAGCAGCTCAAAAGTGATTAATCCACAGTCTACTTTATCCACAGAATAGAAGTCACAAACCTGTAGAACCGTTCTCACTAAGAATCAACACTGACTTGATGACACAAAGCACACAATCAACTTAAACTCCTAAATCCAAGAAAACTGGCAAGAAAAAGAAGGAATGGAGATAAACAACATCAGCATGTAAGTGGGAATACAAAGAAACTCCTCTGAATGGCAAAAGAACCGGTCTGACCGGTCTGGCTTTTGCTCAAAGCATCAAAAAATCAAAAACTTTTTCACTTCAAAGTATCAGAAATGCTCTAGAAGCAAGAACAAGCATTTCAAGATACCAAAGGCTCCTGGTAATTTTAGAAAAAGACAGACAGGATTGCAGCGCAATCATGATCATCACAGTAGAGTTACTTCAGCTTTTCCCAAACTGGGTATTTTCCTGATGGCGTCCTCGAACACCCCAAATTACATCCCAGCAAGGGATGTATAAACCAAAACCAAAGACTTAGAGAATTGGAAAGATCCCTCACACAGCTGCTTTAGCCCTCATACAACAATTGAGACCAGGATTGCTGGTCTCTTAAGGTCATAAAGCTATCATCACTCCCAGTTGCTAACGCCAGGGATGTGTGGGTCATTAAGTCCAAGGCAAGAAATGTGGGATTGCCCTGGAGGGGAAGGCTTTGGGGGGTCATGAGGAGGTCATGTGCTGACAGGGGGATGCTATAGGCAAGAGGAAAAAGTGGAAAAAGGAAACTTCTGCAGCCACCAGCAACTTCCGCTGCTGGCTTCCCCGCTGACTTTGCTTATAGGAAGGTCACAAAGGGTGACCAAGGGCTGCAGCTTGCTGCAATATCATAATTGCAAGCTGGGCACCCAAGTGCTCAGATCCACGATCACATGATGATGAGGGTGCTGCGACAGCCAGAACTTTGAAAACTGGTCATAAATCTATTTTTTCAGCGCTGCTGTAACTTTGACGTTAAGTTGAGGACTACCTGAATTCCTCTGCCGAAGGAAAAACTGCCAACTCCAGTGTTATTCATTCCATTGTTGAATGGAAAAGATCAAAAATTTAAAAGACCCTCAAAGAGTAAAGAGCCAAGGAGCCAGAAAGTGCTAAGGGAGGCATCTCCAAGCCATAATGTAAGATATAGAGGGACAGAAAAGAACCTAAAAGGACCAGCAGAGAATCCTGGCAGGTTGGGGGCAGGGAACACATTATTCTTCCACTAGAGGAAGGGGCATGTCTGGACACATCTCAGATTCCTTAAGTTCTATACCTGGAAGAATCTTCACCAGGTGTGGAGGTGTGTCGGCTTCAGTGCTACTAGTTGCCAACTTCCAGATTTTTCCCAACCAACAAGCCCAGACACTGGCTGGACCACAGTTCTTTAGGAAGCACAGACCTTTATCAGCCCATAAAGTGCAACACCCAATATTGATTCTTTTTGAGGATTTCTATTCCAAAGATGCAGAGAATCCAGGGGGGGGGGGAAGGAAATATAAATTTAATAAATTATTGTTCATCACACAGTCAGTGAGATGTTTAAAGTGAGAGGTCTTTGATGCTCTCTGAGCCTTGTTGTTTTCTTGCAGATGTTTCATTACGCAAACTAGGTAACATCATCAGTGCTGTCAAATGTCTAGACTGATTTTGGCCTTTTGAATCCAATCTTGGAGCAGCTAACCAGGTATTTCTTCAGCTTCTTTGCAGTGGCAGCACTTGCTATCTGTTGTCTTTCTCAATTCTGGCTTTGTATGCATTTGTTCGTAAGGCTTCGTCCTGTGCAGCCAGAATTAACCCCTCTGTTTCTTTCTTCAACTTTCCTGCACTCAGCTATTGCCAGGTCTTTTTATTATCTATTTTCCCTACTGTCCGAAAGGTGCTTTTCTTTTAGACCAGGGGTAGTCAACCTTGGCTTTTTTATGACTCGTGGATTTCAATTCCCAGAATTCCTGAGCCAGCTTAGCTGGCTGAGGAATTCTGGGAGTTGAATTCCACGAGTCATAAAAGAGCCAAGGCTGAGTACCCGTTTTAGACAGTCATTGGTGCCTTTTGGAGGATTTACCTGTGTCCTCAAGGGTCTCCTGAACAGTGCAGATGTGTGTGGAGCCTTCTTGGCTGCAGGATGTTTTTCTGCCCTGTGTCCCTTCACTGTTGAAGACAGGCGCAGGCTGTTGGGGGTGCGTCTGTGTTGTTTGCATCGCAAACTGAAGCACAAACGGTTCCCGGAGTCTGCAATGTTTTCTGGAAATCCGTTCATACTGCCACATCATTTGAAGGGTGTTCATCCCAAAGTGCATGGCTAAATGTCTATGGAGGTTCTCGGGCATCCAGGTCCCAAAGGCGCTTTTTCAGGAGGCCATGGAGTAGTACCATTAACGACTACTCGTTGAGTATGGTTTGTCAGCCAGTTACAAATCCATCTGGTGGTGATGTCGTCTATCCCACATTTTTTTTAGCTTACCAAGAATTAGATTGTGGTCTACTTTGTCGAATGCCTTGCTGAAGTCTAAATATACTATGTCCACAGCATTTTGCTGGTCTATTAATTTAGTCACTTTGTCAAAAAATGAAAGAAGATTGGTTTGGCATAATCTGTTTTTTAACAAACCCAAGCTACCTACCTTCTTATATGGTTGGTTATCTAGTGGTTTTTGCTTGGAATCAGGTTCTAAAGGTCTTGAAGATTTGGCCCCCTCCTCCCTCAATTTTAGTTTAAAGCCCTTCTGGTAAGATTGGCCAGTTGTTTTCTGAATATATTCTTTCCAGTTCTTGTAAGGTTCACTTCATCCAGTAGCCCTTCATGTAGGTAATGCATACTATGGTCTGAAAGCCGAAGTTCTCTTGATGACACCAGTTTTTAAGCCAGTGGTTTGTTTCTAAAATCCTTTGCGCTTATTGAATGTTGGCCTTTGGCTGGAAGTATAGATGAAAACACCACTTGAGTTCCTAAGGTTCTCAGTTACATTATTGATTTTTGCAACATACCTTCCTAGATTGAGGGAGATTGTTCAGTCTACAGACTATAGTTTCTATTCCCCAAAGAATTGACTCTCCTATCACCAGTAGTTGCCTTTTTTTCCCTAGGGAAGTCTGGGATACTATTCCTCCTGCCACAGGAATACTGGGTTGCATCTCTTTTTTAGAAACTATTGGCCACTGGTCTTTTATAGGTGTCTGCATATTTTCTTCCAGGGGGAGGCTACGAAAGCAATTGTTCAGTTCCCGAGGGGCTTCACTGGAATGGGCTAGGTTAAATAGTAGGGGCTTTGCTCTTGGTTGCTGTTTTCTTCTAAAAAGTGACATGTTTCCATTGGTCTTCCTCTTTAGATTCGTATATAGGGTCATTCTTTTCGTAAACTGTTTGTTCCCTATAGTGTTCAATTTGGGTTATCGATTTTCTTCTTTTTGTTCATATATCAGGTCATTATTTTTAGAAGCTGTTCGCTCCCTATTGTGTTTAATTTTGGTGTAGTTCAGGTCGGGGATTCTTGCTTTGGTTGCTTCTTTTTCTCCTAGTAATTCATATAATTTACATTTGATACATATATAGTTTGGGTCTTCTGTGGGCATCAGCTCAAACATATGACATATTTTGCAAGTCGCTATAATGTTACATTATATAATAATGTCATCTTACATTATCACACAGTATCTCAATTAATGGAAAAAATCTACAGGTAGTCCTTGACTACAACTGGCACCTGAATCTGTCACTGATGAAGCAATCATTAAGCAGAGGCCCAGATAGGGAGTGTGGGGTGCCTCAGGGGCCTGGGGAAGACCTTGGGAGGCCCAGCACAGCTCACGCATGAGGGTCTCTCCACCCATCGTCCTGCCAAAATCCAAGCAGGATTTTCAGCTCCTGAGTGGGACACAGTCACCTGCTCCAGGCCTCTCAGGGTCTCCACCCACCCACCCCACTCCTTACCATACCACACTTCTTCTCCCTCGGGGGTTGTAAATCCTCCACGGCTGAGAATCCAACTTGGATTTTGGGACAGCCTGCCCCAGAGGAAGTCCTCTTGGCAGGTGCCATCTTTCCCACTGACTTTCTGGGGAAGCCGACGGGGAAGACTGCAAATGGCGACCAACAGATTGTGGGGCAACCAGTCAGTGTAAATGGATTGCCAAATGCCCAGATTGTAACTGTGTGACTCTGGGGATTTGCACCCACTTGGTCCCTTAAAAATCACAATATGGTTTATTTCAGCAGAACGTATTGCACAATTACAACAGTTTTGGTTTACTAACACAGCCTAAGATTTGTTCAATACTGTACAGAGTTTGTGAAAAGTTTGAATCCATATGTTTCTTCAAAGAATTTTGTTATCTGTAATCTGGGAAATCAGTTATTTACAGAGAACGTCTCCCATAAAAGTATGTACCAAAAGACAGAAAGAAATGGAAGGAAAGAATGACACACTTCCTCATCTCATTCTTGGGCAAGAGTTCCCGCTATACTGGGAGGTAAACAAAGAAAGCTTGAGATCATGCTACACATCATAAAAAGGGTACACAAAAATGAAAACACTTGACATCATACCTTGCCTGGAGAGTCACCCACTCCCTGGAAAAGATCATCAAGCAACATACTTTTCAATATTATTTCTCAGAAAACAGTTTTCCCTGATGGCCAACCACACACCCATGAGAGGTCACTAGAATTTGATCCTGGATCAGTGCAGGCCATTTGTGTTGAGCAGATCACAGGAGGTTTCTTCCTCTGGTGGGAGCTGGACACCCCCTCCCCACTCCAATGAAGGAATAATCTGGAAAACCCCCCAAGCGAACTGAGTCAACAGTAGCCTAAGGCTAAACCTCCCAACACCTCCTCCAAGGAAAAGCTATCCATGACGGCATTCCCGGAAAGCCTGAGGCTTGAATAAATGCATACAATTGATGGGCAGGGGCTCCATTTCAGGAGGAAGCAGGCAGAGGCCACGAAAACCATGCCGAGCACGGCCCAGGTCGGCAGGCAACCCAAACCACCAAGCCGGTCGCCTTCACCCACCCCCCACCCCGCCCGACCCTGCTTGGGGCCGCCGGCGCTCCCGGCTCACCTCTTGGCCTCCTCCAGGTGGCAGAGATACTCGTAGGCCACGTTCTGGCGCCGCCGCTCGTCCATCTCCTCCGCCGTCATCCTCTCGTTGTCCAGCACAGCTGCAAGGAGAGGCGCGGTCACTCCCGGCGGGGCGGCGGGGCGCTTCCGAGGGGACGGAGCGCCGCCGTTTCTTCGCCGCCGACTCGGCCGGGGCGGGCCTTTCCCGCCCTGGAGCCGCCTGCTGAGGCCCCCCGGCCGACAACGGGTTCCCTTCCGGCCTGGCCGTTCCTCTCCGCGGCGGCGGCGGCGGCTCACCCTCACCGCCTCGCGCCGGCCGAGAGGCTGCTGCGGGCCAGGAGGGAGCGATGCGGCCGGGAAGGGAAGGTCGCCAAGGCGCCAGGCCTGAGGAGCCAGATCCCCGGGAGGGTCTGCCCAAGGGCGGCCGCAGGGCCCGGTGCGCACCAAGCCGGGCTCTGCGCCCGATCCGCAGCTGCCGGGCAGGAGACGCGCAGGAGCAGGCCGCTCCTCGGCGGCGGCGGTGGGGCGGCGGCCTCTCCGGCCATCTTGGGCGCGGAAGGCCGGGTCGGGAGCGGCCGCGGCAACCCCTGCAGACCGCGCGCCGCCAAGCCGGTTGGGATCGGGCGCGCCGTCAAGGAAGCCGCCGCCCGGCCGCCCCGCGTCCCCCCCTCCCGCCTGCCACGCGCGGACTCACAGCCGTAGTGCGGCCGGGCCGAGCCCGTCCCGTCGCATTCCTCCGGAGCAGCCATAGGCGCGGGCGGCGATGGTTCTCTGGCGGGTGCGGAGCGGAGGGAGCGCAGCACAGCGCAACGCAACGCAGGCCGTCCGAGGGCGAAGGCAGGAAGACGAAGGGGAAGCGGCCAGGCGGCTCCTGGGCAAAAGGCTTCAACGTTAATGCTACGGGATGGAAACCTCTGCCCTCCTGTGGTCAAATACGGGTATTGCGGCCACCCAAAGAAATAAACCTTTTTAATGGCATTTTAAAATGACGGTATTCTCTATCTTTATTAACGGTATTAACACCTTATTAATAGGGCCAGGGGAGGCCCGTTTGCTGCAACGCAGGCGCGGAAGAAGCAATCTGCTTCAAAAGCCTTAAACCTAGTTAAGAAAGCCTAGGATGGCCTAATATTAATAAGGGAGTTGAAGTCCACGAGTCATACAAAGAACATATGGACTGCTATCAAATTTGGAATTTATTTTATTCTTGGTTAGAGCAAAGAATGAAGGATTAGGAATTGAACATGTATTACCTTAGCAAACTCCAGGCAACTTGTTGATTGGAAAAATTAACATATATTGATGGAAAAAATTAATAAAAAAGATTGATACAGGAAATCAAGGTTGCCTACCCCTGCCCTAACCGTAACCCTAAAACCCTAACTCTAACCCTAAAACCCTAACCCTTTGACCTGACCCCTTGATTTTTGACCTGACCCCTCAACCTTTGACCTTCTTGCCCCAAAAGAGGGAGAAAGACAAATGCAACACAGCTACTGAAGTTGCCCCTGTGCTCGGAAAAACAGTGCTGACTCGATAGGACCCAAAATGCTATTGGAACCACCCTGGGCTTCATCTGCCTCCCGCTTGCTGCAAAGCTACCCGCTTACCTGTCTCGTACCCTCCTTTCCGTTTTGGATTCTGTTGCTAAGATGGCCCTGCAAATCCTTTCTGACTAACACCACCACCACCCCGGCTACAAAGGAAAGCATTAGGCCCATAGGAAAGGGCCTTGTCTGCACTGGTAACCGGACTGTGCGACGGGACCCTGGAAGAACAGGGTAATCTTGCATCTCTTTGACTGAGCTTCGACCTGAAACTTATCCTGATGCTTAATTTGAACTGATTTCAATGGCATAAGGTTACTCCCGTTTCCCCTTGATGATTTAAAAAATAAAAGTACCGCTGTTGCAAGCAGGCGTTACAGTTACGCTTTTGTGTGTTTTATTTTAAAAGGGTGGATAGCAATTAACACTAACCATTTTCAAAATCTGGTTTACGGTTATGTTTATTCCTAGAGTTTAGTACGCTAAGGTTTAAGATGTAATCTATGTTTATAGTTATTTCTAACTTTACATTGGGTATGTTTGTTTCTAAGTTATTTTATATCTCGGCAGCTTTTGTTTCTTCTACCATTAAAGTGCTTCATAAAACGCTAACGCTATAATCTACAAACCACATTAATGCAATTGAAATCGCTCTTAAAATTACACAAGAGGATTGCTCAGAAATCAAAAGCTCGGCCAAAGAGATGCATTCTTACCTTGTCTCTGAATGTTCCAGCTAGAACTTAACAGAATCTCTCTCTGCAGCAGGAAAATGGATTAAATGGGGTGTGTGGGGACCAGCAAGGTATCTGAAAGACCTGAGTTTTCCTAAGAGTAGAATAGCATTTTTTAGAGCCAGACATTTTAATATCCTCTCCTTGGCACTCCTGCAGGGCAGGAATGATAAAACCCCAAGACTGAGTGAAGGTGTACTTGTGGCAGTGGGGAAGCTGAAGATCTCTCTCACATGTGTGTCCTGTTAGTCCAAAGCCAAACATTAAAATCAAAAGCCGTTCTTTGGATCTGAAAAATATTTCCTTTAATTGTGTGCATTGCACGGTGAGGAATTTGTGGGAATGAGGGGGGCGGGGGGGCGGGGCTTAGAGTCTTAATGTTTCTGCTCAGTTCTTGCCCTTTATGTCAAACGCCCAGAAATGTGAGAGGGGGCTCCAGAAAAGGCCGTCAGTCTGTGGGTTCTAGGACTGACTCGCTCAGAGCCTAGATCCCAATAAAGCTCAGTGCCGTGTTTCTTAAAATGCTCTCGTGCCATGTTTTCAGTAGCACACTGCTTGAACTTCACCTCGCCAAAGTTCTGCTCCTTTGCCGTGCCCTAGAAGGACACAGAGAGAGGCAGGAGAGATTCTGAGCCAGCCTATGTATCGAGGGTTGCATTGCATGGACTGGAAGCTCGCGTAATGCAGATAATTCCTCTTTCCTTGCCCGTGGCTTACTGGTGAAGCCCTGAGGGTTGAAGTAACCCTTTAGAGTGAGTCCTGACATCTCCCACTTTTTGAATTAAAGAGGAGGGGTGCTCTGAAGGGACAATTGTACAGAGCACCCACAGTTCAGTTCCTGAAGGTGTTTCTCTGTCCTGTCACTAAGGGGGCATAATAAAAACCAGGACTTTCTTAGTGACGCTGGGAATCACCAAATGCCTCAGTTAGACCATAAATACTACTCACCTCCCAAACCAGGGAACATTTGTTGGTTTTTTTTCACAGATTCCTCATCATCTGCAAGAAAAATAAACTGCTTAGGGTATAAGAATGGGGAAACAACTGAAGATGGATTTGTCTGTTCAAAAGTACACTCGAGATCAGTCAGATCGGAAACATCCTTTATTCATACAGAAGGTGAGAATTCTGACCTCCCTTTAGAAAAGGCAGGATATAGACCTCTGCAAGCTCAGTAGCTCATGAAAAGAAGCGAACCTTTGGCGATAGTAAAGGACCAGTTCACGAAGCCATCCACGTTCCCTTCAGTTGCCCCCAACTTCCTTTTAGTCTTTCAATTTCAGAACCAGCTCGCTGTAAAAGAGGGCTGGCCCCTTTCTAGGTCATTTGATTACTTTAAAACTTTCTTACCATCTCCTTTCTGCTCATCCCATTTTATTCGGTGTAACATGAGCCGCTTAAATTTCTCCTGTGCTTTGGGACCTTGGAAAGAAAGCAGAAAAGATACAACTGACAAACAGCATCGCAACAAGCGATGAAGCACAACTTCACAAACACAATAACTGGGAGGAGGTCCCAACCATAAACCCAGAGCGACTCTCAAAGGAAAAGCCAGAGAGACGAGTTCCTTGTGCTGCTTGTCAAAGTGCATGTTCCTGAAGACTTGGCCTACCCTGACATAATGGCCTGAAACCGGTTTTGTTTACTCCAGGTTGCGCCAAGTGATGCTATTTCTGCCACATCCCTTCTGCAAATGGGCAGATGTGTTCTGCATTCTCCCCCCAACCCTCCGCCCCACAAAAAGCAAGCTGGAAGAACCGTCGGTGCCTCGGGACAAGTGCAGCCTTCCTGAACCCCCAACCCTGCATTTCCCCCCCCCCCTCCTTCTGGAACGAGTCCGCACATTGCCTGAGCCTGCTGGAAGTTTCAGTCCCTTACAAAGGCAGAGTGTGATACAAGCCGGCCCGCTCGCCCATCTCCTTACCTCCTTCCACCACCACCACGATGGGAAAGGTCGTTTTTCAAGGCCCCGGTGGACGGCGAATTTGATCAGACGGAAAGTCCTCCATACAGAGAAGGTCTTCTGTGAAAGGAAATTGGGGGAACGATTAAGAAGGAAGGGCCGGAAGTCGGCCATGATGGAAAGGTCCTTTTCTCACAGGAACCGGGGAACGGCCGATATCGAGGGACAGGAAGTCCGTCAATGCCGAGAAGGCCTCTCGGAGATTACTGGGGAAGAACCAGCCGGCGGACATGCGCCGAAGGCCGAGGGAAGCGGCCCGTCCCTTTCGGAGGAGCACAGAGTGGCGACGCTCTGCGCTTTGGGCTCTGACGCGCCCGGGGGGCGGGGCCGGAGCTGCTAGACAGGCGGCCAAGCTAAGTGCCTGAAGGACCCCATCCCGTCTTCGCGAGTCCCGGCGCCTCATCCGGCGGCGATCGAGGCCTCGGCCGGGGCTTCGCGGGGGTGGTGGGGGCGACATAGCGCCCGGTGCCGGCTCTGCCCTGTTCCCGGAGGCGTTGTCGCGGCTCCTGCGAAGAGGCGGCTAAGGCCTGGCCCCTACGCGGCGCCATGATCCACGAATTGCTGCTGGCGCTGCGTGGCTACCCAGGCGGCCTCTTCGTGGGCGGCGGCGGCGGCCTGCAGGTGGGCGGGGGGCGCGCGGGCGGGGCGGCCTTCCCTCCCTCCGCGGGCCCGGCCAGCGCCCTAAATCGGATCTTCAAACTCTGGGCATGTTATGATTCGTGGACTTCAACTCCCAGAATTCCCTAGCCGGGCACGCTGGCTGAGGAATTCTGGGAGTTGAAGTCCACGAGTCATAAAAGGACCAAGATTCCCTACCCCTGCTTGTGGACTTCAACTCCCAGAATTCCCCAGCCGGGCATGCTGGGGAATTCTAAAAGGGCTGAGTTTGAAGACCTCCACCCTAAATCCTCCCCCTCCCCCCGCAGGTGTCCCCGGAGCCGCTGCCGTTCCTGCACCCGAGCGAGGCCGCCCTCCTGGCCCGCGTCTGCCGCCTGGGCTCCCTCTACATCCGCCTGCAAGAGTTCATCGAGCAGTTCGCCGAGCACGCCCAGCCGCCACTGCCGCCGCCGCAGGTGCGCCCTTCCCAGGGAGGGGTGGGGGCCTTCCCGGGGGCCCCGCGGGGAGTCACCGCCTGGCTTCGCCTCTTCGCAGGAGCTGCTGGCCTCCCCACCGGGGATCTACCTGCGCGCCTTCTGCACCGGGCTGGACGCCGTGCTGCAGCCCTACCGGCAGGCGCTGCTGGGCCTGGAGCAAGAGGTGAGGGCCAGGCACGCATGGAGGAAGCTGGGTGCTTCGGGGGGAGGGGGGGGAAGACCCCAACCCGAATGGCCACGATGCTGGTTTGTCTCATGCCAAGCTTGCATTTTCTGACAGAATAGAAGCTATCTGGAATAAGGTATTGCAGGGTATATAAAATTCAGGTTACATCCTGACAACCTGTCTTCTTTCTCCCCCCCCCCCCAAAAAAAGGCTCAGTTGTGAATGCTCACACTTTATCCCTTTGTTTTGGGCAGTTTCTGGCTGATCCACACCTTACCATCTCATACGTCAACTATTCTCTGGACCAGGTGAGTATTGCCAAAGAAGTCATTTCTCATCTGCACTTTGAGGATACTTTCCCAGATGCAACAATATATAAAAAAGAAACATGCAGGGAAAGAAAAGAAGTTCATGGGACTAAAAAAAGAAGGAAAAGTGCAATCAGATCTTCCAACTTCGCAAGATCTTTTTTTCACAAGAAGTTGGAAGTTCTGGTTTAGCTTTTTTTTTTTTTTGGTCCCATGAATTTCTTTTGTTTCCCTGCACGTTTCTTCTTTGAGGTCAGCCTCCCGCCCTCCCAGGCTGCCTAGATTCCAGGTTAGAGGCGGGGATTGTGAAAAAGATTCCAGACTGGCAGAGTCATGCTTGCAATGAGGGGTGAGCTGGTTCCGCCAACCTGCGCTATGCAAAGATGGGCAGTTAAATATGTATAAATAAAAAAAGATGAAGCCTTCCTGTGATTGCTGCAATATCTGGTCCATGTAGGGAGCCTTTCTGTTGATTAAAAAGTGAGATTTTTCATCGGTTGCCTCCCTGTGCTGAGAGCGGGCCGGCCCCCGTGGCCTAGGATGGTGATTTTTATTGAGTTTGGTATCTTGGATTCCCTCTGCAGAACTGAAGTTGCTAGTTAGATCTAGGTTTTATTTGATTTAAAATTATTTTATATGTATATATGTATGTATGTATATGTATTTCTTCCTCCCATATTTGGGCTGACAGGGTGCATCAAAAAACACTCAAGACATAAATATGTATGTTTGTGTATATATGTTTGTGTATATATGTATGTGTATATATCTATTTGAAGTAGCATTTTTGTATCATTTTGAATCACTTTATTGAAAAACCCTAGTACTGTTTAGGAGAATGCAATTAGCCCTGTGCTATTATTTTAAAATGAGAGCCAGTATGGTTTCAAGATTAAAGCCTGTGGCTAAAAATGGGTGATGGTGAGTTCTAGTCCTGTCTTAGACAGGAAGCCAACTGGGTGACCTTGGGCCAGTCACTTTTAATTAGCTCTAGAAGGAAGCTAATGGCAACCCACTTCTGAAAAACCTTGCTAATAAAACTGCAGGCTAATAAAACTGCAGGGACTTATTCAGACAGTCTCCAAGATTCAGACACGATTGAACAAAAGGAAAAAAATTGAAAATTACATTCATCTCTGTTATCTTAACATTTAAAAGATGTTTGGTATCTTTTTTGTAAAGGCTCTATAGATAGTAAGGACCAATCACAGCCCAAAGGAAATATGATACATATCTTGAAGGCAGCTCAGGAGAAGGGTTTTTCCATGGCCAAATATCAGATTGTCATATATTTTAAATACTAATTTTTGTTTTTCAGTTTCAGCTCTTGTTTCCCTCACTGATGATTGTAGTAGAGCAGATAAAGACCCAGAAGGTATGGTACTCCTGCCTGTTAATGGAAGCTTATTCATGGAGCAGTTTAATAAAAATATACATGTCTGGCCAACAGTTTAGTTGAGACTGGTTCTTTTGATCTTGATGGAAATGAGAAATGCAAAAGAGATGTTATATTGCTGTTATGGTGGTACAGAGGTTAGAATGCAGCATTGCAGGCTGACTCTGCTCACAGCCTGCCGTTCGATCCTGATGGGGCTTAAGGTTGGCTCAGCCTTCCATCCTTCGGAAGTCATTTAAAGGAGGACCCAGATTGTTGAGGGCAATATGCTCACATTGCAAAGCACTGTGGGGCAATATATAAGTCTGTGCTGTTATTTGCAAAAATGTAAAAATGCACTTCATTGTTGTTGTCTGCTGCAAACTTTCTGAAAGGCAGTTGGTGTTTGGGCACTTTTGGTTTTCTGTCCTGCAAGTGATTTATCTGAATTTGTTTCTTTGGCAGATTCATGGTTGTCAGATCCTGGAGACAGTCTACAAATACAGCCGTGGTGGCTTGCCACCGGTGTGCCATGCTCTGGAGAAGTAAGGAACTCCAATTCTTTGGTGGCCTTTAGGTGTACCCCAGGAATCCCCCCTGCCCCGGACACAAGCATAAAGCTGCTTTCAGTGGCATTTTTTCTTACCAGCTCTCCACAAGTGGCCAAAGGGAGCAATTCAGAGCATCTGGAATTCAGGGGCTTTAATTGGAATGTGCAGCTGCCTAAGGAGGAGATACTGCCTGGCTGCCAGTTCCATTTGCTGCCAGTCACGTGAAGCTGCGTGTCTCCTGAACCGTTTCTTCCGTTGGCACTTCTCCAGGGTCTTGGCCATGTGCCATGCCGTTTTATACAAGCAACTTTCCGCCTGGATGCTACACGGACTGCTCTTGGATCAGCACGAGGAGTTCTTCATCAGACAGGGCCCCTCTCTGGGGGTCATCGTGGCCCAGCCTGAAGAAGATGACGACGATCTGGGCATCGGAGGACTCACAGGAAAGCAACTGCGAGAGCTGCAAGATATGGTAAATCCTCATTCCCCCCGGCAACAACCATCAAATACGCTCCTGGATGGGCTCCGTATACCCCTGAGATCCCCAGGTCCATTGGCAAAGCAGGTCTTCAGGCCGTTTTGAAAGAGTATCAAATTGGGGCAAATGTACAGGGTGTTCTCACCTCCTTGTGTTTTTTAGAAGAGAATTAAGGGAAGAATAAACTTTGGGAACAAGGGCAAAATGGCAATATTTTCTCCCCAAGCTTGGCATTGTTTCTCCCGGTCCCTGAACTCTTAAATTAAGAGAGAGATTCCTCCTGTCTTGGGCATCTCTCCCAGACCTTCTAAAGGGGTTGATGTCCCCTGCATTGCTCTTGGGGTTCTTTGCATTAGACTCAGTCCCTTGTGCTTCTCCCCCTCCCCTCCAACCTTTGTTCCAACAGAGGCTGATTGAGGAAGAGAATATGTTGGCCCCTTCTCCAAAACAGTTCTCTCTCCGGATGGAGATGCTGCCTTCTTACATTCCAGCTCGTGTCGCCGAAAAAATCCTCTTTGTAGGGGAATCCGTGCAGATGTTTGAGAGTCAGAATGTGGCTCTTACCAAAAAAGGTACTGTGATTGGCTGTGATTTCTTCCAAGTGAGCTAAGAATTATTGTGGACTGGTTCAGCAGATAGATGGTTTGCATGCTGGTTGAAATCCAGCGGCAGGAATCCTTTCCTGCCAGCTACTCTGCACTTCTTCTCAAGGCTGGGTAAGCCTTCTCCACAAATAGGCCAGGTGTGCTCAAAGCTCCTGTTTTCCTGGTCCAGAGTCGGACCATCAGGGATGAGCAGAACCTGAAAGAGGTCCCTTGAGACCCGTCTGAATTGGGTCAGTGATCCAGGTTATGAGAGGCCTTTCTGACTAGAAGATCAAAGAAAGATCCTGGGCGACCCATTTCAGCCATTCAACTTTGTGAAGTTCTTCCTCTCTTTCTGTGGCTGTTGTACATAGACTCCCCTGAGGATAGGGCATTTTCTTTCTTTTAAATATTCGAAACTTCTCATTCTTCTGTAATGCAAGCTAAATCTTTATCGATTCCCTTGACAAACTCTGTCTGGTTCCCAAATGTTCGCCTGTGTCTTTGTTACTGTTCCTGGAGTCTTGTCTAGCTGATGTGTTTACGCAGCCTCCTTCAATTGCACATACAAGGCCTTGAAAAGATGGCAAAGCCTCCCTGGAAATCTCTTCTCTCACAGGCTCCATCCTGAAGAACCAAGAAGATACTTTTGCTGCTGAGCTGCATCGTCTCAAGCAGCAGCCCCTGTTCCATCTGATGGACTTTGAGTCTGTGGTTGACTGGATCCGGAGCACCGTGGCGGAGGTCAGGCAGAACGTCAGGCTTTGCACGTTTAGCATTGTGGCAAAGGACCGTTAGGAATCTTTTCATGACTGGGAGAAGTTCTAGAAGAAACCCAGCCCATGGAGGGATCCATCCTGCAAGGAGGGAGGCGGGGGGGGGGGACCTTGCACAAGGATTGAGCGGAGAGAGGAGCTTTGGATTGCACAGTTGCCGTTGGGTGCAGCTTCTAGATCTTGATGCTGGGGCTTTTCTCTTTCCTAAGCACTTATGGAAGCTGATGGTGGAAGAGTCCGACTTGATAGGCCAGCTGAAGGTAAATAAGCGTTCCTGCAATTCGTGAGGTCCCGTTTCCCAATGGAAGGAAGGAAGGGTGGTCGAGGCTGCTGAACAGGATGGCTTTCAGGACACTGTCTTCCTTCTAGGTCATTAAAGACTTTTATCTCCTGGGGAGAGGAGAATTGTTTCAGGCCTTTATAGATGCTGCACAGCACATGCTAAAGACACCACCATCCGCAATGACTGAGCACGGTGAGTCTGTCTCCAAGTCTCCAAAAAGGCTCAAAATGCTCCTTGTGTGCCGTTTCTGCCAAGGCAGAGGAGAGAGGCGTAGTTGTTTGGCCTCCAAGAGAGGTGTGTGAAAAGGGGGAGGCAGCAAAAGGCCTATTTTCCTTCCGCCCCCCCCCCTGAAAGGCACCCCCCTGCTCCTCCCCTCAGATGTGAATGTGGCATTCCAGCAATCAGCCCACAGAGTGCTCTTGGACGACGACAATCTCCTGCCTTTTCTTCACCTGATCATCCATTACCATGGAAAAGAACACCGAGGTGGGTGTTGGTGCAAGAGGCCAGACTCCGTGTTGGGGAGTTAAGAATGGGAGCCCCCCCCTCCCTCGAGCAGAAACCTGCATTAAGCCACAACTTCAGTTGTTCCTCAAAGACAGCAAGCCCCATTATGGCTGGCTGGCCAGAGGCTGCTGCCTTCTGCCTGGAGGCCTCAGAGCTCTTTGCAGAAGAGGCTACCAGAGCTGCGGCCTTCGCTTGTCCAGCTGCTTCAAATCCAGGTTGTTGGCTGGCTCCCTTTTCAGACCCTTTGCAGAACCGGGAAACCCCTTCTCGAGAACTGTCTCCCCATGAGTCCCCCACGTCCGGCTGGGCTGCCTTGGGGCTCTCCTATAAAGTTCAGTGGCCTTTGCACATCCTCTTCACTCCTGCCGTCCTGGAAAAGTGAGTGTTGCCTTCTCTGGGCCGGTGGGAAGTGGGAGGGGGTCTTCTGCTGGTATTCTGGGGGCTTTCTGCCCTGAAGCTCAGCCCAATCAACTCTTGGCTGCAGGTACAACGTGGTCTTCAAATACCTGCTGAGTGTGAGGCGAGTCCAAGCCGAGCTGCAGCACTGCTGGGCTCTGCAGATGCGGTGCAAGTGCCTGGAATCCAGGCGGACGGATGCCATCAAGTGGCAGCTGCGCCATCACATGACTTTCCTTGTGGACAATTTGCAATATTACCTGCAAGTAAGTGTTTGCCTGGGTGGCTGAAAAAGGCCCGAACGGCTCAAGTTGCTTTGTTCTCAGCTTTTTCTGCTGGCAGCTGCTGGCTGAAATTGCTCTCATAACTTCTTACAAGTATTTCTCTACTTTTCCTTGACCCTCAGTGTTAAAAGTAATGCTTCTGGTTTGCTTTCTTTCAGGTGGATGTCCTCGAGTCTCAGTTCTCACAGCTCCTTCAACAGATTAACTCTACCCGTGATTTTGAGAGTATCCGACTGGCCCACGATCACTTTTTGAGCAATCTCCTGGCCCAGTCCTTCATTCTCTTGAAACCAGTAAGTAGCTCCTATTTGTGTACATTGTCATCAACCGTTTCCCGTCTTGGATCCTTGGAATACGTCCTCCTGGTCTGTGCATGCAAAGCTTGAAGGAAATATGGGGGAGGGTGACATGCCCCCACCTTTGGCTCACTCATTCCCCCCCCCCAATAGATGGTTGATTTAGTTGAGTGATTGGGTAATTGGTTCCCCTGAAGAACTGCTCTTCCTGATAGCATTTTCTTTTCCTGAATATTCCACTGGAATCAGCCTTCCAGCAACTTCAGTCCGTTATCCCATCTTGTGCCCTCTCTTACGGTAGAAAATAGATCTAGGCCACTTTTTGTTACTGACCTCCTGTTAGGTACTTGAAGAGGGCCTTTCTGTCTCGCTTCAATTTTACTTGTTGCTCATCTTGAGGTCATCTGTTCTAGCAAGTTTGAATCCTTTACAGTTGCATGGACACTCCCTCAAACTAGGAGTTATCAATACAATGATTAAGCCCTGTAAGTTAGGAATTAGTTCTGCTGACATAAAGTTGCATTTGCCTTTTTGCAGTCTTACCAGGCTGCTAGTTCACAGTTTGCAATCAGCTAAGTCTTCTAGATCTTTAAGTCTTTAAGTATGATTGTCCAGCTGGATATTTTCCTTCAAAAACTGCATTTGATTTCTAGCATTCAATATTATTTTCAGTCCAATTCTATAATGTATCAAGATCATTTTGCTAGATTTCTTCTGTTCTTAGTGTCCAATTAGTTCTGCAATGTCTGCAGATTTGTTAAGCATTCTCTCCATACCTCATCCAAGTTGTTAAAAAAGTGTTGAGTTCACAAAACCCAGAGCTGAACTGATTAATATTTTCATTGGTAAAATTGGTTTAGAATAATAGTTACAACAACTGTGGGAAGATAAATGAGTACATAATAATATAACCCACTTCTGATCATTATTTTGTAGGCTTTTCACTGTCTGAATGAAATTTTAGATCTCTGCCATAATTTTTGTTCGTTGGTCAGCCAGAACCGAGGGCCCCTAGATGAACGGGGTACAGCCCAGCTCAGCATCCTGGCTAAGGTAGGTACACAGTCACATACACAGACACACACTGAAGAGCCAGCCATTCCCGTGGCCTGGGCCACGGATCACATGTTAGAGACCCCTGCTCTAGAAGGCTGCTCTGACGCGAGTCTTTCCCTTTGCAGGGCTTCAGCTGCCAGTCCTCCCTTCTGTTCAAGATTCTTTCCAGTGTTCACAACCACCAGATAAATTCTGACTTGGCTCAGCTGCTGTTACGCCTGGATTACAACAAGTACTACACTCATGCTGGAGGCACTTTGGGCAGGTAAGGCCAGCACCCCAAAGCAGAGCATGCTCCTCTAGTCACCTTCCAACAGAACCAGTGGGGAACACCTGGCCAAAGGCAGTGTTGAGCCCTGTGGCTTCCCCTCCGGTCTCTGTGCCTAGATGGCTCGGATGCCCTCCAGGATATGTGGCATGGGCAACAGGTGTGCTGTCCACTCCCTTTTCCCTTTCACTTGCTTCCCTATCACACACTGGGGTAACCGCAGAAGTAGCAGCTGCCCTCTGCATCCCAGGTGTTTTGTGATTAGTTAGATCACGCTTGTAATCTGTCCATGTATTACAATATATATCTTAATTTGTGTATAATTGGCTTCATCCCTGTCCTCCTTTTGAATTACTTTTCTTTCTCTACAGTGTGGGGCTGGAATGATTAGCCCACAGACAGAATCCGCGGCCACGCTTTTCAAGAAGTGTCCTGGTCTGCAATAGTAGCAGTTACATTCCAGCCACTGGTGAAGGATGATGGAGGCGTGAGATTTGCCCTCAGAGCAACTGGGCCTTGTTTCTTGCAGGGCAATCTCAGCACTTGCAAATGGAGCTTTTTATATTAAATAGCTTTTGGGGGGTGCTGTCCTTGGGCCTCTTGTGAAGCAGCCGCTTGCTTTAGGCTCCCAAATGCAGTCAGTCCTTTTTGCTGTGACTGCAGAGCCAGAAGTCCAGCCCTTCGACGCGGTCACCTTCACCATTGCTAAACCAAAATCAGTTGATAACTATAATGTTATTAAAATAATTTTTGTTCTATTTCTGAAGATGGAGTAGTATGTGAAAAGTAACCTGGCTTTGGAGATTTCAGCTGCTAAGGCTGTTTTTCTTTGCTTCTCTGGCTCAGAGGGGCTATTGTCTGGATACAGGGACTGTGCTGAAGACACACAGTTTGAACCAGGCCAAGAGGCTATCAACATTTGCTGCCTCTGGTGGGAAACAACTGCCAAAATATAAGACGAGCCATTTTATTTCCTAACAAAACTGCTGGAGCCCTTAATGAAAAAGAAAGTAACCGATATTGTCTTTTTTATGCAATCAATTTTTTTTCAAGGAGATGGCCTGGAAATAGGGGGCGTAAGAACAAAGGTGGAAGGGCTACAGTGCTTCATCTGATTTTGAGATAAATATGCCGATTCAGGCAAGTGTCCCAGAGATAGAAAATTAAACACTCTCAATTGCTGTTGCTTCACAAAGCCTAGAAAGAAAATCAAATTTTTGGCAGTTATCCCATCTTACCGTGCTCCCTTGCGTTTGCTGCTCTTCAAATCAGCTTTTCTAAGTATATTTATTTAGACTGGTCTGTACGGCTTTTAACTTAACTTCCTCTTCTTGCACACCTGGGATTCAGCAAGTTTGTCTGGAGGTTTTGCTGCAAGAAACCTGCTGCTGCAAAAAGGGAGGAGAGGAGCATACGTTTGTAATTTCCCAGCCCGTTGCGTACCAAGAGCACTCACACTAAATTTCCTTCCTGGTTCACATAGCACAGCTTCTTGCATTGTGATAACAAATTCTATATTCTATAGCAGAGGTCTCCAACTTTAAGACTTGTGGCCTTTAACTCCCAGAATTCCTCAACCAGTATGGTTGGCTGGATGGAAGTAATGGATGATAAATCCTTCCATCATACAAGTAATAGTATTATGATAGCCAAGATAAGAAATCACATTTATTTCATCATAAAAGTTCACATTAAAACTATATACAAGCACGCCATGCATAAGTCAAACAGCACAAAAAAATTTAAAATCTAGAGAATGATCACCACCACAAAACAAAAAGGGAGCTTTAACAGGGAACATAATCATGTTGATATTTAGGATATTTAAAACCAGCTCTCTCCCCAGCAATGAGGCTCTGGATCACCCACTCCTGGGTTACTACTGGCAGCTGTAATGCTTTTGCACAGGGCACCATGGCAGCTGGGTAGGAAGCATCTGTCACCACCACATCAAACACACCCAAACTCACATCTGTAAGAACAGAAAACAATGGCTGTCAGTTTCTAGCATTGCATATCCCACTCTTAACACTTTTCAATGAAAGGGTGATCTTGCAGGAGACTCCCGCAGTTTCTCAAAAGGATCCTAAGAATCCTGTAAGAATAGAAAAGGTGCCATTTAACTTTTTTTACGTCAAGCCCTTCTTTACGCAGAGGCAAAATACGCCTTCAACTGCAGCACACAATCAGGGGGGACGCTGTTCCAACCCGCTCTCAAAAATGCTTGAACAGTGATTTGCCCTGTCACCCCTTGCCAGAGAGCCGGGTGCCTATACCGTTCTTCCAGGTTGAGGATTCCTGCTGCTTAACCGAAGCAGCTCCTCCCATCATCAGAATCTCCGACCAGAGTTCCAGGAAGTTTTGGGACTCGTCGGACACCAGGAGTACCTTCAGCCTCTGGAAAGGATTTCTCCGTGGGTGCCTAAAAAGAAGAGCAGCGACGCATCCGTGGGCATCGCTGAACACCAGAGGTGCTCCTGTCGTGACAGCAGCGTCTCCCTTTTCCCACTTGGGCTGAAGTTGGTTGGCTCCCCCAAGGCCTAAGCACCACAAGGTCCAGGCCGCCTCCCTGCCTACCGCCAGGCACTCACCACTCCAGCAACCGCTCTTCCTCCAGGCTGTAGCCAGCCGGCAACAAGTAGTTCTTGTAGTTCTGAATCTGGTTGGCGAGGCAACTGTCATGGACCCACATGTGAGACACACACGGTATTCCCCGGGCAAGGCACAGGAAATACTTCCGGGTGCGGCAGTGCTGGTCTGCTATGAGGAGGCAGTCATAGGCTGCGCTGCACTGGATCAAGAAGGGGGTGGGAGGGGGTGTCACCTTGATGCCAGTCCTTCCAAGCAGCTACCGCCACAAATGGAGGTCCTCAAGAGATTGGCAGGCATTCCAGAATTCTTGGGGGGGCCCACTTTGTCTTGTTCAATACACTTGCATCTCGAATAAGAATGAATAAGAATCTACCCGAGTGGGTTTGGCTGCCCTAGAGGCATGTTGCCCACTCCCATACACCGCCGACTCTGACCTGGCTTTCGTTGAAGTCCTCAAGGATGAAACCGCCTCCTGCTTGGAGTTGTAGCTCAGTGTAGGGTTTGTCGTAAGGTACTCTCTCCACAAATTCTGGAACATGAAAATATATTGGACAATTCTTAACTTTTCCAGAACATACAAAGCTCGGCGGAGCAACCAGCATTGCACACTTCATCAAGGGCCTTCAATAACACCTCAGAGCAGATCATAAAGTTCAAGAGAACAATCTTCTTCCCTGGGGCACCTGCACCTGTGCACACCTGTGCACAAAAGTGTGGACTGCAGTGGTTGCTATAAGGAAATGCAGAAGCTCGGTTTTGGGAAAGCAGCAGAAAATGGATAATCAACGAGGGGGGGGGGTGTCTTTTAATACTGGTTGGACATCTGACTTGAGTGCCTCAAAAGTTTCCTTCTTGTACAGAAGGAGCTTCATCCTGCTATTCTTTTCTCAGCATGCTTTCCTTCAAAGGTCTCTGGTATTTTGAGCTTGCAGTGATGGAGAGCCCCAGTGATTTCAGTGTATTTCTGTCACTGTGAAGCCTCACTGACCGCCCTCACTCTTGCAGATTTAATCCAGAGATTCTGAAGCTCTCAAGTATTTTTTTTTGTTCCGACACACACACACACACCTCTCGTTTTGGGGGCCATCCCATGACAGGGATCTTCCCATCCTGCCTTTGAGAAGAGTGTGAGATGCCAATGAAGGAGAATATTACATATTAACAACACCCCCTTCCCTCGCGCAAGGTGAGTCTAACTTTAATGCAATAAGTCGTAACACCACAAAGACACCTCAATTATCTACAACTAGAGAATTTTGAGTGCTTCAAAAGGACCAACACACATGGATACCAGCAAGCCAGGTGGCCTCACCTTCTTCTTCTTCACTGCTCACTGTAGTCTTTTGATGACTAGAAAGCTTATCTGTTGCATTCGCCACGGAGAGAAGAAAGGCATAGCCCAAAAACAGAGTTTTGTTCTGGGGCAAAGGACCCCATCGGTGATCAAGTGCCAAGGGTTCGCCTGAGGACTTTCCACTTCCTGATGGGCTTGCCAACTCCCTGGCATTCGCAGTTCCTGCAGACCAAGAGAGAAAGGTCAACTCTTGCCCCTTGCCGGGTCTTCCCAAAAATAACCCCAGAGCGAAAGAAGAAAGAGCCTGAGGGACACCCGCAGGGACATCCCAAGATGCCTTCTCAGTGTGGGAAGAAGTAAACGGAGGAGCTCATCAGAATCGCAGCCACCCAGGTTCAGGAGAGGGCACCAAAGACCAGGATCACCTGAGCGAGCCTTACCTGCTTTGGACAGTACCAGTCGCCGCCCTCGCTTGGCTGGCGACTGCTCCTCCTCTGAGACAGCAGCCAGTTTCCTTTTACTGGAAAGAGGCTCCGGGCTCTTGCGGACGGGAGTTGTGCTACCACTGGCGGGGCCGGGTGAGCCAATGCTGCGTCTCTTCCGCTTTCCCTCCACCAGGTTATCTGGGTCCAACGGGTAAAGCAGAGTCAGCTTCCACCTCCTGGCACAGGGCAGCCACAGCCTTCCTGCAGCCCTCCCCTGGGTGCACCATCCCAGCTGACCAGCCCACATCTTTCTAGCCCTGCACAAAGGCCAAGCGCACAGAAGGCCAGGACTTCCTCTGTGTTGTGGTCTCCAACCCAGCCACTCCGCTCTGGCCACCTGGGAACGTGGAATGTGGTCCCCATCTGGGACGCCTGTGTCAGGGCCGCACCTAGGCTGATATCGGCCGCCCTGGGCAGAGGAGTGGCAGGCTGGCAGGGGCCAAGCCCAAACTGCTCCCGGAGTCTGTTCCCTTGCTCCAAAGACAGGATAACCGCCGTCCGCCGGTACCACTTCCGCTGTCCATCTTTCTCGATGCAATAGAACAGCTCTCCTGCCTCCTTCCGGTGGCCCTTGACCACACCTGCAGCAAAGGCAGAGCTACAGGCTGGGGACCCAATCTCGCTCCCTCCCCTCGTCCCACCACCCCGAGCGAAGGGCATCTCCCGAACCGGCAGACGGTTACCTGCACTGAAGTATTCATCCTCGGAGAGCGCTGTCACCTCCGTTTCCAGAGGGAGGGGGTCGCACAGAAGGACATCTCGGGCCAGAACGTCGCATTCATAGCCATCGTCAAAGAGCAACCTGTACTTGGCTCCGCCCACATCCTGCGTGATAGTCCCTGAGTAGAAGTAGCCATTGGAGGACCACTTGGCTACCACCCGGAGGCCCACGAGGCAGCTCCCAGGGGAAGGGAGCCTGGGATTATCAGAGACGCTCGGCTGCTCCTGCAAAGGGATTTCGGGGGAGCCACTGCGGCATGGAGGGGGGTCAGCTTGCTCCTGTCCCTCCAGATGTGGACCCAGGCTGGGCTGCCCGTCCAAAGAGGCAGTGGTTGAAAGATCTGCCTCAGCCTGCATGGAGCCCCTGCAGAAACACGGAGAGGGATTATAGGAGGCTCAAAGCCCTGCCAAGAAACCTTTGCTTCCATTGCCACGGCTCTACCTGGCTCCAGTTGATCGGGAAGTGGGGCGGCCCCTTCGCCCTCGCCCACGGGGAGTGAGAGGTGCACCTCCACACTGCTGGTTGCTGGGGCCTGGGTCTTCCACCTCATGGTCCGCTGCACCTTTGCCATGCTCACGATGGGCTGGGCAGAAGCTGGTCCCCCTCTTAGGGCTGGGGAGATAAGAGGCAGCTTAGCTTCCCCGCTCGGAAGCCTCTCAAGTTCACAACACATTAGTTATGGACATAAAAGCTCCTTTTCCTTTCGGAAAGCCCTGGAACTGGCTAAAAATTAAAAGATAAAAGTCTCTCCAGAAAAAAAAAAGGTGGTAAAATTTTTATAGTCCAAAGTCAGTGATTGAGATGGGTGGCCAAATATATTAAATAAATAAATGTAATATTCTTTTTCCGCATTACTGACTTCGGAGGGAACTTTCAATAAAATGTTGGCCTTCACAAAGTTTTGCCAAACATCTGGACTCTTCACATCTGTTTATCTACATCTGTCCTCAACACGTTAAACTACACTTGAAGTTTTAGAGCTCAGTTTCTGAACTCGTGACATTCTCTTCTTTCAAGAGGTCAGTTGACTTTCTCACACCAAGAATGGCAGAACCAACGTCCGTGCAAACTTCCCCCACCCACCTCGGCTTCTTGACCGTGGGCAAGGCCAAGTCTTGAGAGCCCCCTCTTCGGGCTGCAGAGTTTGCGCGGCTGCGAGTGGCAGACAGAGCACTGCTTCCTCCACTGGAAGTGTGTTGAGGTCCCGACGCCTTGGAGGAAAAGGAGCTGATGTCCCCAAGGTCTCCAGAGGTCAGAGAAAAGGACCCAGTGCGGGAAGGAGAGACGTCCACCTCACACTCATAGCAATCCACGTGGGGCTCCTCTCGCTCCTGAAATAGACCAGGTTCCAAATTGGGAGGGGGGGGGAAGCGCACTGCAATCCTCATCGCCCCCTCCACTTGGGCACCCAGGCATCCATCTTTATCAGAAGTCCTGTACTCAAGAACAGTATTTTTATGCCATTTTGAACGTGAAACTCTGCTCACGTTCTGCTGTCATTCCAGGACATCTCTGAAATAACAGAGTATAAGAGAGTTGGGGGTCTTGTAGTCTGACTCTCTGCTCAAGCAGGGGACCCCGTGCCATTCCAGACAAATGGCCGTTCAATCTCTTCTGAAATAATAGTGCCACCGTCCAGCAAAAGCAGCTTTCAATTTCATTCTCATCCCACAGATAAAAAGAAAAGAGCGCAAAACAGATTTTACTTCCTGGAGAAAGAAGACATTTCACACCCATCCCTATCTTAAATGGTAGATCTGGGCTGGAGTAGGAATGGCTCCCTCTTAGGTTCCTTTCCTCCCTCAGCCCCCCCCCTCCTCTTTCTGGCTCTGAACATCACTCCCTTTGATGGGTGAGGCCCTCAGGCCATGCAGCCTCAGCCTTTCCAACTGATGGGCTTAGGACCTTCCACGGAGCATACAGGCCTGGCTTATCATTGTAGCCTGGATCTGGGGTGCACCCTCAAAGACACAGGCTTGGCTGGGAGAACCTAAATATACCAGAGAATATTGTTGCTAAACATTTTTATGTGCTCTGGAGGAGTGGAATAACTCAGCCTGCCAGATTAATCGAGCACAGGCAGCAAAACTGCCTTCCACCAATAAAGTCCTTCACCCGGGAAGGAGCTTCGTCTTTGCCTTGGCTCTCAGGCAAATGGGGGGGGGGGAAATGCCCAGGCCTTCCAGCCTGACCTCCTCTAGCTCTGACCACTTTCCTTCACTTTCATTCCTGTCCCCCTTCAGAGGCGCCTAGAATCTGGATCTTTCTGGATCTGACTGAGGCGCCTGGTTCACTTTGCAAGCAAAGATGGCTATCCCTATTTTGAAGAGAGCAGAATAGGGAAGAGCCTTTGACAACTCCATGGCCTCGTTTAGTTCTCATTTAATTCTGGAAATGGCTGCCACGGCCTTTGTCTCAGGGATCCTCTAAAAGACTGACATCTGACAGCATCGCCCTTGAAGAGATCGTGCTGGAAGCTGTGGGGTCCACAGCGTTACTGCTGGCTAATTGGAAACATCCTACCTCAATCACCTGTCGGTCCACTTCGGTGCCATCTTTGTAGTAAACATCCGTGATGACGCGTGTTATGAGGGTCCGCACTTCCCGAATTGTTCTCACATGGCGCTGTAGGACTCTACCTGCTGGTGGGTGTGGCAGTTCGAATTCTTCCTCCTTCTGAAGACAAAAAGAAAATCCAAAATATTTCCAGACATCCTTTCATCAAAACCATGTAAGCTGGGTTTGGACTGAAAAGTTTACTAATTGACTGCTGCATGTAAACTAGTCCTTCTTGCTTCCAGTTCTAATCTACCCCTAAAAGCTCACTAGATTTAGCTAAACAGAGTCTCAACAACAGCAGTTATCAAGTCTGGCCAATTCTGAAAGAAAGCTAAGCAGGATCAGACCTGACTGGTATTTAGATGGGAGCCTACCAGGAAATTGAAAGGCTACAGACTAGCCTGACAAGTCAAGCACATGAAAGACCTTCAGAGGTTGGCAGTGGCAAACCACCTCCGGGCTGCTTTGTGAGAATTACATGGATATTTTAACTGGGATTCCCCTTTCTTTCCTCTGAAGAACTATTTTTAGACAATAGGGCATGGGATATTTCTCAACAGAACTGCCGCGAGGAATAGCTAAATCCATTGCACATTGAATACCTGGTTGATTCTCCTCCTAATAATTCAGAATCATAACCCCTATTTCACTCTATATCTATGGCACCAGCTTATTAGAAAGAAAAACAAAACAGATAGGAGGGTTCCTTGGTGTTCTCTGAGCGGGGTTGTTTTCTTGCAGCCGTTACATGACCCAACTAGGTAACATCATCCGTGCAGGGAGTGGGGTTTGCTCTCAGTTGATGTTCCAATGGCTTCTTGCTCTATCAGTGTTGGTGTTTTGGGTCTTAGAAGTTCTTGGTTGGGCTGTTTACTGTTGACTTGTCTGGCAATTCCTTGATTGCAGTATTGTTTATGTCTTGATTGCGGGTCTGATGTTAACCTTGATGTTAACCTTGGTGTTAATCTCTGCTCATCTGGGTGCTGATTGCTGGCAGGGAGTGGTCTTTTTGTTCCCTTTTTGCACAATATGTACCTGTTGTTTATGTGTCTATTGGTGCTGATTTGTAAGAGTATCAGGCTTCCAGAAAATCTCTAGTGTTTTTGAACCTGGCTTGGTCTAGGATGGTCATGGTTTCCCAGTTGAAGCTATGGTCAAGTCTATCCATGTGTTGTGAAATTAAAGATTTTTCATTATGTCTTCTAACTGCTAGTTGTGTTCCTGGATGCGTTCTGCCGGTCTTCTGCCTGTTTCTCCTGCATATTGGCTGTTGCAGTCTTCATTTATACTGTATGTTGTAGCCATTGGAACATCAACTGAAATCAAACCCCACTCCCTGCTAGCATGGATGATGTTACCTAGTTTGGGTCATGAAATGTCTGCAAGACAACAACCCAGCTCAGAGAGCACCAAGGACCCTTCATTTCAACCCTGAGCTACACATATTCTTTATTGGTAAAACAGACAGAATCTAAGCCTTTTACACATAAGAGATGTTAAAAAGCATTTACACCTAAAATTGAGAACATAAGATTATCTGTGCTATTGACAAGTTTATTTCTATAGGATTCCTGTTCAAATGCTCTATTTTTCTCCTTTTGCTTTTTGTAGCACAGACACTTGAACATTATCACTTTCATTCAAATACATTTAAACCACAACCTACCTCATTGCAGCCATAAGCAGAATACAAGCAACCCCAAAGGCAGAAAACACAACAATAAAAACCTGTTGAAAAAAATGTTATGTATTTACCATTGCCATAGCAACGTGTTAGCCAAAGGCCAGTCCAATGAAAAATCCTACTTGCCCACTGACGGTCACTAGAAAATGGCCACCACCGGCCTTCTTTGGAAACAGCCAAGATGACCCCAAGGAGCTTTGGATGCTGAAAGGACCAGGGAAGACCCTTCCCAAACCTGACACCACTTTCATTTCGGAGTGCGCTTATTTCCAGATAAAATGGCTGATGCTTTATAGAGGCCCTAAGAATAAGTAAGAATGCTGCTGCACACTTGTGTAGCTGACACCGACAATCATGTCATTCAGACACCAAACGCTCCTTCATCTGCCAACCAGCAACATCTCTACGGCATCCCTTATTTCTCACTGACCGGCTGAGCTGCACTGGCCTAAATACTCAGTTCTCACCCAGAATTCCTCCACAAGGCCCCCGGTAGATGGCGAGCGAGCAGCTGGTGTTGCTGTGGTGGGCAGGGGGAGAGAGCCACCCAACTGCCACTCCAGGATGCGCTGGCAAGAAGAGTCCCAGCTCTCCCTCATAACTTGCAGTCACCTAATGCCAGGCATTCTGCCCCCCAGGCTGGTACTTTGGCAGGCCTTTGCAGGCATGGCACATGGACCCGGGCCTTGACTGCCCCCTCCCTGACCTAGGACAGCCTCTGGAGGCCACCCAGAGCTGCTGCTGGTCCAGAAGGGGCTTGCAGGACTCCCATGGCAGGGTAAACCCCCTCCTAAACTTCTTATCCCCAGGAGGGGGCTTGGGAGAAGTGGCCCAAAGTAAGCCTTTTTCTGCTGTGCCCTCACATTCTGGAACTTTCTTTCTGCATGGCCCCCTCCCTTGTGGCTTTCCAAACACCACCTAAATGCCCAAAGCCTTTACCTGGCTGGTCAAGGGGAGGAGGGGCTGGGCACGCCTTCACTGTTTTACATCAGCTCCTAAAAACAGAAACGGGCTCAGGGTTTTCTAACTGAGGCGGTTCATAAAAACTGTAAACAAATAAACAAACTTGAATGGTAGTCTCCTGAAATATTCAACACTGGGATTACCTGAGGAGTCTGAATATGCAAAAAGAAATTATTTCTCCTTCGTAAATTTCCCTGCTGCTGTCAGGCAGCTGCATCAGAGCCACCTGGACGTGGCTTCTCCAAATGGCCCCGTCCCCCCCCCCTCACCTGACAGGGCGAGGTCTCTGGGGAGCTTCTAGGCCGCCACATAAAGTCCCGCTCTGTTTGCACACTGGCGCTGCGTTGCTGGAGCGCTGGGCAGGCCATGCTGGTGCCCACTTCCACCGTAGCGGCAGAGGCCGTCTGCGTGGCTGCTGACATGGGGCCCGCTGGGTCTGGGGCCTGGGTGCTTTTGCCATTGCTGGATCCAGACTCTGGAACGGTCTTTTCTCCTGGTGCCCCCACTGGGCCCGACTTCTTTATGGCTCTCTGATTCTCCCCAGGCTGAAGTGGGGCAACGTCAACCTCCATGGCCTCTCCCACCTCAGTGCAGCCTACCGCCTTCTCTTCGGCCATCGGCTCAGAAGGCGGGACTTGTCTGCCACCCAAGGGGACACATTTCTGCTGCTCCTGCCAAGTTTGTGACGGTTCTTCTTCTTCTTGGGAACTTGGGAACTTGAACAAGTCACCCCTAAAATCAAATAACAGAAAAGCAACTCTGTTGGATCAGGCACAATAGCAGACAGATGCTTCCCTGAGGGCTCTATCCCTGCACAAGGAAGCGGCCAGAGGCTCAGAAGGTCCAGGCAGGAGCCAGAGTCAGAGGCTTTGCCCAGCCTTGCCTGAATAGCGAAGACGGCTGTCCTGGGCCTGGAGCCTTTTCTTCGGGTTGAGGTCCACAGACTCGAGCAAAGACAGACAGCGTTTTCTGAGAACTGCAGACAGATGCGAGAGAGAGGGAGGGAGGGAAACTCATAAAGGACTGATCTTGCCACAGAAGCCAATACACGTTAAGCTTCCCTTCTTCTGCCATCCTGGACGGATTCCCCCCAAAATAAAGACGCTTGGGGGGTGCAAAACATGGCAGGGCCAAGGGACGAACTCTTTCCTGCCAGCGGTCTTACCTGGGGTCGCTCACTGTGGCCAGCCCATTCGTCCTTTCCCTCGCTTCAGGCTCTAAGGGGAGCAGGGAGAAAGAACAGAACACGCTGACCTTCAGACAGGAACCATCCTTTCTCCAAACAAAGCCCAGGCCAGGAGCCGCATCCCGCTCTCATCCAAGGCAGCCACCTCAATGTCCCCTTTTCGCAACTGGGTCTCCCAGGTGAGCGGGCAGGGGGCATCCCAATCACTGGGGGCAACTAGCAAAAAAAACAAAGCCAGAACCACCTGGGCCAGCCCCCCCCCACTCCCCATTCCTGGGGTGGCCTCTCTTACTCTCCAGGCTGAAAGGCAGAGGCTCGTCACTCTCTTCCATCACGGGGGTCACCAGGGTCCCACGCAGGCAGAGCCCCTCTTCCTCTTCCTCTTCGCAGGCCATCACAGCGCTGCCTTGGGAGCTCTCCTCAAGGGCTGCAGAGCCAGCTGATCCAGCCCCCGCCAAGACGCCATCTCTGCCCTCTGGCCCCACAGCAGGGTGCTCGGGGTCACTTCCCGCCCCTGAAACAAGCCAAGGAAAAGGGAAGCTTCAGAAGGGCTCCTGGGGCCTCTAAAGCAGAGCCAGCAGCAACCCACAGCCGGCTTCTTCTTATCTGCAAGATCCACGGAGATGGGTGCCCACCTGGGCTTCCTCTCCCAGCACCACAGCTGTCATTTAGGTAACATGCCAAGCAGCCCCAAAGCTCTGGCTGGGCAAAACCACCTCTGGAGGGGATTTCTTCATAGTTCAGGCAAAAATACCATGCAGAGCTTCAGCCCCCCTCCCCCGGCTTTTGGGTCCGTCACCCAGAAAGGCTCCCACGGAAACCCTCTTCCTGCCCCACGGGAATCCATGCTCCACTTACCAATGGGAGTGCTGTGCCTGAGGCCTTCCTTGTGCTGGCCCACCAGAGGCGGGGTGAGGGCCTCTCTCTCTTTCGCCAACGAGATACGAAAGGGCGGCTCTGAAATGACAAGCAAAACAGATCAATTCACCCTTCCGCCTTCTTGCTTCTCCTGTCTTCATACCAAGCAACGGATCAAAGCAGCCCTCCTTCAGATGGGATCCCCTGGTTGCTACCACCCTGGATCAGGGTCCTGCTTGGTGAACATAGGTTCCTACCTGGTGGGACACGGGCATGCAGAATCTCCCCAGGAAAACTACCAGTTCTTCTCTGGAGCTGGCTACTCCCCTCCTCCGGTGGGGGCTCAGAATCGGACTCTTTCAGCATCATTCCAGGATTAATCCTTCGACCCTTGCTCTGCACTTCCAGCACAGGCTCGTTGGGATTGTCCCGAGGACCTTGCTCTAGCTTGCCTGACCCCACGAGTGCCGGCTCGCCAGTTACATGTGGATCGTTTTGGGGAAAGGCTTCCCCAACAGCAGAACATTCCGCTTGTTCTACTGCCTGAGAAATTGTCAAACGAAGAGAAAGTCCTTCATCCAGCAAGGCGACTTCTTCTGCCTTTTCACAGGGAGTGTCCGGGACAGCGTCACACTCCAGGAACAAAGATTCCTTGGTTGGCACCCTGCCTTGATGGCCGAGGTCATCACAAGGTTTGTCCAGGGAAGTGCTTTCTGCCGACAGTACAAATGAGGGCCGACTCTCATCGGCCTCCTGTTCACTACAGCCATCAGGCAAGCAAAGCTTCTCCTCCAAAGCACAAGCAGCAGCAACGCCAGTGGTCTCCTTCTTCTCCACTGGGGTCACCTGGCTATCCTGACTAACAGAGAGGGCCAAAATACAGCTGTTCTCTTCGGGTTCTGCAAAAGAGGCTGATGTTGCAGCCTCCGGCACTTCAGAGTCATCAGAACATCCTCCTTTCTCTGCTCCCTTCTTACAGCCTTCCTCCAGGCTTGGAGTTGGGAGAAAGGTGTCCTGCAAAGGAAAAGAAAAGGGATGCCATCCCTCTTGCCACTCTGCAACCAGGAGCCAGGTGGAGGCTTAGTCTCACAAAGTGTCTCCCGCTACACACCAAGAAAGCTAATACTTGGGGTGCAGACCCATACGTGATCCAAGTTCATGCATGGATGACTGCTCTTCCCAATGCCCCATAGAGCAAGCCCCACTTATTTAAAAGAGCAAAGTACAATTTAAAAAAACACAGTTAGAGCAAGACCGTAAGCAGCATCTTGTGGCTTCCAGGTGAAATTCTATGGCAGACTAGCTATCCCTGACAGACCTCTGCAAAACCCAGTTGGCTCACTTATCATGGACTCTAGAACCAATTTATAACTTTTTTGAAATGCGTTTTTCTGGATTCTGTTGTTGTTATTCTGTCTCTCACTGTTCAAATAAACCTACCATTAAAATTACAGACTGATCATTTCTTTGTCAGTGGGCAAACGTACAAAATCAGCAGGGGATCAAATACTTTTTCCCCTCACTGTAACTGTCAGAAATTTCTCCTTAGTTCTAGGTTGCTTCTCTCTTTGACCAGTTTCCATTCATTGCTTCTTGTCCTGCCTTTAGGGGCTTTGGAGAATAGCTTGACTCCCTCTTCTTTGGGGCAGCCCCTGAGATACTGGAAAACTGTTGTCATGTCACCCCTTTTAGCCTCTTCTTTTTTCTTCCTCATTTTACATTCAGTTGTATTAGTTTTTATCTTCATTTTTAAAACCTTTAATAAAATTATTCTAAAAAGTCCATAAACGTAATACGGCTCTTCTCTGCCAGCAAGAAAGCCTTCTCTTTTTAGGGAAAGGGCTAAAACAATCTTCCCCCCAGGAGATCGTTTCTAGGCTGACAATTGTGCTTTTTCAGAATCCTTTTGCCACAGAAAAGGCCTGTAGAAAGGAGAGGCCCATTTGCCCGGCTGCTCCCTGCATTCCTCCCAGCAGCAGCCAGGCAGCCACTTACGTGAGAGAATTCGGGCTGGGATGGCAGAGGGATGGAGGGCAGCAGGACAGCCTCTTGAGGAGCTGGAACAGAACCCCGAAGGGTGCCTGCCGTCTCCAATGTTGGACTTTCCTGCTTTCCTGGTTAAAATTGCGGAAAAAAGTGGAGATTACAACCTCTAGAAAACTGAGTATGCTCTTGACTGCTGTGATGGCTGTCACAGTACATGGGATTTTCTCAAAAAATTCCCAGAAATCTCAATTAGTTCAGTTGGTTCAAATGTGGCAGCCCAAGTTTCGACTTGCACACAACTTCACCTCTCTTGCAGGAGCTGCACCGGCTCCCGATCTCCTCCTGGGTCCAATTCAACATGCTGGTTGACCCCTTCAAAGCCCTACATGGCTTGGGGCCAGGTTATCTGGAGGCCTGCCTTTTCCCAGTTACATCCATCTGACCCAGCAGAATGAAGGAGGCAGAGTATGTCACAGGTCCCCTTTCTTAGGTTTATCTAGTGGAACCAAGGAAGAGAGTCTTCTCCACGGTGGCTCCCTCCTTCATATTCTTTCAAAGGGCCCCTTTGAACACTGGTTTTGCCAGTGGGCCTGGGGACCCCAGGGTGATGCGGAGCCCACTAAATGGTTTGTTTGGTTGTTGTCACAGGGAGGCGAGAGCTGGGGTTTTATTTCTGAATGTCTCCTAAAGTCACCCTGAGCTGGGCAGCCATATAAATTTCCTAAACAAATAGGAAACAGGAAAGCCATATTCCTTCAGCCCCATGGTAAACAAAGGAAAGGAACATTGACTACTCCACTGCACTGCCACTCCTAAATGCAAGATGAAGTCAGACTCTCTTCCCCCAAGAACCAAGGGGGCAACCGGGACAGTCCCACGATGGAACAATCTTAACTAATCCTGGCCAAACTAATCAGGCAAAAAGGGATGGCATACCTTCTGCCTCCTGTTCAGTTGGGCTTCTTGGAAGAATAAAAGGCACTGGCTGTAAGACATCAGAAGTTGTTCTAGCAAGACCTGAAGCACAACTAAGGGGGAAAAGAACAGTCAAAAGGTGAAGGCCTCCATCTGCACACCCATTCCTCTACTTCTGCCAACGGAAGACAAGCAAAAGGCTGGATGAAGAGCAAAGTGGGTTCAGAGGCCTCAGGAGAGACAGCCAAGCCATCTCAAAGTATGAATGTTCTGACCTCGAAATCTGCCAGTCCAACTTCAAAACGGGCTGCAAGTAATCTCAAGTTTTAGAGCCAACCTTGAAATATTTTGCACGCCTCAAATTTTCAGAGAAGAGCAAAAACCCAAACAAAATCACCAAAAGGAGAAAGGAGGAGCAGCAAGCAAAGAAACTGGTTAAAAAAAAAAAAAGGAACCATCCCAAAAGGAAGTCACCCATAAAGGGATCTCAATGGGAGAGACATCAGTCAGAAAAGAAAGTGGCAAGCTTCCCACTTACTTGGAAAGAGGTCCTTGTCCAGAGAGCTGAAGGACGTGCAGAGGATCATTCGGAGAGGATGATGAGGAACTTGCCTCTTCTGGTCTAGACATGGTGCAACCACTGCCCGGAGCTATTCCAATTGCATTAAAACATACATAGGGTCACTTCAAACTCCGGGTCCCTGCTGCCAGTGCTGCTTTCCTGCACCTACCCCAAACTGCAAAAGACCCCTGACCCTTCACATGGCTGCCAGCTCTAGGGCTCTGAACAGCATGTGCAGATCGCTCCCCACAAAGTAGCACGTGGGACCGGACCAAGTGGTTTCTATTCCATTTAAGATTTAGCTCACAATAGCTGTATGTACTTTGTTTCTCACCATCCTACTTAAAATTACTATTCATTAAAAAGTCGGTTTACAAAAAGGAGTTACTTGTGGGCCCAGGTGGTTCTGGACCTCTCCTCTCTTGTTATCACCCGCTCCTCAAATACCAGGATAAGCAAAGCAGGCCAGCCTGACTTCAGGGTGGGAACAGTAGGCATGAAAGAGATCAGAGCCGGTCTTTACCTGTTGTGCTGTTCTGGCTAAACATGTCCTCCTGTGTAGAAGAGACAGGCTCAGCATCCTCCAATGGCCAAGGATGAGGGCTCTTCACTGGCGGTGTCCTCTCCAGGAGGAGGCAGGGAGAACCTGGGGTCTCAGGAGTTTCTTTGTGGGGCTGCATTATTCCAGGGACACGGCTGGACATAGAGCTGGAACTGGGGAATTCAAATGCAAATGTTTCTCCCGGCCTAGCATAGGTACCAACCAGTAACTTTTCAGGCAGTCAAAACAAGTGGGATGCACATCAGTTGTACAGGTAAGGCTCAGAGAATTTGGACTTTTCAATTGCAGATAATTTAAAAGCTGCAAACTTGATCCTCTGCGGAAGGATTGAGAGAAATCGCAAAGCCCTCAGAAGAGGGGAATTACAGTGGCATATATCAATTGCCTGAAGGGATACTACACAGGCCAAAGACATCCTTCATCCCAGAACACAGAATAACAATGTGAGTTACAGAAAGGCAACTCCAGGTGAACATTAGGAAAATCATCTTAATGCCAGGAGTAGCCAGACAAAAAACTCTCTGCCTAGGAAATCGCCTTAGGCTGTCCATCTGCACAATTCCTTCCATTGTTGGAATTCCACCATTTCTCTCTACAGGCGGAGTTTCTGTCTCCTGTACTGTCTGCTCAGCTGGCCAGATCTGCCTGGCTGTGTGCTCCGGGTTCCTTCAACAGCATCATCTACCAGGGCCCTGCAAGAGGGCCTTCCTGAAAGCAATGCCTGCCCTCCGGAATGAGATCCCCTCCCCCACATGAGAATTGGGAGGCTGTTCCTGCAGGCCTTTCACAAAAGAGAAGGACTGTCACTTGTGCTATCTTTGCATTTGTTTTAGTTGTGGTGAAAAACAAATAGGATATATTTACCCTTCAGAATAATCACTCCTGGATTTCCTTACTGTATGACAGCCTGCTTTATCTTGGTCTGCAGATGGAACTGAAAAAGAACCAGGAATTGATGTTTATAAACGATGCAATTGCCACAATGGCTTTAGCAGAACATGAGAAAACCTGACTTTAGACTTGAGCAAGTCAGCAACATCAGCCCAGATGAAGGAGGGCTGCTCCACCAAGGCCTTCCCTCCCTCCCCCTTCCAGGGACCCTGGTGCCCAGCAGACACCAAAGCATGGGGGGGGGCGCCTCAATGGACACAGGCATCCCCCGAGGGCGTTGTGCAGTCTCCTAATTCTTTTGTGATCAACCATGCTACTAACGCAAGTAGCTGTGTGAGCCTTAAAGCTGAAACTTTTGCCACAACTGAAATACCCAGAAGAGACTGTTGCCCTTATTTTAAACCAGCCCTTCGAGCGGCGCCTCTGCGCTTGCTAGAGAAACGGGGCTGGCAGCAGGGCCCGGCCCTCCGCGCAGCAACCGCCGATTTCTCGCCCGCCTTAGCCGCCTCCAGTTCAGCCCTCTGCCCGACTGGGCCGGCAGGAGGAGAGCAAGGCGGGGAGAGGAAGGTCCCGGCTTCGCGGCCTCCACCGACAGCGAGGCGGCTCCGGGGCGGGGGGAGGAGGAGGAGCGGCGGAGCCCCCGGGCGCCGCCCCCTCCCCCTCCGCCAAGGCTGCCGAGCCGCCTTGGAGAAGGGCCGCGCCTCCCCGGCCTCGTCCTGGCCTTCCCGCGCTCCCCACGCTGGCCGGAGGGCAGCTCTGCCAGGCGGGGAGCGGCCTGGAGAGGCGCCAGCGCCCCCCTCCCGCTCGCCCCTCACCTTCACCGGCCTCCGGAAAGGCCGGCAAGCGCGGCGGCGGCGGCGGCGGCTCCAGGACCGGGCTTAGCGCCCCTCCGGCCCGCTCCGGCTCCGGCTCCGGCTGCGAGTCCTCCACCAGCAGGCGCGGCGAGTCGGCCACGGAGCAGGCCGAGCCCAGCGGGTCCATGGCGACGCCCGCGGCGGCAAGGCGGTGGGCGGGGCGACGAGGCAGGTCTGCGCAGCCGCAGGCCGCCCGCGCGGCAAGCACCCCCCTTCCCAGACATGCATCGGCGCCTTCTCTCGGAGCACGTGCGCAGGCGCAGCACAGGCCCTGCTGGCGCCACCCCTCCGCGTCCCGGGCCCTTTAGCTACGGCGGGGCAGGGCGGGGCTTTGGGTGGGCGGGGCCTTTCGGTGTGGGAACGCCTCTTCTGGAGAGTCCCCGCGGCCCTCGAGGTTGCCAGTCCAGGCAGGAGAAGGAACCGCGGGCGGGCTTTCCCGCTCGCCTCCCGGGGCCGGAATTCCACCGGTGCGGATGCCGTTGAAGCCGCCTTCGGGCTTCACCACTGGCCCCGTCATCATTGGCGTTGTTTCTGAGGGTGGCTGTTTGATTTGCACATTTGTTCCAGGAACACTAGTCTAGTGGGCAGGATCCTCCCGTGAATGCAGCACAACCACGCATTAAGGACAATAGAATGGATTCTGGGACCGACTGCTGCACCTGTCTGCCCTTAAAGACCCTTTGGCAGCTGCCCTTTCAATCACACTGGCGCATCTGTCGTGGCTTCCCAGGGCTGACTTTGATCTGTCCAGTTCTTTTTGACTCAGCCACCTTTGGACAGAACTGACCTAGGTCGTACATTTCTTCTGAGGCGGGATGTAGAGAGATCACTCAAAGAAGGTGATGGTGCAAGACCCAGATCCATACGCCACTCTGTAGAACTCCCAGAAATCTGGAAACTGCCTTCTTGAGATCAAAAAACAGATCTGCGAACAACTAGCAGCAAACAGTTATAACTAGCAGCCAGTAGGGGTTTCTTGAAAACAGATTGTGCCAAACCAATCTTATTTCATTCTTCAATAAAGTCATTAAACTAGCAGACCAGTGAAATGCCGTGGATGTAGTATACTTAGACTTCAGGAAGGCATTTGATAAAGTAGACCACAACCTACTCCTTGGTAAGCTAGAAAAAGGTGGAATAGACAACATCACCAGCAGCTGGATCTGTAGCTGGCTGGCAAACCGTACTCAACGAGTAGTCTTCAATAGCTCCAGCGCCTAATATTTGGCAGCTTCCGGCCATCCCTTAGGGAGAAAGTCTAGTTTTAAACAACGCCAACTGATTTCACTCTCCGTTTTTAGCTTCTCAACCCGGCCACCTAAGGAGAGCGCCAGAAGACTCCGGGCACCTCCCCGCTAGACTGGGACGCCGACCACGCTCCCCATCGTCACGCACAGCGCCCCGTCTCCCCTCGGAAACGCAGCCGGGGCTTCCTCGGTTTCCCCGGTCCGTTGCAGACAGCCGTTCCCCGGCGTCTCCGGAGCGAGGGCGGCGCGGGCGGCTGGCGAGTGTCGCAGTTGCGGCGCGGACCAGCCTCTCGCCAACCTCGCACGGACACGCGCGCCGGCCCGGCCAGCCGCCTCTGGGAGCCTGGCGGGGCGCGGCCGAGGGCGTCCGCGTGCGCGGGGCAGGGCCAACCTGGGCGCGGCCGAGAGCTTTTAAGAGCCGGCGCCGGCGGCCTCTGCTCAGCGCGAGTCGTGGCTGCGGCTATGGAGGCGCCCGGCGGCGAGCGGCGGCGGCGGCAGCCGCACGCGCTGCTGGCCGTGATCGGAGAGATCGGGACGGAGCCGGAGCGGGAGGCGCTGCGTCAAAGCCTGGAGCGCGGTAAGCCGTCGAGAGGCCGGGAACCGGGCGCCTTCAGCACCTTGGACAGGGACCGCGCGGCCGCTGCGTCGGAGGGCCGGGGCGGTGGGGGGGGGGAGAGCCCGGGCTGCGGGGCGTCCCTGGCGGGCGGGCGGGCGGAGCGGCCCGTTGGGGCTCCCGGGACTCCGCGGACGGGGGGGGGCTCCCAATGGCCTCTCCCGCCCCAAGAACCGCGCGCCCCGGGCCTGGCCCGCGCTCGCCTCCCGAGGAGTTCGGTGGGGAAGCCCCGCGCCGCGCAGACGGAGGAGCGCCCGCCGGCCGCGGCCTAAGGGCCCGACTCCACGGGACAGCCGAGCTCCGAACAGAGCCTTGAACGCCCCGGCGTTTCTGGTGGCGGAGCTCGGCGCCTCGGAGCCAAAGGCGAGGGCACAGCGGGGGCGGGCAAGAGCCGGGCGCGGGGAAGGCAGGACGGCGAGCTAGCCGCCCGGGCAATCTCGGCTGAGCTAGCTTGAAAGTAGCCAAAGCCCCCCGGCCCCCGCCTCGGGGAAACCGCCTCGGGAAAAGGCCTTGCGGGGCGCTTCGGGACCCGCGAGGCGGCTCCCAGCCGGCAAGGAAAGTTTCCGCCCTGCGCAAGGAAGCCGCGGGAACCCGGAAAGGCGAGCTGGCTCCGGCTGGTGCAGCGGCGGCCTTTGGAGAAACTGCTGCAGTGGCGCTGCGCCTTTCCTCTTCCCGGAGTAGCGAGCGAGACGAAGAAAGGAGGCGGGAGAGGCGCCCGGTTTCTCACTGACCCCCTCCAGGAAATCACTTCGGAAGAGCCGTCAGGGCATTTTTTGCTTCCAGGGGCTGCCTAGAAACCGCTTTTGGTGTTCTGGACCAGGCAGTCCAGTCCAGCCTACTGCTCAGAGGAGCCGTCCGGCTGGAAGAACAGACGGAGGGCAATGCCACCCATCTTGCTGACATCCCGTCTCTCCTTCGGAGCTCAAGGTGGTTCTGTAGAGGTCGTCCTCCCCTCCCACTTTGCCCCCACCATAACAACCTTCTAAGTTGGTCTGAGAGACAATGACTCATCCACGGAAGCTTCCATGGCTGCGCTGAGCTGGACTGGGGTCTGCAGCTTCTTAATCTCTGGCCCTTCCCCCACCGCCCCCTCCCGTTTCCCCTTGAATCAGCAGAAAATTAAATCGGCTCTTCCCCTGCTGATCCTTAGGACTTCTTCTGTGTCATGGAGTCATAAATCATACCTTCCACTCAGTGGAGGAAGGCAAACCCCCAAAAGACACCACCCTCTGCTCAAGCACATCTAGTACAGGGGAGGCCACCAACTCTCTGGATGATTGTTTAAAGTGACTCTTAAGAATCAATCAAAATCCATCAGTAAAATCCATTATTCCACATCCTGCAATCTGGAGAATTTCTTTTCTTTGACTCCCCTTCAGATACTTGAAGTGTGTTGATATGTGTCCGCCTCAGTCTTCAAGTAGTTCTAATTCTTTTGATCATCTACATTGGTACTCAAGAGCAGATCAAAACATATTAAGTCCATAGTTTTCTTCACAATCTTATTAAGAAAGTTACTTAAGCAAAAAATGAGATAGTTAATCTGGTAAGATTTTTTTCTTTAAAAATCCATGCTTATTTTTGATAATTACTATAGTATTTCAAGATGCTTACAGACTGATGTTTTTACAATCTGATTTTTGTTAAAGTCAATGACCCATATTGAGTACAATTTATTAGGATATGGAAAATAAAGAATTAATTTACTAAATTGGCAATACTATGAACCAAAAGCTTAATAATTTTAGTAATTCAGTAAATTACTAAGTTTTGTAGTAATTTACTATTGAATTAAAATAAAAGTCTTAAGTCAATGGGGACTAATTTTTTTAGTATATTTAAGTGATAGCTCTAGGAAAATAGACATAACCAAATGAATATATCACTTATTGTTACTTACTTACTATCCTAAAATCATAACATGATATTTTTTAAAACAATTGCCTGTAAGAGTTATGGGTTTTCAGAATGGAAAAAAAATCAGTCTGGTGACAAATAGCAGAATAACAATCTTTGGTTTCGAGGCTTGTTCCAGGATTCCTCAGAGGCTGCTGAGATAGGAAAGCATATGCAAAATAACCTCAGGGAGGGGCTGGAGTAATCTGACTCTGTACATGACCAAGAGTCACATCTTGCTGAGGGAAGGTGGGTTGAGAATAATCCTGCAGGAAGAGGTGTATATTCTGGGCAACTCCTGACAGCATACAAAAGGGGGTGGTGGTGGTGCCAGTCTTTTTCTACATAAACACAATTATATTCCTTTAATTGTGAGCCACCCAGAGCTGTTTGCTCAAACCAACAAACCAGCAATTGCCATGGTTTAAAGTGACTTTGATTTTATTTCCTGTCTTTCAACAGGTCTTCGCTCATGGGACCTTGACCTTCAATTCTGTGACCTGAATAAGCAGCTCAGACTCTTTGTCACGGGTCATCTTGCACACTTTTCATCAGAGGTCAAAGGTCAGAATCCATTTCTTCAATTTTTGACATTCCAATAAGCATTGTGAATAAGCTACTGATGCCAGTCCAGGACCCACTTAAAGGGCAGAAGTCTCCATAAATTGGTAGGCTTGCATGGAGTCCCCATGAGCCCCTAGACTTCTGTAATGCATCCCACAGGGAGCTGCATTTGGAAGCTTTAAGTGTGAGAGTTTGTCTGCCAACCCTGGGGAGGCAGATCTAGCAGCTTTGGCTGCAGTCACTTCACCGCAGGTCACTGGCTTGTTTTCTCTGTCCTGGTTAAAAAGATGCTTGTCCACTTTCGCCCTGTGTAAGGCTCTTAAAAACTTTCACGTTCCCGCTGAGCAGTTGAATGCTGGTTGCCTTTGGTCTGCCCAAATCAGGTTAGACTGTGAATTGTTGTTTTAGTACTCATTTTCAAAATTGGCTTCCCCCTAGAGTTTTCTTTTTCAAGCATATGACCAGAATCATATATAATATTCGTAGGGTTGATGCACCATAATTTTGTGTAAAACACTTGCAAATCCTAAGTTTATGCCTGTTTGCTCAAGAGTAAATAAAGCAAATCGCTTGAAAATTTTATTGTATCCTTCATTAATAATAAGTAAGTGGTTGCATATTGATCCCAAATCACATGAGAAATTGACGTAGTTATATCTCAAATATCAAGAAATAGCAAGGAACATATTTTATAGCAATTGGGCTAAACAAAGGATTACTACTTTGAAACAGTGGGTTTTAATCGTTGTTTTAAAGATTTTAGGAGGTTGATTTTTGAGTTTGACATGTCATTAATATTTGCAATTGGCAACTAAGCATTATGTCCTGGATGCTTTGGCATTTTCACTTTTAATTTTTTTTTCCAAGGGAAACTGTGGTTGAATGGAAAATTACATTGTTTTGTTACATCAGTCAGCATGAAATAGATTTTTTTTCTTCTCTGCTAGGCAGATTCAGGGTTAACAAATGCATAAAAATCTAGCTTCCCGATATTGCTTGCAATGTAATAAGTAATAAACTAGCTCTTCCAACCGTGAACTATCCTGAATGCATAAACAGAGTGTGATTGGCCGTCCTTCATGCCTCCTTCCCAAAGAAGCCATTGGCATTGTGGAAGAGTGAAGTTCTGTGTATGCTTCTCTAGGGAAATGGGATAAAAGAAAGTAAAGAAAATGATGAGTCAGTCAACCCAGGAGACTGAGGCTGAGAAATGAAATTGGAATAAAATAAATCCAGTTTAGAGAGATATAGAGAATGAAAGAAATGACACTGTTGGCATTATTCAGGAGAACTCTGGGAATGGATACCGATGAGACATTGCCAGTGTTATGGAGCAAATAAGTGCAGGGCATTACTTGGATTCTGGCTTTATTTCATATATAAAACCTATAAAATGTTATAGAAGTATATACGAACATGGACATTTCTTTACTGTTCTTTACCACCGGGGGCATTTGCATTCAGTCCTGCAGCGTGGGGGCTTCTGGTGTTCCTTCAGTTCGATTCTTCCCGGTTGGGACCCCAGAAGCCCCCCTTCTCTGCAGCCACATTTGCCCCACCGCCGCAGCTGCGTGGATGAACTTTTCACCCAGGCCCTCGAAGAGATGCCTTTGTTTCTGGATTTTATTGCAATTTCCCTGAGCCGCCGAGAGCCACGCAGCGGGCAAGTGGAATCGAGGGCTGCTGTCGCGGAAAGCGAACCGGAGCCGGACCTCGGCTGAGGCGGGAATCCGAGCTCGGGCATCCCAAGCAAAGGGGCCTCGGGGGTCACCAAAGGACCCTCGGCCAGACCGACGGTTCAGGCGCCAAGCGGAGCCTCCGGCAGAATGGACCAGACTGCCAGGTCCTGAACTTTCTGTCGCCGGGAGGGGGCCGAAGCCGGGAGAAGGGCAGGCCCAGGCAGCCTAGCCGCGCCATTGGGGCCGGGGAGCGGGACCGCCGGGGCAGCCTAGCCGCGCTCGGCAGGCTTTTCCCGGGGAGGGGCCGGGCGCTGAGCTCCTTCGCGGGCGGGGGGACCCCCGAACCACCCAGCAGGAAGACCGTCCGCCTGCCCGCGGCGGAGGAAGGAGGGAGTCCGCCCCGATCTTCTCGCCGGCGGGCCTCGGCGCCCAGCGGGCCTGCGGGGGCAGCGGCGGCAGGCGCGGCCGCGGCTCACAAGGGGTTACGGCTGCTGGGGCGGGCGGGCGGCTCCTCCTCCGCGCGCTGACAGCAGCAGCAGCAGCAGCCGCCGCAGCTGTCTGGCGCTCCCGGGCCCGTGGCCGGCTAGTCATCGCGGGCAGCCGAAGCGGGGGGCGGTGCCGGCAAGGGACCCCGCCAGGAACGGCCGCCGCCGCCGCCGGGCAGGTGAGGCGGGTGCGCGCAGCGGCTGGCCAGCGGGGGAGCGGCCGGGCGTCCCCCCGGCGTTCTGCGCAGCCAGCCGGCCGAGGAGGCCCGCGGGGCGGCCGCGGTCCTCCGGCGCGAGGGGGCTCGGCCGCATTAGCCCCCCCCCGGATTCCTCTCGGCCCGCGCGAAGCCTCCCGAGCCTCGTCCGGGGAGAGGCGGCAGGTGCCCGCCGCCCTCCGGGGCCGCTCGCCCGAGCCGCTCTTGGGCCTGCGGGGGGGCTCCTCGGCCAACGCCCGCCCGTCTCCCGCGGGGAGGGAAGCTCGGGAACTTGATGCGCGCGTCCGCCCGCCCGCCCGCCCGGCGCGCCCACTGCGGCAAATTCCGCGGCTGGCGCCCTCTGCTCCGAACGCCCCGAGCCCCGCCCCTTCCCCGCTCCGAGCCGCCGGCCTCCAGCCGAGGGGTCCCCGCCGGCCTCGGGGACAGCTGGCGCGAGCGGCCGCGGCTGCCCAGGCGGCGGCGACAGTCTCCCGGCCGCGCGGCTGCTTCCCCCTGGAGCGGCCCGGGCGCCTCCGGGCCCCGCAGCCGTGCCGAGCCTTGGGCCCGTCCCTCGGGCGACGGGCGGAAGCGCGCGCCAGCGGTGTGGGGCGCGGGAAAGCGCCTCCCGTGGATCGGGCGAAAGGCAAGGCGGGATGGAGTCTGTGGGAAGGGCCCCGACCTGGAGAAGCCCCCCAGGCCTCGGAGGTCGGAAAGCAGCCGGAGGGCCGCCCTTCTCCCAGGCAGGCACAACGCAGCCACAGAGCTCAGCCGTCCGCCGCCACCGGGTCCTCAAGGGAAGGCTGACCAGGGGTGGCCGCTGTCTCCAGGGAGCAGAGCAGACTCCCTTCTGGGCTGCCTCCTGCAGGCAAAGGGGTCCTTCAGGGGTCACTTTCCCACCTCCCATCCCTCATCCATGCAGCCCAGTCCAGAGCAAATGGGAGAGTTTGGGGGAAAATATTCTCCCAAGATCTCAGGGCTGCTCACAGGAGAACCTTCTGCCCGCTAGATGACGGGGGTCCTCCTAAGGAGGGATCTGGGGCACCTTCCACTGGCAGAGAAAGGATTCTTGCCCTAATCTCCACAGCAGAGGCTTGGTTATAAAAGTGCTTCTAGTTTCAGTCCAGATCTCTTGGCTGCTGTTTCAGAGCTTCAGGGCAGAGCAAGGGGGGATCTCAACCAGCATCTTTGTAATCCAGAGCTTGGCCATTTGCTGAGCCTGCCAAGGGCTTAGAGATGCTTCTGAATCTATTATCTCTTGCCTGGATAGACCTTCCTCCCCATTCTTCCCACTCTAGGAAGGTTACTAGTGGGAGCAAAACTCACGTGGGTCAGGCAGGAACCTTCCCATTGTCCCGTTTCAGATTGCACATCAACCATTTGGAGATGAAGGTGAGGTCTAAAGCCACCTCTGGATTGGGTGTGAAATTTCCTGTGACAAACGCATAATTACCACGATACAGTGAATTTCCAATCGTTCCAGAAATTCCTATTCGGAGGTTGACATCCCACAGCACAAATAGTTTAAAGAACTCCAAGGGGCTGTCCTTCAGGAAGGATCCACTTGGAAGGACATGATTGGGATTCCTGTTTTCTCTAGGCTCAGCGTAGCAGGCCACCTTCACAACTCATCATCTCCACAAGAGGTCACTGTTACATTGTCTCAGGTGACCATTAGCACCTTGTCACTCCTGGAGCACCTGAGGCAGGATTCAAAAGCTGGCAAGCAGACCTAAGAGGGCAGTAGCCCCATCCCCGAGAACCTAGGTTTTGATGGCATACCAGGCATGACCAAGGTGTGTCTCTTTCTGCCTCTCTCTCTTTCTGTCCATCTATTTAATCTATCCCAAATTTGAAGTCACTCATCTCCCTCGCAGAGGGACTCCATTTGTCAATAGCACTCAATAGCCTTGAGTTTTGAAGCAAACAGGGGACCCGTGTGCACTTGGCAGATCTATTTGAAAAACAAAGCTTCTCTACTTCTCTCCAGGTCAGAGGACCCTTCACCACCAGAGTGAGGACCTGGACACAGTCATCTTAGTCAATCCTGATGAATGGAGCGCAGTGTCAGAGGTAAAAACACACAAGGCCAGCATGTCTGGTTTTGCCAGAGTTCCTGCAATGGAACTGTACAATGACCTATCAAATATGAGCTAAAATGGGTAAATGTCTTGAGCCATTCCTCAAAACGGTGTGCTTGGCTACAGCATCCAGGCCCTGCCTTCTAAAAAGTAAGGTGACCTCCTGCTCTTCCTCCATATTTAACTGCGGTGTATTGATTCTCCTGAGCGCTGTTGGGTGAACATGAGTCCAAAAGCACCACAGAGCTTGGCAGGAGGTGCGGGAGGTGGGGCACGTCTGTTATAACATTCTGAAAACCCAGAAGTCACGAATAGGAAGCTGAAATCCCATCTTTGATGTAAACAGGTCCGTTCTTTCATATGTGACTCTTCTGCCCACAAGCTGCTAGTCCTGTGTGGGCCGAGCTCTGACCAGGGAGGTGATTTGATTCTGCAGACTGGCACCTTCACCTACCAGAAACTCACCGGGATATTTGCAGATCCAGAGGTAAGTGGATAAACTTGGATTCCAATGAAATCAGGTGGCTTCGTTCTCTTGTCTCTAGCCCCCTCTTCCTTGAATTTAATTTTGGGAGTCTAGTAAATTATTTGGCACTAGCAATTTGAGTTGCTGAGCTAGAGACCATTTTACATGGAGACTCACCACATGACATTAATTCAGAGACATTCAGTATGTTTTCCATCATCTGAACTGCATAAATTAAATATTCCAGAGATCTTGGATACTGTCTTAGACTCTTTAGAAATTCCTTTCAGGTAGCTGCTCTTCTGGTCAATGGTCAGTGATTAAATAACATCTTTATGGGTATAGTTCATATAAATGTAATATAAATTTATGTCTATATTTCATATAAATTTAAAAACAAACAAACATGTTTCTAATAAAAATAGTTGTAGGTTATCCAGGAGTAACAGATGATTTATAGATTGTTGATTGATTGGGTAGTATTTTTTTAATTAAGCTGAATTTGCATAGCAATCACAAAAATAACTTTTGCACTTAATCAAGAAGATTTCATGATTACAGCCTGTTTTGAACTCTTGTAGGTTGCCCAGCTGCTCAGTAATACTGATCTGGCTTCTAAAACCTCCCTCACAATATCGTGCTTGGGAGAAGGAGATTGGAGAAATCTTGGCCACTCCAGTTTCGAAGACCTTTTTTGTCTGAGAGTTAATCCTGACCCAGTCCTGCCAGAGATGGATGGGATATCTGAATTTGCTGAATATGTCTCTGAGACGGTGGATGTCCCATCGCCCTTTGATCTGCTGGAACCCCCAACCTCTGGGGGGTTTCTAAAGCTGTCCAAGCCCTGTTGCTACATATTCCCAGGAGGAAGGGGGGACTCGGCTCTCTTCGCTGTCAACGGATTCAACATTCTGGTTGACGGTGGCTCAGACAGGAAGTCCTGTTTCTGGAAGCTGGTCAGACATCTGGATAGGATTGACTCAATTCTGCTGACCCACATCGGGGCTGACAATCTCCCAGGCATTAATGGACTCTTGCAGAGGAAGATCGCTGAGCAGGAAGAAGAGCAGTCACAGGGCTCCACTAACTACAGTGACTGGATAAAGAACCTTCTGTCTCCAGAGCTCGGGGTGGTTTTCTTCAATGTTCCTGAGAAGCTCAGAATGCCAGAGTCCTCCATGAAAGTCAAAAGAAGCATCGCAGAAGCCAGCCTGACCCTCCAGTACCTCAACAGGCTAAGCATCAAGCCAGAGCCTCTCTACAGAGTGGTCACCAATACTGTTGAGCCAATCACTCTGTTCCACAAAATGGGCGGTGGGAAATTGGACATGTACATCTTGAACCCCGTCAAAGAGAGCAAGGAGATGCAGTTTCTCATGCAAAAGTGGACTGGAAACAGTAAAGCCAAGACAGGCATTATCCTTAGTAATGGGAAAGAAGGGGAGATTTCGGTCCCCTATCTAACATCCATCACGGCCCTTGTAGTGTGGCTTCCCGCAGGACCAACAGAAAAAATTGTACGAGTTTTGTTCCCAGGAAATGCACCCCAAAATAAGATTTTGGAAGGTCTTGAGAAACTCAAGCATCTTGATTTTCTGAAGTATCCTGTAGCTACCCAGAAGGATGTGGCTTCTGGCACACCCTCCTCTGTGCTTAAACAATCCAAGATTAAACAACGGACAGACAGTAAAGAGAGCCTCAAGCTATCGCTTAAGCCTCCTACCACAACGGTAGTTGCTGAAGAGGGCTCTAAAGAGATGAAGATGGAGACAGTAAAAGAGTCTAAAACTGAGAAAAAAGGGAAAGAGCATTCTGAAATGCTTCAAGAGAAGCTGGTTAAAACAGAAAAAATAAAAATGGACTCCAGTGATGCCCTTAAAGCTGAGAAAAGAAAACTTGCCAAAGACAAAGTTGGCAAAAAACATCTCAAAGAGAAAGTTTCCAAACTGGAAGAAAAGAAAGACAAAGAAAAGAAAGATGTTAAAAAGGAGAAGAGGGAGATTAAAAAAGATGATGGAAAGAAAGAAGAAAGGAAAGATTCAAGGAAAGATGAAAAAAAGAAAGAAGCTAAACCAGAGTTGAAAAAATTCTCTAAGCCAGACTTGAAGGCCTTTACCCCTGAAGTAAGGAAAACTTTATACAAGGCAAAAGTTCCCAGTAGAATAAAAACTGACAAAGTTCGTACCAAAACTGAAAAGTGCACCACTGGAGAACAGAAGTCTCCAACTGTGCCAAAGAAGCACGACCGGCCTCAAGACCCACCAATTATGGCTGAGGAGAGACTTGTGATATCTTCACCAGAGGACCTGACCAAGGATTTTGAGGAGCTGAGCTCTGAAGAGCAAAACGAGTCTCATCCTGCATCCGCAGCTTTAGTAGCAGAGGCAGTCTCCACGTGTGCAGAAAGACAGGATCCCTGCGACCTGGCTGTTGAAAAGGGGATGCTGGTATCCAAAGAAACCGGTAGTTCAGGATTTCTTCCTCTGGCCATGCCAGAGGAGGAGATGGCTTCCCCCAAAGGTGAGGTGATGGAAGCAGGGAAGCCATCTGAAAAACCTGATGAGAAAGCAGCCTTCGCAGAGCCTCTTGGGCAAGAACTGGATGAGAACGTCAGAAGGAGCGTCAGAGAATTTCCAGGAAAAGGGAAAGATCGGATACCATCACCCAGGGAAGAAAGAAATGCTGCTTCGGGAAGGGATTGGGCGTCCCCGAGAGAAGACACAAGCGCGAAAGAGGAAGATTTGTTTAAAAAGGCAGAGCTGGGAGGGACATTAGAAGAAGATGTAAAGACAAAAGGCCAAGAGTTGGTAAAGAAGGAGCTCTGTCGAGTCCTGCCGCCGCAAGGCCCACCTTTGCTTTCTGATGGGAAAGGAAAAGAACACAAGGCAGAAAGAGTGAACACCAGCAAAGTACCTGGGAAGTTGCCAGGGATAAGAGAAGGGGAGGACTCTCCTCTGGGGAGCATCCCTTTCCCATCAGGAGAACACATCTCCTACATCCAAGATGAAACCATCCCTGGCTACTCAGAGACAGAGCAGACCATTTCGGATGAGGAAATCCATGATGAGCAAGAGGAGAAGATGGCACACTTCAAGCCAGACATTGGCAGCTATGACACTGCAGGACCAGATCAGACAGACACCTTTGAAACGGCTCATGGGATCCAGACTCTCACCGCGCCGGAAGTTGCCAAAGGGTACGCTGGACAGGAACCCGAAATCCTTGCCTACCCTACAAACCTGGTGGCAGCCCCTTTGGCCGAAGAGGAGCATGTCTCCTCAGCAACATCCATAACGGAATGTGACAAACTTTCCTCCTTTGCCACTTCTGTTGCTGAAGACCAGTCAGTCGCATCCATCACAGCCCCACAGACAGAGGAAACAGGCAGAAGTTCCTTCCTGTTGGATACAGTGAACAGCATACCTTCCTCTCGAACAGAGGTCACCCAAGGCCTAGATTACGTGCCTTCTGCTGGCACTATTTCTCCCACGTCTTCCCTAGAAGAAGACAAAGGCTTTAAGTCTCCTCCTCCAGAAGACTTCCATAGTCAAACGGAAAGCGAGAAGAAACTTGAGGCCTGCAAGAAAGTTTTACAGCAGCAGCAGCAGCAGCAGCAGCAAGAAATTCCACACTTTGAGAGGCCTTGGCAAGCAGAAGAACATTACAGTGCCCTAGTGTTTGCACAGCCAGGGCCCCTGGGAGATAGTTCAAGTGAAAGATCCATGGAAGGACCTCAGAAAACCACCCTGCTTTTGAGTGAAGCAAATGTACACTTGCTGCAGGTACAACAAGGCATAGGTGATGCTGAAGATCGCTGCATAAGCCCTGATGACAGCACAGTCAAGATGGCATCTCCCACCCAATCAGGCCCCACTAGTGCAGGGCACACACCTTTTCATCAATCCCCTATAGAGGAAAAATTGGACACTGCAGAGGCAGAGATGTTTGAAACGGCAGCAAAGTCTCCTGTAATGGGGATTGAAATAGAAGGACCCAACAGAGCGATGAATGTATCCAGAACATTTGAAGGTGAGGGGGAGCGTCATGAAATCAAAAAGACATGCCTTCATGACGTGCCTGGCCTGGAAGCCACAGCCATCCCGCATGCAGGATTTTTATCTGCACCGGATGAAGACAGGATCCAGCATTTGGAGAAAGAGGAGCTAGCAATAAGCTTCTACCACAAGCAAGAAACTATTGATATTTCTGACCTGGATCTTCCCGCTAAAGATAACCTTCTAGAGAACGTAAAAGATGCTTTATCTAAGAATGTCGACACTGCTGAGGAAGCATCCCATAAACATGTCGTTAGGTCTGGGGCTGAGGAGTTCTCTGCTTCAGAAATACCTCCGCCAAAAGGATGGGAAGCAATTTCAGACATATCTAGAGATGAAAAATCTTCACAAATCATTAATTTACCGGGAGAAGAAAAGGCATCTTCTTTTACTGATGAAATTCCTGGGAAGACATCGTGGTCTGATAATTTCATCACTGAAATATCTCAAGAGAGTTTGCATTTGACAGAAACTGGCTTAGAGCAAAAAGAGTCTGCTTCTCCAGAAGATAATAAGCTTGTTCTGAGTCTTCATGAAGAAACCTCTTCGTATATATTCAAAGAAGAACTTTCTCCAAGAGATACTATACTTCTGCTTACAAAAGAGAGCCCTGTTAAAGAGGCATCATTGGGCATGCTTGTGGAACAATTGTCTCCTAAAGCTAAGCACCAAGCTTCTCCAGAAGAGAGCCCAAGTACAGATGAAAGATCAGAAACTGATGTCAAAGAGGATCCATGCAATTCCTCTTTAAACTTTCAGCAACATCCATTTCTAGATGCCACAATAACAAAGGCTTCAGCAGACCCTTTTCTGGAAAATGAAAGATCAGCTTCCTTAGCAGAAAAACAAACTCACAAGGAATTACCTCCCAAACAAACATCTCCAGACCCAAAGTCTTCAGGCTTCACATCAGAGAGCCCAGTTTTAGATAACAACGTCTTGGAATTTTCATCTGAAGAGAAAGAACCTTGTCAATTTCTGGGAAAGAAAGAGAAAACAAATGAACTATCTCCAAAAATAGAAAATTCTTATCTGAGAGAAATAAATGATGAGAAAAAAGTGTGGTTTCCAGAGGGAATGAAGGAAGTACCATGCAAAGAACCGCAACTGAAATATGACAAAGAAAAGGGAGAGTCTACATTTTTGGATGATGAGGTAGACATACCTGCTAAGAAGGAAGAAAACATCCACTTCATGGAGATTAAAGATATTCCCAAACAGGGTGGTTTGGATTCTGAACATGGCTCCATTCAGGAAGCCGTTGCTGATGAGAAGGACGGCTTTTTATTTGTTGATGACAAGTCTGTGTTGAAAGAAAAGCCAGCTCCCCAAGCAGATCCTCATCAAAGTGTTTTGAATTCAGAGAAAGCTGAACTTTGTAGCTTTGAAAATAGTCACTCTTTTGAACTTGAAAGTGAGCCAAAATCAAGTCTGGAATGGGCTTTTGTGTCCTTTCCACCCCAGGCCACGAAGCCCACTTCAGTGGAAGGAAAGGAAGAACCTCTCCCTGAATCTAATCAAGTAATGGAGAAAGTGACCCCACAACCGTCTTTTGACCCCAGGAGTGAAGCTGTGGAGACCCAGGAGGGAAACCAAAATGCTGATGAGAAATCATCTGAGCATCTTTATGATCACCCAGATGGAAATGGAAAGCAGCCAAGAACTTCTGCAGCTCTTCTGAGCGCAGATGCGGAGTCACAGGAGAATAGACAGTTTTATCCTGACCAAGATGGCGGAGGAAGCAGGGACCTTGACATCCCTTCACAAGATGCACATTCTTTTGGCCAAAGCAAGTGCTCTGAGTGGCCAGGCACTCTGGACCCCTCCGGTCCTTTGGAGTCACACGATTCCAAAGCGAAGTTGGGTGAGAAAAGGCAAGACAATGAAGAGAGGGAACGAACTCCCTACCCTCATGAAAAAACTTTCCAGTATGCTGATGTTTATGGGAGTGTGGCGATGTCTGATGTTGGCCACCCTGGAAAGGATGCTGTGGCCAAGAGTACTCAAGCACTGAGACCTCAGGAGGAATTCCTCTACCCCATTTCCTCCAAAGAAGAAGATTCTTACCTCTCCACTCCTACTGAGAAAGAACTCTCATCCCCATGTTCGCCAAAGGTTACGATGGGGCATTCCTTTCAATATGCGGAGGTTATTGAGCAGTGTTTGCAGGATCCATGTTCCATGACATCCACAGACACACAATCTAAAGAAAGCCCACCAGAAAGCCCAATGAGCCTCCAGCCTGCCTCCTCTTTGGGAGATACGACCTTCAGGGACATGTTTAATCAGAAAGATCTCATCATTCCCTCTGAAACGATGAGCCCTTCAGATAGAAAACTCAGCCAGGACCAGGAGTCTCCTTCTTCAGCAGGTTTCCATCCCAAGGACATTTATTACGAGAAAGCTGAAAGAGAAGACAGTGCTAGTGACTCCGAGCTAGAGAAAGGTGCCAAGGAGAGGTCAGAAAAAGCACCAGAGTATTCAACAGTGAAGCGAAAGGAACTCTGTACTGTCTCAGAGAAGGAGAACATCTCTGTCCCAGGGCAAGAGGTCTATGATGGGTCATTGGGAGAGAAAACAGCCAGTGACAGCTTCGCAGATCCCAGCAGACAGGAAGGGGGCTCAAATGTGCCCCAGGTGGAAAAGCAAAAGGACCTCTCGGAAAAAGCCTGTGATGATGTTGACCCCAAAAGCTTTTTACCTGCAGCCTCTGCTAAAGACAAGGACTCCCCAAAGGGACCCGTCCTCCTGCCTAAAGGGCTTGATTGTTCTTCCTCCGGATTTGAACTTTCTTGCCTGGAAAAGCATGAGCCATCCATTTTGTTCAGACACGAAGCCCATTTCTCCTCACACTTGGAGCATAAATCTCTCACCTCAAGCACACCTGAACCTGCAAGAAAGGGTCAAGAAGATGAATACTTAGAGGTATCCAAAAAAGGGGATTCCCCCTTTGTAGAGCTATATGAAGAAGAAGAAGGAAAGCTCCCTTTGTGGACATCCCCAGATTATCTGATCCACAAGGGGTCATCCAGCCTCCCTGAGGAAACTTTCTCGGGGACCTCTCTCTCTGCGGGGCACCCAACAGGCAGCAGCCCCCTCCCTAGCCTCCAGTACATCTCAGGGGCCAGGGCTGCAGAGACGGGGGCTCAGAGCCCACACAGCCTCTCTCAGTTGCTTTCAGAAGAGGCCGCTTCGGATGCTGTAGAGGATGTAGCCTCTGCCGGCACAAAGGCCGTGCAGCCCTCGGAATCCACTTGCACAGTCGGCTGTTGGCCACAGCCAGCAAGCCCTCAAGAACGGCCAGCAGCAACCTCTCCCCTCCCTAATGTCCTGGCTGGTTCTCCTCGTGGTCAGCAAGAGGCAGGAGCCACAGCTAATGGCCCCACAGAAGTCAATCCACTCACTTTTTATGATTCATCATCCCCCACTTCAGAACAATCCAGGCGGGCGGGGGAGGAGCAGGAGGCGGTTTGTGAAAGGCAGAGCCGTCCCCTGTCCCTGGTGAGCCCTTCCCAAGAGGACTTCCCAAGTACACGGCTGAGCAGCCAAACGGAGGAGCACGGTGGCCCTTGCCAAGCAGTGGAGCCGTGCTTCACAGCCATATCTCACTGTGGGCAGAAATCGTACGAGCGTAAGCCAAGAAAGGGTGAATTATCTCCATCATTCATCAATCCAAGTCCTCACGATTCATCAGAAGACAGTGAATTTTCACAGGTCAAAGGCCCCGTTTCACTCAAAGGAAAGCCACATTCGGTTCCTGGTGGCCACAGAGCAGCTACTTCTGCTGTGGAGGAAACTCCTCCCACCTCTGCCAGTGATTCAGGGACTTCTCAGTCCGACTCAGATGTTCCTCCAGAAACGGAGGAATGTCCCTCAATTACAGCAGAGGCAGCCCTAGACTCGGATGAAGATACCGATTATCTCCCAGTCGACAAAGCTGCAGGCAGTTCCCAGCATGGCACAAAGTCTGGCCATGACCCCCAGCCTGCTTCCTCGGTAGACCCTCAGCCTCAGCCTCCTCACCCAGATGTCTGCATGATGGATCCTGAAATCCTGCTTATTGAGCAGAACGTGAACAGACTTGACAAGGTGCCCAAGAAGGGCCTGAAGGATAAAAACAAAGCATCAAAGAAGCTTCTGGGCAAGTCCAAGTCCTCTTCCTCCTCATACCAGAAAGCGGATAAGCACTTACTTAGTCCCATGAAACAACCATCGGACAGGTCTTCAAAGCCAGCAATGGCCAGGAAAGAGAAACTGCTCAAGCCCCCCACGGAAGACCGAGAGGACGGTTCTCGAAGCACCCACACCAGCCCTGGCAAGAACCTCCTCAATGTTGTCAAAACCGGCCCAGGTAAGAATGAACAGAGGTACGGCGGAGATTGGGAAGGTTCGGGTCCTCCAGAGGGATGACTGTCTGGGGGAGGTTAGCCTTTGTCAGGGGGCTTTGTGGGGTCACAAGAACTAATGAAATACACCGCAGAGAGTCTTGTCCATTCCTCCCCCCTTTATTAGTAATCTAGGGCGAGTTACTACTTTCATTTTTATCCATAAAAACTATTTAGACAGAATTAAATGAATTACAGGGGCTAAATAAGCTAGATGCCTCCTCCTCCTCCTCTCTCTATTGCTTTATCTGCCTTTCTGATTAGTAGTAGGTGAAGCAACAGTGAAACAATTAAAGGCTTTCTTTACATATCCAAGAGTTTAAGTTCACTCTCTCTCTCCCTACCGGATATGTATGCAGCTTGCAGCGTTGACAAAAACATGCACTGCAGTTTCTAGATTCCCACTTAGAGTTCAGTCAGGGAGATGCAGCCTCAGCCTGGCAGGATGAGATTCCCTCTCTTCGTTCTCCTCAGCTTCTCATGATAGCAATTTGTGGGAAAGGAGTGTCCCTCGGCCCCCTTTTCTCTGGGCCCTGCTCTGGAACGGACCGTTGTTCAGCCGTGTGATGTTATTTACTAGCAATCAGTTCTTCCGTTTTGTGAACTGCCCAGCAAATTTAGTAAAGTGTAAAAAAAAAAAAAAGATGTTTCTTAGACTATCTGTTTCTTCCAACCAAACAATAAGGAAAAGTTTCCAGTTGTTGCGTCCTTTATCAAAAACCTCCATTTTCTCTCCACAAGTCTCCAGCAGCCCCAAAAGCTCCTCCACCCCACCTGGAACGCCCGTCTACGTGGACTTGGCTTACGTCCCCAACCACTGCAGCGGGAAAAATACAGACCAGGAGTTCTTCAGGAGAGTCCGAGCTTCTTACTATGTTGTCAGTGGGAACGACCCCAGTAGTGGGGAGCCCAGCCGTGCCGTCCTGGATGCCTTGTTGGCGGGAAAAGCCCAGTGGGGGGAGAACCTGCAGGTAGGTGCCTGGCTGGCCGCCCTTTCTTCAGGAGTGGTGGCCTGTAAGACCCATTTCTGGAAATGAAGTATTGGGCCATGTCCGCTTGGCCCAAGGATCCTCTTCTGCAATAGAACCATCACTCTGAGAAGAAACGTCCACTCTGATCCACCAGCTGGGCTCCTGTCCTGGAACTGAGGGGGGCAGAGGCGTTTCCTCCTTGAGAAAGTTACTTTGCCTCCAAAAGGTCAGCCTTTTTTTCTGACAGCCCAGCTCAGGATGAAGGCAGGCTCACTCCAGTCTCCCCCTCCCCCCACCCCCATCAATCTGCTGGCCTGCAACTACTTTGCCATAACAACACCCAGACACCCACACAGCCCCGTCATGCCGAAAGTGGCTGTGGCTGGCAGCAGAATCTGCACCGCCTCTGGTTGTCAGAGACTGGCAAGAATTTCAGGGCAATCCACAGCCTTTTCACAGGTGGTCCATATCTCTTTGTTTCCCCAGGTAACCCTAATCCCAACACACGACACAGAGGTGACGCGAGAATGGTACCAGCAGACGCACGAGAAGCAGCAGGAGCTGAAGATCATGGTCTTGGCCAGCAGCAGCACCGTCGTGATGCAGGACGAGTCTTTCCCTGCCTGCAAGATCGAGTTCTGAGGTCTGAGCTTCTCCTCCTCTCCTTCACCGCCCACGCAGCACTCGGAAGACCCATCTGCTCCCCACCGCTTGATTTGTTTGCCTTTCCCGAGTGTCAGCTGAACTCACCAGGAGCAGTACTCCGTCTGTATGGTTCTTGCTTGCCGGAGCCCCCAAAACCTGTCCCACACGCCTCGACGTGTGCAGAGTGGCCCCACCACTTGCTTGCTCTCCCTGGAATCGCTACCAAGGAGTTTGGTTCTCTTGATTTGCTTTGTCTGCACTGTTTTTGCCCTGTTCCTTCTCATCCCGTGGCTGAGCTCCCTCCTGCTGGATTTCTGGATTCGGCTCTTGGGCAACCCTTGGAGATTACACTAGAAGAGGACGGGGACCTGATGGAGAAGAGGAGGCTCAACCTCTAGAACAAGCCAAGCAAGGAGGTGGCCACAAGGCTCTACTTTCTGGGGAAGCTGCACAGAAGAGAATGCCTCCAGAGAGCAGACATCAAGTGGCAAATGCTACTTCTTTGGCACCCTTCAGAGAGATGGCACAACCCACCTTCCCCTCGGTGGCACAATAATTTGACTGGGGGGAGATTCCTGTGGTGATCCTGTGACCAGGCTGCCCTTTTGCCCTTGTCCAAGGGTCGGAGGCTGGGATGGCTCTGCCACTCTGCCCACAGCTCTCATCTTCTCAAAGGCCCAGCTGAAAGCAAAACCTTTCACTTTCTGTGCTATGATCTGGATCAGCACATCCATGCAAAGCTGTCTGTGCCCGGGATGGGTTGGCGGTCGTGGCAGCAGGCATTGGGAGCTGCCTGGTGCAATTCTGGGCAGGTTGTAAGAAAGCATCTCTTTGTTCTCTGCAGGAATAGATCGGCTTGGAAGAACCAGATGTCCTGGCACCCTTCAAAGGAGAGAGCAGATCAGGAGAAATAGAGCAATGTTATTTTTTTCTGGTTATTGTTTAATTTATTGGGTTTTTTTAAATGCTGTATACTTTTTCCATGTACAGGTATAGTTGTTTTGCATTTGTGTTTTAAAACGTTTTGACTTTTATTGTAGGCTCAACTCCCAGGTCACAGGGTACTCAAGTTTCTACCGGTAAATGCTGCAAACTGACAGAGGATGAAGAATTGTCTCTTTCCCCATCACCTTGGTAACACACATTTGAATCCTTCACTCTGCAGGGACCCAGGTCAGCCTTGGGACACCTGGTCCTGGATGAGGGGAAATGCATGCCAACCTTTGTGGCTCTCGTGGCTTGAATTGCTGCTCTTCTGACTGGTGTTTAGCTGGCAGACCAAGTGTACGTCTGTAGTTAGACAAGTGAATGTACTGACCCACTTATGAACGTGTCTTAGAAGCTGAAGCTAATGGGGGGGGAGGAAGGGGGGAAGCAGGGAGACCAAGAACTTTTCCTTCCTCTTAGTGGTACAAGGACTCTGACCCATCTGTTGTTCCTCCTCTTCCTCCTCACACAGCCGTGCCTCAGAGCCACTCCAATATTTTGTAGTTTTGGAGCAAGCTTCAGCAGGCTCCCCTTTCCCATTTTATGGCAAAATGTATAAAAATCGTTGCTCATCTTTAGCCATGAGAACCAATTTGGCTTTTGGCAACCGATGGAGAAAAACACTGCTTCTGCTGTTCCTGCATGTGGCAGTTAGTAGTACCCGACTACTCCTGTTCCTACGACTTACTTGGCCTCCTGGCAAAGAAAGCGAAGGGCCCCTTTTGCTGAGTGGGGTGGAAGTCTCACCTGAACAGCACAGTTCTCCCTTCTGCTCCCCCTCCGACGTCTCGCCCGCCTTCATTTCTGTGTGCAATACACTGTAATGCTAATAACCGCAAAGGAATGGGTCTGCGCTGACCAATAAAGCAACATTAACCACATGACAACCTGTGTGAGGCTCTCCCTCCGGCACGCTGGTGATCACAAGGCCAAGAGAGCCATTTTGGCTCCCTTGTCTAGCTCTTTAACTGGGATGCTGCTCATCTGGCTTGAAGGCGCCTGGCCACAAGAGTGGGACCCCTGCCTCAATCCAGCTGCAGCTGGGCTTATCTAGTGTGCTGAGAGTTAGGACCATGAAAAGGCCGGGGTGGGTCTTGAGCAGGCTGTGCCCTACAAACCACAGCACAGTGGAGTATCTTGATTTTGTACATATGACGCTCTGAGGCAATGGCTGGGTTCCCTTAATGGGGATGCATGGAGATGCAGCTGATCAGGATCCGTGGGGAGAAAGCCGCACAGAAGGAATGACTGTGCTGTAGGTCTTTCTTTGGGGCTGCGAAAGGGGAAATAGGACTCACCAGCCCCCAGCTCTCCCTCTAGCCACCCAGATATCCCAAACAATTCAAATTGGGCTGAAGAAAGGAGCAAAGGCTAAGGAGAAATTGCCACTCTTTATGGGCAGAGATTCCCATAGCTTTGGGGTCAAGAAGCAGGAAAGCTCAGGGATCTGATTTGGGCGCAAGTTTGGGGGAAGTGAGAGAGACGTTAAATGGGAACTAAACCAACAGGCAGTGAGTAAAGGCTAGTCAGCCAGTGAGAACAAGGAGGGCACCTTGAGATAACAAGCACCTGTGCTTGATTCCTGGAAGGCTGAGCCTTGCCATGGGGATGAACATAAGCCCTTCCTTAGGCTTCGAATTCTCCTTTCTGGGTATGGTGAATGATTCTGTAAGGATCTGCCTCAACTAGATCTCCCAAGAAAGCAGAACTCTTGAAACAGGCATTGTTTCAAAAGGAACTTTTATTGAGAGTTAGTGATAGCATTAGAACAAATCAAGGTCTGAAGAATTCGTGCGCAAAAGGTTACAGCATAATGCCTAGGCAGAACTCCCCCCAGTGGCCAACCACCCGGTTGAAATCCAACCAGTACATAGGTGCTAAGTTGTTTTGAGAACCTGGTGATTTAGTGCCCATTTCAAGGTCTCTCTCGGTTTCGTTTTTCAACGGTCCCAGGATCGTTGTCTGGAGATAAGGCAGAGATCTTCAGGCTACATTCCTTTCTCATGGAGAGAGGCATTTTCACAGAGGACAGAGCAGAACAAGACAGACCAAGACAAATGCATTCCCCAGCCCCCTCTCACCAGAATGGCAGACCCCCCCAAAAGAGTACATAATAATAAAAGGCATGCAAGCAAAGTAGAGGGATCTGGCAGATCCCTCAAGCATTGCCACAGAATTTAGAGGTGCTGACCGCTGATGTGGAGAACTGAAACGAGCAGCAAAGAACACCCCCAGGTCAGAACAGGGATCTTTGGAGCAGCTGTGGTGTGCAAGAGCTCTGAGTCATCACCGTTTAGGAGGATTTCTTTCGCCATTATTGTGTTATCTGCCAACCCCACATTCCACTTCCAGTTGCACAAACTCAGTGGGAATGTCCCCAATGCAGCACTTTTTTATCCCAGCCAGCTGTTTCCACTCTTTCTGCAGCTTCATCGGAGATTTCAGCACACCATCTTTCCTAGCAAGCCCCCCCAACCTGCTTGTTTCTTTTCACTCTGGGGGTCTTGGTAGCGTAACTGTCATCTCAACACCCAGGAGTCTGCTTGAACACAGAGCCTCTCATGCCAACCAGAACTGCCTCCACTGGGTACAACAAGCGGGGTGCCTTCCACCCTTCATTCCTCCTCTTCTGCTGCCTTCATTCCTTCAGCAAGAAAAGGAAGGTTAGAAAGCTCCCCCACTGCCTGCCTGACCATGGGAAAGGGGGACCAATATCTGCCAGCGGGAAACCATCTTGCCTTGCAGCTATGGCATGAATGCCTCCAGAAGGCTCTCCAGCTGGAAATCTGGACACTCACAAGTGTCTCTCTGACCTGCGGTCCCTCCTGGTGTGCGAAGGCCCCTTGGCTCCCTCCAGAATGGTGCTACCGCACAGTTGTTGCAGCTTAAACATGGAATGTTCTAGCAGTTCACTTTTAATTTACTTTCTCTGCCTCCTTCTTAAAAGAAAATCGTCTACTGAAAAAGTATCACCAGAATTACCGCACCAGGCCTTGGGAGAAGCAACAGAACCATTTCAAGCCGTTGCCAAGAACCCAAGATGTGATCCTTGGGCTGTCCAGTCAGACAAAGCTGTTTTGCCTTTGGCGACTCCTTCCTCCAGGCTGGAGACCCTGGAATGAGTCAGACGGCTCCTCGGTGCCTATGTGCCTCCCTGCCATTTCCTTTCCCTGGAAGGACCAATTTGTTCTCCTCTGCAGAGCATCTTTGGAGAAGGTGAGAAAGCTGCTGGACAGCCAACGTCCATAGGTCACTGGACTCCTCCTTGCGAATATCTCAGAACAACCCCTAAACATCAGCCGGGACTTGCTCTCCTGTCATAGAGCAGGCAGATTTCTGGGGCACATCTGACGGATTCCGATGGCCCATCTCCTGGGCTTCTTATGAACAAATCCAGGAAACTATGATGTGGCATCAACTGTGCCTCCTTTGACTGGAGATTTGCAGAAACCAGGCAGCTTCTCGGCCAGTCCCAGGCCAAGCCTTGCTCCTTCACATCCCTGTCTCCCCTGGACAAACTGCTCCTGCTCAGGGAGGCTCTGCTCTTGGGCCCCTTTTCCACAGAAAGAGACCCCCATCTGATGAGGCTCTGCTTCTCAGTCCGGCAGGGAATAATGATGCAAACAGGGCAGAGAGTGTTTTACTTCAGATTGAATCTACATCACATGGACTTAGCGAGTGTGTCACGACTCAAAATGAGGAAAACACAGAAATCTTAACCACCGACATTTTGGACATGACATCTGGCCTCCCTCTCTCGTCCTCCTCCTCTCTCCGCCCTCTCCCTCCCCGTCTCCCCCACCTCCTCCCCCTCCCACTGCTACTCTCTCTCCTCCTCTGCTCCTCTCCCTCTCCCACCTTCCTCTCCCCCCTCTCCCTCTCCTCTGCCATCCCTTCCTCTCTCCCCTCCTCCCCCCTCCTCCGTCTCTTCTTTCTCCCCTCTCCTCCTTCATCTCTCTCCCTCCACCCTCCCTCCTCTGCCGTCTCTCTCCTCTCCTCTCGCCCTCTCTCCCCTTCTCTCTCCTCTCCCCTCCCACTACCCCCTCTCCCCGCGCTTCCCTACTCTTCCCACTCTCCCCCGCACCTCTCTCTCCCTCTCTCTTCCCCCCGCCTCCCCTCCCTCTCTCTCTCCTACCTCTTCTCGCCTCATCATCAGCCCTCCTCCCCCTCTCTCTTCTCTCCCCTCTCCCCCTCTCTCCTCTCTCCTCTCTCCTCTCTCCCCTCTCTCTTCTCTCCTCTCCCCCTCTCCCCTCTCCCCTCTCCTCTCTCCTTTCTTCTCTCTCCCCTCTCTCTTCTCTCTTCTCTCCTCTCCCCCCTCTCCCCTCTCCTCTCTCCTCTCTCATCTCTCCCCTCTCCCCTCTCTCCTCTCCCCTCTTCTCTCCTCATCCTCCCTCCTGTCTCTCCACCCCCCCCCCTCCTCTCCCTCCTTCCCACTCTCTCCCTCCCTCTCTCTCGCCTCTTCCTCTTCTCTCCTCACCCCCCTCTCCCCACACCCTCTCTCTCCTCTCTCCCTCTCCTGCTCTCCCGGGCTTCCACTCCGCTCTCTCTCCCTCCTCTCTTACCGCTCTCTCCCCTCCCTTCTCCCTCCCCCTCTCTCCTCCTCCCCGCTCCTCCACCTCGTCACTCTCCCCCCTCTCCCCTCTCTTCTCTCTCCTCCCCTCCACTCCTCTCCTCCTCCCCGTCTCTCCACCTCCCTCCCCCCTCTCTCTCACTCTCCCTCTACTCATCTCTCTTCTCTCCTTCCCCCCCCAACCACTGATGTAAAGAATATATTACTATTTACATTTGGTAACACACACGCACACGCACACGCCGGCAACTGACTTGTATACTTCTAAGAAAACCTGATTCTCCTGGTGGTTCCAGCAAGGCTGGGAAGGGGCTTCGGGGGGGGGGGGCATTCCTCTTCCTACACCATCCAAAGCCAGGCTGGTTGCTGCTTCAGCGGCTTCACCAGACCTCCATGGAAAGCCTGGAGTGCACGATCCACCTGGCTGGCCCTGAAGTTTCCTCAGCTCCAGTGAGGCAGCGTAGACCCATATGAGCTCCCTATTGGAGTCTTCACTGCTCTTAACTTTTGCTGGTGGAATGGCAGTCTCCCAGGTGCTGCCGAGGAGCAGAAGTTGCCTTGCCCTGTCTCCCCAGGCAAGGTCCCTAAGCCCCTCGCTCGCTCGGGGGCCCTGTGAGTAAGATCTCTCACACCTTTTTGCTGTTCAGCTCATCTGGGTCTGGCTCTGGGTCCCACGGCTGCCCCTCTCCCTCCTCTGGCTGCTCTTCCCGCTGGGCTGGGGCCTCCTCCAACCAGTTTTGCTCTGGCCCCGCCGCCTCCTCCTCGCTCACTGCCAGGAGCTCCCCCCCGGGGGAGAAGCCCTTGAGGCCCCCTTCTTCCATGCTGAGCAGTTCCTCACTGGGGAGCTGGTTGCCAGGCTGGTCCCCGTGGAAGCAGATGGCCAAAGAGGACAAGGATTCCACGAGGCCTGTACCGGAGGCCACATCCAACTGGCTGTTCCCCTCTGCAAGGCAAACAGAAGGGAGACCGTCACGGGCAGATCTCTGGCCAGGACCCCAGTACAGCAGGGTCTCTGCAGCACCTGCAGCCAGAGGGGATCAAACACCCTCGAAACCCCTCTGGCGTGAGCAGCCCCACTCCCTGCCGCTGCACTGGCTGCCCGAGTGCTCACAGCTGCAAAAGAACTGCTTGCCAGAATCTGGCACTGTTGCCACCCTTTCAGTTCCCTGAACCAGCCATCGCCCCCTGGCGAGACACTGGTGGGCTGCCCCATCCTCCAGCCCCCTCAAAGCCTTCCTTTCCCATCCTCCAGCATAGGGCAACAGCCACCTGTTCCCTCCTTTGCAGAAGTGGTGGGCAAGCAGGGCACCAACTGCAGTGGCCTCCCCTGGTTCCATTCTGCTCACCAGCTTTACACAGCTGCCCAACTCACAAACCCCAAAACTGCATGGCTCAAATCAGACGGACACCAGTACAGAAGAAACACAGAACACAGCCAAGGCTGGCCCACCATCCTCCCCCTCCCCCCAATCATTTCAGACGGATGCAGCCAGCACCCTGGCCCCACTTGCAGCTCAGAGGTCTGGGTGGGCAAAGAAGCCATTGCTCCTGGGGCCTCTGGAGGCCTTTAGCCCACCATGGCAGCAGCTCTTTTGTAAGGCTTTCTGCCCTTGTTGGAAATTCATGGCTGCTGGGGTGCCCACATTACGGCACGGGCTTCCTTCAGAGAAAAGCTTCGGCTCATCCAACAGCAATCTTGAGCTGCACTCGGAGCAAGGCCAGCAAATTTAGCCAAGGGGACTCTCACAAACTGTTTCTTGGTCTGTCAACCTTGGTGCCAACAGATGGGAAGGTGGGGAGGATATAGACGGAATCAGGACTGCTCCCTCAGGTGGTTTGTGAGCCCAGCATGGAGATCACACAGCGGGGTTCTTCTCAGATGTTGCTCCTTCCCTTGCCTACCTGCTGTCCGGTGTTGGTGCTGCAGTTTTAGCTGACTTCCAGCCGAAGTATTGCTCAAGCACGGAGACCAACAAGAGCTTTGTGGTTGGCTCATAAATGAGGTTACAGACCTCGGAGGGAGCTGACATTCCCAATTAAGACTGAAACAGAGGCTGCTGAGACAAGCCAGCTCTTCCAATTGACTCTTGTGATTTGTGAGATAAAAACTTTCAGCTCTTACTCCAATCCAGTGATGGCTAACCTTTTAGAGTCCAAGTGCCCAAACTGCAACCCAAAACCCACTTATTTATCGCAAAGTGCCAGGGCTGCATTGTGGTGCCCTCAGGGGGGACGTTAGGGCGTGGCCTCCTGGGTGGGCATGGCTGCAGTGGTCACAGCAGACTGGGTGAGCATGGCCAGGGCCAGTCCCTTGCCATCTCAAGGGCATTCTTGGGAGGCTGCTTGCTTGCTTACTTCCTGCCCTGTTGCTTCCAAACGCCATGTGCCCGCTACTCTGGTGAACTCTGCTGGGTCAACGGCACGCGTGCCCACAGAGAGGGCTCTGAGTGCCGCCTCTGGCACACGTGCCATAGGTTCGCCACCACTGCCCTAGCCCTAAGTGGAATTTTCCTCCTATGGGATTTTCCCATGTATTTTACCAGGAAACATAGATAGGGCAGGCTAGAAAAGTCAGTGCCCTCCTAACCATACCCAAGCATTCCGCGTTTGTTGGCGATGTCCATTTTTCTCTATGAGTTCATGTTGACCTAATCCTAACCCTAAGTGGAATTTTCCTCCTGTGGGATTTTCCCATGTATTTTATCAGGAAACATAGATAGGGCAGGATAGAAAAGTCAGTGCCCTCCTAACCATACCCAAGCATTCCGAGTTTGTTGGCGATGTCCATTTTTCTCTAGGAGTTCATGGTGACCTAACCCTACCCTAAGGGGAATTTCCTCCTATGGGATTTCCCACCATGTAATTTTAACCAGGAAACTAGATAGGGCAGCCTATAAAGTCAGTGGCCCTCCTAACCATACCCAGCAATCTGATTTGTTGGCGATGTCCCGTTTTCCTCTAGGACGTTCAGGGTTACCTAACCCTAACCCTAAGTGGAATTTTCCTCTTAATGGGATTTCTCATGTATTTTTACCAGTAAACTAGATAGGGCAGCTAGAAAAGTCAGTGCCCTCCTAACCCTAGCCAGCATTCCGATTTGTTGGTCATGTCCATTTTTTCTCTATGAGTTCATGTTGACCTAACCCTAACCCTAAGTGGAATTTTTTTTTCCTATTGGATTTTCCCATGTAATTTTAACTCATGGAACATAGTAGTGCAGGCTAGAAAAGTCATTGCCCTCCTAACCCTTAAATAAAAAACATAAGAACCGCAAGGCACTCCGAGTTTGTTGGCGATGTCCATTTTTCTCTATGAGTTCATGTTGACCTAACCCTAACCCTAAGTGGAATTTTCCTCCAAAGGGATTTTCCCATGTATTTTACTAGGAAACATAGATAGGGCAGGTTAGAAAAGTCAGTGCCCTCCTAACCATACCCAAGCACTCTGAATTTGTTGGCGATGTCCATTTTGCTCTAGGACTTCATGGTGACCTAATCCTAGCCCAGTGATGGCGAACCTTTTAGAGACCAAGTACCTAAACTGCAATCCAAAACCCACTTATTTATCGCAAAGTGCCAGGGCTGCATCAGCATTGTGGTGCCCTCAGGGGGGATGTGGGCGGCATAGCCCACTGGGTGGGCATGGCTGCAGTGATCACAGCAGACTGGTTGAGGATGGCCAGGGCCAGTCCCTTGCCATCTCAAGGGCATTCCTGGGAGGCCACCACTGCTTGCTTGCTCACTTCCTACTCTGTTGCTTCCAAACGCCATGTGCCCGCTACTCTGGTGAACTCCGCTGGGTCAATGGCACGCATGCCCACAGAGAGGGCTCTGAATGCCGCCTCTGGCATGCGTGCCATAGGTTCGCCACCACTGCCCCAATCGAATCATGATTCCCCCCTTGAGCTGTAGCAGCATCCAGGATTTGCCGGACACTTAATCGTCATTCACTGATATCTGACACTCCTTTGACCAACTCCAGAGGTGATGGGGAAGATTTTGGGACTCTAAAACTTGCCCAACAAAAGCAACCCCTCTGGGGAGTTGAATTCTGGAGACATTTTTGCCATTTGGGCTCCCCTGATAGATTAAGGAGGACCCCAGGGACTGTAAGTAACATATGGAGCCAATTAAATAACCACAATGCTGCTTGTTTTCTCTTAGCATCTCTAGCATCTCTTTGGATGTCCTCCTGCTTCGGTATCCATTAGCCACTAGTAATACAGGAATTTCAGAAAACTCACAGCTCCTATGTCTGCCTTTTTCACTTGCTCTGTTCAACCCTACAAGGAGCTGTCTCTCCTGTCTACCAATGGCACAGTGCAAAGAGGAACCAAGCTTTGGGTCCAGAGCTGTATCATCTGGGTTCAGACCCAGCCCAGGGCCCCCCTCCCCTCCCCCAAGGGGGTTACCTGTGCAGGGCCTCGACTGGGGGACGGGGCAGCTCCCAGACAGAGCAGTCAAGAAATCGCTGACCTGGCGAAGGGAGAGGCAGTTGTGCAGCGTCTCCAGTGGGTAGATACTGGGCACCATGGAGCAGCCTTCGAACCCTGCAGACCAAACAGAGCAACCTCAGTGCCGTGGAGTCTCACCCACCGGCCTGCTTCCACTCTAGTCACTCCAAATGTCAGCAGAAGCAGCAGCTCTGATTCTTTCTGAGCCTCTTGGGCAATAGACATGGAGCTCCAGTCCCCAAGGCAAAGGCCAAAGCAGCAGAGCTAACAGCTTTCCCTTCGCACTGGGGGCTGAGGGGGGGTGTGCATCTGCCTCCCAGACCCCGTCATTCGGGGAGGGCTGCTCCAGGATGGGGCAACTGGAGACCCAGCTGCAACCTTAGTGCTTCTGGTCCAGAAACTCTTGGGACAGTCCAGGAAATGTAAACGCAGCAGCAGCAGCAGCAGCAGCAGCAGCAGCAGCAGCAGCAGGGAACAGGGCCTGTCTGCAGATGTCCCCCCCTCTTATCCAGACGGGCTGTCCTGCGTAAAAGCCCAGGTCTCATTTGCTGCCTTTGTTTACATTCGTGGTGTTTCTATTGCTTTGTGCCATTTCTTCCTGTTTCATCCTAGAGAAAATCTGTTCAGGAGGTTAATGCTGGAAGGGCCGTACTATCTGGGGTGAATCCAGACGTGCAGAGCTAACCCTGGGAGCAGCTACTGGGGGAAGGCAGAGGCCATGACAGGCTGCCTCTCCTTTGCATCCTTTCATCAAAAGTGATCGGAGGCTTTTTGAAAGGCGGCTTTGTGCTCTAAGGGAAGAGCACTGAAATTGAGTTTGTAAACACAAGTCACAAGGGACCTCCCGGCCAACAGGAGAGCCCCCCCACCCATTGCAACGGGGGGGGGGGAAGCAATGTCATGGGAGGCTTCGCTGCCTTTCTTCTGATTTGGGTAGGAATTCCTGAAACAAGATGGCTGAGCAGGACGGCTGGGATGCTCCTCAGCTGGCACACAGCAGAACAAATAGACCCACAAAAAGCCGGATGGACACACTTGCTACTTATACAAATAGGGAAACAGATCACAACCATACACATTTTTTTAGGGGGGGAGGGGGACAAGAAATGGAATGAGAAATGCACATGGGGGAAATTATAGCTCAATGCCCGTTTCCTAAAAAAATGAAAACACTTTAAGGAAAGGAGATTTTTACCTGTGTTATATCTGGCAAAATAACAAAACCAGCCAAGGGTCATTGGTTGGTTTTTTTTTTTGTGGCTCCCTAGACCAAGGCTGCAACCTGGAACTACGGAGAAACCTCCTGAAAGTTAGAACAATTAACCAGTAGAACAACCTGCCTCCAGAAGCGGTGAATGCTCCAACAGTTGAAGTTTTTAAGAAGAGACTGGACGGCCATTTGTCCAAAATGGTATAGGGTTTCCTGCCTGAGTAGGGGGTTGGACTAGATGACCTCCAAGGTCCCTTCCAACGTTGTTGTTGTTGTTGTTATTATTATACTACCCCGTTTCAAAGGAGTTCTTGACCAAGTGAAGGCCCCATTCCTGTTCTGGAAACTGACCTCCTCCCACGTCCTTCCCCATCTGTGGTCCAGAAAAACGCTTCTGCGCTAAGGCAAAGGGGCTTCAAAATGAACTGGGGGTTTGTGTGCCTTCTGCCAGACCTCCGCAGGGCAGGAAATGCTTCCCCCTCCTCAAAGTCAAGTCTCCTTCCAACTGAGCTCAATCCCTAGTGACTTTGTCCGTGGGTCAGTGGACATAATTTCTTATGTCCCTTAAGTACGCCCTCATTGTGGCGCCCAAGTGACCCTTCTCCCCTCCTTCTGAGAAAAGCAGACAGTTATCACAGTTATTGTGAGGCAACGTAACATGACACAACACAACCAGTCACAAAAACGGAGCAAGAGGTGAGGACACAGCAAGTGCAAGGGAGGGATAGCTGAGAAGAAAGTCTCAAATTAAGAAGCAAACGTACCATTAGTTGGATGCTTTGCAAATGACACAGAAAATCTCTTTATGGCTGGCATAGACAAGAGCTCTGGGGAAACAAGAAAAAACATCCCTTGAATTTGGGGAGGAGGGGCGGTTGGCCTCTGCCAAAGCTGCAGCTGCTGCTGGTGGGGACGCATGAGGGAGGGGCAGGAAAGGGGGAGAGAAGCCGAGGAGAAGCCAGGCTAAGCTCACTGGATCCCCGAACTGCACTGAAAGGCCAGGGCTATAAAAGGCAGGACAGCGTCTTCAGAACTGGAGACCCAAGCCCAGCCTTGAAGGAAAGGAGACAGAGACTCCATTTGCCTCTCTTCCCAGGCCTCTTCACGGCTTCAGGCACTAAGAAATGTAGTTAACAGCCAGTCCCAGGAGATGCCAACCATGTCTGCATCCTTTCCCTTCCCTTCCCTGCCAGCCAAGCTCAACCGGGGTCTGCACTCCAAATGCTGGCCAAGCCAACAGCCCACGACAGGCAGAAGGTTAAGGTATATTTATAAGAGGCAGAGTTCGTTTGTAGTCTTATTCTGGTCAATTTATGATTTTGGCATGTTATATGAACCCAGAAAGTGGGTTAATTCAGTAGCCACCACACCAACTATGCCGGGATTGCCTCTGTGTCTAATTTCTCCCTTCGGTCCTGTCCAATTCCACAACAAAATCCAGAGGACTCTGACATCGCCCTTGGCAATGTAAGCGCCACTTTCGGCATCAGAGGTCTGAAATCTGAAGAGAACCAGGCACTCCCTCGATGGCCCTTCATGCCCTACTTCTCCAGGACCTTCAGAGCTCTTGAAGGATTTCCAAACTGAACTCTTTAGATTAACAACAGGCAACCCAAATTCAGACCAACTGATCCTTTGCTTGAAGAGGTTCAAGACAGAAAGAGGGTCTTCCTTATAGATCCTGAAAGGAGCTGCAGGATTAGGGGAGGGGAGGGGTACAACTCTTGCTTGCTCACTGCAGAAATTGACATGAAAACCTCCCCCTCCCCCCCGCAGATGTTGCCTCCGTTGGGACCCCTTGAGGGAAGGGGAAGCCACCTCTGTCCCCAAGTAGTTGGTTCCCTCTTGAATTCCTAACATTCAGAGTCAACTTTGCCTGTGAACTTTTGTCCATTATCATGTGCTGAGGAACATCTACAAAACAGCTGCTGGGTTCTTTTGGATGAATTGCCCAATTTTTCCTGGGTTTCTTTGGGCACGGGAGCCACATCTACTGTCCCCCAGTGACCTCCCCCATGCTTCTTTGAACAGCTGCCAGGCACAAGCAGTAGCCTCGGGGCAGAAGGGAGGAGCCAGTCCTTCCCCATATCTGCCTTTTGACTAGAAAGGGGCTGGCAGCAACCCTCCCCAGCCTCAACGCCCAGGAGGACCCTGGTTCCCTGGCCCAGAATCAGAAGGTGCACCTACCTTCTTTGTACAGAAAGCTGGAGACAAACTTTTTCCCATGGCTGCGCGCGTAGTCCTGAAGATTTGGGGCACTGGAGGAGCCCCCCAGGACTGTGGTGCTGAAGAGCCTTGAGCACGGTGACCCTGGAAAGGAGAGCAGGATCAGATTTCTTCACCTCTCATTCATAAGCAAGAAATCCATCTGCATGATGGGAAGCCCCCCCCCCCAATCTGCCAGAGGATAGCTCAAGACCCAGGAGGCCGTGGGGGAGGCCTCTTGCCAGCTGTAGGACAGGAGATGTCTCCAAGCTTTGGGCCAGCCAGAAACAAATGGATGGTGGCTGTCCTTGCCTTGTGCTCAAAGGGCATCGGCAAAAAAGAGTCATGGAGCACGACTGGTGCTGGGTGGGGAGCAATAATGGAAACGGAGGGGAATTTTTCCCTTTGGAACCCCTGGCCAGGAAAAAATAGAAGGACGCAGCTCTCATTGGTTCCGGTACTCAAGAAACTGCCCCTGCGCCTAGGAGGAGCTCACAGGAATCTTGGGCATTAATGCCTTTCAAAAGCAGCGTCTCGGAAAGAGGCCCTTCGTGCAGGAGGCCTCCTTCCTGGGCCAGACAACCAACTGGCAGCCTTGTTGAGCAGGCCGTTGGTCCCGGTTCTACCAGGCCTCACTGCTCCCCGAAAGAAGGCTGCTCCCCAGCAGGTGCTTGGGAGATTCCTGGCCACGGGCCAAGCCCCTGAACAGCCCAGCAGCACAAGCAGACCGGTGATGCCCAGCGGGGGCCAGGCACCCCAGCAGCCTTCCAAGGTAGTCCAGCCAACGTGGCTGCCTTCCCAGGCTATGTACAAATGGGAGAGACTGGGGTTGAGGGTCAATCCTCTCAAAGGAAGAGGAAGAGGCAGGAGAACAAAGGAAGGTCCTCCTCTTCAACTGAGAAGGGGCATCTTCCTGAGCTGGGATTATCACTAACTTCTCCTCACTCGGCCAGTCTAACTCCAACCTTCACAGAAGGAAAGGTTCCTTGGTTTGAGGGTGGACAAACCAGCAGACTTCCCCACAATTCTTCGTCTTCAGCAGGAGCCCCCCCCACCTTCTCAGCTGGACCAGAGCCACTTCAGGGGCTAACAGATGCTGCTCCTGCTTCCCGTGTCTCAGCTTCCCCAGCCTCCCTGTAAGGGCTGCTCCCCTCTCTGCTGGCTCCCTCAGCACTGGACTCAGGGCAAGGGTTCAGGGCTGCCACATGTCAGGCCAGCCTAAGAGGAAGCAAAAAGGGACTTTCATGCTTTCTACCTAAGCCGCTCTGTTTCCCCTCTGACGAATGCCTGGCGTAGGAAAAGAGCCGATACCCGCTGGATTTGGATGACTCGGACAGCACCTGCAGAAAGGAAATGTTTATAAAGCAAACGGAGCCCCAATTCTTCAAAGGAAGAGAGCGCTTCCCCAGGGCCGCCCCTGCCTGGGCTGCAGCTGAAATGCATTGCTCTCCCTCCTCTTCCTGCTCCCCCACTCACCTCCATGGAGCCCGTCTTGCGGTTCCGGATCAAGGGTGACCGGCGCTGGACGCAGACCGGCTCCAAAGGCTGCGGGGATTGTGTCTCGGCCCTGTCTGTCTCGTCGCTGACCTTGGCTTCGGCCAGGTCCTCCAGACTCCCCTGCTCCGGCTTTCTGGCCTCCTTCTGTAAGAGAGCTGAGGTTGTGATGCTCGAAGCAGTGGAAGCCTCTCTCTCTGGGCACGGAAGCTGCATTGCTAGCAATGGGGAAGGAGAAGCAAGCTGGCCAGCTTTGGGCTGCCGAGACAGAAGAGCTCTCCTTCCTTGCTTTTGCAGCTTGGTTGAGGAAAAGAGGGATAAAAATATTGTTGGAGTAACAAGAAAAGGCTGCAGCTGCTTCTCTGCCCTCTGTGTGACAGGAGGCCCCCTGCCTCGGCATCCAGCAGACCCCTGAAGAGGGGAGGTTCCCTGGGTACAAGTTCACCTCTGCAGAGGCTGGTCGAAAGCCGCATCCCGCTGGCGCACTGCCTTCCTCCTCGCAACCTTTCACTCCGGGACTGAAATGCAGCTCCACGTGGAACCTCTCCTCAGACGATGGGTCCTGCAGAGGCCACACCGTGGATGAGACGGGGCCAAGTGCTGGGCTGGCCCAGCTCTGGTCGGCCCCGCCCTCACCTTGTTGTTATCCTCGTACAGCATAATGACAATCTGAGTCATGTAGTTCAGCTCCGAAATGGCCCCCAGGTAGTCCATGGCCCTCTTCCACTGGGCATCTTTCGAGGCCTGGCACGGAAAGGAGCAGGTGAGGGAGGCCAGGTTGAAGCCCTGGCAAAGCTGGGCAGGGAGTCCTGAGCAAGGGGGCCTTGGGGAGTTGCTGCTGCCTTCCCACCTCTCCTGACTGGCCTCTGGCAAAGGCAGCTTCCCTTCCTTCCACAGCCCCACAGGACTCCAAAGCCCATCACGCTGTCAGCTGCCCCTCAGGAGACCAGGGGGCTGAACAGGGAGCCACCAAAGACTGGCCGTCTCCAGCACAAGTGCCCCAGTCCTTGAAACAGGAGGGCTCCAGGCTCAGAAGCCTTTGTCAGTGGGGCTCGTGCTGAGAAATGGAGCCAAAGCTCTGTGCACCCCCAAAGTGTACTGGTGGTTGCTCCCCACTTACATCCAGCAGGCCTCCATAGCGGAAGATGCTAAGCAGGGAATGGACATGGCTCTCGCTGGTGAAGTACAAACGTGTCCGGACATGGCGCCCTGGAGACAGGACTCCCCTGGAATACCTGCAAACAGACCAGCCGGGCAGCAAGAGTCGCCCTGCTGGGCTGGGTCACAAAGACACCCAAGGCCCACTGCAAGTGTGGGAGAAAGGAACACAAAGCAGCATCCGCTGGCTTCCCGTATTCAGACAACCCAGCCTAAGCCCACCCTGTCGCCCTGCCTGGGGCATCTGCCCACTTCTTACAAAGGGTGCAGCTTGTTGACAGACTCATCCTCGTGGGTTCGCTGCAGATCCAGCTGGATCTTCTTGATGAGGGGCAGGCAAAATCCCACTGCAATCTCCAGCTTCTCCTGCTGACTGATGCCGTACTCCTGCGAAAGGCCAGAGCGTTTGCAGGGCAGCCTCAGCACCGCCTGACGGTGGGGCTCTGCGGCCGAGGGGCGCCCCATACCTGGGGGATCACGATGTCTGCCAGCGCCTTAGAGCGCCTGAGCAGCTCAAGGGTGCCTTCCAGCTGCAGGGCAGCGTTGTGCTGGATGTCGTACTTGACACAGTCGTAGACGTCGGGGATCTTGCTGATATCGTAACGTCGGTTCTTCAGCTGGAAGTCCTGCTCCAGCTTCCTCCAGCGCTGCAGCATCAGCTCCAGGGTCTCGCTGTGGTAGAGCTGCAAGTCTGCCAAGCCAGAGCAACCCATCAGTGCCGGGTGAAGGGACAGATCAGCTGAACCCTGTATGGCCACTTGCAAGAGCAGTGGCAGACCGGCCGTTTCTTACAACCCCAGGATGTCCGTAAGCAGCGACCCCCAACTACTCCTGCCCAAGCACCACACTTGGCTTTGGGAGCAAAGAAAAGCTGGGAGAGCAGAGGAGCAACCCCCCCCCTTTGGAGAGAGGAGCCCAATTCAAGGCCTCCTGAGCCCGGTGCATTGTTCACACTCCTTGCTGCCCCCAGGACTTTGCCCCTTGACATGAGCTACTCTTAGGCCAGGGATAGGCAACTTGGCTCTTTTATGACTTGTGGACTTCAACTCCTAGAATTCCTGAACTAGCATGGCTGGTTCAGGAATTCTGGGTGTTGGAGTCCTGCCTACCCCTGTCTTAGACCTTCAAGAGTTTTATTAGAAAAACAATGAAGAGCCACCATCTCAGAAGCTGCCCACTGTGGCACGGGCCAGATGCACGCAGCTCCCGCTTTTCTCTGCTGCAAAGGAACTGACTCTCATACCGGCAGACTTGGGGTCTTCCAGACGCCTCTGGATCTGGGAAGTGAGGCTCTCAATCAGCTGAAAGACTTGTTCACAGGTCTCCACTGGATTCCCAATTATCCCCATGGACTTGATGAGCGAAGCACTGCCTGTGGGTGCCAGCTGGAAAGAAATCAAAGCAAAGGATCAACAGTGCCCTTGGCAGACCAGGCTGCTACCCAGATTCAGGCCAACTGGCTCCATCATGCTGAGAGAGAGAGAGAGAGAGAGAGAGAGAGAGAGAGAGAGAGAGAGAGAGAGAGAGAGAGAGAGAGAGAGAGAGAGCGCCTTCCTTCAGCCAGAGCAGCAGCAAAAGGCCACAAAAGCCCGATGGAACAACCTTTGGCTGCCTGTCTACCTGCTACTAAAGTTTAGCACCCCCAGCCTTTTCGCTGGAATAGGGGTGCCTACAAAAGCCTTTCTGAAGGCCGAAGAAGTGCTCCTCCATCACCTTCTCATAGTCCTCCGCGCAGAACGAGGCGTCTTTCTGCATGATCTCCCGCAGACGAGCCTTCACTCGGTGCTGGCAACTGCTGAGGGAGTCACTGTCACTATCCAGCAGGCCGTTCATGTTGGCGCTCTTCACCATTTGCACTAGGATGGGCGTCAGCTCCCCCTCCAGAGCAAGGAGGCCCTGTGGGAAGACACGGCTTCAGCCTCTCCTCCCCCCCACTCTGCAAAAGAAGCCCCTGCAGGGCCCCTGCTCTAGCCAGGCAGAGTGCTGGGGGCACACGGAGGATCAGGAAGGGACCTGAGCCCTCCTACGGCCCCTGCTGGCCAGACTGGAACCCCCCCCCCTCCAGGAACCTTTGCAAATGCTGCTGCCGTCATCTGGACTCTGCCCTCATCAGAGGCGTAGATCTTGAGATCGTGGCGGTAGGTGCTGTGCAACCGAAGGAGGCCACAGCCTGGAAAACCAGCATAGTCTCCTGGACAGGAAAGAGAAACCCTGTGGCCATTCCAGAAGTGCGGGCATTTCGTTTTCACAGTGCCCTCTCCAAAGGGCAGAAAATCCACTGGGCAGGCAGGGTTGCCGGGGCGTCTGGCGCCACTAAACAGTGCTGCAGGTCAGAGTGTTGGAAGAAACAGCATTTCCGGGCAGATGAAAAGGAGACGGGATGGACAGGAAGAGCCACAGACATCCAACTGGAGAAGCAACCCAAAACTTCACAGCACATGCCCCAAAATCTTCTTTGCAAGCACCAAAGAAGCTTGTGGCCCACCTGTCCAGTTTCCAATCACCATCATTCTTCTCTCTGCCTTCTGCTGTTTGCTGACTGGCCATCCCAGGCAGATTCGGGGGTTCTTTTCTGCTTTGAGACCAGCAGCTGGGCTGCAGGCATAGGACCAAAGGACCCCACCTAAGGTGGCTACCAAGATGCTGTCAGCTGCCGTCTCTGTCTTTCCCTCCAAGAACCAGCGTGCAAAGCCCAGACTCACCTTGGCCCCCTGGATACATGCAGCGGAAGGCTCGGCCCAGCTCCTCCGCTTGCACTCTGCCTGCAGGAGTCAGCTCACCCCCCCACTTCAGCACCAGGAGCAAGGACGGGGAGGCTTCCTTGAGATCTGCACACAGCAGAGAACTAGAGTCACCTCCTTCCACGGTTGGGGTGGAATAGCAATAGCAATAACACCTGGACCTACAGTATACACCGCTTCACAGTGCTTTACAACCCTCTCAAAGCGGTTTACAGAGTCAGCCTATTGTCCGCAACAATCTGGGTCCTCATTTTACTGACCTCGGAAGGACGGAAGGCTGAGTTAACCTTGAGCTGGTGAGGATCGAACTGCCAAACTGCTGGCAGTCGGCAGTCAGCAGAATTACCCTGCAATACTGCATTCTAACCACTGTGCCACCAGGGCTTTTGAATGAAGACTTACCGCCCACTCCTCAACCACCAGACCAGAGCAGAGGGGCAAGAACTGGTGAAACAGGATGGGGGGGGAGGACGAAGGAAAGTTGCCAAGTGCTTCTGAGGCCTGGAAGTTGCACAAAAGCAACCTCAGTTCTGCCCCCCCCAATCCTCTTCAGTTGGCACTTTCCCCCTAAGTGGGGATTATTTGGCAAGTGTGGTGGGGAGGGGGAAGCAGTGGCTCCCCTTCCCCACAAGGGTTGGCATTTCAACTGAAGCATTCTCAGTTTACATTCTCCATTTCTTCATTGCATGAATGAGTGAAACTGGCCTCCATCAGTCCACCACCCAGAATGCCCCTCCTTTGTCTATAGAAACGTGCGTGCAATTAGGATCTTCATCCTGCAAGGTTGGCAGGGCTCTTCCGCAACCCCCATTCTCACCCACCGCTGCCTTCATGCCCCTCCCCCACCGCAAGACCTCAATACCTGCCTTCCTCATCACTGGATGCCTTCAGGTGCCCACGAGGCAGGTAGGTCAGCTGCACTTTGCGGTTGATTCCAGAAAAGTGCCCATACCTGCCAGAATAACAAAGGACCACAATTCTGCGCTTGAAATGTCTGGCTTTACGCACCACGCCTGAAGTGGAGAAGCTGCCAGGCTGCCCACCTCCCTCCGCCCTGCCCAGGCCTCTGTTGTGGCGCAAGAGGAAATGCCCTCCACTCTGGGGACATGCGTGGAGGTGCAAGAATTGCTTGCAATGTTGATCTTACTCTCCCAGAGATTTGGGGGGGACAGAGGGGCCATGGAGACAAGTCCCTGCTCACATCTCCAACACGGTCTTCAGCTGCTCCAGTTTCGACTTTTGCTCCTCTGCCACGGCGTCTCCGAGGGTGCCCTGCTCCTGCACCAGCAGCCGAGCAATATCCAGCACCTCCTGTCGGGGCAAAGGCTTGCTCAGGTCTGTGGGCCCAAGGGCTCTAGGAATCAAAGGCACAGGCTCCTTAGCCGTGTCTCTCAGCCATCCGGCCACCCCCTCCAGGTAGGCAGGCACAAGATCGGCCAACAGAGGGGGAGAGTTTCACCTGCATGGCTCGTCTACGACCAGAGGGAGCCCCAAACTCACCTGAAGCTGCTCCGGCTTTTTCAGCTTCAGCTTCCCAGTCTTGTAGCCCTCGTATTTTTCAAACAGAACAAAGAACCTGGCGACAGCAGAAGCAAAGCGGGTGATTGACATTGTCGGTTGTTTGCCACATTTATGCATGCTCTTTCTCTGGAGCTCATTTTGTCCTGGAACTTTTTTATCCTTCTGAAGGGGCCCTGGCTCCAAGACACCCAGGGACTCCACCATACCTGGGATGTTTCACTTCCATCTTCATCTTCTGCTTGGGGGTCCGATCACCATGCCTTATAACTGCAATCACACACCGTAGCTCCATCCTGCAAGAGAGATGCTTCAGCTCATAGGATGCCCTTCCACCATTCCTTCCCTCCTACTATGACCAACACCTAGGAGATCCCAAGGTCTCAGAAAATGTTGCTCCATTTTTTTCACCATCCCCAACAAGCAGGGAAAGAGAACAGCTGGAACATCCTGCTCTGGGCTCTCCCGCCATGCTGGCTGGCCTGGCCTCCCCCTCCTTGTGCCTCCCACAGCTGAGCCTCAGGACTTGGGCCCTGGTTTCAATTTAACTGCAGGGCCTGCTGTGGGCCTTCAGCCTAGAAGGGATCCCTCCAGAATCTTAGGCCAAAGAAGAGGGAAGGCCGGAATTTCACCTGAACTGTTTTTGTCCTGAGCGCTTCAGGGAATGAAGCTGAGACGTTTTCTATAGCCAGAAGCTCCTGCGCATTAATACCAACTCCACGTTGTTATCATAAAATCCAACAACACTGCAAATAGGGCCCCAAACCTACGTGGTCTTTCTAAAAAAGAATGTGCCTCCTACTGACAGGCCAACCTCGGGAACCGTCACCACAAGCAGTGGCCAGAGAGGGAAGTATGGTCAGCACAGCCAACACTAACATTGTCCCTGAAGTGGTGGGCACAATGGGGATGTCCTCTGCTTCAGTGGGGATGGACCAGGGGATCTGGAACTGGGGGGCCATTTCACGCATGATGATGTTCCTGACAGAGAGAGGAGGGATTGGTTGGAAACCACCTTCCCCAGTTCTGCGGTAGGATCACCAGCCCGAGGCAGACTGGATTCAGACCAATCGTGCTCCTTCCAGGAGGAGACAATCAATCGAAGCACCACATACCCAAGGAGCTTGGCACAGTCGTCATAGTACTTCATAGAGTTCTTCACAAAACTGAAGCCGTTGACATCACAGACGAAGGACTGGCCGTTGGCCCGCAGTAAGTCAAAGCCGCACACGGTCTGCTGCAAAGGATAAGACAAGACTCAATGGAAGTGGCACACGGGCCTCTTTGTGGCATTCTACCAACAGTAGTAACCCCTCAGCCCCATTTCTCTGTCAGCTTTAGCAGGGAGATGCAGGGACTGGGCGAAGCAGCACCTAAAGCGTGACACTTCAGAGCCAGGGAAGCACATTCCTCTGTTTGGGGAGGGGAGGGTGGCTCCAAGCCCTGTCCAGGCATTCCAGGCCTCGGCAACAAGAGTTAACAACTTCAGGGAGGGCTCCAGGAGGCCACAGGTCAGAGGGAAAGACTAACCTTGAAGGCCACACAGACTTTTCGGGCCACCAGCTTTTCTATGGCTGTTAACATAACTGGGTAGCGGATCTCCTTTCCTTCGCTATCCCGTTCCACCTTCCCATCAAGAGCAGGGGACTTCCGTGCCTCGGCATGAGCATAGTCGGGACCCACCGTGTAGACCTGAATGAAAGAGCACCAGCAGTCAACAAACTCAGAGCTGCCAAGAGGACTCAAAGGAACCTGGGTAACCAGGCTGTCTGCCCAACTCAGAGGGCTCCTCTCAGCAGGTCCCCAGAAACACCCCCTTCTACCTTGACATCTGTGCCATCTGTAGGCATGAACTCCTCATAAATATATGATCCAGTCTTCCGTACGCTGCTCTCTGGAGAGTAGACGCTGCTGCGGCTCCCAATCTGAAACAGTTGAGGAACTCAGCTAGAGATGCATGCTCACCTCAGTAGAGACGGGCCACGAGTCCCAGAGCATCTGACTCCTCACACAGAGGAGCAAAAGACACCTACATCTGGACAGCAAGGGCTCAGGCCAGGCAACTGATTCAAACTGGACTGCACAAGCAATGGGCAAGTGCAGCATGCATGAACCTCCACTTGTATGAGTGGTGGACAAGCTCCACTCACAGAAGCAGAGGGCACTTGCGTGTGAAGCTCTATTCATGTGAATGGAGCTTCATGCACGAGCACTTTCTGCTCACGCAAGTGAAGCTTTTCCCACAAGCACAAGCACTCTCTGCTCAAGCGCCCTCCACTTAGGCAAGTGGACCTTCACACACAAGTATCCACTGCTTGTGCAAGTGGAGTTCGCGTGGGTCTGCCACTCACACCAATGGAGCTGGGCGCATGCTTGTGCACCTACCACTCACACACCCTCCCCCATGCCAAAGTGGAAAGCTTGGGGACTTCTGCCTTATGCCACTACTTATTTCCCACCAATGGTGTTTAAAATGGAAAAGATGAAGGCATTACTGTTGTTCAATAAAACTAAAGTACATTCCTATGTATATCACATCATTATCTTCATTTCAGCCGAGCCAAATCCAAATGGCTTTAATCAAAATCTTCCTGGAATTCAGATTTCCACTTTACTGAATATTCAAAGGAAGCAAAGGTGTCCTGGAAATGACTATTACCTTAACTTCTCAAATTTGGCACCTGAAAAGGGACCCAACCACAATGAATTGGAAGACTCTGGTGCCAATGAATCACCCCTTCAATATTTGACATTGATTGTACTGTTCTCACTCTTTGCCTTGGGATTACTGCTTTGGGCTTAACTGTAAAAAAGTATTATTCACACAATCTCCTGAAAAAAAGTCACCCAAGGCCTTATAGATCCCAGAGGCATCGGAATTCAGTAGAGATGATAGCCAGGTACTAGTTGCAAATGCCACTCATCAGACAAAGCTTCCCCAGCCAAAGCCACAGCCTTCTCACCTTGCGGAAAAGGCGCTGGCTGCCCCCACCAGCCGAAGAGGGATAGTAGATGTAGACGTTGTGGTCCTCAGCACTGACTGGCTTTTCCACAAAGGGCTTGGGGAAAATGGCCCCGTTGACCTCCACGTGGTCCTCTCCCTCCACCAGGCTGCACTCTGCCCAAAAATACAGGCCCTTCAGAGACAGGAAGCTGACCCCCCCAACTTCTCTTTCTTGGGGAGCCATGGAGCCTCCAGACTTTTCCAGACACCCAGCATCCTCCTTGGAGGAGGCTGGGACTGGCTGAGAGTGGCAGGGAGGGGGAAAGGATGGAAAGCCACTATGCAAAGCGGTTGCACTAAGAGGGGCAGGGGGCACGTCCTGCTGCATCGAGAGAGTTCAGAGGAATTGGGCACACCTGAAGATGAGGTTAGGGGGCTAACTGATGGTGAGTGGGTAAAGGTAAACACGTAGCCTAACAGAGGATCAAGAAAAACATCATCAGTGCTAGTCTAGTTTGATGATGTGACCTAAGTTGGGTAATGAAACATCTGCAAGAAAACAGCCAAGGTCAGAGAACACCAAAGACCCCCCATTTTAACCCCGAGTTACAAATATTCTCCTTCACTGATTAAGGAAAAGACCCTCTTTAGTAGCCATCACCCTGCAAATCTGAGTTCTGAGCTCTTCTGATGCTTCTTCACGCACAAGACGGAGGCCACTTCCTCTCCTGAGGGCATCGGCCACTGGCCCAGGGCGCCTGATGCCAAGGCTCTCCTGGCAAGGCCCTGGGCAACAAAGGAAACGGCCCTGCACAACATGGTACCAGAGTCATCCATTTTCTAGGTTTTCCCAATGCCTCTTAGCCCTCCCCAAGAAGGTTGCCCAAATACAGCCACGCGATGTGCGTTCTCAGTCCCTGGTCTACTTCCGGGTGTTTAAGAGCAGCAAAGGGCGCAACTTCCTGCTCATCTGGCAACTGACCCACTTGCCTTGCCTCCAAAGCACCCTGCCTGCCCCACTCACCCTCTGGGCGATCAGGGTCCCGGTTGAGCACCGCATAACGAGGCAGGTCGACCCCCTCTTCCTGCAGGATCCGGTAGACCTCCCGCCTACAGAGGACAGGAACACAGGCAGGATTCTCTGGGTGAGGGAGGTGGCCGATTCTGACCTTCCTGCTTCCTGGGTCCACCCGGATGGCCAGAGCACATTTGGATCACAGGATACGCTAAGGATTTGACTCCGCTCCAGTCTGCCTTGCTCTTCTCTGGTGATGGTGGTAGCCTAGTTAACTAAATTCTGGCTTTTAAGCTGCTTCCACCCAAAACAGCCCAAAGATCGGTGGAAGATCGTGGTGCAGATCCGGCCTGCTGTTGGAGGCATAACACGCCATGCAGCCCATAATAACCCAACAAGGTTGTCCACCTCCACCACCCTACCTGTCCTGGATGTAATATTGCATATCAAGGTCGTTAATCAGAAAAGGGTTGCGGAGTTTGGCGTAAGCAACGGCTTTGTCCAGAGGAAACCCTGGAAGATTTGGGAGGAAAAACGTGTTCACCACGAGCTGAGGACCCAGGCCAGGAAGAGGAGCCGGGACATCAACGGGCCAACCTTTGGAGTGGAAGGAGACCAGGCAGTCGCAGGCCGGCCACTTCTCCACTGGCTCGTTCAGGATGACGTCTTCCCCCATGATCACCACCGCGATGTATTCAAACTTGCACAGCCGCTCCAGGATTTGGGTCATGGGCTTCGATTTGGACTTTTTGGTCATGGCGCAAATGCCAACCACAATCTGCCGTTCTGGAGGCTGCGAGAGAGTCGTAGTAGCAGCAGCGTCATCTTGGGCAGTGGGTGGTCTGGCAGAACTGGCCTCCTCCATAAACCCAGGCACAAAAGCAAAACAAGGGGGGGGGACTATTCCCACGAAAACACATGCAGGCCGGAAGTAACAAGGACTTCCAGGAGGAGAAGAAGGGAACCCGCCAGGCAGAACCCCCCCTTCTAGATGCCCTCAGAAACACAAGAGGAGCATCCCCCCCACCCCCGGTGCCCCCTCAGGGGGACTTCCCACCGCCTCCAAGCCAGCAGGGCTCCTTCTAAGGCAGGCAGAGCAAGACTCTTCCTCCTCCTCCTCACCGACTCCTCCTCCTCCTCCTCCTCATCCTCAAAGAAGCGCAGCTCCTCCATCTTCAGGTCTGCTCCCAGGAAGTCCACCTCCTCATCTCGGGAGCCCACGAAGAACTTAGCCGCGGAAGCGCCCTCCTTCAGCTCGGCCCTCCCGGACGACATGCCAGAGCGCGCAGCCAACCATCCCGCTCTGCAACGAGCAGGCCGGCGTCACCAGCGGCCGCCCAAGCGGCCCCGGCCTCCCGCCGGCGCCTTACATTGCCGCATCCTTCGGGCTGCGGACGGACTCCGGAGGCGGAAGAGGGCCGAGCGGGGCCCGGCCTGCCCGGACGCAATTCGCAGCCCGCGCTGACGACGAGCCTTCGGCCAGCAGGGCCGCGGGAGCCACCCGGAAGCGCGCGCGCCCAGTCCGGCCCGGCCTGACCCAGCGGCCGCCGGGCGGGGAGGCGCTTGGCTAGCCCGAGGCGCCGCCCGGCACCGCCCACGAAGGGAAGGCCGCCGCCGCCCCCCGCCCTCCCCGGGCAGCCCAGAGCCGCGCCCGGCGGGAAGAAGCGGCTCCCGCGGAAATTCGCCCCGCGGTCCGCCCCGCCCCGAGAGGCGGCCCCAGCGCCCCCTCGCCTCCCCTCCGCTCCCCGTGCGCGCGCGCGCGTGTGCCTGCCCTGGCCCGGCCGCGCGCCACTGGCCGAGCTCTTGAGGCGGCGCCGGAGCAGCCGAGCAGAGCGAGCCTTCCCCCGCAGCTGCTCCGGACTCCGACGCGCACCGCGCTCCCGAGCAGGGCCGTCGCCCTCCCGCCCCGCCGAGGGCACGAGGGGCGGCGGGCGAGGCCCGGAGGCAGCAGGGAGAGGAGGCGGCGGCGTCTCCGGGCGAAATGCGGCGCGCCCGCTTCTCGCAGCCGTCGGAGAGCGGGCCGGCTCCACTCCGGGCAGAAGCGAGGCGAGGGCGGAGTAACCCTGAGCCAAGCTGTGCTGGCGAAGGGCTCCAAAGGTCGCTGAGCGTAGCGCTCACCTTGACACACCTGCCCGGGGGAAACAAAGTCTAGCCACACCTGGGAGCAGCGGAGTTGCCAGGAAATGCCTCCCAGGACTCCAGGTGGGAGGCCAGCCCCGCCCCTCCGGTTCCAAGGAGTTCGGAATTTCCCTGGCTCTCTTCTTAACTCTCAACACGTCTCTAACCTGGCCTGATTTATGGCCGCGGTTCACTGCTTCACCTGCCCTTCGTGGCATCGGTTTTGCGTTCTCTCCGTTCCTTCTGCCTCTTCGTCTTTAAGAAAAATGTTGAATGCTTTGAGGAAATTGGAAGGACGCCTTGTGCATCACAAGTTCCTCACCGCCAGCGTTGGTGAGGGAACAGGACGAACCGGAGGAGGGAGGGAGGGAACCAGTCAGCTGCAAATGTGTGTGTGTGTGTGGGGGAGGAAATGCAAGCTCAGGTGGGCGTTCTAAGATTTGGTGGTGGACAAGAATGAGGGGTCCTTGGGTCACCCTGAGCTTGCTTATTTTCTTACAGATGTTTCAAGACCCAGACTAGGCAGCACTACAAGAAAAAAAAAAACAAGCTCAGAGAGCCCCAAGGACCTCTTGCTAGCAAACTGGGGGAGAAATCTGACATGCCAAATATGTAGGAGGGGGTGGAGATGGGCTCTACACCACCCTGCTTGACCAGTCAGTCCTCTTTTCCCATGGGGAGGGGGGCAGTCAACCAGATGAGCCCAGAATCGGCTGCGTCCAGCCTGTGGGCATCTCTGCCCTTGGGATAAGGCTCCCCGTGCACTAGAAGAAAGAGGGAGCAGCCCGCAAAGGGGTCTGCAGGGAAAGGGCCGGGTGGGGCGCTGCGTCTGGCGGATCTGCTCAGCGTTTCTCAGCGCAGCCTCTGGCTTCTCCTTTTTCCTGGGAATGTCAGTTTTGGGTCGGGGGACGGGAGCTTGGATGAGAATCCCATTATACAAAGAAACTTCATTCATGGCTGTTCAATATCTTGGTGAACAAACCAGATCATCTCGGCGTCAAAGTAATTGCGGAAGTGCACAGGGGATCGTTGGGCTGCTTGTCCCTTCGGTTGCTTTATTCTCCTCCGCGTGGAGTCCCGGTGCTGGGGGTGCCCAGCCGGGAGCGGGGAGGAAGGCAGCAGGTACCAGCCAGCCTCGCCCAAGGGGAAATGCTCCAGAACAGCCAGATTCCGATACCGCCACCGCGCTCGCGAGCCGCGCTAGAAGAGGAGCACCGCTGGGCCCAGGACACAGCCGCGGGGCTGCGGGGCGGGCTGGCTTTGGGCTCCGGTCTTCACGTAGGTCCCACTAAGCCCTGGGGGGGGGAGTCCCGCCGCGGCAGCCTCTGGGCGGCCTGGCAAGAGCCGCGGCTGCGGCAACTCGGGGCCCGGCGGTAAGTAGCGGCAGTCGGAGGTCGCCTGCCGCCCCCGCTCGCCCGGAGCCCGTGGGGGCGGCCCGCCTGACTGCGGGTCCGCTGCCCTGCCCGGCGCTGTCCAGGCCGGGGTCGGTGCTGAAGCGCGCTCCGGTGCCGCAGCCGCGCGCGACGATTCGGGCGAGGCCCCCGGGCTGGGCTGGGCCGGCCGGGCCGGCGCTAGGGCGGCGTAATCTCCGCGCTCCCCTCCCCGCGAGGCTCGCAATAGGCGTCTTCCTCCTCCCGCCTGGCTGTGCGAAGTCTTCGCCCGCCCGCGGCTCGCCTTCCTGCTTCGCGCTCAGACTCCTCGCGGCCGCACCATGTCCAGCACCTTCGCCCGCGCCCTCTCCGCCCGACGATCCGCCGCCCTCCTGGCCGCGGTGGGCGCCGCTGGCTCGCTGGGCGCCGGGTTCCTCTTCTCCCGCGACTCCGCCTGCCACTCGGCGAGGACCAAGCGGCGCCTCTACCCTCCAAGGTAGGGCTCCCGGGGCGGCTGGGGATGCCCTTGAGGCGGCGACCCCCGGGAGGGCTTCCTCGGAGCTGGAGCGCAAGGCCCGGGGCGCCGTTGCGGAGGACAGCGGTCCTCTCTACCCTCGAAGGAACAAGGTCCCCCTCTCGGACCCCCTGTAACCCACCCGCCAATTTAGGAGCGCGCCGCTCCCTTTTCTCCGGCGCCGCAAAAATGAGGTAATTGGGTTTGGCCTTCAGCTTCCCTCCCCCCCAAAGGGACCCTGCTTTGCCTCTGAACGACCCCCAGAAAAGTGGGTCTGCTCAGCGCCCCCAACCGGGCTCCTGCCTTTCCAGACGCCCGGGGTTTGCTTCCTCTCCCCAGCGCAGCTTTAAGGCAAAGAGAAATGGAGCCCTCTCTGTTTCAGCTCCTTCTGGGCCGTTCTGGCTGCCTCCTCCGGGCTCCGGGCTCTAGGTCTCCCCCATTCCACAAAGCAGCATCAATCTAGGGGTGATTATCCTCCCAAGAAGGGCCCTGGAAGCATCCCCCAACCCTGAGCAAAGCCGGGCAGTAGAGGGGCAGAGAGGGGCCAAAACAGGGAGGGGCCAGGCTGCACTGGAGCCAAGCACAGGTCTCAGGTGCAACGCCAGCCGGCCGAGGCTTCTGGTGCAACTCCCTCTTCCTTATCTGCAAAGGAGGAATGGAGCCCAAGTCCCGCCCACCATTTGGGTTGCTGCTGGAAAGACCCACCAGCTGCAGGCTGTTCACGACTGAGAAAGAGCCTTGCAGGTCCTGGACTGGTGCCCATGGTGGTTTTGGTTGGAGGGAGGGCACAGAAGACCCCTCTCAGCACCTCCCCACCCCCCACCCCTTCCTCGAGACACCTTGGGGCCCTCCAAATCGTCAATGAGGTCAAGAGAAAGCAGCTTCCTAAGCAGATTAAGGAAGGGAACTTAATGCGAGCATTACTCAGCTGCTGGATTGTGAATTGGGGTCACCACTGTTGCTTAAGTACTCCATGTTGAAGTTAGATGTTCACCTCTCTAAGCCTCAGAGGAAAGGGCAAGTCAGCAGAGCACAGAGGATTCTCCAGCTTCTGAGCACCTTGCTTCAGGAAGCAGGAAGAGTGGAAAACAGGGCCACTCCTAAGTGGCCCTTCCCAGGACGGCGAACAAAGGCAGAGTCTTGGCGGAACTGGAATCTGTGTGACCTGAGATTGAACCACATTCAAGCACAGGCTGCTTAGCAAGCTAGCCCCTCCCATTTACCACTGTGCAGCACACCTGTGCAGCTTGCAGTACAAGCTGCTAAATAGCGAACTTCCCACTCTGACCCCAGTGAAGTAATTTAGTCAATTTGCTGTCTCTATTCCTTATTTTTTTTTTTGTTTCTGATGGTATCTTTTTAATGTTTTTACTTGTGAGTCATTGGAGTCAAACAGCATACAAAGATATTGTTAAACTTAACTAGGCGCCCTCTGCCTGCTAGTGGGCACCTCCCTTGCTAATGGCCTATACCAGTGGTTCTGAACCTGGGGTCCACGGACTGCTGGGGTCAACACAGCACAGAGGGTCCACAAAGGCTTGAAGAAATGTTGTGATTTAAATCTTGAACTAAGTACTACAAAAGGTATTTAAAGGAGGTCCATGGTGAAGAGAATCACTGGCCTAAACTAAGCAACTCCCAGGGGAGAGAGCGTGAAGGCTATAAAGCCTATCCAACAGAAGGAAGCTCTTTGCAAGCAGATGCCATGGCAGTCCTCCTCATTGCTACTTGGGCTGATGATCAGCTCCAGAGTGGGGGAAACTCTCTGATGCAGTAACTTTATTCATAAACTTCTATTAATTGTAATGCCCTGGTGTCTTCCCCTGTGGTATCCAACACTATAGCCAGCACTAAGAGGGCATGGGAGGCAGTTTGATGTAGTGGTTAAGGCATCAGGCTAGAAACTGGGAGACTGTGAGTTCTAGTCCTGCCTTAGACACGAAGCCAATTGAATGACTTTCTTGGCCCTAGGAAGAAAGAGGAGGCAATGGCATACCACTTCCTGCAAAGAAAATTGCAGGGACTTGACCAGGCAGTCATCAAGAGTCAACACTGACTGAAAGGCACCAAAAAAACCAGAAAGACTGGTGATAGAAGCAGAAATTCTAACTGTTCTCTACCCATCCTTGGATGGATGGCAACAGGATGGGCTACACATTAGCTGTTCCCATTCTGGTTGATCCCTCTCCTGCCTCTGCTGCTGGTGACCCCAATCCCTGCCACAAAGGTGGATATGCCTCAGTGTGGAATAAGGGAGGAAACACTAACTGAACACTGATAGGGCCAAAGAGGACCTAACTCTGGGGATGGGACGATGGCCATGGTGTGGGGCTTCCGTAGCAGAAATAGGAGGCTACCAGGGCTCATTTGTCAGGGATAACTCAGGGAAGAGTCAGTGCTGCTCCAAAGACATCAGAGAACCCTAGAAGCAGAGGAACAGAAACAGGGTCCAAATGCTCTTCCTGAAGGATAGAGAAAGAAAAGACGGGAGGGGTTCAGGCCAAAAGGCTCTTTTTATCATTTTCACCCTGCCTTTTCCACCATCTCCCACAGTGCTGAGTACCCTGATCTGCGCAAACATAACAATTGCATGGCCAGCAACCTGACACCTGCCATCTACGCTAGGCTCTGTGACAAAGCCACACCTGCCGGCTGGACCCTGGATCAGTGCATCCAGACTGGGGTGGACAATCCTGGGCACCCCTTCATCAAGACAGTGGGCATGGTGGCAGGAGATGAGGAATCCTATGAGGTGAGTGCTCAGAGTGCCCACCTTCCTTGCCCATCGAGCTTCTTGAGATAATGCCTAACCAATGGCTCTGTTCTGACTCCAGGTTTTCGCAGAGCTGTTTGACCCTGTAATTGAGGAGAGGCACAATGGCTACAACCCACGCACCATGAAGCATCCCACAGATCTTGAAGCTCGTAAGGTATGCTAACTAGGGGCCTGCCAGGACTGCAAGGAGCTTCAGTAGAGCTTTGTTGGCAAAACTGGTCTTAGAATTTATCACAAGCCACAAATGTCATAGCCTCGGCACACACTTGGTTCAGAACAACTCAAGAGTGAGTGCTAAAGGCAAGTCCTGCTCCTGGGGTGGGATGGAAAGGTCAAGGCCGGATGCCTGACCAAACTCTGCTTCTTCTTGTTTAAGCCTGCAGAAGCTCCAAGCCAGGAACCCCTTCTCAGAATCAGCCCTGACCTTATGACAAGTATTGTGAAAAATTGATAAATGTGTAAGACAGGGGTGTGCAACTACTATAAGCTCAAGGATCACACAATATTTGGTGACTTCCAGGCGTGGCTGGGCCTGTAGAGGGAGAGCGTCTAGAGATTTTAAGGGGTGAAATAGTTACCCCATGAGCATTGGCAAGTGTTTTTGCCTCTTCAAGCTCCCCTAACAGCCTCAAACGCAAAAGGAACTTGTTCTGGATTCCAGCCACTCTGCATTTGCCTGGTAATTTTTGTTTAATGTGTGCTCATATTTAGCCAGCTATGTAGAAAAGGGGGATGCTGGCAATCATTAGGTAGGAGAGGTTGTCCTGAAGGGTCGGGAAGTGTTAATGCTGGTGCAGCCCTCGATGGTCCCACTCTGAGTGGTGAATGCTCATCTCAAGACTCTAATAGACAAGCTGAACACATAAACCCAAAGTGATATGGACGACACAAAGGTTTTTCTAAAAAGACAAAAACTACCAATTGCTCTTCTGCACACAAGCAGCTCACCTGCCCAGCACAGCCTTTGTGGCTTCAGGGACTAACCTGTCAAATAATATTGATTAGATGGCTAGATTTATGCGCCCCTTCAGGAACACAAGGCAGTAGTGGCATTTCTAATGCCATCTCCTTCTATTCCCCCCAACAACAATCCAGTGAGGTAGGCTGGGCTAGGGGGCATGGCTGACCCAGTCACCCAAGGAGCTTCTGTGACTTGCCGTGTGTGTGTGTGTGTGTGTGTGTGTGCGCGCGCGCGTGCAGAACCTGCCTTTTCCTGCCTCCCTGTCTTCTCCCTGTCACAGGCTGGGACAAGGCAGCATTTCAAGCATGGGGAACCCCGGCCCCTTTGGGGGCTGCTGAGCCAAGGCTGACTGGGGAGGCTTCTCCAAGGCCAGGCCTCAGATGCCTCCCAGGGTTCGTCACACATTGCAAGGAGACACAGCTTGGTTAGCAGTTGCCTGGAATGGGCTCCTCTTTGCACGATGCATTTAAATAGATGGCTATTCAATTAAACTGAATGAAATTAAATCCATGGCCTTTTGCCAGGGACGATGCAGTCTCACAGATCCTGTGCTAGAGGGGAGGAGGAGGAGTGGGGGAGGAACGTCACAGATGCGTCCAAGCTCTGGAATGCTATGGCTCTTACACAGAGCAGCCTCAACCCCTTGTTGTCCCAGAGCGCAGCACTTGGGGAAACAGCTGCTTTAAAGAGCAAGAAAAAGCATAAATAAAGAATGATCAGGGGCCATTTGGGAGGAAGAAAACCAGAGAATGACATACCCGCCTGCTTCAGCATTCCCGGCTGCTTCCAAGCAAAAGAATCATGAGCAACAGGCGCGTGTTCTGGGCACAGGAAGTTTCACGGAAAATGCTTGTGCTCTGTGCAAAGTGCTCCCCCCCCCCATTTCCATGACTACAGTTCCTCCTTAAAAGCTCCTGTGCCAGCCAGGCCAGGGTGCACTCTTGGCAAACAGGCTTTCCTGTTACTTCCACTGCTAAAGGGCACGTCTCTAGCCGGCCAGCCCACAAAGGGCAACGTGACGGAGGGGGTCAAAGGGTGTGGGCAGAGAGCTGTCCCTTCATCTCCCTCTTCTTCCTCAGATCAAGGGGGGGAACTTTGATGAGCGCTACGTCCTTTCCTCGCGGGTCCGGACTGGCCGCAGCATCCGTGGCCTGGGCCTGCCTCCTGCCTGCACCCGGGCAGAACGGCGGGAGGTGGAGAGAGTCGCAGCAGAAGCCTTGAGTGGCCTGACCGGGGAGCTGGCGGGCAAGTACTACCGCCTCAGTGAGATGACGGACAAGGAGCAGGAGCAGCTTATTGAGGTGAGTGTGCCTGGGTGGGGCAGGGCCCTAGCAGACCCTGCTTGGTTGGGAGAAAAAGCCACGAGGAAGAAGAGCAGCGAAGATCAGATCCAACTGACGGTACCTGTAGGCCCAGGTCACCTGTTGTCTGGGACTGCAGGTAACTTCCCGCAAGGCCCATTGGCTGCCAGCCATCACCACCGCTTCCTCAGCCCATCTGGCTACAGGCAGCAGCTCTGTCCTGGGATGAAATTCCAGGAAAGCCTCAAGAGAACCTAGCAGGGATCTTGATCATCTTCTTCTTCTTCTTCAGGACCACTTCCTTTTTGACAAGCCGGTCTCCCCTCTATTGACAGCAGCAGGCATGGCTCGCGACTGGCCTGATGCCCGGGGAATCTGGTAGGCCTCCGTGGATGCTTCTGATGGGGACAGATTGGGCTGGCCAGATACTCCAGGCCCAGCCTCAGGAGAGGGGTCTTCCTGTGCAGAGGTCCTCTGGGCACGACTGTTCCTTCGGCAATGAAATACGTGGATTAGTGGGGGAATGGAGCTGGCTGGGCCTTTCCCACCGTAGAGTAAGAGCTGCTTAAAGCTCCACTAAGGCCTGCCCTGGGAGGCACATAAGGTCTCGCCACAGCCAGGTCAGTTGGTGGTAGCCTTCTCTCTCCTCATCGGCCTCTTAACTCCTGATCAGGCACAACCATGAGAAAACCTTCCTGGTCTGGATCAATGAGGAGGACCACACTCGTGTCATCTCCATGGAGAAAGGAGGCAACATGAAGAGAGTCTTTGAGAGGTTCTGTCAGGGCCTGAAGGAAGTGAGTCTCCCCATTTCATCAATGAGACCTTCTCAAGGGGGGCGATCATGGAAATGGGGTTGAATCAGAGGCTGCCAGAGAAGCTGAAGGGAAGGGGCTCCGCACCAAGGGAGCGGGGTTAGGCAGGTGGGCAAAACTGGGGAGAAGATGGTCGTGGAGCACTGGCTTCGATGGACCCACTTACACTTTGTCTTTGCTCCCACAATCAGGTAGAGCGACTGATCCAGGAGAGAGGCTGGGAGTTCATGTGGAACGAAAGACTGGGCTACATCTTGACGTGCCCGTCCAACCTTGGCACCGGCCTGCGTGCCGGAGTTCACATCAAGCTGCCACTGCTGAGCAAAGTAAGGTCCAAGTAAAAGAAATGTCCCAACTGCTCCGAGTCCTTTTTGTAAAGTGCAAAAAGCCACCTTTCCTTAGGGCAATATCAGTACTTTTTTCTCATCTCAAGAGCTACAAAACAGACCCAGCTTGCAGTTATCCCACCCCCACCCCCGAGCTTTCAACGGGGCATTGAGTTTTCCCTCCTCGTGCACATTCCCATGCAGGACCACCGCCTTTCTAAGATCCTGGAGAATCTGCGGCTGCAGAAGCGAGGAACTGGGGGAGTGGACACAGCTGCCACAGGGAGCGTCTTTGACATCTCCAATCTGGATCGCCTGGGCAAATCTGAGGTGACTCCCGGGTCTGGCTAGGTGCAAATGCCCTCGCTTTCTGTGATGCCCGTTTGAGCCACCTGCACAACTGCGGGCCCAGAGAAAGGGCCTTGGGAAAGGGTGCGTGGATGGCAAGTCGGGCAGGGACAGGGTGCTGCCTCCTTCAGAGTTGGTGAGGCCAGCATGACTTAGTACCACAAGGGTGAACAGGGGACATCTGGGGTGGGGGCCAGGAGACTAGAGCCAAGCTCTATTCTGAACTGCCCCAGCTCCGCCCTCTGTCTCTTACCGCCCTGGCTTGTATTCCCATCCTCGGCAGGTGGAGCTGGTGCAGCTGGTGATCGATGGTGTGAACTACCTGATTGATTGTGAGCGGCGCCTGGAACGAGGCCAGGATATCCGTATCCCAGCCCCTGTGAGCCAGTCCCGTGGCTGAGCCCGACCGGATCCCTCCAAGGCTTGAGAGATGCCTGCATGCGTAGTCTTGTGGCTCTAGCTGTGTACCCTGCAGTGATCCTCATAAAGTCCCAACTGCTTTGGCTTCCTTTGGATTGCAGCCATTTTTTCTGCCCATCCCTGCGGGGAGGAGGGAGGAGGCACCTTGTAGGGGCAGCTCAGGGGTCTCCCAGTCTAACGTGGTCCTTTCTGAGTAAAGTTTCATTGTGTCTGACCAAAACAGAAAAGAAAAAGGGGCTAGAAGCCATACTTGAGATTTCAGGGGGAATGGTGCTATCGGAGCAGGAAAACAGGGAACACAGGCCAATCAGCCGGGCACTGATGCTTGGTATACTAAAGTTGGAAAGGACTTTGGACGTCTTCTAGTCTAATCCCCTGCTCAAGGAGACCCTACACCATTTCAGACAAATGGCTCTTCAGTCTCTTCTTAAAAATATCCAGTGATGGAGCACCCACAACTTCTGGAGGCAAGCCGATCCATTGGTTAATTATTCTGTCAGGAGACTGAACAACTCCAGTCTGAAAACATCTGGGGTGCCTCATTTTGGATAGCTGCATTGAACACAGGTGGCTGGGCTGAAGCTTCATGTCTGTCTTTCAATTCTTTGACACAAATTCTTTGATGCACAAGGATTTTGGAGTTCTAGAGGACCATCTTGTGTGCGGCAGCAGCCCAAAAAGCTAATACAATCTTTGGTTATATAACAGAGGCAAAGAATCAAAATCATGTGAAGTGTTAGTACCACTTTATAAAGCTTTAGTAAGGCCACACCTGGAATACTGCATCCAGTTTTGGTTGCCACGTTATAGAAAAGATGTTGAGACTCTGGAAAGAGTACAGAGAAGAGCAACTAGGGTGATTAAAGGCCTTCAGACTAAAACATATGAAGAACAGTTGCAGGATTTGGGTATGGCTAGTTTAGAAAAGAACTGGGAGGACATGATAGCAGTTATTTCAGTATTTGAAGGGTTGCTACAAAGAAGGGGGGGGGTCAACGTATTGCCCAAAGCACCAGAAAACAAGACTAGGAACAATGGATGGAAACTAATCAAGGAGACAAGCAACCTGGAAATAAGGAGAAACTTCCTAAAAGAATAATTAACCAGTGGAACAGTTTGCCTGTAGAAGTTGGAGGCTTTTAAGAACAGATTGGACAACCACTTGTCTGAAGTGGTATAGGGTCTCCTGCTTAAGCAGGGGGCTGGACTAAAAGACCTCCAAGATCACTTCCAGCTCTATTCTATTCTAAATTCTAATTAATATTCCAGAAGAGTGAAACAAAGTTGAAAGCAATCTTGATCAGTTAGAAAAATGCCCTTCTAGTTTTATTGAGACAAATGCATGTTATTCACTAGGAAAAAGAAGTCAAATGCACAGTTTGTGTGTACGGTGAGTGTGTGTGTGTCTGAAAAGGTTCTTGGAACTGGTGGGGTTGATTACAAGCTGAATATGAGTCATAGTATCACATGGCTGCTAAAAGGATAAGTGCCATTTTGGGCTACACCAACAGAAGCACAATTTCCAAAGGATAGGAGGGAAGTGTTCCACTTTGTACTGAATTGAGCTGTATTCTGAGTATTATCCATTCTGGGCATCATAATTTGAGAAATATTCCTATGCCAAGAAGATGATCAGAGATGATCAAGGCGGGACAAAAAGTCACAGCTTGCCAGTTTCTAGCCTGATGCCTTTAACCACTATTCCAAACTGCCTTTCACTCCATATCACTCTGCGCTCAATGGGAAAAAGCCAGTGTCTTATCTACATGGCTCTCGGGAGGGGGGTGGTAAGAGCAATGATGCTATGTGGCTTCATGTTCTTATACTACAGCAAGCTTTTAACTGCCCTCCCAAGAGGAAGGAAGATTGTTAAAACAATCTTGAATCCAAAGGTTTCAAGTTGACTCAGTGCCAGCTAAGGGCAGATCATCATCCCAGGCAGAAAAAGACAGCCCCTTCTGCGGATTGTGTGAGTCAGCTGGAAAAGGAAAGGGACCCCCGTACAAACCTACTGGTAGGGTTACATACCCGGGTACAGATTCTGATAGCAAACCCAGACTCTGCGGGGTTTTCCTCAGGCACTTCATATAAATAGGAAATCAAACGGGAGGGAAAGGTTATTCTCTCTTGCTCCACTCTGGCTGGGACTACTACAAAATGATGCCTGTGGTTCCAGCCCTCATGGTCACCTTAAAACAGGGGTCTTCAAACGTGGCCCTTTTATGACTTGCGGACTTCAACTCCCAGAATTCCTCAGCCAGCATGCCTGTTGAAGTCCACAAGTCATAAAAGGGCCACGTTTGAAGACCCCTGCTTAAACACGCCACGGCTGAGGGTACTGAAAGCCCCCAAGTGAAGGAGGAGGGTAGATGTGCCTGTGTTCCTACCAGGGGGCACCAAGGAGGGCATCTGGTGTAGTTTTTGCCCTATGCCCAGGCCAAGTGCAGATTAGATTTCTTCTGGGGCTCCTGGCGACCGTTCCCTCATTATCGGCTAGATGGGTGCTGACTGGAGAGGCACCCCAGCCTCCTGGCACAAGGCAATGGGAACAACTAGACGGCTCCCCTTCTCAAACCTAGCTACACCTACCTCTCATCTCGCACCACAGATTTGTCCAGCTGGTGTCCAATGTCCAGCCAATACTAGTGTCCCTCTCTGCCAAATGCTCCAGGCTCCAACTCCAGGGATACTCTAGCCGCGGGGGAGGGGTGTCAGCGCACTAAGGGTTGTGCCACAGAGGGAGGGGGACTCCAAGGGCCACATTTACCTAAGGGCCCCCGGAGGAACTCGAAGGAGCGACCGGGCGCCTTAAGAACCCTCAAACCTCGCCAGTCTCCCACCGGGCTTGGGCAGCCCTCCGGCCACGGGAGGAGTCGGGCGCGGCCGAGCTGGGCGGGGCTGTGCCGGCGGGCGGGGGTGGCCGAGCAGGGCCCGTTTTCTCTACTCGACCAAAGCGGGCAGGCGGCCCCCTCATCAGGAGGCCTCAAGACGGGCTCTCCCCCTTCATCCCCAACCCGCGTATTCGCCCAGCGTCATTGCGAGAGAGAATCGACGCCGAATTCCCAACCCCCAGACCAGCTCTTCACGCACCGATTGCCGCTTCGGAGCTCGCTCACGGACCCCGGGAACCGCCCGCGGGAGAGGATCGAGGGAGGAAGGTTTCTCCCACCGGAGCCAAATCCGAGCCGTCCTCCCTTAGGCGGGCAAGCGGGCCCTGCTCCGCGGACGGGGCTGCAAAGGCGCTTACTCCAAGCAGGGCAACGTCTCCTCCACGGTCCAGAGTCCAGACCCTCCCCTCCTGGTCAAGGCCGTAGCCCCCCTCCAACAAGGCCGCGGGGCGGAGGCGGCCGGCTGGGCTGACCCCCCGGCCTGGCGTGGGCGGGCCGGCGTTGGGCTTGGGCTTAAAGGGCCGGCCGGCCAGGGCGGTGCCCGATCCGACGGGGCGCCATGTGGTCTCTGCAGGCGCTGAAGCTGGGCTGCCTGCTCGCCCTGGCCGCGCTGCCGCTGCTCTGCGGCCTTCTCCCGGCGCTGCTCTTCCGCCTGCGCGGGGCCGCGGCCAACGGTGCGTGGGGTCTCCTAGGGCCGGGCAGGTCGCGTGGGCCGGCGGGCCTGGCTCAGCGTCCTTCTCCCCGACTCTCCGCAGGCGCCTCTGGGAGCGGGCGAAGCATCCTGAGCTGCGCGGCGGGCGGAGTCTTTATGGCCGCCTGCTTGCTGGACGTGGTGCCCGATTCGCTGGCCGATCTTCGGGACGAGCTCCGTCTGCAGAGCCTCTCGGTACCGGAGGGGGGCGGCTCTCCCGGGGGAGGGCCAGCCAAGCTGCATCGCGGCGGCCCCGTGGCCGAGCGCAGGGGGCTCGGGGGCGACTCGCGTGGGGACCCCCTTGAGGGCCTGGAGGTGGCCGCTGACCCCGCGAAGACAGGCGGGGAACTACCTCGCCGCCTTTGACCGGGTCCCTGAGCCGCTCCTGTCGCCGAAAGTAACGCGCCCCGGATCCTTCGGCCCCGCGGGGCGGCCGCGGTGACGCTCCGCTTCTCTCCGTTGCAGCCGGCCTTCCCCGCGCCCGAACTGGTACTGGCGCTGGGCTTCCTGCTGGTGTTGGTCCTGGAGCACGTGATGCTGGACTGCAGCGAGCGGCCGGGCGCCGAGGCCACGTCGCCCCTCGTGCTCCGCGAAGAGGCCGCCGTCGGGGATCAGAGGGCCGAGGCCGCGCCGTCGCCCTTTCGCTCGCTGGTGCTGGTCGTCTCGCTGTCGCTGCACTCGGTCTTCGAGGGGCTGGCGCTGGGGCTGCAGGACACGCCGAGCCAGGTGCTCCGGCTGGCGGCGGCGATCGTCCTCCACAAGTGCATCATCGCGGCCAGCCTGGGCCTGCTGCTGCTCCAGAGCCGCCTGGCCCTGCCCTGGCTGGCGGCCGCCGTGGCCTGCTTCACACTCATGTCCCCCGTGGGCGTGGGTGTGGGCATGGCCGTGCCCCGCGGCGCCGGCCCCGGCGGCTCCCTGGCGCGGAGCGTGCTGGAGGGGGTGGCGGCCGGGACCTTCATGTACATCACCTTCCTGGAGATCCTGCCCCAGGAGCTGCATCGCCCCTCGGGCCGCTTGCCCAAAGTCCTTGCTCTGCTCCTGGGCTTCTCCGGGATGGCTGGGCTGCGTTTCCTGGGCTGAGCGTCCGCCTTCCTTGGACGGGGTCTCCGGCGGCGTCTGAGCGCGGGCAGTCTCGTTGCTAGGCCACCCGCCTCCGGAGCCTTCAATGGTTTTATTAAATAGGTTTTTAATTTGTCTTTCTGATGCCAGTTTGTGCTCTTCCTGCCTCATTTCATGATCTTAGCTGTGCGTGGGGGGGTGTCTTCTGTTGTAACTTCACAAGTTTATATAATTTGCTAGAAGCCCATTTGCCCACGGAAAGCCCCCCCCTTCTTCCCGGCCTGGTGACTTGGGATGTTCGGGTCAGAACCTGAGCAACCAGTAGGGCTGCAGTGCCCCCTCGTGGAAGAAACTTTCCGGGTCATTTTTTCATGGCAGCACAAATCACACAACTCTTTACATAACTTTCAATATCCTTTTTCATTCCTGACCACCAAAATTGCCGTCCACCCAATGTAGTCTTCAGAAATCCAAAGTGGCCAGCTTGCTTTGCATCATGGCTCTGCTGAAGGGCTTGAATTAGGGTCAATATTGGGATCTCTCTCCATCTTCATGTTGGATGTGTACCAATAGACGTACCAACCAGATGATACGCCAAAAGCTCCGGGGCCTCATATACATATTTACTTTACGTAATATAGGATCTTTCCCAATTCTGAACCGCAACGGATTCCATAGTTGCCATCTTGTCCCTGTGCTTGGTCTATTGCTTTACAAGTGTCAAAACAAACACATTTCTGGGCTTTGGTCAAGTATAGTATGGTTATAGGCCAGTTGTTTGGCATAATACTTATCCGCCACAAATGCATACACCCATCCTTTAGAGGTGTACCTCACCCTCTGTGGGGTGTGACACATTATTTGCTTATTACTGGAACAGGTGGCATATTGTATTTGGTTATGTATGCAGGTGGATTTTACTCCTTGGCAGGTATAATATGAATGTAAACATGAATGTTAGAGATTTTGGCTCCTGTATGGGTTTTTATATACCTTTGACAGGATGAGTTGTCATCTGAGCCCATGCTTCTCTGTACTCTGTGAGAAACGGGAAATTATAAAGCACATTTGCCTATCCGTCCCCCAGTCAGGTGGAGTGTGGATGTCGCTGTTTTTATACCTTCTGTTCCATAGTTGAGGGGAAAGGGGAGTTGCATTTTTAGGGAAGGACAAACCTCTGCCCTCAGAGTGCGAGCTGCCACCACACATAGGTATTGGGTCCAAGCCACTATTTGCCTATTACTTGTGCTTGCATAACGTTAAATTCCAATATTGTATGATCACTCCACCCCCCCCCCCAAGGTTCCTGTGGCTTCAACACCTTCTATCATTTCACCTCTGTTAGTGAGAATTAGGTCCAATATGGCTGATCCCCTAGTTCCTTTCTTTACTTTTTGAGAGACAAAGTTGTCTGCTGGGTTTGTCAGGAATCTGTTGGATCTTCCACTTGGTGCAGAGTTTGTCTCCCAGTTGATGTCAGGGAAATTAAAGTCCCCCATAACTATTGTGATGTGCTTCCTACATACCTTATTCAGGGGTAGGCAACCTAGGCTCGTGGACTTCAACTCCCAGAATTCCTGAGCCAGCTGAATTCTAGGAGTTGAAATCCAAGTCGTAAAAGAGCCAAGGTTGCTTACCCCTAGTTAGCTGAGTAGCAAAAAGTGCGGAGGCGGCTCCCCTCCTCCCCAGCTGGAGAGCGCCGGGCAGCAGAGCCACTTCCCTAGCCAAGCCTCCAATTTATAACGTTGCTTCTAGGACATGGCTTGGTCTCCCTCCATTACCCGCTTTCCCTTCGGAAGCGCGCTGCTCAGAGTCGCTGGCGGCTGCTCGGCCGGCCGGTCGGCGGTGCCCGTCCCCTCCCGCCTTGTGCTGGGGGGCGGCCGCCCTCCGCTCTCTCCCGGGTCCCCCCGGCCCCGCTGCGGCCAGGCGGCTGAGGGGGCGCGACGGGCTCCGCGACGGGACTCCATCTGCGGCCGAGGCGGCCCCACGCGCTCGTACCCCCCCGTCGGGGGGGTGTCTCTCCTTCTCGCCCCCTCCCCCGCCCGGGCCGAACGGGCGCTTCCCCTTTCGCGCCAGAGCGCCTGCGCGAACCAGAGGAGGCGGGCAGGGGCGCGCCGAGTCGTCGCCCGGCGACGAGAGAAGCCCCGCCCTGATCGAGACGCTCGGGCCAATGGGCGGCTGCCACACAGTAGATCCGGCCCGTCTGCGCAAGGGGTGGGTCTTCCGCTTCCTCTTTAGCCCCGCGCTGAGACGATCGCCGGGGAAAGCGAAAGCTGCCGCCGCCGCCGCCGCCGTTATCGTCAGTCATCTCAGCTGGGCCTCATGGCGACGCTGCTCCTCGCGCTGCTTCTCGCCGTGGCGGCCTGGCCCGCCCGCGCTTCCGACGTGCTAGAGCTGAGCGATGATGACTTCGACAGCGGTCTAGCCGACCGCAACGTCGCCCTGGTCGAGTTCTACGCGCCCTGGTGAGTCGGGACGGCCGCGCGGCATTCCCCGGGCGGGCCTCTCCGCTCTCCGGGACGCTCCGGCAGCGGGAAGCGAGGGGTGCCGCCAGGCGGGGTCTTCGCGGCGGGCTTGGCGCTGCGGCTGCTGCTCGGGCACCAGAGGGCGGGGCCTCGTTGCCGTGGCCTCTCCTGAGTGGTTGCCGCGACGCGCGGGAGGCCGTGGATTGGCTGCGGCCAGGGGCACGGACGGGCGGTGGGGGCACGGGCGCTGGCTGACCGGTGGCGTCGCCTTGCAGGTGCGGACATTGCAAGCGCCTCGCGCCCGAGTACGAGTCGGCGGCCACGCGGCTGAAGGGCATCGTCCCGCTGGCGAAGGTGTGTCTGGGGGGCGGGCTGGAGCGGGGGGCGGGCGGAGGCCTTGGCAGGGCGCCGAGACGGCAATGCGCTCCCCTCCCCCGCTAGGTCGACTGCACGGCCAATTCGGAGACCTGCAACAAGTACGGTGTGAGCGGCTACCCCACGCTGAAGATCTTCCGTAATGGAGAGGAGTCTGGGAGTTACGACGGGCCCAGGACAGCCGGTGAGCACCCCCGTCTCGTAGACATTGGGCACACTTGACGCTCCGGAGGGCGGCTGCAGATTTGAATTGCGCCTCCCAGTTATAGCTTTGGTATCTGGATTCTCACCTTGCAGCTAATAGATTATCACAACGGGCCAGTGTTGAAAACTGTCCTATCAGTACATATAATCCAGCGGTTCTCAACCTATGGGTCGCGACCCCATTTGGGGTCGAACGACCATTTTACAGGGGTCGCCAAACAACGCGATCCGCCATTTTTCCCCCCCAGGGGGCGGCGCCACGCATGCGCGCTGCGCATGGGGGCGGCGCCGCGCCATCACACAAACGTTGAGAACCGCTGATATAATCCTTGGTTTACCACCATAACTGAGCCCAAAATTTCTGTCAAGTGAGTTTGCCTCATTTTACAACCTTATCACAATTGTTAAGTGTAGTTTTTTAGTTAATAACTTAGTTAAGTGAAATTGGCTTCCCTTGTCCGAAAATTGCAAAAGGAGATCACGTGACCCTGGGACACTGCAACTGTCATAAATATTAGTAAGCTGCCAAGCTTCTGAAATTGGAGCACATGACAATGGGGATGCTGCAACTGTTGCAAGTGTCTAAACTGGTCATAAGTCAGTTTTTTTGGTGCTGTCATAACTTGTAAGTCAAGGACTACCTGTAGATGGGTAAGAGATTTGCCTATGTTAACATAATGTTGAATTGAAACAACGATTGATGCACAGATCCTGTAGCCTTTGGGGGCTTTTATACCATGTCAGTGAGTCTCTAAAGAAGATTGGCCTTTATTTGTACATTGTTGTTGTTTTTTCTAAGATGGAATTGTGAGCCATCTAAAGAAACAGGCTGGGCCTGCCTCAGTTCCTCTTTCTCCTGAGGCCTTTGAGAAATTCATCACTGAAAAGGATGCTGCTGTGGTGGGTAAGTAGTCTGGGGGCAGGAGACTACAGTACAGATTAGTGCTTATCTTGATTATTGATAGCTTTGATTCTTGTTTCTGTGTAGGATTTACTTCGTGGACCAATTTATTAGGTAATCCTAGGATGGGATGATTTGCTAACTGTTATGTTGCATTAAAAAAACCCAAATAACTTGATATCCAGTTGATTTGAAGTATTTCTTATCTTTTGCCTTCTCATTGATGGTGTTGTTTATATGACTTCATCCTCCATACAACAACTTGTTAAGAGTATTGGCAAGGCACACTCCCCAGTAAAAATACCAAAGCCATGGGTTGGTTGTGTTCCTTGGGTGGGATTTGAAGACTGGGACAATTTTTGCATGTGGCTTGTTGTTCAATAAAATGCTGACTTTTGGTTTTACCAAATATTTCTCATCTATAACACCAACAGCAAAGGTTTAACATTGACGGATGGTAAATCTTTGATAGACTTGAAGTTCTTGTTTTGTCATTTTAAAGAACAATTGTGCATTTTGTCTTCCCCCTCAAAAAACAAGGAAATGTTTGCTTTTCCTCCCATGTTATCAATTTAAAGTGTCTCAGTGGCATAACCAAATTATTTATCTTGGATCTCTTTTACACAGTTATTTATTTCTTATGAACTACAGGATTCTTCAGGGAGCTGTTTGGTGATCCACATTCAGAATACATGAAAGCAGCAAGCAATTTGCGGGATCATTACCGCTTTGGGCATGTCAGTGATGAGGCCCTCGTTAAAAAATATGAACCAGATGGCGAGTAAGTGTTCAGTGGTTGGTTCTGTGTTTTTCTCATTCAGCTTAAAAGTCCAGTTACAAAGGTTATGAAGTTTGTTCTTGTTTTTGTGTGACTTGCCAACCAAGCAACTTCAGAAGCTGTTCACATTTTCAAAATGTAAAGGGCAGAGCTTTACAGTGCTGAGTTAACTTATGTGAATGAGTTTTTACTATCGTCTTTGGTTCTTGAAGGGTCACATATATAACATAGTTCTTTAGAATGCTTAAGCTTTGTTCTGAGTAGCCTTCTGTGAATGGTGTCACGTCTATACAGCAGCACAAATTGCCAAGTCCCCTCGGGGTTGGTTCTTGTTTATCTACCTGCAGGAGCAGACAAGTCAGAACTTGATGTGCTTGCTGCCTGTGTGTTAGCTTCTCCTTGTGGAATCGGCTCAAGCAGCTGAGACTTGCTCAGCGACTGGAGCCCTGTCCTGGAGGAACCTTCAGTCATCTGTAGGAGATGGTTCAGTGAATCCTGCAATGTGAAAGGGATTTCACTTGATCTCTTAGGTCCCTTCCAACTCTTTTGTGAACCAAAGGGATAGATTGTGGGGTGCTGCCTGATAGGGTTTGACAGTCAAAATGCACCAGTCTCCTTTTCACAGGGGCATCGTCCTGTTCCGTCCCCAACACCTTGCAAACAAGTTTGAGGACAGTTCTGTGCGATATACAGAAGAAAAGATCACAACTGGCAAGATCAAGAAGTTTCTCCAAGAGAACATGTGAGCATAGTAGTTTCTCTCCTATCGCAAGTAATGTTTGTCTGAATGGGATTCACATACTAAAAAATGGGAGTTTCTGTATTTCAGCTTTGGTTTATGCCCACACATGACTGAAGACAACAAAGAATTGATCCAAGGGAAAGATCTTTTAGTGGCTTATTATGATGTAGATTATGAAAAGAATCCCAAAGGCTCTAATTATTGGCGCAACAGGTGAGTTTCCATTTCTTTGTCAAGGATTCTGTGGTAGATGAACTGTTTTTGTTACAAATGAAATCTGGTATTGGAGAAAACAGTAAACAAAATGAAAGCCATATCTGCACCAGTTGTTTCCACTGCAGCCAATTTGCCAAAGCCACTGGAAAAAATCTTGTTAAAACATGGGTCTTCCCAAATTAAACTTGTGGGGAATGAGGTAAAGCAGCAGCAATAGACGGGGGGGGGGAGGAAGGGAGGAGACAGGATGCAGAATGGCTAAAGAAGAGCTGGGCAGTTACCATTGAAGACCTGCCCATCAGCAACTGGTCCCAGGATTTTCTTACACTAAAGACAGGATGATGAATAGGTGAACATTCTTCCTCCCCTTGGTTGGCAATATAAAGTTGGTTTCTGAGCCCAGGAGTGACTAAGATGGCTCACAAGCAATGCTAGCAGCAACAGCTGAAGTATGTGCTTTGATAGACTTGTCCTCGTTGTGTCAGAAGAGTTCTTGCTTCAGGAACAAGTTCCCTTAGAAAATAACTCTGTAGTAGAGGTTGTTTCCTTGAAACAACCTTCACTTTTATAATCTTTTCTTGGCAGTGTTGCATTTTAACAATCTTAGCTGGAAAACCGATGTTCTAATTTTGTTTTCCACTTTGGTGAATTCATTAAGCATCCAGCAGATGTGATCTGGTATTGTAGAATTCATTCCTCAGTTAACAAACATTTACACTTTGGCAGGTGTGGAGTTGAAACTGCACTGGGTTCACTTGTGGAGTTGGTTGTATTTTTTTGCCCCCATAGCTTGGGGTGGCCATCTGGTTTCCTTGAGCTGTCAGTAACAAAAGAGTTGCCTTGTTTCTGCAGAGTGATGAAGGTCGCTCGGAGTTTCCTGGATGCTGGGCACAAGCTTAATTTTGCTGTTGCCAGTCGAAAGACTTTTGGCCATGAACTCACGGAGTTTGGGCTGGATGGTTCTACCAGTGATGTCCCTCTTGTTGCTATCAGAACAGCCAAAGGAGAGAAATTCGCCATGCAAGAGGAATTTTCGTAAGTTCACATTTCTGTCCCTTTGTTGGGAATAAACAGCTTCTACTTGGAAGCTCCCCTTTTGAAACAGGAATAGCTCCTGCAGGGCAAAGTTTCCATTGAATTGTTTTGGGAAAAGCTTTGAAGGAGAGGCCTGTGTTATTCCCTTAGTGGCTCTTCACAGTAGTACAAATGGGTCTATGCTGGCTGAAGCAATTCTTACTCCATTTGCAGCCGTGATGGTACAGCCTTGGAGAGATTCCTTCAGGATTATTTTGATGGAAAGCTGAAAAGATACCTGAAATCAGAGCCCATCCCAGACAACAATGATGGTCCAGTGAAGGTGAGAGCGGGGCTACAGTCTTCCATTAACCCCATGGTAACTGGGGAAGAGATTTTACATGGATGGTGTTGTAAATTACGTTTCTGAAATAATAGGAGAAGCAGAGCCATTTCTGTAGTGTCTTGATTCCCTTAGAAAAAAAGTGCACCATAACAAAAAATCAAATCAAATCAAATCAAAATTTTGCTCATCAGTGCTTAATTAGCACTTTAATGGCTCTCCTTTGGTTCCAAATGCTAAGCGGCTGTAAGAAAACAAATAGAAGTATTAGGGGAATGTGAAATTTTACAGTACTTACATGCTAGCATAAAAAGCTGTCTGAAACTGGGGAAGTTCACCTTGATAAGAGCAAACAGGTCACTGGAGCTGGTAATGTTATTACTCCGTTGTACAAATGTGAGCTTGGACAATACTTTCTGCATTGCAGGGAGAGGCAGGTATGCTTGCATCTGGAGAGAGCAGCTGTTCTGCTTTTACCCATGACGTATTTGGGCTCTTTCCATATGATTCTGGCATGTTTGTTTAAACCTTCTTGTTTCTCTCTAGGTAGTTGTGGCTGAAAATTTTGATGAAATCGTAAATGCGGAGAGTAAGGATGTGCTTATAGAATTCTACGCCCCGTGGTGTGGCCACTGCAAGAATCTTGAACCCAAATACAAGGAACTGGGGGAGAAGGTAGGGGCAAAGGAAGCAAAGGTTGCATCCACTTGAAGGTCTCTTGGAAGAAGTTACTTTATTTATCTGACTGGTGGGAGTTTCTTTCCGGGTTCAGCAGTCCCAAGAATGGGGAATATTGGTGGCCTGTTTGATTTTGACTTCACATAATTCTGATCTCAGTCACCATTTTCTCAGAGGGCTGAAGAGTTTTGTCCTTCCTAATTACTGGCTTGTTACCTTTTTTTCAGCTTAACAAAGACCCCCACATTGTTATAGCTAAGATGGATGCCACAGCCAATGATGTGCCTTCACCGTATGAAGTCAAAGGGTAAGGAAGCCCCAGGAATGGCTGTTTGCTTTTCCTGGTAAGCTGCACCTGCTATTAGCAGAAGAGCTTTCTTAGACATGCCTTTTGACCTGTTCGCCAGTTGTGCAGAATAATAGGTTGATTGAGGTTTGAGGACCGGTTAAATTTATGTTTGCTGTTGCTACAAAAAAAGATTGAATATGTCTAACTGGATCTTTCTTTGTGCTGCAGCTTTCCCACAATTTACTTTTCTCCTGCCAGCAGCAAGCAGAGTCCAAAGAAATACGAGGTGAGCAGATCTTTTGCTGGCTTCTTTCTACTAGAAGGACTTTTTAGGTAAAGAGATGGGATAACAATTATAGCAGCAGAAATAACACCAGTTTGGTCTGGTTGGAGGGGAAACCACCCTGAAATACCAGAGCAATAGACTGGATTACAATCTTTTAAAAGCACTCCAGAAAAAGTTGATGGCAACTCCGCCTTGGCACTGAGGAGGGGAGAGGAGCATGACTGAGGTGATGTGAAGTTGAGCTGTGCTCTGCTTCCTAGACCAGTGGTTCTCAACTTTTTTAATGCCGCAAACCCCCCCAACCGGTCGTAAGTCGAGGACTACTCAACCGGTCGTAAGTCGAGGACTACTCAACTGGTGCAGCACAGTTTGCAGAATGGGACTTTTGGTGGGCTCAGCAGGGCAGAGACAGCCTGGACAATTCCTATTGGCTTTTGAAAGCCAATAGAATCAGACTCTATTCAAGAGAGTCTATTCTATTGGCTTTCAAAAGCCAATAGAATAAAAGGGAGTAGCACAGCTAAGGAAAAGGGAAAAATGGCAGACTGTGTTGTTTGGCGACCCCCGTGAAATGGTCGTTCGACCCCAAATGGGGTCCCGACCCACAGGTTGAGAACCACTGTCCTAGACAGAGGGTAAAAGATGGGGATTGTTGTGAATTGTGGGTGGTACAAACAGTGGGCGTGGCCTGCATCTCACTAGTGTCTCTTGGCCTCACTTCTCCTTGCCAGGGGGGGCGTGAGGTGAGCGACTTTGTCAGCTATCTGAAGAGGGAGGCCACATATCCGCCAATTCTACAAGAAGACGAAAAGCCTAAGAAGAAGAAGAAGGTGCCGAAAGAGGATCTGTGAGAGCCTTGGCTGCCGCCTTGTTCAGAAGAGAGCCCGGCGGCTGCTCTGGGAAGGAGGCCAGGGCTCCATGGTGCAGCTTCGTAGCTGGAAAGCAAAACCCTTCAGGCAGAGGAGAGCCAGTGGTTGCTGTCCTACTTCTTTACCTGCCCCTTGTCTCTTAGCTGCATTTGCCATGGATACCCTGGACTGGAGAGGGAGGGGGGTGTTTTCTAATTTTTTTTGTACATCTGGAGGAATGAACGAATAAATGAACCCTTGCCCCCCATCCCTACTCCTAATTGCTGTGTAATGGTGGGACCGGGGAGCCTCACGCTGGTGAGGCAGTGTTGCTGGCTTGGTCTTTAAGAAGGGGGCTACTGAGAGCAGCCTCCGTCGGAGCCTTTTTTTGGAAATAAACAGTCCTGGGCTGAGTGAACTACGCCAGAGTAGCAGCGGTGGTTGCTTCTGCTTCCACTTTTTGCTGAGGAACGGGCAGGTAGTCTGTAACTACTGCATGAAGTCAAAAGAATGGATACCGTTGTGTGGAGTTCTGTCTGGAAACTTGAATCTTTCTCAAAGAAAGCAAAAGCACCACAATATTTTGCTCATTAGTGGCAGGGAAAGGAAGAAAACTGAACAAGCTCAGAGGGCACCGAAGACCCCCACATTTCAATCCTGAGCGACAAATATTTTCCTCCATTGGTAGCTTAGCCACTGTTCATTAGCCCCAGCTCCCTCCTGGATAGTTAAGTCAGCCAAGAAGGTGGTTTGTAGTTGGGTTGATGCTGCGATGATGGACTCTTGAGACGTCATCTGAGAAGGGGCCGCTTAGGTGCCTCCTGAGGGACGCCACAGCCTGACTTCCTTTCGCTTCCCCCGGGTGCTCAACACCTGCGATGACGTCACCTGCTGCTTTGAGGGTCTTCCCAAATGGCCGAGCTTTCAAATGGGGCTTCAAGGCCCTGTCGCGGCGCTTGGGGGTCCGGCCGACCGAAAAGCTCCTTCAGCACTGAGGGCTCCGCTCGGCCAGGATGGGCGGCAGGTTGCAGCCGCAGCCAGAAAGGCCTTGCCGCAGCTTCGTCTCCCGACCTCCGCCTCAACCGCGAAGGGGCTTCTCCCTCTGGCTCCTTCCAGGCACCCCGGACACACACACAGGCCGGGAAGGCCCGGCCCAAGACCTCCCGGGTTCCTCTCAGAAGCTCGCTGACTTTCCCAACCGCGGCCGCTCCTTCGGGCGCCCCTTCCCGCCTAGCTGCTCCTCCGGACTCCCGCCTCGCACCTTCCCCACCGGCCGCCCTCGGCTGCCCACCTGGCCGCGGCACACGCCTCCCTGCCACGGGACGGACCTCCGCCTCTCCCGCCGCGGGTCCTCAGCAGCCAAGCTGGGCTCTTCCCACTCCCCCTCACCCCGCGCCAACCGGAAGCGGCGGCTGCCTCCGCCGGAAGTACGTCCCTCCTTCCCTTCCCGAGTTCTGCGGTTGGCCCGCGCGCGCCGCCCCGGAAGTGCGTCATTGCGGGAGCGGCGAGGCGATGGCGGCCGAGGGAGACGTGGAGTTGGAGCTGGAGGCCGAGCCCAACGGCTCCGCGGTCGGCGGGGATGGCGCCGGCGGCCGCCCGGCCGAAAAGCCGCGGAAGCACGACAGCGGCGCGGCTGACCTGGAGCGCGTGACCGACTACGCTGAGGAGAAGGAGATCCAGAGCTCCAACCTGGAGACGGTGCGGCTGCCTCCCCTTCCCGGTCCCCCTTCGCTCCGCGGGCGGGCGGAGGCACTCCGGAAAGGGGAGGAAGGAGGAGGAAGGGGTCCCGGCCCCGTCGGCTTTCCCCGCGGCCGTCGAGGGCGGGAAGAGTCGGAGAGGGAAGCGCCCCGCCTGCCCAGCCATTGCTGCCTGCCGTCGCCCATGACCCATTCTGGTCTCTTTGACAACTCTTCGCACTAGTTGTTTTTCTTGGGTTGCGCCCCTGTGGAAGATTAGCTCCCCCCCAAATTAATTAGATTAGGCTAATTCGTACTTCTTGACACACAATCTATCCCCTAATTAAGCCCATGCTTAATTTTCTAAATCACCCCCACATTCAAATTTATTTAATTTCTATAGTGCCCAACTCTGGGTGGCTTACAATTCTAAAATTTTAAAACAATTTAAAAAACAAAACAATAAACATATTAACAAAATAAATAAGCACAAACATCCATGCCCCGTCTTTTTCTTTCATACATGAACTTTGTGATGTTCTTTTAAATTTATCATTGTTTAAAAACATATTATTTTAGACAAACCTAAGTAATTTTTTCTAAATACGTAACTTACAAGTCACAATATGCCACAGTTACTGTTTTAGCCAGCTGAAATCTTTAGAACGTATATTTTAGACTTCCTTATAAAATGTTAGTGTTATGTTGTTGCTCCAGAAATCTTTTTCAGGAGTTAGGGATTTTACTACCTTCATAAATCTGACCTTTCTAATTTATCTGAGAAATCAGATTTTCTGGGGTCTGTCCTGTAAAGCTTTGCCTAAGGATTGTACCTTTTACACAAGAATCCTAGAAAATAAAATTACTTTATTCCTTAACTCAGGTTTATTGGAACTCCTGCTATGCATGGATATTTCCACACTACCCTTCTGCAGTTTCAAGTGGTTTCACAATGAAGAACTATGAAAAGAAAGTTCAAAGCAGTTTTAAAACTTTTTGATGACTTTAAACTTTCTACAATGCCTGCTGTATAATCTGTTTTTATATATGCAAACTTTTAAGGTTTCTAAGCTTTCATTTTGATTTTGATTTTCCTAGGCCATGTCAGTGATAGGGGACCGAAGGTCTAGAGAGCAGAAAGCAAAGCAGGAACGGTGAGTGCTTAACAGTTGTTCCCAAAGAGCGGCCTGGGGCTTATAGGTATAAAAGTACAGAATTCAACTGATTTTTCTCGGTGGAAATTATGTAGTAAACGCATGATCAAAACAGAATGGAATATTATTTCCCAGGTAAGGCCAAAATGTACCATTCTACATCAATCTACCTGACTTGGCAATAGTTAGAAAACTCAGGAAGGTTGACACGCCCTGAAGTTCTTTGGGATGGGATATTTTCTATATTCTTTCTCTATTAAACTATAATACAATTTCCCTTTTAGAAAGGTTTGCTTGTTTAAAATTCATTTGAAATGAACTTGACATTAAATACTGATCTGCTCTTGTACTTTGATCTTACTTGCCATAGCCGAAATAAATTAAATCTGTTTTGATGTCTGATACCAGCTTACTGGTTTTTGCTACCAAGACCGATCTTGGGCTTTTTAGGGTTCTATTGTATAGGCAGTATTATTTCTGTTATGTTCCATCTGGCATACTTGTACCAGAAAGGGGACAGAAGGACTGTATTATTGTCTGGATGAATATAATCCCAAAACATTTCTCCTTGTTGTAGAGAAAAAGAGCTGGCAAAAGTCACCATCAAGAAAGAGGATCTGGAATTGATTGTAAGTCTAGCATAGAGCTAAGAAGTTGGCTTGACTTTAACAGAGAGGAATTTGACATCTCAGAAAGTTCTTTCCTGGATACCTGCAACTTGTACTGGCTAAAAATTACCCTTTTCTTTTTAGATGAATGAGATGGAAATATCTAGGGCAGCAGCAGAACGCAGCTTACGGGAACACATGGGCAATGTGGTGGATGCACTAATCACTCTTACCAATTGAGAACTCTGTGCTGGATGTACTTCTGTGGAGAAAAGGAAAAATATGCCTCTGGAGGGCCTTTTTTATGCAGATTATGCACTGTATGGCACATTTTGAAGTTATTAAATAAAGTTGTGATTTTCCAACTTACTGTGTCTATATTGCTCCAGATCAATCAGTTATATTCCCCCAATTAACTGAAAAGTGTTATGCTTTTAAATGGACCCTTCCTTTCGAATTTTACTGAAGTCCACATTTTCTATATATGAAATCTTTAATTAAAGAAATGCATTAAAGAAAATCAGAAAAAGGCTATCAGATCCTTGTGACTACTTTTTTCAAGGTAAAGAGGAACATCTGGAGATAGGAAAAATAAACTTTATTCCCAACTTCGATTATCATTACCTGTACCCTTTCTAGTGGTGATTTACAGAATTCAGTAGGGCCAGACCACCTTGAAGAGATGAGCTTTTCTGGTTCCCAAACTGCAGCTATAAAATCAACCCTGGTACTGTGAGATCCAACAGATTCCAAAATAAAAATGGAACAATCCAATATTATCTGGAAAATGAATTTTGTACAAATTACACTGTATTAGCTCTAATGCTATTTTACTTGCAAACAATCCTTTAATGCTGCCACTGTTCTATCAATAAGAGCAGTGGCTTCACACAAGTACTAAAACAATGCATGATGTTAGTATAGTTTGTTTAGTAAACTATAGAAATAAATAATGACTTAGCATCTTTCATAAAAGCTGCTTTCCAGCCTTTTTCTATGGCACACCTATCTTTTAACAGCTATGCAGCAATGCAGATTTTTAGTTGAAAGTGGTTTTGTATGACAGAATCAGATCAGCAAATAACCAAGATCAGGGTACTTTTCTCTCTCAAATTCAGATGAATGGGTCATTTAATAGTTTGTTTCCCCCCCCCCCACGCTATTTAAACAGTCTTCCTGTAAAGAGCAGTTGTCTTTATAGTCAGTCAAAATTAAATACAGGACTGCAAAAGATCTAAAGGAGAGTCTGTTAAACTGAATCAGCACCAGCTTAATCGATTCAGGCCAATGAAAATATTTTGTGGTCCCAAGTTAAAAAGTAGTTGTACAAAAAGCCAGAGCTAAAAGAGGGATCCAGACAATACTTCCCCACTCAAGTTACTTTCCGCTTCTTAGCAGAAGGTCTCTCAAAGACATCCCGCACGCCAGCTGCCTTCTGCTTGAAGAACTTTGTATTCTGGGCACTCTCCTGCCCCCAAGCAGAGTCGAAGGAAGTTGTATCCTGGTCCACTAGGTGGGTGTATTTAGTCCGTCCGGAACGCCCAAAGTTCTTCACCTAGATGGCAAAGAGAGAAGAAAGTGTGGGAAGGATTGAGTGAGGTCTCCGGAACTGCTCACGTGGCCCTGGTGCTGCCCAGAGAATGCTGGTGGGAGCCACAAAGCTCAACCTGCCTCCAATCCATAACCCGGCTCCTCTCCCATTTACCTGCATGACTTTAGGTAAGATTGTCTTGTTGAAGTGATCCTCTAGAGTTGGTGCGCTGAAGTCCCTCTTGTACACATCCTCGTCTTCATCCTAAAGAAACAAGAGCACAGCTGAGCACAGGGAAGTCTGAGAATTGTTGGGGATAGAGAAAAAGGCCGCAACACTCCAGTTTGCAGGGGAGATAAAATTGATGAGGACAAAGCTGTTATATAGAGGATAACAAAGGGCAGGTCTGGCTACTGAACAGATATTTGACCTTCAGTTTTGCGGCAAAATGCTTACCATGAAGAAAGCACCGCGGTGATAATATTTCTGCAAGAACTTGTATTTGCCCTTCATGGCCTTGTTGGTGATGACCTTGCCGTTGGCTCGGAGCTCAGCCCTGCGTTCTTCCTCAGTCAAATTCCGTACCCGTTCAATCTCTGCTTTCTCCTTTTCTATCCTATATAGAATAAAAAGGGAGTATGCTTCAGCTTGATAAATGACTTTTAGCAGCTTGCAGACTCCCATAGCCACAGAAGGTTGCCAAGCGGCCATGGGGCTTGTCCAGTATTACAACAGCCTAGCTTTGTGTTCCTGACAGCACAGAAAGGTTTTCTTGTGAAGATTTTTCTTTTAACACCTCAAGAGCCAGATCATATCATGATGGGATTTATAATACTCCCCTTGCTAGTTTCTGTAGATAGGGAGGGCTTTATTATTCAGCATCCTTGACCATAACCAAGAGAGAACTTGTACTCTTCTATTAAGGTGAAAATTGGGGTGATATGATGCTGCTGGAGACAGGAATGGTCCAAATTAACTTCTTGCTCTAACTGGACAAAACTGAAGAGAATTAGATGTGATAGTGTGCAAAACTGCCCCCAGTGTTCACTCTCTACTTCCTTAGAAGATCTGCATGAAGGAACACCAGAGACGAATGCCTACATAGCCAAATTGGATACCCAATTATGAGGCCACTGCTGTATCACTGTAGAGGTTTTGTATGTAATTATGTGGATTGGGTTTATTTCTCTCCTGTCATATTTTCATCATATGCTAAATCAGTGGTTCTCAACTTTTCTAATGCCGTGATCCCATAATACAGTTCCCCATGTTGTGGTGACCCCCAAGTGGGTTTGGCCACCAATAAAAGGGAGTAGCACAGCTAGGGAAAAGGGGAAAAAATGGCTGACAGCGTGGTTTGGCGACCCCCGTGAAATGGTCATTCGACCCCAAATGGGGTCCCGACCCACAGGTTGAGAACCACTGTGCTAAATAAATAAACATTAGGAACACACACAAAAAAAATCTGCCCTCAAATATCTAAAGGATTATAATGTGGAGGGGTTGATATGCCCAGTATTACTGTTCTAGTAAAATAATAAAGAATTGGTTTAATTACAAGGAATTGGTTAGAAAACTTCATACTGATCAAAATTGTCTGGCAACGGAACAAGCTACTTTGAGAGGTGCTAGAGCTGCTTACAAAGGCTGAATGGCCCTCCATCAGAAAGCTGTAGTTCTGGAATTCCACACTGGGAAGGAGGTTGGATAAAAAAAAATCAGGCGCAGTAAATAACCTGGCATCAACAATCATCCTCTTTTACCCCCTCTTGTGAGGATGGAAGGTTTTAACTGTTTACCCAATGAAAGCTCCATCTGTTTATACTTACGCCTCACGTTCCTCACGATCTCGCTTGATTCGTTTCAATTCTCGCACTTTCCAAGCTTCATACTCTTCCTCGTCATTCTCATCGTCTGTATCCAAAGCTTCAAGGGCTGCCAAAGAACGCCTGTTCTCCTCCAATTCCTTCTTGGCTTCTTCTTCTACAATCTGCAGTAATTTAGGGGAGAGTAAACCTGCTGAAGGACCACATTCCTTGTGTCTCAACCACCTGCTCCTTCCTTTCCCAATACCTTCAGGGTGTACTTGCGCCTCTCTTCAGCCATACGTTTGGCCTCTTGCTCCAGCTCCTTCTGTTTCAGGGCTTCTGCTTCTCGCTCCTGGACTGTGATTCGGTCCTTTCTGCAACAGGTATTTGTGCCAAATTGAATAATAACCAAATTAAATCTTTTCTAGAAGAAAATCTCATTAAAATTCACACCCATCGGTGCAAGAAAAACACCGTGGAAGCTACCAAAATGGAGTTGTAATTATATGCCACCAACATTTTAAAGGAAATGCTGTGGAATACCTCTCAGGCTCAAGAAATTAGTGCCCACTGCCACCTCCTCCCCCTTTTTTTAACTAATGGAACTTGCTTGCGAATGAAGACAGGTTTAAGACGTGGTTCAGTTTCATCTTCACTATCTGTATACTCCTCATATTCAGACTCAGTTTCAGACTCCTCCCCAGAACGGCCCTCATCTTCCAGTTCCATCACTTCCAACTCCTCATTCTTGCGTTCCTGAGCACGCTGGCGCATCATATTACGGCGACGTTCAATTTCCTGTTAAGAAGAGTTAAAGGAGAATGATTATCGTGTGTTCATGCACTCTACCCCATTCCAACCAGTCTGTCAGGTATCAATTTATGGCTAGGTTAAAATTCCTGCAGAAAGCAGAGCTTTCCCAAAGGACCTCCAAAATGTTGCTCAGAGATGCAGTCCAGCCCCAAACGCCACACCTGGCCCTTCCGTCTGCACATACCTCATCGTCTACTTCCTCCTCTTCCTCCTCACTGGTGTCCTCGCGCTCCACGTGCCAGGCTTCGCCCTCCACTTCAGAATCACTCTCCCCCACCACTTCTGGCTCCACAATCTTGCGGTGCCTCGCCAGCCTGGAAGACAAGAGGCCGTTTTCCTCCCTCTGCCTCTGCTGAGATGCAAAGAAGCCTCCATCCAGACTTGGCCCAGATCAAGGGTAGGTAACTTTGGCTCTTTTATGACTCGTGGACTTCAACTCCCAAAATTCCTGAGCCAGCCATGCCCGGGTGCAGGTAGCCTGGCTGCCACTCACCTCTCTTCTACATCCTCGCTGATGCGGTTCTGCAGGCGGCGCAGCCGGGGGTCGCTGGCCAGCTCCTCCTCCTGCTCCTCGGGCTCCAGCTCCTGTTCCTTGGCCTTCTTGATGAACTGAAACTCCTCGTCTTCCTCATCGGAGGACTCCATGGGCGCATAGTCGGGGCGCTTCCCCGACACGTATCGCTTCACCTTCACCTTTTCCATGGAAATCTCCCCTGGAAGAGGCGGGCGGGGTTCAGGCCTTGCAGCTGAGCCCGGCGCCCCCTCTTCTTTCCCCTCCGCTCCTCCCAGCCGAGGACCCCCCTTTCCGCCCCCTCCTTACCCTTCTCGTTGCGGACGGGCACGGCCCCCGCCGTGGACTGGATCGGGGGCTGCTTCATCAGGGCGTTGCTAGAGCCTGACATGGTGACGGCTGGGGCCGGGGAGCCGCTGCAGGAAGGACGGCCGCTCGCCTGTCCGCCGCGCGTAAACACTGGACTGACGGACGATGCGCTTCCGCTTCCGGCTGCTCTGGCTCGCTTCCGCTTCCGGCGAGCCAGGTCCCGTGGAGGCGGAGCCTAGGCCAGGAGAGGCAACCTCGGCTCTTTTATGACTCGTGGACTTCAATTCCCAGAATTCCTGAGCCAGCCGTGCGGAGTTCATATGTCTCCTTATTGAATGTTTATTGAATTGTTTCCTTATTGAATGTCTATTTTTCTGAAGAAGGGCCGAGGAATTTGCTCAGTGCGGACAGAATTCATTTAGATTACAATATTTTATTAATAGAGCAAAATTAAGATCCCTCCAGTCACATGATACACAATGCTATTCCAATCTTGTAAGGGGGCTGTGTGAACTGAAAGGAATGTTGAAAACTGTTAAATTATTCTATTTCTCCATTGAGTGATTCAAGATGTTTTTTTTTAAAGAACTTGAAAAGACTCCTGTCTGTTGTTTGGCTGCTTGTGGTGCCGAGACTGAGGGAGGGAACTTTCTACAATTTTATGCAACACCATTAGCCAAATTTTCCGCAATTGGGTAGTCTCTGTATTCACCATGGACTTTACCTATTCTTGTGGCCATGGAGAGAAATGGAAGAACATTCACCAGAAATGGTGAAACAGCATGAGGCTTCTTTGAGCTTGACAGATTTCACTTTTCCTTTATTTTACCAATGTGGCCAGATTAGCCTTCCTTGATATAGCCAGAATGCAAAAGTATTTCACCCCACAATAGGAGAGATTATGGCTCAGGATGTTGTGGGAACACAGCCATTATTTTAGTATGTGTGAAGCAAGCCATCACAAGAAGCCAGGCTGGGGGTCTTGGGCACAGCCTACCAGGTGCCAAACTCTGGCCTGCTGTAATACTAATCTGGTTGTGTAGGTAAGTCTCTCATCTGGTATTGGTAAGGGGAAGAGAATAACCACCAGACTCCTGGCTTAGGGCAGAGATCAGTGCTATCCTTTTAGCAACCAGCTTTGCTTTGTCATTGGGCGTTTCCAGTGCAGGGAACAGATGACGGTGCTTAGCAGGCAAGAGACAGGTCATTTCCTGTGTGGTAGAGCTCATTCACAGCAAGGTCTGGGACCCAGTGGGTTTAAAAACAATCTGTCTTTCCCATGTGAATGTGTGTTTGTGGTATGAAGCCTCCCAGGCGCTGTGATTTCCAATATCAAGTGACTCAGTTCTGCTTCTAGAAGGACAAGACAAAGGATGGCTTTCTGCTGGGCTGGGGGTTTGTTTAGAGACCATCTGGTTATTTGTGAACCATATCAAAAAGCTCACAGAGAAAGATTTTTTGAAGTTCCTTGTGTGGCGCCTGATTCCCAAACTCCAAATATGGTCCGGTTTATTTGGGCACTTTGTATGACAGAGGAATTCTGGCTTCCTAACATGAAAGTTGAAGATTAGTTTGTTGTGTAAACCTAACCTTTGCTTGACTGGCTTCAGAGTAACTCTAGTCCTGTTTTATTTGTATTCTTCTACAAAGGAAGAATTGCATTACTGGCAGAAAGGTTATTTTTTTTTAAAAAAAGAAGAATATGACTCTATCAAGAATATAAATTGTTAATGATGGTCCCTGATCCCGGAAAGTATATGAATAAGCTTTCTATCAGGACCTCCTAGCTATTAGATAAAAATGTACAATTTCTTTTCTAAGATTGTAGCCTGCTATATACATAATGCTATTCCTGAATTTAGTTTTTTTCATTATGGTTTGTATATCGGAATCTAAATTGTCAATCAGCCACATTCCTTATTTTTGGATGATGCAGGAATATTTTAAACATGGGTTGTCTTTCTGCTTGAACCTGAAGCTATTTTAGTGTGCGTGTATTTGTATGCTGCTTCAATCTCTGAATTAACCCTGCCCAGTTAAGATGTGGAGAATAAGAGCCACAGAAATGTGGCAGGTGCAGGGCCCTCAAATCTGCATCTTGTTCGGGTGCAAAGCAGAGGTGAAGGTCTGACCTGGAAATGCCAAAACACCCCACCTTCTCCCACAATGCCAGCAAAAGATCTGTTTAACCGCTGACACGGGAAAAAAAAACCCAATCCAGCAAGTCACATACCTGATATGGAATTCCCCACAAGTAAAAAATAATAATTGTAGCGTATGTGTTTCATGGGGGGGGGTGCTTCTTCGGCTTGATATTTGAGGGCTTATCAGGTGAATGACTTCCTGCATTGGGGCTTTTTCTGTCACTAGTTAAACAGGTATTTTGGTTGCACTGTGGGAGGAGGCGGGTGTTTTGGCATTTCCAGGTAAGCATTAAACAAATAAGTATATGGTATATACAAATGAACGATATAATAAACAATATGATAAAAGTATCACCCAATGATTACAGAACAAACTTTTAATATATCTGTCAGAGCGGCCAATCGCTTTTTTTCAGCTAATGTTTTCCAGTTCATTAAACAAAACTAAATAATACTTAAAAGGGAAAAAGATAATGGAAGGCTTGAAAATATGTGTCATGAATAAATCTGAAAACTTGACAAGGAGAGTCCAGGATCCACTCCCTTGTCCTTCCGTCCCAGAAATAACTGTGAAACAGGGATGTGTTACAATGAAGCATGTGGTTAACAAACACTGGCCAATTCCCATGGAGTTGTGCTGGGAAAAAGATGTCTGAGGGGAGACATGAAAGCAATCTTCAAACTACTTCTCCAAAAGAGGTCACTGGTGTCTGTGTGTGTGTATGTTGAAGAATCTGGAGTAAGGGACAAATTAACAGAAGACCAATTCTAGTTCAAAGTGAGAAAAATCTTCCTAACAGAACAATCTGATCCCGGGCGGCGCGCGAGGGGAGGTGCCGGGCTGGGGCCGCCCCGCCGCCCGCGCGTCAACAAGCGTCAGGCCGCTGCCAGCCTGCCAGCCTGCGGGGCGGGGGCAGCTCGGCTGGGCTTCCCGGTCCGCCTCCCGCCCGCCGCGATGACGACGCCGCTCCCGCTCGCCCAGGGGCCGAGCGGGCAGCCGCGGTGAGAAGAGCGGCGCGAGCCCCGAGGGCTGGAAGGTAAGGCCGACGGCTGAGCAGTGGGGGGACCCGCCGCGCTCGCTCCAAGGGCGCGGGCTGCCTCGGGAGGGTCGGGGAGGCTCGGCCGCCTTTCGGGCCCGGTTCTCGGCTTCGGCGGGGCCTCCGGGCGGCTGACGCCCGCTTGCCCTGCCCTCCGCCCCGGGTCCCGCATCCAGCCCGCGGCGGCGAGGAGGCACCGCTCCCGAGCCAGCCTGGCGGAGGGCGGGCGACCCTCGGTGGAGAACGCCGCGCTGGGGCCGAGACCGGTGATCCGCCGGCCGGCCGGCCGGTCCCGTTGGGATCCGGAGGAAAGGGCTCTCGGGCCAGCGGGGGCGCGTCGGACACCCTGGAACCCCCCGAGGCCTCCGGGACAGATCCGGGGGCCCAAGGCTTTGCTCCGTCTCGGGGGGGGGATTGTCTGTCTGGACCCGGCGCTTTCTCTCGGGCCTCCCCCGTCGCAGCGGCCGCTGGAGGAGGAAGTGCGTGGCCCAGACCGCCGCCTGGAGCTCTTGCAGCCCAAGCCGGGATGTCGGGCGAACCCGCGAGTGAGTCACAGGCCCTGCGGGGGCGGGGAGAGTTTCCGGGGGTAATTCTGAATGGCACGTCTCGCACCGTCTGGATAGAACTGCGAAAGCAGAACTTGTTTACCGAAATCTGAAACCACGGAGGGACCCTGAAGGGGCTGTAGGCTAGTTAAGGCAGCTTCTTCTCAAAAACTCTGGCCTGGACAGACAATGATTGTTTTTTCCTGAGCTGGAGGCACACTTAATCTGTGCTGGTCTCTAGCAAGCCAAGAACAAGAAGGTTCGGATCGGGGATTGGGTGTTTTGGCCCCAAGGAGCCATCCTGGTTTTGCTTGGTCAACTTCTCCCCAAACTAGCTGCCATTTCTGTCTGAAGCCCCCCCCCCTAAAAGAGCAGAGCTTAGAAGCAGCTCCTACTGCACCTGTGACCCTTCCCCAGGCATCGGGTGGTCTCAAGTGCTCAAACTAAGCTGTGGCAGGGCTTGGCCAACAGAAGTTGTGCTAGAGTAGAAAAAATCATGCATAGGAATTCCCACCTCCCTTGAGTGCCCATCCCCTGCGTTAGTGGGATTCTTATTTTTGTTTTTTTGCTCTTCCAAGAATACTCTAGGTGAGGGGAGAGAGTCAGTGGGGAGCAAAATAGGGGAATAGAAGGAAATAAATGAGAAATTTGGCTTAGCGGCTGGTGTGAGAGTTGTCTCCTGAAATTACACCTTTTCCTGTGTGCACCTTACAGTAGTCAAGTTCACCTGTAGCTCCATATCCAGAAAGGGCTCATAGCAGCCCCCTTCATCTTCCTGGTCCATGGAAAGTTCCTCAAAGTGGGTTGTTGAGAAACCTGGTGGGTTAGAGGGCTGAGCATCTAATGTCAGGCTTTCACCTGGTTTCTTTGGGCTTGAGCAAGCAGGGCTTGGGGATGTGAGCCTCTGAGCTGAAATAGGTTACATGGTTAGGAAGTGGCTGTCTGCTGAAGTTGCTCAAGGGCCTGAGTGAATTTGCACCTTCTCACCTTTAGAAAAAATACAATGGTTGGAAACAAAATCCCTTGGCAAATCTGTGCTAAAACATGTCTGTGTGTCCCCATGTCCTTCATTTGCTCAGTTCTGCTAACAAAGCCAAGGTTAATCATTGAGAAAGTGGCTACTTGTATCTGCCAAGAAGGTATAAATTGGTGCTAAGAGCATCTTGATCCACGTTGGGAATGCCCAACACTTTGAAAACAAGTCTTATGCTCAGTACTCTTCAACATCTTCATAAATGACCTAGACAAGGACACAGAAAAGGAACTCATGAAATTTGCAAATTGACATCAAGCTCCGGGGGGGGGGGGGATTGCTAACACTTTGGAAGATAGACTCAAGACTCAGAAAGATCTTGACAGGCTTGAAAACTGGACCCTCTCCAACTAGATCAGTGTTTCTCAACCTTGACAATTTTAAGGCATGTGGACTTCAACTCCCAGAATTCCACAGCCAGCAATGCTGGCTGTGGAATTCTGGGAGTTGAAGTCCACATGCCTTAAAATTGTCAAGGTTGAGAAACACTAAACAAGATGGAGTTCAGTGGTGGGAAAAGTCAGGTCCTGCACTTAGGCAGGAAAAAACAAATGCACAGGTGGGTGTCACCTGGCTCAACAGCAGTAACTGTGAGAGGGATCTAGTGGGTAATCATCTAAATATGAGCATCAGTGTGCTGCAGTTGCCAAAAAAGCCAGTGCATTCCCGGGCTGCATCAACAGAGGGATAGTATCAAGGTCATGTGAAGTGATAATACCTCTCTACACTGTACTAGTAAGACCACACTTGGAATATTGCATCCAGTTTTGGTCACCATGATACCAAAAAGATGCTCAGGTGTTAGAAAGTCTGCAGAAAAGAACAAGAAAGATGAACATCAAACATAGAATAATAGGGTTGGAATAAACCTTGGAGGTCTTCTAATCCAGGGGTAGGCAACCTTGGCTCTTTTATGACTCGTGGACTTTAGCTCCCAGAATTCCTGAGCCAGCATGGCTCAGCTTGGAAAGCTCTCCCTGTCCCCTCAGCATGGCTGGCTCAGGAATTCTGGGAGTTGAAGTCCATGAGTCATAAAAGAGCCAAGGTTGCCTACCCCTGTTCTAGTCCAACGCCCTACTCAGAGAAATGGCTGTTCAACCTCTTCTTCAAAATCTCCAATGATGGAACACCCACAAGCTGTTCCATTGGTTAATTGTTCTCACTGTCAAGATGTTTCTCCTTAGTTTTAGGTTACTTCTCTGTTCAGTTTCCATCCATTGCTTCTTGTCTTGCCTTCTGGTGCTTTGGAAAATACATTGACACCTCCCCTCTCCTTCTTTGTGGCAGCCCCTCAAAAGCCTGTTTTGTGACCTGCCTATCACACTCCTGGGCAAAGCATGTGAGCCCTTTCTCTTTCAGTGGTCCATGGAAGTACATCTCTAGTATGTCAATGGTATGCCCCCTGCCCCTCCCCTCCTCTTGGATTCTTCGTCATGAGACAGGTGGCTGGAGCCTCTCCCCTCCTGAAGATGCACTTGCTGTAGCTGTATCCGTTACTCTGCCAAACTGGCTGGAGAATGGAGAACTCCTGGTTGGCCTTTGCCACACATATCCGTCCATCATCCAGGGCAGAACCTGTTCCTCCAATCGGAGTGGCATTTCCTTGAATTACAGAAATGGCTCCCATCTGTTGCTGAACCACCCCCTCCAAAGAAGGGCTTTTGCTTGCTCGGTCAGTTAATAAGCTTGTTCTGCTGGAAGGCTAACATTTGGAGGCTGGAGATCACTTTTGGGCCAGACAGAAACAGCAAGTGTGGTGAAATAATGTGGCTGGGTAGAATTTCCCCTCTTCTCCGGCTCCCCTGACCTTCATCTGGCTGGGATGACCTTCTGCTTGGTCATCTTTCTGCTGACTCTTCAGCCTTGGGAACGGAGGACCTGCATTCAGCCCCGACCAGGACCTTCTGTGCTGGAGTGCTTGGGCAGACATAGCGAGCACACTCGCCAGGTTTTTGGATCAAGAGATGGAGAGGAGAGGTCAAGCACAAACAGTAGCTGCCCACAGAACAAGGGGGATCGATACTGCCCCTTGCACCGCTGAGTCAACAAAGGAGGGTTGGGGTCAGGGTGCACAGTAGCTCCACTGGAGGGCTTTCCAGACCACAGGCCTCTTGTTCTGCCAACAGGCTGCCTGTGTGTGGTTGTCCCCTTTTTCCATGGTCACTCCAGCCAGCACTCTCCTCGGCGGAGAGATCAGAGCACAGCTGATGCCTGTCTGGTTTAGAGCACAAGAGAAGGGCTTTGGCTGCAGGGGAGTTGCCCCCCCCCTTTTGCAAATACGTTGCCTTTTCTTGGCAAACTTGTTCATTTATGTATAGCATGTTTTCAGCTTTCATTTTTTTTCTGTAAGCTCCTTATGAGATTGTTTTGGTCGCAAGAAAAGCAACAACATAGTACATTCAATGCAAAGTGGTTTGAGGGTTAGGATTTTACTAAATAAGTAGTTGCATAACAGGATGCAAATTGGTTCCTCTACACAAATGCGGCTGTGTGGTGTGGCCAAGAATCCTTACTGTGAAGGAGCCTAATATCTGCCAGCCTTGTGTCCTCACTTGGGTTGTTTCTGGCCACATCTTTGCAAGAGGGCCAGGAGGGGCTTCGGAGAGCATCCCCCTGCCCTATGCAGGGAAGCAGGGGAGTGCAGCTCACCCTGGGCACCTGCCCCAATCTCCTCTCCTTTCCTGAGTGTTGGGCTCCTCCTCACCATGCTCCGGCTGGGCCTCTAGGAGCAGCTCCTTCCCTCTCCTTAGGGTCCTCCAGAAGGGGGACAAGCCCCCAAAGCTCCTCCCATCCCAAATGAGGGCAGCTGGCAGTCGGCCTTGCACAGGGGGCATTTGCGCCTCTTCCACACACGAGGAAGTTCATCTGGGCTCAGGAACTTGGGAAATAGTGCTTTATGGTGGCAACTTCCTGGTCCCCCCCCCCCACTGGCCACTTGGCTCTTATTGGCAGACGTTGGGCACAGCCTCTTGTTACCTACGTCCTGCTTTCCTCTTCTTGGCATTGGGGAGGAGGTCCACTCTGAGCCCTGTGCTTTCCTTTGCTCTCCAGGTGCTGTGCAGTTGATGTGTGGTCCAGAACCGGCCCCCATGCCTCCTCAGGCCGACTGAGCCCTTGCCGGGCAGTGCGAGGGCCTCTCCTGGCTGCCCAGCTCTGCTTTCCCTCCTGGCTTTCATGGCTCGGAGGCTGCCCTTGCTGCTTTTCTGGTGGGCGATGACGGTGCCCCTGGCCCTTCTAGTCAGCGAGGGACTCAGCCAGCACATCTACACCAACACCTGGGCTGTCCTGGTACCTGCTGGCCTGCAGGAAGCCGAACGGATGGCCAGGAAGCATGGCTTCCTCAACCTGGGACCAGTGAGTTACTTCCTAACGGTATTTGCTCATATTTAAGCCGTTTCGCGAGCAGAGGTTTGCACATTGCGCTGCGGGAGGCTTGCGCTACTTCTGAGAGAGGGGCTACTCTTTCTGCTGCGGGGCCTCATGTGGGTGAATTCCCTAGGATTTTTGGATACCAGAGGAGCAGCCAGGGTGGTTGCACGAGATCCTGACACTTGGAAGAATGGGAGAGTTTTCTCCCTGACACTCGTTGGTCCTGTTTTCCTTGGAGATCTTGGTGCTCTCTCAGCTTGGCTGTTTGCCTGTAGACATTTGGTTACCTGAACTGAGTGCACTGAAGTGAGCTGAAATGTGATCTAGCTGGGTAGCAAAACATCTGCGAGCAACAGCCGACCTCGGGGAGCACCAAGGACCCCCTTGAGCTACAGAGATTCCCTTGGATTTTAACTCTTCTCTTGGCCTGGCAGCGTTTGGAGCCATTTGCTTTCACGGCTGAATTCATGGCTACGCTGACCTCTCCCTTGGGAAGCAGCCCTCGGCTCATCTGGAGCTGGCCGATGGGCCTCCTGTCTGCCTTTGCCAGTCACAAGTGCCCCACTGGTGGGAAGCGGCAGTGCCGTTCTTTAGGCAGGACATTTGATGTCAGCTTTGGGAAATCGCTGTTTTGATGACTAGTCAGCTATCTCTGTTCCAGCAGGCTCTTATCTTTGCAGCAGTGATGTTGGCAGAGGGCCCAGCTGCCCAGGGTTGATGCGGGATCATGGCTGGTGATGTCAGTTCCCACCCATTCTTCTGGTCTTCAGGCCAGCAGTGGCTCAGACATCACTGTTTGTGTGGCTCAGAGCTTACCGGGGCCTTTTACAAAGGCCGTTTCATGCAACCTCACCAGCCTCTTTAGAGTCAGACATTTGTTGTGACATGTTTTTGAGGGTCACTGTGCCCCTTATTTGAAGTGTGGAGTGTCTTGGGAAAGGTGTGTTATATAAGGCATCAGGACTGTTCACCCACAGAGGGAGTCTCTGCTGCTGCTGTTCTCCAACTTTGTATTACAGGGGTTTCACAGGGGTAGGCAACCTTGGCTCTTTTATGACTCGTGGACTTCAACTCCCAGAATTCCTGAGCCAGCCATGCTGAGGGGAAAGGGAGAGGTTTCCAAGCTGAGCCATGCTGGCTCAGGAATTCTGGGAGTTGAAGTCCACGAGTCATAAAAGAGCCAAGGTTGCCTCCCCCTGGGTTAAGATTAGGCAGGAATGAAATACTGTTCATGAAAGTTACTTTTTCTTCACAGTCTGAGTCTTAGGGCTACTTTAGTTTTTCCCTTGCAGCCCCCCTCTGCTGTGGGCGCTGGACCCCCTCTCTGGGACCAGCTCTCGAATGAACCTGGTCTGCTTGGCTTCTCTTCTCAGATCATCGGGGACTATTACCACTTCTATCACCGGGCTGTGGCTAAGCGATCCCTCTCGCCACACTGGTCCTGGCACAGCTCCTTGTCCAGAGAGCCGCAGGTATGAATTCCGGTCCTGCAGAGTTGGCCCCAGAGGGAGGAGGCCGCCCTGGAGGGCTGCACCATGAATCTTGCCCTATCGAGCTCCAGGTCTCCTTCTGATCTCCCACAAGCCACTGGCACCTTTTCTTGCACGCCTGCCTGCTTGTCAAGAGTTGCCAGGAGGGGATGGAATGGCTGCTCTCCCTGTTTTTGCTCTGGGAGAAGAAGGAGACCGTGGGGCTGGCAGGAGGAGCTGGAGATACGTAGTTGAATCGTTTCCTCCAAAAAAGAGGGTGTGTAGCTCTGGCTTCTCGTCCAGCTCAACAGTGGAGGAAGTAGGTGAAGTTGAGAGACACGGAACCTGAGCGAGACTGCTCTGTGACTGCCCGAGCTGGGCTTCCTTTGCCTGGGGAGGGACCCAGGCAAGGCCCCCTCCCTACTTAGCAGGGTCCATAGGGCCCGCGTGCTGAGCAGGGTGGTCTTGTTTCCTGAGTGGAACAGGGCAGTGGGAGATGGTCACTCAGGCCTGGAACCCCATCAAAGGAAAACCTTTCATCGCACCACTTCGCAAAGGCTTGATCCGTGCAGCCTCCACTGGGTCTGCTTTGTCTTTTTAGAAAAGGGCCTCTGGCCATGAGCAGAGGGCCCCCCTTGCAGTTTGGCCATGGCAGGGCTGGGCATGTGGTCCTTGTGGGACTAGATGGCAAGGTTGCTCTGTGCTGGCAGAGCTCTAGAGTAGCATCTCTTGATACGAATGCTTGCCCAGCGGTTCTTCTTGGCCTTGCTGTTCTGGCACCTGCGGGAACCTGGCAGCGTACCCACATGCGCATCTCTCTCCAGGTGCTCTGGCTGGAGCAGCAGGTGGCCAAGCGCCGGATGAAGCGGGATGCCTTTCTAGAGCCGACAGATCCGAAGTTCCCCCAGCAGTGGTACCTGGTAGGTGAGGCGACTGCCTTGCGGAGATGGGACTTATCCTCTCTGAAGCCCAGGGGGGGCCGGCCAGGGGCAGAGGGGCAGGGTTTAGCCACTCCAGCCAGCGGGACGGAAGCTCTAAAACGTTGCCCAATGGCTGTGTCCCAAGAGTGACCCCCTCTGGTTCTCAGCAAGTTCCAAGGGGCAGTACCAGGGGCAGGGGCAAGGCGTGCCCTGCAGGAGAGCAGCACAGAGAGGGTGGGAGGGGGGGGGAGAAGAGACCAAGAGAGCTACCAGGGCATTCCCTATTTGGATGAATGTTTGAAAAGGGGGGGGGGAGCTGTGAGATTGAGCCTGGGTAGGGCGGGTTCTCCCCTCTTTGGCTTGAGATTCTCTTTTGAGACAGTTAGTTGGGGGAATTCCCCCTCAGGAAGGAAAATATGGGCTCTCGAAGCCCCTGTACTCCCGCTCCAGCACCCCAGCTCTTTGGGGTGAGGGTCTGCTGCTCCCCTTTCTTGCAGTCCAACGGCAACCAGAGAGACCTGAACGTGCAGGAGGCCTGGCAGCAGGGCTACACTGGCCGTGGGGTGGTGGTCTCCATCTTGGATGATGGCATTGAGAAGAACCACCCAGATCTGGAGGCCAATTATGTAAGTGGAGGAGGGGATGGGCATGCTGGCTCTCCTGGGAGGGGAGGGCAAAGGCCTGGGGCCCTGGCTGTCTCTCGCTGCAGGGCCCACACTTCCAAGTTTCCCCGAGCCCAGCCACGGCATCGGGGGACAGGCCCCCCAGTGGCCAACAGGCCCGTCTCCAGGGTGGCCGGTGTCCCCTGTGAAGGGGCAGAGCACTAAGGCCCCAGAGGCTTCTGTCTTTCCCAGGACCCCGCTGCCAGCTTTGACGTGAATGACCAGGATCCGGATCCTCAGCCTCGCTACACACAAACGAATGACAACAGGTGGGAGGGCACGTGGCCTGGGATGGGGCACTGGGGCACTGGGGCACTGGGATGAGAGGCTTCCACGGAAGACCCCCCCCGAGCCTTGCAAGAGTCACATTTTGGGGTTTTGTCCCGAATCTGCACTCTTGCAGGGTCAGGCCTCCAAGAAGAAGGGGTTTGTTTATTGCTTTTCTGAACTGTCCACCCTCCTTATGCAAGCATAGTCTCAGCCCTTTCTGTCCGTTGCAGGCACGGGACTCGGTGCGCAGGCGAAGTGGCTGCTGTGGCCAACAACGGCATCTGTGGTGTGGGCGTGGCTTTCAACGCCAAAATTGGAGGTGAGGCGTGCCCTTGGGCTCTGCCTGCTGTTGGGCTGGGCCAGCTGGCCAGAGGCAGTCAAAGCAGCGGCCATCTTTGTTCCAGGTGTCCGCATGCTGGATGGGGAGGTGACAGATGCTGTGGAAGCCCGCTCCCTGGGCCTGAACCCCGACCACATCCACATCTACAGTGCCAGCTGGGGCCCGGAGGACGACGGCAAAACCGTGGATGGACCTGCCCACATGGCCGAAGAGGCCTTCCGCCGGGGCGTGAGTCAGGTGAGGGGCGGGCCAGGTGGGCAGCTGGGGGCCAGTCAGGATATACCCTGAGGCCCCCAGCTGCTTCACCCAACCCTTCTCTTAGGGCCGCAACGGACTGGGCTCCATCTTCGTCTGGGCCTCGGGGAATGGTGGCCGCGATCGTGACAGTTGCAACTGCGATGGCTACACCAATAGCATCTACACCCTCTCCATCAGCAGCACCACCCAGTACGGCAACGTGCCCTGGTACAGCGAGGCCTGCTCCTCCACCCTGGCCACCACCTACAGCAGCGGCAGCCAGAACGAGAAACAGATTGTGAGTCCCACCTGGTCCCAGGGTGCGTCCTCCCCCCAAGTCCCAGGACAGAAACGTGCTCCAAAGATGCCCGGGTGGTTTGGAATCCAAACCCAGGATTGCTGGCTATGGGTGCCACGATTGCTGGATTGCAATTGCTGCCCATAGTGCCACGGTTGGGACAAGAGATCACAGATGATTAATGACATGAAGAGAGTGCAGAAGGAACCGGGAATCTGGTGGTGTAAATGGCTTGGAGGGACAGTGGGGGCAAGGGAGGAAGACAGGCCAGAGGGAGACCCCTTGTTGGGGGCCTGCATAGTGGTAGGAATTGGAGAGGAGAAACACTACAAATGGGAAACCTGTGCAAGCAGCAGGGACAGTCTGAGGCTTCAAGTTTGTTCTTTGCGCGTCCGGGGCAGAGCCAGAAGTTGTATCTGGCCACCTGCAGGCATCCATGGTGGAAGGGAGCCAACTGCGTCTCCCTGTGCCTCAGTTTACATTGGGAGTAATTAAACACCTGGTTATTCTTTCAGTTGATATTGAAACATTTTGGGCCAAAGTTTGGGGGGCTCAAGGCCCCTCCCTCCTTGTCTGTGGCTAGACAAAAATTCTCCATAGGGCATTTCCTGGGTTTTAGAAGAGTTCTCTCTGCTCAAAAGAGAGCGCAAAGTAACGGAGCTCTCGGGCACTAGAGATTCCAGTGGGGGCTCAGCCGATGTCGCTGTGTGTGTTTGCATGCACGTCTCCTGGGAGGCCAACTCAAAGAGGAGCTGGGGGGCTGGGAGCGCCAGCCCTGCAGGCGGTCCCCACGGCCACTGAATGGGGTCCATTCCCTTTCAGAGGAAACAGAGGTGCCGGGGGGGGGGGTTGCTGAGCTGATAGGCGAACGGCAGCCAGATAAGCTGTGATTGTGCTGGCCTTCCTCTCTCCGTCCTCCAGGTGACGACTGACCTGTGGCAGAAATGCACCGAGTCGCACACTGGCACGTCTGCCTCGGCACCCCTGGCCGCTGGGATCATTGCCCTTGCTCTGGAAGCCAAGTAAGGGGCGAGGGAGGTGGCGGAGCTGGTGCAAGCCAGGGCTGGTGGAGCCGCCATTGCCGACTCACCTGCCTCTTCTTTGCAGCAAGAACCTGACCTGGCGGGACATGCAGCATCTGGTTGTGCGGACTTCCAAACCTGCCCACCTCAACACCAACGACTGGACCACCAACGGGATGGGACGCAAAGGTAGCCCTGGGGATGGAGCAGATGGGCCACGGCGGATGCCATCCTGCCCTGCCCAGCCCTGACTCACCCCTCTTTCCGCAGTTAGCCATTCCTACGGCTACGGGTTGCTGGATGCAGGCGCCATGGTGGCCCTGGCCAAGAACTGGACCTCAGTGGGGTCTCAGCGGAAGTGCATCATCGACATCCTCCCCGAGCCAAAGTGGGTGTCTTCTCCCTCCTGGGGTGGTGGTGGGGGGCTCCGCTTCTTGGGTACAGAGATTCCTCAACTTACAAACATGTGTTGAGTGACTGGCTGTCCTGGAAGGATTGATGGATGGATGGATTTAGATTTTGGTGCGGCCAACTCCAGGGAGACGCTGGGTGGCTTGCAATATAAAAGTCAGAATTCCAGTGCAATGAATAAGTAAAAAGAGAAATAACCACAAGGCAGCTGGACAGCTAGTGCATGTATCCAGTGCCTCTAACGGGGGGGGGGGTCATTCACTCCACCCCATGGGGGAAGAGGCCATTGGCTGCCTTGCCCGAGTATCCTTGTGTCCTGCAGGGACATTGGCAAGCGTCTGGAGGTGCGGCAGAAGGTGGAGGCCTGCTGGGGAAAGGCTGACTACGTGGCCCGACTGGAGCACGTCCAAGCCAGGCTGACCCTTTCTTACAACCGCCGCGGAGACCTGGCCATTCACCTGGTCAGCCCAATGGGCACCCGCTCCACCCTCCTGGCTGCCAGGTAAGCTGACCCCTGCCGCCTCTGGTCCCAAAAGACCCCCGAGCCTCTGCCCACCCCTCCCTCTCACCTCTTTCTGCTTGGCCAGGCCTCGGGACTATTCGGCCGATGGCTTTAACGACTGGGCTTTCATGACGACGCATTCGTGGGACGAAGACCCGGCTGGCGAATGGGTGCTGGAAATTGAGAACACGAGCGAAGCAAACAATTACGGTAATGCGCTTTATTCCTCGGTGTTTCCTTTTGGTGCTGTCTGCCCAGATGCCAGGAAGACTCTCTGTAAACGTGAATGATCAGACAAAATGCATTTTAAAAAATTTACAGTATGATTCAAAAGCCTCAAAGAACAGCCCAATCATTGAACAAATTGTGGTGACCAAGGAAATAATAAAGAGGTCCTCTTGAAAAGCTTGCATAGCTTTAGTTCTGCACGGGGTAGGAACTCAGGAGCCCAATCCCTCTGGCAGGAGCTGGGTGGGAAGCAGGCCGGGAGGGCAGCGGGAAACACTCTCCCCTGGGATCCGGACTGGCAGGGAGGCTGCTCAAGGTGCTCACCCCTCTTTCCCTTCTGCTTTCCAGGCACCCTCACCAAGTTCGTCCTGGTTCTGTATGGGACGGGACCCGACCTGCCCGACCTGTCCAACCAGTTTGAGACCAGTGGCTGCAAAACCCTGGTCACCAACCAGGCCTGTGTGGGTAAGTGCCAAGGAAAAGCTGCCCATGGACTGCTTGGCACAGTGTTCCACTCTCGCGGTGGCCCCTGCCCTGGGCCGGGGCTTGTGTTCACCCCCAGCCGAAGGGGTGAAGGGTGGCTCCGGGCCTGCCCTGTCCCTGGACAGGTTGGACTTGATGGGTGCCTCTTTTGCCCCCTCCCCAACTCCAAGTGAAGGACCACCATGTGGCACTCAGTCCAGCATCTGCTTCTAGGTTTCCAATTGGCTCCATCCTCTTAGGGACACTTGTCACGTTCTCCCTTTGACTTTATTCAGGTGGCTTCCCTATCATCTTTCTGATCAATTTATTTTGAGATTAATCCATCTGCTAATTTTTTCATACAGGATTTTCGCTTTCACTTCCCATAGTCATCCTATATTTATTGCTTCTTTTACTTCTTTTCTTCCGTGAGTGTTTTGCTTTTGACACTACCAAATAACATCGCATCCCACATTTGAGATCTCCTTACCAGCCTTCCCACATTCCCGCTATACCCCAGCCTTCCACAGCATCCTCTCTCCTCTGGCTTCTCTTGCAGTGTGTGAAGAAGGCTTCTACCTCCACCAGAAGACCTGTCTCAAGACTTGTCCACCGGGCTTTGCTCCGGCCCTGGGGCCGCTCCCTCTGGAGAACAGCCTGGACGCCCACCTGCTGCAGTCCCGGCTCTGTGTGCCCTGCCATCCATCCTGTGCCACCTGCCTGGGCTCCTCAGCCTCCCAGTGCTTGTCCTGCCCGGCTCATGCCCACTTCAACAGTCAGGAGCACACCTGCTCCCATCAGACGCAGAGCAGCCGGGCCTCTCCTGCCGTGGGGGGGGAGGCTGCGGCTCCTGCCAGCCCCCCCTCCTACCTGCCACTCCTGCTGGCGGCCCTGAGCTGTGCCTTCATCGTCCTGGTGTTCGTCACCGTCTTCCTGGTGCTGCAGCTGCGGCTGGGGCCGTGCCTGCGCGGGTACAAGGTCTACGCATTGGAGAGCGGAAACCTCATAGCCTACAAAGGGCTGCCCTCCATTCTGTGGCAAGAGGGGCTGGAGGAGGAGGAGGAGGAGGAGGAAGCCGAGGGCGAGAGGACTGCCTTCATCAGAGACCAGAGGCTTTGATGAGTCTGCAGCCCCCGGTGAAGCAGGCCAGACTCACCCTCACCCCCCCCGGGGCTCCTGCTCTCTCCTGGGGCTGAGCCCCTGTGTCTTACGGGCCTGATGCTGCTGCTGGAGTCATTCTCTTCTGGTTTTAATTCACCAAAGTTTTTTTTAAAAAACTAAACCAGTCTGTCCTGTTAGGGTGGAAGGGAAGTGGGGCCTCGGGGCCACATCTCCCTAGATGGAGTGCTGAGGCACAAGGAGGGCTTCCAGCTCCCTCCTGCCTTGGCCCCCAGGCATCGCCTCCCCTCCTCACTTCCCTCATGGCCAGGAGGACCTGCCCGATCTGCTGCACCCCCTCCGCCCCTGACTGAGCAGGGCAGTCAGGAAGGGGGCCACGAGGACAAGACACCGCCTTGCTCAGTGCAGATGGACTGCCCGGCCCGCTCCCCCCCCCACACCGCGAGCAGGTTCTCTGGACCTTGGAGGGGCGGCCAGCCGGCTGGCTTGCTCACCAGCGCCCCCTGGCGGCTGCTCCCTGGATCTGCTGAGCTTTGCTGGAGCTTCCACCTTTCCTACGTGCCTTGTTGCCCCCCCCCCCTCGGATGACAATCTCTGGTCCTGGGCTGGCATCTGCCACTGGCCTCGGGAGCCGCCTGGTGGAGGTTGCTCAGTCGGGGCTGCCCAGGACACTTTTTCTATAACTTTTTTGGTGCACAAATGATTTCTTGTAATTTGAAGAAGGAGCCAATTCCTGGGGCCAGTTTTTTTTTTTTAATTTAATGGATGTGGATATAACTCTAGAGAGATTAAAGTTTATTAAATGTTGGAACTATGCAAACCTGGTTTCTCTTGCTGTATTCTCTCACCGGAAGCCTCAGTCAACCCCTAAAAGCCTTAGGAGAAGGGGGGGGGGAAGGAGGCAGAAATGGCCACACGGTGGAAGGCTGGGAGTGCCACCTGGAGCCAGTGGTGAAGGCAGGAGGCTAGAAACTCAGACACTCAGCCTTAGGCATAGAAGCTGGCTGGGTGACCCTGGGCCAGTGCCCCCTTCTCAGCCCACCCAAGGCTGGTGGTTGTGGGGAAAACAGGAGGAGGAGGAGGAGGAGGAGGAAGTACTGTGTGTGTTTGCTGCCTTGAGTCATTTTTGAAAATAGAAAAGGTGAGATAAAAATAAATAAAAACTACTTTTTCTGGAGGCCTCTGGATCTTTACAGCAGGCTCCTATCTCCTGTTTAAGGAGACTACCTGGGGGCACCTCACTTGGCACCCAGCCTAATGGCAGCTTAACACGTGCGTGTGTGAGACACACTGTACTGTCACTCGACTTGCCTTTCTGGTTAGATGAAATGGCAAAACAGCGGACTAGAGAGCACAGCCTTCTCAGAACCACCTGGGAGATGATCAAAATTTGTAGGAGAAAAGGTTTTTTAGCTTACAGAGGAAAAACATACAGCCCCACTTCTTGTTAAACTTTAATTCAAGTATTGAATCCAGGAGGAGGTAATTACAGGGCTGCCCAGAGCATGATAATCCAGGTAGCCTTCAACCTGCAACCTTTCATTAGTGACTTCCTGAAGCAAGTGATCCTTTGGCTCAGTTTCCCGGATTCTTTTTTTCTGGAGATTCAGTGTTAATCAGTGGCTGTGGAGACGCAGTGGAAGCCTCTGCCTTCCTCTCATTCACAGAGAAGCCTTATTTTTATTTTATTTTTTACTTCCAGGCTACATGACAGAGAGCCACTCTCCTGGGGATGTGGCGTGTGCGGCTCCATTCCCAATAAACTAATTGCTCAGAGAAATAGTGGACTCCCCCTGGCCCTGACGACACTCCATAATGGGTGTCTTCATTTGGACTTGGGTGCTTTCCACACAAGATTTTGTATTAGATCCAGAACTTAAGAGGCAGCTGGAATCCAGGCTCAGCCAGCAGATCCCATCCCTTCTGTGCATTTGGTTGTCTCTTCTGGCTGGGATGGAGGGGCTGTGAGGCTGGGCAGGAGGGGCCACTTCCCAGGAGAGGGGCTGCAAAAGGGCTGCCCTTTGCTTTGGAAAGGAGGGACGGAGGCTGGTGAAGAGAAAGCTCTGCCAGTGGGGAAGAGGAAGAATCCCAACCCAGATTGTCCTGGTCTTTATGGAGTTATTGTTTTAAGCAGTTGCCAACTTTGTGGCAGTTAAATCCATTGCTGTTCTTAGTTGTTTTTTAAATCGGAATCCCCAGTTCTGTTTTTGAGGGGGGAGAAAATAATTTGTAATGGCAACTGCTCTACAGTGCCGTGGCCTAGCAAACCCCTTCCCCCTTCTGAGCTGGCTGAGGGGGGGAGGAAGGGGCTGCTCCAGCCTAGAGCATTTTGGAAGGAGGCCTATTGCAAGGATTAGAGTATCCGGATCACTGTTTCATCTGCGGGGTCCAGAGAGAGTCCTGCTTCTGGATCCTCGGCTCACCTGCCAAACCCACAACTTCATTTCTGCACGTTTGGGGAAAGAGGCCACCTGTTGAATGACTGCCGACTGAACACCTGCACCAAAACAGATGCTTCCCACCCACCCTTGATGCAGAGCCCCATCCGCGCAGGCTTGCTGGGCTCTCCACCACCGGCCGTGCTCCCTCCAAGGTAGCAGCAATGGACAGCCAGGCACCCGGCGCCCGGCCTCCCGACCCTCCATCTGCTCGCCAGCCCTTGGGGCACCTATGGGCCGGAGACCCAAAGCGGCCTCGCCAGCCAATCAAGACCGAGGCTCCTTAAAGGACTCTAGTCGCCCGGCCCGCTCTTCTGCCCCTGGAGCCGGGAAGGAGAGACGGCGCAGGAAGAGGCATCTTGCAATGCCGGGCGGCTTCCTGTTCCTCTTTTCCCTCCGGACTGGCGAAGGGCGCCTTGGCGGCTTGGCGGGGCCGCGGGAGAGCGCGAGGTAGCCCGAGGAGGGGCGGGGGTCTCCCGGCCGCCAGCCAGGCGCGGTTCGGGGGCTTAGAGGCTGGACGGGGCGGGAGAGCCGCCCGTCTGCCTGCCGGGCGGCGATGGGCTTCGGGCTGGCGCTCGGCTGCCCCGAGGGCCACAGCGCCCTGCTGCAGCTGCAGGAGTCGGAGGTGCGCCTGCTGGAGGGGCTGCGCAAGTGGATGGGGCAGCGGGCCAAGAGCGACCGGGAGTACGCGGCGCTCCTGCACCAGATGCACAGCCTGGCCGGCAAGCGGGAGGGCGGCCGGCAACCCCGCCTCGCAGGCCAGATCGGCCAGGTAGGCAGCCCCCCCCCCGGGGGGGTGGAATCTCGGCTTGCCTCGGCCGGCGCCTCCCCGATCCGTCCGCTCCGGGCTCCTCGCGGGGAGAGCGGCCTTGGGCGCGTCCGAAATGCGCGCGGAAGTGCGCGGCTCTTGGGTGGCTCAAGAGAGCGGCAGACAAGTTACAAAGCGCAGCCGAGGCCTTTTGCGCTTCTCCCCTGGGGCCCTTACCTTTGCAGGGCCGTTTCAGAGAGACCGGGCAAGGTCGCCCCTTCTAAAAGAGCCGGTGGCTCCAGCTGGAGTCAGGTTGATTTGACGATCAAAATGCTTTTAAAAAACCCATAGTTGGGACTGACCAAACTGCCGCAGAAGAGAGAGAGAGCCCGCTGGTTTGGGGGGTCTTTCCCTCTGCCATCAGGGGGTCAGTTAAGGGGAGAGCCGGCAGGCCTTCCTTCAGCTGTCCTGCCTCCACTTGGTACAAACTGGTTGCAAAGCCTGAGGTGCCCTTCCTCAGAAAGATCTTTCCGCAACCAGCTTAAACTGGCACCCCCACAAGTCCCCTCATGGAATTAGGCCAGATTTTGCCGGCTTCTGGTCACCCTCTCTTTTGCAGTGCTGGTGGTCCCTGGTGACCCAGACTGAGGCGCTGAGCCAAGCTCTCGAACGCCACGCGGAAGCCCTGGTGGCTGGACCCCTGGACACGCTGGCTCTGCTCATCCAAGACAAGCAGCAGCTGCACCGGTGCTACAGCGAACAGTGGCAACAAATGAACCAGGATTTCATCCGGGTACAGCAATTTGGCTGAGCCCTCCTGGTACCAACAGGATCTTGGGGAAAGGGCCAGGAAAGGGGGGGGGGAATCCACTGGGGCTGACAGCCCTTCTCAGCTGCCTTCTTGGCTTTTCCAGACCACCCAGCAAGAGCCCGAGCGCCTGAGAGCCCAGTACCGCAGCCACATCCGAGAGTGTGCGCAGGCAAAGCGCAAATACCAGGAGGCCAGCAAAGGTGAGTCCTTCGCCAGGGGCAGAATGGGGGCAATCCTTTCTCATCCCACATCCTGCTCTCTGAACAGCCAAGCAGATGTCTCCAAAGAAATCCTAGCTGTGATGCTGCCTCTTGGGACAGACAGAGATCATGCCAGATGGTGGTAGTGTTTGTCAGTGATTGGTTAGGACAGGGGTAGGCAACCTTGGCTCCTTTATGACTCGTGGACTTCGACTCCCAGAATTCCTGAGCCTGCCACGCTGAGGGGAAAGGGAGAGGATTCCAAGCTGAGCCGTGCTGGCTCAGGAATTCTGGGAGTTGAAGTCCACGAGTCATAAAAGAGCCTACCGCTGGACTCTAATCCTACTTCCACTTCTGTGGCTCTGTCCTCAGACAAGGAACGTGAGAAGGCCAAGGACAGATATGTCCGCAGCCTCTGGAAGCTCTACTCCCTGCACAACCAGTATGTGCTGGCCCTGCGAGCTGCGGAAGTGCAGCACAGCCTTCACTACGAGCAGATCCTGCCCGGCCTTCTCCAGTCCCTGCACGGTCTTCTGCAGGAGATGACCCAGATCACGTAAGAGCAGCAGTTGACCCTGGATGGGCTTGTGCCGAGGGCGATTCAGACCGGATTGCCCGGTTCCCTTCAGGAGGGAAGATGAAACAAAACTAGGCAGCGGGGAGAGCAGGGAGAGTGGGCACTGTTGGGGTACAGTTAGCGAAGCCCTTTTTTCTTACCTCACGCCTTCATTCCTTTGGCTTAGTATTTCATTCTTGTTGTCTGTGCTCTGTACAATCCTGCTGGCTTCAGAGAGGGAAGCACAGGTACATGTGTGAATGCTGAGTTTGTACCAACAGGAAGGCAACCTTACAAGAATATGCCAGCATCACAAGCCTGGTACAGGAGGAGATGGTGGCTGTGCACCAGGCCATGGTCAGGGCCATTGACCGCATCCAGCCAGACACTGACTACGATGAGTTCCTCCCCCCTTGCAGGTATGGTCTGCTGAGGGTTTATCTCCTGGAGAGCAAGGGGCCGGTGGCTTTTCGTTCTCAGGCTGGCTGGGGTCTCTCTCTCTCTCTCTCTCTCTCTCTCTCTCTCTCTCTCTCCAGGTGTGAGCAGGAGATGCCAGGCCTGGTGACCTTTGATAGGAGTTTGCTAGAGGAGGCTGAGACGGAGGTCCTGCAAGAGGGGCAGCTCCAGCTGAATGAACTCACCCTGGAAAGCCTGCAACACACGTGTGTAGGGGAAGGCAGGGCCCTCCGGGAAGAAGGCTGCCCCTGGGTGAGGTGGTGATCCAGCCCACCTGCACGGGCACTGCTGAGGCCGGGGGTGGGGGGGGGGGAGGAATGGAAGAAGAGAGACCAGCCTGTACCAACTGGCCACCCTGGAAGCTGAGCCTGGGCTCACAGAACTCCGTATGGGGCTGTCCTCTGTGCGTAAGACAGGAAACCCCCTTCTCTGTTTTGCAGGCTGACCTCCCTGGAGGAGGAACTGATCGGCGCCACAGAGAGCGCTGACGGCCATCGCAAGCGTGTCCAGATGCTGGAAGCTGAAATCCAGAACGATGAGATGGCAGGAAGTCCAGGAAAAGGGTGAGCCTGTGCCACTGAAGCAGGAACTTCCAGAGGTTGCCCAATTGCCACTCTGGCTGCTTCACTGTTGTCCAGACGGAAGGTGGAGATCCTGAAGGGCCAGAAGATGAGGCCAAGGAAGAGCAACAAGCTCACTTCTGCATGCTTGCCATTAGAATAGCCCTTAGTTTCCGTTTCTCCCTTTGTGAGGTTGTGTGAAAGGCACCTTGCGGCTCTCCGTCCCAGAGGCCAGAAGATGGGGCAACAGCACAACTCCCTGCCACTCATTCTACAGCTCCAAAGCCTTTCCCCACCCTCTCTTTTCTCTGCCTGATGTCCCACAACATCACACCCCTGCCCCTATGAAGTAGGAGGCGTGGGGGCGGGTTCAGGGTGGTCCTGGAAGGCTACTCACTCATTCCCATATTCTCTTCATGCAGCGAGTAATCTAAGAGAAATGTTCCTCTTGCACAGAGAAGCTTTTATTTTTCTCTTCTTAATTGCCCACCCGGAGGAAGCCACGTGCTGGATGCGAATATGTCTTGTGCCAGAGATCTCCTACCTCTCTGGAGGGTTGAGCGCTCCCTTGATCTTCTGCCACAGATGTGCTGCCCTTGGCAAAGCATCCTTTTCCGTGCATGCTGACTTATCCTTGGGTGCTCCATCCAATGCACCTCTTTCTCTTCCGTAGCATCCTCCTCCTGGGAAAGCAGAAGTCCCTGCATGAAGCTTGCCACCTTTTCCATCTTGCTCTGGGCACTCAAGAAAAACTCAAGGCCCAAAGGGATTTGCTGCAACAGAAGCTGGATGAGTTGGGATCCCGGGACCCTCCACCTGTCCCTGATCTGCAGGGCGACAGGCAGTCCCTCTCTTCCGGGGTGGGTATAAGCAGTGCCCTGCCACGTCACAGCAAGGCAAGGTGGTAGCAAAGCATGCTTGAATGGCCCCAGGCTGCCTCAGGGCAACTTGACCATTGTGCTGATCGGGGAGACAGGAGGGGCACAAGCAACGGGCTTGGTCCAGTCACTCCTTTTTCTTCACCCTGCCTCTTGGATGGGCTGAACTCCAAGCCTTGGCAGGCTGCTCTGCGGTGGTCTCTGACATAGTGCGGAGCTTGGCTCTCTTGGCTCACACCAAGTTCACCCTCTGCCCTCCTTCTCTGGCAGGAGCAGGACTCTGAGCGAGATTGGAGCCGAACGCCGCCAGCTTTGGAGGCCCTGAAGAATCACATCTCAGGCATTTTTCGTCCACGTATCTCTGTGAGTGACCATCCTTGCTTGACGCTTCTCACTGCCTCCCTGCCCAGCTGGATTTCCTGACCAGTTAGGCAAAGCCCAAACATTTGCTCTTAAAATATGCTGGATGAGGAATGGGCAAAACTGGCATTTATTCAGAAGTAGCACATTTTTTTTCTAGCTTTGTTTTTGGGATAAAATAATTAAAAACGTCTTACTGCCACCATCCCAAAATTGAAGCTTAACATTCTTAAAATAATGTAACGTGTGAAAGTGCCTGGACAGGGTGCTTCACAAGCAGAGGTGGGGGGGGGGGGAGAGGCAGCTAAAAACGTGAGAGGAGGAGGAGGAGGAGGAAAGAAGGAACAAGAAGCAGGAGAGTCCTGAGTCGAGATCAACAGGTCCATAATTAAAAGAAAAGGATTTCGGTCTGAGCAAAGTACGAAGGTAGCTAGGCTGATTCTGGACCTGTTGGCTTTTCATAAGGAACGGAAAGTGGCGTAATTGCAGCAACGTCAGTTGGGCAGAGCTGAGGGATCTACAGGCATTTCTTATGGTCAGAAAAAAAGAGGAAATCAGAAGAAGAAATTCAGCAGAGAGGCAGTGAAGTTGAGCAATCTAAAGCCAAACCAGAGTTGGTTTCTCAGAGGAAATGGAGAGCAGCCATTTATCCATTAGAAAAATAGGCCCTTTGCCAGTCACCAGTCACTGACAGAAACACCACAAGGGAACATCTTCCTGTCTACAGTTTTGCACTTCGGGTTTTCTTCTGGCCTTCTGAAGGAAGAGTCGGGCCTTGAGTGCCCTTTGTTGTCACAATCAGAATGCACAATCTCTGCACACTTTTCCTCCAAGAGAGAGAGAGAGAGAGAGAGAGAGAGATACTAATCAGATAGTCCTCAGTTAACTGTAATTGAGACTGGCAACTCTATTGCTAAGTGAGGTGGTCATAAAATCATGTAGCTGCACTGACTTCCGGTGGTAGCTCTGGCAATGGTCGTTAAAGAAATTGTGCCTTAAGCATGATATGATGCGGCTGTGACTTGCAACCTCCTGCCAGCTTCCCCATCAACTTTGCTTGTCAGAAGCTGGCTGTGAAGGTTGCCATGGTGATCATGTGACTCCAGGATGCTACAACCATTATTATTGCATGTCGATTGCCAAATTGTGACTGCATGGCTGCAGGGTCACTGCAGTAGCACTGCAACTTTGAGGATTGGTGGTAAGTCTCCTTGCCCAGCACCGCTGCAATCGGTCACTCAACGAGTGGTCACTAAAGGAGAACTGCCTGTAGTGGATGATTGTTCAGCTTGTCCTGTTTCTCTTGCATTTCTTTCTCCTCCCCAAAGGCCAGCTGTACTGTCCTTTTCCCCTCCTGCCTTCTCCAAGTTCTCCTTGCTTTCTTATTTGCCCGGAAGGGATCTGCCCGTCCTCTCCTGGTGCCGGAAGTGGCTCTTCCCATGCAGGGAGACGAGCGAGGAAAGTGCCTTGAACTTCTGTCTCTTCCACAGCTGCCACCCTCTCTGCCACAGCTCCCAGAGGTGCAGAAGCCCCTTGGGCAGCAGGCCTGGTACCATGGTGCCATTCCCCGCGTGGAGGTGCAGAAGCTTCTGCAGACCAATGGTGACTTCTTGGTGCGTGAAAGCCAAGGCAAACAGGAGTATGTCCTCTCGGTGCTGTGGGATGGGCAACCACGCCACCTTATCTTGCAGGCTGCTGATGTGAGTGCTCGGGGGAACAGTGGGAGGCTACACCCTGTGCCAGGGCAGCAGTGGGAGGCTACACCCTGTGCCAGGGGCAGGCAACCTTGGCTCTTTTATGACTCGTGGACTTCAACTCTCAGAATTCCTGAGTCAGCCATGCTGGCTCAGGAATTCTGAGAGTTGAAGTCCACGAATCATAAAAGAGCCAAGGTTGCCTACCCCTGCCTGTGCAAACAAGTCAAGCATGTTGCATTCACCGTTGCTCATTGGGAACAAGCCTTTTACTCCAGTACTGGCTGTCGTTTCTGGCCTTTTGTAGGAAAGTCCTAGGGGCCTTGATTGAGCAGAACAGATCCCCAAGGAGTCCAGAATCTTGTGCATGAGATTGCCAGTGAACACACCAAAGCTGAGTTTCAGTGCTGCCCTTTGACATCAGAGTACCCATACAGAATTTGGCAGGTGGTGGGCCTGAAGACTGATGCAAGCGGAGTGGATGGCAAAGGAGTAGATAGCATGGAGTCATCTGCCTGGTAGTTCCCTGGGCTGGAGTTCTGCTCAAAGAAATTTGAGCCACAGGCTCCACCAGTTCAACTCTGGTGTATTCTAGAAGAAAGTTATCTCTGTGCGAAGGATGGCGTTCCCTGTTCTCTACATTGAGTTTCAGCTGATATGATCTTGGGCCAGCTATGTACTGTGACCTTGTATATAGTTTATGTATCGATAGAAGCCACAGTTCTTGGCCTTCTCCAAGAGTGAAGTTAGCAGGAGGGAAATTCTTTGTAAGAGATCTAGTGTGGAATACAGTTCTGCCACCAGCTGACTTGGGAGGCTGTAGGTTGGTACGAGAATCCTATTCTGTTTAGGAAAATGTAGAAGAGGACGTAATGGCGTAGAAGGGGAAGTGACTTCCCCCACAAAATGTAGCCTTCCAGAGTAATGGTGGGGTGCTCTTTCCCCCAGAATCTGTACCGCTTGGAGAGTGAGGCTTTCCCCACCATTCCGCTGCTGGTTGACCATTTCCTCAAATCCAGGCAGCCCATCACGAAGAAAAGTGGCATTGTGCTGGTCAAGCCCATCCCCAAGGTAGGAACCTGATGGTGGTGGTGGAGAGGGTGCTGGAGAGTGTCTGGGGGGAAATGACGGGCTGCTCTTCCCCCAGGACAAGTGGGTGTTGGACCATGAAGACGTTGTGCTGGGCCAGCGCATTGGGCAGGTGAGTGATGCCTCAGCCAAGCAACCCCTCTGAATAGAGGAAGCACCTGGCTGATCTGTTGTGCCCTCATCCATGCCCAGAACTTTCCTTTTAGAGCAATAGGTTATTTCACAAACTTGCGTTGCCCTCCCGCCTCATTGAAAAGGAAGCCATCCACTTCTGGATGTGCTCCTTGTCCAGTCTTTCACTGAAAGGGCAGATGGTCAGCAGGCCCTGCTCTGGATCCCCCGGGCTCTGTGTTCACTGCTGCACAAGTTCACCCTACAGTTTTGTTGGCCTTTGCATTATTTTCCTTTGAGTTCTTGGCTCCCAGCCTTTAGGGATGGACCTGACTCTGGAATCACACTGTTTCTCTAGAAGGTTTTTTTTTGGCCTTACAAAGGAGCTAAAAGACCTTTTTGTGGATTAGGGGAAGGGCTTATTTAGCTGATAGTTCTGCACGAAGACCTGTTTTAAATAATGAATATGATCTCAGTTCTGTTCCAGGGATTGATTAAAATGTATTGCTGTGTTGGTTTAATGTTGTTTACTGAGTCCTGAGTTCATTTCATTGAATTGATTTCCAATTACTGTTTTTTTATTCTGCTGCAATCTTGTGTTAGTGGCGGGTGTTTCTTTCTGAAAGGTGAGTTGTGAAAGGCACTTAACAATAGTTGTTCTTCAGAAGTTTAAGAACTTGCTTGTTCTGCCAGAATGCAGCAAATTTCAAGCTCCCTTTTCCAGCCTTTGGCTACTCCTTGCCATGCTGAAGGAGGGGCTGCTGCTACATGGTCTCGGCCCTTATTCCACAGGGCAATTTTGGAGAGGTCTTCAGTGGATTCTTGCGTGGCAGTAACACTCCAGTGGCCGTGAAATCCTGCCGTGAAACGCTTCCAAATGAGCTGAAGATCAGGTTTCTACAGGAGGCTGGGTACGTATGGCTCTTTGTTAGCTGAGGCCTTCAGCCAATCATCGCAGCACAGAAACCAAGACCACATTCAGGATCTCCTTTTCAATAGAAGGCGAGGGAATGCATAGCTCCTTCCCTGGCCGTCCAGTGACTGCTCTTTCCCAGCTTATAGGCAGATTCTTTGGGAGTTTCCCTGAGGGAGGCATTCGGAGCTTCTGCCTGCTCTGGCAGATCAGCAGAGAGCCTGGAGAGCCTGCCTTGGTGGCACAGTGCTTAGAACGCAGCACTGCAGGCTATGTCTGCTGACTGCTGGCTGCCAGCAGCTTGGCAGTTCGATCTTGACCGGCTCAAGGTTGACTCAGCCTTCCATCCTTCCGAGGTCGGTAAAATAAGGACGCAGATTGTTGGGGGCAATATACTGACTCTGTAAACTGCTTAGAGAGGGCTGTAAAGCACTAAGTGCAATAGTCTAAGTGCTATTGCTATTGCTTTGCCGTCTCATGGCATATCTGCGTTTGATACTGGGAGCTCCTCTTTTCTGAGCATTTGAGAGGAGGCAGCAGGCACAGCTCAAGTAAGCTGGCTATAAAGACTTCGGTGTTGTTTTTGCAAGTCTTTCTTAACCAGAGATATTGAAGAAGGGGATTAGATTACAGAAATCTTGGCAACATTTACTGTACCATCCAGTTTATCCCAATCCTCTTGCTAACCACCCACCGATACATGGAGGGGTGCTAGCAATTCTTCTGATGAAGCACATGCAGATCTTCTGCACTGTGTATTTTGCAACGGCCATCCACTTTCCCAGGCTCTGAGAAGCCCATTATGGCCTGCTCCTTCCAGCTGTGTCTATTCTCCCTATAGGATCCTGAAGCAGTATAGCCATCCTAATATTGTCCGGCTCATTGGAGTTTGTACTCAGAAGCAGCCAATCTACATTGTCATGGAGCTTGTAAAGGGTAAGTCTGGCCTTTTGCTCCACTTGCTTTCTTGAAACTTGGAGCCCGGATTCTACCCTCCACCAACATTTCCAGGAAGTAGTTGCGGAGGCCAGGGCTGGCCATTATGTTGGCTTAAGAATGTTCTCTCTACCTACCTTGATAGCGGCTACTTCATGAATGTCCAGGTGCCCCTCCTCTTTTCTCTGCTGCTCACCTGAAACCCCCTGGTCCCCAGGGAGGTCTGCTGAGGAACGGCTGAACTAGATTTCATGACTTGGGATGCTCCTGTCCCCAAGGAATACTGACCTAAGGTGGGGAGAGTAGCAGGCCTGAGCCTCTGCCTTCTCCCTCCCCAGGGGGTGACTTCCTAACCTTCTTGCGCAATGAGAGGGCTCGGCTCACAGTCAAGGAGCTCCTGAAGATGATGGAGAATGCTGCCGCAGGGATGGAATACCTGGCCAGCAAGCGCTGCATCCACCGGTAAGTCTACTCAGCCCAACCTGCAGCCAGGTCAGGAGGGCTTTGTGGTAGGTTTAGCTGAGTCCTTCTTAATGCTTCTGCCTGGGCATGTCAGCTGGCCCTTTCCAATCTCTCCCGTGTCCGAGGCTGCTGATTGCTGCGATCAGAGTGCAGGGTTATGCTGAGCGAGACTTGATCAAGTCAGCTGCCCTGTGCCCTGGTGAAAAAGCCAGGGGACCCTCTCTTTGAAGGGGCAGAGAAATAGCGAGATGGCCATTTGCAGAGGCTGCTGGAAAAGTACCTGACCACAACTAGACTTGAGCATGACCCAGGCGCTGATATGCAGGTTCTGAGGTTTGGCTTGATAAAAAATACAGGAAACCAGAAGTCGCCTTCAAGAGTTACGTGTTTATTCAGCTGAACAAAGACGGGATTCTCTAAAAAGAGAAAAGCCCCAAATATCGAAAAAGACATTTTTATATCTACTTTAATTACATAAGCAATTCACCCAGCAAAGCTGACACACATAAGATAAAGACGTCGCCCTGTAAGGCTGGCACACTGTAGATGAAAAAGGAAGAAAGCAGAAGTAGCGAACACGTTCCCTTTTGGGTGGTCTGGGTGTTTCCTAAGGCACTGTAGGTTACCGGGTGGGTTAGGATATTGGCTGTTTCCTTTGCTGTCCTTTCATGACCTTGCATTCATGGGTCTGCAAGTGGTCAGAGAGAGCGGGGCCATCTGCACGTATTCACCATTGCTACTGTCCCCTAAGTCTGGGTCAATGGCGCCTCCGAGCAAATGCCTGACTGGTATCTGTGATTCTGCTGCTTTCCAGAGATCTGGCAGCACGGAATTGTCTGGTGACGGAAAATAATACTCTGAAAATCAGTGATTTTGGGATGTCACGGGAACAAGTAGATGGCGTTTATTCCTCCTCGAGCGGAATGAAACAAATCCCTGTGAAGTGGACAGCTCCAGAGGCACTCCATTACGGTACATAGTTCCGAGGCTCTGGCCCTGCAAATGCCATAGTCCAGGCCTGCTGCAGAGCTTCGGCTGGGTTGTTTTAAGCCGCTACCGTGGATATTGAGCTTCTTGCAACTGCCTTGTCCAATCCCTGCCAGAAAGACTGAAGATTTTGGGCAGCCTCCATGCTTTCAGCTCATGCCTGCTACTCTCCCCACCTTAGGTCGGTATTCCTCAGAAAGTGATGTCTGGAGCTTTGGGGTCCTGCTGTGGGAAGCTTTCAGCCTGGGAGCCACACCATATGCCAATATGAACAACCAGCAGACCCGTGAAGCTGTGGAGAAGGGTGAGTCCCAAAAGGATTTTATGGGGCAGCAGGAGGCACAGAGTAGCAAAGTCCATGCAGTCATGTGGCAAATGATTCTGAAGAGGGTTGGGAACTGCTTGGCTGCTGTGTACCTGGGGACGAGACTTGAGACCTAAGTAGGAAGCTAGAGGGTCGGAAGTGACAGGGGTAAATGTCACGGCCAAGCCATGGGGGTTCAGCAATTAGTTCAGGAAGATATTAAGTGAGCTGTGAAAAGGTGGCTGTTTCTTGTTAGACGTCCCTTCCATAACCTGGTTGCCACTTTTTCCAGGTATTCGTCTGAGTGCTCCAGCCCAGTGTCCCGAAGATGTGTACCAGCTCATGTTAAAATGTTGGGAATACGAGCCACAGAAACGACCCAGCTTCAGTAGCATGCTCCAAGACCTGATTGTGATTCAGAAGAAGCAGTGGTGAGAACGCTAATCTCAGGTGGTCTGCATGGACACTTCTCAAATCCTATGCTGTGCTGACATCGCAGACCATGGCATTTTACTCCCAGCATATACAGACCGTCTCCAATCAGGTCACCTGCCTGCTTGTGGCCAGAAGAAACCTAAAGCTTCGGTCTTTGAAGTCATCTTTTCTCTAAAGTTGAAAATAATAATTATAATGTCCAGATTATATTCTCAAAAATGCATGCTTAATTGAAAGCAAGTTCCAATCTTCACCTCAAATAAAATAGACGATGCAAAGCTATAGAAAAAGGAATTTAAGGAGTAAGAGGCTTCGTATTTTATAAACCCTTCCCTGTGATGGGGTGGAGGTAGGTTTTAATGTTTCATTTGAAACTAAACCATGACACTTCATTATGGCTATAGAAGCACCACCTTATACCAGAAACAAAGCAAGGGATACTTATCCAAAACTTGCCACAATATTCACCATTTACAGCCCTGATATAGCAGCATCTGTTCAGATCCACATGATATGCACAATCCAGGATTTAAAGGAGGCCAGAGCATTCGCCCAATGAAACAGATCAACCAAACCATCAGAGTTTCTAGGAAAGCAGCAGCATGGCTTGTCTTTATAGCTACCAAACAAAGCCTCTGGAAGAATCCGGAATTAGCATCAGTAATTTATTGGCATGACCTTCCTTCCTTAAACTGCTATGGCCAGTAACAACAGGCCACCCCAAAGTGGTCCAGGCCCAGGGATCAATTCTTGCAGGAGAACCAGGTGCTGGTCCTGCTCTCCCTTCTACGAACATCACCACAGCCCTGGGGATGTGTATCTGCTGCTTCTCCATCGTGAATCATAAATCCATGCTTGCCTCTTTTTGTCTCTCCCATCTTTGAAGTTATTTAATGTGCCAGTTCAGATGGCCAATGTTTTGGTCATTAATAAGCCAATTTTAGGGCTTCAATAGTTTCAACAACTCATCCAGTTCGCCCCCGGCCGGCGCTTTGCGTTCAACTGAGAGCAGGGCGCCCGGAGCCTCCCTCAACAGCCCGCAGAGCCCCTCGGCAAGAAGAGGCTCTGGGAGGAGACTCACCGCGGCTGCTTCGGGCCTTTGACAGGAATGGCGAGGAGCGGAGCCCTTGTCTGGGCAGCTGGGCCCCCCACCCTCAGGCCACACCGGGGACGACCGAGCGGCCCTGGGTGCCAAGCCGGGGAGCCTGCCCGTGGGGACCCCCAGCGCCCCAGGCCCGTCTTGCGGCGGGCGTTGGAGGAATGAGGCGGCACCCCACCTGCCTCTGAGGCGTTTCGGGCCCGGGCCCGGCTCGGCCTCGCCGGAGGAGGAGGAGGAGGAGGCGCAGCGGGTGCGCGACGGCGGCGGGGCCGGGCTGGGAGGCGCCGCCTCGAGCCAGCCAGGGCGGGGGTCGAGGCTGGCGGCGCGGGACGGGGACCGGCGGGCCGGCAGGGGCCGCTGTGGCCGCGGCGGAGGCGCGAGTGCCGAGGCAGCGCGGGCAGGAGCGGCTACGGCTGCTGGAGCCGGGCGGCCCGCGGAGCAGCTGGCTCGGGGCTGCGAGAGCCCGCGGCAGCGCAGCCCATGAAGCTGAAGAAGCAGGTGACGGTGTGCGGAGCGGCGGCCTTCTGCGTGGCCGTCTTCTCGCTCTACCTGATGCTGGACCACGTGCAGCGCGACCCGGCCCGGCCCCTGCCCGGGGGGCACTTGCCGCGGGTGAGTCCGGGCGGGGGCGGGGGCGGGGGCGAGGGGAGGCGAGCGGGGTCCCCCAGGCTGACCAGCCTCCCCCCCCCGCGCAGAGTCAGATCTCGGCGCTGCAGAGCCGCATCGAGCAGCTGGAGCAGCTGCTGGAGGAGAACCACGAGATCATCGGCCGCATCAAGGACTCGGTGCTGGAGCTGACGGCCGGGCACGAGGGGCGGACCGCGCCGCTGCCCGTCCGGCTGCCCAACGGCTCCTGGGCGCTGCCCACGAACGGCCGGCCCGGCTTCTTCTCCGTGGCGCCCGGCGACTGCCGGCCAGGCCTGCGCGCCGCCCGCCCCGAGCCAGACCTGCAGGTGAGTATGTGTGTGTGTGTGGGGGGGGTAGCCGGGGAGGGGGAGCCGCCCGACGCACCTACCGCCTCCCACCTCCTCGGCCCGCAGATGCTGGCGGTGTCGGCGCTGTTGCCCTACGACAACCAGGACGGCGGGGCGTGGAAGCAGGGCTTCGAGATCACCTACGAGCCCCACGAGTGGGACGCGCAGCCGCTGCAGGTCTTCGTGGTGCCCCACTCCCACAACGACCCAGGTGAGACAGACGGCGGGGCGGAAGGCAGGCGCGGGCAGGCTGCCCTTCCCTGGGGGGGGGGACAGGACTCGGTGCTGCCTGCCTGGGGCTGTGGTAGGGAGGGAGATGCGGAGCTGGTGGGCGCTACAGATTCGGTCCTGGAAGGGAAGGATGCAGAATTGGGTGGAGAAGGAGAAAGGCCTGAGTATAATGTCCCACTGCTCAGAGGCTTATCCTCATTTTTTCCTATGTGATTAATCCCCACTTCAATTCTTACTTTTCGGAGTCAATGGTTACAGAGGCAGAAAAGAATTAAATGGTAAAACAAAGAAATTAAACTCATAAAAAGCAAATGTACCTCAGAAAAGACAATATAACAGAGAAGGAAATGAAAGTATATATATGTTGCTCAAGACTGACCTTGGAATCCTTGGTGTTCTCTGAGCTGAGTTGTTTTCTTGCAGACGTTTCATGACCCAACTAGGTAACATCATCCATGCAGGGAGTGGGGTTTGCTCTCAGTTGATGTTCCAATGGCTTCTTGCCCTGTCAGTGTTGGTGTTTTGGGTCTTAGAAGTTCTTGGTTGGGCTGTTTACTATTGACTTGTTTGGCAATTCCTTGATTGCAGTATTGTTTACATCTTTATTGTTGGTCTCATATTAACCTTGGTGTTAACCTCTGCTCATCTGGGTGCTGATTGTTGGGAGGGAGTGTTTTGGTCTTTTTGTTCCCTTTTTGCACAATATGTACCTGTTGTTTATGTGTCTATTGGTGGCTGATTTGTCAGAGTCAGGCTTCCAGGAAATCTGTAGTGTTTTTGGACTAGAGGTTCAGCTCGAGGTCAAGGTTTATAGCCAGACATTGTGCAGCTGATTAGGGACCCCCCTGTAAGTGCTGTGTTTTCTTTTGGTTCCTTTCACTTTTTTCTTTTTTCTTCAAGGATGTACATTATACTACATAGCCATCCATCCATTCTTTATGTTGGCTTGTAAGGCGGCCTCTAGATTGGATTTTCCAGTTGGGATAGAACAGGGGTAGGCAATCTTGGCTCTTTTATGACTCGTGGACTTCAACTCCCAGAATTCCTGAGCCAGCATACTCAGCATGGAAACCTCTCCCTTTCCCCTCAGCGTGGTTGGCTCAGGAATTCTGGGCATTGAAGTCCACAAGTCATAAAAGAGCCGAGGTTGCCTACCCCTGGGATAGAAGAACAGGAGCCTGCTTGGCTCACCTTACTTTGTGGCGTGGGCTTGATGACTTAAGTTGGCAATCTGGTTGTGTTTCCTGTCTGGCTTATCTGGGAATGCCAACAACTCCCCAAGGCTCAGGTGTCAGAGCAGACTTCTTCTGGGTGTGGGAGATAAACAGAGCCTCCTTGACACTGCAGACATCTAGGATTCCCAAAGGCCCCTGGAAGCTTCCCCTGAGGCCTACTGCCCCATTCTACATGTGCTGAAGGATTATTTTGAACAACATTTTTAAAAAGCACACACAGTACAAAGCAAAGCACTGGAACCAACTTTATTGCCAAGAATGCCTCTGGATTTCCAAGAGGTTCCTTAGGAAATGAAAAGGATGGTCAGGACCTTGTTCACAACCTAAAAAAGACCCCTTCACTTTGTAGTTGGTAGAGGGTGAATATCCTGGGGCTGGGGGGGGGGCTGGGAGAGAAATCCCTCAGAGGACTTGGTGCTGCTTCCCTGGCTGTTTTGATTGAGTCAGTCATTTTGTGAATCATCCAAGCTGTGTTCCCAAGAGGCCCAAACTACTTATGGCCACTGCTGGGCATGCTGAAGCCTGGGGCTTTCCTGAAGGAAGGGGGGTGTCATAGCACCTCATTTTGGTTTTCTCTGGGATGCCCAATACAGGAGGGCCTGCTACGTGTTAACAGAATAAGAGCCCAGGGTCCCTAGGCTTCCTGGTGGGGAACCTGGAAAGCTGGTCCGGTGAGCGATGGGATCTCCTTTGAAGAGGAAAGCGATGTGTTTGCTTGCTCCAAGGCTGGCTTGCAATTAATTATTCAAAACTTCAAAAAAGTCGGTTCTGACTGAAAAGCAAGAGAAGCAAAGAGTTTTTTTGATGAATGACCGGATCAGCTGAAGAAAGGCAATCTTTTATTTCCTAGCAACATCTAAGCAGTTTAACACATTTGCTAAGGAAAATATAATTTTGAAAGAATAGAAAAGATGCTAATGTGTTTTATCAACAGCCTTGTCGATATCCAATAAAATAATTATAGCAGATCCACTTTAGCATTATTTAAAATTAGACCATTTACTAATCTCATATAATCAGCTCTTCATCTAAAATGAAAAACACTTGATCAGTATGTGTCAGGGAGAAAGGGGTATTGATTCCTAGATATATGAAATATTTGCTTGCTTGCTTGTTTGAGTCATTAGGAACAAAGTTGTTGCTGCTTTTGTTCATACACCAAAGTTTTAATTGACTCTTCTCCAGATTCCTCAAACCTGAGCCATGGGCATGTTACTGCAAAGTCTACCTTCATAAAAACTATGTTATTTCAATCATTACAATGCCTTGAAGAGACGTGTAGCAAATTGAGGCCACAGTAGCATATTCTTGTTCAATTTCTCTTCCTGACATCTCCTCTTTTTGCCAAGACCTAATGTGTCAACTTATTTGTGATGGGTGTGTTATAATGCTCCCTTGTCTCTTACTCAAAGGCTGGATCAAGACATTTGACAAATACTACGTCGATCAGACTCAGCACATTCTGAACAATATGGTGCTGAAGCTGCAGGAAGACCCCCGGCGGCGCTTCATCTGGTCTGAAATCTCCTTCTTCTCCAAATGGTGGGACAACATCAGCAGCCAAAAACGGGCTGCAGTCCGCAGGTAACTGCAGGTGGGGTGTATGTGTGTGTGATTTATTTTCTGATTTCAGAATTTGGGAAACATAACTTTAGAAGGGTCATATCGTGGGTTGAGTGTGATGTAGCTTAGTTGGCCTCATCCACGCCAAGGACTTGGTGCAGAAATGTAAACACTTCAGCCACAGAGGTAATCCTGTATGCAGAAGTACTAGAGGAACTAGACTGCAGCAAAAGATGTACAATTTGTTTTGAGCAATAGAGGTCATGAGCAAGAATATCTCCCTAAGTAACTTGGACATCATACATTTTTTTGTGTTTCCCCACAAAAGCTGAAACATTGCTCCCAAATTTCATTGGGGAATTTGAGAATTGGTTTTCCACCCACCTTATAAAAATCAGTAGGATGTTAAGTGTTAAAAGTGTAACGCTGATGGAACAGAGAGTGTTAGCAGGAAACAATTATTTCTGATTTCAAAGATACATGAATATAGATGAAAAATATAAGAGAATGATATAAAAGCTTACATAGTATCCCAAGCCAAAAAATGCAAAGACAGTGTTCTTCATTGAAATATATACAGGCAAAGAAATAATATTACAGACGTCTTGAATTTGAATGAGTTCATAATGGGACTGTTCTGAATAAAACGCTTCAGAAATGGTTGGCCCAGCCCGGTTTAAATATTCAGACATTTTGGAATGATGTTTTGCACTTGCCTCCTTTGGAGATTCTTTTGACCTAGATCTCTTGTTTGCAGGCTCATAGGGAATGGGCAGCTTGAGATGGCCACCGGAGGCTGGGTGATGCCAGATGAAGCTAATTCCCACTATTTTGCCATGATTGACCAGCTCATTGAAGGGCACCAGTGGCTGGAGAAGAACATTGGTGAGTGCCGTGACTGAGGCCGGCGGTGTGCGAGGACCAGGCAGAAGCAGTGGTGACAGCATCGCTTGGAAGGGGTTTGGGGCGACTTGGGAGGAATCCCATCTTTGTAGCTAGGCACTCCAGGAGCTCTCAGGCTACTAACTGGAATTTTGGATGCTGTATCAGAAAGAAGCAAGCCGTCACCAGGAGGAAAGCCTTCCATGGGAAAGTCTGTCTTTCCTTGGTTAAAGAAGCTGGCTTGCGTCGGCCATGGGAGCAGACCACAGCCGTAAGCACGAGGAGAGGCAGGCTTTGCTTCCATTGGCACATCTCATCTTTGAGGCACATCCTATATGTTTAAAGGCTTGGTTTGAGAGGGGGAGGGAGAGTCTGGCTGTGCTGGGGCACCGAATGCGAGGTTGAAGCACCTCCAGCCAGGTTTATGGCTCTCTACTCCAGTTTGCTGGCAGGTGGAAGCTATGGATTTCTTTGCCTTGATGGAGGAGGAGGAGGAGAATCTGGAGGGGAAGCTGATAGCACCCCTTTGTACAAGTACTCACGTAGACCGAATGGCAGGACACCAGCAGGGTCGACGTTGCCTTAGCAGGGCAGAGGGGGCTGGGCAGGAGGGCTGCAGCCGGCTTGCGAGTGACTTCTCTCTCTTCAGCAGGGGTGACGCCACGCTCCGGCTGGGCAGTGGATCCCTTTGGTCACAGTGCCACGATGCCTTATCTCCTGCGTCGGGCTAACCTGACCAGCATGCTCATCCAGCGTGTCCACTATGCCATCAAGAAGCACTTTGCAGCTACTCAGAACCTGGAGTTCATCTGGAGGCAGAGTTGGGGTGAGGGGACCCTGCACTCACTCTTCTTCCCGAGCATTGGGCAGCCCTCTTGGAATTTTTATTCGTATCCCACCTTTATTAATTTTACAAATAACTCAAGGCAGCAAACGTATCCAGTACACTTTCCTCCTCTTCCTGTTGCCCCCCCCCCCAACAACCAGCAGCCAGGATGTGCTGCCCCCTCATGTCATTTGACTAGGCCAGCTTGGTCTAGGTGGGGTCTGCGGGGGCCATTTGGGTGGACAGGAGCGTGAATCTGCTCTGGTTTGTCCCCCTGCCCCAGATCCGGACTCCAGCACAGACCTCCTCTGCCACATGATGCCTTTCTACAGTTATGATGTGCCCCACACTTGTGGGCCTGACCCGAAGATCTGCTGCCAGTTTGACTTCAAGAGGCTGCCAGGTGGGCGCATCAACTGTCCCTGGAAAGTCCCTCCCAAGGCCATCACCAGCAGCAATGTGGCCGAGCGGTGAGTGACCGAGAGGGGTTCGGGACCGGTCCTGCCTCCGAAATGCCTTTGCAGGCCTTCCTGCTTTCTTTTCTCAGTCTTCGTGCCCTGCTGTCTCTCCCTGCCTCCCAAGCAGGCTCAGGGGCCTTGTCAGCCAGCCTGCTTCCTTCCTCCCCAGGGCACAGCTTCTGCTTGACCAGTACCGGAAGAAGTCCAAGCTGTTCCGAAGCAGCGTCCTGCTGGTGCCCCTGGGAGATGACTTCCGCTACGACAAGCCCCAGGAATGGGATGCCCAGTTCCTCAATTACCAGCGCCTCTTTGACTTCCTGAATGCCCGTCCAGAGCTGCACGTGCAGGTGTCCTGCCCGGTCTTGGCCAAGGAGGGTGAAGGCAGGAGGGGGTAGTGCCTCGCTGAGGTCCTGGTCTCTGACGTGATGCTTGCTCTCTCCTGCAGGCCCAGTTTGGGACACTCTCAGACTATTTTGATGCCCTGTACAAGCAGATGGGCATCATCCCAGGCATGAACCCGCCTGGCTTCCCAGTGCTCAGTGGGGACTTTTTTTCCTACGCAGACCGGGAAGACCACTACTGGACAGGCTACTACACTTCCCGGCCCTTCTATAAAAGCATGGGCCGAGTGCTTGAAGCCCATCTCCGGTGAGTGGCCCCCCCGGGGAGGAGGGGCTCTGCTGGGGAACCCTACTTCAGCCTTGCGCAGCTAATGGCCCCTTTGCCCTGTTGCCACAGGGCTGCTGAGACCTTATACAGCTTGGCCCTAAGTCACGCCCACCACGCTGGCATGGAGAGTAGGTACCCACTGTCCGATTATGCCATGCTCACAGACGCCCGGCGCAATCTGGGACTCTTCCAGCATCACGATGCCATTACTGGCACCGCCAAGGAAGCAGTAGTAGTGGACTATGGTGTCAGGTAAGAGCAAACCTGGGCTGTTAGACGGGCAGCGGAGCCCAGCTTCCTGCTTGGTTAATCTTCTCCTTCTCGTTCCACCACAGAATGCTCCACTCGCTGATGAATGCCAAGAGGGTCATCATCAATGCTGCCCATTACTTGGTCCTGGCAGACAAGGAGGCCTACCACTATGACATGGCAATGCCCTTCCTTGGCGCAGTGAGCTCTCATCTCCCTGTGCCTTTTATGCCTGGAGGAATGTTAGCGAAGGGGTAGGGGCCTCTTTGGGACACGCTCAGTCTCCTTCTCCCTTCCAGGATGAGACCCGTCTCAACCAGGACTCCCTGCCAGAGAAAATGGTGATCAAATTGGATGCCACACCCAGGTGGGAGAAGGGGTGCGGGAGTGCTGCCAGCCAGGGAAAGTGGGGTCTGGCAACAGTCCGGACCGAGTTCTGCTGCAAGCGGAACCAGGTACAGTGCTTGCTAACCCCTCTTGCAGGTTTGTGGTGGTATTCAATCCGCTGGAGCAAGAACGCCTGACTGTGGTATCCCTGCTGGTGAACACTCCTCGGATCTGCATCTTGAATGAGGAAGGGCAGCCCCTTGCTGTGCAGCTCAGTGCCCAGTGGCAGTCTGCCACAAACATGGTGCCCGATGTCTTCCAGGTAGTTTGGCAGAACTGGCAGAGAAAACAGGGATGACAGAGGCAGATCTTGTAAGATCTGCAGAGAGCCTTTTAAGTACATGCAGGTCCAGGGGGACCATAGATTGTGTGGACCTGAATTTCATATTCCAGCTTGTGTCTCAATTAATCGGGAAAGTTTCTGGGGGGGAGCATTGGGGTGTGTGGATGCCCGGCCTTCTCCCCAAGAGGCCCCACCACAGACTTTATGGAAGAACCTTGCCGTGGTCTTAGCCGCCATTGCATGGACAGATGGGCCTGAAGGACCAGACTTATTTTATTCTTCATTGACAGGTGTCTGTCATGATACGCCTGCCGGCACTGGGCCTCACCATCCTGCAATTGGTCAAGTCTTTTGACAGCCACAACATGCTGACATCTTCGGTGCGCCTCTTCCTGCACGGCCGTGAATTCGCTGGGCATAAGCACGAAGCTGTCCCCATACAGGTCCTGTCCACCACCGTGGACGATTTCTGCCTGGAGAACCAGCACCTGAGAGCTTGTTTCTCAGGGCCGAGTGGCTCGCTCAAGGTGACGCGCAGAGGGGACAAGGCTGGAGGGGAAAAGGGAGGACAGGGGGAGGAAATGTACTAACTGGTGCTCGGCTTGCGGACTGCAGAGTGTGCATCATGTTGGCGACAAATGGGAGCAGCAGCTGAGCAGCCAGTTCCTCGTCTACGGGACCCGGACAACCAAGGACAAGAGCGGTGCCTACCTTTTCCTGCCCGATGGTGAAGCCAAGGTCTGAGCGGGCTGCCTGGGCTGGGGTTGCTCACCTTTACCTGGGATGGGGTGTAGACGGAAGTGGTCCTCACTTGTACAGCCTGCTGAGCCTGCATCTTGTCTGTCTGTCTGCCATGAGACATGATGCTTGGCTGGTTTCCAAAAGGGTGGGACCAAGTCACGGAGGTCCTAGTCGTCTCCTGGGAGACTCGCAGGCTTCCTTGGGTACCTCGTTGGCCACTGGGAGAGCAGACCACTGGATGAGGTGGGCCAGGGAATCTGATGCAGCAGGGTTGCTTAGGATGGACGATGCCTCGTGGCTTTCCAAATGGGCATGAAAGACTGCCTTTCTTATCCCCAGGGATGGGAGGGCAGCCTTTGTGGGAGGTGGGAGAGCCTTTTCTGTCTGTTCCCAGCACAAGACAAGCAGCTGTTACACTCAGGCCACCCCATCCTCAGCCTGCAAGCAGCCTCTATGACTCCCGGTCTTTGCTGATGGGGAGGTGGGTGAGGGGCGCATCCCAGCCATGGATGCACTGGCAGAGTGGCTGCCTGCTGGGTTCTGCCACGGATGGCTTTGGGCTCCTGCTTTCACATCAGCAGTACTTGCTTGACTTTGATGGATGACTTACTCATCGCTTCCCTGGAGAAAATGCTCTGCCTAATATTTGATAAGTGCTACAAAGAGAGTTTAATGGTTTCAGAACAGCTGCTGCTGCTGCTTCTTTTTAGAATCTGGGATTTCTCCCAAAAAGCTTGTTAACTGTTAACATTTTCGAACACGCACCTTGGTGTAATTGTTTTTAAAATGCATTATGTAGTGCCATTAAAAACTAGTAAAAAGCAGGCCAGAAATAGATTTAAGCTGGATCAGAGCCACTTCCCTGCTTGCATTGGCTTCCCCCCATTTTCTTCTTTGTAGCCCTACACCCCCAAGGACCCTCCGGTGGTACGGGTGACCGAGGGGCCCTTTTTTTCAGAGGCAGCCATTTACTACCAGCACGTCCAAGAGGTGGTCCGGCTCTACAATGTGCCAGGTGAGAACTTTGGCCGTGCTGCAGGATGGGATGTGGTGGCGCAGAGTGGGCAAGTCACATCACGCTACGTCTCTGGCCACAGGGGTGGACGGCCTCTCTCTGGAGATCTCCTGCCTGGTCGACATTCGTGACCACGTCAACAGGGAGCTGGCTCTGCGCTTCAGCAGCAACATTGAGAGCAAGGGCAGGTTCTTCACTGACCTGAATGGCTTCCAGGTAAAGGGCTGGCAGAAGCTTGAACCACCCTTTACCCCCTCCCTGGTGCAGCTGGAGAAGCCACCCACATGTTTGCCAACTGTACCTGCCCCGCAGATCCAGCCCCGGCAGTACCTGGAGAAGCTGCCACTGCAGGCCAACTTCTATCCCATGCCAGTCATGGCCTACATCCAGGACAGCCAGCACCGCCTGACTCTGCATACAGCCCAGGCCTTGGGAGTGTCCAGCCTCGGCAGTGGTGAGTGTGATGGAATGGTCACAGAAGCACCCAGCGGTCAGTCTGGGGGAAAAGCCAGGAGGAGGAGGGCTTTGCTTGAGGCTCGGGAGAATCCTTCATTTGCTCAGACAGATCCTGGTGGGGGGACGGGGGCACCTCCTGACTGGGGCGGCTTCTCCTTTCTCTCCATGAATTGGCAGGCCAGCTGGAGGTGATTTTGGACCGGCGTCTCATGCAGGATGATAACCGTGGCCTAGGACAAGGTCTGAAGGACAACAAGCGGACCTGCCATCGCTTCCGCCTCCTGCTGGAGCGATTCAGCTCGGCAAACAAGGTAGGAAGCCCCAGAGCTGCCCGCGTTAGATCGGGCCTCCTTCCTTGCCTGGGACTTCTTGGATATTCAGAAGGACTTGGCAGAATGGATTTCTAAAACTCCCTTCTTGCCACTGGGGACCCAGCCAGTTTTCTCCTTTGACTTTGGAAGGCAGAGCAGTCCTGGCAACGATCCTTGCGTGGAAGGACTCCCGTCTAATCTGTTGCCCAAGAAAGGACTCTGAAGCAGCTCTTTGGCCTTTCCTCTTGCCCCCGTCCCCTCTGTGTTGCTGCCCTCCATCTCCTTTTCTGCCAGGAGAAATACAAAACGTTTCCTCTCTGTTTCAAAAGGGAAAGTGGAAGGCATTCCTCTCTCCCAGTCAATGGTCTTCGTGGCTGTGATTTTATGCCCGTGGTCTCCAGTTCAGAACAGGAGTGGCAGAGAAAAGAAGACCCATCAGTAGCCCAGGAGGAGGAGATTAAAAAGAGGGAAAGAGAACTTTCTATTGGGAATAAATATAAGTAGAGGTCCCTCTAAGAGATGTTAGACCTAATGGGCTGAGGGCAATAAAGGAAGCCCAAGAGAGATGATCCAAACAGACCCGGACGGGAAGAAGGCAGGAAGTGGATCAGCCCCAGGAAGCACACTATACAGAGCCGGCTCCTCTTCAGTCCTGCTGAGGGAATGACCAGCTTCCTGTCCACGAGGGGTGTAGATCTGAGGCACTGATATTCACTCTGGTAACCTACCTATTCTCATCGCCCCCCACCCCCCAGAGCTCCAGCTTCTTTTCCAAACTGGCCTCCATGCTGAGAGACTTGGTCTTCCCTAGCAGCAAGGCTGAAAGCCCAGAGGTAAAATCTGGTCTTGTGGAGTAGTCTGGCCTTTCTTTGCCCTGTTGGCGTGTGTGTGTGTAAACCCAGCGTAATGCTTAGTAGGCAATAGTTTAGCCACTGTAGAGGCTCCTGTGGGGCTCATCTGAGGGTGAGGCTCCATGACCTGTGCGGCTGCGTCCATCTTCTCTCCTTCTTGCTGCAGGCCCAGGAGGACCAGCCCACCAGCTTCCCGTCTCTGCTCAGCCACATCACCTCCATGCACCTAAATGCGGAGGTTCTCTCCATGCCACTTGTGCAGGAAAAACTGCCCCCTCCGGCACTGAAGTCTTTTGCACCACTTTCGGCTATGGTGCCCTGCGACTTCCACCTTCTCAACCTTCGAACGTTGCAAGGAGAGGTGAGCGCTGGGCTGCCAGAGCTGAGCAAAGAAGCCGAGCCCTCGGCCTACACAACCCTGGCCTGCTTCCCCGGCCTTCTCTGCCTGCTGAGCAGAAGCCCTTGGGCTTCCAGGTGGTACACAGGCTTTCTTCTCCCCCGGACGAGGCTTTGCCGTCTGCGGAGATAGCTCTGATTCTGCACCGGAAGGGCTTTGACTGCAGCCTGGAGGCCAGGAATCTGGGCTTCAATTGCACCACCACCCAGGGCGTGGTATGTCTGGAGGTTCTCACTTGCCCTGGAGGGAAAGGGACCAGGAATGGACATTCGGGGGGGGGGGCTTTAGGAAATGAAGGGGATCTTGGGTTGCTGGGTTTTTGTACCCTCAGCTTTTGTCTCTTGCTCTTCAGCTGTCCCTAGGTAGCCTATTTCAGGGCCTGAACCTGATCTCCCTGCAGCCCTCCTCCTTGACACTGATGTATCCGCTGGCCACGGCCTCCCCCAACAGCACCACCATCCACCTTGACCCCATGGAGATTGCCACCTTCCGTCTTCGCTTCGGATAGCCCGAACCCTTCATCAGGGATTTCTGCATATGGACCTTCTTCCTCCTCTGGCTCAGCTAGCTGCCCCAAAGGGAGCTGCTCCAAGCCGGGCAGAGACAGAGATGAGATCCTCGGCTAGCTGATGCTGCAGAAATTGCCCGGGGTGCTATCTGTGCCTGGAGAACTTGGGGCACTGCTTCCAGAAATTTGGTTCTAGTTTGACACGGAGGGCAGCGGACTATGCTGTGAGGAGAGATAGCTTACGCGGTTTGAGCAGTAGTGAAAACTTCATTGCTGCTCTTCCCTGGCTCCGGAAACCAACTCTGTAGTTGGTTTGACTGACCCCAGACATGCAGAACAGGTGCAGTGTGTAGCAAACACTGTGGAAGAGAGGATGGGCCAAGGGGAGCTCCTGCAGCTTGAAGCAAAGTCCTCGTCTCTGGGTGCCCACTTCCTCCAGAAAGCGGGGTGGGCGTGGGGGGTGGAAGGCCTGTAAGCAGTGGCAATTCACTCAGGGTTGGGAAGCAGCTCCCCATATTTTTTCATATAGGAGGGCGTGTTTCTCCAGTGTGAATTCTCTAGAGAAATGTTGACTACATTCGTACTGTGAGCTACAGAGGGAAGGAAAAAGTCTTTCCCCCCAAATCTCTGCTGCAGCTTGGTCCAAGACAACCTTTAGCTGAGTCCGCTGAAGGCCTGCCTTTTCATTATGGATGAAGACAGGAAACTCCCTGGACATTCCTGCTCCCTTTCCTGCCTTGAATCCAAGAGTGAGGCCTGCTGCTGTGTTGCGGTTCATAGAGCCAGCTGGCTCAAGACTCTCTTCCTTTCTGAAGGGTGAAGCCAGCAGTGCCATCCCGCTACAGAACATGTAGCTGAGGAGCAGCTCCTGCCCCAACTGCCCTTTCTCCCTGGCCAAAGGGCTCCCAGACAAACTTTGGGGATGTGCCACCTTTTGCATGGCACGTGTGCACAGCCCACATACTTCATTTATGGCTCAGTGTGTCATGCAAACCCAGAAAATGCATTGGGATAAACCATGATTCAACTAACTGGGCTAGCATCCTTTGTGAAGAAAGCCCTGAGATTCTGGAGGGCCTTTTGCAAATCTGATGGCATTGAGCCCTGCAGGACTGGTCGCACTGCCCAGAAGAGCAGTTTCGAGCTTAGGAAGGTGCTCCTCCATCAAGCCTAAAAGAGGTTTCCAATCGCCAGGAGGGCAACCTAGAAGTGGGCAAAGGCAGCAGAGTTGTTTCCTGCTTTGTCTGTTTCATTTCTACAGGGTTCTGTCTCTGCGACAGGCTCTTCTTGGATGTAGTATGTTTACAGATTGATGAGTGGGCTGTCACTCCTAGGCCATAAGATCTACCCACAGGCGCAGTTTTCAGCATGTGATGCAAGAGCTGTACGTAATGCATATGGTAAATGCTGAGAAACCTAAATTAGACTTTGGAATCTCTTCTGTTTTTCAGGGATGTTGATTAGGAGGAGGAGAAACAAAGCCACTGTTTTCTGTGTTGCTCAATTTGTGCTGCATTAACTGAATGAACAGGATGTGAAAGTGCACAGTTGTGTCTTTTTTCATATATATATTTTATTAGTTTTCTAATTTTACAAGTGCACATTTGTGTCTTGTCTTTACAATAACTGCTGTGGGTGGTGGGGAGGAACCAGGAATTCATCAAGTTGAGTCGGGCTGGCCTGCTCCTGCTGTCCCTCAACCTACAGAGCCAGTGAATGGGTAATTATATCATTTGCCCCCACATGAAGAAAAAGGGCTAATAATAGGTGGGCTTGAGCATTATAGCCAGCCTGTCACATTCTTAGTCTTTGCACCAGTAAGACAACTCACTTCCCTTAAGAAATTGTCTACAAATTGATGACTCTGTTCCTCTGAGTAGTGAATCACTAACCCATGCCTTTTCCCCCCCTCCGGGGATGTCTGAGCTACTTTATTTCTTATCACTGGAACATTGGACAAACTCTTTTCTTCGGGTGTCTGCGTGTTTCCTTCCTGGGGGGAAGGATACAAAAGTGGCCCCTTCCTGCTGTTTTGAAATCCCATCTCCCCTGGCAGCGTTAAACAGATGCTGAGGCAAGTAGGAGGCCGGCTTTGCCCAGCCCAGACTGGCTTCGGAAAAGGCCCAGAACGTGAGCCAGGACCTTCATCAAATGGCACCGCATTTGTCTTTCTCCAAACCTCTGGTGCAGCCAGGCCAGTTCAGGACCCTCATTAGCGGAATCCTTTCCCTAATGGATCCTCCCCACCGCCAGCCTGGCAGAGTCCCCACTTAGGCCGGGGCTAAAAGCAGCAGGGCCTAATGGCACGGGGAGGTGCCTGCTAATGGATGTGGGAGCAGGTCGGTGAGCGCGGTTTCGCTGCCTTCCCATCCAGTCCGGGCTGCCTCCGCCTGGGCGCCGCGGGGAAGATGCTGCTCTGGCTCCTGCTGCTGCTGCCGGCCTTCCTCCGGCCAGGTGCTGGCTCCTTGCAGGCGCGACCCGCAGCTTCTGGCCGGGGCTCGTCCGAGCCGAGCGACGCCGCCGCACGGGCTCTCCCGCTCGCGGCCCCCGACGGGCGTCTCTGCGAGGGCTACTCGGGTGCGGACGGGCGCCTCCACGCCGCCTTCTTCTGCCCGCGCCTGTCCGACGCGCCGGCCGACGCCTACTGCTGCCAGCCCGGCGGAAGCGGCGCTCTCAAGTCCTGCTGCCCGCGGCCCGACCCCGACCGTCCCCGGGGCGCCAACGCCTCGGCCGCCCTCCCGGCGGGGCTCCGGTGAGGCCGGGCAGGCGGGCCGGGGAGGGGGTCGGGAGGACCGCCCGCCGGGCTTGACGCCGCTCCGTCCCGCCGCAGGAGTCCGCTGCTGCCGCTGCTGGCCGTGGGGATCTACGGCGGCCTGGTCCTGGCGATGGCCGCCGCCGACCTCCTGCACTATTGCCGCCGCCGAGCCGCAGCCGCCGCCGGCGGAAGGAGCGCAGTCCCGCGCCCCGCTCAGGCCCCGCCCCCGGAAGTGCCGGCCGTCGCGTCCGCGTGACGTCCACTCGAAGCGCCATGGCGGCGTCGGCAATGGCGGAGATTCGCCGGGAGGGCAACGAGCATTTCCAGGCCGGGCGCTACGCGGAGGCGCTGGCCGCGTACACGCGCGCGCTGGGACTGGCCGCCCCCGAGGCCGAGGCCGACTCCCAGCGCGCCCTGCTCTTCCGCAACCGCGCCGCCTGCCAGCTGAAGCTGGTGAGTCGGGGCGCCGGGGGGCGCGGCGCGGCGGGGTGGGGGGAGCGTCTTCCAAGGTCTCCCGTCTCCCGCCTTCCCTTCGCAGGAGGACTACGCGCAAGCCGAAGCGGACGCCTCCCGAGGTGAGCGGCCCGCTACACCCCCGCGCGCGCCCGGTCGCTCTCCCCGCGGCCCCGCCACCGAAACGCCGCCTCCCTTTTGGTCTCTGCAGCTCTGGAGCTGGACGGGCACGACGTGAAGAGCCTCTTCCGCCGCAGCCAGGCCCTCCGGGGCCTGGGCCGCCTCGACCGGGCCGCCTCGGACCTGCAGCTCTGTGTGCGCTTGGAGCCCAAGAACAAGGCCTTCCAGGAGGCTCTGCGCGATCTTGGCAGCAGCGCCCAGGAGAAGGTAGGCCCCGGGTTCCCTCCGCCCCCGCTGTAGCGAGAGGCTGTGGGATGGGCCTGCGCTTCTTTAAGGTAAGGCTCTGAACTGGCCTGTCTCTTCCTCTCGGTCTCAGGTGAAAGTCATGAACTGTACTGACTCAAAAGTAGAAGCTATGTTTAAGCTGCTGCTGGACAATGAGGAAAAGGATCAGGACAAGAAGCAAAAGGTAGGGGCCGAGAAAGAGGAGGTTAGGATGCTCCTTGAGGATGGAGTGGGCAAAGTGATCTGCATCTCATGAAGCTTGATGAACTTGTTATTCTGAAAGCTCAGAGGAAGTTTTGCAATTTGAAGCGATAGGTGGACTGGGAAGAGTGTAGAAGCAGTGCAGAATTGTACAAGTGAGAACACGTAGCAAGTTCTTGCAGCTTAGCAGATATTCCATCCCTTTAGCTGGTCTTGCACTTGAATATTGTGAATGGAAATAATAATCTTGTGGGTTATAGAGGGGGTAGGGGCGGTCGGTAGGTAAATGAGCATGCAGTCTCGGGATAATGGGTCATAAGCTTTGAGGCTTGACCCCAAGCCCCATTTTCCTTCACTCCCTTCCCCAAAGGATCTATAGCAGCCTTTCCGGTTTGAAGTAGTACCAGACTTTAAATCTCGTTAGCTAATGGCTTCTCTGGCTTGGATTTATGGGGGGTGAAGCCCAGTATAGGCAGGAGGCTTTAGGCTGGTAGGTCTGCTCCTGTCAGTGTGTAACAAGAGGTGGGCATCTGATGGGTCAAGATTTCCCAATGCAGTATAAATCAGTATGAACAGGGAAAGTTTAGGTAGTTAAACACTTGTTCTTTTTCTGACCAGGCAGCTCAGAACCTGATAGTTCTGGCTCGAGAGGAGCCTGGTGCCGAGAAAATTTTCCAGAATGATGGAGTGTGCTTACTGCTGCAGCTGTTGGACACAGGTCATTTGGATATGATGATAGCAGCCTTGCGGACCTTCACTGGCCTCTGCCGTGGTCACTGTTCTCGAGTAAGGGCTGTTGCAAGATGACTTTTTTCAGAGCTGGGGACTCATGTGGTTTACTTCCTGACTGTTTCAAGGATGGTGCTTTGCTACTAAGAGCACTTAACCTTCTCTTGGAGTATCTAACCAAATATTTAGCATGTGGGGGGGGTGTCTTTCCTGAAACACCTACTGCACAGAGCTAGGAACTCGTTTAAGCATCTGTGCTGACCAGACTCCTTTTTGCTCTGGTTTTGTGACCTAGCAAAGGGGTTTGGTAAAGAGCAAGTGATCATGTCGTTCGGCAGCTCAGCTCTGGGAAATAGTTTTGGATTTGTGTTGCTCACAGAATCTTGGTGATTCCTTGCCATATTGGAATGGACACCAGTGTGGTTGAACTCTGATCTTTTTGTATGGTGCACTGGGGACTGTATTTCACTGTGCTGTTGAAAAATCAACCCACTTCCTTAGCCTGACTGGCTTCGATCCCAAGACTTTGCTTCTGTAGGACTTTGAGAAGCAGTGCCTGCCTCCTCAAGAGCAATTCTAGTTAGACTTGAATTTCAGAGGAGCAGCTGGTTTTACAACAAGAAGATAGGTAAAATGGGTTTATAGATCCCCCGTCTCAAAGCTGGGTACTTTCTTACAGACAGTGGTGATTCTGAGAGACCTGGGGCCTCAACGTCTCTTTGCTGTGCTAGAGCGGGAGGATGAACATCTTTCACTGGCTGCCTATAACCTGTTGCAGGCCATGTTTGAGACCCTCAGGCAGGGCCTGCAGAAAGAAGTGCTGCACAAAGACAATGTTTTGGCATCAGGTGAGTCTCCAACTGCCTTTCTTAAGTTGTAGGGATAGCATCACTGCCTGTACTGCTTAGGAGACGGATGGCCACATTTTCATGATGCTGTCTTAAGTCTGGATGGATTACAGGTAGTCCTCGAGTTATGAATGCAATGGAGCCTGCCCATCCCATTTCTATTGTTGCTGCATGTTGCTGTCTGTCTCTCTGTGTGTGTGTTTCTAATTATTGTACTTTTAGACATCTCATATTGATGTTTTTAGTGACATTCAGCTTGGATAAAGCATCCTAGACGTTTGCAGGAGAACAACTTGTTATGCTAAATCAAGTTATGCCTTTGCTCACTTGTGTGCTAAAAGTGACGATAGCTCACAAGTATGAGTGGAAATGTTGTTTACCTCTCTAACTGATGCTCTTGCTGTAGACTCAACCAGAGAGCTGAAGCTGCTCCTTAGATGGCTGTTAGAGGCGCTCACTCGAGCGGGCATCTCTTCCTATGGTCGCGACAGTATCCTCAATCTGCTGATCAGCGCAGTAGCCCCAAAGTCGCTGCAGGCCTCCAACAACGCTTTGACCCTTTGGGTCATTGATCACGGTGAGCACGACTCTCTGCACAGCAACTTTTCTATTCTTGGCTCCTTCTTTGTTTTAGTAAACCACGGTTCTTTGCAGGTCTCAAAGAGATCCTGGAGGTTGGGAGCACAGTGCCCCATAGTCCTGGAGGCCTGCATGTGACAGAGAACACCCCCATGACTGTGGCCGTGCTGCTTAGTAAGCTTTACGAGGACTTGAAGTGTGATAGCGAGAGAGAGAATTTCCATCGACTCTGTGAGGAATATGTCCGGTAGGTCTTCTGTCAATGCAGCCCTTTGGAGAGAACTGACAAAGGGAGCTGTCACTTCTTAGCAATGAATGTTGGGCTGGTTGCCATTCTTTTGGCTTTGCCAGCTTCTGTTGGTGAGTGTGTCATGGCAGAGGCCTCATGAATGAGAGAGGTATGAGCTACTTCAGTTGTTGGTTCCTTCCTATAATATACATTCAGTATTTACATAGTAGTTTCATGTTTAGTCTCTTTGCTGATACTGGTCGCTTGCTCTTCCTTTCCAGGGGTTGGTTCCAGGACCACGGCATGCCTGGGAAACTCAGGGCCATCCAGACAGTGAGCTGTCTCCTGCAAGGCCCTTCAGAGGCCGGGAACCAGGTGCTGGAACTGAATGGCATCATGGAGAGCATTCTGGCATTGTGTGCCTCATCCCAGGTGGCTCACCAACTTGTGGCTGTGGAGGCTCTGATCCACGCAGCTGACAAGGCCAAGCGAGCCTCCTTCATCACTGCAAATGGGGTGACGCTGCTTAAGGAGATTTACAAGCACAGTGAGCGTGACAGCATTCGCATCCGGGCTCTGGTGGTGAGTAGGAGGAGCTTGTTCTGGATTAGTCTGGGTGACCAGGGAGGGAGGGAGGGCGCTTGTTCAGATGCACCCCTTTCTCTCCCTTGCTTGCTTGGGACAAGGCCTTTGGTAAGGGACACCTGCTCAGTGCAGGTTGTGCGATGGATTGTTGTCTGTGTTTTCAGGGCCTTTGTAAATTGGGCTCGGCTGGGGGCACAGACTTCAGCATGAAACAGTTTGCCGAAGGCTCTACCTTGAAACTGGCCAAGCAGTGCTGCAAGTGAGTGTGGCCCTTCCTTGGCTGTGAGAGGTGCTCTACCCTAAAGACTCTGGCACCTTCAGTTCCACCTGGTCTGGCACCCTTTTGGGGAGAAGGTATCAAGCATTGCTTGCTGCTTTCACATTTGTAAATGTGCTAGATATCCAGGAGTGAGCGTGATTCAGGGGTGACATGTTTTATGCATGCTCTGAATAGTAGCTAACAGCCTGAGCAGATCTGATGTGGTTGCAGTATGGACTGGATCTGGTATTTCATGATTGCTGTCAACTTTGCATGTTTGAGCTCTTTTTCCTAATGGTTGGAGTGAAATTCTAATGCTCCCTGCTGAATGGCTGGGGCCTTGGTGTCCCCTCGTCCCACATCTAGATGGTTGTGCAATGAGACTCTTGATGCTGGCACCCGCCATTGGGCAGCAGAAGGCTTGGCCTTTCTCACCTTGGACGCAGATGTCAAGGAAGAACTTCTGGAGGACAACGCAGCTCTGCAGGCTCTGTTCCAGCTGGCACAGGTAGAGCCTCTTTGGGAGTTGAACAAGATGGAGAGGAAACTATCCCATCAGCCATATTCTAATCTGGGTGATCAGCAACTGGTCAAGTTTGCATTGGGTCTGAATGAAGGCTACTTACAAACGGTCCTTAGAGGTCCAGACATCCTAGCATCCTGTGGTCATATGGCCGCTATTTGTGACCTTTGCTGGCTTCTTACCAGCAAAGTCAGTGGGGTTCCCACCTCTTGGCATGGAGAGCCAAGTGGTTAGTCTACGATAGCAAAAACTCAGTGTGCATCTTTTCTGATTAGATTTAGAAAGATATAAGCTTTTATGAGTTACAGTTCACTTCATCAGATGCACAGAGTAGCTGCACTGGTGTAAGGTTCAGTTGGAGAGAAGTGAGGGAAAATGGTAGAAGAAAATGGTTGGTCTGACAGATGGAAATCACATATGGGACAGAGCACCTCATTAGTTGTTTAAAACCCATTGTATTGGTTGAAACCTCCTGAGATTGTCTGAAGCCTTTTAATGTCTGCGGGTGCAACTGTTCCTCACTTGGCGATCCTTTGAAAGTCCTGCTTTTCTAAAAGAGTTGCTTTGAAATCTGCTACGGAGGTTCTGGAAAGTTGAAATGTTCTGATGTTACTTAGTCCTGGTTTTGAGTTCTGATGTCAAACATGTCCATTAATACTTTTCTGCAAAGTTGTCCTCTGGGTTGTATGAAGAATCCAGAGGGGCGTTGCTAGCAGATGATGGCATATCTCACATTGGAGGAGCAACATGTGAATGTGCCTCTGATGTGTGTGTTCTTGTTGGGCCTGTGATGAAGCTCTTGGTATAGATGTAGGCATCTGGGTTTGTTGCAGCGTTTACTTCCCTCTTTATCCTGTTTTTTCTCGCTGCTTGTGAGAATGTGCTTCAGGATGGGTGGAGTCTGTGCTCAAATCTGGATCTGCCCCTGTGCTTGAAAAGTGCTATGTCATTATGCAGAATGGTTGTATTGCACATTTGTCTGCAATAAAAGAATAACATTTTGAAGAAAAGATTGTCGTGCAGCACATTGACTGGTGGTTCGGGGGAAGACAGTTTCTGCTTGAATGTTGGAAGATATGTCCTAACGATAAGACAAGTGTGACAATTGAACCAAGGGAGATGGGCTGTTTCTGTCCAGTGGAAGAAGACGGCTGTCTCCAGGGATGTCAGTTTTGATTCTTGGAATGCTCTGGCTTAAATGGATCATTTATCCAACTGCAGACTTCCAGGATATTTGCAAGTTACAAATGCTGACTGGTGATCTCAAAGGGCTGCCTAATAAACCTCCCCTTTCCCTGCTCCTTGCTTCCATCCTAGTCAGAGAATCGGAGCTGCTTATTTGCAGTGGCCTCTACACTGGTCAACTGTACCAGCAGTTATGACTTTGAGGAACCTGACCCGCAGATGGTGGAGCTTGCTAAGTACGCTAAGCAGCACATCCCCGAGAAGCACCCCAAGGTGAGAAGGACAAACGCCCAGGCAGATGAAGGGTGGAGGCCAAAGCCCCGTGGGAGAGAAGGGGCTGTGCATCTCAGAGGGGGGCAGAGGTGCAGTGGAGGTTCCTGTAAAGGGCTTCCCCTGCTGTGTGCCTTCACCCTTCTCGTCTTCTAGGATAAGCCAGAGTTCGTCCACAGACGTGTGCAGAAGCTCCTGGCCGCTGGTGTGGTTTCGGCTCTTGTCTGCATGGTCAAGAACGAGAGTCCTTCTTTAAGCCCTGCCTGCCGGGAGCTGATTTCCAGGTGAGGCTCTGCGGCTTGACCTGGAGTCCAGAGGCGAATAAACCTGGAACGGTCAGGTGGGGATGAGTTGCTCAGTGTATGGCCTGAGTCCCTGGGGGACAGCTGGGCACTGAGCTCTCCTGCCACAGGGCAAAGATGACTTACGGCTCGAGAGACCTTCAGACATCGGTTGATGCTCCATTGATTGAACATGCCTGTGAGATACAGCTTCCCATTTTGCTGCTGACCTTGCTAGGCAGCGGTTCCATACTTGGGCAAAGGAAGGGAGGGGAAAGCGCTGCAGAAGACTCTTGAAAATCAGCAGTCCATGGGCTCTACGCATCTCCATAGTCCTTCCAGAAAAAGGGGCTGAAGCATTTTTTTCTCCCTGCAGCTTATTGGAGCAAACTAACATGGTTCCTGAGACAGATAAACATTAGTTGAATGGTTTTGGGTTTTTTTTTGTGTGTGTGTGTCAGGCCCCAACAGAGGCTCTAGGGATGAAAAATACAACCCAGTCTCTCTTTCTGCAGTTGCTGTTTTTTGGCCCCTCCAGGCTCCTTAGTTAAAGTGAAAGTCCCAAATGTTGGAAAATGATATTTAAGCTTACAATCCACTCCCCTGCAGGAATCTAGCTGAGAGCATCCCAAAGGAGGCCATGTCACCTCCGACTGCAGTTGCTCTCCGATGCGGCAGGGTTTCTGGATCCTGGGTGCCCAATGATTTGGACTGGGACTTAACAGGGCAGGGTGGAGACAAGGGCTCCGATTTGTTTGCCACTCTATTGGTGGGAGGGGATGTGCTTGAACCTGGCTCTGACATACACACACCCTCGCATGTCTTGCTGTGCTACAGGGTTTTCCTGGCCGTAGTGGATAACCCGGAGAACCGTGGGGCTGTGGTAGCTGCTGGAGGAGGGAAGGTGAGTATCACCCCTTCCTCCTCTTGCTTTTCCCAACAAGGGTCTCGGCTGACCAGTCTCTTTCTCCCTTCCCTGTCACCCCACAGGCGCTCATCCCTCTGGCTCTTGAGGGGACTGATGTGGGGCAAAGCAAGGCCGCGCAGGCTCTGGCCAAGATCACCATCACAACGGCTCCGGAGATGGCCTTTCCTGGAGAGCGGGTCTGTGCCGGCCAGCACTGGTGGGAACGGGAGGCAGCTCTCCCTGAGTCCTCCTCTCCTGTGAGCAGGGCAGGACTCCTGGCTGAGCTGGGCACTTTTCTTCTGCAGGTCTATGAGGTGGTCCGTCCCCTGGTGAGCCTCCTGCACTTGACTCGTTCTGGCCTGCAGAATTTTGAGGGGCTGATGGCACTCACCAACCTGGCTGGGACCAGTGAGAGGCTCAGGTGAGGCCTGTTTGGGGAGGCGGGATCCTTTGGGGTCTGGGCATGGCTTTTGGGGCTACTTCTCCCCATGCCTCCTGCAGGCAGAAGATCCTGAAGGAAAAGGCCGTGCCCATGATTGAAGGCTACATGTTTGAGGAGCACGAGATGATTCGTCTGGCAGCCACCGAGTGCATGTGCAACCTGGCCTTGAGCCCGCAGGTGAGAAGCTAAAAGCGGGCCGGGGGGTGGGTGGGCAGCTGCCTCTCAGGCCAGGCTTGACAGCTGCTCATCTTTCCTACAGGTGGCAGAGCTGTTTCTGGCCGAAGGCAGCGATCGTCTGAAACTGCTGGTTTTGTACAGTGGGGAGGAAGATGAGAGGCTTCGTCGGGCAGCTTCTGGGACACTGGCAGTCTTGACCTCGCTGCTGCCACAGATCTGTATCCGGATTTCCCAAATGGTAAGTTTGCTTGAGACAGCCCCCCCCCCCACACACATGGACACTTTTTTTTGTAAAAAATTTTTTATTTTCAGTTTTACATTACATCATAAAAAATACTTCAGATAAAGAGTAAAGTAAATTTATACACATAACTTTCGGTATTGCTCACCCATTTCCCCCCAAACCGCATCCACCCTCTAACCTCTTCTCTCACTTCCCTCTTTCCCTCTTCTTCTTCACTCTCCCCCTCCCCTCAACCTTCCTGCTTACTTCTCCCCTTCCTCCTGTCTTCCCATTCCGGATGCAGTCCAGGAGAAACGCCCGAGCAATTCCTCTCTCCAAAATAAAACATAATATTATAAACAATGAAACTGTTTCTACTTATCTGAACTATTTAACTCACATGGACACTTACACACACACAGAGAGCTCCTGAGGGGTGCGCCTTGCTCTGTGAGCCTGGGTAGGCTAGAGGCAGGATCCCTCTGCCACAGGCCTGCTTTCCAAGGGGCACTGCCAGCTCTGGAAGCAGGGTTGCTGCCTGGTGGGTGGGGCATCCAGTGGGTCGCAGGGGCAGGGTCGGGCATGCCCGCCACATGCCTCTTGGTGCTTCTCCCCAGACAGCAGACTGGCTGGAAATCCTGCAGTCTCTGCTGCTCAGCCCCTGCACAGAGCTTCAGCACCGCGGGGTGGTCGTGGTGAGGAACATGATGGCAGCCGACCGGGAGGTGGCCACGAAGCTGATGGAGAGCGAGATGCTGGAGATCTTGTCCGTGGCGACCAGGGCGGAGGACAAGCCCCAGGTGGCTCAGGTGGCCCAGGAGTGCCTGGCTCAGGCTGTCTCTTACGGCTTGATCAAGCCCAATGCTGCAGTCAGGGAGTGAGCGCCCTTGTGCCGTGCGCCCCCCCCCTCCTCAGAAGCACCTCTGCTGTGCCTGGGCCTGGTGGGGCACTACTGACTGCTGGGAGCTGGCAAAGCAGGAGCTCTTGGAGGGCCTGGAGCAGCTCCCCCCCCCCAGGAAATCCTTTGTCAGAGCTGTTCCTTCAGCCTGCGCTCCCCCTGTGGAGCCTCAGCCTCCCCCTTTGCTGCTATACAACCGTTCTTCTCTTTTGCACTTTCCGCATTTTGTACATTCTGTAGGGAATAATGGGACACGTTGCATAAATAAAAACAAAAGAAACCTCTTCCTGCATCTGGTATATTCAATGTTTGAAAGGGCAGCACCTGTAAAGGAGCTCTATGTGGTCAGGGAGAGGCAAGGGGGAAAAAAGACGTTGCCTCTAAGGGGGAATCGCGCTTCCCATAGATCCATCCTGGCTGATGCCGGTGGGAAAGGCCGTGGCCGGAGCAGGGCCGGGGATGCGCCTTGGCAGCACTTCAAAGCCCGAGAAGTCGTCCGGCCGAGCGCGCAGGCCCCACCCCGCGGCTTCCGGGCTTGCCCGGCATTCGCAGCGGCGGCAGCGACCGTCACTTGCTTGCTGGGCTGCCGGGCTCTGCTCCGCCGGGGGGGGGGGGATTGATCCGGGCCGCCCGGCTCAGCCGAGCCAATGCCCGGCGGGGGAAGGGCGCCCGGTCCCGCAGCGGGCGGGGAGAGCGGCTGGTTCCGCTTCGGCTTCCGCTGGGGCGGCGGCGGCGCGCAGGGCGGCCCTGAGCCACTGTCCGCGGAGGGGCCGGTGCGCCGCGTGAGGCCCAGCTGGAGCTTCGCGGCGGTGGTGGCGGCCGGGGCGGGCCGGGTGCGGCTGCAGGGCGCGGTGGCGGCGGCGCTCCCGCAGGACTGCCTGGACGCGCTGCCCTCCGAGACGCACGTGCTGCTGCTGCGGGAGGAGGCGCTGGAAGCTTGGCCCGCCGCGACCGGGCCGGCCGAGCTCCTGGAGGGGCAGCCCGTTTGGCGGAGGGAGCTGCGGGCGGAGGAGGCGGCGGCGGCAGGTGAGCGGCGGCGGAGGGCGGGAGAGGGGCGGCCGCGCCCTCCCCCCCTCCGCACTGACCCGCCCCCTTGTCCCCGCTAGAGCTGCCGCTGGTGCCCGGCGGCTACGTGGCCCCCCGGCCGCCCTTCTTCACCGCGCTCCCCGCCACCCTCCCGGCGCGCCGGCTGCTGCTGGGCCTGGAGCACGCGCTGCTGCTGGCCGCCGGCGGGGCGCTCTTCTCGTGGGGCGGCGGCAGGTGAGCCCGGGCGGGCGGGCGGGCGGACGAGGCGGCGCGCCGCAGACGGAGCGGAACCGAGCGCCCTTTCCTCTCCGGCAGGCACGGGCAGCTGGGGCACGGCGACCTGGAGAGCCGGCGGGAGCCGCGCGCGGTGGAGGCGCTGCAGGGCTTGGCCGTGGCGGAGGCGGCGGCGGGCGGCTGGCACTCGGCGGCCGTCAGCGGTGAGCGAGGCGGGGCGGGCGCGGCCCCTCCCCGGGCGAGCGAGGGAAGAAGCCCTTCCCCGACGGCGACTCACACCTCCCCCCCCCCAGATGCGGGCGACCTGTATTTGTGGGGCTGGAACGAGGCCGGACAGCTCGGGCTGCCCTCCAAAATGTCCACCGAGAGTGGAGCAACAGCGGCAGCCAGCGGGGAGGCCGCTCAGGCCCCGCCGAATCGCCCCCTCAGCCAGCGTGGCGACGGGCTGGACGTGGGGGCTGCGGACGGGCCCGGACGCGACGAGGTGCCCTTCGTCTCGCTGCAGCCCTTCCCTGCCCTGCTGGACTTGCCCGAGGAGGCCGAGGTGCGGCGGGTCAGCTGCGGGTCCCGACACACGGCCGCCGTGACGGGTAAGGAGCCCTCCTGGAGCGGGTGGGTAGGCCGGCGAGGGCAAAGAGGTCATGGATTCTGGCCCCGCAAAGGCCCTCCTGGCAAACCAGGGAAGATGTTCAGGCAGCTCCCGCCTGGGGGGGGAGAGGACTCACAGCTGCAGGCTTCCTTCAACCTCCCCCTGCCCCCCATTACAGCCCTTCCCCCGTTGTTTCCTTTTCAGGCACCGGACATCTCTACACCTGGGGCTGGGGTAGGTAAGGTGCCGGTGGGGCTGGAGGTCTGTGGCCCGAGGCTTTGCTGGGCCAACAGTTGCTTTTGTTCCCAGGGAAATATGGCCAGCTGGGGCACCAGGATGCGGCCACCTCTGACCAGCCGAGGAGAGTTTGTTACTTTGTGGAGAGGAATCTGAGAGTGCAGGAGGTAGTCTGTGGTCCGTGGACCACATTTGTCCAAGCTGAGGCTGCCGAGAATGGGCCCTGAATGTGCCATATCCACCATACATATCTTTGGAGGCAGAGCTCCTTCACGGAGCTCAATCTTGGCTCAATTGTCCGGAGATGTCCTGTGAGTGAGAATTGGGGAGAGGGTTGTTGTCACTGGCCACCTCAGGCTTCCTCTGAGGTGAGCAGTGTAGATGTTTCTTAAGGGAGCCATGTTTACATATCAGAAGCACAACATTAAATGCAGAATAAAATGATCTTTTATGCAGAGCAAAGTCAGACATTTAAAGAAACCATGATTATTAAATGGGCAATCAAAGTGCCAGGAATGCCAGCCTCTTAGCCCAGCCATGAGAGGGCCAGTCAGTGAAGAGGGAGGTAGTGCATGTCAGGACTGGTTCGCCTGTTACCTGCATTTTCTCCCTCGCTCATAGCTTGGCAAAAGGCAGAGTAGAGATTGTGGAGTGGAACGTAATGGGAGGGATGCTATCTAGGCAACCGAGGCATCTTTTGAGAGCCTGCAGGAACACCAAGGTCACTAACGCAAGTGCTGGATGGAGAAATGGATCTTTCCCATAAGAAGAAGTATTACTATTGGACAATGTGAATATCCAGTGGGTGAGAGGAGAGGGAATCTATTGTTTAATTAAGTAAGCTTTCTTGTGGAAAAATCAGAGCTGGTTTCACTTCTTCTGGGCCAATGTAAATTTTCAGTAAAGTATTATATTCTTGGTAAAATCATGTCCCAGGAGTTTCTTTTTTTTGGAAATGCCAACTGGACAGTTGACAGTACATCCTAGAGGATTCCCTGTAGTTTCTCCCCTTCCTGTGGCTAAGGTGAGCAGAAGGCCACCTGCTGAAGAGCAGGACCTGGGTGGACCATCCACTTCGGTTGCCCAAGGAAAGGAGAGAAGCAAACCGCCACCTGCTGCCCCCTGCCTTCCCACCCCCATGAATAAGGCAGCAGGCCTGGGCCCAGAACAGCTGCTACAGCTAGACCTTTATTCCCTGTAACATAAAACTTGGAAATCAAGTCATTAAAAACAATTAAAAGTGGTAGCATAAACCAGGCCCCAGAAGGTCCAGTTCATGCCACATCCTATATGGTGAGAGGATCCAGGGTTGGCAACGCCCCCCCTTCAGCCATCAGGATTGGAAGCTGTGGAGTTGAGGACGTGGGACGGGTGCTCAGATCTGGAAGCCTCTGAAAGTGCGTGCTGGGGAGGGAGAAGAACAATTGGTGTGAAGGATGCAGAGTCAGATGGAGCTGTGGGGGGGGAAGGGCTTGAGGCAGTGGGGTGGGTATTTGGACAACATGCAAGGGTGTTATGTTCAGAGGGGCTTTTGGTAGAAGCAGTGGCAGGGAAGAAATGGGGGGGGGCATTTTCTTCAGGGATAGAGCGAGGCAGAAATGTGGACTGCCCTGCCCAAGCTTGCTTCCAGCCATGGAGTCCTGTCTTTCTGCATGTAGCGCCCCCCCCTTCAAAACTGCCATTTACAGGCAGGGCAAGTAGCAGCAAAAAGAGCCCCAGCAAGTGGGACCCCCCCAGCCCCTTGGCCTTCCTTTGGCAATGGCCGACTGGCCAGAGGCCCTGATGGGGAGTGCAGCCATCTAGCGACTCCTGCGGGCGGCTTCTAGCTCCAGAGCCAGCGGGGATAGGGAGAGAAGAGGGAGAAGGGAATTACCGCAAATGCTGAATAGGTGCTGGCAACAGAGTAAATACTGCCATTGTGCTGGGCAGGGGCTGTCAGGGTACACCCACCGCTCAGAACTGTTCTGTTGAGCTGAGAGATGTTCTCCTTGTTGCGTTCCGTCTGGCCTTTGGAATGGGTCTTGGCAATCAAAGGGGCGGGGGTCCGGACAGGCTGCGGACATAGAAAAAGGAATGGCACTTTAGGCAAGGAGTCAGAAGATTAAAGAAAGGGGCACCGGAAGGGCCATGTTTGACAAAGGTGTTAAACTTTGGTGGACCTCTTCTGGGAATTTGTGGCTGCCATTCTCCATTTTCCCCTCCTCCAACTATTGGTCTGAAGGCATTTCCAAGCCACCCAGCCCCTAGTGCAGGTGTGTGCCATGTGGGCTCTATGAGCTCTGGTGTCCCAACTGTCTTGTTGCTTTTGCCTTCTGAATAATTTTGTTTGTATTCTGAAAACTTGAGCTGCAGACGGCCTGCGCCACAGCTAAAGGGCTGGATTTGGGCAGTAGCCTTCCTAAGCAAACTAACCTACTCTGAATCCTGGGAGGTATTATTTTGGCCGGGACGCTTGCCAAGTACTAGGAGCACTGCAATTGTTTCAGGCCCGCTGACAACACACACAAAGCCAGGCTGCTGCTTAGCTGTGGTTGCAGGACCCTTGAGGCCCTTCAACTTCTCCAGGAAGCAATCTCTGCGTTCTCTCGTTTCTAAGCAGTTTATTCTGTTACAGTTCTCCCTTTATTCCGTAATTTTTCTACTCCTGGGTTACACTTTGCCACTTTTGCACTTGCCCAGTTCCCACTGCTTTGCTTCCTCTAGTTTTTCCTGCCTCTTGGCCTTCTGAAACAGCTGGGAATGGGACCGGAGGCCACCTCCCTCCAGACCAAAGAGGTCAGCTCTTTACCTTCCCTCCTGACAGGGGTGTGTGGCATCCAGGGGAATTTAACACTGAACCTTTCAGGGCTGAGCGGATGGTGCTGTTGGGAGTTGTAGTGGTAATGTTGAGCTGCAAGGAAAATCCAGGTGTTAGCAAAGAAAGCGGTCCCTGGTGCAAAGCAACAAAACCCGATGACCGTTTCCAGGGGAAAGTGCTGCTAATCAGTTTTCAGTTTCAGATCTACTGCATGTCTTTACATCACAATACCTTCAGCTGCACAGAAAACGATTAGAAACCTGATCAAGGACATAATTTTATTGTGCCTCATACTGGCAGACTCAGAATAACAGAACAACAGAATAAGCGAGTTGGAAAGGACTAGAAGGTCTTCTAGTCCCACCCCCCACCCCACCCCGCTTGAGCAGGAGACCTTATACCACTCCAGACAAATGGCTGTCCAATCTCTTCTTAAAAATCTTCAGTAATGGAGCCCCCACAACTTCTAGAGGCAAGCTGTTCCATAATTAATTGTTCTGTTGGGAAATTCCTCCTTGGTTCTAGGTTGGATGTCCTTCTGATGAACTTCCACTCAGTGCTTCTTGCCCTGCCCTCAGGTGCTGTTGACCCCTCTTATTTGTGGCAGCCCCTCAGATACTGGAACCCTGCTATCATGGCATCTCTAGGTCTTCTTTTCACTAAACTAGACCTACCCAATTCCTGCAACCGTTCTTCATATGTTTTAGTTTTACAGCCCTCTAATGATCTTCATTGCTCTCCTCAATTGTTCCTTGAAATGTGTCCCTGCACAGGGATGGATTGTGTGCTTCTGCCACCTGGTGCTGAGTTGCAGGAGGCTGGGGGCCTTTCCCAAGGAACTCGGAGGCAGATCAGCTCAGATCAACTGAGTCATCGGTGGGCAGAAAGGGGCCCAGCAGAGACCCTCCCTAAACATTTCCAGAATAGCAGTTACACAGTGTGCTTTACTCTGGCAAGAATTTCTCTCCTGGCGAACAGCAATAAAGAAACTAACCCGGGCAAAACTCTGAAGCTTAGAAAGCAACCGTGGGAACAAAAGGAAAAAGCTGCTGCTTGGATAAGCTTAGAAAGCTGGGAAGAGGGGGGGGGGGGAAGGCAGCACAAATAAGGAAGGAAAAGATGACACTAAAGGGAAAAGAAAGAAAAAAAGCTGTCCTGCATTTATATACATGAGGTAAAAATGCAAACCTGACTTCTCGGCGACCCTGCTTACCTTTCGTGCTTTGCCAGGTGTGGTGATACCCAAAGCCCGTCTCTTGGTGGGGGTGCTGCCATAGAGCATCTCCTCCTCTGTCTGTCGGGACTTTTTGAGTTGCTGAAAGACAGAAGGGAGTGGAATAGGCTAAGCAGGAACTGACAGTCACCTCAGAAACAACATCTGAAATTGATCTTAATTCATCAGAGAGATGGACCAACTGCTTGGGTACCACCCTTGGAATCAGAGGGCAAGTCAGAAATTGGAGGAGGAAGGCACTGCAGGAGGGGCTGCAAGGCCCTGGCTGCCCTCTGGCTGCAGGGACTAAGCACCCTCACTGGTCAACAGGCTTGCTACACTTGCTGGACAAGATAAACCGACAACCGTCCGACCAGGAAGATGGCTGGAATCCTGAGGCTGCCAACTCACCCGCTCCTGCCTTTCCTTCTCCTTCTCCAAATGATGGAGGCGCCACTGCTCGGCCACGTGCTCCATGAAGCGCTGCCCGCTCACCAGGAAGTCCTGAGCATGCTCTTGCTCCCACAGTTCAACGCGGACCCTCAGTTCCTCCTCCAGCTGCACCAGAAGAAGGCAGTTTAGGTAGGGCTGCCAGAGGCCCACGAGGCGGGGAGAGTGACTGGGACCACTTGCCTTGGGAAGGGTCTTCTGCAGCTTGGCGCGCAGCTTCTCTTCTTTCAGGAGGTTGCCTCCTCGGTTGGTGAAGCGACTTGGGTCGGTGGCCTTTTTCTACGGGGAGGAAAAGGTGAGGGTCTCCTGCAGCTCGAAGAGGCAGCTGAACCCAGCTCAGCCCAGCCCAGCCCAGCCCTACCTCAAGCTCCTGAAAGAGACACCAGCTCCTCTTCCACTTGTGGATTGCTTCAAAGAGCTCTTGATGCACCTCATAATAATGCTTCAGTCGCACAAACTCATTGTTGTGTTGCTGCAACAACTCTTCGGTGAAGGTGTCTGCGAAGGAGGAAAGCACGAGGGATGGCAGGAAGGGCTACTGAAGAGGGCCACACTCGCCCCCAACACTGGTCCCCAACCCACCTTCATAGAAGGGGCCAAAGGAGCGCCTCTGCTCTTCCCCGAAAAAGCACTTGTCCCAGTAGGTGGCCAGCTCAGCCCGAATGGCCTCCACCACCTTCTGCAGGTTCTGGCCCTTCAGTTCTTCCAAGCGGTCGACTTCCAGGCGCAGCTAAAAGAGGCAGTGCGGAGGAGAGTCGAGGCCATGAAACACAAGGAAGGGAGGCCTTATTTGATGCACACCATGCTTCCATGGCAAGGTGGCAACCTCTCAATGGGAACGTAGGGCAGAGTGCTGCTCCTGGACCCCCAGAAACCAACGGCCCTCGTGCCCAGGAAAGAAACCCAGCCTCTTACAGCGTTCATAATGCTGGCTCTGGAGCCCTCCATATACGGAGCGAAGGCGTCTCTCTCCTCGGGAGGCACCTGCAGCCAGTCCCAGAGCATCAGGATGCGGGAGCGCATCTCTTCACACACGGACTCTTTCTGAGTTCTCCTCTCTTCCAGCTGGGAGACAGTAAAGGAACAGCTTTAGGTCCAAGGAGGACTCAAGGAAGGTAGGTGGGTGCTTCCCCTGCCCCCAGCCCCTTTCCCCAACCTGCTGCAGCAGATCCTTCAAGGCAGCCAAGTTGTCCAGGGAGAGGCAGAAGACGTCTGTGTTCTGGCACATGACCTCTTGCTCAAAGGCAGTGCTGGGCTGCTGCTCCAGCTCCTCCATGCAGAGGACAACCTGCTGCTTCAAGCGGATGAACTCTGCCTGCCGGTTCTCCTACGGGGAAAGGAAAGGGTCAGTACCCAGCTGCCCCGCCCTACCGGCCCATCCGCCCGCCCCTTGGAGACTTGCCCAGACCTTCTCAGCTGCCAGCGATGCCAGGTGGCACCGGAAGCGGTCCAGCTCGGCCAGGGTGGGCACAGTCTCGCCACTGCCGATGCTGCTGTAGGGTGCCCGTCCGAGCAGCCCGGCCAGCTCCCGGTCGCGCTCCTGCAGGGCGCGCACCTCCTGCCGCCTCTCGCGCTTCTGCTTGAGCATCACCTCCACGCGGGTGCGTAGATCCTTCTCCAGCTGCAGGATAGTGACCTCATCTGCCTCCTGCAAGATAGGCAGATGACAGGCGGGCTCGGGCGGCGCCGGGGGAGGGGGCGCGCCGGGGGGGGGCACCGTGGACTCACCTGGAAGGGCGCCAGCTGCAGCTCTTGGCACAGCGCGGCCAGCTCCCTCCGGCACAGCGCGATGCTCTTCAGCAGCCGCTCCCGGAGGCTCTCCTCCTCCGCCACCATCCGGTCCAGCAGGTCCTGCGCGGCACCGGACAGAAGAGCGCGCTTCAGCCATCGGCCGCCCCGCGGGCCCGGCCCCAGCCCGCCCCGGCCTGCTCACCTGGACGTGCCTCTTGACCACCTCCGTGCGCTGCAGCCGCTGCTCCTCCGGGATGCCGATCTCCTCCCAGATGCCGCGCAGGTGTCTCAGAGCCTGGGTCAGGCAGGCCACCGACTCGCCGGCCAGGAGCTCGCTGCGCAGGGAGGGAAGCGGGACGGGGGCCGTCAGCTCGGATGCCCTCGGCCCGTCCCCCGCGCCCCCCGCCCGCCCGCCCGCCCGCCCGCGTTCCCCCGGCCCGCGCCACACCTGCGTCTCATCTCCGCCGGCCGGGCGCTTCCGCGGCCCGCTGCAGCTCGGTGCTGACCGTTTCTGCTCGGCGATTCAAACCCCCGCCACACTGCCATTGGTTCCGTCCGAGGCCCCGCCCACGGGTGTTCTGCTACGGCCAATCAGGGCGCGGCGGTCGCCGGGGGCGGGGCCACGTCGGCCAGCTTGCCAAGGATCTTCAAACTTGACTTGTGGACTTCAACTCCCAGAATTCTTGGCTCAGGATTTCTGAGAGTTGAAGTCCACAAGTCATGAAAGGGCTAAGTTTGAAGAGCCCTCAGCCACGCGAAGGGCGTCTTCCAAGGCCGAGCCCGGGTGACTGCAGGGAGGGGCGTTGCGGGCATCGCCCGGGGGCGGCACCGCTCTTCCCCCTCATGGAAGCCTCGCTCCCCCATCCTGCTGCAGCTCCTCAGGGCCGGGCCTGCTTGTGCGGGTTGGGCCAACGCTGCGCCTTAGTCGCCTCGCCGTCTGTGGGAGGCGTGAGAACCGTGCGGTGCGCAGCCTAAGGTGAGAAACCCGGGGAGCCCGACTTCTGTCCAGCCTTGAGCGACGCTGGGCCAGTCACCGCCAGGGTAAGGAGGCGGCGGCGGCTTCAGAAAAACGTCTTAAAACCTTGCCTAGAAAAATGCAGGGTCCGGTCCCGAATCCGACATGAACGAACAGACGGGGGGGGGGGGAGGAACGTTAGTGAAAGCGGTCAGAGCAGGGGGTGTTCAAACTTGGCCCTTTTATGACTTGCGGACTTCAACTCCCAGAATTCCTCACCCAGCATGCCTAACAGGAATTCTGGGAGTTGAAGTCCACAAAGCATAAAAGGGCTGAGGAATTCTGGGAGTTGAAGTCCACAAGTCATAAAATTGCCAAGGTTGAGGACTCCTGAGGTAGGGAACAAATAAGTTTGCCTGAAATCTGAGGCCATTTAAGGCATCCGAGTGAAGTGTTCTGTCCCTAAAGACGGGTGAACCCCACCTCGCCATTTCTCCCATGGCTGAAATTCCCTGAGGCTGTTGGACTCTTTGTAATATTTTCTGTCCTTCCCAGTTGCCGCCCCACAGTTGTGGTGGGTCCCCCACCCCCTATTCCCATCCAGTTTGGTTTGGTTCAGCTTCTGCTAGAAAGGAAACAATTGCTGGGATGTATTTCTGATTTGGGGAAGGGAGAGAATGAGGGTGAGGGGGTACAAAGAAACAGGAAGCCTTGCATGATGGGCAAAAATTGACCAGTAGCAATTACTTCAATTAATCTTTTATTTTGTTCTATTCCTGTGGTTTCTGGCAAGATGCTTATGCACGTTATACATGGACCCATTTGTTGCAGAAGAAAAAGATAGCTGAAGGCTGAAAATATGGGGGGACTGGGCCGTGTCGGGTTTTTTCAGTCTAAAAAGAGGTTTTCTTCATCCACTTTTCCTGGGTGAGGAGAAAACGGCTGTCTGAAATTCTGGGCTTTTTTCCTTTCACGAAAGACGTTCTAATTTCTTTTCACTGCTGCACACTTTGTTGGCTTGCTAGACACTTCCTCTCCCAAGGAAAGTTCCTGTTTCCAAAGAAGCACCTTCCAATTAATAAAAAACTCCAACAGAGGGATCATAGCAGCTCCCAGCAGAAGACCAGAAGGGGAAAGGTGCTCTGTACTTTCCTTGTCCCTGGTAGGGTAAATAACAGTGATTCTCCAACTGATGGGAACACGGCCTCTCCCTGGCTGGGCAGAACACCAAGGTATTTTAAAGCATCCCTTCACCTCTGGGTTGCCCTGGATGCAGTTACATTCTCATCTCCATGGTGGATTCCAGCAGGCGAGCACTGTTGGTGATGGCCGTCGTCAAGATGATGAACCGGAGCCCTGGTGGGGAGGCAAGCACCAAAGGTAACTCTGCAGAGAACAAACACCTTCCCTGACCTGGAGGGTGGGGTGGCAGTGATGCTGAGACCCTGGCTCAAGCCCCTTGTCAACCTAACCTATCTATCCCATGGGACTGTGAGAAGAACTGAAGGAGGGAGGGCTATCTACACTCGCTTGACCTCCTGAAGGAAGAGCAAGACAAAAATCCAAAAGACACTCAGTCCCAAAAGAAGCCTAGCAGGAACCTACTACCACCAACCGGCTTATCTGTGTAATTGGACGCTGAAGGGAAACTAGTTACAAAAAGCTTACTTTTTCCTCTCAATTTGCTCTCTTCCAAAATGGCTAGAAGCAGGGCCCTCACTTCAATCTAACTTGCACTACCACCACCCCCGGTTAGATGCAGGGGCTTGGAATTTTCCACCACGCAAGTCCACTAGCAATTGCCCCAGTTTGGGTGCATCTCATACCTCTTTCTTTGCCAAGGAAGCGGAGAGCAGCAACTTCAGACAAGGTGCAGCCTCCTAAGAAGACTGCCAGGACGACTTGCTGGGGGGCTGGAAGCCGAGGTTCTTCTACAACTGCAAGGAAAACATACCTAAATCCATGCCTCCAGATCAGCTGGAAGATGCATGCTCACCCCCGGAAGCAGAACGCTGAAAAAGGAGCAGCGGAGCCAGCAAGCCACTTGCCTGTGACAAACTCATGGCCCCCAACCAGCCTCGCCACCTCTTCCAGGCCCAGCCAGCTCCTGCGCTCCAGCACCTGAGATAGAGGATGGAGTCAAGCCAGAGCTGCCAAGGGGGGGGGAAGAGGAGCCCCCCCAAACTCCCCCATTGGTCCCAGCAGTTCAAAGGCTCTTAGGCACCTGCTCCATTATCTTGCAACTGAGGGGTACGTAGGCGCCACTGAACACGTAGGCCATGTCCCGGGGCACTTTCAGGTCGTATTCTCCATCCCCACATGGGATCTGCAAGGAAACAGGTGGTCACAACTGGAGGCCTCTTTCCTCCCTGCCTTAACTGAATCACAAACTCACCAGGCCCAGTTTCTTGCTTATAGCTCGGAAATTGTTCTTCCTGGCCAGGGAACTGAAGGCATCTGACAGCTTTTCTGGGGCGGGGGGAGGAGGAAGAGAAAGAGGGGGAGGAAGGCGAAAGGGGTCTTGAGGACTGAAGACACCCATCGTCTTTGTCCCTCCCCAGAAGGAACCGGGGTGCCACGAAATCCCAAAGGTCCCTCACCTGCCGCTTTATCTGTCACCAGCTTGCTGACTTTGTTCTCTACAGCCGTCAGAGTCTCACCAGAGACTTGCTCCGTCAAGAGCCCCAAGTGCTTCAGGTTGTGGAAGGTCAGCAGATGCTCTGGTCCGTAACTCTGCCAATGGGCAGGGGCAGGCACCGCAGCAGGACAAGGGACAGGCGGAGGAAATGGTGAAAGTAAGTGAAAGCTTTGGGGTGGGCAGAGCTGCACCTCCAGAAAACTGACTCGGGGCCTTTCTACCACCCAGGGAAGGGCCCCGTGTCTGGCCTCACCTGCAGGTACTGGGTTTTCAGGGAGCGGTAGTCCTTGGGAGAAAGTCCTGGGGAAGAGGAGAAGCTGGGAGGGTCAAGGTACACAACAGGGGCTGCCTGACCCAGGCTTCCCTGCCCTGAGCCAGAACTCACCATTCTCCGTGATCGACAGCAGGCACAACATCCTCAGACTCTCAATCGGGGTAACCTGTCCCAGGAAGAGGGCGGGAGAAGCTGGTCAATGGACAGCCTTCCCCAGGCCTTGGCCCGGGCCGCTTCCTCGCTCTCCTGTGATCCATCCTCCTCTCACCTGCCGGTCAATGTGCTCTTCGATGAAGCTGATGCTCTCCCGGACATCAAAGCCTTCCAGAAGGGCTGCCAAGCAAGCAGAGTGATGAGAGCAAAGCCAGGCCGAGGCCCAGCCTCTCTCTCACCTTCCTTGCTTGCAGAGAACCCACACACGGCCTCTGGCTCCCAGCACCTGCCATCCTCATGAGGCCCCTCCAGCTACCGGAAAGCAAGCAGCAAATCCCACAAGCCATCTGCCAGAAGCAGCCCAGCCCTCAAGCTGAGAGTCTTCAGGAATTAGGCCGATGCCCAAGGCTGGCAAAAGGGGGACCATATGGAGATTACTAAGATCAGCACTCAATGCACACCGATTCCAACCTTGCCTTTTGGAGTAGGGTAATGCGAAGCCCAGTGAGCCAAGGAAATTTAAAGGCATTTTAGAAAGTCTTAACTAAATCCTTGATGCCCTCCCACATTCAGTAACCAACTCCAACCCTATAATCGCATTCAGCCAGTTCGCCTGAACATCCCTTCTCACCATGTTCCGTCTTCAACAATTCCTGGAAATCTTGTCTCGTTTTCTTCTTCATGATGGACTCACAGGCCCCAATATCTGCACATAAAAGGGAGATGGTCAAACCAGGAGGGGAAAAGTATTTTCTGGAACACGCCTATCAGCGAATCGTCCATGAGTCTTAACAACTAAAAACAAGTAAAAACGTCTTGAAGCCCTCCTGCTGGGGCCAGTCCAGGGATGAGTTTTACAGAACGGTTGCAATGATTGCTCTGCTGCCTGCACCTGGCTGGGATGGGGCAGTGGGCCATGGTTGCAAAAAGGGTCCAGGGAGGTTTTGTTGCTAAGATTCCTCTGCCCGACTGGGAGGACTTACGGAGACTCAGCAAGCGATGCTCTTGTTTCAGGCCCTTCAGTTCTTGGGAGACAAAGTTCTTCATTTGCTTGATATCCATCCCCCGCCGTCGCTGGAAGAGAAACATTTCCTACAGGCTGGGCCAGCCACAACTCTACCCCTTGTGGCCGTGATTGCCCCATTCTAGCCTACGCACGTCATACTGGGCTTGCAGGTTCCGGGCTTTCTGACTGAGGAGACCAAACACGTTGGAGAAGTGCTCATTGCGGATTTCGTTGAACACCTGTAGAGAGAGGCAGGCCAGACCAGGGTCACCCAGAGAAGCCCCTCACCACTCTCCCAGCCATCAGGCTTCTGCTCTCAGAAACCCCTGAGCTGCTTTCATCCCAGAGCAGAGAAAGCTTACCTTGTCCTGGGAATTCAGCAGAACTTTAATGCTTTGGTCAGAGGAGGTAACATCTGGACCAAAATCCACACTTCCTGCAGAAAGCGGGTTGCTCAGGTCATTTGCCCCATGGCACCCAGCTTACCGGGGCCCTCTCATTAGTTTCCCAGTAATTATTCTGGATGATGGCAATCTCTGGACACCTCCAATCCAGCCCTCAGAAACTGGAAGGTCAGATGCCAATACCAGAGGCTCAAGGCTGGGGAGGCTCACCACATTTTATGCGGAAGGTATCATCCACCAGGCCTTCATAGACCACCTGAGAGCAAAGGGCTGTGACGTAATCCACATCTAAAAAGAGATAAACATGAGGTGCCTCTTGTAACAAAAGTCCCAGCTCAGAGGCCAAAGCAGCATCTACAGGCAGGGTAGAAGAATAGTCATCTGACGCGGGAGAACAGCTGCCGCTTGGTGCAGACACAGGGTGCTCCCAGGGCTGAGCAGATTATTTTGTCATTCTATCTACCAATTTCAAGCTCATCAATAAACTGTTTGCTCAAAATAAGGCACAACAGCTGCTTCTCTCTGAAGTTCCTGTGGCACCGGAGTCCTCTTCCTTTCCAGGACATATGAAGCCAAGAACCAAAGTCTGAGGGGAATCACTTTCTCTCTTACTCACTTCCAAAATATCCCCCCCCCCACCCCAAACTTGTGGAAAGCTGCTAAGCAAGAGCTCCCACTGGAATCAAGGAAGGTCTCCAGACAGGATATACCCCCCTTCCCTCTCCCCCAGGCACACCTCTGTCTATGAGGAAGATGTGGCCAATCTCTGGTTTCCGGCCCATGTTGTCAGCCTCGCTCTCTTCAGCTAGTTCACGCCAAAGCTCATGGACCATCTAGGAGAAATGAACCCCTTACCCACTGCCCTTTGCCGGACCCCTCAGGATACCACATCAAAGGCAGGACTCCTTGCCAGATCGTCTCCCAGTGACAGGCACCTGCTCTGTCACGTCAACAGAGAGCCAACTAAGAGCAAAGCTTTCAGGAAAGTTTTGGGTAGCTTGGAAGGAAAAGAATCTTTTGCATAAACAGGACTGCATTTAGTCAAAGTGTGTTCTGGGGCCACCCTTCCCTGCTTCCAGCCCAACCGTGGCTAAGCCAACAACAGGCTCCATAGAGCCATTTCTTTCTCTGGGGCACATGATCTCTAAACAGGTCCTCCCGCCTGGGCTGACCTGGCCGCACCTTGGCACACCGCCCAATTCCATAGGTCTTGGTGAATGGGCCAAAGAGAGAGTTCATCAGCTGCAAAGCCTGGGCCACTGTGCTGATCCACCGCTGGTCCGCTTCCTGCAAGAGTAAATGGAATATGACCATCTTGGAACCAGGAGGGAATGACTGACTCTTGGAAACCCAGAAATTTCTTGTATGCATTTGTGTTTATGTGTGCATACACAGGAGTGTACGTGCCTTTGAGTCAGTGCTAACTCTTGGCAATTGTTTGGATAAGTCTTTGTCATTTTCTTGCAGGGTTTGGGAAGTGATTTGCCCTTCCTTCCTTCTCCCTGGACTGAAAGAGCAACTAGCCCAGGGTCCCCCAGCTGGCTTTGCACTTAAGGTGGTACTAGAACTCACAGCTGCCGGTTTCTAGCTTGGTGCCTTAATCACTACACCAAACTGCCTCTCTCAAGGATTTACAAGGCTGGACCAAGATGCAGCCTCCAAGATACTGGTGAGGGAGCAGACATCTACCAAGACATGCATCAAAGCCAGCATAAATGGCCTTGCCGAATATGATACTAACCAGAAAATAATCCCGGAAGAACTCTGGCAGCTCCATGCTGATGATATCATTATCCAGAGGGAGGAGGGAGAAGGACCACTCATCCCAGGTCACATCTAGAGAGTCAGAAATAGTGTTTGAATGCCTGTTCCCTTATCTGCCTTTCACAACCTGAATGAACAGCCAGAGGTTTGAGTCTAGAGCAGTGTTTCTCAACCTTGACAATTTTAAGGCATGTGGACTTCAACTCCCAGAATTCCACAGCCAGCAATGCTGGCTGTGGAATTCTGGGAGTTGAAGTCCACATGCCTTAAAATTGTCAAGGTTGAGAAACACTGGGTCTAGAGGAAGGGAGACCAGCAGAACCATCCCCTCCTGTCTATTTACAAGCCCCCTCTCCCTGTACATTTGGACTGAACAGAGGCATCCAGCTGTGCTGCACTGGACCCAGATCTCAAGACTTACCACCATAGATCCCTTCCTCCTCCAACACCAGCTCACATGCGTAGAACTGCAGGAGAAGACAGACAACTTCAGGCAACCTTGAAAGTGCCATATGCCTCAAGGACCTCAAGGGCTTCTTAATCTTTGCTAGCCAAGGACCCTCTATGGCACAAACGCTCTTTACCAGTTGAGGCTCAATAATCCAGGCAAAGATAACTGCAACGATGCTGTTGGTGCCACCCTTTGAGGCAGGCAGGGCCTTTGTAGCCAGTACCACTCAAGGCCTTCTCCTGAAGATTGTTTCTGGAATCTCTTAGAGTGTTTTTCTACATTTTCTAATCGTGCAGCTTTTAAGGCAGAGGAAAGGGGGATTCTGCTAGGAGGCCGTGGGAGTCTGATGTACTTAAATGTGAGCTGAGAGGCTGACCACACGTCATCTTGGAAGATGGCTGAATTCAGCTGCTGGGTGTCCCAGGAGCAAGACAGGCAAGGCAAGATAACCACCCCAACCTCCTTCCAGGACTGAGCGGCTGCTTTATTATCACAAACGCTCAGCACCAGCCAGTTGCTCAGTTCCTGTGGCAGCTTCTCTCTTGCTCTCTTCCTCCTTCTCAACCTGCTTAGGGAAAAGCTTCATTCCAATGTTCACGAAATACCTCTACAAAGTTCAAGCCCATGGTCACACACACACACACACACACCCGTCAGGAAACCTTTCAGTGATGGGTGACCAGGCTTATCCAACATTCCTGGCCGCCTGTTCCCCCCTCCCCAACACTGGCGAGCCTCACCTTCTGGGGGCTGAAGATGATCTTGTATTTGCGCACACGACCAGCTGCTTTGTCTGCGTTGACCAGCTCTGCAAGGACCACCAAGTCAGCCGCGTCCTCATGGACCCCCGGCCCCCCAGGAGGCGCCTGCCCCTGTCACTCACCCGCCACCAGCCTGACGCTCGCGAGGCGCGGACGGAGCAGGAAGCACAACCTGGAGGGAAGGGCAGGCTGCGGTCAGGGGGCTCTGGGGGAGCGCCCCCGGGTCCTCCGTTCCGCCATCCCCCCCCCCCCCGGCCCACTCACTGGTCGCTGGAGCTGCGCGCCGGCTTCTTCTCCAGCTTGTAGAGCTTGTCCACATCGTGCTGCTGCGCGGAGAGACGGAGGCGGTCAGACGCGGCAGGGCGCGGAGGCGGCGGCTCCCCCCGCGCCCTCCCTCCCGCGCGCGCACCTTCAGGATGGAGACGTTGGCGATGCGGTCCAGCGGGCTCATCAGGTCGGCCTCCAGGAAGAGGTCCTTCTTGCCGGGCAGCTGCGGAACCAAGAGCCCAGTTAGCACCGGCCGCGCCGCCGCCCCCCCGCCCCTCCCCGCGCTGCCCTCGCGCCCACCTGCTCCAGCAGGTAGACCAGCTGATCCCGTGCCAGGCGCTTCAGCAGCCCGACGTCCGGCAGGTCGGGCGGGTCGCGGGAGGCCATGGTGCCGGCGCCCCTCCCGGAAGTGGGCGGTCCGCGGTCCCGGCACTTCCGCCGCGGCGCTTCCGGGTTAGCGCGCGACGCCCCTGTCGGCCAGGAGGCGCCACAGCGGCTCCTCCAGGGCGGGGCAGGTACCACGGAGTCCGTCTGCCACGCGCGCGGCCCACGCGAAGTACTCGCGCACGCGCTGCTCGGACCAACCCACGGGCGTGCGCCGTTGCAGGTCGCGCAGATTGTACAGCTTGTCGGCCAGCGCCACCAGCCGCGCGCCCGCGCTCAGCCCCGCCGCGCGCTCCACCTGCAGGCGCTTCCGCTCGGCCCGGGGCAGCGCCTTGTTGTCTGTCAGCTCCTCCACCAGGCGCCGCACCTCCGGCCCGAAGCGCTGCTCGATCTCCGCGAAGGTGGCGTCCGTGTCTTCCACCGTGTCGTGCAGCAGGGCGGCCTGCGGGGCCGAGGGAGGCTTAGCGCCCGCCGGGAGCCCTCCTGCCGCCGCCCGCCCGCCCAGTCGTCCGGCTCACCTGCAGCACCGCCACGTCGGTCACGCCGCCCTCCTGCGCCAGGATCTGCGCCACGCCTGGGGGGAGAGCGGAGGGGTTAGGGCCACCCCTGCCCGCCTGGCCCCCCGCGCCGCCCCCGCCGCCTCACCGATCGGGTGGTTGATGTAGGGCGTCCGCTCCGGGTCCTTGCGCCGCTGCGTCGAGTGCTTGCGGGCCGCGAAGTCGGCGGCGTCCAGCAGCCACGCCGTCTCGCTGCCGCTCATGATCGGGGTCGGTCCCGGCGGAAGGGAGCGGAAATCCGGCCAGGCCGGACGTCAACGCGGCCCCAACCGCCGCCCGCCACGGGGACATAACATTATGAAATAATAACTGGTTGACTTCATAAAAACTATTAAACCATTGCTTATTTATCACTATGACAGGCTTTACTATTACCATCCAACTGCGTTGAATTTATTGTCTTTTTCACTTAGCATGTAAGACGAAGTCTATACATCCGACTTCATACATGATTTTTTGAAAAAAAAACATAACTACTAAGAAGTCCAATAATAATTACAAGCCTATAACATACAAAGCCATTGCACAGGATTTATACAGGCAGAACTGCATGAATTATAGGAAAACGTAATTTATTCAATTAATATAACTGTCCATCTGATATATGTGACAGGCAATTCACAGAATAGAAAATAGGATGAACTGTGGGTTTACCGGCCATAACACCTGGGTTCAGCCCACACATTTAATTCCAACTGCAACAAGCCAAATAACGGTTTAGCATCGGGTAGGCAACCTTGGCTCTTTTATGACTCGTGGACTTCAACTCCCAGAATTCCTGGGCCATCATGGTTCAGCATGGAAACCTCTCCCTTTCCTCTCTAACATGGCTGGCTCAGGAATTCTGGGAGTTGAAGTCCACAGAGTCATAAAAGCCAAGGTTGGCTGCCCTTGGCTGTTAGCCGGGGGGCCGCGCGCCCGCCTTTTGCTTAGCGCCGGAAGCGGAAGCCCAGCTCGGAAGGCGGGCCCAACTGCGTCCGGTGCAGCCGGCGGCGGCGGCGACTCGCTTGGTAGGAAGAATGGAGTTATTTCATAATGTTATAAATTTATTAACCAGTAAGTTGGGTTAAATAAACTCCGCTTTAGTGCAATTTGCGAAGGCAGCCTCAGCTTCTTTTGTAACACTTCCAAATAAAAGTGTTATTAATCTGTGCAGAATTTGATTTGCAGGCAGGATTACTGTGTAATGGTCTATATATCGCTGAATATTGAGATGTCCTGTAGCTCTGCAAACGCTTCAGAATTTATTCTCTTTATCTTTGTATTTCCTCTTCCTCCTTTTGTTGATATCTTCCTGTTTTAAGCATCCTTGAGGCAACATGATAGATCCTGTTGAAAACAATTTCTTTGGTCTTCCTGAATATGAACACAGCCGGGACGAGACCTTTCAGCCTCTCCCACCTCCAGGCTCTCCAGGGTCAGCTGAAGATGCCTTACTCAGTGGAGGTAATTATTCTCTTGACAATTGAAATGTTATGCATTTATTTGTGAATAAGCCTTACAATATTCCTTGGGAGTGGATTGGCTACGCACAGACGGTGGGGAGGGCTCAGGGCAACCGGGGTTTTAGCTCTATTGGCGCGCAGGAATTTTAGCTTCTGCTTCAGCAATCAGCGTTTCTTAGTAAAATTGCCTTTTTGCTTAAAATGGAATCGAGGTTTACTTCTCTAAGGGGTCAGACTGGGACAGGTCTGACATAAACTGTGCCTTTATTTTGCTTTCATTTAGCAGTCTGATTGTTTTTGAGGGGTCCAAGGTCTTATGATTTTTTTCCACCATATTGCAAAGGCATTTTTCTTCATTTAACTTCTTTTAAGGTCCAGCTTTCACAGCCTTTTCTTATATGGACTTGATAGGACATATTCTTGTTGGCAAGAATGATCTCTCTTCTCTTTAATATTTACTCAGGCAGTAGATGCCTCTGTCTGTTGTGGCTATAGGAACCAACCTTGCCCGTTTTGAGCCGAGGGAGCTAAAGCCAAGCCGTAACTTCAACACCATCTCTGCCCACCTGCCCTAGGTTGACCCTGTTAACGCTGTCTCATTATTTTTAATATTGACTAGCGTGTTAGCTTTGGCCTTCTCTTCTTGCTTGCACATACGTTTTAGCTAGATGCATTTCCTAATATTCATGACAAAAATCCAGTAGGTACAATTTGTATTCCTAGTTTTAGAATTAAATTCTATTTTATTCACCAGATCCAGAGGGAGATCAATTGCCACAAAGCAAGAATTCTTCTGTGACTGCAAGAAGAGCTGTTAAAAGAACAATACCTAAATTAGATGCTCAAAGGTATGTAGTCATGTTTTACTCCCTGTATGTGTGCGTTCGAGCTGCTGGTGTGTCGCGTGGCCCAGTTTGCTATGCCGGTCTCCGCTTCGTTGTGCCGGGTTGGGTTGCTGGGTCACCATGCCTTTCAGGTAGGCCTCCTTTGGCCTAGAAGCCCTCCAGTGTCCACTTTATGATCCTGCATGGTCACTCTGTCAGATGGGGGGGCTCCGCTTCCCGTTCGCTGTCTTGGTTTCCTTTTTTGTGTTTTTTTTCCCAGCGTTGAGCTGCTTAGCTGTGCTCTTGAGCTGGCTCCCTTGTTCTCTGCTACCGGCTGCCTCTGACTCCACATGCAGCCGTTCGTTTGCTGCGTTCTTGTTTGCTGGCGTTTTCCTCCTTGCCCCAGTTTCTTCTTTTCCTTTATTGTTTCTGTCTTCTTTATCTAACTTTCTGTTTCAGTTTCCTCCCTTTTTTCCCCCTTTCCTAGTATCTTCCTACTTAGTTTGGTTACTTCTCTCCCTGTGATCCGATGCTGCTTCCTATTCTACCGCCATCAGCTGCAGTGATTCATTTAACAACTGTGGCAAGAAAGGTCATAAAATGGGGCAAAACTCACAAAAAATTATCTCACTTAGCAACAGAAACGTTGGGCTCCATTGTGGTCATAAGTAGAGGATTACCTTTAATTTGTAAAAAAAAAAAGTCAAGGCTGCTTTCCCTTCTTATATAAAATGAGTTGATTTGGGAATGCTGTGTTCCAAAATGGACGGTTTCTTTATGAACCCTGCTGGACCTCCAGAGTGGTCATGTGGGGAGATGGTTAAATGGCTGGAAAAGTAAACTCTCCAAAATGAAAACAGTTCAAAGCATTCCGGACAGAATTCCCCAGCTGAATTTACTCAAAATTCCTTCCGGCTGAGAGGATTTATTTTCAGATACCACTGACTAATCTATTTCTCAGAACAGCAAGGATTAGTAGTCTTTATAGATAAGTCCAAAGAGCTGTGACATTTGTCACTCTCATTCAGTTGTACCATGTCAATTGATCTAAGCAGAGCAACAAAGCCTGTCGGCTGGACAAGGACTCAGACTCATAAAGGGCTGGCTTTCTCTTTCAAGATCTTGGATGATGGAGTATCTATTTAAGATTTTTCCAAGTAACTGGAGACACTTCTAATGTTTGCAGATTAATTTCAGAGCGAGGACTTCCAGCTTTGTGCAATTTGTTCGACAACGTAAAATTCAAAGGTAAAGGTCACGAGGTAAGAAACGGCTGAGAATGGGATCAGAATCAAGAGCCTAAAGTCCCAGACTGTTTATATGTGAGGGCACGATGGAAAGTATTTATTTATTTTATATATTTATATATACAATTTAGAGACTGCCCGTCTTGCTCCCAGAATGACTGTGGGTGGCGAACAATTTTATGCTGCAATTATGCAGCTATGTTGGAATATAAACCCCAAAGACTGCTCATGAAGGGCTTCTATAACAGATGAAATTCTGAAGTGATCCATGGGAATGTGACTCTATGCCGGAGTTCCCCAAACTTTCTAGCTTTACGGACCGGTGGGGGTGGGAGGAGGGGGTGGTTCTATGTGAGCAGCTCGCACATTTGGGCATGCACACACATGCTTGCCTGCTGTTCATGCAAGTGGGGATGCGTGTGAGCTCCCCCCCTTTCCATGGCCCAGTAGAGGGCTGTTTAAATCCTTTGATTTAAACAACAAAATAAACCCTAATGATGGACAGGTCTCATTATTTATTTAAAGAACTTATATGAGTTTCATGTAGCTCATCTAATGATTTCAGGGCCCTCAAATAGCCAGTAAGCACAAGAATAAAAACCAATAATCCTTCCCACCAGATGCCAGATCAGCCTCCCGACCATCCGAGCTTGGGGGAAGAGGCTGGACTTCATGGCCTTTGGGGACATTAAAAGGGGAGGGGCCCCTCCAGTCTCCTCTGGCTGTGTTGGTCAAATGTATTGTCCTTTATTTAGGAAGCTGACCTGAAGACGCTGATGAGGCACATGGAACATTGGGCTCACCGTCTCTTCCCTCAACTTCAGTTTGAAAAGGTGGTGGACAAAATAGAGAGCTTAGGGAATAAAAAACCTGTTCAGGTGAGAGTGAACTGGATTAGTTTGGGGTGATCAAATTTAAGGGAAAGCTGACGCTTCTTCACCTGTGATAAACAGTTTTACCTTTGCATCTCTAGGTCTGCTTAAAGAAAATTCGACTGGATCTGCCTCTTTTGAATGAAGACTTCAGAAGTAATGAAGGCACGTGTGGCTTTAAAATATTTGCACTGGATTTCTTTTTGTTTTAATGGATCAAATGTAAACACAACTGAGAATAATATCCTAATGGTCTAGGATTTTTAGTTTTTAGTTATTAGAAGTTAATAGACCAGTTAAAATTAAGGTGAAGTTATACTGAGTAACTCATAACTGTTAAGCACTTAGCATAGGTACTCCTCGACGTATGATCACAGATTTCTGTTGCCAAGCAACTTCTTTGAAATTTGGTTAAGAAGCTCAGAACTATCTTCATCTTTGAGGCTGTGGAATTGGGAAGAAATTCGATTTCTAATTTCCAAACAATTGAATGCCCCGGAAAACTGTCTTTCAGACTTAAAAGGAGTTATTTTATTCTCCTCATTCAGTACCATTCAACTTGGGAAGTTGGCCTAAAAAGAGAATACATTTCAGACCAAACGTGTGGCTGCAATAAGTATTGGTTGTATTTGTAAGCAATGCAATACATCCTCCAGGTAGCCACCGACATGAATGAAATGGTTCCTGCCGACAGTGTCTGTCTAGTTGTCAGATTTCTGTGCGATGGCTCCACACATTCATTTTTGAAAGGACTGGATTGCAAGGAAAGAAGAACGATAGGTCGGTTGCTTCTGTATGAATTCCAAAAATTATATAAATATCACTGGCCACAAAAGTAGGTTTTACAACTAGGTTCCTTTATTGTGCAGCCATCCAAAGTTGCTTAGATGAGATGCAGCCATGAAGATCAAATAATAATAAAAATAAACATTTCCTGAAAAGAAGGCATATTGATTTGGGTATTTCTAGCGATAAGGTGTGACAAGAAGGGTGAAGTAATCCCTGGAGTGCTTTTTTTTTTTTGAAGCAATCCAGTTTAGAGACCGGACAATCACCTGAGATGGTATAGGTTCTCCTGCTTGAGCAGGGGGCTGGACTAGAAGACCTCCAAGGTCCCTTCCTATTCTATTCTATTCTATTCTATTCTATTCTATTCTATTCTATTCTATTCTATTCTATTCTATTCTATTCTATTCTATTCTACTCTACTCTACTCTACTCTACTCTACTCTACTCTACTCTACTCTACTCTATTCACTGTAGAGGTTGCCTACCTCAGTGATTCTCAACCTCAGCAGCTTTAAACTGTGTGGACTTCAACTCCCAGAATTCCACACAGCTTAACGCTGAGGTTGAGAAACACTGACCTTGCTGATAACTGATTAATAGTGATACTCTTCCATCTAAAACAGGTGAAGATGAGAACCACAGACTAAGCCCAGCCGCTGAGGAATCCGTTTTCCTTCCCGAAACGCAGAATACACAAAATAAGTCTGGTTCTCCATCTTTAAGTCCTGCCCTGACTGAGGAGCAACAGCAGAGAATCGAATGGAACAGACAAAGAGCCCTGGAAAGAAGACAAGCAAAAAACCAGCTCAGTCAATCTCAGAACGACGGTGAGGTCTATGTATAAATTGTGAAACACCAAGGCATTTGAGGATACTACAATTCTCAGATGCCTGCTCAAAGTCACAATTTTAAATCTTTTAAACCTAGAGAGGTTCCTCTTTCCATCCCTCAAAAGCTGCTTTTCCAAAGGCCGAAGAGTCTCGTTTTAAATAATGCTGGAAGTAGAACTTTGATGAAGCGATGGCTGGAGGGAATGTTCCTATTTGTGTTGCTAGAACTCACGATTCAAGCTGCGGTTGGAAGTTGATGCTTCTTGATTTGATTTTTGAAAAAGGGAACCTGATCTCTGTTTACATTTGAGAGCAACGACGGTAGTGAAAAATTACAGGCTGCTTAATCCACATTGTTGGCAGACTTAAGATTCATGTCACTATAGGTCATTATTGGACTTGGTTATAGTCTTCCACGGAAATCTGTAATAATCAGTATGTGCTTATCAGTATGTACATTTGGATTTTTTTTTTAAAAAAAAGTCAAGTATTTTCTGTAAGTATTTGATCCCTTAGTGATAATTATTTCCCATTTTCAACTAAAGAGATTTTTTCTCACTTCATAAAACTCATGAAGCAATTGACTAGCTGGAAAACTGTGCCATGGTAATTATGTTAGAGGAAAAGAGTTAATGCATAAATAGTGATTATTTTTAAAGCCAACTTTTTGTTTCCTTTAGAGTTGCCTACAAATGAAGAATATGGCACCATTACAGCTCAGGAAAAGGATGATATCTGCATAGACAAAGCTGGTGTCCCTTTTCAAGCCACCGAGAACATGCAAGTAGTATAGATCAATGCCTTTTTAGTTGTGTGGAATAGGTATGGCACAGTTTAGTTTTTATTGCAACTTTAGAAGTTGAGGCTGGTTAATTTGGCAGCTGTTACAATTTTCAGTGTGTTCTATTATGCCAATGTTTTAAAGAACTGTTTCTATTTCAGTGGAAGAACATTTTAAGCTTTAAAGCAACATTTCTACAGCAAATGTTAATGAAAATGACACATAAAAGTCAAATGATGCTATATTTCTACAATTTAAATCTTTTATAACTTTCCCATTGTGAAACATTTGTAATTGCCTCTATTTTATACCAGTAATGAAAATAATAAATCTTGGAAACTAGAACTAATATATAGGCTTCAACCTGGGAAAAAAAATCCACTAATGCTGCAGTTGCTGGTTAAATGCTATGATTGCCTTCTGCATGAAGAAAATGGCTATCCAGACCTCTGGATCTAAAGGCATGGAGTGAAAGGTATGCAGAAATAGTGAACTAAAATTTTTGTTTACTAAAAGAAGCAAGAGATGATTTGGAAAATCTCGAGATCCCATTTCATCAAGGTCACAACTAATACTTAGGCCTTTTCCCCCCCCTCCTCTTCAATCATGTCCAATTTTCAGCAGCTAACTTACTGTAATTTTTTACACAGTCAAAATTACCAAGCAGGACTATTTTAAAGAACTAAGCTGCCACATCATCATTTACTCCCTGAGATGCTTAAGAGCTATTTACACTTCTCTGTATTTAATTTATAAAAAACAAAAGTATATCTTCCATTACCAATAGTTGCTATACGTGGATTTAAGAATGCAATCTTAAAATAGAATTTCCATTTTTTAAAGACAAGCAACATTGTAATAATAAATTTACAACTTTTTAAAAAAGGAAGCTAACAAAAGAGGTTGGGATGGAAGCCGTGTGAAATGAGATCTCACGCTCCACGGTTCACAGATACATCCAAGAGAGACAAATCCTTGATTTCTTCTAGCAAATGATACAAGCTCCTACACTGGGTCTGCCGATACTCTTCATCAAATTCTTCTTTTGCCTGGTTTTCTTTGGCCAAATTCTGTGCAAGTTGAGTTTCCTCCGCAGTCTTTGTGACTTCCCTTATTAAATCTGTTTTAGACATCTGGGACCTCTGAGACAGTTCCATTTCTGAGATCTTGTATGGTTTGCAGCTTGTGATCTGAAGTTGGATCCTATCTGCATGGCAGCGAAATGTCTGTATGGAGATTTTCACCTGGGCAAAACCAACTTGGAATAAATCTCTTTGTTGGACCTGGCATAGCATAAACTCCTAAACAGAAAACATCCTTGGCCCATTTTGCTGAGAAAGGTATAGTTTATTGAGAAGTCAAGCATATTGCAATAATGCAAAGCCAGAACTGAGAATTGTGTGCCAAAATCTCTAAGTTCAACTCTCCCCCCCTTAGCTACCTCCCATCACCCACCCCTGGGCTACCAATGAGGTTCAGGCAAGATGTTTTCACAATGGACAGTCCAGGCACACTTTGGTATGCAGCTGGTATACCAGGTGACCTTGAAGCAGCATCTCAAGGAGATACAGAACTTACTTCCAATTTCCCCCAAGCTTTCCCCATTACATTTCCCTCCTCCCCAGAGTTCATGGCAGTCAGTTCCTGAATAGTAGCGAAGCACAAGCAGGCATAAGATGGCAGCTGATATTCTTGCTCCTCTAAATAAACTGACGGGGCATGTCGTAAAGCAGCGGCCCCAAACCTTTTGGGACCCCAGGGATCGGTTCTGTGGAGGGAGGTTTTTCCACAGACTGGCGAGGGGTGTGGTTTCACATGCTGCCTGGATCCCGTGTATGCGCGAATGGCGCTTTGGTTGCTTGTGTGGCATGGTTCCTGGTGGGCTGCAGACTGGGGACCCCCGTTGTAAAGGTTTATTACTTACAGTCACATGATCAAAGAGGTTCAGAGTCACAGGCTCTCCAGCTGTGGGACTGGCAATAATTTTGGTGGGGAAGCGCTGCAGAGAACCAGGTTGCCATTTACAATCCCCACCTGTTGGGTAGGAGATGACCAACCCTTCCTTGTTCCTCAGATAGGCAGCCCCTTTAATACCGTACCTGGAAGAGAAAGGGCCTGGTTGACACTTAAGCAAGATCCTTTATACCTTTATTTTTAATAGCTAGGATGCTGATGCATCATATAGAAGTCATGGGCCATAAGTTAAAGGAACAGAAGCCTAGATTGGCTGCTGAAGAAAAGAACACTCTGTATTGGCATCCTGAAGATCATATCCCAGATACCTTATTTGGGGGAGGAAAACACACCCCATATCAGAGACTCCTCAGAGCATGCACAAAGGAGCAGCTGTGGAGAACCTGTTCTAGAGATACATGTCAGCCCTTTGAGAAGGTCCAGACAAGAAGTATAAACCATGAGTATTAAAGGTGCTTTTTCCAAAAGGCAACTGGACTGGGTTTTTTCCTGGAAAACGTTTTGCTTCTCATCCAAGAAGCTTCTTCAGTTTTCAGTTCTTGGATTAGAAGTAAAACATTTTCAAGGAAAAAAACAAGGAAATCCAGTTGCACCTTCTCCCTTCCCCTGCTTTGACTTTCCATAGAACTGGAGGGTCCCTTCTAAGACCCTTCCCACACCTCTGTTCCTTCTGTGGGCCGAGATGCCTTTTGCTTGATACTGTCTAGGGCTGCAGTTCTTCCAAGATCATTCTCACATGCCGTTACATGGACTGAGGTCTAAACCACGGCATCTTTTGCTGTGTTTGGCACAGACACTGTTACCAGTCGCTGTGTGCAAAGATTTGCTAGCTAATCGTGGGATCTCCATGGAGCCTTTTCCCAAGTTTCTAAGTTTAGCTGCCTCATCTTTTGACATTCCCTTAACAAAACGTTTCTTTTTCACTGTAGTGAATTCAGGACAATTTCTTTCTTGAGATTTCTGCCCTTGCTTCCCAGGGCATTGTCACATCCACGGCCTTTCCTTACCCATCTTCAAGATGTCTCACCTTGGCACAAAGACGAGCACCCCGTTGGTTCGAATTGAATAGATCACTCCATCCGCTGAGCACTGCTCTTCCCTCGCGGGACTTTTGTCGCTGAAATACATGCACTGGAAGAGCCCCGTTGACTGCTTCTGAGCATGCTGGGCGGCCTTTTCAAAGAAAGCAACTGCAATTAGCCAGAGAGTTCCTTCTCCAAACATTTTAGAATCACACTCTCAGATATTGTCAAATCTAGGACCTCTAATGTTGCCTGACATTTCTTTGGATCTTGTTCCTTTGGCATCAGTATCTAACTGCTGGTCTGCTCCATTCCAACAAGCTAATCAGTAACTTTAAATAGAAAACACACCATGGCTATTAAAAAGAAAAAAAATAGAGCCAGTTTGGTGTAGTGGTTAAAGCAGCAGGCTAGAAATTGGAGACCATGAGTTCTAGTCCCGTCTTGGACACAAAGCCAGCTGGGTGACTTTAAGCAACTCCTTAAATACTTGCCAAGAAATCTGCTGCACTTGTCCAGGCAGGAGTCAACACTGACACATGCCCGTCTGCATGTTGGAACATTTCCAGAATTGCTATAGCGAAGAAGTTTTCAAACCTCAGATATGCTTCTCTCTGTTAAAGCATGGATAAATTACTACAAAAGGACACTGGTCTGCAGTCTTACCCGGTTCCTGTTGTTGATATGTCTGCACAGCTCTTCAAGTTCTTTATTGCCAAGCAAGCAGTCTTTTATACCGAGTTCTTCTTCCATTGAGGTGGCTGCTAACAGGAGTCTATGGACAATTATATCAGCGTATCTCCTAATGGGTGACGTGAAGTGGGTGTATTTATCTAGGGCAAGACCTAAGATGGAAAGAAACTAGTAAGCCCAAAGTCCACAAGACCATGTGCAGAAGTAAGAAACAGATACGTCACCCGTATTACAGCAAATACCGTAATGAAAGAAGTCTTCTTCAGGACATGATCCAGTTGAAAAATATACCGCGTTGGACATGGCTTGAGTGACCATAGACCTCAACAGTTGGTTTACCAGGGGGTCAGAAGGGTCAACTGCTCTGTCCAGAGAGTCAGCTAATGCCTTGTTAGACCTGTCAACGTGAAAAACTATAATTACATCTCTGAATTGCCCCATGCCATATAGCAGGGATGGGTAACTAGGGCCCCTTTATGACCTGTGGACTTCAACTCCCAGAATTCCTGAGCCAGCCAGGGAGGGGTTTCCAAGCTGAGCCATGCTGGTTCAGGAATTCTGGGGAGTTGAAGTCCACGAGTCATAAAAGAGCCAAGGTTGCCTACCCCTGGCCTAGACATTAATAACTGAACCTAGCTCTTTTTGACATATATATTGTATTAAGTTCTATTAATCTAGTTGAAATGTTAATGTGTATAATATGCCATTGGCTAAATAAATAAAAAATCAATCTACATACCACGTGTCAATCGAAAAGTCTTTTGCACTGGCACATTCTCGGACCTCGGAAAAAAATTCCTGCCGGGGTGGCGGATGCTGACGAAGAAGCGCCTGGTTGGGGAACACCTGCCAAATCTTCTTGGCCACCCAGTGGTTTGCCAGGATCATGCACTCGGCTATCGTCTCATGGACTTCCAGTGGCTGGCGGGGGATAAGGTCATTGATGTTCTTCTTGTCATCCAGCTGAACCCTGATTTCAATCCCTTCCAGCTCCAGGGCTCCATAGCTGCTGCGTTTGGCTCGGAGATGACGGGCAACGTCCGTTAACTTTCCGATGGCCCATATCAGTTCCTCTAACTTCTGTTTCCGTGCATTTTCCTCCATGCTTTTAAGCTCTGGGATTTCAGCAGCAGCAGTCAGGTCTCCCTCTAGCAAAGCCTGGGCAGCCTCGTAAAAGAGTTTGTAAGAAGAGCGAATGATGGTTCTCTTGTACCGGACTCTCTTTATTTCATAAGAAGTCTTGTCCAGCTCCCAGATAACGCTCACGGCATACCTGAAAACGAATATTCAAACCATTGCTGATGAATACGCTTACAAGCAATGTTTTGTACAATAATAATAATGCAGAAAAAAGTTTACAAGTAGCCTATGCCGTTTAAAGCAACCACTCCAAGCTTCCAAGTCCTAGTTTGGTGGAAGGATGGAATTTTGAACGGGGATGAGCACAAAAAGAAAAACGATCTGACAGCTAGATATCTCTTGGGAGGCACAGTGAAGATTCTTCTACTTAGTGAAGAATCTTTGCTTAGATTTAAGGACACTGTTTTTCTATGCTTGCTATTTCGTCTTATTTATAACAAATACTCTCTAAGCAGTTTATAGAGTCAGCCTATTGCCCCCCAACAATCTGGATCTTCATTTTACCGACCTCAGAAGAAAGGAAGGCTGGGTCAACCTTGAGCGGGTCAGGATCGAACTGCCGAACTGTTGGCAGTCAGGAGAAGTAGCCTGCAGTACTGCATTCTAACCTGCTGCGCCACCACAGCTCTTAACAGAATTGAATAACAGAGTTAAAAGGAACCTTAGAGGTTGTCTAGTCCAACCACCTGCTCAGGCAGGAGACCCTGGCCTATACCATTTCAGAGAAATGGTTGTGCAATCTCTTCCTAGGAAAAATACAGTGACTTTCAGTTTGCAAAGTTCTGCTACTGTAACCCTATAATGAAGACAGAGCTCGTATTCCTGGTAATGCTTTTTTCAGTACTAGCAAGGCTAACAGGCTTGGACCTAATAATATGAAATGTGAATCCAACCAAATCGTTTTTTCAAACAGTACTGGAAAACCAACTTTTACTGCACTGGGTGGACCCAGTCATTCACTCAGCAAGAAATACCTTGTATTTTCTTAGTTAAAAGACTGCAAGTTTTTATATTTGGAGTCATAGTTCCCACAGAGTTAGAGTAATGAAAAGGCTGGGGGGGGGGGCTGGCTTAACTTCTGCAATGCAAGGTGCTAATAAGGCTTAAAACTCACCTGTCCATATTCCCAAGAAGAGAGCATAAATTGGCACTCAGGATGGCAGGCAACATGTCATAACGACGATCGGCTAAGTAGTAAGTAGTAGCCCTTAAGAAATCGGGAGAAAAAGTACTCAGTAATTTTTCTCTTACTATATATTTTGAAGCTTAAAAAAGTTAGATACACCTTCTAGCATCATGATCTTTTTAAGCCTTCCAGTCAGTCTTGACTCCTGGCAATTGCCTGACCATCTCCAGGTAACACATTCAGAGGTATTCAGATTTTGTTGTTATTGAATATAAAATGATTTATATAGATTAACAGGTGTAGGTTTTATTTAATTAGCATTTGGATGAATGATAAAACGTTAATCTTTGTTGAGTCAGTTTACTGTTGTGGTTAAGCCAGGGGTAGGCAACCTCGGCTCTTTTATGACTCAGGAATTCTGGGAGTTGAAATCCACAAGTCCACGAGTCATAAAAGAGCCGAGGTTGCCTACCCCTGGGTTAAGCCCTCAGGTCCTCTTTGTCTTCCCCACGTTACAGTATCCAGGGCTTAAGCACGATATTCTCTGTATGAATTCTTCCAATTACTCTTGGCAGATTTTCCTTGCTGCTACACAGAAACAAGCCTACCTTGCTTTGGCCTCCATATCGGTGTAAGAATTGGCTGCCACAAAATGAGTTACATCGGCAATGTGGACACCCAGTTCCAGGTTGCCATTGGGGAGGAGCCGGATGGAGAGGGCATCATCCACATCTTCACAGTCTTTGGGGTCAATGCTGAAGACCAAATGGGTCTCTCTCAGATCAAGGCGCTTTTGCTGCTCTTCTGGAGTGACTTCCCACGGCTTTTCTGGAAGGAGAGTGGGCATCTCACACATCTAGAGAAATAAACAGTGAGACAATGAGCAACCACATTCTGAAAGTCAACCTTCGTTTAGGTTTTCTCTGACAGACGCCTAATTATACTAAGTAGTCTAATGGTGAATAGAATTCAACAACCGTCTCTTTTTTTTCAGTTCTGTTTTTAACTTTGAACAGTCATTAAATGAACGGCTGTAAATTGAAGACTACCTGTGCACAGCCCCTAGTATTTGTTAATTCAATGTTCAATTTAATAAATAAATTTAAATGTAATAAAGAATGCCAAAGCAAAACAAGAACAAGAAAATCTTACCTGTGCTTCGGAGAAAGGACTAACTGAAATGGTATTCTCCACCAGAATGGTTTGTATTTCTCCTTCGAGATCTCCTATGCGGCCGACAACCCGCACAAAATGTCCATTGGGGTATAGCGAGGATGATTCCCAAGAGTCGATACGTACGACAACCCGGAAATCCTGATGCGAAACCACATTGGATGGGTCAGAACAGCAGAAAATACATTTGCACAGACACACAGGATGCTGAGGGAACTTTGAATGCCAAATAACGGCTCACCTGCAAGGCCTCGGCTTGCTGAGTGCTTATGCGGATCTTTGGAATCCTGTAATCCCAAGGGGTCACCAGAACCTTCTGCGCGTTTTTGCCGTGCGAGTGATTTTCTTCCCTGGATGGGAAAGTGACCACGTACTCACGCCAGTTCTTCTGCAGGATGCCCACCACTTTGCCTAGAAGGAAAGCCGACGCCAATTGTACATGGCTGGCAGAAAGGAGCTGCAGAAGAGTATCATTTGAAGGAGGCATCATCTACTGAATGGGAAATCTTGTGTCGGGAAGTGTTGTGATTCCTCGCCAGCCAGTGGATCCGGCAGCTGAGTCTGAGGAATCGGAGGAGGAGGAGGGGCCTGGAGTGAAATCAGAGTCACAGGAAGACTCTGAGGAGCTCCAAGACTTACAGTCGGACGAGTTCAGAGTGCACACCTTACATAATTAAGCACCATACCGTAGCCAACCCCAGTCTTATACACCTCAATATCGTCTCTCTGAAGACCTGGGTTACATTTGACAGCACAACAGGAGTATAACTGAGGCTTGCAGCCAATCAAATGCAAATCCAGTCTAAACAGGTCTTGCTTCCTGCCTCCTACCTGTGGGCATGGGTTCACAGTAAACCTCCCCAGAAGCTTTCTCTTCGCTCTCGTTCTCTCCGAGGGCCGCTGTCCGTCCTTTCCATTCCCTTTGGGGTAACAGTTCCACTGCCACCACATCCCCGTGGATTGCCCTATTCCGGGCTTTTGTGCCGTAAATGAGAACATCCGTCTTGAGATCTGGGTATCAAGGAAGAAGAAAATGGATCAAGAGATCTAATATCTCTGGCATTGCAGAGGAGGAAAAAAAAAAACAGATTTTCAATCTGCTTCAGTTTGCTAATTCATGGATAAGAGATGATCCATTAAATAAGGAATAATTTATTAAAGCTGCACATTAATAATGAAAAAAGTTAAATATGCAAAAAAGATTTCATTTTAACATGGTAACTGTTAAGATACGATACACTTGGCTTGTGGTTTCTTTTTAAAAAAAGCTGCCCAACATTGCAGGATATTATTTATAATTTTTATCCCAATCCAATCCCTTCCTGTTCAAGTATCCTCAACAGATTGGGGAACCTATTCCCAAAATGATCCTGAGATTCAACTGATCCCACCATAACATCTGCTAGAAAACAGACTGACAAAGGTCAGAAAAATGTAGAAGGAGCATCGTCAGAATCAGATTCTACCCATGAAACCAGCCTTTCATTTCAGGCAGCCTAGTTAGGCCATTGACTGAGGAATTAAATAAAAAAATAATTAAAAATAATAAAATAAAATAATGAATATAAAATAAAATAATAAATAAAATAAAATAAAATAAATAAAATTAGCCTGCATAAGGAATGAAAAATAAGACTTGGCATAAGAGCCAAACTGAATATACTTAATTTGTCCTCACCTTTGTCTTTGTTGCTAGCGCCTTGAAATCTCATGAATGCCTCTACTTGGGCTCTGTGCTTATTCACATTCAAGATCCCCTACAAAAATGAATAAAGTAACGGAATAACAGAGTTAGAAGGGACCTTGGAGGTTTTCTAGTTGAACCTGTGCCTCTGATTTTCCCTGCAACTACAACCCTGTGTGTAGGCTGGACGACACAGACCGACACTGAAAGTCACTGAGTTTTCATAGCGAGAAAAGATCTGGACATGAACTTCTGCTGCTCTTAATTCAACCTTAAGCAGTGCACCACGCTGGCTCTTGCTGCTGATATCCGCGTTGTGGCTGAATAAATCTAATTGGTCTCCTTCCTACTAGCTTTTCCCCATTTTTGAAGACTCACTGGTGGCAAACAAATACTATCAGTTAATCCATAGATTATTCATTTTATCTGGCCAGCTGTGCTCCTTTTATTACAGTTGCTTCGCTGTGTCATTTTAAGAGTCATAAACGGTTATTTTTTATTACTAGTTGTCAGGCCACTTTCAAGTTATCTAAAATAAATCGCTGCTAAACACTCCAGATCTTTGTTTTGTGGATTTTGGTTTTTCGTCCAATTCTGTTATTCTATTAGACACAGCAGCAAGAATCTGGGCCTTTTTTGCCCACAATCACCATGTTATATTATCGAGAGAAAAGAGCAAGAGATTAAACATATATCAAGTGCTCCTGTTTTTAGGGCTTTCCCATACCCATTTTGACATCTTCAACCTTCTTCATTTCCACCATTATTTCCAGAAAAAAAAACAACCTGGATGGCTTATTATTCTGTATAGGTCTCTGGGTATTTGTAGCTGACTCTAGGAAAATCAACCTACCTGGCCAGATTGCCAGATCTGGTCTACAAATTTTAAAGAAAGATGCTGGGAAGTTTAAAGTAAGCTCCCGCTAAAAGGCTCTGTGTCAAGCCTCTTCTGGCCGTGAGTCAGAAATAGGTAATTTCCTCTCTGTTATTTCAGTTTTCTGTGCATGCATTGTAAATGTTACCTGGATGTAGAGTCCTGATTTGATTCCAGCTTCCAGGGCTTCTGTCGGGAGATGCTCGGGGTATTCCTTCCCACTGTTTTCGTGGCTTTCGTTCTCCCGTTCACGCCGTGACTGGAGTATGGAATCTAAAAGCTCGTGAGTGGCTTTTAAATCGGGCCAGAAGTTGTCCAAGTAATTCTGGGTGTACAGACAAAAAAAAAAAAAAAAAAAAGGTTGGTGCCAGGATGCTTTGAGCGGCATTGAATGTGTCTGTGATGCTGAGCACCTGAAGTTCAGTCGGGTTGGCGGGGGGCAGCCATCAGAACTTTGAATCCAGGTCCTAATTAGTCCCAAAGTAATTAAGTGAACTACTTAAAGAACAGCACAAAAGCATTACCTTGAATGAGATCACAAAGACGCCTTCCGTTTCACTGCCAAACAGTTGTATGGCTTCTTCGTCCTCGGTTACCATGACAATGGGCATCTGGCCCGAAAAGTGATTATAATACCACACAGCGGCGTTGTAAATACTCCTAGGAGAATCAGCGTTCACGTTTATCTATGGGTGTCATGTTACAACTTAGCATTTTGCTCTGATCCCACAATTTGTATGACTTAATGTCTGCCTTTTGAGAACGTGCCACAACCATCTAAGTCTATGCAGTCCTTGAAGGGTTCACTGAAAACTAAAGGGAGTTCCTTCCACAACACTTTACTGTAATACTTCATTGATTAGGCCTTATCAGAATCCAGAATATAAAATACTAAACAGTGGTAAGACCATATGTTAAAAATAGAATAAAACACATAAACGCGAGAAAATGCAGATCTTATTTCTGTGTCACCCCAATCAGAATCCACATAGGCAGTTCTCTGCTTTGTTCAAATGACATAAATTCCGGGCTCAATTGTGGTCGTAAGTCAAGGACTACAGGTATAAGACAATGATCTCTCTCTCACACACACACACACATACACACACACACACACAGGCCAGGTCTGGGCCAGGCTCATGACTATGAGCGTGCCATCGCTCAAGAAAAGTTGCACGGCTCAGGACTTTGTTATGTGGAGCACGTACCTCGTTTGCCATTTCTCCAGCAATTCTCCCCGCTCTCGTGGCAAATAAGAAAGCAGCTGGAATTCATTAAAAAATATAATGCAATCACGACGGGCATCCCTCACTAAATTCCGCAGTTTATTATACTGCCTGTAGAAGAAGTACAAGACAAGACACGGTTTGAGGAAGAACAACTTTATTATTTAAGACCCGAAACAGCCATTCCTCATATTTAGAACTTCCTGCTCAAATCATTTGCAGCCACCAACGGTTCTTCTGCTGCCAGGAGCTCTGGATATATACGGACCTTCAGATAATATGTTATGTTAAACTACGCTAAGAACAGCAGTGGCAAAGGTTTGTTTTTTTAGAAACAACGTAGTACCTTGGAATTATGGAACAGCTATATCAAAAGGAATTATGCAAGGTGACAATGTTGCTTGACTGTGCTTCTGTGCTCTGTTTTATATCTGCCTTTCATCTTGTGGCACTGATTTATCAGAGGGCATCAACCGCTTCAGTGAGGAACAGGTGGCTGGCCAGGTGCTGTCCTAGTGGCCATTTCACCAGCCACCCCTCCTGTCCTTGCCTGGGCATCCCTTCGCTGCCTCGCTTTGCCTGCCAATCGGAATGCCAGGGCCTTCGTCTGTCTGCCAGTCTGTGCGGTCAATGGAAGGGCTGCTCCTGCCAGCCGAGGCTGCAGCTGGGCACGTTTTAGAAGCGTTTGCTCAAGTCTGCTATTGAGCCACTCAGAGTCATGTACAGACAGTCCTCAACTTAAAACAGTTCATTCAGTGACCAATCGAAGTTATAATGGCCCTGAAAAAAGTCACTTACAACCATTTTTCACACTTATGGCCACTGCAGCATCCCTGTGGCCACGTGATCAAAATTCAGATACTTGGCAACTGGCTCATATTTATGATGGTTGCCGTGTCCCAGGGTTATGTGATCACCTTTGGTGACCTTCTGAAAGCAAAATCCACGGGGAAGCCAGATTCACTGAACAACTGTGTTACTAACTTAATTGCAGTGATTCACTTAACAATCGTGCCAAGAAAGCTTTAAATCGGGCCAAAACTCACTTCAGCCACAGAAATTTGGGGCTCAGTTATGGTTGTTAAGTCGAGGACTACCTGTAGTTGCAACGGGCAGTCATATAAATGAAATGAAATCAATTTAAATCCAAACCAAACGGTTTATGGTTTAGCCTCCAGACCCCTTGTTATCTTTGTTGGTCTTCTCTGCATCCTTTCTAGGGTCTCAACATCTTTTTTTGTATTACGGTGACCACCCTCACTGCTGTGCCAAACCTCTCCTTCGTAACGTAGATGGGCGGTTAAGAAGTTTGATAAATAAAATAAATAACATAAAGAGTGCTATCACTTCATGTGATCTTGAAGCTATGCCTCTGTTGGTGCAACCTAGGACTGCATTAGCTTGTGAACTAAACCCTCCCGGAGAAAACGGGATACCTGCGGCCTCTTTGCTGCTGCATCGCTTGACAGGCTGTCTGCATGAAAACCAGCCCCTTCAGCTCAGGGAATTCCAGAATCTCCAGGTAATCTTGAAGCACTTTCCAATCAGGCACGACATAGTGAGTGACATCATCGGAGAGCAATTTCCCATCTGAAGCAGAAAACAAAATTTAGGCAGGGAGTCCTGACAGCTTTATACGAGATAAGAGAAAACAGCCAAAGAAGGGAGAGAAGGTGAAGTAAAAGTGTACAATAGAGGGAAATTATGCAGTTTTTAACTTAAAAAAACTTGTAAACTCAGACTAGTTTGGGAACACAGCAGGAGACAGTATGACTAGCAATGACTTCTGGGTTTTTTAAAAATGACCAATGGAAGACCATAGTAGGGCAATGATTAGGGGTATTGAACACATGGAGTTACACCTAGAACACCGTAAGGCCTTTCATGCCCTCTAAATTGTGCAAAAAGCAAAGCTTTAAATCTGATCCTTCTTCCAGCTACATCTGCTTGGTATGGAGCTACTTCCTCTCGAAACTCGCAACAAAAACTTGGAATAACTTTTTCCTATTGCTTTCTTGGGCCGAATTTATTGCTTAGGAATGACCATCAGGAACCGAAGAAAAGGGCTGAAATGCAGCTCACTCTAGGAATGAAGGGGCATTAATAGCCTATTTTTTAATGCGTTTTGACTTTCCTCCCGAAGATCGCTTTCCCTTCAATGAGGAGTAATGAAACTGGGCATTAAGCGCCTTCCCTGGGTCTGAAATAAGGGCTCTCAGCACCAGCACGGATTTTCTTCCACCTTCCGCGCAAACAGCCGCGTTCACACAACTCGTTGTCCCCACGAAGCTAATATTCTGAGATCACACAGAAAACCCCATCGCTACAGCCCTCCCTGGCTCCTCCACCCCACCCTGGCGTTCAGAAGCCCCGCCCACTCCAGGGAAGGCCGCGAACGGCGTTCACACGACCACGCAGTCCCCGAGCCAAGGCCTCGCCCCCTCCCGAGGCTCCGCCCCCGCTCTCACGCACCGCGGGGGCAGCCCGCCCGGCAGAGGGCGCTGCCGCAGGGCACGTCGGGCCGCAGGTAGTGCTCGCGCACCACCCGCACGGAGCGGCCCTGCAGGCTCCGCAACAGCAGCACCTTCTCGGTCCGCAACATCTCCGCGAGAAGGCGGGGCTCCGCCCGTCCCGCCTTCCGTTGCCGGGCCGCGCTCCTTCCTGCCCCTCTGATTGGCCATCGCCGAGGAGGGGGCCGGGCTAACAGAAAGGGGGCGCGTAGAGGGGCGGGGCCACGCGAAAAGGGCGTCGCCACTTCCGGTGACGGTTTCCGCCAACTTCTGAGGGAAAAGTTGGGCGTTGTTATCACCCGCGGCTTTGAGGCTCCTTGTTATTCCCGGCCGCGAGGTGCTCCGTCGTATTGCTTCCGCCCACCATCACGACAGCCTTGTGAGGTAGGCCGGGCGGAGCTGGAAGCCGGATCTCTGATCGCTTCAGCTCCACAGGCTCGCCTCCTTTCTCCGCCCCGCCTTTCCTTCAAGAGCTCGATGGTGCTTCGTCTTCCTGTTATTTATTCCCCATAGCGACAATCCTGCGAGGTGGGCTGGGCGGACCTGAGGCCCCCGCTGCGAAGTCAGGACAGGAGCTTGTTTTTCCCCCTTCTCAGGCATCCCCTTCCTGCTGAGCCGCCCAAAGGTCACCTGGAATGCAGGTAGTCCTCGACTTACAAGGGTTTATTTAGTGACTGTTCAAGGTTACAGCTGCACTGAAAAAAGTGACTTGTGACTGTTTTTCACACTTACAACCTTTACAACATCCCCATGATCACGTGATCAAAACTCATGTTTGGCAGCTGGTTCCTATTTATTATGAGGGTTGCAGTGTCCTGGGGTCACGTGATCCCCTTAACAGACATAAACACTGGCTGTCCAACAAAATGCAATTCAGGGTTTATACTTAGGCAAGAAAAAAACAAACAAATGCAGACTGCATCAAGAGAGGGATAGTTTTAAGAACATGTGAAGTGAATACCACTTTATAGCGCAAGGTGAGACTGTGCTTTAAATACTGCATCCAACCTAGTGCAGCCCTTTCCCCACTATCCCATCTGTAGATGGACCTTGAAGAGCTCTTAGTCCGGCACAAAGAAGGGGGGACAATCTCTTCTCCAAAGCTCCTGAGGGCAAGACAAGAAGTAATGGATGGAAACTAATCAAAGAAAGACCCAACCTAACCTGGCCGGAGGTTTCCAAATAGGGGCTAGGTAGTCTTCTGTCAAGGAAACGTTAATGGATTCCCAAACTAAGCAGGGCCTGGTCCAGATCTGTAAGGTCCCCACCCACTCATACATTCTGTGATACTTTTCTGTTACAGGTAAACCTCAACTTTCAACAGTTCAGTTAGTGACCATTCAAAGTTATAACGGCACTGAAAAAAGTGGCTTGTGACCAGTTTTCACACTTACATCCATTGCAGCATCCCCAGGGTCACGTGATTAAAATTTGGATGCTTGGCAACTGGTTCATATTTATGATGGTTGCAGTATCCCGGGTCATGTAAATCATCTTTTATGAACCTCTCACAAGCAAAGCCAATGGGGGAGCAAGATTCACTTAATAACCGTATCTCTAATTTAACAATTGTAGTGATTCACTTAACAACTGGCAAGAAAGGTCATAAAATGAGGCAAAATTCACTTAAGTGTCTCACCTAGCAACAGAAATTTTGGGTTCAGTTGTGGTCGTAAGTTGAGGACCACTGGTATTTTTCCCAGAGACAATACTGTTTTATTTCAGCATAAAGGAGATTACTACTCAAGGAAACAGGACAGTTAAGGAACGAACATAATCACAATTTGCTAAAAACAGAAGAATAGACCAAAAGCTGTCATTTTGAATGGATTAGTGTCTTCATTTTTGGTGGCATTTCAGAGCAGTTATGATCAATTATTAAGTAAAGAAGAAAAATTTACTGTGATATACACAACTATGATTTTCCATATATACATGCAGTTGTAATATATCATTTTTTGACATTTTAATGACATTTTAATCTGGTAACTCCTTTCATTTTGAGGTTATGTTCATGTATACTGTAGAAGCTCCCATCCACTTCCCTTCCCATGTCAAGTCATGGAAGAAAAATGTCTTTCCTTCCATATGGTAAATTAAAAGATATACAGTAGCCCAACTCAAGAAATAAGCCACGAAAGACAAAAAGGTTTATTCTGTAGTTGAAACTCTTCTGTTTCCAAAATCATGATTCATAGCTGGTGTATTGTGATCCAATGAATCTTTGCATAGAGATAAATCCCTCCCAATTAGTTCACAGATTTGAAATGGTAATAGAGAGCCACAGATTATAAAGATTTGTTTTATTTGTTAGATCATTTAAGTGCATCTGCCAATAGTTTTCAGGGTGTAATTTTCATAATGGGCACTGAGAGTCACTCTTTCTCTAGATCAGCCTGGCTGGATGAAGCAAAGAGAGCTTCATTGCCCTTTTGTGATTGTTCTGGCACCCAGCTGCTTCCTTCAAAATATGCCTAGTAAACCTATAACTTTATCTTCAAAATAAAAAAAAATATTGCATAAAAATACTGCTCTAGTATACATTGTCACAAGCTATGACATAACCTATTACATACATAGAAAGAGATCGTCCTGATTCTACTTTTAGTTTTACTTAGATTTCACTGTTATATATTTGTTAAACAATTCCAACATTGAGATTAAATTGCTAAACTCTACTTTTATATATCGTGCAATCTGACACCTGTATAAAAGGAAAAGTTTGGTGACCATGCAAGTATTTGGCAATATCACATTTGTCATTCTGGTGAGTTTTACACAGCTATTTTTATAAACAATTGAACTATTAAGGATTCCTGACTGATAAAATCTGTAACCATAGTATCTATGTGGATTACATGTAAAAAGTGGCCGGAAGAATACAGCGTTGCTGTATTTTTATTTCAGTACCCTGGACAGTTTTTCTCTGTCCTGCAAACCGCCTTGTTGAGGGCTCATTATCCTAGAGATATCTGGCACACTGGATTTCAGATGAATAAAATAATATGCAAAATAGACATATGTTACAGTGCCTAATATTGCACGTGCAGAATTTAAATTTTCCTGGTGAATAATTTTTGACTTAGTGAATTGTGGGTTTTTGCATTGTAAACACCCCCTACATCTGTTGTTTGATTTTTCTTCCGAAAGGCAGAAAAATTCGGCTTGTGTTGACAAACTTCTAAGTAAGCAGGTAAAAATGAAGTGCTGCAAGGATGAGGAGGCATAATAGAGGCAGCTCGCAGATTCTTTGCTGAGCCGCGTCACTCGGCTTGCGTTCTCTAAGGCAAGGTTTTGCTGGTGCAAATGCAAAACAAGCCCCACCAAGATCGAGATTTTGGCAGCCAAAGATCAGGAAGGCCAAACGGCCTGCCAGAGTTCATCCACTGGGTGGAGGGTCTTTGACAGGACAGCAGCCAGATTTCCCACCGCCTCTCGTCCTGATCTGTTGCCCATTGGCTTTTCATGCAGGACTAGGTTCTCTTTTGAACTGTATTTCTTTCCTAAAGCAAACTGTTTTTATAGAGTTTTGCAGTAACTTAATATATCCTGCAATGAAAGTCAGAGGGAGATATTAATGGCCGCTTTAGCATATTTTGGTGCAACGCCAAGAACACTCCTGGGAGAAAGGCTGTTACTCTGCAATGGAGGGTTCCCACATTCTCAATTCTCTTGGAAAGGTTGTTCCTTATCATTACTATGCCGTTACTCGGCACCTTTCATCTTCTCAACCCGCAACAACACATGTTCAAAACAGAAGTGAAGGGCATCCATCTTTTACCACAATTTAACCACAGGGCTTGTTAACATGGCCTGCTTAAATAAAAGCATCCTACTTTATTTTTAGGACCTGATCTTTGTCAGTGACAAAAGCAACGCCAACAAGGAGCATTTATTCAGAATTAATGAATTCAAGTAAATCATCGGTCAACTTTATTAAGTAACAAGTTATTTAATTAAGAATGGAGATGGATGGAGAACTCTTACGATAGGCATGATTTTCCAGGCAGCCTTTTTATCTTCTCTTGCGCCAATCCTGTTGAAATAAATGATAAAGTAAATACAGGAGGCCTTGAACTATTTTGAATATTGTATGATTCTAATAATCTCAGTTTTATTTTTGTTGGAATTTAAGAACTTCTTTTTCTTTCTCCAGGTTCTTTTATTCCTTTTTGTTCATCCAACCTCCTTTTTTGCTGATTGTCTCCTACATACCTGACAACGGGGAAAAAAAAGAATATACTAAAAACAATAACAGGTATCTAAACTGGTCAACTTGAATGTTAAACTCCCTTTACTTTGAGCGCGTTGCTGATTTTGACCTCAATAAAATTATTTGTGCCTGCAAAAGTCCATAACAATATTAAGCCCCATTTACCTCCAGGTTTTTCTTGTTGTCTTTATTTTTGTGAATTTGCTTTTATTAGAGTTTGGCACTGAGGTCAAGTACTGCAAATGCAAAACAGAAAGTGTGCAGGAGAGATATTGCCCTTGTTTTGGAGCACAAAGTATCTATGGGCCAACATAGATTCCCCCCCCCTCCCAATAATACAAACTAGCTGTGATAGGATTTGTCTTCTGGAACTTGAATTGTTATTTCTTGCTGTCAAATCTGCTTACTTAACTAAATCCAGATTTGTTGGTAATATTCTATCAAATACCTAGGATGGCTTGTAATTACCTCTTTTTATCTTCACAGCAACTATGCAAGTGTTGAAAAGCAGCAGCTTGCATGTTGTTGGCTCAATCCACCTGATCTCCAAAAAGGGTTAGAACAGTGTTTTTCAACCTTGACAATTTTAAGGCATGTGGACTTCAACTCCCAGAATTCCACAGCCAGCAATGCTGGCTGTGGAATTCTGGGAGTTGAAGTCCACATGCCTTAAAATGGTCAAGGTTGAGAAACACTGGGTTAGAAGATTTCAGCTCCTAATTTCTGGTGGGTCCAATGAGTGATTTTGCATTCCTGGTGAGCATTTTATTCTTTGGATCCTTCGATCTGTTTTCAGAGTCTTCAAACAGCTGCTCCCAGTGCCATTTTCTCCCTCCAACTTACAGGTATTCCTCAACTTAACGATCACAATTGAGCCCAAAATTTATGTTGTTAAGTGAATTTTGCCCCATATTGCCGCAGTTCTTGCCGCAGTTCTTAAGTGAATCGCTGCAGTTGTTAAGTTAGTAACACAGTTGTTAAGTGAATCTGGCTTCCCCATTGACTTTGCTTTTCAGAAGGTCGCAAAAGGGGATCACATGACCCCCAGGACACTGCCACTGTCATAAATAGGAGTCAGTTGCCAAGCGTCTGAATTTTGATCATGTGACCATGGGGATGTTGCAGTGATCTTAAATGTGAAAAATGGTCATAAGTCACATTTTTCAGGGCCATTATAACTTTGATTGGTTACTAAATGAACTGTTGTAAGTTGAGTACTACCTGTATATACTGGTAGTTCTTGATTTACAGCCATTCATTTAGTGACCGTTCAAAGTTTCAATGGCACTGAAAAATGTGACTTACAACCAGTCCTCGCACTTACAACCCTCACAGCATTCTGCAGCCATGTGATCAAAATTTGGGCACTTTGCAACCGACAGATATTTAGGATGTTGTTGTGTCCCGGGGTCATGTGATCACCATTTATGATCTTCCCAGCTGGCTTTTGACAAGTCAAGTCAGGAAGGGGAGCTGGATTTATTTAATGACCACATGATTCACTTTACAACTGTAGTGACGTGCTTAACAATTCTGGCAGAAAAGGTCGTAAAATTGAGCATGAGTCACTTAACCACCAGTCTCATCAATGGAAATTCTGGACCCAACAGTGGCATTTGGGTCCAGAACGGCCTGTACTGAAGAATGGCCTCTACTGATCCTACTTAGGAGTAGTTATTTTCATTTATGCAGAAGCAGGAAGTCTGGAACTCTCGTCTAGAAGACAAAAGATGCTTGGACACCATTTCATCCTCCATCTCATTTTCTTTGGGTCCTGCGAGAGATTAAATCCCACGGGCGCAGATTCAGCAGCTGAAAGGAAAAACGACCGAGGAATCAAATATGCATCTTTGGGATATATATTATTTTTCCAAGAGACAGGTTTCGAAAAAGGGTGAAGGTGGTGAGACTTGGGAGATAGAAAATGTCCAGCGGAGGTTTACAGCTTCAGCCTGATTAAAAGCCTGCACTTACCTTGCTGCAAAATCCAGAGTCATGATGTCTTCAGATCAAAGTGGGTTCTCCCCCCCCCTCTCATATTCTTCCACTGGGGGGGAGGGGCAGGAAACCATCTTGGCATCTGTTCTAGGCCATAATGAAGACAGATGGTTTACCTGGCATTCTCTCCTTCCTGCCTTCTGTCTACGGACAAGCAGATCATGAGCAAGGAGGGGGCATGGAGGCAGGTCACTTACACACACCGAACACACAGAGACAGTTTGATCTCCCCTGGGAGGGTGCCCTGAAGGGGACAGAAATGGAGAAGAAAACAGGAGGCAGAAAAGCAGAAGCTTGTGCCAAAAAGAGACGTCATTATGAACGGTAGTGTAAGATGGAGACCGCTTCTTTTTAAGTCACCTGCCTGCTGTTTAGCCAGGAATCTGCTCTCTGTATTTAGGAGCACCAAGGAGCCACTTTCAAGAGTGTGTGCACCTTTTATTACATTAGAAAGGAAAATGTCCTTTCCCACTTAGGTTTTTCTCAGTGCAAGTCTAACAGCTTGAAAAGAAGGGGCCTCGTGAAGGTAAAAATACAGAAATAGCCATTAAAGCAGACCAAAGGATCTTTGGACATTCGACTGGCCCCAGAGAGCGTAAAAGTAGCTCTCTCACAACTGGCTTTGAGAGGATTATTGCCTTCAGAGCTGGAACATATTCCTCATCACTAGAAATCATTGGAGAAAATACCGTTTTTTGGGGGGAGGGAAATGAACCCTGGAGTGACCTTAAATTTCAAACGTAGGAAACTTTCTTCTTTTCTCCCCCTTTGTTCCCATTGTAAGTTATTTTGGTGAGTCAAGCCTTGCCTCATCATAATAACAGTATAATGGGTTGGAAGGGACCTTGAAAGTGTTCTCGTCCCACCCCCTGCTCAAGCAGGAGACCTTATCATTTCAGACAACAGGTTGTCCAATCTCTTCTTAAAAATCATCATTCACTTGATGGGTTTCAGATTTCCTGCCCACTGAATTTTTTTTTTCCTGCCTGGACCTTGAGAGAAACCCCCTGAGACAGGAACACACAATCCAGGGTTACTCCTTAAGTTTAGATCCGGTCCTTCATCTTCCCTGCCAGCCATTCTTTCTGTGAGCCAATGCAGAGGATGGTGGATATTATTTTGAAAAGCGTGATTCCATGCTCTGCGGGTTTGCTATCATTTTAAACTGGTGAAAATATTGGGAGTTTTGGCAGCGTGTTATGGACACTGGCACCAAATGGCTATCTTGAGCTTCATTTTTATCTTCTCAAAATTCTTTTGTGGATCCAAGCAATCTTAAAATGAAGGTAATGCTAGAGCAGTGGTTTTTTTTAATAAAAAAAACAAGTTTTAAATTTCTAATTAAAAAAGTAATAAGGGGAACGGAGGGTGTGGGGAGAGTCTGGTAGACACCAAGAAAGGATTAACAAACTAATTGATGCCACTGGGCCCTTCCTAAGAAAAAATCAGCTATAAACTAAAAAGTAAAATATTTCATTCCACAAAGAATGAAAATGGGTCTTAATAAAAAGTCTGCTGATTTGTTAAGGATTCTAGATTCTTTCTTTAATCTCTTCCCTGAATTTGGTCAGGTTTTTTTTTTAGTCTGGAGAATCCTGTCTCAAATTCAGCAATAATGATGGACAAAGCTGGGAATAATATAGCCATTGTACACCAGCTGATTAACCACAATACTGTGGGTTTCTGGTAGGTTCTTTCACCACTGCCCCAAATCTCAGATTTACTCCTTAACATCCCCAGAAAAACCGTGAAAGAGCTGCTTGTGAAACAATCCAGAATCACTGCAGCAAATTAACTCAACCTTCCTTATCCTGGTGTTGGATTTTAGCTGCCGGAGTCTTCAGACAGTTAATCCAACCTCTGTCAGGCTTATTGGCAGCTGCCTAAAAGGGAGTCCTTTCCATGCATGTTCACAGTTTTTTTAAAAGCAAGATTTATTGAAAGGAATGGCACGGGGTTACAAGAATTTGAAGAGCTGAACTATTTCTCATTAGAACTAGTCTGTCCCCATATATGTTATTGCAAGACTTTATGTTTCTCTTTCTGGATGGACTGGCAAGGACTTTTCACCAAACTGGCAGTGATTGTTTCTATAACTGTCTCCTGGATTTTTTATCAGTCTTACATCCCTGGTAATTCCAGGAAGGAGGCTGATCATCTTGATCAATTATTCCTTAAAGCTTTCCAATTTGATAAGTTTTCCTTTCCCCCCCTACTCAGGCAAAAACTGAGTGAAATCAGCTGCATAGAGAGCAGAGTACAATGAATGTTTTTGCATTAGGACTCGGCACCTAAATCTAATATAAGATATTTGATTTGAGTTCTTTGGATTAGTAAGGAGAGATTAGCTGTGAAGGAGACCAGATTGTTATTCAGCATTATTAATGATGTTGTATATTCTTAGATTTTCCCCAAACTAGAAAACTAATACATTTTGCTTATTGGAGGGAAGGTGGGGAGGGGGGAGAAGCACAGAGTAATCTAACAAATATATAAATTCTTTGAAGTATTTAATATGTGTTAAGAAGACAGCATGATAAATTCAATATTGAAAAGCAATATCAGGTTTACAATTATTTGCCATTTATCATCGTTGATTGCGCAGACAGTATCTTATTGAGAAGGATAAAGCGATTCATAAAGAGAGTTCTGGTTAGAGAAGAAAGAAAATAAAAACGGGGGAAGACAGATGCAATCTTTGCTGCCGTTTTCACCAACCATTTTTTGTCCTTCCAAGAAACAAACTGCGTCTGGATTTTGTGTGTGCCTCTGTAATTGCTTGTACTTTGATATTAGAGATATGATAACTTTATTAAGGATGGTCCCTGCACATTTTCTGAACAGTGCCCTGACAGCATATTTTTCTCCAAAGATCTGATTTTCCATTTTCAGAGGCTCCCAAATCTTTGCCTTCAAGAACTGATTTCTTTGAAGGTTACTTACAGTGAAGAAGGCAATCTCTCTCTCTCTCTCTCTCTCTCTCTCACTCTCTCTCTCTCTCTCTCTCTCTCTCTCTCTCTCTCTCTCTCTCTCACACACACACACACACACACACACACACACACCTGGACCTGGCAGAAGACAAGAAAATTCTGTTTCTAATTCATCTGTGATGTTTTTAGAAATGATTCTTGTTTAAAAAAGAGCTGGCTCATTGGTGCAACTGTGGTTGAAAGGGCATACGTGTTAAACCACTGCATACAAGGTTTTGTTAGTTTTCCAAATCATGCGAGCTGAATCTTTGTGGCTTGTAAAGGATGGCTTATTGCTTTATGTGATGCAAGAATAGAGTATACAGAATGGAAGGGATCTTGGGAGGTTTTCTAATCCAAGCCCTTGCTCAAGCTGGAGACCCTATATACCATTCTGTCCAGATTCTTCTTGAAAACCTCCAGTAATGGAGTCCACACAACTTCTAGAGGCAAGCTGTTCCATTGATTAATTGTTCTCACTGACAGGACATTTCTCCATAATTCTAGGTTGGCTCTCCTCCCTTTGATAGGTTTTATTCCTTCTTGTTCTGCCTTCAACTGCTTTGGAGAATAGGTTGACCCTCTCTTCTTTGTGAATGCCCCTCAAATATTGGAAGACTGCTATCATGTCACCCCTAGTCCTTCTCTTTGTTGGCCTAGAAACAATTCTATTCAATGAACTTCAATTGTTCACATCTTAGTCTAGGAAAATTTGGGGGAATCTGAACTGCATCTGCATGTAACCTATGTAGAACACACGCAAAGTGGGTGCATATGTCCCTATGTGGAACAGGCACATGTCAAACTGGTGTCCAAAACTGCCCAATCAAAGCCGTGCCCTCTTTTTAAGTGCTTCTAAAAAAGAAGAGGGCTTTGATTATGCAGTTGTGGCTGCCACTTGACTTTTTTTGACACGTACACACCTTGTTTTCCCCTGGGTTGCATTGTAGAATTTGCCAGGAGATTGTACTTGGCACTTATAACATACTTCTTAAGCCCAATGATAGATTTCCTTCCCTGGAAATGTTCCATGAAGCTTCCTCAGTAATAAGTGTGCTTAGAATTAGGGCCAAACCATGTTAAGCCACAATGGGTTGTGTTTGTGTTTCCCTGAACTTAGCCAACTGAAGTCTATTTAACAAATGAATAACAAGCTACAATCCAGCCTAAGATGTGAACCCTGACAGGGTTTTCATGGAATAATTTAGCTTATTTAGCAAACTGCCATTTAGATCAACTGTGGGAAAAGATGCAACCCAGCTGGTAGATTTCATGTTTTTCCTCCATGAGCAGAAATGACTGCAAAAGGTTCCAGGAAGGAAGGATTAAGCTTTGCTGCACTTAGCCTAAGACCCTGTTCCTCTTCTCAGCAAAAATAACCATCCTGATTTCCCAGAAGTATTACAATGTGCCTGCTAAAGGGGAGAAATTTTCTTCTTTGGGTCTTTTTCTGGAGCAAATATTGATTGCTGATCAGTAGATTATTGAAGCCTTAATTTTAAATGCTGTGGTACAGTAAATGCCAAACGGGTGCATAGAGATTTTGTGATCCAGGGCTTAAACAATGGCTGTGTTTGCAAGAAATGCTTCAAGGGGTTGCAGAAAAAACTAATCCCTGCAATTGCACAAACTGCTCAGCTGGTAGTTAAACTTGGTTCGTTGTGTTGTGCATTGCAGGTTGAGCAAACTCCCGCTCATCTGATTAATTTAGGATTCACTACATTGTGCAAACTATAACAAATCAGGTTAAATGCATTATGTGAACAGGACCTCTAGTCAACACGACCGGGTCATTTGAGACAGCCATGGCTAGTTGATCTTAGGTGTACCTTCCCAGCTTTATTGTATGGCTGCTGCATAACCACAATTTTTGGCTCCTTCTTGAAATGTTCTGCTTGGCAAAGAAGCTGGATAAGGGAAGAAAAAACAACACAAAAAAACAAAGGTGCTACCCCTAAGAAAATAGAAAACCTAAGCACCAATCCATATTAGCGTACAGGGAGTCGTCAACTTAATGACTGTTCATTTAGTGACTTATGTCACTAAACCGTTCATTTAGTGATTTATGACCATTTTTCATACAACCATTGCTGCATCCCCATGGTCCTGTGGTCAAAATTCCGATGCTCGGCAACTGGTTCATATTTATGACGGTCACAGTGTCCCGGGGTCACGTGATCCCCTTTTGTGATCTGACAAGCAAAGTCAAATGGGAAAGCCAGATCCATTTAGCAACCATGTTATTAATTTAGCAATTGCAGTGATTCATTTAACAACTGTGGTAAGAAAGTCTGTAAAATAGGGCAAAACTCACTTAATTGTCTTGCTTAGCAGCATAAATTTTGGGCTCAATTGTTGTCATAAGTCGAGGTCTACCTGTATTATTACAAGCTTTTAAATTCTCCAGAAGTCTTAAAACCTGTTAAAGCATGTAGAGAAACAAGAAATAGGAAAGTCACTCTCCTCAAATCCTGCCTCCCTCGCTTCTCATGATGAGGCTCTCCCGAGGTTAGAGCATCTGCAGAAATGTCTCCCAACTATTAAATCTTATTGGTGGGCTGTGAGCAAAGTCTTGTCTGAATGAGAGCTTAAGGTTGCACAGATTCAGAAAGATGCCCTTGAGATAACCTTGTCCTAACACTCAGCCAGTGCAAAATATTCCGGGTGGCTGTCTGTAAGCAACCCAGTAGCTGCATCATGCACCAGCTGAAGCCCCCCCTTCCCAAAGTGTAGCACAGTAGTTTCATATGGATGCAGCCAAGCAACGGGAGGCGTAGCAAAGTTGCTTTTTAAAAAGATATTTAAAGAAGTCTGAATTTCCTCTAGTTGAGCAAACAAAAGGGTCCTAAAAGCTAATAATGTATTGTGCAATTCCTTAAATTATGGCTACCCTAAAAAGGTGTGCGTCTTTAACAAGATGCTTTTTTTATTAAAAAAAATAGATTAATACCTTGCCCCAAGAGCTTGACATGGCAGAAGGTTCAGAAAATGGTGTTGGCAAACTCCGGGGACATCCCACTGGCTCGTGATAATGGAATATCTCCCTTGCTGTTTCATATCTCCCCAGGAAAAGCCTTGAGGAATTGGGGATGAAGTGTCATTGGGATGCAACCCTGTGTGTGCCCAGAGAATTCTTGTTGGTGGAGGGATTAAAAAAAGAAGATCTTTATCACCCATAGCAGGAAAGGTGAGGAAGATATAATGAGATCAGGGTTCTTTCAACCTAGCATGTTGTGGGCCATAATTTGAACCTACCGTGGTGGTTTAATCCACCATAAAGGTTAATTGGTCAGTGCCCTGATGATGCATTGATGAAGCACTGATGATGTTACCTAGTTGGGGCACGAAATGTCTGCAAGAAAACAACCAGGCTCAGAGAGCACCAAGGACACCACACTTCTCCTTCTCCTCTCTGCAAACCTCTCTCCCTTCTAGCACTGGTGATGTTACGTCCTCTGGTAATGAAATGTCTGCAAAAGAACAACCAAACTCCAAGAGCACAAGGGCCTCACAGTTCAATCTTGAGTTTCAGAAATTCTCTTCCATTGGTTTCATAACTTTTCCCCAGGAGTGGGAGAGCATTTTGATGTCAAAAACCTGTTCAGAGAAAGGCAAGGGCTAAGCTTTGCCATATGCAAAGCCTCACTCATTGCCCACGAGAGTCACTTCTCCTCTTGGCAAAAGCACTGAGCATGATTTCCCAGGAGGATAGAGAAGAAGAAGAAGAAGAAGAAGAAGAAGAAGAAGAAGAAGAAGAAGAAGAAGAAGAAGAAGAAGAAGAAGAAGAAGAAGAAGAAGAAGAAGAAGAAGAAGAAGAAGAAGAAGAAGGCTATTTGTCATGAAGAGGGCAGACCTTTGCTGCATTTTTAAGAGATCTTTTTCTTGAGTTTTCAAACCTTCTCTTAAACAGCTTGTTGTGGGCCACCTCTTTTTATACCTGCTTCCTTTTCTCCTTGTAGTAATTTTATTCCCTTGTATATTTTAAATTACTGTTTGTATATACTGCTCTATGTTTATTAGATAAAGGGCAAAACAAATATTTTTAATAAATAACGCTTTCCCCCCACAGTGCTCTTATTGTCAGGAATTGATTTTGCTTAGCTGAGATAATTGCTACCTATTTTTAAAGAAATACGCTACAAATGTTCTAAACGCATTAAGTAAAGAACAGCTTCTTTGCTTTATTCTCTTTCTACTTTTGGAACTGGTTGCAACTTTAAAAAAAGATGCAGGGGGAAAAAAGCAAAATCCCTCACCGCAAGTTTTCTTCTCATAGATCTACATTTTTTTTTAATATTCTAATGCAAATAACAAAAAAGCAATTAGGCTGGCTCTTGTTTATTCAATAAGCCATTGCTAAATTTCAATCAATATTCAATGGCTTTCCATCCTTGCTCTAATTTAATCAGCAGTCACTTATTTATTATTGATGTTACGAGTTAAGAAGTTTTGCATTTTTGTTTTCGAAGGAGAAGATCATTAAAAGTCTTCCACCAAACCCAGTGTCAAAAAACTTGCTTTAAACGTGGGACAAGGTAGAGGAACCACAACGGCCGAGGCAACCAGCAAATGATGGCCCCATCATTTGTGACCAATTTTACTGACGTGGACAATATAGCCAAATGAGATCATGCCACCAGTGGGCAGAAACCAGACAACCGTCTCTTGCTCCGCTGGCTTCCTGGACGCTTCGTACATCTACTAGACGTCAGATCTATAAAAGTGAATCCTGCACGGGTCGGATTGTGCCTCGCCTGCTTGTTTCGCACACTAACCTTGACAGAATTTGGGGATCCCCAAATGGGAGGGGGGGACTCTGAGTAGGTGGGGCTGCGGGCAAGAGGACGCAGCGGGGCTTGACCTCGGTCCAGATACCTGCGTTGTGTGTCAAGGATGGACCCGCTGCAGCCGGTGGGCATTTTCACTGCTTAGTGTGAACAAAAGCTCACACTTTTCCGGAGCCTGTCCGGAGCGCGGGGGGGGGGAGGTGGGAGAGAAAGAGGCAGTCGGGCAGAGAAGGGGGCAACGGGGTCCGCAGCCAGGGAGGCGGGAGGCAACGGCTGCTCCCTGCAGTCCAGAGAAGCAACGCGACCACCCCGCCCAGAAGAGGCACAAGGACTCCGGGGCTCCGTCTGCAGCCGGCTCCGAGCGCCAGACAGACCGTTCCTGGCGCTGCCAGCCCTCGGTGGGGCATTTCCCGGGGGCTCCCTTCTCCCCTGCCACAGAGCCAGCCCCGTGGGCCGCTTCCCCAAGCCGCCGCCCCCGGCCTCTCCCACGGGGGCTCCTAGGCCAGAGCGGAGACAACCCGGACGACCGCTAGGGGGCAGCCGGGCGGAGGCGGAGGGCAACGCGGGCGTCGGCTGCCTTCCCGGGGCCGCCCTGCGTGGGGTTGGCGGCCTTTGCCGCGCGTGGGAAGCACCGGCCCGGGGGGTGGTGGTCGGCCTCGGGGGGCTGCGGCTCGGCCGGGCTCCGGCGCCTCCTCTCCAAACTTCTGCTCCGCAGACCGGCGGAAGAGCTCGCCGCTCGCGCGACCGCCCGCCCCTCCGTCCTTGTCGCAGGACTGAATCATTTATCACCTGCAGTCTCCGGAACGGCCGAGGCCGCCGGCTGCAAGCGCGCCTCCGCGGGCCCCGCTCTGGCTGGCGGAAGGCGGCGGCGGCGGCGGCGCTCTGCAGACGCTCAGAGGCGCTTTTCCCGGAGGCGGGGGCGGTGCTGGGCCGGGCCGGCTCCCAGTCCCCGCCCGCCGGGCCGCCCCGTCCTGCTGGGAGGCGGGTTTAAGGCGCTCGTGCGGCTGCTGCAACTTTCCCAGCGAGCCGACCAGGCGCCGGGAAGGACCACCGAGCTCGCGCCGGCGGCCGCCAGGATCCTCTCCCGGCCTCGCCAGCGGCGGCGGCGGCGGCGGCGGCGGCTCCGGTCCCTCCTGCTGGCTCCGGCCCCGCGCCTCCCCTCCGCTGCCCTCGCCGGCTCCCACCAAGGTAAGCGCCAAGTCTCTGAGCGCGTGCAGAGTTCCGCTTCCTTGCGCGCGCGGGGAAGGCGCAACCCGCCCGGCCGAGCTTGAGGGTCTTTGAGGAAGGCGAGGCGGCAAAAAGGAGGGGAGAGGGTAGCCCTTCCCTTCCCAGCTGGGCTCATTTCGGGTGGAAAGTTCCTGGTCCCTGGTGAGGCTCTCTTCCGCGACGGTGCTGTCCTGCGCTGCCCTTGCCCTAGAGTGTCTCTCCCCGCCCCGAGCTGGCTGAATGGCGGCTCGCGGGAAGCCCAGAAGGGGCTGCCAGCCTCGCCATCACCCCGTGCCCGCTTTCCTTGCCAGAAAGCAGGAGAGGCTCCCCCGTTGAGTCCCGGGGAGGGGGGGCGTCTCCACGAGCAGGGAATCCCCGCTCCGGGTGGAGTCCGGACTGAACTGCCCCCCTCTCCCCAGTCCTGGCTAGGTCCTCTGCTGGGCTGACCTTCCCTCCCGCCTCCCTGCATTTGGAAAAGAAGCTCCCTTTATGAATCCCCCGAAAGAAGAAAAACCTTCCCGGTTGCTGCTGTTCAACTCGCGCCCTTGTTCAGGACTGCCCCCCCCCATGCATTTGGGGAGATTTCTCTCTTCCTCCGAAGTGCCTCTGACCGTGTGCAGAAAGCTGTTTGTTAAAGAACTTCTTTTCTCCTTCTGCCCCCCCCCCGCCAATTTCCCTGCGGTTCATCCCGGCAGCCCCGCGCGTGATAAATGCTTTTTTTGAGGTGGGGGGGCTTGGGGGGGGAGAGGGGGGACAATGCGGGTGCGCCGGCCTCTAGCAAGGAAGGCCGCGATGTGAACGGGGTGCGGGAGGAGAGGGAGATGGGGGGGTGTCTTTGCAAATGACAGCCTCGTTGCTCGCGGTTCTCCAAAGCACATTGTCGATCCTGTGCCTGTTTCTATCTGCAGAGTCTTTTCCTGATCGGGGGAAATTTGAGCTTTGGTTTTAATTGTTTTGCCCGCACGAAAGCAAACACAGGAATTAAAGGCTGGAACTTGGGGCTCTTAGCTAAGAGCCGCCCTGTTTAGTGACGGGGGACCCCCGGTTCTTCGGTGCCCCTAAATCCATGCTGCTTGACTCTTAAAGTTTGCTCTGGAACGATCTCGGAGGGTGCTGTGAGGGAGGAGAGCTGCAATCCCACCTACTCCTTCCTAGATGGGACCCACAGCGTGATCCTCCTCCAGGATCTGATGGGGCCGGTAGATGTCAGGGGGGAGAGGCTGTCCCTCAAATAATCGGACCCCAGAGCACGTAGGGCTTTGTCATCAGCACCCTGAAGGAGGCAAAGCTTTCCACCCCCCCAATACATTAGCATGCAAAATTACCCTAAAATGATTTAGTTGAGCAAAATCTCCAAGTCAGCATGGGTCAGCATCTTTGGGTCTCTGAAAGTAACTCCACTTCCTGAACAGTCACAATAATACGCCTGTTTTCCTTGCCTTTAACTGAGGAATTAATTGGGCGGCTTTATTTTCTTGTTTGCTACTTGCAAGCTACTACCTACTATACTTGCTGCTGAGGTTCCTCTAGTTAGTAGGCTGCTGTGCTGAGACTGAATTAAAAAAAACATTGTGTCATTCACACATCCTCAGGACTGTTTGAGACAGAGTCACGGCTACATGGTTACATCCACCAACCTGTTGTACTTTTAATGAAATTTTAATTTGCCTGCCTCTGTAGAGGTACTTGGGTGAACTTTAGCTGGACTAATAATGATAGTGAAGGCTGAGAGAAGGTTATCCCAAGTTCAGGTGTCCTCTTGGGAAAATGTCATTCCTCTGAAAATATATAAGTGCTAGCAGACAAAAAACGGTGCTGTATGAAGCTTCCTCGTAAGCTGGAAGGATGCATGTTGAATACTACTTGCCTGCTGTATAGGTGGATGGTAACGTTAGGAAATAATATATGGCATTTAGAGGGCTATTCAGATTAAGTCTCAGAACTTCTGCTGGTGATAGTGTGTCCCTTTATTGTTAATACCTGGGAAAGTTTGTTTGCTTTCTGTTGCTTATTTGGGGATGCATTTTGTAAAAGGAAAATTGAAAGTAATTGCATTTTCTTGATTTTCAGAAATGAATAATGTGTTGTTTCATGGTTGCCCCAAGAAAAATTAAATTCAAGCCGAACAACTTCCTGTTAATTTAAATTAGCAAAGAGATTTTTAAAATTTAATTTTAGGTCCAAAAGTTGAAGACAAATGACACTCTCTGGCTTTCCTTCCATATCTCATGCTTTTAGCTTAAAAAATGTTTTATGCCCTCTTTTTCTTTTTTTTCTTTTTAAAAAGTCCCCTTAGAATAATTTTGCTTTATAAATGTATTTTGCATTATGCTTTAAGCTGTCATTATTGTTCTGTGTCTTAAAGCCAACATGCTACTCAGCAAAATTATGATTTCTTGAAATGAGGCACTTTTTAAAGGAAGTGAATAGAGCTTTTAAAAGCAGGTTGTACTGACTGTTTTTCCCCATGAAAAGGTTAAAAGAACCCTCCTCTAAATGTTTGAAATGTTTTCTGCATTATTACAAAGTCTACGTCTGGCAGTTGTTTCTTGAATATCATTTCACAGGTTCCTTAGTTGCTTTGAAACTTTCAACAAGCTGCAAAGGCAGGCAGAGGCAGCTATGGAAAACATGGTCAAATTCCCAGAGATCATTCATTTTATGAAGCTGAGCCAGATCACATAATAAAAGATGAATTGTATCACTGTTATTTTGACTAAAACACCAGAGCTTTGAATAGGGAGGAATAAGAAATAAAGCAGGAATCTCAGGTTGCCTTAAAAATTGCATCTCATTATCCAGCCTTCCCTGGTGGAAACAAAAGGGTGGGGCAGCTATGATAAATACTTATTTAACTTTATTTGGCCAAATGTTTTAAACATAACAAGGAATTTGTCTCTGGTACAGAAATACTCCGTGTACATGTAAAGCAACAGAGAGAATAATAATACCAAGACAAAGGGGAAGTAAAGAAGACAATAAGGATAAATAATAATACTACAGCCATATTACATGACTACAGTACATAGACATTAGACAGTATTGTGAGAATTAGGTATTCAGCCGAACGATGGCACGAGGGAAAAAACTCTCCCTGTGTTGTCTTGGCATGCAAGGCCCTTTAGCAGGGGTCTCCAACCACTGGTCCGTGGACCGGCACCAGTCCCTGGCATGTCAAAAATTGGGCTGCACAAACAAGCGAAACCTCATCTGTGGGATGCAGGCAGCACACAAAACCACATCCCTTCTGGCCTGCAGAAAAACCTTTCTCCACGGAACCGGTCCCTGGTACCCCAAAAGTTGGGAGCCGCTGCCCTATAGCGCCATCCAGAGGGAAAGAGTTGAAACAGTTTATGCCCAGGATGTGAGGGGTCTGCAGACAGCTTCTGCAATATAGTATATAGGTCTTCTGTGGAAGGCAGGCTGGTTACACTTATTCTTTCTGCAGTCTTAACTATCTGTTGGAGCATGAAGAAGTCATACAGAGCTTGGTGGTCAGTTTAACCCCGCTCTGAAGAAATGTGGAGGACTTTTTGGGTGCCCATGATTCTTTCTGCCAGCTTTCCAAACATAGATTTTTCAAGTCCATTCTTGCACTTGAAGAAATTAGGGAGACTGCATCTAGTTAGTTGCTTGGATGGCTCACTGTCAGGAAACCCCAGGACGGCAGGCTAAATTGATAAATCTAAAAGCACCCAGGAAAAAAGGCATGGGCAAACTATCTCTGGTCTGTTGCCAAGATCAGCATATGGATGTGTCCGTAGAGCTTCTAGGAACCAAACTTAGCTGGAAAAAAAAAATATTTTTTTTCCTTTCAAAAGCAGCCTTCTCATCAATTGCAGATGAGACTGTATTCCTGTGTATGCAATGAGGCTTCTCTACAGTCACATTGAAAGCATTTAAAGAAGGCAGCATTTTAAAAAGAGCTGCTTAGTTGTGCCAATCCAGCCATTGGTTGCACTGCAGTTTACGGCTTAGCGTCATGGGCAAAACCCTTGTGGCCTAATGTAAAAATGATGGTTAAGGAAGCCATGGGTTAGCATGATGCACAAAGAGCTAATTGTTATGCTGAATTTGCATGGGAGGGACATTTCTGCTTTGTCGGCAAAGCCCCTTCCGCAATTCCCTTGTTCCCACCTTTCCTGAGTTTCAGACTGGAATTCTAGAGAGGCGTTTGTCCAAAATGGTCTTTTTGAGTAGAGCATGTCTGTTAAGTGGTACGCTGGTTATGTGAGTTTTGCCTCATTTTATGACTTTTCTTGCCTCAGTTGGTCACAAAAGGGCATCACGTGACCCTGGGGCACTGTAACCATCATAAATATGAAAAAGTTGCCAAGCGTCTGAATTTGGTTCCCGTGATCATGTGGGGATTCTGCAAAAGGGTAACTCTGAAAAACAGCCACTGTTGTAAGTTGAGGACTATCTGTACCGTACGGAGTAGTAGCATTGTGCCAGATGTGCCAGAGACCCAGTGGTTTTGTATCTCCAAGGAGAGAAAAGACCAACCGATTCTCAAACTCTCATAAGAGTTATAAGAATTTGTGCTTCGGAGGCAACTTTGGATGTCTCTGTTCCGGAAGAAATTCTGAATTTAGATGAAGGGAATCCCTAGCTCGTTCTTTGATGTAATACACTCACCCTGGCTTGGCATCTGAGATAGCACCCAATTGCACCCTCATTATCCTACAATTACTGGACACGGCAACTGCTCCTGTTCTCGGCTCATCCAGGAATTTCGGGGAGGGCAGATATCCTTTCCCTGCCCCTGGAGTGGCATTTGGCATCCTTTATCCCAGTTGGTTTCCCGGGGCCCCTGCGAGGATCTTCAAGCTTCTGCACAAGCAGGACAAGAAGCTTCCACATAGGAGTTTCCAGCTCATTTGTTGGAGGAATACGTATTTTTACAATATCGAGAGCATCTTTTCCGGGAAAATGATTGAAGTTGGTCCCTATTTATTTAGATACCTTCCTTTCCCCCAGGTGACCTCTGCCTTCTTGGCCATCTGGATACATGTCCACCAGATTGGAGCTTGAAGCATGCTTGTAGGGGCCATCCCAGGATGCCAACATTCTTCAACATGCATTGGGAGGGAGTGTCCGTGGGGCTATCGCAGTGCCATGCTAGCACAAAACACTGCCCAAGTCACTTTGTTGGTGACTTCCTGTATGGCTGCGGTGTTCTCCCAAATATTCGCTTATCGTGCAAGCCACACGCCCAGAAGATTGATTTACATTTCAAATTTTATTAGGCTTCGTGTTTCCTTTTGCTGAGCCCGCATGATTTTCAGATGGATTTTAATAACTTTATTTTTTTAAAAAAGGCTAGAACAACAGCAGGAAACTTTAGAATTTGTAATAAATTTTCAAAGGTGCAGTTGGTAAGCAAAAGTTTGCGAGGGAGATGGGTTTGGGAATGCTGTTTCCCTTCCTTCCTTCCTTCCTTCCTTCCTTCCTTCCTTCCTTCCTTCCTTCCTTCCTTCCTTCCTTTCTTCCTCTCTCCTTTTCCTCCTCCTCCTTGTTCTTCTCTTTCTCCCTTCTCCTTCTTCCTCTCATCCTTCTTTCTCCTCTTTTCTTCCTTCTCCTCTTTCTCTTCCTTCTCCTCCTTCCTTGCCTCCTCCTCCTCCTCCTCTTCCTCCTCCTCCTCCTCCTCCTCCTCCTCCTCCTCCTCCTCCTTTTAATCCTCTCACCCTAGCCCTCCCCTTATTTTGGGCTGTTCCTTTGGCCCCTTCCCCATTGGATGCCACAGTTATGCCCCTGAGCAGCTTTGCTGTGTTCCTTTCATCTCCTGTTTGTGCCTTTTAAAACCTTCGGCCCCTCTTCCCATGCTGCGAGTCGGAGTGGCTTCACCCACCCTGCCAAGCTGTAAATCATGACTTGTTAATCACAGTGGCTGTGTTCGTACAATAGTCTAAGCCAGAATCAGAAAAACCACATTATAGCAATTTACCGCAATGGGTGAACCCAGCCAGGGGCTATTTTAAATGCTTTTAAATCTTCCTTTCTTATTGGAGTTGTTTGCAGCCGGGTCTTCAGAATCTAATTTTGTGAGTCTCCCAGCCTTCTCACTTTCTTTCCATAAGCGTTCCTAGATTTGGTGTTTTGCTCCTCCCCCCCCCCCCGTGCTTTTTTGAAAAGGCCTTTCCTTAAATCCAGCACTCAAGTCCAGCACGGCTCCCTTTTTGCCTCTTTTCCTCAGAGGGGTCCTCAGGGTGTGGTCAAAAAAGTCAGGATGGTGGCCATCAGAGTGGGATCAAAGCTCCACCTGATTCCAGGATGCCCTGGATATAAAATTGGGTGACTATAAAAATGGCTTAATAAACGAACTGTACCCAAGATTCAGTTGCACTGCCATCTTGACTTTTTTTGACCACACCCTGGGATGACCCCTGCCTGCCTACTGCAGGTATAAAGATCTCATGAATTTGTACAATTGGAAAAGGTCTTCCTTTGGGTTTGAGGAAAGTTTGATTCCAAAGGGCTCCTTAAGCACTCTTTGCAGGCCCAAGCACCATTTCCAATCATATTAAATGAGCTGTCTGGGTGCATTAAAAAGCAAAATTGTCTCTTTGACATCCGTAGCTGGACGTTTTCCGCTAAGGGCAAAACTCTAAATGCTGTTAGACAAAGACAGAATCTGTGGAGGTAAGCAAGAGTTGCACCTCTCTTTTGAAAGAGATATTTTAATCTGCTGCCTCCAGCTAGCTCACCCCATCCTCAGATTAAAACAATGTGGTAGCATTTTAGCAATAGATACGGTGTTAATTAGTCCTTTGATTGCCTTTGCTTTAAATTCAAAAGATAGACAGAACTGCCCATATTTAAAAACCATGTGGGCAATTAGTCTGGAATAAATTGCAGTCTCTCTGTGTAGGAGACAAGGTTAATTTTTTTGCTTGAGAAGGGCGGTGAGCCAACCCGGGTCTTTCTGGATTTCTAACAGAAAACAAATGGAAAAGTCCATGTCCACTTTCTGCTGTTTTGGTAACTTATCAGGAAGATACCGAAACTTAACTTGCCCTGGCGGGAGGTAGAGGCCTGGCCTTCACTTGGTATCATGATATTCATTAGGGCAGGGATGTCCAGCCTTGGCAACTTTAAGACTTGTGGACTTCAACTCCCAGAATTCTAGATGGTTTTGGTGTTCAGCAGAGAAGGTGACAATTGGCGTTGCTCATTCCTTTATTTTTTGGTCCACCTGGACATTCCAATCCAGGAAAGATCCCCAGGAATCTTTCTTGATAGATGAGAGGTTTGTCACAAAATTTCCCAAGTTCTTCATCAGATAATGCCAGAAAAATAGAGGACTTAGTAGAGAACTTCTGTGAACGCTACCGCTGTTGTTTGTAAACCATGGCTTAGGACAGATTTCAAAGCACAAAAACCCACAGTTATATTTATACTCCCCCAAAAACTTTTAGGACAGCCCCCGGAGTCTCTTCTGAAGATATCACCGTCTTGTGACTTCTAGTGTAACAAGGAGGAAAGCTATTAAATGCGGCGATGATAATTATATTAATCACATTAAATGGAGGTAATTTAATTTTAACGATAGTGAAATGTAAATTACATGGAATCAAATGTAATGTTTAGCCTGGTTCCACTCATTTACTTGTTCTTGTCATCAACCTCTTTGGCATGTACTCCTGCTTCTTCCTCAGTGCAGTCCTTGATGGCCAAATCCCAAAAAGAGAGAAAGAGAGAGAGAGAGAGAGAAAGAGAAAATTACACAAGTCTTAAAGTTGCCAAGGTTGAGGATCCCTGATTTAGATGATTGTAGTAGAGTAGCACAGAGATACCAATAGGTTTAACCATCTAGTGGTATCTATGACAACTTGCCACAGCCAAATCACCGCGGCCAACTCAGGGCAGCCAACTTGCTGCGGGATAAGAGTTACACTAATATGGAAGAAACGGTGGAATAGAATCATTAAAGGATGCCAAAGGAGGGACAAAATGAAATAGAGTAGAGTAGAGTAGAGTAGAATAGAGTAGAGTAGAGTAGAGTAGAACAGAACAGAACAGAACAGAATAGAGCTGGAAGGGACCTTAGAGGTCTTCTAGTCTAGCCCCCTGCTTGAGCAGGAGAACTTATACCATTTCAGACAAGTGACTGTCCAGTCTCTTCTTAAAAACCTCCAGTGATGGAGCCCCCATGATTTCTGGAGTCAGGCTGTTCCACTGGTTGATTGTCCTCGCTGTCAGGAAGTTTTTCCTTAATTCCAGATAGCTTCTCTCCATGATCAGTTTCCAACTCTGGAAAAAGTGGAAGGAAGAGCAACAAAGATGATTAGGAAACTGAAGGCTAAAACATATGAAGAACATTTTCCAGGAATTGGGTATGTCTAGTCTAGAAAAAAGAAGGACTAGGGGATGACGTGATAGCAGTGTTCCAATATTTGAGGGGCTGCCACAAAGAAGCGGGGGGGGGGGTTTCAATCTGTTCTCCAAGGCACCAGAAGGCAAGACAAGAAATGTTGGATGGAAACTAACCAAGGAGAGAAGCAACCTAGAACTAAGGAGGAATTTTCTGACAGAACAATTCCCTTCAGAAGTTGTGGATGCTCCAACACTGGAGGCTTAAAAAAAAAAAAAAAAAAAAGCTGGACAGCCATTTGTCTGAAATAGTATGGGGTCTCCTGCCTGAACATGGGGTTGGACTATAAGATCTCCAAAATCCCTTCTAATTCTGTTATTCTGTTATGATTGGGTTGATTTGGTTTAGGCTTTGTAGGATGTAGAGTATTATGGTCTATAAATTTTAATGCTGTGACTTGTATACAAATCCAAGCAATGGTTATTTGCTAAACAAATGGTAGCGAAACTATGGTTTAGTATGATGTAGTTACTATATTTATGTAGGATTCTGTATCTTCAGTTACGGAATATTTCTGATGAGTTTCTTACAGCTTTCTAGAGTTCTTTGGTATTTTATCCTGCTGAACATTGTTTGAAAACTTAGCTGGGTGTAAACAGTTCTTTGTTAGCTAGATAATGATTATATTGTTATAAATGAGTTCCTTAGTTTATTTTCTCAGCTACAGTACTTTTTATTGAATCCAATCTATTTTTATCTGTAATTTAATTCAAATATTGTATGAACGTTGCTGATGGCAAGGAGTGCTAGTTGAATAGGTTTGCTCTGTTCTCAGATTTTTTAAAATGTTGATTTCTTTCCTATTCCTGTAGAAATTTGAAAATTCAATTTATAAAAGTAATCATGTAAAATCCTCATCCATGGCCTGGCTGAGTCAGAAAGTTCTCTGGGAGGCTAACCGTGTTAGTTGCTGTCCTCCCGCTTCTTCTCTTAAGTTTATTGCTTTGAGTCTCTTTCCTAAAGAAGAATTCAGGAATATTGAAAGCTCATAGCCATTTTCTCTGATTCTACAGGTAGTCCTCGACTTACAACCACAATTGAGCCCAATATTTTTGTTGCTAAACGAAACATTTGTTAAGTAAGTTTTGAACCATTTTTTGACTGTTCTTGTCACAGTTGCTAAATGAATCACTGCAATTGCTAAATTAGTCACATGGTTGTTTAAGTGAACCTGGCTTCCCCGTTGACTTTGCTGGTCAGAAGGTCACGAAAAGGGATCACATGACCCCAGGACACTGCGACGGTCATGGATATGAACCCGTTGCCAAGCATCTGAATTTTGATCATGTGACCCTGGAGACGTTCCAACGGTCATAAGTGTGGGTTTTGGACTACAGTGGGTCCTCGATTTATGACCACAGTTGGGACCAGCATTTCTGTTGCTAAGCAAGGCAATTGTTACCACATTTTTGCCACAGTTGTTAAGTGAATCACTGCAGTTGTTAAGCGAACATCATATGGTCATTAAATAAATATGGCTTCCCCCATTGACTTGCGTGTTGGAAGTGGGAAAGTCATTGATGAAGTTCCAAATGAGGATCAGGTGATGCCAGGACGCCGATACAGCCTGGTCACCAAGCGCCCAAACTTTGGTCACGTGACTTTAGGAGTGCTGCGATGGTCATAAGTGTGAAGGCTCCTCAGAAGTCGCTCTTTTCAGTGTCAAAGAGTACCTGCATATACACCAAACTCTCCAATGCTTCAGCCTGGATAGATCAATGTCCCTTTTGTTTCCTGTTTTGATTTCTTTTAAAAAGTCAATCGCTCTTTGTGCTGTTCACGAAAAAAGAATTTTTGAGTCTCAGATATCAAAAACTGTCTACGGAGATTCTCAGTCATCCTGGTCAGAGCTGAAGAAGCTTCTTGGATGAGAAGCGAAACATCTTCAAAGAAAACAAGGAAGTCCACTTGCCTCCTGAAAAAACACCTTTGGGACAGATATCAAAAACCAGACCAAGCAAACTTTTCACTTATCTGTAGTGTTTATATTCTGAAAGATGACCTATACATATTTTAAATAAGCAGCATGGCTGTAGAAAGCTGCTTGGGGATCCATTGAGTGGATGTCCGAACCAGCTTAAATGTACAGTAGTTTTCCAAGTTTGTGTCTCCAAGCAATAGCTGTCCTTAGGTAGGATTTCAAGAATAAAAGAAATGCTGGATTAATACTTCCACATTCTTACCCTGTGCCTGGTGATCTCGTTCATCCTGTGCAGGAAAAAACTGGGCTGTTTTGCATAGTGATTTGATCTCCTTCCCCAACCCTTATTGAAGCAATTCCTGATTTGGCGTGATGGAAGACACACACAATTGTTGCAAAGAGAAGAAAAGACATTTCTGCTCCCCTCGCCTTGCCAGCCTTCAGCCCCCTACAAAGCCATTTGTACCACACATACAATTGTCTCTGCTTTGTAATAGCTTGAGCCGAGAAGCAAGAATTCTTGCCAGCATGAAAATAGACTGCTTATAGCCTTTGGAGCCATTTAAAGGGAAACATCAGCTTTGCGGCAATGTCCAGGAAATCATTGCAGAATTCAGAAATAAAGAAACACACTCGCCCAAACCTGCTGATGTCCTGAGTTCAGAAAGAGGCTCAGAGCATGGCTGAGATTGCTCAGCATGGCCTAAGGCAATCAGGTAGAAGAAGCCATCATCTCAGTGGGCAAGAGTTGGGGCTGATGTTTAAACCATGTTAGTAGGTTACAGTCACAGGTGGGATGATGGGGAGCTTCAGACATGCAAGCCATGCCTTATTGATTGCAAAGATAGTTAGCGCAGAGGACTTTGCAGAAGTCTGTGAGAATTAGAGACATGGGATAAGAAGATTTCTTCATCATTGCCTTTAAAAGACCGAGTTTCTCAACCTTGGCAACTTGAAGGTGTATGGACTTCAACTCCCAGAATTCTTCAGCCAGCAAGGATATCTTTCTAAATTAGCGTTCCTCAGTCCTGACAACTTGAAGATTGTGGACTTCAACTCCCAGAATTCTTTGGCCAGCAAGTCTTCTTAAATTAGTGTTTTCCAACCTTGGCACCTTGAAAGTATGTGGACTTCATCTCCCAGGGATCTCCAGCCAACCATGAAACAAACGTCCTCTTTCAGCCAAGACTCAAATATCAATCATATTTGTTGGCATTTGCGCAATGCTTTGCTTAATTAGAGCCATGAATCCTATCTCTCTCCGTGTTTGAAGTGGGCATAGAAAAATTGGAGCTCGCCTTTGGGCGGGGCTGTAAAAATCGCAGGGCTCTTTGGGAAGGCATTGCCTGTGGCTCTTGAATGGCCATTTATTCAGGGCAGTATCTACAGTGTGTCATTGGAGTGAATGGCAATATGGGGCTAGGAATTTGCAGGCCTGCATTGTATTTATCTGGCCAAGCACAATGGAGGATGTTTTTGTAAAGAGGGGTGGAAATGGAGTGTCTCAAGCGTAAGTCTTCCCTGTGCAGGCTGGAGTGACTTTTGTGTAACACACAACAGCCACGACAAATGGAGACTTGTATGTCGCCTCTGACAAATCTGAATCCTGCATCTTCTATAAATTATGCTAAATTTGCCCAGCTTCTTTTCTGTGACACGCTATAATTTGTGTATTCTTGTTCTAAAGCGATGGCTGCAAAGAATATGCTTGACGGTAAAAAAGCAGATGAGAAACTCATTTTTCCCCATACTTGGCAAAATGCATACAATTAGAAATGATGCAATTTGCAGAATTGATATGTACGGCAGGCTGAAGCTTCTGTGGGTGACAAGTTTACATTTTCTGAGCTCTTCCCTTTATATTCTTTGCAAATCCACATGGGTGGATGAAATTGCCTGCAAAGGTCCCAGTTCATATAACTCTAAGCTCTTCTGGATCAGTTCTGGAACAGTTCCAGGAACTGGGTATCTCTAGTCTCACAAAGATTTAATTTTGATCATGTGACCACGGAGATGCTGCAATGGTCGTAGGTGTGAAAAACGGTCATAAATCTCTTTTTTTCAGTATCGTTGTAACTTCAAATGGTCACTAAATGAATTGTAAGTCAAGGATTGCCTGTATTTGGCTAAGTATCACGATCACCAACTGTATAAATCCACACAAGTCATTTTTCTTAGGCCAAAGAGTTAAAGAAGACATCTGGATTTGCAGATGCTCTCCTTAAATATGACCCCCCTCTCCTCGCCTGGAATCTCCCAAACTTATGGGGTCAGAAATCAAAGCCACCTAATTACTGTGCCTGAATCCGGTTTGAAAGATACCAGTTAAGGAGAGATTATTAGCAACCAGCTTGAGAAGTGTCAGGGAGCTGCCTTGCTAGAGGAGAAAACCTGCACGTCTCTTGAAACCCGGGTTGTTCTTTGCGAGAGCTAAATGAGATCACCAGAGAAATGAACTTGCCATGTAAAAACTAATTTGTACATTAGCTCTGAATATTCTGAGTGATGAAAAATACATTATTTGGGCTTATTAAGGTATCTCACTCTTTTATTCTTCTTAAATGAAGGGCTCTTGCTTTTGATGCTTGAAATTGGAGGGGACAATTATTTAATTATTAAATCTATCTATCTATCTATCTATCTATCTATCTATCTATCTATCTATCTCTATCATTTATCAATCCTGTCTGTCTGTCTGTCTGTCTGTCTGTCTGTCTGTCTGTCTGTCTGTCTATCTATCTATCTATCTATCTATCTATCTATCTATCTATCTATCTATCTATCTATCTCTGTCATCTATCTAATGTCTACCTAGCACCCATCTATCATCTATTTATCATCCATCCGTCTGTCTGTCTGTCTATCTATATCTCTCCCTCTGCTTTTGTCTTGCTCACAGGCTGTGCAAAGCCCTTCCTCCATCTTGGGAAGGGTTTAGATGTGACCCTTCAGTCAGGCCTTTTGATGTTAGTAATTTTAATGTCAACCCTAGTCCTTCTCTTCATTAGACTGGACATGAGCCCTCGTGGCACAGTAGTTATAATGCAGTACTGCAGGCTACTTCTGCTGACTGCTGGCTGGTAGCAGCTTGGCAGTTTGAGTCTCACCAACTCAAGGTTGACTCAGCCTTCCATCCTTCCAAGGTCAGTAAAATGAGGACCCAGATTGTGGGGGCAATGTGCTGACTCTGTAACCTGCTTAGAGAGGGCTGTAAAGCACTGTGAAGTGGTATATAAGTCTAAGTGCTATTGCTATACCCAATTCTATAACTGTTCATTGTACAGTTTAGCCTCCAGACCCCTTACCATCTTTGTTGCTCTTCTCTGCATTCTGCAGAATCTCAACATCCTCTCAACAGTTTAGCCTCCAGACCCCTTACCATCTTTCTGAACCTGTTTTGGGAGCCGTGAAATCCTGGTCCATCGACATGCGGTTTGGCCCTCCAGATCAGCTTGTTTGTGCAGCTGCTTTGTATGTGCTGAAATATTTGACCCACTGTTTCCAGTTCAATAGATTTTGTTAAACAAGCCCCCTTTCCCCCCACTGAGAGCTACTAGGCCATTTCCTTTATTTCTCAGAGTTTTATAAGCCTTTTAGTTTATGTGCGGTTCCACAGCAACAATACTAAATTAAATCCTTACATTGACAGCCTGTCATATTTTAAAGCAAGGATGCATTAGCATTGTAGAAAGCTGCATGCAAATATTCTGGGTACTTCAGAACATTTTTGGTGCATACTTTGAACATTGATTCCTTTGTAAAGCAGAGGTTTAGGGGTGGGGGGCACCCCGCCTCCTGCAGAAGAAAGCTCTTAGCTTAATTGAACTGGGGCCTTAATACTGGGAGCCATCACTCAGCTGCAGAGTTTGTTCCCTCTGCTAAGCTTAATTGTGTTTCCCTCGAGGTCTTTGCAAGATCAATAAAAGATGATCAACACTCCCACTCCTGGTAGTTATGCAGATAAACATTTGATAATCATAATAAACTGGGTGAGAACAGCTGAAACAAAACCTATTTGAAAGGAAATATATTTCTAGGGGTTCACATCAGTGAAGGAAGATGACTTCAGACACATGGAGGACTTTACCTAGAGTCAAAAGCCCCTTCCTGGGAGAGATCAAGGGTTGTCTTCTCTGTGGCACCAGTGACCAGATGAACACTTCTGAGAAGTTCAGATGGTCTCCTCTGTTTGTGGTTGAGGAATATCCAGTCTAAGTGCAAGAGAATTGTTAACTCAATGATACTTGGGGGAGATGTTCATTATTGTGTGCACGCAGACACTCAAACAGGGCACACAAAAGATAGAAATACAAACACACACACACATGCACAGAGTCAACACATATACAGAGAGACACTACAGACAAACCATAGCTACTAGTATAAAATAGAATAAAGAATATTCCTATTCTATTCTATTCTATTCTATTCTATTCTATTCTATTCTATTCTATTCTATTCTAGTCTATTCTAGTTTAGTCTAGTCTAGTCTAGTCTAGTCCAGTCCAGTCCAGCCCATTCTATTCTACTGTTGCTGCCAGTTTTTCTTTCCATTCACATCCTTGGATTTCAGGACCGTGGACAGTACCCATCCTGGTTGTTAATAGGAGAGTAGAGGAGGTGCATTAATGGGGGGGGGGGGGCTCTAACAGAGTCCAGGCCAGGTCCAGCTCTACATTCATTGCACAATGTTTGGGGAATTGCCATCTGCCAAAGTCCCTCCCTGGAAAATTATTAAATAAAAGAACGGGAGAAGCATTCCCTCCCCCTCTGCATTGGCTGGGAAAGGCCATTTGGGAATGTAACAGACAGGCAGTTCCTTCCTGTTTCCCCCTGCGATATAGGTAGTTCTTGACTAGCAACAGTTTAATGACCATTCAAACCTACAATGGCACTGAAAAAAGTGACTGGGATGACGTGATAGCAGTCTTCCTATACTTGAGGGGCTGCCACAGAGAAGAGGGGCTCAACCTGTTCTCTAAAGTTCCTGAGGGCAGAACAAGAAGCAATGGGTGGAAGGTCATTAAACAAAGATCCAGCCTAGAATTAAGGAGAAAATTCCTGTCAATGAGAATAATTAATCAGTGGGACGGGTTGCCTTCAGAAATTGTGGGTGGTCCATCACTGGAGATTTTTTTTAAAAAGAGATTGGACAATCATTTGTCTGGAATGGTATAGGGTCTCCTGCTTGTGCAGAGGTTTGGACTAGAAGACCTCCAAAGGTCCCTTCCAATCGGGTTATTCTATGTTGTATGTTCACTTATTATACTGTCAAATTGCTTTGTTCATAGTTTTTGGAAACTGGATCAAAATAAAATCCCTGATAGTTAAGGTGGAGTCTGCCTAAACAGAATAAATAAACTATTACTTCCCATGATTTCTTTGTTAGTGCAGTTTTAAATTATATTTATCTTTTTTTTATGCAGTCACATCCTATTTTTGGCTTTTGCTCAGTTTGCAATCAACTATTATTTATTTCCAAGATATTTTTTCTCAGTCATGAAGCCAAGTATCACCCGCCTTACGCCTCTGGATTTGAATTTAATTTCCTTTGTGAAGAACTTTATGCAGAATTTAATTCTGTTACTATCAGCCCATTTCTCCAACTTCTCACAATCATTTTAAAATTTATTCCCATCTTCAGGGTATTTGCTATCCCATACAACTTTGCAACATCTATAAGCTCAATAAACAATCCGTAAACTCCTTCACCCAGATCATTAAGAAAAATATTGAAAAGTAAATAGCCAATGATGTTTCTGTCACATTTGATGTTGTCAAGCTTGAAGAATCAGGACCACACGTTAAATTCCAGTTACGAAGATTTATCGCTGAAGCCTTTATACAAGAATCTAGTCAGCTAATGATGAGTGTTAAACTCATGCTAGATACGAGTTAATGGAGTTCAAGAAAAACTGGATCGCTTGTGAGAACTCAACAACTCCCAGCTCATTCCTCTCTTGACTCCACTCACAGGCTCTGTGTCTCTTTTTCTACAAAGGAAATAACTATCAATGATAGTTCTGACTATAATTTTCAAGCCAGCTCTGCATCTGCTTAATTGCTTAACTAGCTTATTGTCAGCATGTTATGGGATGCTTTTGTCAAATGCTCTGTGAAAGTCAAGATATATTACATCTGCCACATTCCCATAATCTGTTAAGGTAATTATCTAGTCAAAAAATGTACTAAGTTTAGTCCAGCAACATTTATTCTTGACAAATTCATATTGATTTCTGTTGATTACTGCATTGTTTTCAAAGGGCTAATGGGCTAATTTCTTTATGATCTGTATTAGAGTCTGCTCAGATACCAAACTGATTGGTCTCTAGTTTGCTGGGTCTCCCTTGCCCCAGATCTTTTTGACAATGAGAATATCATTTATTCTCCTTGAACCATCTGGCGTTTCAGTTTTGCATTTCTGGACCACTCATGAACTGACGTTCAGTTACCCTCCAAAAATATATACTACTTTTACTTTAGCCATGAAATTGGCCAATTACAAAATGCAAAAAAAATCATATATAGTGAGTGGAAGTCTGCACAAAAAAGCATATTTCCCTAGAATCGTTTCCCATGATGCAACTGCTAGGGAGAGGGGACGTTGCAAAAACGGTATCCCGGTTCACCAGCTGCCTCTGATTAGGATCTCAACCTCTTCGTCTCACTTCTTCCCTAGAATCCTTCCCTACAGACCCGCTTCTTTCCAGCCCCGATCTCTTGCAGGCAGGAACAGCTGATCCTCAGTGGCTGCAGATTAATGCATTTGGCAACCTCAGCTCCTGCTGAAAAGGTCTATTGTGCTCCCCAAAGATGGGAGGCAGGAAATGAGAAGATAGAAAGGGAATGTTGCTTTCCCAAATGAACTGCTTTGATCTGGGCAGCCTTTGCCTACTGCCATGAGCTGCCTTTGGCCTTTGCCAAGTGCGCGGGGGTGTGTGTGTGTGTGTGTGTGTGTCTCTTGGCATTCTCCTCTGGGGAGAATGGGGCTCCTTGTTTGGGGATGAAAAGCAAAGCTGGTCTGAAGCCTCCTGGCTAAATCTCGGGGACTCATCTGGGTCAAAATTCTGAAGTCTAGGCTTCCAGGCTGTGGGGACCCTTGTTTAACTTACCCTTCCTCTGATTCTGTTCTTTTATGTTTGAATCTTGTGGGATGAGGCTGCTTTGGGGAGTAATTTCCTTAGTCCTCAGTAGGAGCATCAGTTTGGGTCTCTGGAAGGGACTGGACCTCCCGTTTCTCTGAAATGGACTAGGGCCGTGGTGGCGAACCTATGGCCCGGGTGCCCGAGGCGGCACTCAGAGCCCTCTCTGTGGGCACGCGCACCGTCGCCCCAGTCCTGGGCCTTCAGCTGGGTTTTATAAAACCTTTTCGCTTGAGGCCTCCGCCGCCGTGTGCAAAAAAAAAAAAAAAAGTCAATCAATCAATTTCAACTTGTGGGGAAAAAAAAAGATCTCGCAAAGTTGGAATTGATTGAACTTTTTAGTCCCACCCAGTCTGCTGTCATCACCGAAGCCACGCCCACCCAATGGGCCACACCCACCCGGCACCCGACAATACATAAGTGGGTTTTGGGTTGCAATTTGGGCACTCGGCCTCTAAAAGGTTCGCCATCGCTGCTATAGGGGCTCCTGCTTGAGCAGGGGGTTGGGCTAGAAGACCTCCAAGGTCCCTTCCAACTCCGATGATGGTGATGATGATGGTCTTGGTCTCTTCTGGGCTAGTCTACCGTGTGGGAGGAAGAATTGAAAGTGAAAGAAAGGGGACACAAAGACTGCCCCAAACTTTAACATACCCACTGCTAACCTGCTGTGTGATCTTCAGTGGACCATTTCAAAAGCATTATGACTTTGGAAGCCCCCCCCCCGCCTGATACAGTCAGAAAGCACCTAACGGTTGATGATACGAACTTCCTGGGTTTCTAATTTTGATTTTTGCTGGATACAAACATATCATTAACGGTATCAAGGCTTGGCTTCCAATGTGATCATCACCTCTAAAGCCCTCTGTGGCACAGGGCCCAGTCAGGACAGCCTTTCCCTAAGGACTCTACATGTCCTACTACCACATCTTACAGGGTTAGTATGCCCCAGTCCCTGATGGGAGCTCAGAAGCATGCTTTTTCCACGGCAGCCACTGCTCTGTGGAACACTCTACCCAGGGGTGTCCAAACGTGCCAACTTTAAGACTTGTGGACTTCAACTCCCAGAATTCTCCAGCCAGCACAGCACAGTTGCCAGGGTTGGACACTGCTGCTCTGCACCCTGAAATTTGGCAGACTTCTACCCTTTTAGCCTTCTGTAAGGCTCTAAAGACCTGGGTTTTCCCCCAAGCCTTGGGCTCAGATTGTATAATTGCACATTATAACTTGACTTGGTGCCAGGCCTTTGCTGTTTTCGAATGTATTAAGTTTTATAGTTTTAATATGATTTTATATGTCGGGAGCTGCCAAGAATTGATTAGAACAGGGCTGTCAAACCTGCAACCTCACATGACGTGTCGCGACGTATCATGACTTTTTTTCCCTTGCCGGCAATGGGGTGGGGCACAGTTTTGCCACGATGCATCTGGCCTGCAGGATTCTCTCCTATGGATGAAAGCTTCATTTGAAGCAGAAGTCACAGCTCCTCCTTCCAAAACAGGCTTAATAATTTGCTTCATCCCCTTCTATAGGACCAGCAAAGCGTCCCTTGCCCTAACCTAACGCTCTGTTGCCACCACTTTCTCGTACAAAATAAAATTGCTGCTTAGCACTTGCGTGTTCTGGTATTCCCAGCCACGAGAATCAATAGAGTCAATTAGCAGCGATTAATGAAAGAGCCCTGACGGATGATGGAGCTGATGGAGTTGCGAGTAGGGCAGCCTTTGGCAAGGAGACACAAGCTGGCACATCTGCAAACCTGGTTCGGGCTTTTTGCAGCTTTGTGCTGAAAAGAGAGGAGCTGCTCCCGAAGGAACAGCTGGGAAATGCCAGGGGACACGTTGCTGATTTCTTTTATTCTCGATCCATTCACTGCACGGGGACTGCCAAGACTGAGCTCTATGCACCACAGGCTGGAGAGGGAGACTGTATCAGTTGGTTTCCTGCACTGGACTCTGGGATGGTCACTGAACAGCCTGGGGAATCTGGAGATCGAAGGGCTGAGAATCCATTGTGGGTTGTGTTCTTAGTGCTGGGAATCTTCAGACCGAGCTGAAACGAACATAGAACATAGATTAATAACAGAGTTGGAAGGGACCTTGAAGGTCTTCTAGACCAGGGGTGGGGAACTTTGGCTCTTTTATGACTTGTGGACTTCAACATGCTGGCTCAGGAATTCTGTGAGTTGAAGTCACAGGCTTGCAGGACATAAAAGAGCCAAGGTTCCCCACCCCTGTTCTAGACCAACCCCCTGTTCAAGCAGGAGATCCTATATCTATACCATTTCAGACAAATGGCTGCCCAGTCTTTTCTTAAAAGCCTCCAGAGATGGTGCACTTACAACTAAAGGCGAGCCATTCCACTGGTTAATTATTCTCATTGTCAGGAAATTTCTCCTTAATTCCAGGTTGCTTCTCTCCTTGATTAGTTTCCATCTGGTGCTTCTTGTCCTGCCTTCTGGTGCTTTGGAAAATAGGTTGACCTCCTTTTTTGTGGCAGCCCCTCAAATACTAGAATACTGCTTTCACATCACCACTAGTCCTTTTTCACTAGACTAGCCATACCCAATTCCTGCAACCGTTCTTCCTATGTTTTAGCCTCCAGCCCCCTAATCATCTTTGTTGCTCTTCTCTCTCTCTTTCCAGAGTCTCTACATCTTTTTTATAATGTGGTGATCAAAACTGGATGCATATTCCAGGTGTGGTCTTACCAAGGCCTTGGAAAACAGTGTTAACACTTCACGTGATCTTGATTTTACTCCTCTGTTAAGAAAAGGTCTGTTTTGCCCAGGCAAAACACATCACTCTCGAGATAGATCTATGAGCTGGGACCAATGGTTGAATCTCGTGCTTTTCCATAATTTCAGTGTTTCTAATATTATCTAACTGCAGCAGTATTTGCGCCCTGGGGGAATTACCTGCAGAAGCAGTCAAGGGGTAAAATGCTTTGCCAAGTCCCCCATTCCTTCCCTTCCTTCCTCTCGCTTCCTGCTTCCTTTTAATTTCTCTCCAGGTTAAGCAGGTCACGTACATTGCTTGCACACCTTCATCACCTTGCCTTTTCTTTCTGTACTACAAGCATAGAAATGTGGCTGCTTTAAATAAGGCTGCAAGACAAGATAGGCTGGGGAGAGGGGGCAGTATTAAAGGGGGATGTCGATGACTCTTCAGGGAGTAGCATGGATATCCTGAGTCCACAGAACCTTGGGGGCTTCTGTTACTCTCCTGCAATCCCCATGAGGTTGCAAAAAGGGGATCACACGAACCCGCGTCGCTGCAACTATCATAAATAGGAGTCAGTTGCCAAGCGTCTGAATTTTGATCATGTGACCACAGGGATGCTGCAATGGTTGTGTGAAAAATGATCATAAATCACCTTTTCCAATGCCATTGTACTTTCAAACAGTCACTAAATGAATCTTTGTAAGCCCAGGGCTACCTATACATCTTCCTTCCCCTTCTTAGCAGCTGATTTTACAGTTGAAATTTGGGATGTCGAGTTCAAACTTCAAGCAAGTTAAATTTGACTGTAAACAGACTTGAAACTATAGGAATCTATTTACTACTGAAAACTCTCCTGTCTGTTTGTCTCTTTGTAATCTTCATTTAGCCCAAGTGCTGCATCACAGTGCAAAAAGGTTTGAATCCATTTAACTCAAATCCACTAACTTAAAGAATGCATGCCCAATCCGGGACCCATTGCCTGTTAATTTCAAGGCGTATTTGCAAAGTTGTGCCACTGCAGTAGCACAGCAGTCAACCAAAATCGCATAATTGTGATTTCTGATGCTCCTGGCCACCTTCCAGCAAAGTCAATGGGGAAGCCAGCAGGAAGTCAGAAATCACTGGTGCTCATTCTGTTTATCTGTTCAGTTAGGGAAATATCTCTGAAAGGATATTTTCAGCTCATGGGTTGTCTAGGGCTTTTTGAAAATACCCCCTGTATTTTACATATAATTGAAACATTCGCAAATAAGCTGAGCCTTGAACTTTTAACAAAAAAACTCCATGAAAAAGGGATTAACCGTAGATTACACATGGATAAGCCAACTGAGAAAATTAAAACATAAACATTTTGAGGGTCTGCTTATCTGTAGGTGACTCATCTTTCATGGTACTTTGGTTTAAAATTAGAGGGTCAGTTTGTCCACAGATGGGCTTACGTATCAGTATATATATATGGTGAGTCACAGGTTTGGCATCAGGGAATGTCGCATCTGCTGAGCTGGCCCTCTAAAAATCTGTGTCTTTTTACGTTTTCTATGCTGTCTCTGACAGAGATGTCCCTGCATGGCTGGCATACGGGTCGTTGCTCATGACCTTGGAGAGCCAAAGTCTCCCATTTTCCCTGCATGCCAGCCATCCTTTCAGCTGCAGGTGCGCTGCTACAACTGTGCATCATTTAATCTCTATTCAGAACAATCCAGCTTAGCCTTTGGCTGTCTTTGGTCTGGAAGCAAATGCTGGAGAACAAAACCAGACGCAAATGCGGGAATGTCTCCTTCCGGCAGAAATAGTTATTAGCGAGTTCTGCATCGGTTTGCAAAGCTTTCCCCTCAATAGCCCGGCGGTTCTTTTGTGCCCTTAACAGAGAGATTTTTTTTTGCACATCACAGTTTCCTGCATACAAACAAGAAAAAGCAATAAATGTGCAGGCCTGTTTTGAGATTAAAGAGGGTTTTTTAAAAAAAATTTCAATACTGAGTTTTTGGCACACCTGGTGGGGATGTACAGCCAGGCCTCCCTAATTGAGAGCAGATTGCTGAGTGTCATTCAACCATGGAATAATGTCAGATGGCCTGTTTTGGCTTCCGATTATCTCTCTGGAGGGTGGAATTGGGAAAATAAGGTGCCTTGGTTACCTTTCTCAGGAATGCAGGCTTAGACTCAGCAAGGATACTAGACAGGAGACTGTCCCCTTAGTCAAAATGGGGAAGGGGTTGTGTGATCATAAAAAAAACCCCATGCAGAATTGCTGGCCTTAGTCTGGCATTTCCTAGAATTGTTGGATTACAATTGTTGTCACCAGCCAGATGGTTGAGTAGGTCACTGTATTTGAAGAGCATCCTGCTCTGATGGGATGCCAATTTGACATTATGGTCACAACTTCGAAAGAGCATCAATCCATAAATTAGTCAATCTGTAACTACTTAGTCACGATGGTGATAATATTCCCAAATCAGGGGCCGCATCATGTACAATAGCTACTCCTTGGGAATGTAATTAGGAAGATGTTGTGAGCTTCACACCGGCATTCTGGGAGTTGAAGTCCACAAGTCATAAAAGAGCCAAGGTTGCCTACCCCTGTACTATTCCATGGCAATATGGCCTTACTGGGTGGGAATCCTGGGAGCTGTAATTCTGCAGGATGCCCAAGCAGTCTTATTTTCTTGAGAGTCATAATTGGTTGTATCTGCCTGTTGGGTTAATTCTCCTGGGCCAAGCATGAACAAGAAATGGAGAGTAATATAGTTTACACATTTGACTCCCGTACAATGGGACTCATACAAGACATAGAACATAGAATAACAGATGTCCCCAAGATGCTTTTTCACGAGACAGGTGGACTTTCTTGTTTTTTTCTTTGAAGATGTTTCGCTTCTCATCCAAGAAGCTTCTTCAGCTCTTGGATGAGAAGTGAAACGTCTTCAAAGAAAAAACAAAGTCCACTTGCCTCATGAAAAAGCTTCTTTGGGATAACTATGACTTGGATGATTGAGAATCTCCATAGACATATAGAATAACATAGTGGGAAGGGACCTTGGAGGTCTTCTAGTCCAACCTCCTGCTTGAGCAGAAGACCTTATAGCATTTGAGACAAATGGCTGTCCAATCTCTTCTTAAAAACCTCCAATGATGGAGAACTACAGAACTTCTGAAGACAAGCTGTTTCACCTATTATTGTTCTCACCATTAAGATTTTTTCCCCTTAGTTCTAGTTGCTTTTCTCCTTGGTTAGTTTCCATACATTGTTTCTCCTCTTACCTTCTGGTGTTTTGGAAAATAGATTAACCCCTCCCTCTTCTTGTGACAGCCCCTCAAATATTGGAACACTGTTGTTCTATCATATCACCTCTAGTCCTTCTTCTCACTAGACTAGACATATCCAGTTCCTGCAACTGTTCTTCGTATGTTTTAGCCTCCAGCTCCCTAATCATTCTTGTTGCTCTTTTCTGCACTCTTTCCAGAGTCTCAACATCTTTTTTGTATTGTTTTTATACTCTTCCAAGGGTTTCCTCCGGGGATGATGGTTATGAGTTGGAGGATTGATTTGATGGCTGAAGAAGTGCTTCAACCCTCCCAGGGAGAGCTTCTAATGTTGGAGCTGTCCCAACCTGCAGAACACCACCGCCAATGTTGCCCTTATCTGCCTCTGTAACATTGCACAAACAGCTTCTGGTGAGCTGTCGGTGAGCTGTGTCTCGGCTCCTTCCAGTCACTCAGGAAGGCTGGTATCTTGACAGACACCTCAAATGAAAAGAGATCAGAAAGCCAGGGGAGGATTTAATTTTGAACCCGGCATTTTTATCCTAGGACAGCAGAAAATGCCTCTTGTAAACTGGTGCTCAAGGTTTTCCCACTGATTGAATCACTTTGTTTTTTTCTTTGTTTCTTCTATCCGTTTGGGAGAAGAAATATAAAAACAAGCACTTGGTCTGTTTTGATGAGAGTGATTGCTGTGCTGCTGAGCTTGTAATTCTGCCTTTTTTATGGATTATTAGCAGAAGTGTAGGGCTCTGTGTGTTTTCCTTCCTTCCTTTCTTTTTCTTTTTACAGTTGGGGCAGGGAAACGTGTTTGTTCCCATGTCAGAACCGTAAGCTGGGTTCAAGCCTGGTGATCTGAGATTTGAGATTTTACAATTCCTGGTTCTGGTCACGTCTGGCGAAGAGCTTTCGCTTTTGCTGCAGCTGAAAAACACAGAACATTGGAAGTTGCCTGATTTTAGTCCTTTTATGACTTTACAGCAAAGAGAAATATGCTGAAGCTGTATATTGAAAGTTTACTTAGGAGATTGAATTTTTTTCCTCCGTAATAATACAATAAAAATATATATAGCGGTGAGGGAACAGACTCTTTCACTTTGAAGCACTTATAATTGACAGATGGCAACTAAATGTGGAGGAACAGAAAAAGAATTACAGAGAGGCTGGGTGTTTCTCCTGTCCCCTTTGTACAAGGAATTATGATTATTAACCTGTTGGGTGCTTACGTCCAGCACAGTTGAGGGCTTGCTTGCTTTGTAAACAGCAAGGGTGGAAAATAGACAGTTGGAGATCATTCAGAACTGAAGAAGCTTCTTGGATGAGAAGTGAAATGTCTTCAATGAAAAAAAAAGTACAGTTGCCTTTTGAAAAAGCACCTTTGGGACAATCTCCTGACTGTGAGAACAATGAGCCGATGGAACAGCTTGCCTCCTGAAGTGGTGGGTGTTCCATCACTGCAGGTCTTCAAGAAAAGAGTTGGCAGTCATTTCCCTGGATGGTACAAGGTCTCCTACTCTTGAGCAGGGTCTTGGATTAGAAGACTCCAAAGTCTCTTCTAGCCCTGTGACTCATATCTGTAGTACCACTGCTTGGTCCTCTGGCTCAGGAAACCGAGCAGGGACGGTAGCTGAGTTGATTGCAAAGATCTTGAACCCTTCGCTGCAGATTCCTACCATGTGAATTTTGTTGCATCACAGCCCACCTTTTGCTGTCACTGATGTAAAGGTTGCAGGCAGGCCAAGATGGCTGAAAGGCTTCGTTTCCTAGCTGGAAGCCTGGTCTGTCTGGTTTCTCTTTCTAATCTTTATATCAAAGAGGACTGCTTTCACCTGAGATCTAAAGCCTTTCTCCTCTCCCTAGCCTTCGTGTTGCCTCTTTTTCCAAATTCCAGTTATTACTTTTAAGCGAGTTAAAAGTTGGCTCACTGTCCTAATATCTCCGGGTTGTCATGACACTGTAATAACTCTTGGCGCAGAGAAATCCTTCCTTTTGTGAGTAATTTCTCAGACCGATAAGAAGTCTAGCAGTGGTTACCTAAACAGCCAACAGATGCAGGCTGTTCTGCCTTCACAAAAGAGATTTTCTTTCGCATCAGGAAAGTTGGAGCAAACAGGCTAGTTCAGGAGTCTTCAAACTTGGCTCTTTTATGACTTGTGGACTTCAACTCCCAGCCAGCAGTCGTAAAATGGGGAAAGTGTTAAAATGGGGAAAGACTCACTTAACAAATTTCTCATTTAGCAACATACACTGCTCAGTTGTGGCCGTAAGTCAAGGACTGCCTCTACGTGCTGCTTCAATCCAGTATGATTTGGGGGTGGGTGGCAGGGGATGTTCCGATACCATCTTCCATCCAAAACCTTTTTGCCGCCTTTCAACTCCCAACTTACTTCTTTCCAAAGAGAAATCTCATTAAAAAGGAAAGAGAAGCTTGATCTCTTTTTATCAATACTTCTAGGCAGCTTCTGTCCGCAAAACGTTTTGGTCTCAGAGGTTAAACGATCAGCTAAATGTTACCTTTTTGTGAAATGCGGATAGGAAAACGGGCAGGTTCCTCCACTGCCCAGGTGTGCTTCTGTGCAGGGGCCTGGGCAGGTGTTACAATGGCTAGATTTTGCTCCTTTGGCTGGACAGTTCTAACTCCACCACGATTCTGCAGCCAAGGGCAGTTCATTTGGTGCAATCAGATGCGAATGGATTTTTCCCTTCACCTCCGCAAATGAAATCCTGAAAATGGCATTGAAGAGGGCTGGCACCGTGTAATCATTTATGGATTGAGTAACGATTCTTCCTCTGCTGACCCACTTCGGGGCTTACTGACCTCTAACTCTGGAGCTGCCTTTCTCAAATATTGCTGATGCTCCTACTTGCAGCTGCCAATGCAGATCAGAGCTGACTGCCTGGTTTTCCACGTTCTTGATCTCGCCAGCATGCAGAGGAATTAGTAAATTCGAGATAAAATGTTGTCAGTGGCAAAGGTGAACAAATTCGGCTAAGTTAATGCTGCACCGAAAGCTGATTTGCAGCTTCTCAGAGGCTTCCTCTTTCAGGTGGATTGAGAAATTGTTGAGTGTTGCTGGTTGTTGGTTGATGGAGGGGATGGGGTGGTGTTTTCCATAACACATTTGCCCAAAGCTTTCCAGGCTGCCTGGGTCTCCCAATCTGAAAACGTCCCATGGTGATTCAATAGCAGCAGCACGAGAAGCCAGTCAGGAGACAGACTTGCTGCAAAGATCACACACACAATCACACACACACACACACACACACAAAGACACATGTCTTGGCTTCTTTTTCACAAATTAGGGCAAGAAGCCATGTTTCTCCAATCCTCTCCTCTACTGCTAGAGAATTCAAAAACCAATTTATTTTCATCAAACTGAATGATAAACTTTCTTTAATAAAAAAAAGCATGCAGGAGATCTTTTCATCATGGCATGAAATTTAATGAGGGAGCTTAATAGCAGAATAGCAGAAAAGCAGAGTTAGAAGGGACCTTAGAGGTCTTCTAGTCCAATCCCCAGCTCAGGCAGGAGACCCCATACCATTCTTGACAAATGGTTGTCCAGTCTCTTCTTGAAAACCTCCAGTGATGGAGCAGCCACAACTTCCAGAGGCAGGTTGTTCAACTGATTAATTGTTCTCACTGTCAGGAAATTTCTCTTTAGTTTTAATTTACTTCTCTCCTTGATTAGTTTCCATCTGTTGCTTCTTGCCCTGCCTTCAGGTGCCTTGGAGAATAGACCCCCCCTCTTCTTTGTGGCAGCCCTTTAGATATTGGAAGACTGCTATTATGTCACCCCTGGTCCTTCTTTTCACTAGAGTAGACCTTTCCCGCAACCGTTCTTCATGTGTTTTCGCCTCCAGGCTCTTAATCATCTTAGTTGCTCTTCTCTGCCCTCTTTCCAAAGTCTCAACTGGATGCGGTATTCCAGATGTGGAATTTATAAGGTTTTATAAAGTGGCAATAAAGCGATAGTAATACTTCATGTCATCTTGACTCTATCCCTCTGTTTATACAACCAAGTATTGCATTAGCTTTTTTTGCCTGCTTCCGCACACTGCTGACTCATATTTAAGTGACTGTCCACTAGGACTCCAATTTTAATTTCCCTGAAGGATAATTGGCTGTTTTCTTTTCACCAAGCTTTTTAACTACCGTAAACCTAGTTAAAAATGAACCTAGATCTTACTTGGACTACTGCATTCAATTCTGGTCACCGTGATACAAAAAAGATGCTGAGATCCTGGAAAGTGTGCAGAGAAGAGCAACGAAAATGATAAGGGGTCAGGTGGCTAAACTGTACAGTGAAGATCCTTCTAACTGTATCAAGGAATAGTTCCTTCCTAGATATGCAGGAACTGTGTGAAAAGCTGGAGCGGACCACACCACCCATGTGCTTTCCAAAAGCCCCTTTTGATCTTACTACCCTTAAATAAAAAAGAGTGTTAGGGACTTCATCTCTAAGACTGGTATGTTTTTAGGCATTCAGAGAACAAACCTGAACACCAAATTGAGAGAAAGGTGAGTAGATGTGTTATTTTTTTAAAAAAAGAATGAAAGCCATATGTAGTATTGTAAGAGAGGATAAGAGATTTGGGGCTGGGGGCATTCTGTATTAATCTTCTTTGCTTGCAAGAAATAGGATTATTGGATAATTAGCCTGCCCATATCACAGAGCTGTAATTAAAAACCTAAGGAAGCTAATTAATTTCCATGAAAATAGTTCCTTTGAAATCATATTTTGCAGGCTTAAAAATAGCTGGGTTTATTTAAAAAGCAGAAGCTATTTCTGGATAGTGACTCTTTAGCGAGGTATATAAAATAGCAAGACTTAACACCCATTATTCATGTTTTAGACATATCTTAGGATTTATTTCGCTAAACCTCCCACAGCCTTGAAGCAAAGCTCTGAATGTTTTTATCAGTTTCATTTCACGACTTTGGGTGATTGATTTCCTTAACTACTAAAGGAAACGGAAGAAACACAGCTTGTGTCCAGACAAAGGCTTGTTGGATCTCAGGATCTAACTACCGAACATCTAAAGATGTTTTTGAATAACAGAACAGAATAATAGATGTCTGTGAAGATTCTCAATCATCCAGGTCATAGTTGTATCAAAAGTGGTTTTTATTTTTGAAAAGGCAACTGGACAGATTTTTTTAAAGGAAAAAGATGTTTCATCAATACTGCCGATGAAGCTTCCAGGATGGGAAGCAAAATGTCTTCTTTTTCCTCAAAAAAAAAACAGTCCTCTTGCCTTTTTGAAAACAACAATAACCCCCCTTTTGATACAACAGAATACCAGAGTTAAAAGGGATCTTGGAGGTCTTCTAGTCCAACCCCCTGCTCAAGCAGGTAGTCCTCGACTTACAACCACAACTGAGCCCAAAATTTCTGTTGCTAAGTGAGACGTTTGTTAAGTGAGGTTTGCTCCATTTCATGACTTTTCTTGCCACAGTTATTGCTGTTACTGCAGGTGTTAAGCTAGTAACACAATTGTTAAGTGAATTTGGCTTCTCCATTGACTTTGCTTGCCTGAAGGCCACAACAGGGGGTCACATGACCCCGGGACACTGCAACCGTCATAAATGTGAGTCAGTTGCCAAGTCTCCGAATTTTGATCGCGTGACCATGGAAATGTTGCAACAGTCATAAAAGTGTGAAAAACGACCATAAGTCACTTTTTTCAGTGCCATTGTAACACTGAAAGGTCACTAAATGAATCGTGGTAAGTCAAGGACTACCTGTACCATTTGAGACAAAGGGTTATCCAATCTCTTTTTAACCCCCGCCCCAGTGTTTTAACTTGATGCCAGTTCTTCAAATATAAGGTTGCCTGGCCTTTTAAAAAACGGCTAAATATTAATTTTTCTAAGTGGGAGGGAAGCGGATCCAGCCTTTAAATCTTTGAGAGCTGTCTAATCTGATGAATGCCTCTTGATCAATGTTGCATGAGGCTTCAGTGTTCAAAAGCAGCAGAACCCCCGTGTGATGTGGATTCATGGTTAAATGTTGGACTAGCAGACAGACCCAGGTTGACGTCCACCTGGATCCCGGAAGGTGGCCATCAGCCAAGCATTCTCTGAACATCCAATGTCCCCTGCAGCACTGCAGTGGTGAAGGCAAAATCCGTGTGTAACCCACCTCAAACATTTGGAGAAAAGCCCAGGTATTAATCTGACAAATACACTGATTATAAATACATTAAAAATAAATCCTAGACTAGAGGCTGCTTTCAAGGCTCTGTCCTCTGAGCTGACGGATGGCTGCTGGTCCAGTTGTCCTTCCAAATTCCCCTTTTTCCACCCTCTGCTGATTTACAGAGCGCAGCAGGGACATTCCTATTATAAATCTCACCCTTGTTGCTTTCTTGAATATAGTTTTATACTTTTACTTATGTCAAAACATCTTGAAGTGGTTTACAAAATGTAAAATACACAATTAGAACATAGAACGTAGAACAATAGCATTGGAAGGGATCTTGGAGGTCTTCTAGTCCAACCCCCTGCTCAAGCAGGAAACCTTCTACCATTCCAGAAAAATAATAATAAAATAAAATAAAAATAAAGCTAAGGAGACTGCAGATGGTTCAAGCGAAGTCTTACTGGAAGAAAAGAGCAGAGAGTTCTTTTCTGCACAGGAGCTGTAATTGAATGTGTGTGTGTGTGTGTGTGTGTGTGTGTGTGTGTGTATTAAATCTGAGATCAAATATTATCTGGGAAAGCAAATAAAGATTTTGACAGTAATATAACAACTGTCTGAAATTGGATATTAGGAGGATGACATGCTATAAAGTCATTCTGTGCGGTATTTCATAACATTTCCCTTTCCTTCTGGGGCCGATCATCTCCAGATTTACTTGGAGGCAGACCTGTGTCTCTTGTTCAATGTCCCATGTGGCTCTTTGCCAAGGAAAACCATTTTTTGGGGGTTCCCGTCGCCTCAACTCTGTTTACCGTAGAGATATTTTCAGGGAAAAGTGCACCAAGTGGTAGAACTGTCTTTTCCAACTTTTTTTCTCAAGGTTTCTCTCTCTCTCTCTCTCCATAAACTTCTCCAGTTTGGCTTGTCATCGTTTTGACATCTGCTCTCTGCCTGCTGAATTACAGCTGTGCTCAGATCCCTACGGTGAAATTTACAATGTGGCGGTGTTAGAGGAAAGTTTGCATTAAGTGAACAGACCTTGTGAAACTTGTTGCTACTACATATTTCCCATCAAGGACCATTTCTTAAAATTTGTAGATTGGGATATAAGCTGGAGGTCCTTGTGTGGAAGAAGCACCTCTATTTTTATTCAATTTTTGTATCCCTTCTTTAGTACTTTTACAAATAACTCAAGGCAGAAAATATATCCCACAAATCTTCCCCACAACAACAACCCTGTGTGGTGGGTTTGGCAAAGAGAGAATGGCTGCCCCAAAGTCACCCAGGTGGCTTTTGTGCCTAAGGCGGGACTGGAACTCACTTTATCCCACCTTCTAGTCTGGTGCTTTAGCAAACTGATTCTCTGGGGTGTTATGTTGGCTGACCAAATCGAATGGGTTTATTCCTCTGTGGTATCTCAGCAACTTCCTTCCCACTGAAAAAATAACTTAATATTAATTCAGCGATCGAGTTTTTATTCTGTTATGAAGTATGACTTCCAGAACACAGTGAAGACGTTTATGCTAAAGCTTTAAAACAAAAAATTGATTTAGTAAGTCGAAATTCTTTTCATAATAACCAAGTACTATAATAATAATAAAAAAATCTTTAAACATAACTACACAGAAACACATTCTCCCTCACAAATGGCAGCTCCTTCTAATCCAGAGCAGATATATATCATGGCTGAGAATACTTGGTCTCTGCACAATTTAATGTGATTTGTAATAACTTGGGTCTATTATTTGCAACAAAACAAAACACACTTTCCATTGTAAAGCTTTAAAGGATGCATTTTGCCTGACAAACAACTGCGCGCCCCGATTTTAGGAGGAAGCGAGTTAATGCAGCATTTTCTTTCTCCTCTGTAACAGCTTGGACAGTGTTCTGTTTAACCAGGGCAAAAAAAGTCATAAAATCAGATGTGACTCACTTAACAACCCCCTTGCTTAGCAATCAGAATTCAGGTCCTAGTTGTGATTGTAAATCAAGGACTACCTATAGCCCAAATCAGGTTTGGTGGCAAGATACTGATTCACCCAAAAGGTAAGAACTGTGGTTGTATATTACCATCCTTTGTAGTGATTCTGCACGGGAGTTGAAATAAAAAAAGAAAAAAACTCTGTTATTTTATCTCCCTCCAATATTGTCTGTATTTTAGAACTCATTCCAAACACAGGAACTTGAGTGCTAGGCTTACGCTTGGGCTCCCTTGTGTGTTCGTTCATTTTCTTTTTGTGTGAGGTGAAATATACTAAACTTAAAAGGAGTTTTGGCATAAGACCTGCTAAGCTAGTCTTCATTAGGCAAATGTAATTCTGCTTCACACAGATTTAATTGGCTACGGCTCTTCCTTCTCTTCATAGGAGAAGAGAAATGCCCTGGGAACTGCAGGAACATGTGAGACTCTCATCTTGTGCTCTGCAGCAGGTCTCCTTGTGTAGGTTGTTGGATCTACTCTCTGTTTCTTTTCCCTCCTTGGCATTAATTTCTTTGCAACTGATAGTAAAGTGGACACAGTGTAGAGAGTGTAGTATGCTTTGAGGTGGGTGCTCAAGTAGTGCTGTCACACTACTTAAAGCAGCGGCATCTTTTCCAAGGATGGTGCAGCCATCCTCTTCAGCTGCAGCCATATCTTGGGACAAGATGTGTTTGGTTTAAAGCAGTGGTTCTCATCCTGTGGGTCGGGACCCCATTTGGGGTCGAACGACCATTTCACGGGGGTCGCCAAACAACGCAGTCCGCCATTTTTTTCCCCTTTTCCTTAGCTGTGCTACTCCCTTTTATTCTATTGGCTTTTGAAAGCCAATAGAATAGACTCTCTTGAATAGAGTCTAATTCTATTGGCTTTCAAAAGCCAATAGGAATTGTCCAGGCTGTCTCTGCCCTGCTGAGCCCGCCAAAAGTCCTATTCTGCAAATGGTGCTGCACCAGTTGAGTAGTCCTTGACTTACGACCGGTTGGGGGTCGCGGCATTAAAAAGGTTGAGAACCACTCGTTTAAAGAGTTGCTGACTAGCAACAACAAATCTGACTCATAGAATCAAAGGCCTGGAAGGGACCTTGGAGGTCTTCTAGTCCAGAGGTCCCCAATCTATGGGCTGCGGCCCACTACTAGGATGTGGTCTCTTGGCCACCGGGCCATGTGAATAGCTGGACAGTGCACGCATGTGTGCATGCTCACACACCCTCGTGCCACTGTTGCCGTGAGTGTTGTGCGGGCGGCGGCAGTGCTGCTATTATCGCACAGGCGATATTGCTATGAACCTTACACAAGCAGTGGGAGCACCATGAGCGGCAGGTGGGCAGCTAACCTTTTATTCGTTTGTGCAGGTGCAGTTTATTTTAAGATTGGCCAAGTCGAAAATCCTGTTGATTTCTGGTCTCCTTGGATAAAAGCTAAGCAATACTAAAAGGGTGTTGCAACAGAGCAAAAGTTTGGGAGTTGGTGGGAAGTGGGGAGGGAGCAGGCAAGAGGTTATTGGAATCAGATCAGTAGACCTGGAAGTCTGCCTTTCAGCTTGTCACTATTACTTTGTGACCTTATGGATCTTAATGCTGCCCATCTGTTGTTAGTGAATCTGCCTGCGTGTTATACTGTTAATAGGGGAGCTTATTCAGCAAGAGTAGTTGACCTGTAATCAATAATGAAGGCCCGAGATTGTAAATTAAGCAACAGCTGATGAGGTGCCTGCTCTGCTTTTGGTATCGTCCTGGAAAAATGGGGGTGGGTGGTGGGTGGGAGACCTCTAAAGGCCAGGGAAAGGCACCCCCCCTAAGAAAGCCAGGTTTCTGCATAGCTTGTCTACCCAGGAATAGGCACAACCCCAGACACTTAGCTTGATTAAGTTTGGGTTTCCTTGCTTTGTTTATAATGGGTTAAAACTTTACCAGAATAATTTGCAATAATAGAATTGGTGATAATGAACTATTTTTCCCCTTTACATTTTCTCCGGCAAGTAGCATGTAGCAAGATTGCTAATCTTCCTAATTATTGCAAGATGCCACCTAAAGATTAATTTCCTGAATTGTGAAGATGTTCTCACAGGAAAAGTGTCTAAAATATATTGCCAGATTTCATCTGGACTACTTCCAACGAAATCAAACTCACAAATATTTTTATGCTGATGGGATTCAGAAAAGTAAATGTATCTTGTTCATTTTTAAATGATCACCGCTATTGCTTGGTTTTTGCATTTGCTGTTTCCTGCAACACCTAGTCAGTTTAAAATCTATAAAATCAGTGGAAAATCAAGTTTTGCCACAATTTCAAGCTAATCTAAAATAAGTAGAATGCCATCATGAAATAAATCTCAACAATCATTCCCCAGCATTTGGTAGACAAAACTGGGCCCTTTAGGCTTAAACATTCCTTTGTGCAGCCGGATTCTTGATTTTCTTACTAACAGGCCCCAATATGTGCAAGCTTGAACAAATATTTCTAACACCATTTTCTTGAGCATGGGTTCTCCTCAGGGCTGCGCCCTAAGTCTGCTGCTGTTCACCCTGTTGACCCATGATTGTTGTGCTAGGTTTGCCACCAACCATATTGTGAAGTTTGCAGCTGATACAACAGTAGTGTATTTACGACCCATCCTTGAACTTCCAGCTTTCCCGGCATCCCCAGAACGATGTTTTAATCTGGCCTTTTTCAATTCTTCTTTTGGTTAGTTGAAAGAAACCCTGATTGGTTCATGTGGTTCCCTGTGCTTGATGTCTTTAAGAATAGCAGAAGTGAAAAACGAGACAAGCTCAGCTTACAATTTGCTTGTGTTGGAGGTGAAAACAAGTGAAAGTCAACACAGGAAAACACCTTTCAATCCTAAGCAGTGATCCTTAATCTTTGAGGAATTCCTGGGATTTGGGATCATGTCTTGGATTTCACTTTCTGCCAGTTGCTTGAAGACAAATTTTAGCTTCAGCAGATGTGGTCTTCCGGGGAATGAGACTAGTTCCAAAGATGGAAATTCAAGCTGTGCTATCTGTACCTTGCCCACTAATACAATGTGTGTGTGTGTGTGTGTGTGTGTGTGTGTGTGTGTGTGTGTGTGTGTGTGTGTTTTGCAAGAACTGTTCCCTTCAAAATCCAAAACAACAATATTCTGTTCTACCAAGTAAAACTGTTTTTATTAAAAATATCTCTGTTGCTGAGACACACATTTGTTCATACACAATGACTTCCTTTAGAGATTCTCTCTCTCTCTCTGTGTGTGTGTGTGTGTGTGAGAGAGAGAGAGAGAGAGAGAGAAGCAGCAATTGTGATTTAAAATAATAGTGTCACAATACTTCACTGCAAGCATACATATTGGGAGGATTTTTCTCTGTCCTGCTTATGTTTTCGTTAGTTCTTTAGGTTACTCTTTAGGCCCATCAACAACAGTGTGTGTGTGTGTGTGTGTGTGTGTGTGTGTGTATGTGTGTGCATTTACACTTTGTTCCTGCTCACAGTGATTATTTGGAATCGCTTGTGGTGATGTGCTAATGGCAGTTCAATTAATGTGATAAAATCTTAATTGGCTGTGTAGAATGTAGTCCCTTCTAATCTGTTCTGAAATTCTAAGGCTTACTGACACATGAATGGCTATGATTTCCCTAAATTGTAATCAAATGGCAGACTGGCTGGCGAGAGAAGGGTGATTGTGAGTAGAGACCATGGAGTTTGGGCAAATTGTTAGAGATGGCTGTAGCAACATCAATGTGTTTGTTGTTTGGCTTGGATGTCCACTCTTCAGAGGCATCTGAATTTTGATCACGTGATTACGGGAAGAGTGCAATGGTCGTAAGTGTAAAAAACAGTCATAAGTCACTTTCAGTGCATTTGTAACTTTGAACCCTCACTAAATGAATGGTTGTAAGTCAAGGACTGCTTGCAATGAAGAAACTACTCTGGAGTAATTCCTCATAGTGTTCTTTGTTCCTAACATTCTCTGACTGGGGGATTCTGGGAGCTGAAGTCCACCCATCTTAAAGTTGATGAGGCTGACGAAGCACTGAAAGCATTGACTTACAACAGTTTGTTTAGTGACCGTTTGAAGTTACAACAGCACTGAAAAAAGTGACTTATGACCAACTCTCACACTTAGTGATGGTTGCAGCATCCCCCTGGTCACATGATTTACATTCGGATGCTTGACAACTGACTCACCTTTATGACGGTTGCAGGTGTCTCAAAGTCAGATGGTCCCCTTTTGCAATCTCCAGACAAGCAAAGTCAATGGGGAAGCCAGATTCACTTAACGGCCGTTTAAAAAATTTAATAACTGCAGTGATTCATTCACAAATGTGGCAAGAAAAGTCGTAAAAGGGGGCAAAACTCCCTTAACAAATTTCTCACTTTAGCAACATAAATTCTGGGCTCATTGTTGTCATAAATCAAGGACTACCTGTATAAGCAGAAAGAGACTGCAAATGATTTGGGTGTCAGTACAGGAAAAGGGTCAGAGCTGAATCTTGGCCTCTTTGTTTTGGCTTAGAGTATTGTGTGTAACTTGCCTATAGTGGCTTGTCTCCCAACTATGATTACAGCAAACATGGCTGCTATGTGTAAACCCAGTTCATACCTTGGTTAAAATAGCTGGTTTATATACCTTGGTTAATATACCTTGTTTATAGCTGCATCCCATCCTTGCCTTTTTGTTTTGATTGTATCTTAATAGTCACACAAGAGCAATCCATCATCAGAGACAGAAAAATGCTTTTTAAAAAGCACTTTTTTTTCTTTATGGGCTTGTTTTGTGTTACCAAGAAGGGTTTCACTCTGGCTCCACCTTTTGTGCAATGCTTTATATCTATTGTGTGCTTGTGTTTGTCTGTTTCTATATTGGGGGCAGTGGAAATCAATCAAAAGGGGCTTCGATCCAATTTAAGTTGACAAGATCTAATTCTGGATTTCTCTCCCCCCCCTCCTTATTTTTTGGCAGATGTGGATTCGGTACATTTTGTTTGACAACTTAAAATAAATTTGAATTGATTTATGCTCTCTTCTCCCTGCAAAGATTTGGCTCATCTGTTGAATGAGTGGTAACGGAAAAAAAAAGCTTTTAAAAATGTGGTAATTGGCTTTGGGTAGGCATCTGCTAAAATGTGTTCCTTTCAAATTTAGTGTTTATTTTTGAAATAAACTTTGGAACCTCAGTAGTTTACAAAACTTCTGTAAGGCAGACCAGATTGTTAATAATGACTTGGATGTAGAAACTACTATAGGATGCAGAAAAATCAGGTTTAGACTTACCGGTAGTTCGGAAGTAGCCACCAACAGCAACTCCAGAACCCTTAGGGGTGACATCTGTCAGTCTAGAGATAGAAGTAAAAAAAAGTTGGTAGTGAAGAAGTCCTGCTTTTTTCACATGCAACGTGAAGGAGGGGTTTTAACTAATAGTTGTGACACCATTAACAATTTGACCCCATTACTGCTTTCAATTAACTTTTACCACACCACACACTATATTCTTATTTCCTCTCTTCTTCCTTCCCCATCCTCCTCCTCTTTCCTTCCTCTCCTCCTCCTCCTCCTCCTCCTCCCCCTCCCCTAAGCAATGTATGCATGGTGCCTTCAGAGAGATTTTGATGTTGATTAGACACCCCTGGCTATGTCTATAGCAAGAATGAATTGTTTGTCACAATTCATGAATGCAGCCTCTGTTTTTGATGTGCTGGGAAAATGTAGCTTTTTCGTCCAAGCTATTTATTAAACCTATCCCCTTATATACTCTGCTCTGCTGTGTTTCTTCTTTTCTTATCTAGCTCTTTTCTCCAGCTTTTATGATGGCATATTTTACCCTTATTTCTGACTTTTAACAGAGTGGACTTTCACCCGAACCAAAGGGGAGGGCATGAATTTAACTAATGATCTGCACATAAGACAGCTTACAAAAGTACTGTAGAATTGAAGGATTGTTGCAAATCTCCTCCTAGGAGTTGGGACACCAGCCAAGCTACATGTAAATGCCTGATCTGTTTAAGTTGCAGTCCTATGCAGGCTTGTCTAAGAATAGCTTCCTTTGAACCAGAGTTAGATTTATTTCTGGGGAAATGCTTACTGGTTTGGACGGGCTCCTTAATGCATTTTTATTTGTGATTGTATTGTATTTCTATTCTTTTTATGCAATCTACCCAGAGAACCCTCCTGGCGACTCGGCAGACTAAAAACACAATAAATAACTTATCTTCTGCCCTATGGGCTTAAACCTTAAGAGACAAGGAAGAGGCAGAAAGAAAGAACAGGACAGAAGCAGAGAAATATTTCTGGGCAACGGAGGATGGGAAAATCCGAAGTCAAGGGAGGCATTAAGAAGCAGCGGCACATGGTACCTTGTGAGCCCTCCCTAACGGCTGGAATTTGCTTTAGCTATGGAAGTATAATTACTGTAGGTGCAATTCAGCGGATGATATAAGTTCACTGCAGGTTAATTGGTAATAATGGGTTTCCCTCCAAACAGTGAAGAGAAATGAAATTTTCCTGGAAGAAAGGGCTGTCTACAAAAGTGTCATAATAATAATATTAATAATAATAATAATAATAATAAAAAAAAAGTTGGAAGGGACTGGAGGTCATCTGGTCCAACCCCCTGCTCAGGCAGGAAACCCTATACCATTTCGGACAAACGGCTGTCCAGTCTCCTCTTAAAAACTTTCAGTGTTGGAGCATTCACCGCTTCTGGAGGCAGGTTGTTCCACTGGTTAATTGTTCTCACTGTCAGGAAGTTTCTCCTTAGTTGCTTCTCCCCTTGATTAGTTTCCACCTGTTGCTTCTTGTCCTGCCTTCAGGCACTTTGGAGAATAGCTTGACTCCCTCTTCTTTGGGGCAGCCCCTGAGAGATTGGAAGACTGCTATCATGTCCCCCCCCCTCGTCCTTCTCTTCATTAAACTAGACATATCCAATTCCAGCAACTGTTCCTTATATGTTTTAGCCTCCAGTCCCCTAATCATCTTTGTTGCTCTTCTCTGTACTCTTTCCAGAGTCTCAACGTCTTTTTGCATTGGACATCAGACATTCATAAGTATCACCAGCAGGATAAACAGGGACCCTGCCCAGGAACTAGCTTAGGAGGGTAAGACGTGATCTCTGATCTCTAAACTACGTGAGGGGGTGGGTCTTGGAGACTGCCCTCCTCCCTTTGTAGATGTGCCCCTCCCAAGGACCTGGGATAGGCAGATGTTGTAGTGTGATAGCGTAACATGTTTAGTCATAAGAGCCCTGATCACCATGGGCCTTTGTCCTGAATTTCTTACTCCCAGCTTCTGCTGTTGCCAGATGTGGAGACGACACATTCTGACGGGGCCTGAATGTTCCTGTCATCTTCAAAAGGCCTCTCACACAGCCATCTCTAACCCTGGGACTCTCTTGATGAGCACGCCCTGCCCTGAAATTGGGACAGAAATGGGAATCTCAGATCTTGGTTGGCTCAGAAGGACTCAGAAGAAGGTCAGCTTCCTTGCCCTCAATGTCTTCTGCTCAGCTGGGTGTTGATTAGAAATTGACAGGAGTCGTGTATCTTGAGTTGCCTGTAAATGAACATCTTTGTTCATTTTGCTGAATGATAAAATGCATTTATTATCTTTGATTAGATTGCTGACTGGAGCTGGAGCATCTGAAAAATTTGGGCACTGGAAACTTCTTCAGGCAATAGTTTGCAGCTAATCAGTTTGTTGCAACTAATCAATTTTATGCATATTTTTGTTTTCAGGTTGCTTGATAGAACAGGGCCTGGAGTGTGGAAATATAGCCACAAAAACCTAACTTAGGCAATATCTGGTAGGTCAAATCTGCTTTACTTTTCTCTCCGTATCTGAGATCCTGAGTCAAGTTTACCAAAGATTGCAAAAGCTGGTGTGTAAGTCTGCAGGACTTTCATTCCAATTTTGCAGTCAGTTACAGTGAGGTGTTAATTAGCTTCATTTGGTATTTCCAGTGGAGTTAAGATTTATCTGCTGCTCCCTGAGCAGACAGGAAAATGCAGAGAACTCCCTCAGTGTTAATCACAATCTCTTCAATAAATGTAACGGCACTTTTCATACCTAGGTCCCCTTTTCACATAATTTAAATGCTGATCAAGAGTACGTTTCTAGAAGCCCCTTCCCCACCTCACAGTACATGTGCAAGCAGTGGATGGAGCACCTTGTGGGTTACATTTTTTTATTTTTTATTTCCTTTGCACAGCCAGGAGGGAAAAGTGTGAACTCTTGACTCTTTGCATTTGACATCAGCTTAACACTTTCTCCAAATTCTCCTGCTGGCTGTTCTCTTCATTGGTGCAACTGACAGATACAAGTCTGAACATGTTGTTGTACAGTGGCAACATGACTGGTTTCCCTTGAGAACAAGTGACAGGCTGAAGAGAGACAGAGATGTTACCTTCCAAGCTGGGGAGCCAAACATGAGTATTTTTGGGGTGTTCTAGATGCCTTCTGGGGTCTTCTCCTGGTCCACCAGCTTAGCGGTTGTGGGTAGGCAGGTGGGCCCCAAATAGCAGGGTCCTGGTATCACAGAGTGGCAAGATTTCAGCAGATTTAGAAAATGTTTGGATTTGTAATCTGGAGGTATCAGTGGAGGAAAGAGAATGGTAGAAGACTTAAAGAACTCCATTTTAATTTTGAAACACTGCACTTAGTCTTTCTGTCTGGAGGCTCAGGGGAGCTAACAAGAGGAATCTCAAACATCAGGAATATTCTTATGATTTTTATAACAGAATAACAGAGTGGGAAGGGACCTTGGGGGTCTTCGTCCAGTCCCTGCTCAATCATTTCCCTGGCTGTTTTTGTGTCTGCTCGTCCAACAATCTTAGTAGCTACGAAACTGAATGTATAAATACCATACACAGAACAGCACTCAACTCTGCTACAGAGAGGTTCCCTGTGGATGGGTTCCAGTATGAATCTGAAAGCTCGGAAGACAAAATCTCTGGTCCCGGTGACCGACCCAGATTGGATCCTGCAACATTATCCTGGGACACGTAGATTCGCCTTCATTCATATTGACTTATGCTTATATTTACTTAACACAGTTTTCAAGCCCCCCCTAATTCCTCAGTTTAAATAGCAGTATTTGGACGCTGTCTCTGGAATGCCTCATTAATTATGGATTACCTCTGTGTAGATAATGTACAGTATTCAGTTTCTTTGGGAATTTGTTTCTTGTACAAAATGCAACCTTCACTTGTAATTATTTAAAGCATTGATTGGCAGTTTCCACATGCAACTGTTAATGGAATCTGTGCTCCAAAACTTGAACTTCTGTGTGCATGTAAGGAAGAATAAGCCCCCAGACCCAAAAGGGACTTGCTTGTCAGCAGGGCTACCTGCAGTTTTGACAAAAGGATGAAACGTGTGTCATAATGTCACAACACAAGCTGTGCCCTGTATATCAGCCATCGGTTTAGCAGCTGACTGAAGTTACAGTGGGACTGGAAAAAAGTGGCTAGCAACCATTTCCCCATGCTTACAACCCGATGGGGCCACCTGCTTGAGCAGGGGGTGGACTAGAAGACCTCCAAGGTCCCTTCCAGCTCTATTCTGATTGATTGTCTCACTTGGCAACAAAAATTTTGGGCTCCATTTTGGCCGTAAGTCAAGGACTACCTGTACTTGCATGCAATGTCATACCCAAGAATGGAGTTTGCTTTGCAACATGACAGCCTGTGTTTCATCTTTCCCCCTGTGGCTCCCTATGGCTATAGGCAATTCTTCCAGAACCCCAGTACAGTTCCACTTTTTCCAAACTGGGCTCTTTGCAAAGACTTCTGTTTTGTGATTCTGGAAATTGCTTGGGTAGATTTTGGCCCCGTTTCTAGGTTTTCATGCGCCTGCATTTGAGGCCGTTGGAACAAGCATACAAACTCATCTCCTCCATGATGGATGGCGATATTGGGAGTGAAGAATCTCTCCTATCCGTGGAGGTTCATCAGAAAATGCAGAATTGCAGTTTTCCAGGCTCTTCAGTGACATGAAGAACTTCCTTAGAGTAAATCTTGAGGACAAGGATTAATTACGCCAGTATGGAGCCAATTAATAAACAGAGAGTGAATACATGTCATCAATCCAAAATTCCAGATCCAGAAGAATTGCCATAATCTTTCTGAAAATAATTTAAATTCACACTAATATGTTGATCTATAAACAGTACAGATTTATAATGTCCACTTGAATGACTCAGGGCAGTTTGTGTCATCCTTTCAAAGTTGTCCAGATCATGAAATAGACTGTACAACATGACTTGAGCGGTACTTTATTGAGTAGGCTGCAGTAACAGAAATTTACTCTTATATCCTGAACAGAATGGGGATCTCAGAGAAGTCTCTTCCTAATACTTTTCTTTTCTCAAGGCCCAAGACAACTTTCTGCACATATTCTTCGTCTAACCATTTCCAAATAATTTCTCTAAGGATTTCTTCGTGGCTACTTACAATTTGCAATGTAAAATAATATTAGGCTTGATCCCTAAATAACACTGCTTGATTTCTCACAAAAAGCTGTCCAATCAACCACAGTGTAAAGGGTACTGTAAAGCAGAGGTCTCCAATCTCTTGAGCACCAGGGACCGGTTCCGTTGAGAGAAGCTTTCTGCGGACCGGAGGGGGCGTGGATTCATGTACTGCCTGCATCCTGCAGATGGGGCTTTGCTTGTTTGCGTGGCCCAGTTTCTGGCATGCTGTGGCCCAGTGCTGGTCCATGGACTGGAGTTGGAGACCCCTGTTGCAAAGCAAACCAGAACTGCCATTATTGGGTTTCATTTTAAAAGCCTAATAATAAGAGAACAGTCTTCATTTCTTTCTGGAATGTCAGGAACACCTTGGGAGGCAGCAGGGGGTTTCACAATTTTGGGACCACCACCAAAAAGGTCTGCCTCCATCTCCATGTCTGGAGAGCATGGGCTCTTAAGCAGGCCTTCTGTAGAGGTTTTTATGGGACAGGCAGAACTCTTTGGGTTAGATCAGGGGTGTCCAAACTTTATAACACGGGTGTCAAACTCGGCACGTCACGTGACATGTCGTGACATATCACAACTTTTTTCACATTGCTGGAGGTGGGGTGGGTGTGGCTCCGCATGATGCAACCGGCCCGTGGGTTCCTCAGCCAGCATGGCTACTCTGCTGCTCTTCATCCTGTATTCTAAGATCATTCTCCCTACGATCACATTCCGTGAACAATCTATTAAATGATAGGTTTTTATACATAGAAGACTTAATTAAATGGAGTAGCCTAATGGTTTACCAAGCTAAATTGTTACATTTTGGTGCAGGATATTCATAATTATCAAGCAGACTTAATGCATCAGCATGTAACAATTTATTTTCATCTCCATCTGCTTTGATGCCCAGGTTAATTGCCTGACAAGGCAGGCCAATAATTCTAATATCAGATTAAATAGAAGAGCATCTTTACAAGTTTCACTAGGCCTTTCCAGTGTGGAGAAATAACTGCATTTGAAATAATCCTATCAGAAGAATTGGAACTGCACATCATAGTTATTTAAAAAAAGAGAAGGATATCCGTATTTGGCTAAAACATAGTCCAGAAATTTGAACCACACAATGTCAAAGGGCTTCTCTATACCAAATGCAGCTGCCTCTGATAATTTCACTTTTTCTGAACGTATATCTAAAAGTTCATTTAATAACTGAATATCTGAATCCTTTTATAAAATCAGATTGCACAGAACGAATAAATGAAAGTAAATCGCCTGTTGGTTTATGTGCCAATGTCGCTATCAAACTTTTGTCATTAACACATCAAATGTTCTGCTTTTTGTTTTGGAGAGTTTCTTTCTTTGGGGTTTTTTTTTTTTTTTGCTTGTTTTCCATGTTGGAAAATGTTTACTTATCTTCCAAAGCAATTCTATAAAACTCGTTAAGTGAAGTCGGAAAAGCTTTATTCAAAAGAGCATCAATATAAACGCCCAAGACTCCAGGAGCAAACACTTCCCTACCAATCTTATACCAGCCAATCAATAGCCATTGAGCAGAGACTCCCCATGTTTTCATGGATTTAATAATAACTGTTATTTCCAGAAGAGATAAAAGGTATAGATTGAGCAGGATGTACAGATGTCCTCTGTGGAAGATGATATTTCAGAACAGAAATAAATTCCTTCCTTGGTCATCTTTGACTCAGCTTTATGAAGTTGAAATAACAACAACAACAACACATAATAGACCAAAACCATTACAGGTGGTTGTTGACTTAAGACCACAATTGGAACGAGAAATTGTTGCTAAGCAAGGCAGTTGTTAAGTGAGGCACTCTCAGGTTTACCCTTGTTTTGCCACGGTTGTTAAATGAATCTCTGTGATTGTGAAGTGAATCTTGTTAAGCAATTCTGGCTTCCTCCATTGACTTTGCTTGTGGGAAACTGGCTGGATCACGTGACCTTGGGACACTGCAACCTTCGTGAATGCAGGCCAGTTGCCTTCATCTGAATTTTGACCTCGAGACTATGGGCACACCGCAAAGGTTGTAAATGAGAGAACCAGTTTAGATCACTTTTCTTAGGGCTGTTGCAACTGAGAGAGCCACTTTAGTCTAGTACAGCGGTTCTCAACCTATGGGTCGCGACCCCATTTGGGGTCGAACGACCATTTTACGGGGGTCGCCAAACAACGCGATCCGCCATTTTCCCCTCTCAGGGGGCAGCGCCGCGCATGTGCGGCGCATCCATGTGACAGAGGTCGCTGTCACAGAAACATTGAGAAACGCTGGTCTAGTGGTTAGAGCACCAGGCTAGAAACCAGGAGATGGAGAGTTCTAGTCCTGCCTTAGCCATGACAACCAGCTGGGTGACTTTGGGCCAGTCTCTCTCTCTTTCTCAGCCCAGCCCACCTCACAGGATTGTCTGCCATCTTGAGTTATTTGTAAAACTAATAAAGGCGGGATACAAATAAATAAACAAATAAATAAAACAAACGGAAACCCCAAAAGATCCTAAGCAAATATAACTCTACTCTGAGCATCAGTAACGCTGGGAATAATTATAGTGATGAACCTCTTTCTCCGTGGCTTTATCTGGGCTTAGGAAAACAGGACCGATCCTGTTATCCACAATTAAGGGGTTCACATATCTGTGATACAGGTTTGTTGTCCTGTTCAGAGCAGGTCCTTAGCACATTTTCTGCACAAAATGGCTTTTATAAGTACAGAAAAAGTCTTTTTTTTTTTTTTTTTTCAAGCACTCATTATCTGCGTGTTTGTTATTCTTTGTTTGTTAGCCTGGAATGGAACTGCTGTGAATTACACTTCTTTTGTTATTGCTGTTTCAATCACAAAGCCAGAACCAGCCTTTCCCCCTCCTCCCAATATTTTTGCTTTATGGAGTTTTGTTTACTCCACACCAAGTGCAAAAAGGGAATTAAGTTCCAATGAAGCAGATAAAAAAAAAAAGCTTCATGTCATTTTGCTGTAGGCTGTTGTGTATAGGTACCCGAAAGTTCCTTGGGTGTTCAAATTTAATTTTTTAATTTTTCTTTTTTATAAAGCATTTGTAATAATATGATTGTCAATGTACAATTTAAAAGTATCCTAAGGAAGTATGCATTGCCTGTTTATAAAAAAATCAAAATCTTTTTTCATCTCTTTTATAAAACCTGGATTCTTTAATAAAGCAATGTGCTTAAGTGTTACCTTGACTGTCCCTAAATACTTTTTTAATTGAGGTGTTCTTGGATCAGATGTTGCAAAAGAACCAATATCACATTTATCTCTCCAGTCATCCATGGATTGAGAAACTTCCATAATCAAGGCAGGAGCAAATCTGTTGTGTGATTGGAAAATAAGTATATTCTTGCTGTGAAGGATTTAATATTCAGCAGCTATCCATCAATTTTAAAAAAAGTGGGTATTACTTTCCACATTTGAGAATTAAGTTTAGCTCCAACACTACCACAGTAGTGTATTTTATGTTGTGTTTTATTTTACACCTTCAAATCAGGGTTGACTCCTGGCATGTGTCTAGACTAGTCCCGGCAGTTTTCTTGGTGAGAGTTTTAAAACGCAAAACATTTTTTACATGTGCTGTGATGCTGCATTCATGTTGAAAAGTGGCAGAGCTTAGAATGGATACCATTTTTTTGTCTTTGGGATTAAAGCAGCAGGAGTCTGTAAACATTTGTGGAACATCTGGGAGTTGACATCCAGTCATCTTCAAGCTTTCAAGTTTAAGAAAAATTGGACTAGACCAGTTGCCATAACTCAGCGTAGGGGTGACATGATAGCAGTGTTCCAATATTTGAGGGGCTGCCCCAAAGAAGAGGGAGTCAAGCTATTCTCCAAAGCGCCTGAAGGCAGGACAAGAAGCAACAGATGGAAACTCATCAAGGAGAGAAGCAACCTAGAACTAAGGATTAATTTTCTGGCAGTTAGAACAATTAACCAGTGGAATGGCTTGCCTTCAGAAGTTGTAGGTGCTCCAACATTGGAAGTTTTAAAGAAGAGATTGGACAAACACTTGTCTGGAATGGTAAAGTATCTCCTGCTTGTGCAGGAGATTGGACTAGAAGATCTCTAAGGTCCCTTCCAACTCAGTTATTCTGTTATTCTGAGTAGACACTTTTCCTTCTTATGAATGCCAAAAGAAGGTTGAATTCTGTTGATTCTAATTTTACATATTCAGATTTGAATATAATTTCCATTCATCCACTTTTTTATTTTAATGTTTTGACAGCTGCGCTGCCTTTGAATTCATTGGATCGCTGGGTGCGAAAGATTTAATAGCCAGAGTTTCTTTTGCACAAATAATATACTGTTTAAATTCTCTAGTCAAAACAAGCGTAACACACCATTGAAGAACTCGGCTGGGTAAAGAAAAAATGTTGAGAATCTCCTTTTAATGTAATGTCCGTGTTAGAGCTGGCTTATTTGGTGGAAAATATCAGGAAGGGTCTGGAAGCACTTATTCTGATTAGCAAATGTTATGAAAAGGGACTTCATCAGATGAAACAGAGTGGCCAGACTGATATAGGATGTAAATTGGGATGAGATGATGTGAGGTGCATGGGAAGAGAAGGGATCTGATTTTCTATTATTACATTTGATTAGTGCTTAATAAATATCGTGTTGTCTGGGTTAATTTGTTTGCTTAATAATACAAGTTACATGCTTAGTCTCTACCCCATTTTTCCAACCATTGATAAAATAAATTCCATGTTTGAAAATATTCTGCATCTTCTTTCTCTTTGATCCTCAGTCTGTCCAGTCTATTTTTTTTTTTTTTAAATCTCCAGTGATGGAGCACCCACAACTTCTGGAGGCAAGCCGTTCCACTGGTTAATTGTTCTTATGGTCAGGAAATTTCTCCTTAGTTCTAGAGTTCTGAAATCCTTCTAGAACCACCCTTTCCCTTTCCACAAATTGGGGTGTTTGTATTTGTGTGCTTGAGAGAATGAGAAAGAAAGGGGTGAGGCAAGTAATGAACAGATTGCCTCCCTCCCTTGACTTCCCCCACCCCAAAATTATAGGGTGCTCTGGAGCAGAACATGTAGGCAACAGGTCATTTGCTTGCAAAAAATATGCCGCCCGTTGAGGGTTGGAGCATTGGTGTGGAAAATTGCTCTGACAGTTGCAATATTGTGCTTCCCTTTATTAAGGCTTAAAAGTGTGGTTAGCTTCAAAGGTGTTGCTTGTTCCAACCTGTGCTCGGCGTAGTCTGGATTTATAATTGGCTAGTTTTCATTGAATCCCCGCATGGTTAGGGTGGAAGGGTCCCCTAAGGTCACGGAGTCCAAACCTCTTCTTGGAGCAAGGATCCAAGTGAAAGCCTTCCTGACAGATGGCCATCCAGCTTGTGCTCGAACTCATCCCAGGGAAGACAAGCACCACCTCTCCGTGTAATTGGCTCACTCCTGAACTGCCCTTTACTTCAGGATATTTCTCTGGTTATTCAGTCGGAATCTGCTTTCCTGTAATTATTCTGCCTTGCAGAGAGGAGAGGAGAGATGTTGGCTGCTTTTGGTGTGATGTCCTTAAGTGGGCGATCATAACATTTCTCATGCTTTTCAAGGAAAAAAGTGTTCTTGGATCTTTCATTGTCTGCTGATTGGACTCTGATTCCTCTGCAGGTTGTCCAAAGTGTCATTAAAGTTTGGCGTCTCCAGAACGAACAATGCAGAATAAAATAGGACCTAATGTTATTAGTGATTCTAAAACTATACATTTGTTAATGCTACCTATACTTTTTAATTTTCACCATGCTGTTAACTCACCTAGTTTGTCATTCAGTTATTATTCCAAGCTCTTTTCCACAAGAATTATTGCCAAGCCAGGGGTCCCCGATTCTGGGAACATTTGATATTTCTATTATCTAAATACAGGTAGTTCTCAAGTTATTACCACAGTTGAGCCCAACATTTCTGCTGCTAAGCGAGACAATTACAACCCATTCTCCAAAGCACCTGAAAGCAGGACAGGAAGCAGTGGTTGTAAACTAGTCAAGGAGAGAAACAATCTAGAACTAAGGAGAAATTTCCTGACAGTTAGAACAATGAACAACTTGCCTTCAGACGTTGTGGGTTCTCCAACACTGGAGGTTTTTAAGAAGAGACTCCTCTTCTTCTTCTTCTTCTTCTTCTTCTTCTTCTTCTTCTTCTTCTTCTTCTTCTTCTTCTTCTTCTTCTTCTTCTTCTTCTTCTTCTTCTTCTTCTTCTTCTTCTTCTTCTTCTTCTTCTTCTTCTTCTTCTTCTTCTTCTTCTTCTTCTTCTTCTTCTTCTTCTTCTTCTTCTTCTTCTTCTTCTTCTTCTTCTTCTTCTTCTTCTTCTTCTTCTTCCATATCCGTTATCGGACATTGGCGATCATGTTGGCGATACTGTTTTTATCAGCAGCCGCACGAAAAAGTGCTGCTGAGTTTTATCCAAACCAGTCCCTTAGATTTTGAAAACTGAACAATCCTTTGTCTGAAATGATATAGGGTTTCCTGCTGGAGCAGGGGGTTGGGCTAGAAGACCTCCAAGGTCCCTTCCAGCTCTGTTATTCTGACTTCTGGATAGAACTGGTAAATGTCCCAAATAAGATTTGTAAAAATTAATAATAATACTAATACAGATGTATAAATACAAGCAATTACCGTTCTCTTGTTCTCTCTCTCTCTCTCTCTCTCTCTCTCTCTCTCTCTCTCTCTCTCTCTCATATTTATGGAAATAACTTTTAAATTACAAAAGCTTTTTTTAAAAAAATAATTAGCTTAATATCAATAGACGTTTTTGCCACATGTCATTGGATGTCATTCATGATCCCTTCAATTTACGCAGATCAAAGTTAATATTTGTTGAAGCAGAAATGGAGGAATAAACATTTGCTTGCTAATTATGAGGTTGGATTTTTTTAATGGTTTGGAAAACCTTAATTATAAATGATCAGAGCTGATCTTTGTAGAGTCGACTGGGAAAGGAAGGACTTTGAAAATGAACACCACTCTTACATAAGTCACTCCTGGGACTGAATCTCTCCTTTCAAAAGGTGATGTTTTAACAGACTTTGAAACTTGAAAAAAAGTGATTTCTGTCTGGCACTACTTGAAAGAAGAGAAAGATTTGGGATTTTTCTTTTCTCCCCTGTTTTTTTTTGAAGAGCTCTGCAGGTGAATTAAAAATGCTCCCCAACTGTGGGGGGAGGGGGGGGATACATTTGAACAATATGAATTGATAATGCAATCCCGAGGTTTTTAATTAGGGATCTATTCTAATATACTTTCTTCCAAAGCTTTCTCCAACTCTGAAAATGACATTTCCAAAAGCCAACAATACTTTTTCAGATTCTGACAAGCGTTCTCGTTGGGGTGGTGAAATCTGAAAAGGAGACAAAAGGTCAAATTGGTGAATAAAACTCCAGGTAGTCCTCAAATTATGAGCCCAAATCGAGCCCAACATCTCTGTTGCTAAGTGACACAGTTTTTAATTGAGTTTTGCTCCATTTTACAACCTTTCTTCCAGAGCTGTTAAGCGAATCACTGCAGTTAGTAACACGGTTGTTAAGTGAATCTGGCCTCCCCCGTTGACTTTGCTTGTCAGAAAGCCACAAAAGGGGATCAGATGACCGGGGACACTGCAACAGACATAAGTACGAGTCAGTTGCCAAGCGTCTGAATTTTGATCCTGTGACCACGGGGATGCCGTAGCGGTTATAAGTGTGAAAAATGGTCATAAATCACTTTTTTCAGTGCTGTTGTAACTTTGAATGGCCACTAAATGAATGTCATAAGCAGAGGACTACTTGTAAAACCAAAACCACTGTACTATCAGAGGGGCATTTTCAGATCCTTGGAAAAATGATGTAAGAAAGTGAAAAGTTTTGGGTTTTTTGGGGTTTTTTTTTTTTTTTTGCAAAATGGAAAGGGCTATAAAGATCAGTATTCTTCCAAAATGCTGGGTCCTTGTCTCTCCCAGTCTTAATTGCTTGGCTTAAAAACACAAAAGTGCTGCTTTTGAACCCATGCATCTAAGTAATGATGTGCTTTCCTGACACTCCATTTGCATTTTGTTGTCCGCAGTAATAATGTTAATGGTAAGAAACGACCGAAACCTTTATTTAAACTGCAAAGCAGTATTTCAGTTCCTGTTTACTTGCTCTCAAATTTGGACTCTGTCCCCGATAGACTTTTCTGCTTGGTTTCCTTCTTGTAGAGCAGGAAACAGTGTCAAACTCGCCACGTCATGTGACATGTCGCGACGTATCACGACTTTTCCCCCATTGCCGGAACTGGGGTGGGCGCGGTTACGGTATGATGCATCCGGCCCGCGGGCCAGTAGTTTGACACCCCTGTTGTAGAGAATGGGAATTCATCATGCGCACCTGAAAGGTATTGAAATAACAAGTGAGAGGTGGGAGAGGGCAGGGGCTGGCAGTGTTCAGGAAATAATGTCTCTTAAACAAACAAACATACAGGCACTCCTCAGCCTACGACTGCAAGTGAGCCTAAAATTTAAGTGATCTATTTCAGCCGTAAGACCTCGTCGTAAAAATGGTGAAACTGCATCAATTTATCTTGGAAAAAAGGCAGGAACAAGAACCAGAGAACCCTCTTGGATATTGCAAAGGAAATAGTGCAGTAAATTATTAGAAATTCTTTTAAAATAGACTGATACTTAACATGGACCCCCCAAAAAATTGCAAAATTTCTTGATCACTGCCAGATATTTACTTTCTGAACTATAGGCAGGCATAAATCTCAATGCACAATGCATATAACAAAACTTCGAGTGGCAATCCTGAACAGGTGCACCTCCGTATCGTTAGAATGGGGTCATGGGGGAACTAAATCATGATGATGATGATGTGTGAATGAATTACAACAAAACTAAGGGAAAGCTTGGCCATGTGCTTGCAAGCGGATGCCTACTACCTACAGTGTGGGATCTACAGCCTCCTTTCCTTTCCTTTCCTTTCCATTCCTTGACTCTATCCTACCCTATCCTACTCTACCCTCCCCTCTCTCTCCTCTCTTCCCTTCCCCTCCCCTCTCCTCTTTTATCTCCTCTCCTTCCCTTTCCCCTCTCCTCCACATCCCTCTCCTCTCCTCTTCCTCCCCTTCCCCTCTCCTTCCCTCTCCTCCCCTCTCCTTTCCTCTTTTATCTTCCTTCCCTCTCCTCTCCTCTCCTCTCCTCTCCTCACCTCTCCTCTCCTCTTTTATCTTCCTCCCCCCCTTCCCTCCAGTGGTACTCTCAAGCCACAGAATTTAACTTCCAGACCCTGCCCTACATGGCCTCCCAGAGGAGACTCCTGGCCCATTAAGCTGCATGCCAATTAAGATTCAGCCTGGTCCTTGCACACCCCAGAGGGGCCGACTGACCTAAAATGCCAGGGAGAAGCCTGCGACATGCAGAGATTCTGTGTGTGGGAAGCCTTAGTTGACGGAGGTAGAAAACAGGGAGAAGAGCTTCATACGTCACTGGCAGCAGCAGGAGGCGGTCTCGCTTTGGGTGTCATTCAGTTTGTTTTTTTAAAAGATAGTTAAGTTGAGCTTTGCGTATCGGTTAATAATCTACTGCTTAACCAATTTATATTGGGGAACAAATGTTGGTATCCCAGCAGGGGAAGTAATTGGCTGCATTTACAGGCCCTTGACCCTCTCGACACAGATGGCATTCCACGATGCCAAGCAGATGCCGCATCTGATCTCTGGGGAGCCCAGCAACAGCTCCTCTGTGGGGCTCCGTAATTAAATTTGAACACCCCTGCTGAGAATTGGAGGTTACCTGGAATAATTTTCAGGGCTGCTTGGCTGCTTCGTAGAATTGGCTTCCAGGCATAGCAAGTGGAGTTTCTGCTCCAAGGTTTGCAGACAGGGTCAGGCCAGGAGCAGCAGAGGAAGAAAAACGGCTATTCCTTTGGGAATGGAGGAAAGCTTTGGGGAGGCCGAGGGATTGCAAAGCCGGTGGAAGGGCTGAGGTCCTAAACTCAGACATAATAAAAACAAGTTGGATGACGCTCTCTAGCTTTAAATTGGACCAGGCTGATTTTATGCCCTAACCCTAACTATTCTGATTTATATTTAGATACAGACCCTTTTCTTTGCAAATAGGGAGCGCGTTTTAAAATTAGTAGCCAGGTGATCCTCAACATATATCCACAAGGGAGAGCAAAATTTCCATTGCTAAAGCAGTTGTTAAGTGAGCCGTGCCTTTTTATGACCTTCTTTCCAGGATTGTTAAGTGAATCAGAGCGATTGTAAGGGAAGCCAGCTTTCCCAATGGAATCTCCCTGTCAGAATCTGGTGTTATCCCCAAGGGGTCAAGGCAAGGCCGGCCTCTAAAGCAGGGGTCTTCAACCTTGGCAACTTTAAGACTTGTGGACTTCAACTCCCATATTATCTCTAACACCATTTTGTGAGTGTTCCCACATTCTCCAGACCCTAGAATGCCCCTGGCTCAAATACTTGCCAGAGTCTCTCTAATGCTACTAGAATAAATGAAATGGACTCTGTTTAGCGTCAAGAGTAAAATCTTCCAGTTAAGATTTTGACTTTTTAAAGTCTCCAAAGTGCACATGAAGAAAATATTTTTAACATTATGGTTAATCTACATCACTTAGATCAGCTCCTAAATACTTGAAGCAACTGCTTCTGAGCGATTCAGCTACCAGTGACGTAGATTCTTCCTGTCTCCAAAGACCATGGGAGACTTTGGATACAAGCGAAGTCTGACTTTTAATGCTAATTAATTCATGTGACTCAAGTATTCCCAAGTTTGTCGTTTAGATCAGATCATAATATCTGAGGTTAAAACCATTTTAATGAAATACGGGAACTGAGATTCTTTCAGTCAGAGCGAGATATGCAATTCCCAGCTCTTGTTTTCAAAAATAAAGGGGCTAGAGACAGCTACAGATATGGGAAAATATTAAAAGCAAAACAAAACTGGAAGAATAACAACCAAGCAAGCCACAATATTGTATAAAATTACTCCAAACTTCCAACCTCATATTAATTTTAAAAAACCCTCCCTCAACCTGCTTTGCAAATTCTGTCGGCTCCCATCTTTCTTCTGCAGTCATTTTTTTTCCAGATGAGCCCAGGGTCAGACCTTCATTCCTTCATTTTACCCATCTGCTCAGGTTTTTATGAAAAACAATCTTAGCTGCTGATGGGGACTTTGGATAGATTCAGCCCTCTGGAGTGTTCTCACTTCTTGATGCTCTTTCAGTTCTCTGGCAAATTTCATAACTGCATCAAGAGGAACCGAGCAGTTCATTGAATTAATTTCTCTGAGGCAGTTCCACAGGGCTTGTAGAAAATACAATGGTTTTTCCTGCTTTTTAAAGCACTGTGTACTTCCTTTCCCTGGTGACATCCTGCGAGTAAAAACTAATATTACTACAATGTTGAGACATTGTATTTGGCAGTGCTCAAAAGAGGTATCATAAAAGCAATCAGGGAAAAACGGATTTCCGAGGGAAAAGGCTGTCAGGAGAACACGTGGAGCATATGTTGCACATTCGGTGAGCGAGGCAGTCTGCACCCCGATGGAATGAAAAGCTTGTGAAAATCTCTCCTAAGTTCTCATGAAGTCTGCCACATTAAAAAAAAATAAACAAGGCATAAGTACTCTGAAATAAATAATCAGAAACACGATTTGGGAATACGTTGCAAAAATCACCCTTGAAAATAGGATTTGTTCAACTGAACGAATTTCATTCTTCCCCTGTGCTCTGGTCTGTTTCCATTAGCAAGGAAAGTTGAACCGTTTCTTGCATCTGGAATCTGTAGTTTCTCCTTAAAAGTCTGATCCTTGGGTCTCAAGGGTACTTTTTCAAAAGGCAACTGGACTGTTTCTTTCTTGGAAGAAGAAGAAGTTTCACTTCTCATCCAAGAAGCTTCATTTGTTCTGGCAGGATGGTGGGGGCAATGGAGAGATCAGTTCTGACAGTGTTAATGTGGATAGAAAGGACCACTGGTCTGAAAGAGTGATAAAAATTGAACAGCTCTCTCTCAGCACGTATCTCCTGTCTGTAACACCATCCTCTCAGCCGCCCCAAGAAGACTACATCCCCATTTGCACTCTGGTTCAGGTAACCCTGGGGGCACAGATAAACCCCCAAGTGGCCTCAAGAGCTCTCAGAGAGAGTACTAACAACCAGGTGACTGCAAAGAAATACGATCTTTCCCCCCACCCCATCCTGTCCGAATTAATCCCTCCATAGCCCCCAGCATCCTGCCACTATTGATGAAGCTTCTTGGATGAATAGCAAAATATCTTCAAGGAAAAACAAAGTCCAGTTGCCTTTTGAAAAAACACCTTTAGAGAGCCACGACCTGGATGACTGAGAATCTTCACAGACATTGATCCTTGAATGTTTTTCCTCTATGCCTTGCCAAAGTTTTACTTTGGATTTAATTGAGCAAAAGCCTGGTCTGGGGACCCATCACAGTTGACCATTTAAGACCTATCTTCCCCAATTTTGCCCTGGCACAAAGGTTTGGTCTAGTATCCTGGAATTCCCAAACACTAGGGGCGTTTCTGATTCAAACAGATGCGTTTTCCTAGAATTTTTATTATTTAATCTCTTTGACTCTTCCGCTTTTGTTGAGTTGTATCTGGAATTATCTCATTGCAGATTCAAAAGAATATCTTTTGGGTCATGGTTCTTTCTTCTGTCTACCCATGAAGACTTTGAACGTGGCCAGTCCGTAACTACAAGGGATTCAGAGCATACCAAGGTGAGATGGTTGAAATTCAAGTTTGCTTGAGCTGGCTTTCTTTAGTTGAAAGAAGTCTCTTGGTCTTAAATAGGGGTTCCTGTATAGGGTCTCCTGCTTGCGCAGGGAGTTGGACTAGATAACCTCCAAGGTCCCTTCCAGTTCTGTTATTCTGTTACTAAGGTACAAATTGACTGCAGCAAGAGTAAACTTAGCCTCACATTGGAAAAGATACTTTGCTTACTATATTGTCTGTAAGACTAATGCAAAATTAACACTTTCCATAATACTGTAGAAATTTACCAAATTTAAGCAGGAATGAGTGCCGTATGTATAATATATCACAGAGCAAGGCAGTTTAAACATTTGGGGTATATTTTTAGAAGTTAAACAGAAACTAACAGCAGTTACGAATGTTTGATGCAAAGTTCAAATATCACTTCAAAGTAGTTTAACTTTTTCTTTTTGCAGTTTTTAAATACAGCAGTCTTTTTTTTATCTTTCTTTGTATTTCAATAATTTAACAATAAAACATATGGATTATTAAAAAAACAAGAGAGGCTTATCCAGGGAACAGAACAAGCTAAGCAATTGTAACAGAGCAGAGACAAAAAAACCTTTTTGAGCTTCAGTTAAATAAAATCTTCCTTTTCTGACTAATAAAAAGATCTGAACGTTCAATTGACTGATTGTTGGCCAAATAATAGCCAAGAAATATAGCAGCTTAGCCAGCTGGGGAATTCTGGGAATTGAAGTCCACATATCTTAATGTTGCTGAGGTTGAGAAACGCTGGTTAACTAATAAAATAACAACCACTATCAAAATGAAGCAGAGCTCTTTGTATCAGGAAAAAAAGTCAAAAGCGTTTTATTTTAAAAACTGAGGGTGGGTCTGCCTAAAAATCATTGGGTTTGAGAATCAATAGCTTTATTAATAGCTGATTCCTGGAGAAGAGAGGATTAAATATTTGAATATATGGGCTTGGTCATGGATCCTTCTTTCCTTCTTATGAGTAGAACTGAAGATGAATGAATTCGGTTTTGGGGTCTTTTTTTCCTCTGCATCATTTCAGATGCTAAAATAGGCATGAACTTGAAATATAACCGGTTGATTTAGCAGGAAACAGTGGCCTGTTTGTCCAATGTTGTTGTTTTTTCTTTCTTCAGACACAGCAAAGATGGTCTTCCTTCTCTTGTGGTGGAATTTCAGAGGCTTTGTGCTCTCTCTCCTTCTAAAAACAAGCCTCTCCTTAAACCCAGATGATCCAAATGTTTGCAGCCACTGGGAAAGGTAAGACTTATTGACTTTATTTCATTTTGTTTAAGTAGAGCATCAGCAAATACATATATACATATGTCTATGGAGATTCTCAGTCATCCAGGTCAGGGTTGTCCCAAAGCTGCTTTTTCTGGAGGCAAATGGACTTTCTTGTTTTCCTCTGAAGATGTTTCGCTTCTCATCCAAGAAGCTTCTTCAGCTCTTGCTTACGTACTGACATACATATGTGTATGTATGTATGTGTGTATGTGTATGCGTATATATACACACACACGTATGCATACACACACACACAGACTATATATATATATATATATATATATATATATATATATATATGTGTGTGTGTGTGTGTGTGTGTGTGTGTTTTCTGAGGTTTTCGCGGGTATTTGTATGTAGGTCTTTGGTTGTTCGGGTTTTCTCCCGCGTAAAACTGGAAGTGTCTTGGCGACGTTTCGACCAAGTCCCATTCGTCATCTTCAGGCTGGTGTTTTCTTGCTGCTCAAAGCACGAAGCTGAAAACACCAGCCTGAAGATGACGAATGGGACTTCGTCGAAACGTCGCCAAGACACTTCCAGTTTTACGCGGGAGAAAACCCGAACAACCAAAGACCTACATATATATATATATATAATATGGCGCCCTAGAATCACAACAGGATAGATGTTATAATTCGATAGCTAAACATCTAGCTGCACTGAGATAATTCACATTCCTGAACTATATATTTGTGTTTGTGTGTATACTGTGTTTTATTAGTATTGCATATCAGTAATTGCATGACCTCTGTAGATGTCATATGCTAACTAAATATTTTTTTAAGGTAAGTGTGCCTCATTTTTGTATTTAAAAATAAATCCAAGGCCCTTCTCAGTATAGCTTTAGAATATAAAACATAATATTACAAAATACAATCTAATTGTGTATGGCCATTGCACAGATCTCAGTCGCTATCTTCTTGATCGTTTGAAGGCCTGGGTCCCTGGTGTGCACAGGTCGATAGAGCTTGCATTCTGGACTTAGGCATTTCTGCTTACAGTGTCAGTATTCAATATATGCCTGATATGCGTGCATTTTCTCCTTTTATGTGAGCCCCAATTCCCCAGCTGTGTCCTTGTATGAGTCTCTGGCCTGGGTCTGCCTTTCGATTTCTTAGATTTATATTCCAGGAACATTCATGTCATATAGGCCCTGTAATCCTCGACTTACAGCCACAACTGAGTCCAAAACTCCGGTCGCTAAGCGAGACATTTGTTAAGTGAATTTTGCCCCATTTTACAACCTTTCTTGACACAGTTGTTAAGTGAATCACTGCAGTTATTAAGTGAGTAACAAGGCTGTTAAGTGAATCCAGCTTCCCCAGTGCTGCCTTGGAAAGAAGTGGGATACAATCTAGGGGTCTCCTGAACCCATTATATCTGCTAGAATAGTAGGTAGAAGCTGTGGGTAGAAAGCCTTTGCTAACTTAAATGGATGTGTCAGGCCCAGTTCTCTGTCTGTCTTCCTTCCTTCCTTCCTTCCTTCCTTCCTTCCTTCCTTCCTTCCTTCCTTCCTTCCTTCCTTCCTCCCTCCCTTCCTCCCTCCCTCCCTCCCTCCCTCCTGATCACATAACACAGTGTTTTCAAGAACAAATGTGAGTGGAAACAAAACCTTTAATTTTGTATTGCAGTTCCGTGGCACAGTACATTTTGAGTCCAAGAATACATTATTGATTTTGTGTGAAAGAAGTCAGCAACCCGGGGATCCAATCAAGGAAAAACAAAAATTAAATACTGGAATTGATTGGCTGCTCAGGCCAAGATGACTGTGATACTTAGATGGCAATAAATCAAGTCAAAAAGATTGAGTTAGGGTGAGGTCAAGAGCTGCACATGGGATCATAAAATAATAATCAAGCTGATTGGGTTTTCTATGTTAATGAAAGATGCTCTAAATAGATGCTGCTTTGGTGTTTCTTGCTGGTAGCTAACATACGGAGGTGAAGCTTCCCTTGTGACCCTGGGAAATTAGGGTCTCGGAACAAAAAATTGAGGGTTACCACCCTGTTTAAGGTGAATTTTTGCAGGCACTTTTGGACACAAAAATGTTTTCTCAGCAAGCAAAACAAATTGGTCTCAGTCAGACCCCTGAACACAGAGACCTTCTTTCTGAGGGACAAAGAACATTGTGGGCTTAAGAGGCAGTGGGGCTCTTTTTTGTTCTCTGAGCTTGGTTGTTTTGTGGCAGACATTTCATTAGCCATCAGCACTGATGATGTTCTCTGGGTAATGAAATGTCAGCAAGAAAACAGCCAAGCCCAGATAGCACCAAGCGGTCCTCCTCTTCTTCCTCCCACCCCAACATCCCACTGCCTTTTAGGGCTGATGATGTTACCTATTGGGCAATGAAATGTCTGCAAGAAAACAACAAAGCTCAGAGAGCACCCCAAAGTCCTCCTACTCCTTTCCTTCCAAGCCACGCTGCCTTCTAGCACTGATGATGTTACCTAGTTGGGTAGTGAAACATCCGCAAGAAAACAACCAAGCTCGGAGAGCACCAAGGTCTCCTCATTTCAACTCTGAGTTACAAATGTTCTCTTATATTGGATCTTCAGCATCCCAGTTGTCCAATTCCTGCACAGGTTGGTATTATTAATGCCAGGAAGATTAAGACCTTGAAGAAAATAATCCGGAACCTTGACTGCAGAGTATTTGATTAAAAGCATCCCAGATGAGCTAGTATTAATTATTATATCAACCCTATGCACTTCAGCAAGTCAGTCTATTCTTTGGCATGACTAGTCCTTCCTAGCTCACCAGAATCAAACTACAACTCTTACACCTCTTAGGATCCAATAAATTTATAGCCTTAAGCTAACAGTATTTTTAGAGGCTTCTATGTGCTAGAGACTAATTCAGTTTAGGTGTTTGTGGGTTAGGTAAAGGACCATACCAAACAAATGGAATAAATTGTGCATTTTTTAATGTCATTTGCCAGTCAGTGGTGACAATTGGAAGAGAAATAGGATGAAATTATAATTAATAATAACAATATGACTTTATTCAGGGCTCATATTGATACAACACACTTGGATATTGATAGCCAACCCTATTGGATAATATTGGTAGTAACAAATATCAGGAATTAAAGAGTCAAAATGTTTCCTGTGCAACAATCAGTAAACTTCGCAACTTCTTTCTCAGGTCTCTTTCCACGCTGTTCAGGACAGCTGTATGCAATCAGCAGCTTTCCAGAGCAGACAGATTTTTTTTTAATTGCTTGAAGATTAAACTTGAGGTAGGAAAAATGTGAGTTTTCTTTCTTGTTCGTCTCAGGTGGGGCCCCTCTGAGGCTACCTGATTAATTTGGGCTGTGCCAAGGTTCCAGTCAGTTGGGGTCCTGACTCAGTGCAACATCTTGGGGGTGCCAAATGCTCTTTCCGAGACAAACAAGAATTTTGGAAGTTTTTCACTGAACGCTTATTAAAGAAAATGGTCTCTTTGAGTTGACTTGCTTTGGTTATGTTTGTTTTTACTGATTTAATTTATTGTTGCCTTCCTTCCTTCCTCCCTCCCTCCCTCCCTCTCTCCCTCCCTCCCTCCCTTGTATTTCTCTACATCTAAATGCTAAATGCATAAAGGAGTGTTTGTCAACCTTGGCAGCTTGAAGATGTGTGGACAGCTTTGCTGGCTACGGAATTCTGGGAGTTGAAATCCATACATCTTCAAGCTGCTAAGGTTGACAAATGCTTGCATAAGAAAAGGGCTGTTGGTCTGTTCTCCAAGCTTGGCAATTTGGCTGCAAACGTTTTGTCTCCATTCGGGGTGTGTGTGTGTGTGGACATCTTCCATGTGCTTTGAATTGTGCTCATCTGTCAGAGCACTGGCCTTTAAATACCTTTTTGTGTGATATAAATTGGTGCAGGTGTTATTTGTCCTGATGTTTCTGAGTTGTGGCCTGGCTTCGAGCTGTTTGATTGGCTGGTTGTTGTTGCTGGGCCTTGGTCTTTGGCGTTTAAGTATCGTCTGTGGGATGCAAATGGTGTTTGTTTGTTTGTTTGCCTCCAAGTCATGTTCTGGTTTCGGGTTGTTTGTTTGGCTGGCTCTTGTTGAGACGTGGTCCGGTTTCTTGTGGGGGGGGTTGTGATTTTTGTTGCTGTGTGGTGGGGTGCCTATTTGTTCCTTTTAAATGCTGCCTTCGGGGCTGCGGTTGAAGTAGTTCTTTCATTCTCAGCAGTTGGTAGATTGGGTTGATGTCAATGCATCTGTTTATTGACTTATTGGCGGAGAATCAGGCTTCAAGGAATTGTCTTTCTCCCTTTGATTTCGCTTGGGTTACAACTGTGGTCCCAGTTAGATGAAACTTGTGTCCTTCTGAGTCCTTGTGGATGGACATGAGGGATAGTGGGTCGTGCCTTTGGATAGTCAGGAAGTGTCTGTGCAGCCTGGTAGATAACTTGCATAAGGAATCTCTCCTAATGTTAGCCCCGCAACAGCAGCACCACTAGAGAAGCTGGGGCTGAGTGTGACCAGTTAGGCACGGAATTCTGGGGTCACCTGGCAGACAGGAATTGGGTCTCTCTGGTCCAAGTCCAATCTTTTAGCCATACTATAATCCTGGCCCCCTCAGAAAATACCCCGTCCTCCTCTGTTTTGCACCCAGCTGGCAACAGAAGATGAGCAGTGTTTCAGATGGGGGAAAGTGAACATCCACTGTTTAGCTCACAATTTATGGTTCTCAATTACCAGCTAATTTCTGCTACAAATTATCTTAGATTAAAATAGCTTCTTCTGTGTATAAATGAGACAAAGTAAAAAAAAATTAAACCCCAGAGACTGATTATATATATGTGTGTGTGTGTGTATGTATGTATAGGTATTTGTGTGCGCGTGTGTGTTTGTGTGGGTGTTGTGTACAGGCATACAATACAGATACACACTGCTATTACTTGCTTCCATAAGATGGGGCAAAACTCATTAACTCATTAATTACTGTCTTGTTTAACAACAGAAATTTTGCTAGTTGGACGTTGAGGACTTTCTCTATTCATTCCCTTCTTTCAAAACGAGGCAGTTGCTATCCAGAGTCCCTGGAATGCTGAATACTCTTTTTTAGATTGTTTTTTTCATTTATGGAAGCAATTTAAGTACATTGGTCTTAAATTGAGAGGTTTAAATTTTCTATTTTCATTGCCAATGTATACATGTCCTGTCTTTTTTATTATGATCATTATTGAAAAGCAGGAACAAGAAATGAGCAGTCTCCAGATTTGCCTTTCATTTCTTTTATTCTGTTTTTCCCAACCCTCTCAGACCCCTAAACCCGATTTTAGTGGTTCTGCTGCCAACGTGGAACAGAGAATTTTATGGCTGGGGGAGAGATTTGTTTAGTTCTTCTTGGAATTGGAAAGTTTCTCCTTTAGCATTTTTTTCTTCTATATTTTATTCAAGACAAGTTAAAATACAAAATTCAAAACTCCAAACCAAAAAAGCCCCCAGATAACAAAACAAAACAAAAAACCAGACAACAAACACAAAACAATCAAAACATTAAAAAGGTGCATCAAAACAACACCACACAAATATATACATGTTACCCCCTCTAGTTGAATACTGATTAATACATTACTACAATATTAGTTCCCACCCTTGCGAAACAGGCCCTCCCCAAATTTTTAAATTACTAAATCTGTTTGCAAATTATGGACCTCTCTTCTATATGTTATATTAGTAACAAAGTAGTTAACAGTAAGAGCAATAATACTAAAACAAAACAAAATTAAAGTTTCAAAACTCTCTGTTAACAGTTACTATATATAGTCCACTCGTAGAAAATTTACCACAGCATCTTATCTATCCCAAGTCATCCCAAAAGTTTTAAATCATGGGTGTCAAACTTGCCACGTCATGTGACGTGTCGCAACATAGCATGACTTTTTTGCATAGCAGGAGCTGGGATGGCATGGCCTCTGCATGATGCCACCGGCCCATGGGCTGGCTGTTTGACACCCCTGTTGTAAATAGTTTGTCCTGGATCAAATATCCATATTTGTTTCTTGATGCCATCTCTTATCAATTGTTGTTTAATTAAATATAATAGATTCAGTCTCCAGAATAAGTCTCTCTTCCAATCAAAATCCATTAGCATTTTTGAACCAATACAAAAATGGTAAAAAAATCAGAAAAAGTATCTTTTCCAACTAACACATGTTCTTATTTCTTATTTAGGACGATTAAAATGTGTTGGTTGGAAAAAATGCTACCCAAATCATTTTGAGTTTTGGTGCTAAAGACTAGCACAGCTGTTCACCTGCAGTGACGTAATACAAGTATAAAAAAAGCCAGTCCCACTTTCCAAATTTTACAGTGCAATTTACTAATTAAAAAAAAAGTCATTAGGGACCAATCTGCACAGAAAGAGACATATTCATGAAGATAGAGGACAAAATATGTTCTATTAGGTGATGGGTATTGTGTTTAATTAAGCTTGGACACATTTTTGGAGTAGAGTGATATAGAAATACCTGTAATAAATCTACCAACAAATCTACAAACAAAAGGGCACATTTGGAGAAAGGTATTGAAATACATACCTATAGTGCAGTTGTTGCCTTTTAATCTGAGAAGCCAGACTCAGCACTTCTGCAAAAGTGGAAAACACTGAATTGGAAAGATTCTCAGAAGTGGGAAACAGAGAAAATGAAACTGACATCTTCATCTACCCCTAATTAAATTAATAAAGGAGAATATTGGTAGCTCAGGGTTGCTGTGAAATGAAATTGTGTTTGCAATGTGAAGTCTAAAATAAATATTGTGTGTGTGTATATTTTAAAGATTCTAATAAAGGAGAATATTTATAGCTCAAGGTTGAACTGAGAGAACACCAAGCCCCCCCCATTTAAAGATTTTATTTCCCCAGGTGGAAAAGATGTACACCCCCCCCCAGAGATACTTAACAGCCCTTTGCATCATTGCCCCATTCACTGTGGACCTCCATCATCTCCCCAATATTAGACATGATCCTTCATAACCAAGAGATTCTCCATTTATGTCATTAATTACCATGGTTTATTTAAAACAAAAACAAATGTATACATGTTAGTAATTTTATCATTGTTATTCATCCTGAACGGTATAGGGTCCCCTACATGGGCAGGGGGTTGGACTAGAAGACCTCCAAGGTCCCTTCCAACTCTGTAATTCCGTACAGGTAGTCCTCGACTTACAACGATTAATTTAGTGACCATTCTAAGTTACAACAGCACTGAAAAAGTGACTTATGACCGTTTCTCACACTTATGACCATTGCAGCATCCCCTTGGTCATGTGATCGAAATTTGGCAACTGGCATTTGTGTTTAGGATGGTCGCAGTGTCGCAGGCTCATGTTTCCCCCTTTCACGACTGACAAGCAAAATCAATGGGGAAGCCAGTTTCACTTAACAACCAAGTTGCTAACTGAACAACTGTAGTGATTTGCGTAACAACTGTGGCGAGAAAGATAGTCAAATGTCTTGCTTTTCAACAGACATTTTGGGCTCAATTGCATTTGTAAGTCAATGATGGCCTGTATTCTGTATTCACTGACGTGTTCATTTAACAAACGTGGCCAAAGGGTGTTGGGATCTGGGCTTTTAACGCTTAAATAAAGAGGGGCATAGATCAACAGTTCCTGTCTCTTCCCTTCTAGCTACGCGGTGACTGTTCAGGAATCATACGCACATCCCTTTGATCAGATCTACTATACAAGATGCACAGATATTCTGAACTGGTTCAAGTGTACTCGACACAGGTAAGCGATAATTGGAAGTTATTTTCAAACCTTTTCTTCCGTTTCATACTCTCCGGATAGCTCCCTTTTCTTCTGAGCCTGGGAGAAGCTCTTCAGCTATGGAGGATAAAGACAGGTTCTTTTGTGCAAAGTAGTCTAGCAGCACTAAAGAGACGGAACATGATTTTTTTCCCCGGAGAAAATAGCCATAGCTTTTGTGAAAGGGTGACTAACCAGCCCTGCCTATTTGCAATACATTTGCTTTACGTTTCGCATTTCCAGTCAGGTTGGAAGCAACTAGGAAGAGCAAGGGACTATCGTTCTGCTTGTTGAATCCTTCTTTTTCCTTCTTGCTGTTGAAAACAAGCCGGCTAAATCTGTCTTTCTCAACCATAGCCACTTAAAATGTGTGGACTTCAATTCCCAGAATTCTCCAACCAGCAAAGGAAACTTCAAGAATTGAAATTCATTTGCCTTGAATTCCACATATCAAGTTTGAGACATACATCAAGGTTAAAAAATACATTGTGGTTAAGAAACACCGGAAACACCTGGAAAAGTTCTAAAAGCAGACTTAAATTAGGCCAGATTTTCTCCAAATCAGGTGTAGAATGGAATAGAGCTGGAAGGGACCTTGGAGGTCTTCTAGTCCAGCCCCCCGCTCAAGCAAGAAAACCATCTCAGACACGTGACTGTCTAGTCTCTTCTTAAAAATCTCCAGTGATGGAGCACCCACAATTTCTGGGGGTAAGCTGTTCCACTGGTTGATTGTCCTCACTGTCAGGAAGTTTCTCCTTAATTCCAGGTTGCTTCTCTCTTTGGTCAGTTTCAAACCATTGTTTCTCGTCCTGCCCTCTGGTGCTCTGGTGAACAACCTGGCCCCCTCTGCCTTGTGGCAGCCCCTCAAATACTGGAATACTGCTATCATGTCTCCCCTATTTCTTCTTTTCCTTAGACTAGCCAAACCCAAGTCCTATTCTGTTCTGTTCTCTTCTGTTCTGTTCTGTTCCATATTTCCTATTCTATTCTATTCTATTCTATTCTATTCTATTCTATTCTATTCTATTCTATTCTATTCTATTCTATTCTATTCTATTCCATATTCCATATTCCATATTCCATATTCCATATTCCATATTCCATATTCCATATTCCATTCCCTTTTCTTTTTCCTTTCTGTATCTTGCCTGCACAAATGTTCTCTTGGACCTAGCATGAAAACCGTTTAGAATATAGCTGAATGGGTAGGAGTTGGAATTTGTATCGATCTTTTTAAATATCAAAAACCTTTGCACATTCTGAAGCAAATATTGAATATAACAACCTTGCAGTAATGTAACACAAATAGAATTATAACTATGGGCATTGATTTTCAGGTTTTTTTCCCTTTCCTCTCTCACCATTTAGAATCAGTTATAAAACGGCCTATCGGAGGGGACTGAGGACGATGTATCGGCGACGGTCTCAGTGCTGCCCGGGATATTACGAGAGTGGGGACTTCTGCATCCGTATGTAGAGGCAATTCTGGCGTTGCATCCTGCATGCAGCTCTTGTTTGGCTTGCAAATGCTGAGATTAGAATTTAAACTGCTGCTTACAGTTCCTGTGCAAGCAGGAAAAACAGGCTGGCCAGGGGCAAAACCTGAGAGAATTATAGGACGTCCATTGATCAGTTGTATTTATTTCTCTTCTATCATGTTCTCATCATATGCTCAATAATAATAATAATAATGATCAGTTGTGTTTTGATGATGCCCAATACCATTATAAGAAGAGAGCTGGGTCAGTCCTTGGTGGCCAATTAGGAATCTAGTAACACCTTTTCCAATTTTTATTAAATTTTTCTGTCTACCTATCTGTCTGTGATATCTATCTATCTATCTATCTATCTATCTATCTATCTATCTATCTATCTATCTATCTATCTATCTATCTATCTATCTGTCCATGCATCCATGCATCCATCCATCCAATTTCTACAGTTGCTATTTCAAGAAATGGTTCTGGATAGCTTACAATTCAAACAAATATACCACAGTTAAAACAATAAGAAATATTTTAAAACAATAAAGAATCCCAAATAATTATACAGTGGCTGAAATATTTGACTGTTTAACAATAAAGCAGGGAAAGGGATCCATTCAGTACTGCAGGCTCAGGAACACGGCCAGGTTTTTAAAGCTTTATGAAAGACCAATGGGGTTGGGGCCATTCTGCTCTCCTAGGGGAGGATATGCCAGAGAGCAGGGGCTACTGCAGAATAACTCAGAAAAGCAGAGTTGAAAAGGACTTGGCGGTCTTTTAGTCCAATTCCCTGCTCAAGTAGGAGACCCCAAACATTCTGCCTGTGCAGTTTCTTCAGAAAAGGCAATGAATTTTATTCAAAGGCAAAAGCTTCCAAGAAGATACTACCAGACTTCTGATTTTTTTGCCTGATAGCAAAAAATTGGCTTAACAATGGAAACTCTGGAAGTGTCTATGGAGATTCTCAATCATCCAGGTCAGAGGTCACCACTACCGGGCCACAGGCTGTTGGCCACTGTGCCACATGAGTGGCTGGCCAATGCACAAGCGTGTGCGCGCTCCCATCCCCCCGCTTGCGCTAGTGTTGCGGCATTGCGTGGGCACTAGCAATGCCATGAGCGTCGGGCGGGCACTAGCACCCCCCTTCACACTAGGTTGTGGGAACTCTGGAAGGTTTTTTTCCCCTTTTGGGTAAACTAAGAGGGAATTCTTTGGGACTTTCAGACTGCACATTTAGATTGTTTCAAGGAACTGTTTGTTCCTGCTGATCTGTTGACCATGTCCGGTTTCTGGTGCAGCTGCACAGTTGATTTCAAAGTTATCTTCTATGGCTGTGAGTTCATTTCCATATTTTTGGGCCTCGCATGATGCAACAAGCATAAGGTTCGCAACCTGGGGTTCATCAAGGCTTACAGAGGGAACTTTCTGTAAACAGCACATTAAAATGTGGTTTAAAAATTGCTTTTCAAAAAATTAGTTAGTTCTGCAGCTGCAATTCCCAAGCCTGTTTTCCTGATAAGGGAAGATGGATGTCTCATGCCCCAAACGTTTGGCTTAAGTGTAGCAAAGTCAGTCGGACAAGGGTTGCACGCTTGAGTTATGTGGCTAATTATACAGCTAACTGCATGCATGCAGTCATTTAAAATTCTCTGGGTTGCCTACTCCTGTGACTCTCCCTTGTTGCTTCCAAACGGCACGCTCTTAAATCTTTAGGCTTCAGATAAATTAATAAATAAAGATTTAAGCCCCTACGATTTTGCAAATAAAGTTTCTAAAACTTGCAATTGTGCACAATGGAATTATATTCTGAAATTATGAGGCAGTGGCCCTCTTTTCGGTCTGACTGGAGGAAATATTACAGTTCTACCTCTAAAAAAAAATCTCCTTCTTTGAGTTGAAGTTGACCCCTGGTGATGTCATGGCAGCAATATGGAAATGGATTGAATTGCCTTTTTGTAGAATTTTTTTTCTACTTTCCAACCTAACGTGCTGTACATGACCCTGGGATTTCCTGAAAGTCTTCTCAGTGAGGATTACCTAAAACGATCTGGCTTAACTCCTAAGCCCAGATGCTTCTTACTGGGAGACGCTAAATCAAAGGAAACCCAATGGTTAATTTGGCATTGGGTTGTCATGCATTGTCAATCCTTTCTCGTAGTCCATCAAAACATGACTTAGCTTGTTATGTGAATATAATTTATTATGTGCCATCAAGCTTGATTTTTTTTCTCCTAATAACTGCATAGTGTATTTGTCCCTAACCTTGTTAACCTATTTTCCAAAGCACCAAAATGCAAGACAAGAAACAATGGATGGAAACTAATCAAGGAGAGAAGCTACCTAGAATTAAGGAGAAACTTCCTGACAGTGAGAACAATTAACCAGTGGAACAATTTGCCTTCAGACATTGTAGGTGCTTCATCACTGGAGGTTTTTAAGAAGAGACTGGACAACCACTTGTCTGAAATGATATAGGGTCTCCTGCTTGAGCAGGGGACTAGAGGAAGTATTGAGTCAATCAGAATAGAACCGGAAGGGGCCTTGGAGGTCTTCTAGCCCAACCCCTGCTCAAGCAGGAGACCCTATACCATTTCAGACAAGTGGCTATCCAGTGTCTTGTTAAAAGCCTCCAGTGATGGAGCACCCATGACTTCTGGAGGCAAGGCATTCTACTGAGTAAATTTCTTCTTAGTTCTAGGTTGCTTCTCTCCTTGATTAGTTTCCATCCATTGCTGCTTCTCCTGTCTTGTGGTGCTTTGGAAAAAAGGTTGGCCCGCTCTTATTTGTGACAGCCCCTCAAATACTGGAACACTGCTATCATGTTTTTACTAGACTAAAAACCTGTCATGTCAACCTCTCTTGATTCAACCTCCTGCCTCCTGGCTCTGCCTCTTCTTCTCCTACAGCTAGAGGGAAATGAGGACTGACTTGGGGTCTTCAAGATAAGCCAAGGCAGCAAAGAAGGAATGAGCACATTACCTTAAAGGGAAAGCAACTGCACTTCCTTCCATCGGGAAACAGCAGCTTCCACAAGAAAGATGAAGATGTCTTTGCAGCTGCCACTTGCTTTCAGAGAACATTTTCCGTTGGCACTAATGAAGATTTCCCAATTAGTCCAAAGAGCTTCTGAGAGTATTGTTTAGGGCAGGATGTCATTTGTCATGTCTTCAAATGCAATCGTAGACACATTACTTAGATGAAAAAAAAATGAACATCATATCTGTTTTATCGTGCAAGCTACTTGGCATAGAGCCTTCCAGATATGTGGGGCCCATTTCCATAATCCTCAGACTGAGGATAATGGGAGTTGAAGTCCACACCTTTGGAGAGCATCAGGTTCTCTCCAGTGTCACGTTTCTCAATCTTGGCAACTTGAAGGTGTGTGAACCTCAACTCCCAGATCTGTGGAGGTTCTCAGTCATCCAGGTCATGGTTGTCTCAAAGGTGCTTTTTTCTTCAAAAGACAACTGGACTGTCTTTTTTTCCCTTGAGGAAGAAAAAGAAAACATGTTTCTTCTTATCCAAGGAGCTTCATTAGTTTTGATGGGAAGGATAGGTACTGATAGTATGAGGGAGATGGAAGGATTGCATTTCTTTGCAGTCCTCTGGTCATTTGCGCTCTTCCTGAGAGCTCTTGAGCCACGTGGGGGGGTATATCTGTGCCCTCGGGGTCACCTGAATCAGGATGCAATAGCTTGTGGAATCTTCTTGGAACTGCTGCAAGGGCTGCATTGTAAACTGGAGATAGGTAGTGTCTTATTCCTCTTCCTCCTCCTCCTCCTCTGTTGAGGGAGGGGTGTTCAATTCTAACATGGATGGATTCTTTTAACCCCCCCTTTCAAACCAACCATCTTCTCTATCCAAAATATCTGCATTCAACTCTCTGGGTTGCCCAGCCAGCCAACCTGCCTTTGCTCCAGACCGTGATTCTTTTGCACTTTTGCAGGAAGGAGCTGGATTTCATGCCAGAAAAATCAATAAAGGAGTTATGGCTTGGAATCATCTGACCTTGTGAAGCTATGTTGTTGGGGAGCCAGTGAGTTAATAGTGTGTGATGAGGGAAGTCCAAATTTCAAGGAGCACATAATGATCAAAAGCCTCTCGTTTAAAAGAGGGTTTGTTAAAAAGTCATAGATTAAAGGCTAATTGGGCCTCCTTCTATTAATTGTAGCGTCACTTTCTTGCAGATTTTCTGAAACAGCTTTCTAATCAAGTGTGACACATTTGGAATCCCGAGTAGCATGTTTTTAAATCTCTATTAGCAGCCCTCGCTGCAGCCCTTAACAGAATGGAGAGTCAATTCCTTTTCTCTTCTGATTCTCAATCCTTGCTAACCCTTTATGCTTTTTCTTTCGATCTCTCCTTCTCTCCCTCTCCCTCCCTCTCTCTCTCCCTCTCCCTCTCTCTCTCTCCCTCCCCCTCTCTCTCTCTCATCCAAATTCGATCAATTATGACTTGAGCAAATGGGCCTGTGGTGCAACTGTTTCTGGATTTCCTCATAATGCAGGGAGCAGAACGGGAAATTTTGCGGTCAAGCTTGAAAATCCACGTTGGCACCCTCAACCCCCATTTAAAATTTTGCAGTAATTCTGCAAGTCATTGAATTTTTTAAAGCGTATCTTTATTAGCAGCTCTCCTGCATCGCGCGATACGTCATGGGTAAATCAAAACAGTGGATTTGATTTCCTTTTGTTTTCAGAACTTTGCGCTTTAGCAAGCATCCCAACCCGGCCAGTTTTTCCTCTCTCCCCTATCTTGTATCTCTTCCTTTCTCCTCCTTCTCACCCCAGCTCAGACCTCCCTCTTGCCCCCTCCAAGCCAGCTGATTACCGACTACCAGAGCCCCCATCCTCGCTTCCACCACCTCGTTCTCCTTCCCTTGCTCAATAATTTTTCAGCCACATCTTGCAGCAGAGGGGGACCAACAAATTCCTCCTGGGACAGCGTCCTGCATTATGGATGAGTGTTGTTCCCTCTCTTGTAGGGAGAACATCAATCTCATTTTACCACTGCATGATGGATGGGCGTTTGGGGCCGAAGACAGAGAGAGTTCAGTGAATTGAAATCTTTTGGCAAGCGAGCCACAAAAAAATGGACACCAAGAGTGGTGGAAGCCCAGGCAGAGCCCCCATCCTCACCCCCTTTGCAAGACCTCAAGTAATCACTTGGCATGGGAAAGCAGGTCTGTCACTTCCCTCCTGCACCACAGATGAAAAAAAAAAAAAAAAAACACAAGCTGGCTCCCTATTTCATTATTCCAGTGCATCTATCGGAGAAAAATCAATATCGAAATTATTTCAAGTGGGCAAGCACTTGAATGTAATTTCTCTTGATTAATAAAATTCATTAACCTGTTTCATTTGCAAGCTTCCAGTAGAAGCCGTAGTGACATCATATGCGATAACATCCAAAGAGTAGGATGATGTAATTACACATGGTGGCCTCGGAGCCCTCAACCCCTGTAGGAGTATTGTAAACTGGGTTGGTGGGAAAAAAAAAGACTAGAATAGGGGATAGCATGCTGCAATGTGGTGGCAGAGCCGTCAAGGGTATTTCTGACTTGCAGGAGCAAAAGAGGTTTATGGGTAGCGTAAAAGCTGCAGGCACACCTGGAAACTGCCGAATCAGCAGTTCTGCACTCCTCTTATCCCTCCCTCCACATGATCCTTTGGCAAATCCTGGATAAGGGGGATGCGTGGGTGTGTCTCTGCTGTGATGGAGGAAAGCCCAGTGATTGATCCTAGAACAACTGTTGGGCTTTCAGACTTTTTTTTTTTGCTGTGATATGCATTTAAAAGGTTCCTTTTCTTTTCTTTTCAACTTTGTTTGGCTGTATAATTGGAAGATTTTGCTAATTAAAAGCTTTTTGAATTGCTTTTCCTGCAGAGGAGTCTTTAAGTGTTAGTCAGCACACCGTGTAACAACAAGGCTGCTTAAACCAAGAGAAACATTAATTTAATGCTATCTGGAATAATTGATTCCAGATAATCTCTGCTCATCAAACCGGAGTGAGGTATTGAGTGAGGTGTCATAAGGTTCAGTCCTGGGTCTTCAATTCATCAACATTTTTATAAATGACTTGCAGGAGGCGGTGAAGGGAGTGTGCTTCAGATCTGCAGATGTCACACTATTAGGTAAGAAGTTAAAGCCCTCAGAGGCAGGAAATAACATTCAAATGATCTGACAGGTTAGAGATACAAGCTGAAAGAACAAAAGGAAATTGAGGAATGACACAGGCAGTCCTTGACCTACGAACATAATTGAGCACAATTATGGACATTTATTTATTTGTTAAATTGTGATGCTGCCAGTTCCCCTACAAGGTGACTCTGGTTATAAGTCATGATCATTAAGCAGTCACCATTTGAACCTTGCCAGGTTTTACGACCTTTTCTGCAGCCGTTGTTAAACAAATCCATTATGTCCAGTGGGTGGTTTTTGCTGGAAACTAGAAGTAAATGGCAGTTTCTGGCAAAAAAAAATCTAGAAAATTGTAGTCACGTGTCTGTGGGCCACTGCAAACAGCCGTAAATACAGGTCAGTTGCCAAACGTCCCAAATTCAATTAGATGGCCCACCTGGACGAAGGACACTGGAACTCTGAACTTTCAAACCAGGTTGTAAGTAGCTGTGGGGAGGTTTGTTGTAACTTTGAATGGTGGTTAAATGAGCAGGCTGTAAGTCGAGGACTTCCTGTAAATGGAAAGTTTTCCACTTAGGAAACAAATCTCAGATGGGAGACACTTGTGAGAAAAGGAACTTAGAGTAGATGTCAGCGATGCAACATGTCTCAGAGGGAAAAAGCTAAATGTAATTTTAGGCTGCATGAAGAGAGGTCTGTCTTCTAAATTATAGGTAGTTGCTCCACTTCATTCTGGGTTGGTCTGTCTTTGCTACCAGTACACACCAGTGGTGTCCAGTGTGGCAGAACAATTCAGACAAAGGGGATGTTTTAGAGAAGAACAGCAAGGAGGATCGCAAATTAGAAACGAACCCCCATGAACAAGTATGGACGATCTGAGATTGTTTATCTATGGGAGGATGGAATCCTATCAGGAAGAGTAGTTGGGCAGTGTTCTTACTCACTACAAAAGCCTCAAACACTCCCACATTTGGTCATTCTCCCAACTGCCAGGACCTGACTTGGAGCACTAATCCCAACTGTTGCTCCAATTACTTCCTGCTTAGATGCCTCCGGGCATCAGCATGTCATCAAAGAGCTTTGCTCTTCCTCCAGTGGCCAAGACAACTTAGACTTATACAATCATGGGGTTGGAAGGGATCTTGGAGGTCTTCTAGTGTCCAATCCCCTGGCCAAAGCAGGAGACCTTATTGCATCTTGGACAAATGGCTGTCCAATCTTTTCTTGAAGACCTCCAGCGACGGAGCACTTACAAATTCAGGGAGGCAAGGTTTTTTTTTGTCCATATCCATCTGAAGCTCCTACTCTTCTCTGGTCACGTTGAGGAAAACAGCAGTCACACTGCAGCTGCTTCAACTCCATGAAGCCAGCAGTTAGGACTTCAGATGAGAACCTATTGACTGCCCTCTTTTCCTTGCTATCTCCAAAGCTTTCCCCAAAATCAAGGCCATGCAAAGTCAGCTTTAGAACTCGGTAATTCCCTCCCTCTGTCCTTTCCATGTCTCCAATTCTTCCTTTATCTACAATGATTTCTCCTCTGATTTCCTCATATCCTCCGGTTTCTCCAGCTCACTCTCTGTTCTACAGTAAAATTCAAGTTTCCCCCAAACTCCCTTATTCTACATCACCAGCAACCTCAGTATAATACTAAAAATACCATCAACGGGCAAGTGTCATCTTTAAAAAAAATAATCAAAGAAAGAACTGAAATCTCAAAAGATCTCAATGCCGCACAATTTCAGTGATTAAAGCTATGAGTTTTGCAGTTTCAAATTAGCCTTCAAAGAAAGGCAGGAGGCTGAATCTTGAGGGAGAAAGAAAGCAATAGTTGCCTTCTAGCAGCCCTGACCCTGTCTGCCTCCCAGGACTGGCAATGCACTCATGTGCCTTAGCGTGACTGTAAGCAGCAGCAACATAGAAGGATGATGGTCTTCATCTTAACAAGAATAGCTAGTGATTTTACTGATGTGCTAAGTTTGAAGACAATGAAGCCAAATTGTGCAGTGGTGAGATATCATTATAGTGAATGCTTCACAGTTCTTTTGGGGTATGGTGTGTTATTGATGTTTGGTTGATGGATAGTGCAGTGTACAAAAGCTGAAAAGCCAAGCAGCTTTCTCTGTTCTGCCTCCTTTTGCTTCTGGTCTCTGGTCTCAGCTGTCCTCAAAGAATGAGCAGTAGGGATCAGCCTGCAAGTTCCCAAATATAACATGATGGAGCTATGGTGGCACAGTGGTTAGAACACAGTGTTGCAGGCTGACTCTGCCTACTGCCATCAGTTCGATCCTGACTGGCTCAAGGTTGACTCAACCTTCTACCCTTCTGAGGTTGGTAAAGCAAGAACCCAGATAGTTGGGGCAATAGACTGACATTTGCAAACTGCTCAGAGAGTGCTGTAAAGCACTGTGGAGTAGTATATAAGTTTAAATGCTATTGCTAGGTTAGGGATGATCTCTGGGAAAGCCCAGATGACCCACGTTCAGTCTGTTTTCAGATCCTCTGCTCTCTGTGTGTTCAGGTCGTTTTCTTTTCCCAAGGAGCTTCATTGCTAGTCTGCCGGTGTGAGGAACAGCATTTACAATGTTGGATCAATAAGGCCATGCAAAGTGAAAAGGAAGTGGTGGAAAACAAAAAGCATCCTTAAAATTAAACATGTCCCCCTCTTTTTTTGCTGTCTCTTTCCATGGCCTTCAAGAACGAGAGATTAGTTTTGGCCTTTTTAAAAATGCTGGCCAACTGGATAGACCTTCTTGAAGGAAAGAGAAGAAAACACATTTAAGCCCTCGGTAAAAGCTGACCTTTGTAAAGGACTCAAAATGCTATGGTCAAGTCTTGGGATAGCATCTTTTCGATGGGATGCCATTGTTCTGTCCTCCAGCTGTGCCCATTTCTGACCGGCCCTCTTGCTTGTCCATTTTCTCTGCCATAAAAGAAGCCAACCATCAGGGACCCTAAGAAAAGAGAATCAATTCCCCCCATAGGTTCTCTTGCCGAGTGGAACGAGCAAGTGCTCCGAGCACTTTCATCCTTTCCTTCTCTTTCCTGCCCCCCCTCCCCATCCTGCAGGTTGAATCGATAGCTCAACCAGGGGATGGAAATGCCTTTCAAGCATTCTGGTAAATAAAAGCCGCACTGGCTCATTGGCCACAACCTAATTAAAGTCCCAGATGTTAATTGAGTCTTTTGGAGCTTGGCTGGTTTTAACGGCTGCAAAGAAGCGAGCTGGATCGCACTTGCGATTCCCTTTCCAGAGTACAAAAGGTTTGTTTCCCTGCTAAATAATCTGTCGTTAATCAGGACTGGCCAGGAGATGCATTTTGCACTGTCCTGACCCCTCACCCCACCCCACCCCACCCCCGACTGAAGAATCCTGGTTGATTTCTGGGACCAGTTGAAAAAGTACTGGTTGCAATTTTTTTAACACTGGAGAACGCTTAGACCTGGGGTATAACCAGTGATGGGATTCAAATAGGTGAACAACCGGTTCTCTGTGTGGATGCCACTTTTGGAAGTCCATTCTGGGCCTGGGCAACAAAAAATTAGCTACCAGTTCTGCCAAAGTGGTGCGAACTAGCTGAATCCCATCACTGGGTATAACAACAACACAGTTGGAAGGGACCTTGGAGGCCTTTTAGTTCAGCCCCCAACTCAAGCAGGAACCCTTATACCATTTTAGACAAATAGTTGTCCAATTTCTTCTTAAAAACCTCTAGCATTGGAAGAGCCACTACTTTTGGAGGCAAATTGTTCCACTAATTAATTCTTATATCAGGAATTTTTTCCTTAGTCCTAGGTTGGTCGTCTCCTTGATTAGTTTCCATCCATTGTTTCTTGTCTTCCCTTCAGATGCTTTGGAAAATAGGTTGAGCCTATCTTCTCTGTGGCAACTCTTTCAGTATTGGAATACTGCTCTCAGGTCAGTCCTGGTTCTTGTATTTATTAAACTAGGCATACCAGTTCTTCATATGTTTTATCCTCCAATCTCTTAATCATCTTTGTTGCTCTTTTCTGCACTCTTTCCAGAGTCTCAACATCTTTGAGATGTTGAATTTTGGTGGCAACCAAAACTGAATGCAATATTCCAAGTGTGCTATATCAAAGCATTATAAAGCGGTATTAACACTTCACATGATCTTGATTCTATCCCTCTGTTAATGCAGGCTAGGATTGCATTGGCTTTTTTGGCAGCTTTGTTATTCCCTTTCCCTTTTCCCCTTTAGGTTAGTTTGCAGTTTAATGTTTGACTTTGAAATTTAATGAAGATATTTTTAAAAAAGGAGTGCTGCAGCCGCCAGTACCAAGAATTGTTTGCCATTTTTATAATATGTCCAGCAGAATTTTATAATACGTCCAGCTCGGTCGCCAGATCTATAAGAGAACATCCAGAGAGAAGTCTGGTTGGGTGTTATAATGGTTCATATGATAAAAGCCCACTCTACTTTGGCACAATCTCACTTCATTCCACTTATCATTGTTTAAATCAAGACTGTGCCAGATTATTAAATGGTCCAATGATACATTACAGCCAGGAGAACCCCTTGGCACAGGCTTGCAAGAGTTTCATTGGGGGTGGTGGGTTTAAAAATAGTTTTCCCTGGAGGCTGCTGTCAGCTACAACTTCTCCAGCTCTGCAGTGCTCTATTTTAAACAGCAGTTGCTTAGCCTTGCATCTCAAATGCCATTCCTGTATTCCGAACAGGTTGTTGGCCGTTAGCCTACCTAAAGAGAGTTTGTTGAAGTTTTCAACTCCCAGAATTCCTTGCCAATCTGGCCAGAAGCTGGGTTTCTGGGAATTGCAGTCCCCACAGATCTGGGAGAGATTACAGGGAGGCTAGGAAAGAAAATGGGAATGGTCAAAAGATAGAAAAGAGGTCCATTGAGTGCTTATTTCTTAAACAGCAATTTAGCTCAGGTGGTTAGAACCCTGGGGTAAAAATTCAAAGAGAGTCCATCTTAAGGAACTATTAGGGCAGTGATGGCGAACCTTTAGAGACCAAGTGCCCAAACTGCAACCCAAAACCCACTTCTTTATCGCAAAGTGCCAGGGCTGCATTGTGGTGCCCTCAGGGGGGACGTTAGGGTGTGGCCTCCTGGATGGGCATGGCTGCAGTGGTCACAGCAGACTGGGTGAGCATGGCCAGGGCCAGTCCCTTGCCATCTCAAGGGCATTCTTGGGAGGCCGCTTGCTTACTCATCTCCTGCCCTCTTGCTTCCAAACGCCATGTGCCCGCTACTCTGGTGAACTCTGCTGGGTCAACGGCATGCGTGCCCACAGAGAGGGCTCTGAGTGCTGCTTCTGGCACGCGTGCCATAGGTTCGCCACCACTGCCCTAGCCCTAAGTGGAATTTTCCTCCTATGGGATTTTCCCATGTATTTTACCAAGAAACATAGATAGGGCATCCTAGAAAAGTCAGTGCCTTCCTAACCATACCCAAGCATTCCGAGTTTGTTGGCGATGTCCATTTTTCTCTATGAGTTCATGTTGACCTAACCCTAACCCTAAGTGGAATTTTCCTCCTATGGGATTTTCCCATGTATTTTACCAGGAAACATAGATAGGGCAAGACAGAAACGTCAGTGCCCTCCTAACCATACCCAAGCACTCCGAATTTGTTGGTGACGTCCATTTTTCTCTATGAGTTCATGGTGACCTAACCCTAACCCTAAGTGGAATTTTCCTCCAATGGGATTTTCCCATGTATTTTACCAGGAAACATAGATAGGGCAGGATAGAAACATCAGTGCCCTCCTAACCATACCCAAGCATTCCGAATTTGTTGGTGACGTCCATTTTTCTCTATGAGTTCATGGTGACCTAACCCTAACCCTAAGTGGAATTTTTCTCCAATGGGATTTTCCCACGTATTTTACCAGAAAACATAGATAGGGCAAGACAGAAACGTCAGTGCCCTCCTAACCATAGCCAAGCACTTCGAATTTGTTGGCGATGTCCATTTTGCTCTATGAGTTCATGTTGACCTAACCCTAACCCTAAGTGGAATTTTCCTCCAATGGGATTTTCCCATGTATTTTACCAGGAAACATAGATAGGGCAGGTTAGAAAAGTAAGTGCCCTCCTAACCATACCGAAGCACTCTGAATTTGTTGGCGATGTCCATTTTTCTCTATGAGTTCATGGTGACCTAGCCCTAACCCTAAGTGGAATTTTCCTCCTATGGGATTTTCCCATGTATTTTACCAGGAAACATAGATAGGGCAGGATAGAAACATCAGTGCCCTACTAACCATACCCAAGCACTCCAAATTTGTTGGTGACGTCCATTTTTCTCTATGAGTTCATGGTGACCTAACCCTAACCCTAAGTGCAATTTTCCTCCTATGGGATTTTCCCATGTATTTTACCAGGAAACATAGATAGGGCAGGCTAGAAAAGTCAGTGCCCTCCTAACCATATCCCAGCACTCCGAGTTTGTTGGTGATGCTCATTTTGGTCTGTGGGTTCATGGTGATCTAACCCTAGCCCAGTGATGGCGAACCTTTTAGAGACCAAGTGCCCAAACTGCAATCCAAAAGCCACTTATTTATTGCAAAGTGCCAGGGCTGCATCAGCATTGTGGTGCCCTCAGGGGGGATGTGGGGGGGCGTGGCCCACTGGGTGGGCATGGCTGCAGTGGTCACAGCAGACTGGGTGAGGATGGCCAGGGCCAGTCCCTTGCCATCTCAAGGGCATTCTTGGGAGGCCACCGCCACTTGCTCACTTCCTGCCCTGTCGCTTCCAAACGCCTTGTGCCTGCTATTCTGGTGAACTTTGCTGGGTCAAGGGCACATGTGCCCACGGAGAGGGCTCTGAGTGTCGCCTCTGGCACGCGTGCCATAGGTTCGTATTAGAGGATGTAGAAATAACCTTGAGGAACAGGAAGAAGAGCCACAACCAAAGCTGGTCAGGTAAAAAAAAAAAAGCTAAGTATGAATGTAATTTCAGAAAGCATCTCAGGCAGGAGCTGCAAGAGAAAGAGGGGTGGAGTCAAAAGAGGGATTAGCCTAGAATCCCTATGTAGCCGGAAGTGAGCTAATCCCAACCCTCAACTTGAATTCCATTGACTCTTATCTAACTCCAAGCAGGTGCTAACCAAGTTACTTGAGAAGATTCCTCCTCATAGGTATAATTTGCAATGAATCAGTTGATGATCAGTTAATTTGCAATTAATTGCAAGATTAATGTCAGCCCTTCAAGCTAAACCGTACTGGGAAACCAGAGTTACAAATGCTAATACTAATTTTATTACTATTAAAGTAACAAGTCTGAATGCACTTTCCCCCTCTGTTCCTATATCTTTGTGAGAACTAGGGAGATCATGTCTCTCATATTACATTTCTGCCCCTTTCATATGACTTGGTAACGGCTCTTCTTCCAGTTCCTCCAAGCTATGCCTATTGCCAATACAAGAACTCATAATAAACGAGTTTCCAATTTTCCAAGATTCTGTATTTATCCCGGATGAACATTACAGACACTGTACAGGAGGCTGTTGTTGTTGTTGTGGCTTCCTTGTTCATGCCCAGCTGCTTGAGGCTTGGCAGCTGCTAGATTTGGAGACGGGTGGCAGACATTAAGTTTCTATAATGTGGGGAAATGATCCCCCTGAGTTACAGAATTCGTGGGTTAAGTAGGCTGGATTTGCAATGGTGTCTTCAGGCCCAAATAGCACAGCTTGAAAACACACAAGTTAGGAGGGAGATTTGGAGGTGAAGCTGAAAAGATTCCATTTAATGTTTGTAGCAAGTCAGAAGGGATAGTGATACAGCTGTGTCACAGACTGAATTCTATTAACATAACTTCTGGGACTTTGTTCAACCAAAGATTTTACATTTTAATGTGTGTGGTGGAATGTGGTCTGGCTTCCCAGGAGGGAGTGGCTATGTTCCAGAGGACCAAGTTAAATTGGTTGGTTGGGGGGAAGAGCGTTAAGGCAGCTCCTCCCTAGAGATTCTCAGAGTATGTCTTTCATGTTGCAAGTACGTAGTTTCTTTAATTTGGCAAGATTCTGTGAGGAGGTAAGGAACAATAAAGAAGCTGCTCCTCCTCACTTCCTCATAGAATCTTGCCAAATTAAAGAAACTATGTACTTGCAACATGGAAGACATACTCTGAGAATCTCAAAATAATCATTAAAAACAGGACCCTCATTATCAAGCAACCCTGAGTATGATGGGCAATATCTGGATGGAGAAATTCATGGATCACGTCCTGTGCTGATTCAGCTGATATTTGAACTTCATTACTCAGTTCTAAGAGATTTGTAATTCCTTTCTGAGAAGACTAATGGCAGTCTGGAGTTGTGGGGTTGGTAAGTTGGCCGTCTACTGGCGCATAGTAAAAGCTGGGAATAATACAGGGAAATATTGCAGCATTAACATTATTGATTTAGTAAGATTGATTGAGCCTCTGTGGTTTTTGCCCTGGTTTTTGCCTGGATGCTGAAAAGGAAAAATGTTGTTTTTAATAAGAATGCATTGCAAAGCTCCTCCTCCTCCTCTGGTGACACGCAGAACTGCCTACAAATATTCCCATCAGGTTTCTACATCTCACATCCATTTTTCCAGAATAGTGGCCATGCACACAATTCTCCTCTGTGTGTGATGGAGGCTAGTGGACTTTTTAGAAGATCTGTTACATCTCTGAGGTCAGGAACCCAACAAGAGCTCAGATTTCAATTAGCTACAATCCCCCCCCCCCATGCTGGCAAAGTCCTTAAGCATCTATCATGGCAACATCAGAGCTTTTGGTGTAGGTCTTCTATTAACAGAATAACAGAGTTTGAAGGGACTGATAAAAGTTGTTGGATGAAAAACCAAACATTTTTTTCTTTTTCCTCAAGGGAAAAAAACTGTCCAGCTGCTGTTTGAAAAAGCACCTTTGGTACAATTATAACCTGGATGACTGAGATTCTCCATAGACATGCTAATACTACGTTTAATACAAGGTTAAGCAATGGAATCTTATACTTTTGAATGTCCTTCCCCTCTTCCTCCTTTTAGCTTCATGAGAACCAGAGGATCTTGCCTTACTGCTTTCTCAGATTACAGATCTGGCCCAGACTCAAATTTCTTTTATTCAACTGGTGTCTTACTTGTTGCTCTTCCTTCAGTTCCTCAAGGTTATTCCTTCTAGCCATTACAGTAAAGCATTTAAGGTGTTGACCTGGCACTAGTTACATTCATCCTGGAAACTGTCCAAGGTGGGGCCATCCAGTCCCAGCCCAATCTACGCATAGTTGCTGCTGTTGTGATAAAGGGACACCCCCCCCCCAAGATCTAAGGTGTCTCAAACTTTCATGAGGAGAGATAGAATGGAAATATAAATAAGAAGACTGAGTGATGTATCACTTTGGAGCAAAAAAGAAACCATCCTCCCATGGGAAAAAAAAATCTGCCAGCATTTGGAATGGATTCCAGCTCTCATTACAGTCAGCATCGGAAGCCCTTTAAAATCCTATCAGCCATCTGCACCATCTCAGCCTCCTGCAGTTGAATGGCCTCCTGAAGCATCGGACGATCACTCTTGGAATTCCCAGTGAGCCCTGCCAGCTGAGGACGCTGGAAATTATAGCCCACTGTGCACGGAGGCTGCTAATTTGCAGAAGGTGTACCAAGCATATGCTTAATAGCTAATTTCTATCCTTGTAATAAGCAGCAGTTAATAATAATTACGGTTGGCTGTCCTCCGTTTAGAGACTTCCACGCAATCCTGCAGAACCAGCTTTATTTTAAGTAGCTGCTTTAATGGTCTATGGGGCTGGAAAGACTCTGATGGGCTGCGAGGGGCCATGGTAGAAAGGGTGGAACCACACTAGAACATCAGCATAATAGAGCTGGAAGGGACCTTGAGGTCTTCTAGTCCAACCCTCTGGTCGAGCAGGAGATCCTATACAGGTAGTCCACAACTGAGCCCAACATTTCTCAAGATGGTTGCTAAGTGAATTTTGCCCCATTTTACGACTTTTCTTGCCACAGTGATTAAATGAATCACTGGAGTTGATCAGTTAGGAACCTGGTTGTTAAGTGAATCTGGCTTCCCCATTGACTTTGCTTGTCAGAAGGTCCCAAAAGGTGATCACGTGACCTTGGGATGTTGCAACTGCCATAAATAGGAGTCAGTTGCCGAGCATCCGAATTTTGATCATAAGATCATGGGGATGCTGCAGTTGTCATACGTGTGAAAATGGTCATAAATCACTTTTTTCAGTGCAGTTGTAACTTTGATCAGTCACTAAATCAGGGGTTCCCAACCAGGGATGCTCGTACCTCCTGGGGGTGTGAGATGATATTCCAGGGGGTGCAAAAACTTGTGTTTTCAAAATTATAGTAAATATGCATAATTCATTGCCGTTGTTTTGAACTTTTGTAAGGGATGCGAGAATAGATCAGAAGCGCTCTAGGGGTGCGGAGTATAGAAAAGGCTGGGAACTGCTGCACTAAATGGACTATTTTAAGTCAAGGATTATCTGGACCATTTTGGACAAACAGATGCCCCATCCTAAGAATTTCTAGGATGATTTTTTTCAGTAGTCATACATTAGATTAGTTATGTAGCCTAGCCTAGTTAGGATTAATAGTCATACACTGGATTAATTCCAGTAGAGTCTTCCACTATGAGAATGTCTGTTTGCACTTATAGCAGAGGAAACAAAAAGTAAGCATTGAAGGACCCCATTCCTTGATATATCCCCCACCTCCTTTAAATTCCACACGGAGGAACGAGGGGCCACATGGCCTTGAATGCAGCCCAACATCCCTGGGAAAAGCATCTGGTCCCCACTTGGCATTTTGGCAGCAGTTTGATGTAAGCCCTTTTATTACCCAGCTCCAACCAAGTCCTTCTGCCAAGGATGCTAACAATATACTAATCAGCAAAGAGGTTCTGGATTGTTCAGGAGACGCGGTCCCATGCATGGTGAGTGAGGAGCGAGCAGGGAGCCAAGAGGGAAGAACGCCAAAGCGTTCTCCAAGGACCGTTTTGCTAGGCAATGCCACAGCCTTTTGCCTGCAGGTGGGAGAGAGTTTTATTTACTCCTCCGGGGTGGGGGAGATGGTGGAGAGCCTACAGAACTGGGCAGGGGCCGAGAGTAAAGAAAGATAGGCCTTTATTTTTGGTTGAGCCCTTTCGATGCGAGTAATTTTTATGGTTCCATTAACTGGTGAGATCGTTTGCGAAAGAACATTAGGAGAAGCGCCTTGGGGAGCCGTGTGTCCTATTATATGGAATGCTAATAGAATGAAAAATTAATTAAAGGGAAGCTTACAGCAGGACAGGCACACTTCCTTGCCTCTCCTTCCCTTTGTGAATGGACCTAGAAACGTGTGCTAACAGAAAAATTGACCTGGAATGGAATTGCTGATATTGACAATTTTACGGACAAGCTAGAGCTGATCTATCAAGCCTCCAACTGCTACATTTAATCAGTTGAATAGGGAATATGATCTTTTAGTCGTCTCTTGTTCTGTAGCTCATTCTCTTCCAGAAAAATGGGGGGGGGAACTGTTTTACTGATAGGGAGATTGAGGTCAATTGAACAGTGTAATTAATCCAACCAAGGTCATCACACAGAGGCATAACTTCTTGGAAATTTAAGTTCTGATTTATCTTTCTCTTGCTTCACGTCTGCGTATGCATTAACATTGATATGTTTCTTTTATTTTCACAACCCCCTGAGTCCCTTCAAGAGATCTTTAGGAACCTTCTCAAATGCTCAGGGGTAGAAAAGCAGTAATTAAATACTCAAAAGAGTTACAGACAACAGGGGATTTGACAGTAGAATTCAAGCTGCTGGTATCTGGCATATTCTAGCCATTAAATGTTCACATGGGATAACTGTGTTTTCTCACTTATTTGAATTTGCATTTCCTCCGTCTTCCATCAGGAAAGGGGGAAGGGAACACCAAAGAAATGAATATTTTGTCAGCCTTTGCAAATTTAGCCCTCAACAATTGTCTTCTATCCAATTTACCACCACAATTTTCTTTCTTGTCTGGTCATCAAAGCAAACATGAAAAGAGTAACTTTTTCAAACCAAAATAGCAGTTTATTCAGATTGGGCTCCTGATAGATGAATGTGGAATATAGAATAAAAGTTTTGGAAGGGTCCTTGGAGATCTACTACTCCAAGCCCCTGCTCAGGCAGGAGGTCATACTGGACAAATGGCCATTCAATCTTTTCTTGGAAGACCTCTAGTGATGGACCACCCACAACTTCTCTGATTTAAATTATTCTTACTATCAGGAAATTTCTCCTTAATTCTAGCTTGAGTCTCTCTTTGATAAGTTTCTATCCATTGCTTCTTGCCCTGCCCTCAGTTTCTTTGGAGAATAGGCCAACTATCTCTTTTTTAATGATAGCCCCTCAAATGTTGAAAGATGCTACCATGTCACCCCTAGTCCTTCTTTTGGTTAGACTAGACCAGGGTAGGCAACCTTGGCTCTTTTATGACTCATGGACTTCAACTCCCAGAATTCCTGAGCCAGCATAGCTGACTCAGGAATTCTGGGAGTTGAAGTCCATGAGTCATAAAAAAGCCAAGGTTGCCTACCCCTGGACTAGACATTCTGAGTTCTTCATATATTTTAGCCTCCAGTCCCCTAATCACGTTTGTTGCTCTTTTCTGCAGTCTTTCCAGCATCTCAACATCTTTTTTCTATTGTGGCAACCAAAATTGGATGCAGCATTCCAAGTGTGGTCTTAACCAAGATTTTGTAAAACGGTACTAATACTTCACGTGATCTTGATTTCATTCCTCTGTTGATGCAGCCCAGAACTGCATCCGTCTTAAATGCATAAGCTTTAATCCTTCCTCCATAATCATCAAAGACCAGCCCTCCTAAAATTTGAATTGGAAGCTCTGGGACCATGAATCTAGAGGGAGATTGCAGGAAAAGGCCAAGGATTTATTTCCTCTGTCCCCATCAGAACAAAACTTTCCACCTTTCTGATGCTGTTTTCCGAAGCCGTTCTTGCAACTTGCTAATTTCGTGAGTTGTGCTTGACTTAGCTTGGCTGGGAGGCAGTCATCAATCAAAGCAGCATAGATTTTTTTTAAGCTGGGTTTCTAATGATTTTTATTGTATATGAATATTTGTAGGCTGCCCAGAGCCCGAGGAGAAGTGGGTGGCATATAAATTTTTCAAATGAACAACCATCTTTCTGATTCTGCACAGCTTTCTCTTTGATTTCACCACTGGGCTTATATCAGCGACATGCTGTACCAAGCGTTTCTCAGCCTTGGCAACGTTAAGAGGGATGGACTTCAACTTCCAGAATTCCACAGCCTGGGAATTAAAGTTGCCAAGGTTGAGAAACACTGTGCTAAACTGTAATGGGGCAACCTTAAGTTCAGCCATGTTACACCTGCACAAGCTCGCAATTTCCTTCCAGGTACAATTCAAGGAGCTAGTTATTGCTCTTAATGCCCTCCATGGTAGAGGACCAGGTTATTTGTGGGGCCACCTGTCCCTGAGGGTATCTGGAGTCCCTGGAGGGGAGGTGGGTGGAATAAACATTAAATAAGTATCAACAAACAAATAAATAAATTTGCCTGTCCCACTAGATTGAATAGGGTGGGCATGCTCCAGACCCCTTCCTTGAAATTTTTCCATCCAGTGAACCTTGAAAGTAGACCTTTTCCATAACTGCCCTTACCTTCTAGAACACATGCAAACACACACACGCAAACACAGACACCAGTGATCCAGCAGACACTCCCTTCCCCCATCCCTTCTCCCCTTTTGGAAGGTCATCAAAACCTGGCTTTGATTCAGGTCCGAGGGCAGGTGATGGGGCCTGTGGGTGGTGGTTGGGGCATCCAGGGAGGATAATTGAGGTGCTGGGTTTCCAGTCTCTTTTTTGTGTGTTTTCCACTCCTGGTGTCAGCCAGCCAGAGTAGTGTTCAGAGATAGGGGCTATACAGGTAGCCCGTGACTTATGGCCATAATTAAATCCAAAATTTCCATTGCTAAACCACTGTTTCTCAACCTTGGCAGTTTGAAGATGTGTGGGCTTCAACAGCATAGCTGGCTGAGGAATTCTGGGAGTTGAAGTCCACAAGTATGAAAGTTGCCAAGATCTAGGCCATCTAACCACCGTCTGTATCGGTATTTCTCAACCTTGCAATTTGAAGATGTGTGGACTTCAACTCCCAGAATTCCCTAGCCAGCTATGCTGTTGAAGCCCACACATTGTCAAACTGCCACGGTTGAGAAACAGTGGTTTATATTTAAAAAATCAGATACTGCGGGCATCTGCCCTCAGCTTACAGCTGGTCACTATGTGATCTATAGTTTGATGTGGGACCTCACAGTCGCGCTGAGGGGAGGAGACCCTGCCCCATTTATACAGAGAGTACTGGCAGAAGCCGTGTGAGGTGTGAATCCTAGTCAGAATTGTCTGTTGCTGGCATGGTAGTTCAACACCTGACACCTGATTTTTGTGGGATCATTTATATGTTTTCCTATGTCTGCACCTTCAGCGACCCCTTTGGCTTTCCGCTGGGAAAGGATGTTAAAGTTGTTGAGCAGATATTGTGCAAGTGCCAGTGGGGGCTTCCTGAATTTTAAGCCTTCCGGCTAAAATTTAAATTTTAAAAAAGATAGCCAACAAGGTTGCTGGAAATTTTAATAATAGCATACACATATTATGGCAGCTTTTCTGACCTGTGATGCTGAGGTAACGCATATCTCTTTCTGTCCCTAGCTCTCTGCACTGAAGAATGTGTCCACGGACGGTGTGTGTCTCCTGACACTTGCCACTGCGAACCAGGATGGGGAGGGCCAGACTGCTCCAGCGGTAAGTTGAAGAGCAAAGTTGCCTCAGTGTCCCATAATTAAGAAATAACCTGCCTTCTGCAACAGTGTGGCTTATGCTTGAAACAAGGGAAGAGCTGTCTTCCAAGTGGACGCCCTCCGTGATAAATCCCTTTCTTAAAATGCCATGTTTCTATTTTGAGATAAGGATCATTCCAAGAAAGCTGTGGTTCTCTTACGGTTTTATTCTTAGATACTTTTCTGCAAAGTCGTTTTTTAAAAATGTCATCCCTCTGCTATTAGTCATTCATTGTTCGGCGTCCAAGCCGCTTTGCTTGGGGCTGCAGAGAAAGAGCCTGGCACACTCTGCGCTCGGGATCCATTCTAGTTTCTAGGTGGGAGGTGGAATTCTTCCTGCGAACAGAAAACGGGCGCTTGTTGCGATTGCTAAATGCAACACGGCTGGACAAAGAGGTTACAGGGGCTCATTAGCTCGTATCTGTGCCAAGATTCTGGGCGAAGCACACAGAGACACTTATTCTTCTCCTCTCCCTGTCAACCTGAATTATCCCTTTTTCCAGTAACTCTCTCACAAGCTTCTAAAACACCTTTTACCTGGGCTGAGTCCAATTCTGTGACAGCCTCGGTGAAGCACTGACCTATTTAAGGTCTCTGAACTGTGCAGGAGCTGTTTTGAAGTTTCACTTCTTGTGCTATCCGGCCTTATTTTTCTGGGGGGGGGGGAAGGTTTGTGTCTGTGTCTGTGTGTCTGTCTGTGTATTTGTAAAATTGTCTGATTCATAGCCAGCCATTTGGCTGTTTCCTATGGAAATAATCAGGGTTGTCCGCTGCATTCAAATCCTTCTTTTTGCAAAAGCCCTAATTCATGTAACACCTTCTTAATTGGCAAGTGAGTTGTACATTTGCTGGGTCCGTGACTTTATTTTTATTTTTTTTGCTAAAGCAGAAGTCTAGTGCAGCACCCAAAATCAACAGTGGTGCATTATGCAAACCGTGACGGTGTATCTGTCACTGTTATAATGAGACAAAGCTTGTTAACTCTGCTAGAACAGCCTGGTTCCAAAGGAAGGAAAAGAAAAGAGTTATTAATTCACTACCTCCTATTTGCACTATTGATCAGAAATTTTTGACAAGCACCTCCAACAAGGATGAGGATAATAGAATGATACTTCTGGGACGTTCTCCCCAGATGCTGCTCTGACCTTTTGTGGTGCTGCTCTTGGTTCAGGTTCAGTTGGGGAGGTTGGCTGAAGCCACAGCTGCAATTCAGCGTGACACATCTCCTCTCCACGTCCAGTGTGGTTGTGCAGATGGGCTTAAGATAGAGGAGGCAGAAAAGAGAATTGCAAGTGGAGGCTCTTTCTGGGAGAATCCAAAATGGCCGTAAGGAAGAAAGAAAAAGGAAGCATTTCTTACAGAATACGGAATACAGTGGTACTACGGTACTCATCATTAATTAGTTCTGGGAGACACAATGAATACCAAAAATGATGCATACCAAACACATTTTCCCCCTAAGGAACAATGTACAGGTAGTCCTCGACTTACAACAGTTCATTTAGTGACTGAAAAAAGTGACCATTGCATCCCCATGGTCTCGTGATTTACATTTGGATGCTTGACAACTGACTCGTATTTATGACTGTTGCAATGTCCTGGGATCACATGATCCCCTTTTTGTGACTGTCTCACCAGCAAAGTCAATGGGGAAGCCAGGTTCACTAAACAACGGTGTTACTAACTTAACAACTGCAGCGAGTTGCTTAGCAAATATGGCAAAAAATGTCATAAAATGGGGCAAAACTCACTTAACAAATGTCTCACTTAGCTACATAAATTCTGAGCTCAATTGTGGTTGTCAGTCGGATGTCAATGCTGTGACACTGGATGTTCCCGTTATGATCACTGAGTGAAATTGCAACCATTTTACTTTGCTTTTAACTTGCTTTCTTTGCTTATTAGGAAAACAGACCTAGAAGGGGGGTGGGGCGAATACTTGAGCTCAGCTAGCCATAACAATAGTGCAGCTTCGTGGGAACTGAAGGATGCAAACTGATAAGGTTTGGCGGATGGAGAGAATGGAGGAGAAGCCCGCCTTTTAAGTTAATTGGAGAATGTGATTTATGACTGCCTAGTTTTAGTTTGGGGTTCAACTATGTAGTGCCGATACTTTGTTTCCTGAATAAAAGGTTCTTTAAGGAAGATTCTTTGCCTTGACATCGTACAGAAGGATATAAATAATATAGAAAATAAATATATCAATCCAATCAATCAATATATAAATAAAACCTGAATACTTAGAAATGCAAGTCATGTCTGCTACTTGTGCACACCTACAGTGAACTGCATCAAATGATTTAGAAAAAGGATATTTGTAGATCCTTTTTAAAAAATTTAAAGCGAGAGGAATTTCCTTAAATACCTTAAATATCATAGCTTTTATAAGTAATTAGGAATATTAAAACACTGACAATGATGGAGGTAGAAACATTACTCATAACTGATATTTCTTTACTGGGCAACAATCCAATATATATCATTTATGAAAGGGTTGGTTTCTTTGGATTTTTTTCTGAGGATGTTCAGGAGAAGAACATTAGCCAACTAGTAAATTAACTGTTCCCTGGTAGCCTTTACAAATGAGACCTCTCATTAGTCTTGAAATCTCAGCATACTCTTTCTTATTAAACAGAATTCCTGCATTTATTGGTCTTGGAGCTTTGAAGGCCTTTTACTAGCTATACCCGAATGTTTGGGTGGGCTAAATTGGCAAGCAGAGGGTAGTAGCACTGCCCATCAGTGGTAGTAGCACTGCTATTTGAAAAAAAAAGGCCATGGTGGCTGAGGAATTCTGGGAGTTGAAGTCCACAAGTCATAAAAGGGCCAAGTTTGAAGACCCTTGCCATAGAGATTCTTTGGTTGAGCTGTTTACTGTTGGTTCTTTGGCAGTACCTGATTGTTGGTCTGATGTTAACCTTGGAGTTAATCTATGCTGATCTGGGTGCTGGTTGCTGGGGGAGAGGGGCTTGGGTCTTTTTGTTCCTTTTGGGGCTGGGGGACAGTCTCTTTTGCATAATCTGTAGATGTTGTTAATGTCTATGTGTCTATTGATGGCTGATTTGTCAGAATGCCAGGCTTCTAGAAATTCCCTGGCGTTTTTGGACTTGGCTTGGTCTAAGATGGTCACATTTCCCCAATTGAATCTATGGTTAAATCTGCCTATATGTTGTGATTGTGTTGTCTGGTTCATTTGGGTTGTTCAGAAACGGAAGGGGAGCAGGGAAATCTCGGTGTGAAAGTTTTGTGCTCACATGTTCAAATTATTTCAAAGCAATTAGCTTTTAACAGAACAGCAGGCTGGTTTCCGGCTTTCTGCAGAGAAAGGCAGATCCAGTGGGAATATTCCTCTTATAAGCAGAGGGAACTTGTGGTTAGGAATGACAGACAGACATTGATCACTCTCAGCAAAACACGTACAAACATATGTCATTGGGCACAATCTTCTGCAAGGCTCCCTTAGGTGCAATGGTAGACTTTGTTATGTGAAAAATTGTGTTGCCATGCTTGTTCTTAAGCACTGTCTAGTGATGATTGAACTAGATGGATCATCTAGGATTTGAAGTAATTAGCTGGTTTGCATAATTAACCAGCTGGGTTCATGCAAAACACTACACATTAAACCTTAAACAACCTGGATTAAAAAAATGCAATAACAGAATAACATAGAACAATACAGTCGGAAGGGACTTTGGAAGTCTTCTAGTCCAACCTCCAGCTCAAGCAGGAGACTATGCTGTTCTGGACAAATGGTTGTCCAATCTCTTGAAAACCTCCAGTGATAGAGTACCCACCACTTCTAGAGAAAAGTCATTCCACTGGTTAATTGTTCTCACTGTCAAGAAATGCCTCCTTAGTTCCATATTGGTTCTCTCCTTGATTAGTTTCTATCCATCGCTTCTTGTCCTGCCTTCAGGTGCTTTGGAGAATAGTTTACCCCCTCTTCTCTTTGACAGAAGCTCAAATATTGGAAGACTGATATCATGTCACCCCTAGTCCTTCTCTTCATTAGACTGACATACTTAGTTCCCACAAGGATATGCAGTTTTTATTATTATGGTTGATTGCATAGTCAACCAGAATCAGCCAGATGTTTAGACTGGTTGCAGCATTTTAATCCACCTATCAAGTCCTTCCCAAGGACCTGGGGTAGACAGATGTTAACATTCAACGGTGTTACAGATATCATTGTGGGATATAAGCTGTTCCAATAAAGCTGCCTCTTGCAAGTGGCAATTGATGGTGTTTTTGTAATGTCAAAAGCTTTCAAGTGGTGCTCCAGATGATCTGGGATTGTACCCAACGTACTTATTCGTACTACTGTTGCTTGTTTTTGCCACAGTTGTTCTACTTCTATTTGTAGGTCTTTGTGTTTTGTTAACTTCTCCATTTCTTCCTCTTCTATTCCACTATCTCCAGGCACTGCCACATCCAATATCCAGACATTTTGTCTTTCTTATCAAGAATTGTTAAGACTAGGGTGTTATGTGGCAGGTGCCTGTCGGTGGAATTCTAAACTCCCAGAGCAATTTAATTTTTCCGGTTTCTATTACTTTGTCTATTTTTTGGTCCCACCAATTCTTGCTTGCAGGCAAATGCTATTTCTTGAAGATAATTATTATTTCCCACTTTTTAAATTATTTGGTCAATTCAAGGTGGTGAACATGCCTAATTAGCCTGCCTCATATTTCCCCCCACAACTGTGACTTGTCCAAGTTCCCCACAATCACATCAGCTCAGCTGGATTGGGCTGAGGGAGAGGGACTGGCCCAACCAAAGTCACCCAGCCACCCATCGTGCCTAAGACTAGAACTAAGACAAGACTAGAACACATTGTCTTCTAGTTGCTAGGCCACTACACCAAATTAACTCTCCAGTTTGTATGGTTATGGGCACAATCTTGACTTTTGTGACATACACACACATACACGGAGTCCCGTGGTTGGGAAATAACCTGGATACTATTCAAATATCTTTCCTTTGCCTGAAGTCATCAAGTAACTTTCAGCAAGCCACTTCCCTGAGTGGCTTTATGTAGCAGAAAAGTCTAAAATAGAGTTATTGTAGGAGATGACCAGGCTGAGCCCAAGGAGAGCTCAAATGCGTCATCAGTCTGGAGTCCTATACCCCCAAAATCCAGCCATCCCCTTTGAAGTCCATTGTTTCTTATCTGGTGCCAATTAGTATTGACCGTTAGTAGATCCGATTCTGGTGTATAGGTCGCATGGAATAAATTTGCAGTGCTCCTGGTTTCTTGCCCCTAACATTAATGGCATCTTTTGAGAACTAAGCAGAGTGTGTCATGTAAACTAAGCCATCATATGGTTTATTTCCCTGTTAAGGAAACACACAGCAATGTTAATTTGAGTTTAGAATTGACTATGAACGATGGAGTCTGGGTAGTATGAAGGATGTTATATAAGCCGCCCTAATGCATGGATAGGTAAGTGCAGCTCAAGCTTTATTGTATTGCCTTGGTTGAAAATCCTCCTGGTGGTATTTAAGAACAGCATCTATTTACATCATCTGGGTTTGAGGCCATCAGCAGCTCTCATCATCGGGCATTTCAATGTAATGTTTGGTCCTGCTGTTTGCAGCCTTTTGCAATCTTTCAGCCCATCAACTTCAATTTTTGAAATGACTTTAACCCGGAAGGCAAGAAATGAAAAATAAAATAGATTTTCCAGCTAGTCGCCTTGGTGTCATGTAGGGCTGCCAATTCAAGGTCCCAAAGCATTTTAATTTAGGCATTATTTGCTTGTTCATGATAGTTCATGATGAGAAACATGTAAGTGCAAAGATCCTTCAGCAGAATAGAACAGAACAGAACAGAGCTGGAAGGGACCTTGGAGGTCTTCTAGTCCAGCCCCCTGCTCAAGCAGAAGACCCTATATCATTCGAGACAAGTGGCTGGCCAGTCTCTTCTTAAAAACCTCCAGAGATGGAGAACCCACTAATGATGATGATGATGATGATGATAGGGATATTGCACCCAACGTTGGAGAGAGCGAAGGGTGAAGGTCCAGGATGCAGTGAGGAGCTTTGCCCATGCTGGGGCCAGCTGCTGGAAACAGAAGCTGTTATTTTCTGATTCTTCCCCTCTCCCCAAATAGGAGACAGACAGCAGAAGGAGACCTTTAAAGGAGAAACAACAGACCCAACAGGGAAGCCAGGCAAATGAATCCTTCCTTTTTGTGTGTGGCTTTGAAAGAAGAAAAGCCCCTCTGAGCAAGGAAGGACAGCTCGGCTGGCGGTCCAGCCGAAATGCCTCTTTATGTGCCTCATCAGTTTGCATGAAATCTGGGAGGGTCTCCAGTTGTAAAGCAATTGCCATCGTCTGACAGCAGAAGGGAGACCCACAAGGGGGACTTCTCGAAAGACGTTCATTTGCTCTCCCGGCCTGAGAAGCCTTTATGAACGATGTAAAGATCTATTTTATGGTGCCGTTTGCTCAGTATGCTCCATAAACATTCTTTTATGTTTAAACTTAATGCACCGAATGAGAGACCCATCCGGAGGAGCTTCTTTCTGTGAAGGAAAATGAATGGAGCTGCATGGAAGAAGGAAAAAAACAACAACGAGAAAGGGAAAACAAAGTCGGGGTTACATCCTGATTCCTGCTTTTTTCCATTTGGGATAAAGGAGTAGAAATTTGGTTTCTAGGGCACAAGACAGGACGCTGATTCTATTCTGCAACCTACCAGATAATCCTGATCATTTCCATCAAACTGGGAGCATTTCTGCTGGCATCTAGGTTTGCACGCTTCTTAATTTCAGAAAGGGAACTTTGAAAATGAATGAACATTTCATGGTTTCTGGACTCAGGGGGCTTCCTTAGCAGCTCCAGGGGGCACCGAAAGAGGCACTTGAAGTTTGTTATGTTCCTCCTCACTCTGGGATGATGAGCGCTTCTGTGCGGTGTTGGAATCTAATTGCATTTTAAATAGGGGAGCAAAATGACTTTCTACCCAGGAGTTGTTTGTTTGTTTGTTTGTTTCCACTAATTAGGTAAATTAATCACTGCTAGTTTTTTTTAATTTGGGGGCTAGATGTCTACTAAGAATCTGAGAATTCCTTGCTTGTGATGCTTCTGCAGCGTGAATATTTCTCCAACAGGTCCACTTCAGTCAGTCAAATAGAAGTAGTCCTTGACTTATGACCACATTGAGCCCAACATTTCTGTGACTAAGTGAGACATCTGTTACGTTTTGTCCCATTTCACGGCCTCCCTTGCCACGGTGGTTAAGTGAATCACTGTCACTGATAAGTCAGGAACACGATTGTTAAGTGAATCCAGCTTCCCCTTCAGAAGGTCGCAAAAGAGGATCAACTGACCCTGGGACTCTGCAACCGGTCATAAATATGAATCAGTGTGGCCAAATTTCTTTTGATCGCCTGACCATGGGGATGCTGCAGTGGTTGTAAGTGTGCAAAAAGGTATTAAGTCACTTTTCTCAGTGCCCTTGTAACTTCAAACCGTCATTAAATGAACAGTTGTAAGTTGAGGACTCCCCATGAATGAACAGCTGGCTCAGGAATTCTGGGAGTTGAGGTCCAGGAGTCATAAAAGAGCCAAGGTTGCCTACCCCTGAGCTGAGGCATGGCACCGTGCCTTAATCCTGAGTTCTAGACAGGCAATGGAGGGATGTGAGATTCTTAGAGCAGAGGCTGCTATGAATTTCAGTGGCCACCAAGATTCAGGACAATTTAATACAATTCTTAAATTGCAAAACCAGTCGTCTGCAACTTATAACCATTCATTTAGTGACTGTTTGAAGTTACAACGGCACTGAAAAAAGGGACTTATCACTGTTTTTCATGCTTACGACGATTGCATCATCCCAGCGGTCATGTGATCAAAATTCAGAAGCTTGGCGACTGGCGTGTAAAGATTTTTGTGGTTGGTTGTCCCTCTCCAACTTTTCTGAACATTCAATTGCAAAATTAAGTATATTTATTTTTGCATTTACATTTGCCAGTAGTTACTCAGGTGGCGTTCATTTCAAAGCTGATTCATTTTATTTATTTATTAAGTTTATATGTCGTCCATTTCACTTTGAGAGACACTGGGTGGCATTCAATATTTACCAAAAGCAATGAAGATTGGATACAGGTGGTTGAGATTTTCTAGTTCTACTTTGCTGACATTGTTCAAAATTAAAAAAAAAAATAGCTCAAAATTATTTCGTTTACATTCATTAACCATCACCATCACCATAACAAAGATAGTTATACAAATACAATTTTAAGCATATAGAAACCTGAATTATATTGGAGTCTGACATTATTTCTATTATCCTCTTTTGTCAAGCAATTAGTGTTTAACTCCTTGGAAATAAACCTGTCATCCAATATCACCTTCAGCAAAACAGTCTTAAAGTACTAGCCTGTTCTTTTACACAATATAATAATATAACTTCATTGTGGTGCTACTGAATGGCATCTTAATTTGCTTTTTATTAATTTAGATACTGGCTTGGTTTTAAGAATCCCTTTTATTTCATTCCATTGAATTTTCTGTTCTGTAAACGAACTTTTTAAAATAGAGCATATGAAAGGCAGATGATCATTAAATAGATCCCTTGCCGTTCCTCTTAAAACATTTTGTAGGCTACGCAACGTTGTACTGCCGCTTTAATTCTCTCGCTTACAAGCAATTTGCAATTTGAGCCATAATCTTCCTAACCTTTGCTGGGCTGGTATGTCCTTGAGGTAATGCGGAAGGTTAGAGTAACACATTAGTACTCGTTTATCGAGCTCTGGCGGTACCTGAGATCTAATGATATTTAACTCGGCACCTAATGTGAGCTTTAGGGGTGATTACAAGCTGTCCCTTGGGTCTGGGCTGTGGGACAATTTCCAAAGGAGTCACCAAACAGTGACCGATTGACTTGTAAGCCTGTCAAAACCAATTATCTCCCTTGACAACTCAACTTGCCTTTTTTTTTTTTTTTGCAGCCGCATATTTTTGCTACTTTAAGATTACGGAAGGGCAAAAAAATATATATCTGCAATTCATGAAAGTCTCCCAAAGGCTTTTATTTCTTTTTCTTTTTTTTCTTCCACCCTCTTCCTGTTGTAAGAAATGGAAGGTTTGCATAAACAAGGCCTCCCGTGGAGCTTGGGAATTTGAAGGCTGGGCAGATAATCTGTCGTCACGTCTAATCAAACACCCTGCCTCTGATGGACCTCTGGGTTATATATTCTGTAGTAATTTATGGGTGCTGCTTCTAGCAGTTGTAATTAAAGGCCACTTTTAATTAAGCCTTTAGGATAGAGACTATAATCAAAAGTAGAGTAATCAACCCACCTCCTTGCTATCTTATTGGGGTGTCATTTGGGTGAATTGCTGGAGCTGACAAGTTACTTTTTACTTGGATAAAAATTCAGAAAGCACTGCTTCTCCAAGGATGCTCCCTTCCTCCCTCCCTCCCTCCCTCCCTCCCTCCCCTCCTCCTCCTCCTCCTCCTCCAAGCCAATGCAATTCTAGGCTGCATCAACACAGGAATAGTATCAAAGTCACGTAAAGTGTTAATACCACTTTATACTGCAGTGGTGAGACCACATTTGGAATCCTGCATCCAGTTTTGGTCACCATGATACAAAGCAGATGTTGAGACTTTAGAAAGGAGGTAGAGAAGAGCAACAAAGATGATGAGGGAGCTGGAGGCTAAAGCATATGAAGAATGGTTGCAGAAATATATTCTGTACCCCCCATCTCCCTTCCCTTCCCCTTCTCCAGTATTGGAGATCTACATCTTTTTAGAATAGGACACCATCCTACTGAAGGTCTCGGTCCATCTCCAGAAGATCATGGAGCTAATGAAATTGAGGACTTTTTATAACCTTCTCCTTCCTATGGCTGCCCTTAGCAGCTAAGTATTCAGTCAACAAGGCTCAGGAAGCTGACAACCCCCCCAATTTCTTTCTCAGTTGTGTCCAGTGACTCTTGATGGAACTACTTAGATGTTTCCTCGCTGGCTCTGGCTTTCAAAACTTTGCTCTGGGTCAGCTAGAAGGAACCACAACCATTTTCCTTTTTTCTGCTTGAGCTGAAGACAAGCATAAATTATGGAACACACAAGATGCGGTATTAATCTTTCAAAGGGGAAGAGGAAGAGGGAAAAAGTGATGGACAGAGTAGGAGAGAAACTCTTTTGAAGTTGGGGGCAATGCCGCCATCCATTTGTTGAAACAATCTCTTTGCAGAGGAGATGACAATGTGCGTTTCTTCCTTTCTGTCTGGAGACAGACAAAAGAGGAATGAACACAAGTCATGTGCAGCTACCTGGCTGCAGTGTTTTTCCCTGCATCCCTCATTCTAAATATCTGCTTGCGCATGACATTTACCAAGGAACAACATTTGCAAATTACTTGTTTGATTAACACCCGCATCTCTCACAGTTTCGAAAGGGTAAAGTAATTGAACACTGAATCGAGTTTAAAAAAATGTGAACTTTTATGGAAGATGCTGTCCTAGACTACAAATTTCCCTCGACTTTATTTATTTATTTTTTAATGCTCTGTCTGTCAGGGCATAGAGAGGATTTGTATTTTCCAACAATATATTGAGTTGAAGTCTCAACTGTCACTTGTTCTGAACTGCAGAATATTATTCTGGCATTCTGCCGTACTAACTCACAACAGGTTTAAATTAGTCTGGAGCCTATTTTGAAGTGTTTGCATTAATATTTAAGGCACTAAACAAATAACTTGCCTTCTCCCATAGTTGCCACCAAACTTTAATGCCTTTGCCTGATGTGCTCCCTGCCCAGTTGATGAGGCCCTGACGACAAAAACGAGGACATGGATGGTGGAAGCTGCCAATTGTAGCTGTGCTCGTTTTCTTATTTTTCAAATCTTAGATTCATAGTCTTATTTTTCTGCACCAGTTTTAGATTTTTTTTAAAAAAATGCATGGAAATGCTTGTGCTTGACTATATTCCTGTCTCCTAAGATAAATGTTTTGGTGTAGGTTTGTTCTTAAATAGGGACATGATGGCCTAGTTGTTACTGTCGACTGGAAGTCTGGCAGTTTGAGACCCGAGCACCATGTGATGGGGTGAGCTCCCGTCCTCGCCCCGGCTCCTGCCAACTTAGCAGATCAAAAGCATGCAAGTGCAAGTAGATAAATAGGTATCACTTTCTTGGGAAGGTAACAATGTTCTGTGCATCTCGGCGTATAGTCATGCTGGCCACATGACCACAGAAGCATCTTGTGGCTCCCTTGGCCAAGAAACGGAGATGAGTACCACCCCTTAGAGTTGGGTACCTGTTTAGCTTATTTTTTTGTTCTTAATAGATGTACTTCTCTGATCTAGTTCTGTGTGTGTTTAATGAACTTTTTGTTTGCATTTTCTCCATGAGTGTGTTTGTGTGTGTGTGTGTGTGAACGGATGGGGAGGGAAGATGGTATGCATGTGTTATTAAAGAAAAAATCTTCACAACATTCAAAAAGGGAAGAACTTCATACTTTTCCTGCATTTCCATTTTGTATGGAAATTTGTATTCAGATTTGATGAAACCCATCAAATATTTTTCCCTATTTCTAGGAAAGTCTATTCAAAGGAGAGCACCTGTGTATGGATACCCTGTGGCTATGTGTGCTTTTGTATGTGTATTCTATACTTATAATATACTTATATTTTATTCTTGAAAGAATATATATAATAGATAGAGAGACATATAGTGGACGCTTAGCCCTTTCTAGAAAGAATCCAAATCTAACAGTGCTTCAGAATAAGTTGAAGGGGCGTATAACAGGAAGAAGGCTTCAAAACTTTTTTTAAGTAGATGCATTTTTTCTTAAAGAAATGCCTCAAGGGGCTACAAATGTTTACAGAATAACAGCAGCAAAGATTTGATTCACCTTCATGGCTCACTGGTTCTGCTGTTGAGCTGCTGCTATGGCTTAGAAGATTTTTCTTGCACGCTGGGACAGAAAAGAGCCGGTCTTCTTGATTTCAGATCTTTAAAACTGTTATCAAATCTCCTGTCAATTTTCTCTCATGTGCAACCATTCGTACAGCAATACAATGGCACTGGAAAAAGTTACAACGGCATTGGAAAAAGTGATGTATGATTGACAGGTCCTCAGTCTTATGACTGACAGTATCTGCATGATCACATGATCAGAATTTGGGCCCTGGGCAACTGGGATGTATTTGCAGTGGTTGCACCATCCCAGGGCTCATGTGACCCTCATTTGCAGCCTACCAACAAAATCGAATAAATTTAACAAATAAATAAAGGTGGGACTAACAGAGGCTTTCTAATAAAAATAGTTTCACAAGCTGATTAAATTTTTGCAGCCTCGTTTCCAAGCCTGAGCCACCTCTGTACAGGAGGAAAAGATGAGTAGCCTTAAATATTTGGATTTATTTTTTTTTTTTTTGTTTGGGAACGTAGATGAGGAGCAAATATCAAAATGGAAACATGTATATCCGCTTTATTAAGTTTAAGAACAAGATTGGATTAAATGTCAAAGGAGGCTTTCGTGTAATGGATGACTGTCTTGGACTTGGGTGATGTTTAGGGATGCTGTGATTTTTCCGAGGACGAGAGGAACGCTGTGACGGATGTCATTGTAAACGATTAATGCGACTCAGTTCTCTGAGCGGCCACTTTTTAAAACTAGCTGACAGCCTTTCGTTCTCCCCTGGAATAAATCTGCTCTCCGAAGGGCCGACCAAAACCTTTGCTTTGTTTTCACCAGGGCTCTTCCAACTGGCCCTTTTATGACTTGTGGACTTCAACTCCCAGAATTCCTCAGCCAGGCACACGTGCCTGGCTGAGGAATTCTGGGAGTTGAAGTCCACAAGTCATAAAAGGGCCAAGTTGGAAGAGCCCCAGTTTCAACCTAGATGGGGAAGAATACAAACAAGAGAATCCTTTCTGCTTCTATTCCCCACGTCTTCTTAGGGTCAACATGGTGGGTTGTGGGGCCTGCCAGGAACACAGAAAACCAACGAGAGGCAGGAGCAGATCTACCCTGAGAGTACAGGCAGTCCTTGACTTACAACAGTTCATTTAGTGACCGTTCAAAATGACAAAGTCTCTGAAAAAAGTGACGTAGGATGATTTTTCACATTGAACGACCATTCCGATATCCCTATGGTCACATGATCAAAATATGGGCGCTTGGCAACTGGTTCGTATTTACAACGGTTTGCAGCAACCTGGGGTCACGTGATCCCCCTCTTGTGACCTTCTGACAAGCATAATGAGGAAGCCAGATTCACTTAACAACCGTGTTACTAATTTAACAACCGCAGTGAGTCACTTAACCTCTGTGCCAAGAAAGGTTGTAAAATGGGGCAAAAGTCACCTAACAACTCTCTTGCTTAGCGACAGAAATGTTGGGTCAGTTGTGGTTATAAGTTGAGGACTATCTGTAGTATGTAGTCCTCGACTTATAACCATTTACTTAGTTCCCGACTTATAACCATTTACTTGGTCCTGACGCACCTACCAAGATGGCGCAGTGGTTAGAATGCAGTATTGCAGGCTGACTCTGCATTCCCACAGCCAGCAGTTTGATCCTGATGGGCTCAAGGTTGACTTAGCCTTCCATCTTTCCAAGGTCGGCAAAATGAGGACCCGGATTGTTTGGGGGCAACAGGCTGACTCTGTAAACCGCTTTGAGAGGGCTATGAAGCACTATGAAGCGGTATATAAGTCTAAGCGCTGTTGCTATTCTATTGCTCCCTGGTGGGTGCTTGTGACTTGTGAAAGTCACTAAATGAGTGGTTGTAAATAGAGACGACATTGCTTTTTTAGAAGGGGAATCATAGTTTAGCACACAAAATGTATTTCAGAGAAGGAACACAATGAGCATTAAAGCAGTTTCCAAATAACTCTAAATTACCAGAGCAAAATTAACATTCTCTAATGTTGCTTATCGGTGTAAAATGCAAGGGGAAAAAAAAATCAGTATCCAGCTTTTTTAAAAACCTCCATTCTGCAAAATTTAATTTGGTTCTGCATCAATTCTATGGTTTTGGAGTGAATAAATTAAAACTTCCTTCTAAACTATAGAATGCAATTTTTAAAAATAGATTTATAGACTACAGGATGAGCATGTTTGGGGTTTCTTTTTATTCCCCTATAAACAGTGCCATTATATCTGCTATTATTCTTGTTTACTTGACTTCCAGGCTGCTGGCAATAATGCAATAATAGATTTGGAGAATTTATACATTGTATGCAACACTAGAGCAACTGCAAGATTGATTTGAGCTAACATTGATCATATCTGCCTTTGTGACAACACTGCCTCCCCAAGGGAGTTGAAATGGGGAGAGGGGAAGAATAATTGGGTAGTACACAGGTCCTCTGGGTCCCAGCTGCATCACCCTAGTTGATGAAAGAGAGTGGAATAAATTACCATCCAAGGCTAACTTAATTTATTAGTCCCAAGAGCTAGCTCTCTTATGCATAGACTTACATCCACTTCAACTCTGCCTCATCTCTGCTGTGAGACTGGGGTCTGCGTGTAAACTGGGAGGGGGACAAGCAAAATTTAGGGTGTCTTCTATAGAACTTGAGATTCTCTATCTGGATCGTGTTGACTTAGCCTGCAAATAGTCCTCGACTTACAACAGTTTGCTTAGTGACCATTCAGAGTTACAATGGCACTGATAAAAAATTACTTATGACCATTTATCACACTGACGTCCGTGGCAGCATCCCCTTAGTCACGTGATCAAAATTCAGACACTTGTCGACTGGCTCATATTTATGACGGTCACAGTGTCCCAGGGTCATGTGATCACCTTTTGTAACCTGCTGACAAGCAAAGTCAATGGGGAAGCCAGATTCACTTAAAAATTGTGTTGCTAATTTAGCAACTCTGGTAATTTACTTAAAGGTGGCAAGAAAAGTCAGAAAATGGGGCAAAACTCACTTCTCTTATTTTTTTTTATATTCAGCAGCTTCAGCCTCTCTACCTTTCTCATTCCAGGACCCATGAATCTGGTTCATCTCATCCTCTGATTAGTTTTACAAGTTTTTCGAAAGCTCACGTTAAAATGGGAACCTTGTGCCTGTTTTTTTTTTAATGGGTTCATTTTTGTTCGCGGTGTAATGTATACTTTTCCTCCAATATGTTCCTTAATGCATTACATTGTGTACAGTTTCATGAATATATGAATTTTTTGCAACTTTCCCCTAATGTGCATTTATTTTGTAAGAATTCAATGAGGGCAACTCAATTTCGGTTTACTTAGCGATTCAAAAAATAGGCAAGTTTATGTTCACTGTTTTTCTTTTGGCATTCTCCAACCTGACACTCTAGAGATGATTTATAGGACTCATTTCCAGACCAACCGAAGGGTGCCAAATTAGGGAAGGTTCCTGCAAAAGAAAAAAAAGTAAAAACGCTGGCAAACTCTGCGTATCAACACAGTGGACCCTATTGATGCTAAGCCATTGAAACTGGAGAAATCTCCTACAGCAGTCCTCGACTTACGACCAGAACTGAGCCCAACATTTCTGTTGCTAAGTGAAACATTTGTTAAGTGTCTTTTGCCCCATTTTACAACCGTTGCTAAGTAAATCACTGCAATCACTTATCATCAAATATCCATTATTTACAAGTCTTCTCTAGAAAAGAAGGGAAAATGGTGATAAGTCATGATTTTTCCCCGAGATTTGGGATTCTTTCAAGAATCCACTAGTAAACTGAGGGAAAAAAAGGACAAGGAAAAAGATAACCGATTAAGGCAGAATTAATAAATATATTTTAATTTCCGGTGGCAAGAAGACAATAATACAAAGCCTGCTAACTTTTGCAGTATTCTAGATTCTGTGTCTTAACTGTAGATTTGGAGATATTAATATTTTCTTGACAATTAAAAGCAGGATTAGTACATTTCCTAATTTGCCGATGGCAATTAACTTCTGAAATCTGCTAACCTTTCAGCGGTCTTCCTGTTATCATGGGGAAAAAACTGACATTTAAATTTCACATACAAAGACTGAATGTTTAAGGATGGCATTGATTTTATTTTATTTTTTAAAGAGGATGTTGTGGGTTTTTACATTTTTTAATTCAACATAATTACAATCAGTGACCAGCGATATAAAACACAGAAAGAATGACCAAAGGAACAAAAGCAATGAAGCAATAAAATCTGAAGAATAGTGACTTTCAGAAGGGACACCTTATTATTATTATTATTTTTTTAGGAAACTGTTGAAAACGAAACATTGAATGCGTTCTAGCATTTCAATACCTTGGCATGATTTTAAAACTTTCAGAAACTAGAGGGAGCAAATCAATCCATCCTTGGCAAAGTTAATACTAGCGCCAAGACAATTCTGGGTTTTTTTCCCTCCTAAAGCGAGCACTTTTTTTTTTTGTTCTGCTAAATTTCAAGATCACTCCACCCAGATGAGTCTGGGCAGCTTAAGAAAAGACCAAATGAACCTAGCAAAAAAACCTCATGCATGTGTTTTGTTTTGTTTTTAAAAAAATAACACAACAGAACAAAGCAACCATGAATACATGCCCTTCTCCAAAACTTGGAGAACTGCGAGCCTTGAGAGACATTTGGAATGTCATCGGGGTTGCAGCCTTACAACCTCTGGTATTCCAGAGGGCAACAGTCTGCAGAGAAGGAATTGGAATAGAGCTGGAAGGGACCTTGGAGGTCTTCTAGTCCAGCCCCCTACTTTAGCAAAAGAACCTATACCATTTTAGACAAGTGGGTGTCCAGTCTCTTCTTTAAAAACCTCCAGTGATGACAAAGCCTCCCATTTTGTATGGGCCTCTTTGAGTTGGGGGGTATCCTATGACCCCCTTTGAAAACTCAATCTCAGGATGCGTTCAACAGAACTCCTTTACCTTCATCTGATGTCTAATTAGTCTCTGGTGTCATCCCAGGAATTACTCACTTTGACTAGGAACTTGTATTACTTCGACCCTTCCACTTCCTGAATCCCTAAATCCCTTCCGTGAGAGCTGAAAACTCTTTAGCCTTCAGCAGTCTCTGACATTCAGACTTTATTTCGGTGTATCTTTATGGATGAATCTAACTGGGATTCCCTTGTTGCAGTTAATGAGCACCTTGGGGTTTCCCTCTTCTTTATTAAGCCCTCTAATATGAGGTTCTTGGTTTTTGTTGAGATTATTTGGATATAGAGATGTGAGAAGAAGAGGTGGAAACCGGCACTTAATTCTGGTTTCTAGCCAAAAATGCCCATTGCAGGCAATGGGTTTGCCTAATGTCTACCACGAAAAAGCCATCAAATCAGATCGGTCAAATGATGACTGCTTAACGTCCAGCATGACTTTGGAATGTAATTCCAGACCCAGTTGTGATTGTAAGTCAAAGACTATCTGTACAGCTGCTGAAATGAGAAAATGTGCTTCCCATGCCTTGCTGTCAGAAGGCCTGTTTTGCATGGAAGTGAACCGGAGCTCCCTCAAAATTGTTCTGGAAAATATGGAATTAGATCAGGGATAAGCAACCTCGGCTCTTTTATGACTCATGGACTTCAACTCCCAGAATTCCTGAGCCAGCCATGCTGAGGGGAAAGGGAGAGTTCCCTTCCAGATTTATTCTGATTGATTGAAACCGATGCTATATCTTTAAGTGTGGCCATACTTCCTGGCATCGAATAAGCAAAGTCATCTCGTTGCTCCAGCATTCCAGCCAGCTTTAGTGGGCACAGAAATGATTCTCTTCTTGTTCTTCCATCTGTTTGAAGCCCGACAGCTCTAATAATGATGCATCTGACACAATGAAAATGAAGAGAAGAGTTTGGGAGAGCTGAGTTCCCTTCCAGTGGCTCTCTTCTGTAAAAATCAGCGTTTCTTCAAAGGAGATCTGTCTGGAGCAATGAATCTAGGCTCCCCCAAATGGGGCCTCCTACAGATGTACAGACCTGGGTCTTTGCTGGATGGAGTCTTCTGGATTAGGACACATCTGGAAGGATTTTTGGAAATATTTGTTCAGTTGGATGCTGAGAACTGGACGGTTGCAAAAAATGAAAATTTTTCCCCTTTGCCCTCTGAGTGGAGAACGAAAGGGATTATTGGAGTTTTATGTCCCCATCTTGGGGGGTGTTTGAGAGGGCTGCAGTTGGGGTCCCGATTGAGTTGCGACTGGGTCATTGTTTCCCCACCCCTTCATTTTGACTGTTCTTCTGATTGCAATCCCTAAGTCCTAAACTGAGATCTTAGAAAAATCTCTACATTTTTGGCTGGTTGGAAAAATGCTGTGATTGGGAGGGCAGTTTTGGTCTGAGGAAAAATAAGTAGCTGTGTGAAAACTTGAACCCCCCCTCCCCCACCCCCGTTCATTTCCTGCTGCTCTGATTAAATTCAGAAACCCTCACTTTGGATCAAAACAGCCAAAAGGTTGCCTTCAGAGATCTTCCAGGTCGCATCTAATTTAGCCCTTAAAAAGAAGCTTCATTGGACAAAGTGGGGCTGGCACCTGGTAAATACACAATGGGAATGGGGGGGGGGGGAGGGCAGCTCTCTCTGCATGACTGCATTGCAGCAAACATCAAAGATTGAAAATGATATTGAGGAACCCTAAGGGGAAGTCAAGAATCTTGCTTTCCTGAATTTTGTAACTTGTGGATTTGAAAACATGCCCATCAGTTCCATCAATGAGTCAAGTTGAGTGCTGGATGCAAGTGGTAAGGAGAGGGGAAGCGGATCTTTAGCTTAGAATCATAGAATCTCTTCTTAGACTCATAGGGACCTTGGAGGTCCCCTGTCCAGGGCATGAGTCCTATCCTGTTCTGGACAAATGGTTGCCCAATCTTTTCTTGAAACCCTCCAGAGATGGAGCACCCACAACTTTGGAAGGCAAGCTGTTCCACTGGTTAATTGTCCTCACTCTCAGGAAATTTCTCCTTAGTTCTAGGTTGGATCTCTCTTTAATGATCTTCCACTAGTTACTTCTTGTCCTGATCTCAGGTCTTTGCAGAATAGGTAAATTCCCTCTTCCCTGTGACAGCCCCTCAGATACTGGAAGACAGCTGCCATGTCCCCCCACAATCCTTTGATAGTATACCAAACTCACTCTTGTTAAGTAAATTTAAAGGTCCCTGTTGTGATGGCTAATGGGATTGTTTGTTGTTCCCCAAAGGACAACCACTTGCACCCAATTTTAAATAATTTACTGAGGTCTGGAGAACACTCTAATTGAACAGCTTTCCATTCTTTGGACTGTGACCAAATCCAGCTCAAGAAACACACGGACCCTTCTGGAAGTAAGATTGGGATTACCAAATTGATTTAAAACCTCCAGCTTCTCTAATTTTAGTATGGAAGCGCCTGGTGCGAAACACAAACCTCGTTTTCTTGATGACCAGGTCCCGAAGCTAGTAGATTAACTCATTCCACATTTTGAATGATAGATATTCTGGGGAAGTTATGGTGAATACCACAGAGTTTGACTGAAATGTAAATTAGCTGGCACTGCAGGAAAAGTAATTTTCTGCTTAGATTTGAGTCTCTCATCTAGTTGGTTCCAACAGTCATAATTAGTGTGTACTTTTGAGCAACTGAGCCCCCAAGGAGGGTGAAACTTTGCTAATGGGAAAGGAGGAGGGGCAAAAAGGATCAGATCAGCATGATTAATGAACCATAAATCCATGTTTAATCAAAGGTGAGGCAACAAACTAATTTGACATGATTTTCAGCCCCATAAAAGAACTCAAGGTTGGGTCCAGAGTATAATTTTGTGGCAGCTATTTCTCCTGTCCGAACTGGGAGCTACCTCTCTAAGCCCACCCACCCACGAAAGTTTGACTTTAAGCTGCTCCAGGAAAGGTTAGCTGGAGAGAGCGTCTCCCATTCATTGCAAAATTTATTTCCTGATGAATCCAATTTACATTAATGCGGGCTCATTAAAAGATAATTATTGTGCCACAGAGAGAAACGCTGCATCCATCAATGGAATGCCTCTAATTGTTTTAGTCGTATGATAAAGAGATAATCTTGCACCGAGCTTTTTCATTAATGCCACTCATATAAATGTCAAAACTGATTTTTTTTAAAAAAAATGTACCAGGCTGCCAAAACATAATTGTCTCATTATTCTTGTTGCTATTGTTATCGAAAGCTGGACACCTGGTACCTGGAACCCTTTGCATAGCCTTGTGCACCGCTGGCATTTTCTGTTTGATAGATTTCTTAGAGTCTTTATACAAAAATGCAAATATCGGCGAACATGTTTAGCTTATCAAGTAAAGATCACAGCAGAATGTGCCCGGCACAATCCTCTGCAGGCATAATTGAGAATAAACTGCCCTGAACAGCATTGACTGGGACTCCCCTCCAAAATATTAGCGGAAGAAGAAAATGCATTTATTTTGCTGGGGGCAGTAAATATTTGGGAAAGTGAGGATAATTTTTAACCAACTACTGCAAAGAGTAGCTTCAAGGTTAAGATCCATAGGACAAACAGCACCCTGGAGAAATTCCTTTTCTATCATCCCGTACTAAATTGGGTTTATTTTATGTTTTAATTGCACAGCTTCTTGGCCCAGGGTGCAAGACATTTTGATCTCTTTCACCCTTTTTCACCTCTCTGTTTCTGTTCTGGATTGTGTATTTGTATGCAAAATACATTTGTATGTATATATTTTTTGTTTTTTTTATTTTTGTATTATATATATAGGTATATATATACCTTTGCCATGTACAATAAAAATTAAGGCATTTTGGGTGGCTGAGGAATAATCTGGTAAAATGGCCCAAATTGGATGACTTTTGAGTCTGGCCCATTTTGATTTTCTTAATAATTTGCAAATCCATTAATTTTCAATTAAAGCTTGTTCTCATTTAGCAACCACAATTAGGACTAGCTACTCGGTCATTAAGTGAAGCAGTGACTAAGTGAAATTGGCATCTGCCTTTATGATCAGACTATGCTTTGCAGACCTGCAAACATCATCACTGTGAGGATTCCTTGCAAAGTTATTTTTTATCACTGTCATAACTGTGATTGTCACTAAGTGGAGCAGGCACTAAATGAGGATTATCTCTGAAGATTTGTCTGGTTATAACCAATTGAATGTACTTTTGTGTATGTTTGCACGTGTGCTTGTTCATGTGTATTTAAGAACATTGGTATGTGTGGAGTTGCCAGACAATTAGAAATGCAGAGAAGAGCTTTAGATCAGAGGATTGTACAGGTAGTCTTCAACTTACAACAGTTCATTTACTGACCGTTCAAAATTACAACGGCACTGAAAAAAGAAACTTATGACTGTTTTTTCACACTTACAACCATTCTAGCATCCTCATGGTCACATGATCAAAATTCAGACCTGTGGCAACTGACTCATATTTATGACGGTTGGCGTGTCCGGGGCTCCTGAAATTCCCTTTTGCGACCTTCTGACAAGCAAAGTCAATGGGGAAGCCAGATTCACTTAACAACTGAGTTACTAACTTAACAAGTGCAGTGATTCTCTTAACAACCGTGGTGAGAATGGTCATAAAATGGGGCAAAAGTAACTTAACAAATGGAAATTTTGGGCTCCATTGTGGTCGTAAGTCGAGGGCTGCCGGTGTTAATATGCCTTGCCAGAGCTGTCTCCCAGGCAAGGAGGGGCGATGACACAGAGCCACAGGCCTGGTTGTGTGTACAGATGCTCAGAGCCCTCTTTCTGCCGAGCTGCGCGTCTCCTTGAAGGACCTTGCAGTCTCTGGGCTTCACCTCCCTTGCGTAGAATAGTTGTGAAGACAAAGCGGGAGCCCCTTCACACACGGCATCCTGAGCCTTATTTACACCCCAATAAATACCCACAAGGGCAGCTTATGAAAGGATATGAAAAACCCAATAAAATAACTCACACATAAAATATCCTACAAACAGCAAATCTGTAAGAGCGGCATTAAAATAACATGAATGTGGGTCTGTGGAATAGTATAAATAATAGAATCGGGCTGCTCACGCTGAGTCCATTGATTAAAATTGGGCCCCAAGTGACCATCTATCAGCTCACGCTTATTCCGCTCATAACTCCTGGTGCTGCCCTCCTTGCAAGTCTACAGAGGGAAAAGGAGAGCCTGCAGCAAACACCCAGCCTTGGACAGAGAATTATGACGTCTGTGATGTACAGTCAGGAGCTGCTTTGCTTAACTGACCCTCTGCTTGCTCGGCCTTGCATAATGAAGAGACCGGGCTTAAAAACTGATTGTTGTTGTTGTTGGCATGCAAAGGTGGGGCTCACAGCAGGGTGCTAAAGCCAAAAGAGTTGCTTTGGAACACAGAGGAAAGTGTTTTCCAAAACACTTGAGAAGTAAGGGGTGGAAGATAATTAAAGAGAGTTCCAATCTAGAACTCAGGAAAAATTTCCTGTCTGTGAGAACAATAAATCAGTGGAACAGCTTGCCTCCAGAAATTGTGGGTACTCCATCAGTGGAGGTTTTCAAGGAAAGGCTGGCCAGACATTTGTCTGGAATGGTTATAGGGTCTTCTGCTTGAGCAGGAGGTTGGACTAGAAGACCTCCAGGGTCCCTTCAAGCCTAATATTCTGTGTTCTGAATAAAATGGCTGCAAGGAGAGACACGGCTGGACACAAATGTCCTTCATCGGAAGGCAAACTGGTAGAGGTGTTTCCCTAACATCCCTTCTGGTATTAAATTGAATTGAAAACATTAAGGGAAGCAATAAAGGAGTTGCCCCCCCAAACATCTGGAGACCCTCGGATGAGGATCCAGGCAATAAGGGGGACCAACCCGTAGTTTCTTCAGATCTTGTCAACTGTCTTTGCTCTGTAATTGCAGAAGGATCAGGAGAAGCTGCAAAGCAGCCTGTTGAAAAATGATCTGATATGGCAACTCCAGGAAAAAGCGTTTCAGAGAGATTTTGCCTTCCTGCCTCAGCCTATTAGGGAGTTAATTGACGCTGAGAAATTCTGCATTTACCCCAGACAAGCATTAAAGAGGCCTTGCTGAAATGCATGTCATTCCTGCTTCTTTGGTCTTGCCAGCAACGTGAGCCTTAACGCTGCCGAAGAAAAATGGGAAAAGTTATAAGCCAGAAATGGAACTGCAGGACATTAGTTTTTATATATATAAAAACCTTGAATGATGGAAACAGCTTCCAGAGCACCTATGCAGTTCATGATATTAAAAAGCTTGGGAGATTTTTTTTAAAAAAAGAAAAGAAAAGGCGTTTCTTGGCACCAGAAATAATAAAGGGCCAGGGGGGTGGGTATTGCAGGCTTGGGAAGGTGCCAGCGAGAAGACCTCTTCCCCACACATCTGTAAGAAAAACACGCAGAGCAGAATCTCTGATGGCAGCTTTAAAGTAGGGGAAAGAACCTAGGAGAACTGATGTTCTTGTCCCAAAAAATATACAGATTAATATAAGCATCTTAAATCTGGACTGATCATCATTTGGCAATGACTGAAAATCATTCAGAACCGAAGGGATGCACTCAAATGCCCTTCCAAGCAATGAGCTTGATCTTTAGATAAGCATTTTTCTGCAAAGATTAAATTCTACTTACATGGATCCAGGTTGCTGTCTATGAGCTTATGGAGCACATCACACATTTCATTTGGGTCCTTTGGAATGGGGCCTTTGAGTAAAGCACCTGAGACCAAAGGCAGCAAAGTTCACATTCTGGATGGAGAGGACAATTGGTTTGAAAGACGGGTTTTAAAAAAGGCCATTTATGTTCACAGTGAGCAGCCCTTTCTCAACAGAGGGGGAGGGATCAGGTGCTCCCCCTATCTCCTGTCTACAACGCAGCTCTTTCTGCAGTTCCAAGAAAGCTCCAACCCCATTTGCGCTCTGATTCAGGCGACCCTGAGGGCACAGATAAATGCCCCAGCGACTTCAAGAGCTCTCAGAGAGAGTGCGAAGGACCAGATGACTGTAAAGAACTATAATCCTTCCAATTTCTCCCTCCCCCATCCTGTCAGAAATAATCCTTCCATCGACCCACCATCCTGCCAGAACTGATGAAGCTTCTTGGATGAGAAGAGAAACTTCTTCTTCCTTAGGGGGAAAACAGTCCAGTTGCCTTTTTTAAAAAGCACCTTTGAGACCTCTGAGAGCAGGACAAGAAGCAACAGGTGGACGCTTGTTAAAGACAGGTCCAATCTAGAATTAAGGAAAAATTTCCCATCAGTGAGAACAATTCATCAGTGGAAGGGCTTGCCTTCGGAAGTTGTGGGTTTTCCATCACTGGAAGTTTGTAAGAAAAGATTGAACAGCCGCTTGTCTGGAACACTATAGCGTTAGGGGTTGGACTAGAAGACCTCCAAGGTCCCATCCAGCCTTGTAATTCTATGATTTAGCTTAACTGTTCCAAAGAACAACCTCATTGGATCTTTTCTACAGCTAGATCCCTCTGCTTCTCTCCTGCTTTATTAGACAGATATTTTAATGAATGTTCTTTGCACTTTGATAAATGTGTAATGAATGGGGAGAATGTTCTTGACATTTATTCCTAATGATACGAATAGAACATCCTGCAAAAACAACACGATCGGGCCCCACATTTTGAACAGTCCTGGATAAGGAAAAGAGAATACGAAAAGAGAAGGGCAGCACAGAGATGCAACAAATAAATAAATAAATAAAATGTCATGCTACTTTGCAACTCATTGGCCACTGTCTCTTATTAAGCAAGGAAAACCTTATTTAGCCCTATTTTGGCATCCGGCTCCCTCAAATATGCTTGCAAATGTGCATTCCGAGGGAAGTTAAGACATTCTAAACCATCGATAAAGAGGTTTTCATTTGCCGGCTGCCCATTTTGAAATATCATCAGCCCATCCCATTGATTTTTGAAATAAAACTTAACCAGAGACTCTCTCCCAGGAATTGCAGAGATTGATTTGTTCACAGAGTTACCCACCGGAAAGAAAACTGATGTCCAAAGTCAACAGAGATGCAAACATGGGGTCTGAATTCAAAAATCCTCTCCACGATGATGATCTTCCAGGCTTTTATTGCTTTTCATGTTTAGTTTTATAGTTTTGATACGGTTTTGTATGTTGTTTGAGCTTTTGCTTGGGAGCCAAAGCTGGCTATAAGAATAAATACTGGTAGTTCCCGACTTAATGACCACAGCTGAGCCCAACATTTATGTTGCTAACTAAGGTTAAGTGAATTTTGCCCCATTTTAAGACTTTTCTTGCCAGAGTCGTTAAGTCGATCATTGCAGTTGTTAAGCTAATAACACGGTTGTTAAGTGAATCTGGCTTCCCCATTGACTTTGTTTATCAGAAGGTTGCAAAAGGGGATCACACGACCCCAGGATATGGCGACCGTCATAAATATGAGTCAGTTGCCAAGAGTCTGAATTCTGATCATGGGGGTGCCGTAACGGTCGTAAGTGTGAAAAACAATGATAAATCTCTTTTTTCAGTGCTGTCGTAATTTTGAATGGTCACTAAATGAACTCCCGTAAGTTGAGGACTAAATGGAGTTTTGATGTGGTTTTGTATGTGGTTTGAACTTTTGATTAGTAAGCTGCCCAGAACTGGTTATAAGATGCTTATTAAATAAATAAAATGATGGCGATGATGTAATAATGTTCAATTCCCCTTCATTTTTTGAGAAAATAAAGTGTAGCACATTCAGCTACACTAAAAGCAAAATAAATATATAAAACAGCTCAATTCTGATAGAACAGAGCTGACCTATTTCCTATCAACCCATCTCAGCTCTTTCTTGACGGCTTCTTTCTATTTCCCAGGTTTAGGGATATATTGCTGAGGTCCCAAACTTTGGGGAAGCTGGTGACCATACAGGTGGCCCTCGATTGCAATAGTTCATGTAGTTCATTGCATGCATGACATGCGTACATTCCAAAAATGGAGGGGCTACCTCAGTTCTCCAATTGCCATCTTTTTCAGCACCATCATATTTTGAACCCACATTAAAAGGTCATAAGCTGAGGATCACCTGCAGAAGAAATGCCTATTAAAAGCGAGAGGGGCTTCAATCCCAAGAGCATACCCACTATCCTTACTCTCTTGACAACTAATGGATGCCCCTGCAGATCAAAACAAGAAGATGTTATACACGTCTCCCTAAAGAAGGGGAAACCATGTCTTTCTGCCTTAATTACTTTGCCTCTCTCTCTCCTTTTCCCACTCTCTTAAAAAAAAAAACAGCTGATAATAAAGTCATTTTATTACACATTAAATTCATTTCTGTAAGTGTGATAATTAACTAGACCATAAAAAGCAGTATCTTGCAAAAGAGGGTTTTAAAATTAAAAGATAATTGCGCAAGGCCACTGACATTGCCTCCCTGTTTCTGGGGTGCACCATATTAGATGGTCTGCCAAATAGTTTCTCCTTCTTGAAAGTCTGGTCCAGAATTGGAAACCCTGGACTCCGTTGTGGGTGCCATTAGTCAAATGCTGAAAAGACAATGTCTCCTTCAAACTGAGCTTAATTTCTACTGGCTTCATGAAGCTAGGCATGTAGATTTCTCAACAACAGCATGAAATCACATTGCTGTGGTATTTTACATCCTAATGTTGTCTAGAATTTCGGATTCTTTGGACATCTCCTGTTTGAAAAACTATCCAAGCCTGATCCTGTCCAGCTTCTGAAACCAAATAAGGTCAGTCAAGGCTAATATCAGGTAGCACCATTTGAGAACTCATTATAATGATAGATTTTGCCCTTGTTAGTGAGGATGTAGGACAACTTCCTGGCAGCAATAGTTGAAGTACACCTCCCATAATTCCACTGCAACAATGGTCGGTTGAGGATCTAGGATGTTGGAGACATAATGGCTTGAAAAAGCATAATTTGTGAAAGTGGATTGTGGGCATTACCTGAAGCAGGAGAAAGATGAATGGGAAAAACAGTCATAAGTCACTATTTTCAGTGCTGTTGATCACCAAATGAACTTTTGTAAGCTGAGGACTACCTGTATAACTGCATCCCTAGCTCTACTCCTCTCCTCTTCTTTATCCAGTATTATTTGTTAGCCTGTCTCTATCTGTCAAAATCTAGAGTTTATCTCTTTGAAACTAACACTGGGCATAAAAAAGCTCCCCTGTGTTTTTCTGCCCGATTTCCATTCAGTTTGATTAAAGTGAAACAATGTTCACTCTTGTGATTAAAAAAAAAGAGCTCTTCTCTCAGATGAGGTGTAGTATTCATGCACACATTTACTGATAAAGGAGATAAAGGGTGCGGGTGAATGCATTTGTCTCTCAATGCACTCTCACTACTTCAGTAAGCTTCAGCCTCCCAGCTTGTCTCTTTCCCTTCAGTCCCAAGATCAGACAATCTCAGTAGAAAATTGTGGGTGCTCCATCACTGGAGGTTGTTAAGAAGAGACTGGACAACCGTTTGTCTGAAATAGGGTTTCCTACTTCAGCAGGGGGTTGAAGACCTCCGAGGTCGCTTCCAAATCTGTATTGTGTTATTCTGTTACTATCGCCACTAAGGGAGAGTCCTGTCCTTGAAATTTCCCTGTTGTCTTCCTCCTAGATGTATGTTGCACCAGAGACTCTGATCATCCTGTTCCAGGCCTGGGTGATTGATTATATCTATTAGCTTAAGCAAAGTCTTCAGGCAGTGCTGGAAGAAGCCTATGAAATATGGGCATTGCTCCACTGTGAACTGAAGCTTAACAGAGCAGGCATCACCAGTGTGGTGCTGTCCAGGGTACTGAAATCCCAAGGGTTTCCAGCTACTAGCAGGGGTAGGTAACCTTGGCTCTTTTATGACTCGTGGACTTCAACTCCCAGAATTCAGGAATTCTACCCTGGAGCTAGCAGAATAGCTGGGAATCCTGGGAAACGTTGACTCAGCACATCTGGAGAAAATCAGGCATGGGGAGGTATGGAAGCAGGCCTAATGGCTTCCTGACACACACTTTGTCCAGGTTGTGCTTTGAAGGATCTGTGGGTCCTTCCAGATCTGGGTGGTTTCAGTTTCTCTCAGCTGTCTAGAACCGGAATTTGTAGAAGGAAAACACCAAGAATGTTTTAAAAGAGAAAAGTGACCAATAAGCTGAATAATAGCTCTGAAAACAGTTCTGGGGCTTATCTCAACTGCAAATTAAGTCTTACTAAAAATCACAAATGGAGCTAGAATTTATAACCACTGAAAAATCCATGAATACAGATTAGATCTTCCTCTCCCCCTCTCTCTTCTCTTCTCCTGGAAACCTTCCCAGATTTTGTATTTTGGAGATGGAGAAAGACTCTGACTTGGCATTTTTAAATACAGATTTTGCAGCTACTCAGTAGGCTTTCTGTAAACCCTCTCTAGCTGCTGTTAGAACTGCCTTTGTTCTTTATTAGGCAGACCTGGTGAACAGGAAGTTGGATGTAGCTTCAGGTATCTGGCTTCTGTTTTCTACCTTGCATTATGAGGCTTTAAAAACTGGCATCTGAGTTTCTCCCTCTTCCAAAGCAAGCCAAAATGAAACAGATTGCCTATAAAGATTGGGGAAGCTGCAAGACAATGCCAGTCTCCTAGCTCCGGAAGTTCAAAAGATGCTTATCATCGCTGCTAACAAGAAATGTATGAGGAACAATTACAGGTGGGTGGTGAGTAATTGGATCAACCGCCAGATGGTTTCAGCAGCTCAGCAGCTAGCTTTTGAAAAAGCCCTGTCAGGTAATAAATATCTTACTGTATTATTAGACTTCACAATTCCTTTGCTTCCTTTTCGTGGGCAAGGTTCAGAAAGACCATACTTGAAAGAGTGTCTTGTTAGGTCCATTTTTCTGTCTTAGAAAAAAACACCACAACTTTTGCAGCTTGAAGCAACCTAGCTGCACCACGGCTGCCTGAAAGGAGAGGTGCTTGGGACAAAGGGAAACCAAGGACTTCTCTTGTGCCTATTCAGTTCTGCGTCAACACAAAGCATCCTATTTACATTCCTGAGGATCTTTGTTTTCACGTTATCTTTTATCTCAGGTATGAATTTAGCTGGGATCCTCCTTCTTACAAGCAAAGGTTCTCCATGCAATTTTCTTTATCTATATCAGATAAAGATTGTCCTGGTTCCTCAACATCTAATGTGGATCTTGTTAATCTAAGTGAGGGTCATGACTCTCCTAAGTTCATTTCATTGTCATATTTTGAGGTAGACAGGTGAGGTGTTAGTGGATACTTTCCTAAGCCAGAAACTGATGGGATTGTATTAGCTTAGTGTGTTATGGAAGCTTCCAGCTACATAATGGTAGGTAGTCTACATTAATTGATAGACAAGTAAGTAGGGTTTGATTTGGCTTATGGATGGATGGGAAACTGCCATGGAAGGTAGACTGGCATGACCCCCCTCCTCAAAAAAACTCCCGATGTCCCAGAAAATTCTTCTGTACTGTTTGTTTGCCAAGGATATTGCGTGGACTTTTCCATGAGGTCACCGAAATTGTACTCAACTCAAAAGAGACATCTTAATTTACAGTTATACAATTCTATTATGTTTAAGCCCTGCAAAGCATGTCTTATGGCTTAAGGTGTGGTGTGAATAGAGCCAGTTGTGATTTATTCCATGTTTAATCTGGTATTCTAACCACTACAGCAAACTTTCTCTCTTCATTAAGGCTCAGGAGCTTTATGTGGATAGCATGAAAGCCGTCAGCATATAACCTTGATGTTCCCTTGCGCTGTAGACTCTAGTCAAGAGTTTCTATGCTTTGTGAATAAGATTTCTGGATTTCTGTACAGCCACCTGATTCCCATTCTGTTGCTTTTAGTTCATCCTCCTCTAACCTTCCAGATATTTTTAGAAGTCATAATATTTGCACAGATTAGAGAAATAGTGACTTGTTCTAAATACTGATCTCAACTGCAAAGTTGGTGTAGATTGGATTCCCCCAAGTTCCTCTTTTTAGACGGGCAGGTAAAACAGTTCTAACATTCATGCAACAAACAATCCATTAAGGAAAGCAGGAGATGACTTGGAAGCTCAGAATAAATTATGCAAACAAAGGGTATTTGCATACTTGGTACAGCTGGCAGAATGTAGACAGCGTGCAGATGTTTTTCCAACAAAGTGAGACGTTGCCCAGAGCACTTTCATCACCATGCAGCGCATCTTAGTGAGTCAAGCAGTCGATAGCTGTGCTTTGCGTTCACGCTCACCTTTTGTAATCAACTTGCACTGCTCCTTCCAACCTGCGGATTTATGGGACACTTCTGGTTCTGAATACCAATGGTGGGGGGGAACCAAACTGCAGCTGAGAAAGCCAGGAAAAATCACCCTGGCTGTTTATTCTTGCAAAAGAGCTCTGAAGTGCCCAACACATTCTGCAGCGTAATGTCCGTGGCATTTATTCTCCTGCTCACCTTGTGATTAATTTCTCTTTCAGCCAGGCTTTGGTGCGTGCGGCTGAAGTTGTACTGGTGATGCACCTGTGCCACGGTGGATTGGGCTTCTTCCCCGTGGCTGCCGATTAGTCTCAAATTACTTCCTTTGAGAAGTCCACGTAATGTGGCAGCCCATCCATCGCTCTGCTCTGGGCATGAGATTCTGGAGTTGATTATGGCCGTTTATTGTTTCCAGATGTCCATTTAATGAATGAGCACGTCAGACGGGGGTTCGTCCCCATAGGAGGATTTGGCTAGGCGCAGCCATTGTTCTTCTGCTTCTGTCCATCCGAGATTTGGGGGGGGGGGAATCTTTGTTTATAGGGAAAGAATTCCCCTAACAAGCTGAGCTTGATTTTCTGAAGGTTAGCAGCAGTAAGTGCTCTCCACCGCAGGCAAGATGTTTTTCTCACCTGAATGATTCTTTATACTGACAAGAGCGAAACAAAGAAGCTCGCATTTACTCAGAGCCCATTTTTCACTTTTTTTTTTGTTCCTATGAACTTAGGACTAAAGAATAAGATGAGCGCCAACATCCAATCAATTCAGGAACAAGAAAGGGCCTGCAGCTGGCACAGTATCTGTTGGTGCCCTGTTCTGCTTGAAGACGTCCCAAATTGAAAGCTATATTCTACTAAAGCTATCGCATCTGTTTGTTTGTAACCTTCAATTGGGCAAAATGGGAAGATATAGGGCAACAATTATTGAACCAAAGTAACCCAAATGAACTAACTTACAGAATACAGGGACCCATAACTCCTATGGGAATGAAATTTGGGGAAGTTGTGGCTGCTTTGGCACCACCACACCTTCCAACTATACTTCCCAAAAACCCGTAGGTTGCATGATGCAAAGGAACATGGGAAGGGCCACATGCCTGCCCTCATTCCCACCTCCCTCTGGCCCCTGCACCCAATTGGCTGGCAGCAAGGCCTGACAGGTGAGTCGCGATTGGCTGCTTTGAAACCAAGGCTGAAATTTGAAATCTTTTTAACGGCAGTGGGTGGTGAGTGTGACAGGTGAGCCTTCTTCCTCACTAGAGGAAGAGGGCCCATGGGCTCATGCCAGGATGGGGAATAGGATGCAGTTTTCCTTGTGGTCAACACCTCCCTTTCTTCCCACTCCCCCAGCAAAGTGGCAAGTACTTCTATGGGTCAGCTGACGAGAAGAACTTCCAAGGTTCTCACAAGCAGCAACCATGGGGAAGTCGGTAGGAAGTCAGAAGTCATTCCCATTCACATTGATTTTTTTGCAGTGTCTCTATTTAGGTAGTGAAATATCTCTTGAAACGATGATCCAACTGGTCACGGGTGGCCTAGCAAGAAATAAAAATGATAGCATAGTTTTTAAAAAAAAAATCTGAAAAAAAATTGTATCATCAGCAGTAGCATCTGCCATCTCACTTCCAGCAGCTTATAAATTGTTTTTTAAAAAATTAAAACGAGAAAATCACACAAAGCAACAGCAACAAAAATAAAACAGCAAAGCTGGCAGAGAGAACAAACCCAGATGGGAACAAAGAAAAGGAAGGAAAGAGGGATTCAGTTATGCCCACCAAAGGCCTGGGTGAAGAGCCAGGCCTTCAAGCCATTTGAAACACGAGATTTGGGGTAGATAATTGAAATATTTAGGATGGGGAGGGAAAACAGCCCTAGACCATTACAAAATGGTGACCTCCTAAGAGAAAATGGAAATGTTCTGCATCCCTGCATTCACTTATTTAAAAATCTTCCTGGCCTCTCCTTTAAAGACAAGAAAAACAACAAAAAAAGGTCGATTGGCTAAGTAACTTTTTAAAAACTACAGTCCATTAGCAATATATTTTATGCCTGTGGTTGAAGTAGGGTTTCTCTGCTTGGCAATTTGGGGATTGTGCTGAGAGTGTTTCGTTGCCTTTTCCTCTTAAATCAATACAAATTTATTGGTTTAAATGTGTTTTTAAGAATTGCTTCTTTTCTTCTGTTACCTATTATCTGTCTACCTACCAACTTACCAACCCACCTACCGTCTTGGATGTCTTCTGGAGGTTGGTAAGATAAGGACAAAACAAAGAAATTTGGAACAAAGATTCCTATGAAAATCATCTAGGAGCTGGACAGATGCCAGTGGGGAGATAAATATTTATTATTAATATTCTTTATTTATATCCCGTCTTTATTATTCTTATAAATAACTCAAGGGGGTGAACATATCTAACTACTTCCTCCTATTTTCCCTACCACAATAACCTGATATTTTATGTATTAAATAAGTACATATTTAATTTTCTATTAGATTTTTATCCCATCTTTATAAGTAACTTAAGGCAGAGAGTTATTTATATGGAAGAAGGTGGGACTACAACTCACTGTCTCTTGGTTTCTAACTTGGTGCCTTAACCACTAGGCCAAACTAGCTCTCATGTTTATGTTGTCAGATAGCAACTTTGAGCCGGTCAGGATCAAGCTGCTGGCTGTTGGCAGACTTAGCCTACAATACTGCGTTCTAACCCCTGCTCCACCATGCAGTGGCCTTTTAGGACAGTTTGATGATTGTAATGTTGCTTCCTCTATCTTGACTCTTTTGACCCCTCACAGACCCCCCCCCCAAACTCCTACCATAGGTTATCGGCTACTACAACATGGTTCCCTTGTCCTGCAAAGCCAAAATGAAATAAATCAGACAACTGCTTTGCGTGGTATTTGTGAGCCTGTTGTTATACCACCATTAGCTACTTTTATGGCCATTAGCTATCTCCCTTGAATTTTCCGAATTAGAGTAATGAAAGTTTGTTATATGTTCCTGGTTAAAGTGGGAATTTTAATTTGCATTAGCTATTCAGTGAACGCAATCAAGTTTTCCGACTTGGCTGAAGCACCCAGAAAAACTGCCTGCTACACAACTGTATTGCAACCCAAAATCTGTGAAGCATATTTTTTTTTCTAGAGTGTTGTGTTAGGGTCGCCAAGGAGTGTGTAGGTCCTTGGACAGCATCCTTGAAGAGTTGAGTTTTAGTATAAGAAAATATCTGTTGCTCCGTGTTAAACCTGAGATATTGAGGATTTTCAGAGTATGAAAAAAAATTATTAAGAGAAAAGTAAATGTCACAAAACATAAGTGTATTTTGACATTTCCCACCAAACCCGGGAGAAGAAAAATGATCTTTCTGAATTTATCTAGAAGAAGAATTCATTTTCCACTGATTGTTCAGGGGCAGGACTGAACAATCAGCAATTCAACAATTTTGCTGAAAAATCCCCATGGCAGGAATTTTCTCTTGTTAAATTACTCTGGGATTGAATGAAAGTGTGGGAAGCCAAGAAAGCTGCAGAGCTTTGGAGGGAAAATAGTACAATGAAAGACCCAAAGACTGGTCAATTTTACATATTCAAAATATAATGTGGAGAATCCAAACCCTGTGGGTTTCGCTGTTTCAGTCTTTTTTGTATCACAAAATAATTTTGTACCCAACAGAGTTGAGCCCAGCAAAATCTGCCTAACACTTCCTGCATTTCGTCTCCAAATTCGCGACTTAGAGGGTCCTGATTATTTTGTTCTATACCCCACTCATACAGGAATGCTGTTTATTCTTTGCTGCCGTATTAATTCATCCTAATGTTGATACTCCCTTGCTACATTTTTCTCTCCATTTGAATGAGTCAGCATGAATAATTTTAAAAATATCAAGGAAAGGAAGAAAAATACTTACTGCTATATTGCTGATGGGTTTGAAATGTAATCTGGTTATTAGGACATGCATAAGATTATTAAGGTCAACATTTTATTGACTAGTTAGGGACACAGTGGCTCAATGGTGGAGATGCTGGGTCTTAGACCATTAGAGCAGCGGTCTTCAAACGTGGACCTTTTATGACTTGTGGCAAGAAAGGCCATAAAATGGGGCAAATGACTCAATTAGCAACATAGATTTTGGACTCAGTTGTGGTCGTAAGTCAAGGACTACCTGTATGAAAAAGCTAAGGGGAAAAAATCAAGGGGCATAACCTCAAACTGACAGGAGGGAAGTAATTGAGAACTAATGTTCAAAGTTTTGACTGCACAGAAAGAGTAGTGGAAATTTGAAATCAAATTCCAGTGGAGTTAGTGGGCCAATCAGCAGTAACTGAGTTTAACCCATGCTTGGGATAAACACCTGTCTATCATCCAACAAAAATTAAATAAATAAAAAAATAATAATAAACGGTCACTAAATATTCCTATATTTTTCACTTCAGCTTTGGTGATAGAAGCCAGATTCATTGGAGAATTTCCTCTGGATTCTAACCTTACCTGAGAAGAAGAAAAAGAGCTTATTCCCTTTCTCTTTTTCGCTCTCCCTTCTCTTTCCCTATTCTTTGTAAGCAAAATGTTAAAATTAGCTTCTCAAAATATGAATATTGGTGTGAGCCTGCTTAATGAATCAGATATAGATGGAGATACATCCTTAACTTTGTATGCGTTAAAAAAAGAGGCATAAATTCCATAGTTCCAATCCCTGAAAAGCTGCCACCGGAGGCTGGTGTGAATGTTTTAATAGCCTGTCTCACTTATATCTGGTATGAATCAAATGGAAGGCTGGACTTGGAAATATAAAGAGCCTAACAAATAATATGCCTGCCCCGTAGTTTAATCACCGCTAGTCAACGGAGAACAGAACTGCTTGGTCTACAGTTGCAGCTTGTAATATAAGGGCTGTTGGAATGTCACCATTCCCTGAGTGTTGAGGGGTGTCTTTGCATTTTAAAAAGGTAGCTTTGAAAAAAGTGAGGAGCGCTTAAAAAAAAAAAGACCTGCCTTCACCAGTCTGCAGATTGTGTATTAACGGGGCTCTGCAGAACTAATGGTGCGAAACTTTGATTATCGCCTCAGTTTTGAGATCAAGACAGATCTGTATAAAGACATTTACAATACAGAATGAACTTGTACAGTGTCTCTCAAATGCTGCACGGCCATCCTTTGTTCAGGTGACAGAAAGATGGTTTATCCACTAATTTTATGTAATGCTGAAAGGGATGCTTTGTCGCGAGAGCAAAATCCATGGGCTGTTGGCTATCGGTCCTTCTACCATGGAGAGAAGGGGGGAAGTAAAATTCATATTTTAATCCTTAGGGGCAGTAAAGATAACCTTTGCAGAGTGTGTTCCGCATTGTTCAAGAGAGTTGCTTGTTTTGCTGTTCACAAATTCATGGAATAGGCTTCTTGCCCTTTATGTATAAATGTGCTGTACACCATCCAGAGCCACGTTATTGGAGTTGGGTAGCCTTACAAATCTAGTACAATATAGAACATAGAATAACAAGGTTGGAAGGGATAAATGCAAAAAAACCCACAACTTTTTTAAACTCTGAAGGACCTATGAATAGAGGTAGATTTTTGAACCTCTTTGCACAAAGTTGTAGAAAGCCAGAAGTCTAATGAAGTCTAAACTATATAAACAAGAAGTCCTCGATTTACAGCCACGATTGAGCCCAAAATTTATATTGCTAAGTGAGTCAGTTGTTAAGTGAGTTTTGCCCCATTTTACAACTTTTCTTCCCACAGTCATTAAGTGAATCACCACAGATATTAAATTAGTGACAAGGTTGTTAAGCGAATCTTGTTTCTCCATTGACTTTGCTTGTCAGTAGGTCACAAAAGGGGATCACGTGACCCCAAGACACTGCAACCGTCATAAATGTGAGTCAATTGCCAATCGTCTGAATTTTGATCCCATGACCATGGGGATGCTGCAAAGGTTGTAAGTGTGAAAAACGGTCATAAGTCACTTTTTCCAGTGCCGCTTTAACTTCAAATGGTCACTAAATAATAGTTGTAAATTGAGGATTCCCTCATGATGTGGAGTCATCAAGGGTTGTCCCATAAAGAAAGGGATTACAGTAAACCGGCCTTGAAGTTAACGGCCCTGCATGGGATTTTTAAATGCTACAATTAAATAACTTCCTATCTTTACAAATCAATACAGAAGCAGAAGCCTGAGCAAGCCTGAGCCTTCCTCAATCTCTTGTTCCACGTTTAATGAACCTTCCAGAGGGGTAGCTGTGTTAGTCTTTTGCAGGAAATTTATAGCGCTGAAAAATTTATTATTGCATAAGCTTTTTGCTGATCACAGACTATTCTGTCAGATTCCCACACACTTGAGAGGGCCGTTCTCGTAGAGGAAGCATTGCACAAACCAATTTCATGATGACAGACTTCAGATGCAGTTCATAGAAATTTCGAAGACCTTTCCTCGTGTTTTCTGTGTTAACTAGCTGCTTGATGCACAAGCAAGAGGGTCACACCTAACTGCGGATTTACAGTTGATCTCTTCTAAAATAATTCGGTCACTTTGCCATGCATTAAATAATATCTTACATGGAACAATATTCTGAATCCCCAAAGAATCAAACCAAACTTAGATGATATGGACTATTCCATAATGCAGGGGTCTGCAACCTTGACAACTTTAAGACTTGTGGACTTCAGCTCCCAGATTTTTGTTATGCTGGCTAAGGAATTCTGGGAGCTGAAGTCCACAAGTCTTAAAGTTGTCAAGGTTGCAGACGCCTGCCATAAAGCCCCGCAAGATGCTTTGATCGTTGACAGAGAAGATTGCTGAGCATTTATTTCATCCTTATTTTAGAACACTGACCATAGAATAATAAGGTTGGAAGGTTCTTGGAGGTCTTCTAGTCCAACACCCTGCTAAGCAGGAGATCCTATCCCATTCCAGACCAATAGTTGCCCAGTCTATTTTTGGAAACCTCCAGTCATGGAGCAATCCACAACTCAGGGAGGCAAACTATTCCATTGATTAATTGTTCTCACTGTCAGGAAGTTTCTCCTTAGTTCCAGGTTGGATCTCCCTTTGACAAACTTCCACCTGTGCTCCTTGTCCTGCCCTCTGGTGCTTTGGAGAAGAAATCAATCCCCTCTTCTCTTATTACAGCCCCTCAAGTATTGGAAGACGGCTATCAGGCCATCCCTAGTCCTTCTCTTCATTAAACTAGCATATCCAGTTCCCTCAATCATTCACCATACGGTTTTGCCTCTAGACCCCTTGTCATCTTTGTTGCTCTTCTCTGCATTATAATAATAATAATAATAAAGTTGGAAGGGACCTTGGAGATCATCTAGTCTAACCCCCTGCTTAGGCAGGAAACCCTATACCATTTCTGACAAATGGATGTCCAGTCTCTTCTTAAAAACTTCCAGTGTTGGCACATTCACCGCTTCTGGAGGCAGGTTCTTCCACTGGTTAATTGTTCTAACTGTCAGGAAGTTTCTCCTTAGTTCCAGGTTGCTTCTCTCCTTGGTTAGTTTCCATCCGTTGTTTCTTGTCCTGCCTTCAGGTGCTTTGGAGAATAGCCTGACTCCCTCTTCTTTGTGGCAGCCCCTGAGAGATTGGAACACTGCTATCATGTCCCCCCTCGTCCTTCTCTTCTTTCCAGGATCTCAGAATCTCGTTTATATTTATATTGATGCAGTATTCCAAGTGTGGTCTCACCAGTAAGAGCATGGTGGTGCTTCTTTGTTCTGCCAATTAAATCCAGTGATTAATTGGTTGCTTCTTATGCAGTTCTGGCCCTACAGTTGTCCCATCCCCTTCTTGAAACTTCCCAGGGTTAGCGGCAGTATCCCTGATTGGCTGTAGCAGTCATTTTCTCTGTGGGCATCCTTTGCCACAAAATATTCTCCTAAGAAGCCTTTTATTTTTCCAGTCAATAAATAAAATCTTGCTGCGAGGAATGAGTGCCGGTGAGGCCAGACCATCTTCAACGGGCACCATGCGTGTTTTTTCTCTTGTTCCTGAATTTCTTTTCGTATGAAATACTGAGCTTGTTTTCTTAATTAAAAGTATTTCTTTCTCATGGAGGAGAATCTCAACATGATATCTTTTCATTGTTACTAATTAGTTGTGAATAGACAGGATGGGAGAACATGATGTCTAAAACTTAGAATTAACTGATTCCTATGAAGGATTTTCTTTCTCTCTCTCTCTTGTGTAGCCCATCCCTATGTCTCTTCTGAAGTTCATCTCCTACCACCCCTTGGCCTCATAGAGAGGAATTTCCTTCCCCTACAAAGAGGAAGCAGGATGTGCTGATCATTCCCAGCCTTTCCTCAGTGTTTTCTGTGTTAACTAGCTGCTTGGTGCACAAGCAAGAGGGTCACACCTAATTGTGGATTTACAGTTGGTCTCTTCTAAAATAATTCGGCCACTTTGCCATGCATTAAATAATATATTACATGGAACTATATTCTGTATCCCCAAATAATCAAAGCAAGCTTAGATGATATGGGCTATTCCATTGGAAGTCTGGAACCAGGTCATCAGGTCATTTTAGAAGCGGTCCGTTGTAACTTCAAATGGCCATTAAGCAAGTGCTTGTTAAGTGAGGACTATCTTTATCATCTTTTAATCAAAGTCTTAGATACCCTAATGTGTCTTTTGGGTTTTGGCTTAGCACAAAATATGATTCCATCCCTTCTCATTCATAAACCATGGTTCATGGCTTAGTGAAGTCATTCTACCCTATCCAATAAACCGTTGTTTAAACAAGCCATGGCTTATCACACATTGTGAACCTTGCCAGTGCTGTCTGATTCAACAAACCATCCTTTAAAAAGCTGTAGCTTAGAGCTGTATGAACTGAGTCAGTGTGTTGTAAAAAAACAAAAAGTCAAACACCAGTAAATCCTGCAAATTAAAGTTGTACAATGTTCAACATTCTCTTCAGGGTTCCCTGGGAAAGTGTTTGAGGTTGCCTTCTCCCTCTGTTCCCTTGGATGCTTTAATTCCAGAAAACTACCGTGTGAAGCATTTATACTAATACTGCCAGGACCATTTATAGCAAAGATTAAAGGTTCTGCCGTTTTGAACTCTGTTGATCTTGTGCTTCCCCAAAAAAATTAAGTTCCTTTTTTGGAAAGAATGAAAGAAAAAGAAAAAAATGAAGGGGAGGGAATGTCTATGGAGATTCTCTGTCCCCCAAGTCACGGCTGCCCCACAGGTCATGGGCTTTTTTTATGAGGCAGCTGGACTTCCTTTTTTTCTCTCTGAAGGCGTTTCGCTTCTCATCCAAGAAGCTTCTTCAGCTCTTCAGTTCTTCAGAGCTGAAGAAGCTTCTTGAATGAGAAGCAAAACATCTTCAAAGAGGAAAAAAAGAAAGTCCAGTTGCCTAGTGCAGTGGTTCTCAACCTTTTTAATGCCGCGACCCCCAACCGGTCGTAAGTCGAGGACTATTCAACTGGTGCAGCACCATTTGCAGAATGGGACTTTTGGCAGGCTCAGCAGGGCAGAGACAGCCTGGACAATTCCTATTGGCTTTTGAAAGCCAATAGAATTAGACTCTATTCAAGAGAGTCTATTCTATTGGCTTTCAAAAGCCAATAGAATAAAAGGGAGTAGCACAGCTAAGGAAAAGGGGGAAAAAATGGCGGACTGCGTTGTTTGGCGACCCCCATGAAATGGTCGTTCAACCCCAAATGGGCTTCCGACCCACAGGTTGAGAACCACTCTCCTAGTGAAAAATGAGGGGAGGGAAGGAGACGAGAAGAGATGGAGGGGAGCACTATTGTTAATCAAGGCGTACATGTCAGTTTCCGAGTGCTCAAATTTTGACCATGAGTATGTTGCAACAGTCATATATATGGGGACTGGTCATAAGTCACTTTTTTCAGTACTGTTATGATCACTAAATAAATGGTTGTAAGTCGAGGACTACCTATATTTAAATAAAAGCTATAGTGGGCAGCTGTAACATGGATCCATTCTTTCCAGCCTTAATTTCAGGGTCTATGGAGAATGGCTCTTGACATCTTCTTTGTAGCTTCCCTTTTATGTTCCTGAACATGGCTATCCATGCCTTCCCTCATTCTTTTTTTTTTCTCATATAATGCTCCATAATCCCTTATATTCAGTTGGCAGCAACTTTCTGATTGACTCTGGGAGATTTTATACACACATGCAAACACACACATGAAACTAAGGGGAAATTTTCTGACAGTGAGAACAATTAATCAGTGGAACAGCTTGCCTCCAGAAAATTGTGGGTGCTCCATCACTGGAGGCTTTTAAAAAAAGACGGGACAACCATTTATCTGGGATGGTATAAGATCACCTGTCTTGGGCAGTGGGTTGGTCTAGAAGATCTCCAAGATTCCTTCCAGCCCTATGAGTTTATGATACATAGCCCAGACACTGGTGTCCCTTGGAAACAGCTGACAAACCCAGCCTTTGAAACTTGCATATGTGGAGAACTTTGCACATGTACTAAAACCTTTCCAAGTCTGATCCATCCTACCTCGAGCAGGGTAGATATTTCTGCCCTTACATTTGGGGCTGAGGAATTTTCTCTTGCCCTGTCCAATCCATAGCAGAAATATTCTACATTAAAATGGATTTTGCTAATTGGGGAAACAAGCAATTTGTATCTGCAGCCTGCTTCTTCTTTGTGGGTTCTCCCATTATTGGAAACATCAAAGAGTACATTTAATTTTATAGTATTTATGGCAAGATCAATCACCCTATTAAAATGTAAGTGTTCCTGCTGCCTGACCTTGGTGAATGTCAGCTCAGATTCTCTGAAACCCAGAATGTCTGCTGGAAGATTGTTATGGCTTAACTCACTCGCCTGTTCTATGATGGTCTATTGATTGAGATAACCTTATGTGCCAATGAGTCTATCGTCGTTGGTTGCCTTGATTTTGCTGATGTTCATTTGATGCCCTTCATTATTGATGAGAAGGAGTGCTCGGTGATGGAACGTAGCCAGCAGCAAAGTCCCATCTCGTGTGAAGAATTTCACCATTAATACTGGTGGGGAATGAACCGTTGCTGAAAAATTCCCTCGCTCGGCAGGGGAGACGCAGTGATAATCATGTCACTGCTGGTGGATGCGCTCTGCCCTGGAGACCTCATATCCCCCTGATGGGTTCTTTGGGCTTATGGGCAGACCAGTGGGTGGACAGGTTGGCCCAGCATCCTTTATCCATGGAAGAGATAACGGATGGCTGGCCAGATTTTCTTCTAACCAAATAAGCAAGCGAGCTCTGCTTTTTCTCCCTAAGGCATAGCAGTTAATGTCTATGGCTATTCCTTCTAGATAATGAGGACCAGAAACTGTATTGTGCACTCTTACCTTGTGCTGTAGAAGATCAAAGAGGAAAAGTGATAAAGTAGGATGCACCAGCACAGCAGAGATTGACTTAAGCCAGTGTCTAACTGCTAGTTTCAGTTCTTCTCCTGTTGTTTAACAAAGGAGTGTTCAACCTTGACAACTTTAAGACTAGTGGACTTCAATTCCCATGCTAGCGGGGGAATTCTGGGAATTGAAGTCCACAAGTCTTAAAGTTGCCAAGATTGGACACCCCTGGTTTAACACAACAGTATAACAGAGATGAAAGAGACATTGGAGGTCTTCTCAAGCAAGAGACCCTATATCATTCCAGAGAAATGGATGTCCAGTCTCTTCTTAAAAGCCTCCAATGACAGAGCGCCCACAACTTCTGGATGCAAACCATTCCATTGGTTGATTGTTGTTACTGTCAGGAAATTTCTCCTTAGTTCTAGATTGCTTTTCTCCTTGGTTAGTTTCCATCCATTGCTGCTTCTTCTGCCTTCTGGTGTTTTGGAGAATAGCTTGACCCCCCCCCCTCTTCTTTGTGGCAGCCCCTCAAATATTGGAAGACTGCTATCATGTCTCCCCCGGTCCTTCTCTTCACTAGATTAGCAATGCCCAGTTCCTGTAACCGTTCTTCATACGTTTTAGCCTTCAGTCCCCTAATCATCCTTGTTGCTCTTCTCTATACTCTTTCTAGAATCTCAACATCTTTTTATACTGTGGTGACCAAAACTGGATGCAGTATTCCAAGTGTGGCCTTACTCTAATTTTGAATCTCCCCAAATCATGGAATTTTCATTGTTGGCTGAATTTCCGAGATCTTACGAAGTAAAATCACTTGCCAGTGTTTTCATAGAGCTTCCCTTGCTGTATATTCTAAGAGACAGCTCAAATTTCAGCATGACTTGTGGGCCCCTGCACCACATTAAGATGAATTACTGGTTTGCTAACTAAATTACATTTCAGCCCGTGAAAATGTAAATGCCATTTTGCAGAATTACATCCGGATGTATAGTAATGATTAGCTGGTTTACATCACTTATTTTTCATTACTCCCTCGTAGATTAATTTATTTATTTGATTTGATGCCACCCAACTCCAGAGCAGCTGGCACTTCCAATTACAGAACCCTGTTCTTGAAACCAAGATTTGTTTGCAATCAAGCTGCAGTTTTACATTGTCCTGTGCAACACACTAATTCTGCCACGGGAAATCTCTCATTAGTTTCAAAAATGAATGTTCCATGGTTGGGCGGGTGAATGGGCGGGCACCTTAAATTTTCAGTTACAAAAAGAAAATATTTTAGGCAGGAATGCAACAACTTCAGCAAAAGAGAGGTATCATTGTTTGTCATCCGGATTGCGGCAAGATTTGTTCGAACTAAGCCACATAAATAAAATTAACTAATGTTTTCCTGCATGCTTGATTGATAACAGTGCAATTTAAGCTAGTACAAGTAGGGTAATGACTATTTAAGTAAAAATAGCCTAGATCTTGTCTCATCCGGATGGCTAAATACATTTTCAATCACCTCTTATTTCCTCGATTGCAATCTTACACTTCTATAAAAGCAAATTTCAGTGCTGCTCTTCTGTTCTTCCAGACTGCACATAACTTGTACCTCATCTTCCTCCTTCCATGTCTTTTCTTTCTAAGCTGAAAACGCCCAAATGATGATTTATTTTCCTCTTCCTTCAGCCCTCAGAGTTGTCCCTACCTGCAGTTGTTTCCGTTTGGCAGTAGCTGTAGCCATCAGAGCTTCTATGTTGCTGTAAATGTTCTCATAGCTTGTACTGACATATTCCAAATGAGCAGATTTGTGTTTTATTCCTCTCTTAATGAGTCTCATCATGGAATTCACTTTTATTGAATAGGATTTGATGTATTTAATGACTTGCTATCTACCTGATAATGCTTCCTACATGTTTGTCCAATAGATACGTTACCAGTATTAGAGTAATAACCAACTTTTCCTTGAATTATCATATTCATTTAAAACTAGATGCAGCCTTGGCCATTTTCCATTCCTTTGGCAACTTTCGGAAGGAGTCCCTGTGGATTTTACTCTGCTAGTCATTGCCGACTCTAGGGAGCTGGCTCATCTCTGATTCAAGGCCATTGATGCAGCGTTGTCAGAAGACATTTCCATGGTCATGTGCCAGCATGGCTAAATTCCAAAGGTCCATGGAACACTGTTACTTTCCCACTGAAGTGGTACTTATTTATCTACTCACATTTGCATGCTTTCAAGCTGCTGGGCTGGCAGGAACTGCAGCAAGGAACGGGGGCTCACTGAACCGCACGGCGCTCAGCTCTCAAACTTAGGCTGCTGACTTTCCAGCCAACAAGCCCCCATGCTGCCCCTCAACTTTAGGAGCACATCCCATATTTTTATTAGAAGAGCTTCTTTTTAGTTCATTTAGCAATCTCGCATGGAGAACATCTGGATCTGGTGACGATAGTTTCATCTATTGTTACCCTTTTAAATGAATCCATCAATATCTTCCTAAATAGCTTAGTTTTGGCAAGGGTTTATAGTCAGTTTCCTACTTCTGATATATTATATTTTAAAACCTTGCTTGCGTGTCTTGTATTGAAGCATAATAATTGTTTTTGGCATCTCTTTTTTGCAAATTGGTGTGCTTTTTTGCTGCTAGGGAACAAGGCGTTTATTTTCTGAAACATTTCTGCCTCTGATTGATTCTTTTGCCTTTTTTATCATGTTGGTGACTTTTTAGTCTCGGTGGAATCTTTCCTAAATATTCCAGCTGAGCTTCTCCTGCTATGATTTTGGGTATTATAGAAACATTTTCATTTTCCCTTATATATTTATTTATTAATTCAAATTTGTATAGATGCCCATCTCAGAAAAAGGCATCTCTGCATGGCGTGCAACAATGGAATGAAACAGCAAATATAAAAACAACCGATATAAAAATATAAAAGTCCACATTAAAAAAATAAATTCTATAAGAACACTGTCAGGAAATGCCTCCTTAGGTCTAGGTTGCTTCTTTCCTTGATTAATTTCCATCCGTTGCTCCTTATTTTGCCTTCAGGTGCTTTGGAAAATAGGTTGAACCCCCCCCCTCTTCTTTATGGCAGCCCCTGAAATATTGGAAGACTGCTCTCATGTCCCCCCTGGTCCTTCTTTTCACTAGACTAGACTTACCCAATTCCTGCAACCATTTTTCATGTTTTAGCTTCCAGCCTCCTAATCATCTTTGCTGCTCTTCTTTGCACTCTTTCCAGAGTGTTTTGTTTTTTTCTTTTTTTACTCTGAAGCTTCTTCTGGCTTCAAGAGCAATTGGCCATACCATAAACCATTGAGGAAATATGAATTCTGCATAGATGGAGGGTGCAATTTTGATTTTTTTTGTACATCTCAAGATCCACTTCTACTCCATTAACACTTCTTTTGTGTAAATTGAACAAGACGGCTTCACCTCTCTCTTCTGCTAGGTTGTCTTTTCTCCCTCTGCGCCCATCTCCCTGCTGGAACTCACTAATTTATCTCATCACAAGCTCATGAGATTCAATTTGTGAAGCACCACAGCCGCAGATAACACTTTTTGCCTTTTCTTTGTTAAGGTCAGCAACGCCAGGCCGTAGCGCTCGGCTGGGTGGGTGCAAATGGCTACCAAGGGTGTCGCCCCTGTTATTGTTTTCTTCTTCTTGCAACAGGAAATCGATCGTGTCAGGCACACTCAGATCATTCTGTGCTTTGCAATCAATGTCCCCTGATTAAAGCAGTTGTGTCTGCTGGGTAAATGCGCTGCATCATAATTAGAATTATTAATTAAAAATAGGAAATCAATTGACACAAATTAAGCCACAAAGAAATTTTGTTTTATGGCTTTGACATTGTTGTCTCTGGAGCCAGGAGAACTGTGACAACCGAGGGCAGCGCTATTGAAGATGTGGGTTAAAAAAAGGAGAGAGCAGGGTGTTCTTTTGATTTTAATGCTTTGGCACAGAGGAGCCGATCCGACGTGGGCAGAGTTGCTGCTGATTCAGTTCTGCATCTGCCAGCTCATCTTAAAAGTTCAAAGCCCCCAAATTCAGACCCGGAGCTTTAATTGATTTATCTTTACTTGATTGATCAGTGCTGTGAGCCAATTTTAACAGAAGAGAATAAATTTGAAACTGTAGGATTTCAGCGAAGGGCTTCATCTTCTAAATGTTAAAGATTATCTGGGTTTGCAGCCTGTCACTTAAACAGGTAAGGCAAGAAAAGAATGTATTGAATAGGATGTTCCCTTCTGGTTGTGACTTGCAATTTTGGATTAGTAAATCATTAGATATTTAAGAACAAGCTTTTCCAACGTGGAGCCCTCCGGCTACTTTAGAGTTCAATCATGCTCTAATGCAAATTCTAGAAGGCTGCTTTAGAAATGATGCCTGATTGATTATTGCTGTCAAGTTCAGTGTTGACTTTTAGCAACCATATGGGCAGCTTCTCTACTGAATGATGTTCCTTTAACTTGACCTTATCAGTCCGTTGGTGGTACATTCACTGTTCTCATAATCAAATCTACCCACCTTGCTTTTCTTCTTTCTACTTCAAGTTTTCTGAGTAACGTGGATTTCTCAGTGGTACATGATGGGTGATGTATTGTGGGGTCCTTAGTTCCCTGATGATGTTACCTACTTGGGAAATGAAACAATCAAGCTCAGAGAGCACCAGGGAGCCCGCAGCTCAACCCTGCGCTACAAATATTCTCTTCTATTGGGTAAGGTATTTTTTGAAAAAGATTGGTTTTTAAAAAGCTTATAAAGATAGCAGTCTTCCAATATTTGAAGAGCTATCACAGAGAAAAGGTCTGCCTTTTCTCCAAAGCACCAGCAGGCCGGAGAAGAAGTAACAGGTGGAAGAATGCTACAAAGGGATCCAATCTAGTACGAAGGAGAAATTTCCTGACAGTGAGAACAATGAATCAGTGGAATGGCTCGCAATCAAAAGTTGTGGGGCTGCATCACTGGAGACTTTCAAGAAGAGATTGGACACCATTTGTCTGGGATAGTCTGAGGTCAGACTAGAAGACCTCCAAGGTCCTTTCCAAGCCTGTTGTTCTAAGTTCTGTGGTGATATGCACCTCCATATAAATTAATGGTTGACCAGACCGTCACAGCACACATAAAAAGGGGAGAGTCTATGGTTTCATGGCGGTCTTGAATAATGGCAACAGAACAAGGATAGGGCAGTCACAGTCATAAGATAGAGAACCAATGGCCTCCCCCTCAAAGAACCAGCCTTCAGACTTCTCCTTGACCCAGAAAGAACGCTGAGTTTAGCACCTTTCTTAGCCGTGTTCTTCTCCCTGTGTTGTTCTAATTGATGCATATGCTGTCATTCATAATCCCAAGTCTCGGAGTCACATTGCTGATGAATGAACATGAGCTTCCTTGTAAATGTGGGCAATGTGATTTAAAGGTTCACTAGTCCACTGGGAGATACTTTATGGCTCTTTTACTATATTAAAATACTATGACGATTGCTATGAAATTGGAGGCTTTCCAATCTCAGCCCTGCAACTCCATTATCTTCCTTTCTTGCTCATTATTTTTTTTCTCTTTTCCACTGCAATGGCTGGGGGTAGGGGGGGGGTTGTATATGTGGATAGCTTTATTTCAATCAGTGATATCTTTTTTAAAAAACAAATCCTTTCTCCACATTTTCCCAAGAAAAATCTGCTTCTACTTTGCCCGTTATATTCTGCCTTTTAATTGCATCTTCAGAATTTTGAGATATTTTAAATTGTAGTGCTGTTGATCAAATCACCCTGAGCATTTTATTTTGGAAAGAGTTACAAAAATGCATCACCAATAAGAACAGGTTTTTTTTTATTTGTTATTCATATAATACAGATAGTCCTTGACTTAACAACAGTTCATTTAGTGACCATTCAAAGTTTCAACGGCACTGGAAAAGTGACTTAGGACCATTTTTCACATTTAAGACCACTGCAGCATCCCCAGATGTGATCAACATTCAGACGATTGGCAACTGACTTGTATTTATGACGGTTGCCGTGTCCTGGGATCACGTGAATCCCTTTTGCGACCTTCTGACAATCAAAGTCAATGGGGAAGCCAGATTCACTTAACAACCATGTTGCTAACTTAATATCTGCAGTGATTCACTCAACAACAGTGGCAACAAATTCACTTAAACTCCAAGGTCTCTTCCAGGCTTATTTTTATGTTCTGTGTTCTAAACTTTTAAATTTGATCCTGGCTGTTGTCCATGTAGCCAGTCACTGGTTGGAAACATGCCGTGACAAGGAAATTAAGATATTTTGCATTGAAATCCCAAGACAGACCAGAGTTGGCATGCAAATTGAGATTTTAAAATGTGTATTTTGGCAGGTTGTAATGGCTAGGAGAGGCTGGCCGAATCAGTGCTCTCTTAATGACCACTGAAAAAAAATATTTAGCCTCGTGGGGCTTCTTGGACTCCAGATGTTGAGTGTCTAAAATTAAAATTAATCTGTTGTGCCCTGGCAGAACTCAAGGATTTTATAACTGATCCAGGTAAATAGAATAAAATGTGGCAGATCGGTTGAAGCAATGGTGGTAGCAACTATGTTATGGTCAAATGGTTCCTCAAGAGACATAATTTGGAGGATGAAAGTTCCAAGCAAAATTTGTTAAACCTGGAGAGAATCAGGACATTTATTGCCCTAAATTATTGGTACTTAGTAAAAATTGGCCTCTAATGCGTTTCATGATGGTTAAGAACTTTGTGTTCCTAGCGGAGAGTGGAAAGAGATAGCTCGTGGAAAGAGATAGCTCTATAATCATGGACTCGGAAAGCACTGAAATCTGCAAGAAAAAAAACTCTGTGGAAATCATTCTTCTTGCGTGAAGGATGCTTTGTAAACGTCCGTTTTTGGAGGAAGAAAAAGCAATTATCATGTTTTGGCTTAGTTGTCTTGACAAAATTTCCTTTCTAGAAAAATCAGACTTTTGACCTCAGAATATATTTCCTGGGTAAATTGAGATTTAGTTGTTACAACTCTGTCTTCCAAAAATTCAGATGGGCCAGAATAGGGCAACATGCATCTAATCTTTAAGCATTGTGCTAACTGGTTCAATTTAAGATGCTAGTTAATAAGTGATGAAGCTGATGATCAAGTAAATTCTAAGTCAGGGGTGTCAAACTGCTGGCCCACGGGCCGGACCTGTCACGACGAAACCGCGGCCACCCCATTGCCGGCAATGGAGGAAAAGCTCTGATACAAATACTTTTTTTTTAAAAAAAATCCATTTTTGGCCATTTCTTGGATACTCATCAGATATCCTGTCTGGAGGGGGGGACACTTTAAACTCATTAGTTTTATCAAAAGTACCATAACAGTTTTGGCAAATGGGAATGATGTATGAATAAACAGCCAGCGATACGATATTTCTCGTTCCGTAAAAATCCAATATATTGAATTTGACTCAATAGCCAAAAGGCAACAGTTTTCTATTAATATGAGTTATAGATCCTAAAATAAATGTTCAGAGCAGTAAGGAGAAGATAATGCAGGAGGCTCTTCTATAACTCATCCACCAAGATCTGCATAATACGATGGGAGGGGATTTAATCTGTTTATTTAAGCAATTTTTCCACCATTCCTCAGCTTCAATTTTCAGACTGTTTTACAGATCAAATGGTAAAAAACACATAAATACACAAAGACAAAACAAGAAAAAACAACAGCAATTTAAAGGCTAGATTACCAAGCTCCTTTTTGATAATCAGGAAAAATACAAGAAACCAAAAATGGCAGCATAAATTAATCCCTTACTCCAGGGGTCCTCAACCTTGGCAACTTTAAGACTTGTGAACTTCAACTCCCAGAATTCCTCAGCCAGCCAGGGCTGGCTGAGGAATTCTGGGAACTGAAGTCCACAAGTCTTAAAGTTGCCAAGGTTGAGGACCCCTGCTTTACTCTATTTTGTGGAAGTCCCAGTTTGTAGCTATTCACCAGAAGATCCATGAAAGAAGTTTTGGGGCCAAACCCACCACCAGAAGAGTGGCTAAGATTCCATGAAAGGCGGGGGCGGGCTATCCTTGAGATGGACAACACACCATAACCAAAGCGCCACAGCCAATTCACCACGGGACAACTCACCATGGCCAACTTGCAGCAGGACAAAAGTTACTTAATATCAGAGAAAGAAGTAGAAACATTAAAGAAAGGATACAAAAGGCAGGACAGAATGAAATGTGGATGGCAAAAATCAAAACAATTGTTTAAATTATTGTGGTGAGTTTCCCAGGGTGAGTTGGCCATGACGAGCTGGCCAAGGCAAGTTGGCCATGGCAAATTGGCAGCCGTGAGTTGGCCGTGGCAAGTTGGCTGTGGTGAGTTGAGCCATTCCACCTTGAGAAGGCCCAAATGCCTAGTTCAGGGGTAGGTAACCTTGGCTCTTTTATGACTGGTGGACTTCAACGCCCAGAATTCCTGAGCCAGCCATGCTGAGGGGAAAGGGAGAGGTTTCCAAGCTGAGCCATGCTGGCTCAGGCATTCTGGGAGTTGAAGTCCACGAGTCATAAAAGAGCCAAGGTTGCCTACCCCTGCACTAGGCTGCACCACTGCATCTCACATGGGGTGGAGCTCTCAGCTTCTGTAGATCCTTGACTAGAACCAGCAGACCTGTGATGCTCTTAAGGTCCAAGTAGAATTCTTAGCTTCAGCTTGCAGTTCCACTGGACTCGGGGGCCTCTAATTTCCCTCCAGCAACTGGTGCAGAATTTGTCATGTGTGAGCTATGTTTGCATTCAAGTCTCTAATCAGATTTGTTATCCTATTACTTGCATCGCAATTCCACCTGACACTCTGCAGTTTCCATGTTCAATGGCCTGTTAATTAAATACCACGAGGTCTGCTGGGACTGGCTTATTAATGTTAACAACCCGCTGTGTTATGGAAGATGCCCCTGAAAAATAAAATCCAATTGGATTGCTGTCCTGACTTTCTCAAGCTCAAAATGGACCATTTCCCCCCCTTTTTTAAAAGGTTGGACGAGAAAATAAAAGATGTGGTTGTAGGCATAATAGGAAGACGGCTTGATTCCTATCATTGGAAGCCTATAATGAAGATTTGGATGCTATAAATTTAGACTCTGATTTCTATTACATTAATGGAACGTTGAAAATGAATTTTCTGCATGAAATCAATATGAGCAGAGGCTGTCTTGGTTCCTAAGGAAGGCCTTCAGATCTTAACAGAATAACAGAGATGGAAGGGAACTTGGAGATCTTCTAGTCCAATCTCCTGCTCAAGTAGGAGATTCTTGATCTTAAGCATAGTGTCTGCTGCTTAACAGCTCTTTGTGAACAGGAAATAGAGAGAGAAAACATACATAATTAGTAGACATTGTTTTAAATTACCACAATAATTATCGGACCTGAATGAGAAGCATTTTAGAAATGATTTGTACTAAAGTGGGTGTTTTCTTGTGGAAGAATCTACCAGCCTTGCTGCTATTAAGAAATGGGTCATTTTCCCTGGCAATTGAATTTTAAGGGTGATGGTCTAGCCTTTGTATATTACATTTTCTTTCTTTTCTTTTCTTTTTTTTTTTTTTTTTTTGCTGAGAACAAATTTCCTGGGTTCCTGGAATCTCTGTCAGAGTATATCTTTAAAAAACAAAGCCATTTGAAAAGAAATCAACATGTCAATTATCTCATAATTAAGTACCTTTGAAGCAATTCAGCAAATGAAAAGTAGCAGCTGAATTCAATAGGATGCATTTAAGAAAATTGCTGGAGCTCCTACATGAAATAATGAAGATAAGACACTTGACCAGACCCACTAAGTTTGTGGTTTTAGCAATCTCTTTTTTGCAATGAGAAACTAAAAAAAATACTTCAGTAGCAATTTACGCTGGTTACTTTTAAGTCAAATCCATTCGTTCCTGGATTTCATAGAGGGGACTTCAGGTAAAAATAGTATCAAAAATGGGCATCTCTGGCTTTACTGGCACGGCATTTACCACGCCTTCTTGAATTTTGATGCAGTTTAGATGGGAGAGACCTTGCTGGTTCAGAGTTGCAACAGTCACTTAGTTACTGTTCAGAGTGAGGGACTAATAATCTGGATTCGACGTTCAAGCAGCCAAGCCCTCCCCAGAGTCACATGACTGCATACAGGTAGTCCTTGACCTATGACCACAATTGAGCCTTCGGAATAGAAGACCTCCACGTCCCTTCCAGCTGTAATTTGAATTTGAGTCCAAATTTTCTGTTCTTAAGTGAGACATTTGTTTTGCTCCATTCTTTGTTAAGTGAATCACTGGAGTTGATAAGTTAGTAACCCAGTTTTTGGCTTAATGTCATGTTTCCGACAGATGAAACTCGTCAAAGAACTTCGAGGCATTGGGTGGATGAGCTGCGAGCCCCCCCTTTTGAACACACAGACAATATCATAACATTTGCACCAAGGATGATAATGCCTCCTCATGATAATGCCACATGGATTTCTTCATGCTGTCCCCCTTATTGGTCCCCCATGGATGCTACTGGTGATCCAGCTGAATACAATTTATATTAAATTCCCAGAAGACAAAACTGCAGGGCCAACAAATTCTGACCTTCTGAAACATTACATAACTAATTATGGACTCTAGAATAAATTTCTCAGACCATTAAATTTTGAAGATAGCAGAGGTCAATTACGTTCTTCGCTGATATTCCAGGGTCAGAAATACAGTTGAGATCCAGACATCCCAGATGTGGCCCTGAGGTTTCTATAGCCTTGTTTGAAGATCTGGGGAGACCGTTAGACCTTCATAAGCTCTTTGCACAGTGCAGGGAGAATATTGGCCCTCTTATCAGAAACATTGGAGGATGTAACAGCTTGCTTTGGTTTCCAGCATGGTTTAAAATTCTCTAGAAATAATTAGGAATCCAGTATGGGTGGTGTGAGCAGCTGGAGAGCTGGAAAGTCCAGCTCCTAATCTCTTCCCGTGTCTTTGGCAAAGATATAGTAACAGTAACAGTAAGAGTGTTGGAAGGGACCTTGGAGGTCATCTAGTCCAACCCCCTGCTCACACAGGAGACCTGTACCATTCCAGACAAATGGTTGTCCTGTCTCTTCTTAAAAGGCTCAGTGATGGGGCACCCACAACTTTCAAAGGCAAGCCATTCCACTGGTTGATTGTTCTCACTGTAAGGAATTTTCTCCTTAGTTCCAGGTTGCTTCTCTCCTGGAATACTTTCCATCTGTTGCTTCTTGTCCTGCCTTCAGGTGCTTTGATAAATAAGTTGTCCCCCTCTTTTTTGTGACAGTCCCTCAAATTTTGGAACACTGCTATCATGTCACCCCTAGTCCTTCTTTTTTCTAGATTGGACATACCCACTACCTGCAGTCTCTAGTCCCCTAATCATCTTTGTCGCTCTTCTCTGAACTCTTTCCAAAATCTCATCTTTTTTGTATTGAAGTCACCAAAACTGGATGCAGTATTCCAGGTGGGGGGGGGCTTACGAGGGCTTTATAAAGTGGTACCATTATCTCATGTGAGCAGAATGTAGCAGCAGAACAAAAAAGAGAAACTGTGTGGCTCAACTCTGCGTGCCCTGTGGGTTGCGGATGCTAAGAATCGGTGCCTTTGTTTTGAAAAGGGCCCACTAATATACTAATGGCATACAGAGCGTAGAAAAAGAACGATGCGTTCCGTTCCCCCCGCCCCTAATTGTTAAAAGGATGTTCGAATCTTTTAAAACCTCTTGGAAAAAATAGAGAACAGCAAGGGGCTGCATGTAGATATGAAGAAGCATTTCTGACATTTTTCAAATATGAAAAGAAGCCATTTGGAAAGATTTCAACAGGCCAATTGCTTTCCTCTTCTGAAATTTTTAGAGAACGTAATTGTTTTATATTTTTGGCGAGGAGGAAGAAGTAAATTGTTATTAAGCTACTGTACACTAATGGTAGCCCCCAGAAAAGAGAAAAGCAAATTCCAACCAAGAGTTGATGTTGCTGTTTTGCTAAAGAGGTTGTAAAATAAACTGCTAACTGATAGTGGCAATATTCAATCACTCTATTTCATGGCCTGTGATGGCAGGCTGAGACTGGAATGCCTGAAGTGTTGTTGGTCACTCTTCATTATACAAATGGAAGGGTGACTTTCAGGCATCTCTTTAGCCGCTGTGCGTTTGTAGTGGAGAAATGTCAACCAGAAACATAAACTTCCTTTGAGACAGCCCTATCTCAGGCAGGAGTTCACGTGTGGCATGGGTCATTTTAATAGCATGCGATTCAAATCTGATTTGAAAATCAAAGCAGAGAGTCAGGTTCCTGAGTAGAATGATGACCTTGGATCCTCAATCAGTGGAAAGGTAGACCAAGGCAGACCTTCATCCTACAAAGAAGAGGGGGTCAACTTATTTTCCAAAGCACCCGAGGGCAGGACAAGAAGCAATGGATGGAAACATATCAAGGAGAGAAGCAACCAGGAATTAAGGAGAAACTTCCTGACAGTGAGGACAATTAACCAGTGGAATGGCTCGCCTTCAAATCATGGATTTGATCATGGAATTTTGACTTTTTCGACTCTGGATGAAGGCCCTTCTGGATCTTTGGATCCAATGCTCAGCTCCTTGCTGGTTTAAAAAAAAAAAAAGCTTTCAGGTTTCTCTTTTCTTTTCGTGAAGGACCGTATCATTATCTTTTTAATTTGACTGCCAGGTGTGTCTGGCTGTCTTTCTTTTCCTGCCTAGGCTTTGGGACAATGGTTTCCTTTTTAAAAATATCACTGCAGCGTCAGTAAAGGCCCGTCTGACTTCAGAAAGCCGCATTTGTCTAAGCAAACAGCAGGACCTTGGTTGGGTTGGGAACTCGGCCTTAGAAATGCACAAAGCAAACATCGGGGAGCTGCACCCCACACGTGCTTCTTTTTGGAATGAGCTGAGGAGCTCCCCCCCCCTTTGTCTCAGGCCACCGTGTCCTCCCCCATTCAGAGTTAAGCCACAAATCTTTGCTGGCTTTTTCTGAAAGAGCTGTAATAACTGCACGCTTCCTGAGCATTGCATTGATTTGGCCAAATGTGGGCCCTCGCTTATTTGTTAATAAATTTAAGGTCATGAGGACAAAATCAGACATGGAACTCTGAGTCCAGGGCTCCCTGTTTTCACTGCCAGTTCAATAACTGAAAAAAGGGGACATCATTTTTTCCCCAATTTCTGAATGGTTAGGGGTTACAGGAATTGGTTATGTCTAGTCTAATGAAAAGAAGGACTAGGGGAGACGTGATAGCAGTGTTCCAATATCTGAGGGGCTCCTCCAAAGATGGGAGGGGGGGTGTCAAAGTATTTTCCAAAGCACCAGAAGGCAAAAAACAATGGATGGAAACTAACCAAGATTGGGTTGGCTCAAAAGATTGGGGACCTCTGGTCTAAGGTCTTCTACCTGAGCAGGGAATTGGACTAGAAGACCTCCAAGGTCCCTTCCAACTTTATTATTATTATTATTATTATTGTTGTTGTTAGTTGTAATTGTGAAAAATGGTCATAGGCCAGCTTTCTCAGTGTTGTTGTAACTTCTAATGGTCACTAAATGAACTGGTGTAAGTCCAGGGCTACCAGTATATGCCCCACGTAGCAACCTTACAAACAAGAACAGCATCTGATGGATTCCCAGTACAATCTAATCAGGAAATGACCATTCCAACATTGCACAGTTAAGTTGTGTATGCAAAATGCACCTTCCTGATGTTACGCTTTGCTTTCAGGAGACCCACAGAAGCTCTAAAACACCCCTAGGAACCTTTCTTTGCTCGAGGGCCCGCTTTGAGCAAAACATCTGGAGAAGTAACCAGAAACCCTTTTAAACAAGACAGCCATACCTAGGGACGCAACGAGAAGCTTTCCAGGGAGAAGCATCATTTTAAAATATTCTTTTCTCTTGCATAGTTCAAAGCAGCCATTAATTAAATATTACTTTAAACATCCACCCCATTTGAAGTTCGTGTCCTGAATTCCTTGCCCACCTTCTACCCCTTCTTCTTCCAAAATGCAAGATGGTAATCAGAAATGGCCAACAGAATCAGAACAGAGCTGGAAGGGACCTTGGAGGTCTTCTAGTCCAACCCCCCCCCACTCAAGCAGGAGACCTTATACCATTTCCTTACAAATGGTTGTCCAATCTCTTCTTAAAAACCTTCAATGATAGAGCACCCACAATTTCTGAAGGCCAGCCGTTCCTCTGGATATTTGTTCTCATTGTCGGGAAGTTTCTCCTTAGTTCCAGGTTGCTTCTCTCCTTGATGAATTTCCATCCATTGTTTCTTCTCTTGCTTTCTGGTACTTTGGAAAAGAGGTGGACCCCCTCTTTTTTGTGGCAACCCCTCAAATACTGGAATATAGGTAGTCCTCAACTTAAAACAGTTTAGTGACCATTCAAAGTTACAACGGCACTGGAGAAAAGTGACTTATTTTTCACATTATGACCGTTGCATCATCCTCACGGTCGTGTGATCCAAATCTGGACGCTTGGCAACTGGCTCATATTTATAACGGTTGCAGTATCCCAGGATTATGTAAGTTTTGGGCTTAGTTGTGGTAAGTTGAGGACTATCATGTCATCCCTAGTCCTTTTTTATGCAAACAGACAGCCTCGACTTTCTATCAATTGCAGGGAGACTCTCCACATTGTTTCTCTTTGCGCCATTAGGCCACGTAATGGCTTTCTGGAGGGCGCAGATGTTATTTGTGATGGAATGTTGTGGAATAGATCATTGTCAAAGAGGAAACCTTTCCAGCAAGAGAGGAAATAGGTTTTAGAAGTTTCCCAGCTGAATTAGAAATTGCACTTAAAGGAGATGTTAGCTAATGGGATGGTTGCTGAAGATTAAACCACGACTGCATCAGCTATATGAGTTATCAGGTGGCTAACCAATTGAGATACAGTCAGTCTGGCTGTTCCTTCAAGTGGCTGTCCTTTCAGAAACGAGGGTGATACAGGTAGCCCTTGACTTAGGACCAGAATATCCATCGCTAGGCCGATTCTCATCAGGTCAAAATTGTCTCAGCCTTCCATCCTTCCGAGGTCGGTAAAATGAGGACCCAGATTGATGGGGGAGCAATGTGGTGACTCGTGCATGGAAGAAACATTATCCTGGCTTTTTCTTGTAAATATGTAAGTTGAAAAGAGGGCAAATTAGTTTGCATCCAATTTAGGCTGTGGGTAAGTAGCAGGAGAAAATTACATATTACGCTTATATATGTTTCTCACATTTGGTGTTAGATACGTCTGCCTGATGAAGACATTCTTATGGAAATGACTTCCAACCGCACAATTATACCTTTTAGAAATACAATTTGCAAAGGGCCCCTTTGGGCTGTGGATTTTTTTTTTAACCTGGCTAATAGCTTCATGTTAATTAAGATAGAAAAATAATATTTGATTTTTGTAGTAGGATCGAATATTTCCTTGCGTTTAGTTTGATTGGCTGATTCTTTGATTTATTGACAGTGAGAGTAAATTGCTTGTCTGGAATTCTGCTTGTTTTATATATAATTCATCCAGTTTGCTGCCTTCCTTGCAAAATTAATGTTTTTAAATTGTACAAAATGTAGGGAAGAACAGTTCTAGAAGAGTTTATTCTACCTTTCAGTCTTTTGCTTATTCAAATTTAAATTAGAACAAATTAGGCAATTTGAAGGTGGTGTGGTGCCATAAAATGAGCATTGAAAGTTCAGCCTTCTGGTTGGGGTAGAAATCTCCTTTTCTCTTTCTCACCTTTGATGGAACTTTTATAAAGTTTTTTCTGATATCTTCTGCAAATATAAATTCTTTCCATAAGCCCAAAGACATGCAAAAAGAGGTACTGAAATAAGGCCAAATTAAGACCGATCTTTCAAGGACACACCTGTCCAAAGAAGATGTTGACTCCTTTATTAATGTTCTCTCAGGAGAAGGATTCAGATAATGTGATCTTTTAAAGAAACTAATGCTGTTTGTCTTGGAAACTAAGAAGAGTCTTGGTGTTTGAGGACAGGCCAAAATGCTGACATTTCAGTTCTAAAAGCAGAAATGCTAAAATTCAAGATTTGGCCTGGCTATTCTTTACTGCTGTAGATGGTTCTTCATTCTTGGTCAGAATTCTGGGAAGACATCTTCATGCTTGCTCAATAGCTCCTCCTCCTCCTCCTCCTCCTTTTCCTTCTCTTTTTCTTCTTCCTCCTTCTCCTCCTCCTCCTCCTCCTCCTCCTCTTCCTCCTCCTCCTCCTCCTCCTCCTTTTCATTCTGGGTTCAGGCCAAGGCCTAGCCAAGACTTATGTCCATTGCTTGACGCTGTGGAAATCATGTTTGGAAAAGGATTTACTTTTGGTTTATGTAGAGCCATGTAGATGATACATGAACAATCTTTTAACTTTGTTTTCTAGCCAGAGCCCAGAAGTCTACTTACTTTATCTTTAGGTAGTTGCAAACTGGATCCTCGGAGTAAAAGGAATACATACAGTATAGCCTAAAAAGGGGATGACAGAGAATGAGATGGCTGGATGGAGTCACTGAAGCAGTAGGTGTGAACTTAAATGGACTCCAGAAAATGGTAGAGGACAGGAAGACCTGGAGGAACGTTGTCCATGGGGTCGTGATGGGTCGGACATGACTTCGCAATTAACAACAACAACAACAACAAAAGCCTAAGAATAAAATAATGGGAGAGAGGAGTAAACGCTTAAGCCAGGGATCTGCAAGCATTAGAATCAAGTTCTTCGGCACAAAAGTTCCAGTCTCGTTTTCCTTTTGAATATCATTCTTTTCAGAAATCCAATTTAAGAAGAGAAAGTTTTATTGATTGCAGTTGTTGAGAGTTCAAAACTGTTTCTGGAAATCATTCCAGGATTTAAAGCGTATCACTCTTCCCCCCCCCTAAAAAAGCACATCCCAACATAAATCACTTTCTTGAATCTTCTATACGATTGGGTGGCTGTTCTAGGAACTTAAGCCCAAATAGTTTTTTGGGTATCTGCATATATAAATTTTCTTTTGGGAGACCCCAGTTTCTCCTAAGGTTCAACAATGGCTTCTGTATTACTTGGAGCGCAAACTTGTGAAGACCCTCAAAAGCTTTCATGGGCAAATGTTCTTGATGTTGAGAAGGCCAGATGTTGAGATATGATATGATTTTGTAATTGACCTATCAGATAGGCCACTTAGCTAACTCTTAAAGATTGAAGATCCTTCAAGAACCTTCCATGAAGGGAAGGTTCTTGAAGGGTTTTGTTGCAATTATGTCATGCCTTATTCTTCTATATTGTAGATGGATATTTGGTGGTTTGTACCTTGTGGTCATCCAGGAAAATGTTATATGAAATTAAGTCCTCAAATAGGGAGGTTAACTTGATATTGATGGCCTTTTCAGAATTATGGAGATAAGAGTGGCATCTAAATATAACTAACACTGTCAGTGATACAGGGAGGAGAGATTAGATGAACATCAATCAATATTCCACTTCTGTGGTCCAAACATAATAGCTGCTTCCAACTCACAAAAGCTACAATCTCCCTATAGGTCTTTTTTTTTAAAAAAAATGATTTTGTTGATGTTGTTTTTGGGGCCTTGAGTTTGTGCAACTTTCCATCTGCTTGTTATGTAGCAGTTGATCTATTCCCAGGGAAAGAAAAACCAACCAATTTGTAAATTTTGTCACTACATTTTCAAAATCCTAAATGCATTTTAAAACTTTGTTAAAATGTTTTATGTCAATAGCCCAAAGATACAATTGTGAATGTAATTTCTGTCCATCCTTTTCTTGGTAATGTGCATTGACTAAACAGACCTAAAATCAGAAGTTTCCTGACAGTGAGAACAATTAATCAGAGGAACGTGTTGCCTTCAGAAGTTGTGGGTGCTGCATCACTGGAGGCTTTTAAGAAGAGACTGGACAGCCATTTGTCCAGGATAGTAGTAGGTTTCCTACCTTGAGCATGGGGTTGGACTAGAAGATCTCCAAGGTCCCTTCCAGCCCTATCATTTTATGATTCTAAGTCTGTGTTTTATTATGGTTGGTAGTATGACAAGATGCCACTAGTTTTTTTTTTTATTTTGGGATAATATAGACTAACATGGCTCTCCTCCTATAATGGGAATAGACTTAGTAATTGGTCTGTCAGTAGAAGTAATAAATTCAGAAGGGTCAATGGATAAAGACTGTGAGGTTGATGGGACAGCAGTCTAGATATTAATGGAGTCTGGATTAATGCAAAGGACAGGAGAGAAGAAGAAAAAAACATGAAACAAAACATGAACAAAACACATCCCTGCATTCTTGAAGTTGTGTGGAGGGTTGTGAATTATAGTATCTGCTGCCTGAAATCGAATAATGATAGGAGACTATAAAAGAGACTGATTCACATTTTAATGGAATTCCTCAAGAGTTCATGAGTGTATATCTGTTTACTTAGTACTAAAATCTTCATTCCAATTTTGGCTTAAAATTAATCTGAAGAAGTTCTGACAAAAGAAGTGATGTATGGGACTCAAACTGAATTCTACTTCCCCTCCAGTACCTATTCAGATTATATCTAACCACAAGAAAACATTTTTATTAGAAATGGACTATCGAACCTAGAATAAAGAAGACATTTCCTGATATAGAGCAATTCATCAGTGAAAAAGCTTGCCTCCAGAAGTTGTAGATGCTCCAGCTCTGGAGGTTTTGAAGAAGAGATGGATGGGCATTTGTCCAGAATAGTATAGGGCAGGGGTGTCCAACCTTGGCAAGTTTAAGACTTGTGGACTTTGACTCCAGAATTCCCCAGCCAGTCATATTGGCTGGAGAATTCTGGAAGTCAAAATCCTCAAGTTACAAAGTTGCCAAGGTTGGACACCCCGTTATAGGGTCTTCTGCTTGAGAAGAAGGCTGGACTAGAAGACCCCCGAGATCTCTTCCAGCCCTATCATTCTGTGATTCGAAGTCTGTGTTTTATTAAAGTTGGAAGTATGACAAGATGCCACCAGACTTCTGATTTTTGGCTAATGTAGACTAACAGGACTTTCTTGCTATAATGGGAACAGGATTAGTAATTGGCTGTCTATAAAAATAATAAATCCAGAAGGGTCAATAGATAAAGACTGTGAGTTGATGGGACAGCAGCCTGGATATTCCCCATATTGGCTGGGCAGTTCTGGGAGTTGAAGTCCACAAGTCTTAAAATTGCCAAGGTTGGGCACCCCTGGTATAAGGTCTCCTGCTTGAGCAGGGGGTTGGACTACAAGACTTCCAAGGTCCCTTCCAACTCTATTATTCTATGTTCTGTCTTTCTGACTAATGAATTAATAGCCGTTTGAATCATGAAATCAATTTTTCCTCAGCACGGGTTTCAGTTAAACCCCTGATCTATGCACATCCCCTCGAAAGTCTTGAGAAAGCTTGTAGTGAAAGTGTATGTCACCTCCTCCACCTCCGAGAGATTCAGTGACAGTTCTCCTAAAAGGATCTTCCTGTTGTTCTTGTTGTTGTTTCAGGTTGTGATCAGGACCACTGGGGCCCTCACTGCAGCAACCCTTGCCAGTGCCGGAATGGAGCTCTGTGCAACCCCATCACTGGCGCTTGTGTGTGCGCACCGGGATATAAAGGATGGCGCTGCGAGGATTTGTGTGAGCCGGGAACTTACGGGAAAGGCTGCCTGCTCAAGTGCCAGTGTCATAATGGGGCAACCTGTGACCACAACACAGGAGAATGTCATTGTGCACCTGGATACACTGGAGTTTTGTAAGTCATGGGGCTGTGGATTTTAATTTCAGGGGAAGCAGCAGCCGGTTTTATGTAGAGGTTAGAAAGGCCTCGGGTTAGAAACCAGAAAATTGTGAGTTCAAGTTCTGTTGTAGGCATGAAGCCAACTGGGCCAGTCACCCTCTCTCAGCCCTAGGAAGGGCAAACCATTATTTGCTTGTTTGTTTGATATGTGTGCCACCATCTCATCTAGAAATGACAAGAAAATTGCAGGGACTTGTCCACGCAGTTGCCAGGAGTCAGCCCTGATCAAAATGCACAAAATAATACTCAGAACATCTTATTCTTACCTCTAACACCATCAAACAACAACATCTGCCTATCCTAGGTCCTTGGGAAGAACTCGATAGGTGGAAAAAAATTTCAAATCCAGTCTGAACATCTGGCTGACTGTGTGACGAACCATAATAACATAACATAACATAATAACATAATTACTTAGAATTGAGGAAGAGGTCTGTTAATGACCTGCTAATGACACTGTACCACTTCCTATCACTATCTTCTACAGTAAAAAACACCCCATCTTCTGCATAGGGTATCATCAAGCATTTTGAGGTTCAATGAAGCCAAAAATAGGGAACTGTTTTTAAGAAGAGATTGGACAGTCACTTGTCTGAAATGGTATAGGGTCTCCTGCTTGAGCAGGGGGCTGGACTAGAAAACCTCCAAGATCCCCTCCAGCTCTATTCTGATTCTAAAATTTAATTCTGGGTTTTTGTTGACCTGATGGAATGATGGGGGCTTCAGCGCCCCTTTGTGCTGCCTTGCCTTCCATAGCATGGAAATTGACCTACAATGTGGTCAGCTTCTTCCATCACAAACCAAGAATCTATTAACTCTTTATGGCTCCTATCCATGCATGTTTGTGGAGCAACGGGGGGGGGAGTCACATCACACATGTCAGGACAGCATTCTGACGTCATGGTGGCTTCTAACAGACACCTATGCTGATATGCCTTAATAGACCTATCATTCCCTGTGAATTGATCTGGCAGTAGAAAGCATTTATATTTGTCAGTTCAAAACTGCTTCCCTGAGACAGTGGATATTGATTTTGTTTTTCTCGTAAATATTTATAAATGTTATTGTTTATTGTGAACATTAGGGATCTAGGACAGATTGCAAATTCATAAAACAACTGCTTCGGCATGTGCGCCAACCTCTGCTTGAGTCCATCAATCTAGATTTTCAATATGTGTGTTGAATTGATCCTCCCTGACTTCTCTGAGTTTTATTTAGTATCCCAATCTCGGACTAAGATGTGAGGCTTTCCCCTAGCCAGGGATAGGCAACCTTGGCTCTTTTATGACTCGTTGATTTCAACTCCCAGAATTCCTGAGATAGCCACCTTGAGGGGAAAGGGAGAGGTTTCCAAGCTGAGCCATGCCGGCTCAGGAATTCTGGGAGTTGAAATCCACGAGTCATAAAAGAGCCCAGGTTGCCTATCCCTGGCCTAGATTCAAAGTTCCTACAGCCAGCCTCCCATGGTCACATGACCATATTTTGGATGCATTGCAAACAGCCCGCATTTATCAACCATTTGCAACATCCTGTCATCATTTAGACCATGATTTACAATGTTTTTTTTTTGCCAGAAATTGGCAGTTTACTTTCAGTTTTTGGCAAAAACAGCCATTGTAGACAATGGATTTGCTTAACAATCACTGCGTTCGCTTAAAGGGCACCACAAAGAAAAGGTGGTAAAATCTAGCGCAGTCATGTGGATAACCTGCTTAACAACAATCATGACTTACAACTTAAATTCTGGATTTATTTAGGGTTATAAGTCAAGGACTGCCTGTAATGAGGTATTACAGGCAGCCCTTGACTTACGACTACATTTCTGTTGCTAAATGGTACATTAGTTAAGTGAATTTTGCCCTGTTTTATGACTTTTCTTGCCACAGTTGTTAAGAGAATCACTGTATTTCTTAAGTTAATAATACTGTTAAGTGAATCTGGCTTCCCCGTTGACTTTGATTGTCAGATGGTTGCAAAAGAGGATCAGATGACCCCGGGACAATGCAAAGGTCATAAGTGTAAGTCAGTTGCCAACCCTCTGAATTTTGATCACATGACGCTGGGGAGGCTGCAACAGTCATAAGTGTGAAAAACGGCCCTAAGTAATTTGTTTCAGTGCCGTTGTAACTTTGAACGGCCCTTAAATGAACTGTTGTAAGTCAAGGACTACCTGTATTTCATATACTTTTTATTTTGTATCGGGAGCCTCAAACATTTGGAAAGCCTCAGCTAGGATTTGGGAGACTTCAGCTTGTGACTGTCCATTTTCTGAAATGAAAACCTTCAAAAAATAGTCCTTGCGTGAGCCAGAGTGATGATTTTCTTTGGGAATAAAAATCTGTTAACGTAAGCAAAAGGTTTTGAAAGAAAACCTGTCTTTTTTGGGCGATAAATATTGCCTATCTACATTTTTCTCTGAACACTGTTGATGGGATCCAGCTGCATGATAGATGATTTGTATATACCTTGGGGCAATGCTGCTGTAACTTACAAAATTGTTTTGTGTCTCTTTCTATTCCCTTTGGGTTCTATTCCCTCGCAACCAACCTGCGCAGTTGTGAAGAGCCGTGTCCTCCCGGGAGCCACGGAATCCAGTGCGAACAGCGATGCCCCTGCCAAAATGGAGGAACCTGTCACCACATCACGGGAGAATGCACCTGTCTCCCAGGATGGATGGTAGGAAAAATTGGAGCACCCCTACAATTGAGAGAAGAGAACGTTTGCAGCTCAGAGTTGAACTGTGGGGCCCTTAGTGCTCTCTGAGCTCGGTGGATTTTTTGCAGACGTTTCATTAGCAAACTAGGTAACATCATCAACACTGATGTTGTTACCTAGTTGGGTAATGAAACGTCTGCAAGAAAACTACCAAGCTCAGAGAGCACCATGGACCCGACACCTACCGCCACGAGCCTTATAATGTTTGTCTGAGTGGATTTACAATTGTACGATAACAATTTTTGCACAACTGCAAAAGTCCACAAGTCTTAAAGTTGAGAAGTTTGAAGACCCCTGAACTTCTGAGGATTTATTTCTCTTTTCTTTCCTTCCTGGTGTAGTTTCTCCATTTCCTTGACTCATCTTCATCCTTTTCTCTTTCCAGCTTTCCCACCTCTTTTTTTTTTTTTGCTACAAAGAGAAAAGAGTTTCCACATATGAGAAAAAGAAAGGTTAAACCACGCCAAGGAGAAAATCAATTAGTTTTATAAACTGAGCACCTTATTTTATAGGCAATTAATTTTAATTAGTAGTTATTATTTCAATTAAAATCAATTTATTTATTTATTTTTCTCCTGGCCCTGCCTGTTTTATTTTAATCTGGCTTTTGACAGGTTTACTTATGTGCATAGATATATATTCAAACACATGTACAAACCTGTCAAGACACCCAGACTCATTTTGGGGGGGGGGAAGGGTCGTGGGGCAGAGGGCATCTCTAGGAAATTTGAATTGAATTTTGAGAGTTTAGTCTTCTTGGATAAATATGGTCTCTGGCCTGGATTCAAATATTGACCTAGACTGAAGAGTGATCTATTGAGTGAATATAACAATTGTGAGTTGTAAACCATATTTTAACATACTCCCTGGGCTCTCATTGTACTGCCACAAGCACCTAGGTATCTATGGCAACCGTTTAGCTACCTGTGCTGTTTTTTCTTTTAAAAAAAGTCTTCTAATTTTTCTTCCAAAGGAAGAAAACTGCCAAATGCCAGCCTGTTGCATTATATTTATTTCTGAAAATGTTTGTGGGCTTTGCACAAATCCACAGATATTGATATTGATTAAACCTTCTGTTTTTATACCATGTCTGCACTGCCTTAACTTCTGAAAACTCAAGGCAGAGAAAATATGCCTCTTGCTGCCATCCGCTTACTCTCACGTGGGATGGAGACCTAAAGCAGTTCAAGAGTACAACTAACAGAATAACAGAGTTGGAAGAGACATTGGAGGTCTTCTAGTCCAACCCCCTCCTGAAGCAGGAGAGCCTATACCATTCCAGACAAATGGCTGTCCAGTCTCTTTTTAAAATGTCCAATGTTTTCTTGAAAACCTCCAGTGTTGTTTCACTGATTAATTGTTCTAACTGTCAGGAAATTTCTCCTTAGTTTTAGGTTGCCTCTCTCCTTGATTAGTTTCCATCCATTGCTTTTTGTTTTGCCTTCAGATGCTTTGGAGAACAGGTTGACCCACTTTTCTTTGTGGCAGCCGCTCAAATATTGGAACACTGCTATCATGTCACCTCTAATCCTACATGGAACTATTTCTATCTGGAGAGAAACATGCACGGGGTACCTCAAAATTCTGTCTTGGGTCCAGTACTTTTCAGCATTTTCATGAATGATCTAGCTAACACTTTGGAAGATAGATTGAAGATCTAGAAAGACCTTGACAGACTTTCTAGGATTGCAGAATCTTTTTTGTATCATGGTGATCAGAACTGGATGCAGTATTGCAGGTGTGGCCTTGCTAGTGTAGTATTAAAGCAGTAATATAACTTCTCGTGATCTTCAGTCCATTGGCCTTTTTTGCACATTATTGACTCATATTTAAATGACTTTTCCACCAGGACTCCAAGCTCCCTCTTGCGGTTAGTTCTATTCGCCAAGTTTCACCTAATCTCTACCTGTGCATTTGTTTTCCACACTTACGTTTGTCGCAGCATCCCTATGGTCCCGTGATCAAAACACTTGGCAATTGACTCATACTTATGACGGTTGCGGTATCCCAGGGTCAGGTGGATCCCCTTTGCGATCTCTGATGAGGGAAGTCAGTGGCGAAACTAGATTCACTTAAACAACCATGTTACTGACTTAACAACTGCAGTAATTAATTTAGCTGGGGAAGAAAAGTCGTAAAATGGAGCAAAACTCACTAGCAAATATTTCACTTAGCAACAGAAATTTTGGGCTCAGCGATGGTCGTAAGTTAAGGATTATCTGTATCTGCCCTTCCTTAAACTCGCTGGAGAAAACACAGAATTTGTGTACAGCGACAAAACTTGGAGGTCCCCCTTTTCACTGAAGGGAAGATATAAAATGCTCCCCCTTGGGCAGAGATTTAAACATACAGTATTTTTCATGCATATCGTCTCACTGATTGCCAGCAGCGTTTTGCTAGTGTTAAGAAGTCACTGAGGGGACCTTCCAAACAATGCATTATTCCTCGCCTTTAATTCTGCGTGTCAAGAAGAAAGGCTGACTTCTCTCTTATTTTATTTTTTTTTAAAGAAAAGCATCTAAATCTGTATCAATAACGTGATAATTAACTCCCTCTGGGTTTGCCAAAGACCTCATTCAGTTCTGCTATGCCCTCTGGCATTATTCCACCGTTTGACAATTAAACCCTTGGCGAATGCTGCTGCTGCTGCTGGAAATGAGGAAAGCAGCAAAAGCCAGAGACTCGGGAGATGCTTTGTTTATTCCTGGGAAGACCAAAAAGACTATTGGGAAGCTATGAATTGGGGGAGAAAATGGAGGAAGGGTTGTTCTGTGAGATGAGCCTAGCTTAGAGCATAGAACCTAGAATCAAAGGTCTAGAAGGGACCTTGGAGGTCTTCTAGTTCAACCCCTTGCTCTAGACCTTCCAGACAAGTGGCTGTCCAGTCTCCTCTTAAAAAAGCTTTCGGTGATGGAGCACCCACAACTTCTGAAGGTAAGCCCTTCCATTGGTTGGTTGTTCTCACTGTTAGGAAAGTTCTCTTTAATTCTAGGTTGTTTCTCTCCTTGGTTAATTTCCATCCATTTTTTCTCATCTTGACTTTTGGTGCTTTGGAAAATAGTTTGAGCCCCTTGTCTTTGTAGGAGCCTCTTAACTATTGGAACACTGCTATCATATCTCCCCTAGTTCTTCTTTTCACTAGAATAAACATACTCAATTCCTGCAACCGTTCTTCCTATGTTTTAGCTTCCAGCCCTCCCCCCCCCCAATCATCCTGGTTGCTCTTTTCTGCACTCTTTCCAGGGTCTCAACATCTTTTTTATATTGTGGTGACCAAAATTGGATGCAAGTAAAACAAGCAGGATTTACTTTTAATTTTCACAATCTCCCTTTGCAAGAAGTAATAAAAACAACAAGCTCTTATTAATTGCAGTGAATAAATGACTGTTTTGCAGAACAATACACAACACGGCTTGGAGAAGTGCATCACCTGGATAGCATCCGAAACTGCTCAATACAATAAATAAACAAAACTAAAAAGCTGAGTACAGAACCCAGTATGAATGGAATCGCTCCAGTCTCTGGCCTATTTCTAGTGGCATGACCTGAACGTTGGTGCCAAGCTGATGTGTGATGTCTGTGGCACAGCGCTGTGATTTGCACTAGTTTGTACATCAGACTGAAACAGAGACTACAACATAACCTGCAGGCTTGAATCAATACAACATAATTGCTACAGGGTTAAAAATGTCCTGCGGAAAATAGGAAAACCAAAATTAATAGGGTAACTGCAAAAAAATTTTTCCTGCCAACAAACAAGCTGTGGTGAGCCAAAAATGTTTCATCTACAAGGATGCAGAGTAGACCCTCCAAAGGATGCTGTGAAGTTTCTTAAAAATCATATTTGAGGTTCCTTCACCCCTGGGACAAAGCCAAGGCTTAGAGTGTCTGCATGGAGAAGGACTTGAATTTCTAAGTAAAAGTAGTCTGCTTACAAATACTGAGATGGTGAGTTTAAGAGAGCCTCTCCAGGGCTTTCATAAAAAAGAGAAAAGAGAAAACTTCAGCATGGCTACAACAAAAGTGAAACTTTTTCTTCTTTTGCTGGATTTTGAAAGTCTTGGTATTTGGCATCTGACTGCAGCCAGCCGGAATGTACAATCAGAACGACCTGAGGCTGGCAGATTGTGCTTCCCAGAATATCTAACTTGGACTTTAGAGATTTTGTTTTCTTGTTTAGGGTATTTGGAGGAGAAAGATGTCATATACAATCTCATAGCTTAAAATAAACTTTATAGCAATAGCACTTAGACTTATATATCGCTTCATGGTGCATTTACAGCCCTCTCTAAGCAGCTTACAGAGTCAGCACATTGCCTCCAACAATCTGGGGTTCTCATTTTATTGACTTTGAAAGGATAAAAGGTGGAGTCAATCTTGAGCTGGTCAGGATCGAACTCCTGGCAGTGAGCAGAATCAGCCTGCAATGCTGCTTTCTAACCACTGTCCCACCATGACTGCTAATATACACCCTCACACCCCCACTCACACCCACACATGTATAAAACAATGATTCCTGAGTAAGTGAATATGTGTGTGTGTGTGTGTGTGTATGTGTATATGTATATATGGGAGATGTGTGTGTGTGTATAATTTGCACTTCAATTGTTCTATTCTCCATACCCTGACTCAAGAATTTTTATTTTGTTTCTGAATCACATTTTAATAACAACTTTAAAGATATTCTAAGTTTTATACTCTTCGTTTGTTAAATTTGGTCCAAATTCCACCTTTTTAATTCCTTTTGGAGCAAAATTATTATTTGGAGATATTGAAAACAATGAAAACAGTTGTTTTTAGACAATCCCACACAGGTTACAGAAGTTACAGAATAAGAGAATTGGAAGGAACCTTGGAGGTCTTCTAGTCTAACCCTCTACTCAAGCAGGAGACCCTATAACCATTCCGGACAAATGGCTATCCAGTCTCTTCTTTAAAATCTCCGGTTTTAATCTCTCTCTCTCTCTCTCTCTCTCTCTCTCTCTCTCTCCCTCCCTCCCTCCCTCCCTCCCTCCCTCCCTCCCTCTCTCTCTCTCTCTCTCTCTCTCTCTCTCTCAGGGTTCTGTGTGTGCTCAGCCTTGCCCATCGGGAACATATGGGGTTAACTGCAGCCAAGAATGCCCATGTCATAATGGAGGACAATGCGACCACGTGACAGGGGTGTGCCTGTGTACTGCAGGGTATATGGGAGACAGGTAGGCACAAAGTTAGATAAGGGTAACCAATTTATGCATTCTTACCAAAAAAAATATCTGCTAATGTCGTATGTGATCCTGACATGACTGCCTGTCTGTACACCAAGAAAAATTGCCTTGCCTGATCCTTCTGGGCTTCCAACGACTGACTGGGATGACGCTGAGCGGCTGGATGGATGGCCGTACGAAGAGCAGCTGAGCCTCCCACAGGGAAGTTTTAACAGTTTTCCAACAGGCAATTTCTATTTCTGCATCCCAAATGAACAATAGGACTGGCTCAGTTATAAATATGAACATCGCTACATTGTTGTACAGGTAGTCCTCGACTTACGGCTACAATTGAGCCCAACATTTATGTTGCTAAGCAAGACATCAGTTAAGTGAATTTTGCCCCATTTTACGGCTTTTCTCACCACAGTTCTTAAGTGAACCACTGCAGTTGTTGTTAAGCGAATCCAGCTTCCCCATTGACTTTGCTCATCAGGTCACAAAAGGGGATCACAGGACCCCAGGACACACTGCGACCGTCGTAAGTATGAACTTTGATCACGTGACCCATCAGTGTGAAAAAGAGTCCTAAGTCACTTTTTTCAGTTACGTTGTAACTTTGAACGGTCCCTGAATGAACTGTAAGTTGTAAGTTGAGGACTATCTGTACTGTTGTCTTGGGTGAGACGACCTAAGGATCCTACGAGGCTTTAAAAAATACTCCTTGGACAGTTAAGCTTGCAACTCTTGTCCACAAATGTCAATAAATTTATGTCCTAATAAAAGCATTCATTTTTAATTGATTACAGGACTCTAAATGATTTATGAGAAACACTGTAAGTGTAGTAAGGCAATGTTATGCAATCCGAAGTTGTTATTTCATTTCTCAAAAGATTTATCTGTCATCCCCAGCTCACAAATTCTCAGGGCAGCTCGCATATCTTACCAAGATAGACGTATAAATAAACAATCACCTCAAATAGAAAATAGCACGAATGAGAGATAAAAGGTAACAAGCAAAATCAGTTGACAGTCATAAAACTCAGATTGGACAGAAACCAAATGATAGGCTCACAAACATTTTCCCCAACCCTTAATTTGCAAAAGATAAAAAGATTTCTGATTTCTTTCCTAAAGGTTTTTTTTTTTTTCCAGGAAGCAGGTAACGGGGAGAATATTTGGTAGCTGATGCAGTTCTTCCCTCAATTTGTATTCTTGAAGCAATATATCAATGGAAATTAGTTATTTTTAAAAGAAAATCTAAAGTTCTCTGATTTTACAGTGCAGCTGTTCAACGGTAATTGAAATATATATATTAGAGAACGTTCAGACAACAGTCCATTTATGTCTGGAAATACTGTAGAAAAATGCATTCAAGAAAATTGTTTCCAAAAACAAATATTTAAATAAAAACATTTTCAGAGCCGTGTACTCCAAAACACAAATGTTAGGATGAGTTATTCATTTATTTATTTGATAACCCAACCTTGGACTAGAAAATAAATTGATAAATCTGGCATGCTGACAAAAATTGCAAATAAGTCAACAAGCTTGTTTCATGCTTCCTAAAAGGCAATAATCTGAAATGATCAGGGAGATTCCCAATGGGGACATTACATAGATAGATAACCTTTTTTGTCGTTGGATTGGGCACATTGGCACACGTTAAAAATGAAATTTTGTTGTTTGCTCTCAAAAGTGTCCATAACACATATTTAAACATGCTATACACAACATTATAAACCTACATCTTTCCATATAAATAACATATAAATATTAATCAACTGTCCATCTTGAATGCCTAGCAGAGAGAGGAAGCTTTAGAGTTCCCAAGGTTAATACTGTATGGAATAAAACTGTGACTGAATCTGGATGTTCTGCTTCGGATACCATGAAGCCCCCTCCTCCCAGAAGCTAACAAGGAAAACAGGTCATGGAGAGGATGTGTAGTTTCCCAGATAATCTTACTGCACAAGCAACACTTCTGTGCTATGTCCTGGATGGAAGGGAGGGAACTGCCAATGATCTTTTCTGCTGTCCTCACCACTCTCTGCACCACCTTCCTGTCCGAAGCAGGGATGCTTCCAAACCAGACTGTGATGCAGAATGACAGGATGCTGTCGATCGTCCCTCTGTAGAAAGTGGTCAGGACAAGGGAAGGAAGATGTGCTTTTCTCATGCAAGGCAGAAAATGCAGGGACTGCTGTGCCTGCTTCACCAGTGTCTCGCTGTTGAGCAACCAAGCCAGCCTACTCATTAGTTGCACACCCAGAAATTTGATGCTGCTAAACATCTCCCCAGGTGAATCATTAATGCACAGAAACATCTCGATTCATTGTTCTTGGCTTGAGAAAAGTTGTGATCTTGAAATGTATTCAAAAATTCCTATTTGGACAAATTTATTTTTATTTGTTTATTGTTTGTCTATTTGCATCCTGCCTTTATTGTTTTTACAAATAACTCAAGGTGGCGAATGTAATCAGTGCTCTTTCTTTCTCCTATTTTCCTCACAACTCTGTGAGGTGGATTAGGCTGAGAGAGAGGGATTAGCCCAAGATCACTCAGCTGACTTTCATGCCTAAATTGGGACTAGAACTCACCATCTCCTGGTGATTGGCCCAAAGTCACCCAGCCAGCTCTTCACACACACACACACACACACACACACACACACACACACACACACACACATTCATCAAATAACTTTATTGTGGTCTAACAAGCCGAAACACCAAAATACAGACAAACACACCCCTGCCACTATATACTATGCAAATTTCAGTTTCTCTGCCTATATTTATATTTTTGGCTGCCCAAATCAGAAGTCAAAAAACGGCGTCCTTGAAATGGGTCACCATTTGAAGGAGAGAAAAAGCAAAAAAAAAGGGAACCTTTTTCCTAAATGCTTCATAGCATCTCTGGAAATGAGTCGCATTTTTCCAGAAAGATATTATCGCTTCTAACATTTTCATTGGCAACAATCCTCATTTTTATTATTAGTTAGGTTGCTGAGGGTTTTTTTTAATGTCCCTTATAAAGTATAATGGATTAAATTTAATTTAATTTAGATATTTGCAGCAATAAATTTAACAGGGAACACTCCGTGTTTACAGGGTATGCAAATGCATTGCCGTTGCATCAATTAATTCCCTCAAGAGTAAGCAATGAATTTTAGCTTTTTTCCTCTACCCTGCAGAGTTCCTAGTTTGCTGAAGGAACGTGGCTTCTGATTCATGACATTAAATTCTAAAGCCAAAACTCTTGCAATTTGAAGATTCATTTCTGGCTTTAGTTAAATGTTTTAACTAAAATTTTCAATTAAGTTTAACTAACAGACACTGTTTGTTTTTAAATCTCTAGGTGCTTTTATTTTACCTGTACAACAGAACCAATGAACCAACTGAAATTTTTTTAAAAATGATTCTTCTTGGTTTCTTTTAGTGCAATTCTTTTACCATTCTAAACAATAACTGGCTTCTGAGTAACTTTTAAATAATTTAAAAATATTCCTAATAATAGATTTTTTTTTAGTACCACCCCAGCTGGAAGCTCTATTTGCACTCCTTAAAGCTAGCTCATAAATTTCTGCCTAGTAAATGAAGATAATAAAGCATGTATATTGAGGTAAATATTTGATTAAAACGTTTTACTCACTAAAAATGTATGGGAAGCGAACTGCTGTTTTGTTTCTGGTCAGTTAGAGACAGTTGTGTAATTTGAATAATTTGACAACTTTCAGGCTGATAGCGTTGGGTATCTTGAGCATTACAGTAGTTCTCAAGTTATGACCATCATTTGGATCCAAATTTCAGTCGCTAAGCCAGACAGTTGTTAAGTGGGCCCTTCCCGATTTTATGAGCACAGTTGCCAGGGTTGTTAAACAAATCACTGCATTTGTTAATTGAATCAAGTGGTCACTAAGTGAATTCAGGTTCCCCCACAACTTTGCTTGTCGGAAGCTGGGAAGGTCAGAAACAGCAATCATACCACCCTGCAGTGGTTGTAAATGTACGCTAGTTGTCAAGCACCCAGATTTTGAACATGTAACTGTAGGGATGCTGCGATGGCTGTAAGTGTGACAAGCTGTTGTAAGTCATTTTTTTTCAGTGCTGTTGTAACTTCAAACAGTCGCTAAATGAATGGCTATAAATCAAGGATTGCCTCTGGTGAAATTAGACCATTTTAGAATTTGCAAGCAGTTGAGCTTGTCATTGGAAATCCTCCCCAGTGGAAACAGCAAACGTAGTGCAAAAAGACATTCTTGCAGGTGTCAAGAATCTATTTTCATTACAGGTAGTCCTTGACTTACAACAGTACATTTAGTGACCGTTCAAAGTTACAATGGCATTGAAACAAATGACTTATGACTGTTTTTCATACTTACAACCGTTGCATGGGAGAATCACCCCAGATGGCTGGGTCGCACGATTATAGAAAAGGGAGAGACCGCCCTCTTTTATTCTTTGATCTTAACTTCTTTACAAATTCTCTAGGTGTTGTAAAAAAATAACAAATTAGTATTAAGCAAACCTCTAAACACATCCATGGAAAGCGTCATGGGGAAATGCACAATCAAATAAAAACCTGACGATATGCACTGGATGCAAAGTCAACTTGCTAAAAAGCAATAAAAGTTAAGACACATTACACTGCCCAAGCCATAAAGCAAAAGGTAAAACAACAAAAAAAGCAGCCGCTTTGCAAACAGTTGCAATGAACCAGCGTGTGATTTTTTTTTTTTACTTGTTTATTTGTTTTCCTATGTATGTTTTCCTGGTGTGTATGAAATTGTGACCCAAAGAGTTTAAATGTTTGGAGGGGCAATGTCCTTTTTTCGTGTAAGATAGAAACATATCACTTTTATACAAATGGGCTGGCCGCCTCTGTTATAGTGTTTGTAAAAGAAACTAATATTCGTTACATGTATATAATGTGTTAAACAAAGCATGGTAGTGTTTAATATTTTGTGAAATTGTGGCCATTAATTCTGCTGCTGACAAGTATATTAACCCGAGCTGAAATAATTATGCACTTATTATTAAAGCCCCAAAGAACGGCTGTAAAGTAGCTCTCTCCAGATAAGGAGGGTGAAATGGAAAACTGAACACGAATCGGGCAAGGGTGCATTCGGTCGTGGTATAATTTAACTGAGCAGCGCGTTTCGCCCCTAATGGTCTTTTGGGATTGATAGGATAGGAAGTGAGACGTTTCCACTGCGTGAAATTCACATAGAGTGTATTTGATCTTTACAAGATAGTCAAGGGATAAACCATAAAGAAGTGAGGATCGGGTAGCAAAGGGCTCCTAATTACGTTAAATGGATGAAGGCACCAAGGTTTGATATTTTAGAGGCTAGATAGTGCCTGTAAATACAGGATGAGAGAGTGAGGTGTTCAGCAGCCCATTCATCTCCATGAGTGTTGTGTTTTTCTGCTTAAATAAGCACAGGTAACAGTGGGGCATGTTTCCCCATCAGCCAGAAAGCGTTGCCAACTGCAGGATCCAATCTGAGTCAGTCAGTGGGACCAAAAGTTTATTCTTCCAAGCTTTTGGGCTTGTCCTGGAGCCCATCCTCAGGGAACTGTTGCTGGTTGGGCTCCAGCATGAGTCCGAAAAAAGAGGTGGTAAGATGGCTCAGTGGTTAAGATGCAGGATTTGTCACCTGGAAAGCCTAGGTTCAGGACCCAAGCATCGTGTGACGAGTGAGCTCCCATCCTCGCCCCCAGCTCCTGCCCACCTAGCAGTTTGAATGCATGTAAATGCGAGTAGATAAATGGGTACCACTGCAGTAGGAAAGTAACAGCACGCCAACACATCATGCTGGCCCCCTGACTGCAGAAATGCCTTCACACAGTGCTGGTTCAATGGTCTCGAAATGGAGATGAGCACCATCCTCTATATAGTCAGCAGTGACTACCGTAGCAGAGTAAAATCCGCAGGGACTCCTTGTTTAGGCAATGAAAGACTCAGACTGGATCCTGCAACGTTATCCTGGGACACGTATATTTGCCTTCACTTGTGAGAGTTGCCAGTCGCTCAGCCAAAGAAAGGATGGGTGCTGTAGTCAGGAAGATCGAGGGCTGCTCAATTCCAACTGCCAAAAGGTTAGGTGTGAAAGACGTGTGTGTGTGTATACACACACACACACACACACCAGAGTTCCAGAGAGAGCGGACGTAGAGGGGCAAGTCAAAGAATTGGCTGCTGATATTAAATTCTCAAAAATGATGAAAAGAGATGGCAGCCTAAAACAGGGATTCCCCAAGCCCCTGGCCACTTGTGCAAGCTCCATTTGTGTGAATGGCATGTGTGAATACCCACCATTTGTGTAAATGGAGTTGTGCATGCGCTCGCACATTCCCTCTCTCCCCCCTCCCCCCCCGCCATCACCACTGCCGGTCCACAAAGCTGAGGACCTAAGAGATATTTGCAGTGAGAAGCTACTTGGATATAATTTGAATCAGAGGAACTGGACAGTTCATTTCAAGAGAAAATGGGCCATTTTAAGGTTATAGATATTCAGGGCATATCTGTAAAGTTTCCTGCATTACATAAACATACCCAAAAATTCTTCCTAGGTAGAAAACTTGCATTCCATAAAGCCTAAAATTCTGGATCTTAACAAAGTAGCTTTCCAGAGGTGGATGTATTTTGAACCATTTACTTTGAACTATTTAAATTTGGCAGTGATGTTCCATATTTAATTATCTAAATATGTAAATCAGTTCTTAATTAACTTCAACCCAAACATTAAAAGTAATATTTCTCTTTTAAAAGGTAACAGAAGACTGTTCTACCAACTAAAAATACCTTAAAATCATTATCGCAGATGATAAACTCAAGCAGAAGTATATATAGCAGCAAAACTACTAAGTGTTTTTCACAGCATGTTTGTTTCTGGTCAAAATTATATTAAATTAAACCAGCCGCTGTATATTCCATTTCCTATTAAGCGATTTAATTGCTGCATTTTTTTTCCCAGGCCAGCAATGCCTGCTTAAATATTTTCTCTCTTATGGTCATATTTTAACACTTTCTACTCTGTGCAAAATGACCAAGAAAGAAATAATTAGCAGTATCTTCTCTGCAAGGCAGTTATAGTAAACATTTTAATCAGTGGTGGTATGACTTGCTAGCCTCCAGACATTGTGGGTGCTTAATCACTGGAGGTTTTTAAGAAGAGACTGGTCAGTGACCTGTCTGGGATGGTATATAGAATAGGGGTAGGCAACCTTGGCTCTTTTATGACTCATGGACTTCAACTCCCAGAGTTCCTGAGCCAGCCATGCTGAGGGGAAGGGAGAGGTTTCCAAGCTGAGCTATGTTGGCTCAGGAATTCTGGGAGTTGAAGTCCATGAAGTCACTATACCATGTCTGAGAACACCAGGAATGAGTTCATACTGGTCAAATCCCATGCAATATTGACAGAATATAGTTGGTTTGGGTTAGATATTGTTTGGACCCAACACTTGTGGCTTGTGATTGATTTATGGTTACCCCAACCTTGGCAACTTTAAGATGGGTGGACCCTCCTCCTGCAGAATCATAGATGTTCTACAAAGCCAGACTTGGAAATCTTTTGCAAGTCCTCCAGAGTGACTACCTGATCCTAAGTCCATGATGTTTCTTTGTAGATGTCAGGAGGAGTGTCCAGTGGGGACATTTGGCTTCCAGTGTATGGAGAAATGTAACTGTGAGAACAGAGCCAAGTGCTATCATGTCAACGGAGCATGCCTGTGTGATCTGGGCTTCAAGGGCATCCATTGCCAGGAGCGGATCTGTCCAGAGGGATACTACGGGCTGAAATGCAACAAACAGTGTCCGTGTCATGCTACTAACACAGTCAGGTAGGTGTGCGGTGCTTCTGCAAAGGGGGAGATGTGGGCTGAGAAGCTTTCCAGTACCTATATCATTTCAGACTTGAGGAGGGGACTGGACTAGACTTGAGCAGGGGGCTGGACTAGAAGACCTCCAAAGTCCCTTCCAGCTCTATTCTGATTGATTCATTCATTGATTGAAAAACTGTGGCAAGAAAGGTTATAAAATTGGGCAAAACTCACTTAACAAATGTATCACTTAACAGACACAGAGACACAGAGGTTCTCCTGGTCTTCTGGATGAGATTTCTTTCTGGAGGTTTTAGTCAGCCAAGCTTTCTTTGACAGTCTGCCTTGTGGACTTAGGGACAAAGACTTCCTTACTCCAATTCCATAAATTGTTGCATTCATTAAGGAAACCTAAAGTTTGGATGCCTTCTTAGTGAAGGGTACCACCATTCGGTAGGACTTCCACATTTGTTAGGAATAAATGATCTTAACATTTACTCCTCCAGTAAAATATTTGCATTGTATGCTTCAGATCCAGCTGGATTTCTCTTCACTGCTGGCTTCTTTTTAACTTCCTGTCTGTTTGCACCTGCTTTCTTGCCTTGAAAGAGTCTTTTCTCCAGATGGTATCTGCAGCTCTTAATAAATGAGTCCAGTCACTCAACTGATAAAATCTGTCCTTCTGTTCAGCCTTATCTTGGTCCTCGGGGGACAGAAGAGACAATGGCAGGCATAGATCCATAGATGTATTTTTCAGGCATGCTATTGGCATTTCAGAGTTTAACTTTTTCCAAGAAACTCTGCTTCCGCTTGTTAAGTTTCAAGACAAGGGGGTACCAAAAGATAAGGGACCGATGGCCTGTCTGAATGGATTTGGGTTCCAGTTCAACCGTGGCATATCAGCGTAGGCAAGGCACATAATACCTGTGTCCAAAATTGGATCAGATTCTTGTACAGGGGTATCTTGGTATTCAACTTCTTTGAAGCTTTGTAAAATAGAGCAAGATTCACTTAACAAGTGTCTCACTTAGCAACATAAATGTTGGACTCCATTGTGGTCATAACTTGAAGACTACCTATACACAACGCATTTTGACACAAAAAATTTGTCCTGACACTCATTGTCTGTTTGGTATTTGATGCTCAAGCTAGAACTTGTCCATTGCCTTTGTGACTTATTATTCCTTATGAGAGAAATAAGCACCATCGTTTTCGGCACTTATTCAGAACTAATTAATAATGAGTATTTCAGTATCATTCTAGATCTAATTCCAAACTAAGGTCTTCAGCCTTGACCCCCAGAACCAACTTGGTATCAACAGTGGACACTTTGCTGGAGCTGAACTAAAAAAAAAAATAAAGAGGGACACAACTTGTTTTGAGTCAACTTTCCTCAGTGAATTTCATAAGTAGAATTTGCACAGAGAAGAATAAGATTCAGAGTCAGGAGATATGAGCTGAGACAGAATATTATTGAAGGCAGAAATATAGATTTTAAGAGACAGAGAGAGTGAGATTAAAAAGAGCCCCTTAGCTTTTTCTGAATTGGTATTGGCTGTTAATTCTGTTCTTTTTGCTGTCTGTCTCTTGCATGCTTATTATTTGGGGGAATAAATTTTGGGCCACTCATAAAATATCTGTATTTCATGTTGGTAATTTGTTTTTAAAAGGCCTAACCTTTTATATTCTGATGAAAGACTCCACCTTGCAGGAGAAAAGCTTACCAGGTGAAGTGGTGTTTGGTTGAATTGTAATATATGGATTCTGACTGCAAGAAACATCTATTACTTTTGAAAGATTTAATTTAGCTACCCAGGGCCGAGTCGCTTGAAAACGTAGCGTTGTGTGTGCCACAAGGAAGAAACGCAAAACCAGGGAAGCTAAACTATTGCTTTGCTGTTTCATTTTCTGTTTTCATTCCATGGAGATTAATAGAAGCGGAGGTGGGTGGAGGCAATGGCTGTTTTTATGAGTTTTCATCTAAATGTTAAGAGGTGTGAACCAAGGAACATATAATTCAAGGAGTGTGTCAGTTGGAAACTTTTCTTATTTTTTATTAAGCTGATTAATTGTTTTAATTAGTTACTCGAGGAAGCGTAAGACAGCTACAGAACTTGGTAATTTTTAGGCACAACATTATGTGCTAGCTCTTCCGTTGATAGCTTAAGTAGAGAGGGCGGGGGTAGAAACTGGGCCAGCTAAGTAAAACTTTTCTTGGGGACTTTGTAATTCTGGTTTGCATTTTCAAAGTAAAGCAAATGCAATCCTAGGCTGCATTAACAGAGGGATAACATCAAGATCATGTGAAGTATTAGTACCACTTTATAAAGCCTTAGTAAGACCACACTTAGAATAATGCATCACGTTTTGGTCATCATATTATAAAAAAGATGTCGAGACTCTGGAAAGAGTGCAGAAAAGAGCAACAAAGATGATTAGGGGACTGGAGACTAAACCATATGAAGAACGGCTGTAGGAACTGGGTTTGGCCAGTCTAAAGAAAAGAAGAAATAGGGATGACAATGATAGCAGTGTTCCAGTGTTTGAGGGGCTGCCACAAAGAAGAGGGATCAAACTATTCTCCAAAGCATTTGAGGGTAGGACAAGAAACAATGGATGGAAACTAATCAAGGAGAGAAGCAACCTGGAATTAAGGAGAAATTTCCTAACAGTGAGAACAATTAATCAGTGGAAGGGCTTGCCTTCAGAAGTTGTGGGTGCTCCAACACTGGAGGTTTTCTAGAAAACATTAGACAACCATTTGTCTGGAACAGTATAGGGTCTCTTACTTGAGGAGAGGGTTGCACTAGAAGACCTCTAAGGTCCCTCCTAACTCTGCTATTCTTTGAATATGGCTAAGAGGAACCTTTTCTTGAGGTCTTCAGAAGATGCTCAAAGAAAATATGCCTGGCCTAACAGTGGAGGCCGAACAAAATGCATGCAGTTAATAATGTCAGGATGATGACCATAACAGCACAATCAAAGCCCTGTTCTTTTCTGTGCATGCAGACTTTCCAGACACTACAGATGGCCCAGAGGAGCTTGTTGTGCACTTTCCAATCATGCCAGAGTCCTAACAATTGCTGCTGCTCCAAACTGCAAGCTTGGGGACCCAAGAAAGGCCAAGGATAATCTTCCCAGATGTTGCCCATCCAGAATAGGGGAAGCCTTCTCTGTCCAGAACAATGCTTTGAATCCTGGAGGTGGACCACACAGAGGCCAGGTGCCTTGCACTTAACCCTAGCATCCTATGTCCAGGATTGCTGGACAAATAACCACAATCCCAGTGCCTTTTCCTCCTGAACCTTTCTCCACTGGCTTTTTGGCCTGCTTCTATTTATCCTGACTCTGAGCAAATTTCTCTTCATTGCCCTTCCTATCCACTCAGCACAGTGATGTTCTTCCTTCTTCGTCCAGCAATACTAAGCTGGAATCAATTTTTCCTCATGACCTTTTGGTGCCACATAGAAATATTGACCTCCTTGCTTCTGACAGATTGCCTGTTTCTTTGGCTGGAATGTTTGTACATATTGTGCAACATTTAACCGGGTCAAATGTTGGCTTCTGGGGATCTGGAGTTGCTTTTCTTTCTGCCAGACTAGCTGAATAATGCCGGATCTCTTTTTTGACAGTTGCCATCCTCTGTCTGGCGAATGCAACTGCAAAGCTGGCTGGGCAGGGCTCTATTGCAACGAAACGTGTGCACCTGGATTCTACGGTGAAAGTTGTCACCTTGTTTGCCATTGTCAAAATGGAGCAGATTGTGATAGCATCACAGGGAAATGCACCTGTGGACCAGGATATATGGTAAGTTCTGACCTCCTCCTATCATTATTATTGTTTGTTGCACAGTTAGCCAGATGTTCAGATTGGATTTGGCATTTTTGTCTGCCTATCGAGTGTTTCCCAAGGAACTAGGATAGGCAGATGTTGATGTTTGATGGTGTTAGAGATATCATCGCAGGTTATAAGCTGTTCTGAGAGACACAGAGGCTGGCCCACCTATTAGTATGTCAGCTACTACCCGAAACATATACCAATAATAAATTATTTTTGGCCAATGACGAAGCCAAGAAGGTGGCTTAATTCTGGCAGTTTAAACTTTGATCTAGACATGGAAGGAGGAGGAGGAGGAGGAGGAGGAGGAGGAGGAGGAGGAGAAGCTGTTCTGCCAGCTTTTGCAGTTGACTGATGGTGAATTTGTCAATGCTGATGGTGTTCAAGTGGTGCTCCAGACGTTTTGGGATTGCACCCAAGGCACCTATCACTATTGGTACTACCTTTGCTTTTTTTTGCCACAGTCGTTCTATTTCTATTTGCAGGTCTTTCTATTTTATGATCCTCTCCAGTTCTTTCTCTTCTTTGCTGTCCCCAGGTATTGCCACGTCCACTATCCAGAGTCTTTTGTCTTTCTTATCGACAGTTGTTAATAATATCCCAATCGACAGTTGGGATATTATTATTATTATTATTATGTTTATACAGTCTCTTCTGAACAGTGTTCTCAGCAAATGCTGATCATTTAGGGTCACTTCAAGCTTTAGAACTGCCAGAAATGTGCATATGTTTCCAAGCAAAGTTGCTTTCGGGAAATGAAACGCTCTGAGGTCAAAACTAATTTGTTAGCTATTTTGACAATTGTACTTTTGCTTTTTAAAAAATTTATTGTAATTTGTCATAATCTAAAATAGAAAAGAAAGATAATGGGGAAACGGGGAAGGGAAAAGAAGGGTAGGATGGAGGGGAAAGGGGGGGGAAAGCATTGATTTCCAACATTTTCAGTGCAATAAAATTCAAAATAAAGTGACAACCCTGGCTTTTTATTTTCACATATTTAGTGAAGCCATTTGTACAACAGCAAACTAATCTAATCAGCAAAATACAAAGTCAAAAACGTCATTTTCTGTTTTGTTTTGTTTCGAGCAGAAACTCCAGAAGCAGTTTCCAAACAGAAATAAAACTGGATGCATTCTTTTCGTTAATTAAAATAGTTAACTTTGCCATTGCAGATTGAAAAATCTTCCAAATTTTATCAGTAATTTTATTTCAGCACTCTTTTACTTCTTTGTAAGCTTGACAGAGTGACGGTCCAAAATTTGATGAAGGCCAAGCAAATTATGAAAAGAACAGCCTTGTTTATCTTATTGCTCTTATAACAATATCAGCAGGGATTGAACAGGACAACGATACTTAACTTGGAGAGAATAGGGTTAAAGACTCAGAAGCTCTAAAATGCAACAGATTTCTCAGCTTTGGGGTTATTATAAAATTATGAGAAGGCAAATACATATTTGAAAATTAAATATGTTATTTGGAAGTAAAATAGTTAATATTTTATATTCTAACTCTTATGTCTAAAAGAATCAGGCAGAAAAAAAAGTAAAATTTGGGGTGGTAAGACAACTGTGAATATACCATCAGATCAAAGAATCAGTTTACTAGTTCAAAGTAATTTCTCTTGCAGTATGAAAAAAACTGTTGTAGTCTAATGTCAGGGTGCCAAATACTATTAAATCTATGCTGGGCATCCCTTCATTTGAAGTATGTATACATGTCAGCCCCTTATTGTGACAAATGTATTTGTATCTTCTATTTTCTATTCTCCCTCCCTGGCTTTCTTCCTTTCTCCCTCTCTCCCTCCCTCTCTCTTCTTTCCTTCCTCTTCTTCATTTCCTTCCTCCCTTCCTCTTTCTTTCCTCCCTCCTTTTCCTTCCTTCCTTCCTTCCTTTAGAAGTGCCTTAGACTTTAGATATTTTTTTCCAATTTGACTCACTCTGAGCATTACATTTGATGGAGGAAAATATTCCCCTTCATTCCCGAATCCTTTTCTGAAATTCAGATTTTAAACATACACCCTTCACAAAAGGAAATAAATCACAACTGTGCTTTAGAACCACATCTTTGATACAGCTTCCCTGGGAAATCTCCTCTGGGTTTTTTACCCATTCCAACCGGCAACATTGAATATTAGCTTCAAAGCTTGTAACCAAGGCCTTCCTCGCGTTTTCTCCCATTAAGAAAAAAAATAATAACCCAGAGTTTCAAAGTGAAACTCCTCCAAAGGTTGATTAGGTTCCGCTGGCCCACTCTGAAAATAACATTTCATCTCCCACTAAAGAGCTATTTCCACAATGACATTTAAACAGCTTGGTTATTGAAGATGGCAGCATAATCACTGGAGCATATTTAGGTATTAGTCGCATTGCACTCCCATAATGTACAATAGTCTCTGACAATTAGTCCAGGAAGGGCTGTTAAGACTGGAAATCGCTAATTTATTGCAGCGGAAGTGTGTTTGTTATCCTCGGGTTAAGCTGGTTTCTGAGACATTGTCTCATGGACGGTTATTGAAACCGCTGGCTTTGAGGAGTGGATGAGGCTCCTTCATCAGGAGAGGACTGTACCATAAGCCAGGCCATAATCACAAACAGGGGAAAGTAACACACCCCAAATCCATCTCAAGGCTCTTCTGTACTGTAATGGTATGTGGAAATGACCTTGGAAGAACCAGTGAAGAGATGCTGCCTAGATAAGAGAAGACACAGCCCAGAGCTTTGCAATGGGTAGACAGAGAGGCTCGGAAGAGATAACCCCACCTCATTAAGTTCCCAGAATGTAAAGGAGATGGTGAGTGTTCTGTACTTTCAGACCTGCGAGATTAATGTCAGCTTTCCAGGTAGTCCAGAATAAGACAGCTGGCTGAGGAATTCTGGGAGCTGAAGTCCACAAGTCATAAAAGGGCCATGTTTGAAGACCCCTGATCTACGTGCTTCGTTTTGATGGATAGCAGTACATCCATGTCCGCTTGCATGGATTAGTCAATGATTGCCAGTCATTTTAATGCTGCTCTTTAAATTATTGGGTTGGGTTTTTTTAAAAAAAAATCCTCTTTTTTATTATATTAAAATGCACAAGGCTATAGATAACTTTGGAAAGCCTTTTAAACTCCAAAAGGCATCCTTGTAGACAGATGTTTGAGTAGCTCTAAATCTGGTCTTCTGCTCTTGCCCCACCCATCTGGACAGCTGCAAATGCTTTGAAGATGGTGTGCTGGACAGCTCTTGGCTTTAGACAGATGCTGGAAAAACAAAGTATCCCAAGCCTTAGTTTGCTTTTCTGCAATTTGGACTTTGCTTTAGATGCAGAGAGATTTGCTGACTTTTAAAAACCTTCTTATAACTCACCTTAATCCAGCCTGTCAGTGACTTTGCAGGTATCCTAAACAGCATCATCCTGACAGGAGAGACAGAGAGAAATTAGCATGTTTGGGATTAGCCGTTTCAGGAAAGTTGGAAAGAGAACAAGAGGAGAAAATTAACCCTCTGAAGGTGGAGCATTTTTAATAGCATCTAAGATTTTATGGGGAAAGACCCAAGAAAGGGGAATATCTCTCACACAGTTGATGGAAACACTAATAATTTGGTCGGGCCACCTCACCCAAGCAGGCAGGGAGGGAATATTATGGACCCCGGACTGGATGGGAAATTCTGGGAGTTAAAGTCCACCCATCTTAAAATGGCTAAGGTTGAGAAACACGGTGTGAGATGATTGTGTGTGGATCAGATAGGTTGCAATTGTTAAGATGCTTTTCAAAGAGTCATGACTGTAAGCCTTGCAAATGAAGGACACAGCAGCACCAATTGTTAGGTAGTCACTGTTACATTGACATGTAGGAAGTCAACATGACTCACTGGCTGGGGAATTCTGGGAGTTGAAGTTCACCCACCTTAACGTTACCAAGGGTGAGGAGAAACTGCCCAAGATGACTGTGTGTGGATCAATCAAAGGACTCTATTTTCAGAGTCATAACTGTAAGCGTTGCAAATGAAGGACACAGCAGTACCGATTGTGAGATAATCACAGTTATCTTGACAGGTGGGAAGTAATTCCAGCAGGATTTTGCACCTTGGAAAGGACATTTTTTTTTCCTGAGCAAACTCATTTTTAATTCTTAGCCACAGCCCTCCGCATGAAACAAGTTGGCTGTGTGTGCATAAATACATTTTGATTAGTGACATCTAAGCAGCGTTTGTGAAGTTGGGGGGGAGGCAGGAAGGAGTGGAATCCAGATCAATCTGTATTGCTCAGTGTGCCTGCGTTGAGGTCAGCAATGAAAGATTAGGAGTTCAAATGCTTCTCCTCTTTAATTTTGCCTCTGCCTGATGCAGCTCTGTTTATCGCTTGCTTTTTTCTTCAAATAAATTCCAGGGGTTTTCAAAGGAGGGACAGATAGGAGAAAGAGTAAGGTCTCCATCGATAATTTAATTCAAAAATATAATTTAAGAAACAGCAATTTTCATTCCAGGAGAGGAAGAAAAAACGCCATATCCCATACAGTTAATCCTCAACTTACAACCACAATGAAACCCAAAATTTCTGTTGCTAAACGAGACATTTCTTAAGTGAATTTTGCCTCATTTTATGACCTTTCTTGCCAGAGCTGTTAAGTGAATCACCGCAGTTGCTAAATTAGTTACAAGGTTGTTAAGTGAATCTGGCTTCTCCATTGAGCTTGCTTGTCAGAAGGTCACAAAAGAAGATCACGTGACTCCGGGACACTGCAACTGTCATAGGTACATGCCAGTTGCTGAGCATCTGAATGTTTATTATGTCACCATGGGGATGCTGCAATGGTCATAAGAGTGAAAAATGATCACAAGTCATTTTTTTTAAATGTTATTGGAACAGTCATTAAATGAACTGTTGAAAATTGAGGATACCTGTACTGTTGCTTTTCACTAAATTTTTTAGGATCTGTTTCCTATTCTGGTAAGTGTGCAGAGAACCATTCTGCCTTTTTGCTTAAGAATAAAAATATAGTTTTGTGAAAGCCTTGGTAGATGTTTTTGTAAATAGTTGTCTATTATTTGCATATCCACTTCCAGTCACTTATACAGGTCAGAGCAAACTCCTGAATAAAGTCATTATCTGTTAATTCAGTCTCACCCTTCTGAACTTGCTCTGTCATTTTCTTTTCTGCTCCTTTTCTCAGTTTATATGTCAGCCATCTTTCTAGTTAGTTTGCAAACTCAAAATGTCTTTGTTTTTCATTGTTCAATTTTGTTTCTATTTCCCAGGCAGTTAACATAGACAGTTGCTAGGATAGCAACTGAATTTGGCCAGAAAATGTTGAGTCTCTTAGTATCTTCTGCAACTCGGTTGCTTTAGTTTTTAATTTCATCCAATATCCTTTGAATCTTTTCTTTTCGTGAAATAACTATGCATCAAACACAGAGGTAAAATCTCTATAAGATGCAGATTTAGGCAAAGGGCTACCCATTTCCTCAGGAATGCTTATAAATTTGGAATTTGCATAATTCCTGTCCATTTATGACATGTTATCTCATTTATACCAAGTTGACGCTAGTAAATCATGTTGCTTGCATGCTTACTTTGGTATCAAATCAAATCTTTATCACAGTTACAGACCAGCGTAAGAGGGACAGAATGCAAGCAATAAAGCCTAACAAAGAGACAGACTAAGAAATATATGATAACTGTCTTCCAGTACATGGGGGCAGAGAAGTGTAAATTCACCTATACTCCAAAGCACCAGAGGACAGGACAAGAACTAACTGATGGATGATCATTAAAGAGAGATCCAACCTAGAACCAAGGAGAAATTTCTTGATGGTGAGAACAATTAATCAGTGGAACTGCTTGCCACCTGAAGTTGGTTTTCAAGAAGAGACTGGACAACCATTTGCCCAGGGTGGAATAAGGTGGTCTGCTTGATCAGGGAGTTGGCCTAGAAGACCACCAAGGTCCCCATGAGCCCTATGATTCTATGATAATTTTAAAAGCTAATAAATGTGTTTGTGTGTGTGTGTGTGTGTGTGTAAGTATGTGAGTGTGTATCACAAACTTAAAAATATTTTAAGAGCTATAAAACTAATTAAAAAGGAATTAAGTTAGAAATAAATAAAGATAAAAATAAACATAAATGTTAATGTATAGCTAACTGAAATTATCATAATACAAAACACTTTCAACTAATAAGTCAAATACTCATTAAGGCTGGTTTGAGGCACAGGTCACCTTCTGATAGATTTTAATCACTGCTGTGCAAAATCTGGCAATCTTGCATATTATATTCCCTCAGTATGCAAATGAAGCAAAGAGCCAAGAGAAAAGATAAACGTGAAATGTCTCCTAATTTACTCTGTTATTTTAAGAGGTGGGCTGGGGAATTCTGGGAGCTGAAGTTCATCCATCTTCAAGTTGTCAAGATTGGGAAACACTCATCTGGAAGGTGGTAGACTAAGCTCCCATTATTCGTGGAGTGTTTGGGACTCCAAATACTGGAGACCAGGGCAGAGATAGGCAACAGCTTCAGAAACTAACTGCCTGGTCTCAGTGACTAGGGCTAAAGTTTTGAAATGCTTTGAAATGAGTTGGAGCATGAGCTGCGGAAACTTGGTGGTTCCCATAATGAAGGAGAGCTAACACTAATAATGGTTATCCTGAGAGGTCCAGCAAGATGCCTCTGAAGCATTGCTCCATCCACAATTGAAGATACTAAAATACTAAGCAAATTGCCCCATCGGCTTAAAAAATGGAGGATATTAAACATAATTTTTCCAGGAGCTATAGGAGAGAATATACTGTATACTGAACTGTTCATCGTTGTTTTAATCCTTTTAACCATATATTCACCCACTGATCTCTGTCTGTTTTATAACTAAGGTCTTTAGCCCATTTTATGATACTTTCTTTCATTTTGTTTTTCTTCTCTTTCCTGTTCCAATCCAAATTTGTACATTTTAGCAATAACATGACATCATTTGTACCCAGTTCCATTTGAAATTCAGTCTTACTTTGACTGAATTTGAAACCAAATGCTCTTTTATCTACTTGAAAACTTTCTAATAATTGTACACATGAAAACCATTGATATGAATATCTTTCTGCTGCCAGTTCTTTTGTTTTTAATTTTACATTCTCCTTGACAAAATTCTAATGTACCAGAGTAGATCAGCCATTTATGTTTAATAATCATTTCTCTTCTATAAAATGCTTCCTAGGCTCAGTGCCACTAAAAAATTTTCTGGCACAGCCTAACTTTGTATCTGTTCCATCTTAGTATGGTACATCTAACAAAATGATTTTTAAAATCAACTTAGCTTTATCGTTCCACAGATATCCCTGCCACCCGAGTCTTAAATCATGCTCTTTTCTTAGCAACAACCATTCTTTCATTCTGACTAAACAGCTGCAAAATATCATTTTAAATCAAGGAAGTCCAAACATCTCTTAACACCTTATATTTAATTCGCTTTTTTCCTCTTCCACGTGAATTTAGATAATATTTCTGTCATTGTATAAATAGTACATCAGATGTCACAAGCGATCCACCTCCTTGCTCTCTGCTCTCCAACCACCCACTTTTCTGGTTATCATATTGATGTATTCTCATCGTGTTTCCTTTTTTATTGTCCTATTATTTTACTTTTCTTCTGTTTACATTCCTTCCATTTTTTTTCCTTTTTATTATTGTAAGCCGCCTAGAGCAGCCCCATGGCAAGGCAGGCAGCAAGTGAATTTTACAAATAAATAAATAAATCTTGTCTGAAATTAAAAATAATCTTCCAAGCAAGACATTCATCCTAATCACAGAAATTCACCCCAGTAATACCAATTGCGTTGCCTCTCCTCTTAATATGTCTTTTTTAAATTTTATTGCACATTTTCATATACTTATTTTGAAAAAACATAGAATTCATATTTGTCATATTAATATCCCAATATTTTATCTTCTTCTCAACCTTAAAACCTAAATTGGTTCATCAGTTCTATTTATCTTTTGTATTTTGGTATTTTTTATCAGCATCTTGGTTTTCTGTTTATTGATCTTAAAACCTGCAAGTGCATTTAACATGTGTCTCCCGTAGGCAAATTATATCTTGTTTTAAATTTTTTTTCAAATTATTATTTTTTTATCTTTTGAGAAGCGTTTCCTCCATTTATATTCCACATTAGGCATTTGTTATCCATAATCAAACCAAAAATTTAGAAAAATCAATATTTGTAATACTTAGTTCAATCTCATCCTTTTCAATTTCCTGTTCCACTTTTGCATTTTTTGTGTACTCTCCTCAGTTAAATTCATTTGAATTTCCTCCAGTTTTTCTTTGAATCTTTATAAAAATTCTCTTGCCTTCTTGACAGAATCCAAACAAACCTCTGTTGTTTAAAATTAAAGATTACAACTTCCAATTTCTCTCATTGACATGGGATCTTTTTCTGTTTTAATCTGTTTAATCTGTTTTAGTGTAAAAATCTTTTTTCTGTTATGTAAAATTCTGAAGGAATCGCTTTAAGGATAATTATATCTGCATTATCAATCTTCAGTTTTGTATTACAAAACTACTGCAAAACTTGATCCCTTGTTTTCTTCCTGACAAAGTGCAGAAAACATCCCTTGGAACCTTTCTTGTTATAGCAAATCTTGAATTTATTCTATAAACTTTATCAATTTCTCTGTCTGTATCCAGCTTGTCCAAATAAAAAAATACCCAAGATTTCATCTAATGTCATCATCAGAAACCTCTGGGATAGCTTTATGTCTCATCAGAATTCCCTTTCTCTTAATTTTAATAGAGACATATTATTTAGTTCTCTTTTAATCTCTCTCTGAATAACTTCTAAATTTTCACTTTGTCATTAATTTATTTTACATCTCCAGTCACTTGTTTTACAAAGCTTTCCATCTTCTTAACCTCTTCTTTGTGTCCTCTTTCATCTTTACAAGTCTTTCATCCATTCTTTTTTCAAAATCAGTGTAGTATCAAATGATTCAACTAACTTACTGCCTAGCTGTTCAAACATTTTTTGAAGAAAATTTGGTGTAATTCCTCTCTCTCTGAATTACTTTAATCATTTTCTCCTCCTTTCCTCCTCATTCTTGCTGCCTTTCAAATATTTGCCATTATGATATTCTAATCCAAAAATGAAAGTGTTTCAAACATGGGAAATGAAATGGAATGGAATGGAATGGAATGGAATGGAATGTAATAGAATAGAATAGAATAGAATAGAATAGAATAGAATAGAATAGAATAGAATAGAATAGAATAGAATAGAATAGAATGGTCTTTATTAGCCAAGAGTGATTAGATACACAAGGAATTTGTCTCCGGTGCAGAAGTTCTCATTGTCTATTCAAAACAACAGAGTAATAATAATGATAATATGATATCAAAAAGGAAAAAGCCTGCCTCCCCGTTCGTTTTCCTCATTTGTCTTCTTGTGCCTTTAATACTTATTTCTCTAAGGGTACTTCATAGTTACAGTAAGTATTACAATTCACATTCTACATAGTTATGGTCAAAATCTCAGTCTGGCTCATATTGCAGTCACCATCTTGACCTATTTTGGGCTTCTTTGTAGATGCCCCTGAATAAATAAATATACCCAACTGTGCAATCAATCGAAGTTTCAAAGAAGAGGCAGTGAAGATTTAAGACATTTTTAATTATCTTAATTTCAATCTCTCAGGCAAAGTCTGAGCTGTTCCACAAATGCTACAGCCAGAAAACCCCTTCTTCTGTATGCTATTCATGGCATAAACCAAGTCCCCGATTTTCCTGCTCTCACGATGGCAGTCCCTTTTCCTATTAGCTATTCATGGCATAAACCAAGTCCCCGATTTTCTGTTTGAACAGTGCAATGAGTTTATTTTACTCTTTTGACCTTAAATAGCCAACTGTTCTTTCAAGGAGAGGAACTTGAATAACAATATGGTTTAATCAAAAACTTGACTTTCAGGCGTCTCAGTCAGCTGCTTGCCTTGTTCTTTACAAACGTTTCCATTAGTGAAATATTTAGTTCACCGGGTTCTTCCTATCGGAAGGTCTCAGAAGCAGGAACTGTAATCGGGAGAACAAATTTTTCAGGACACTTTCTTTGCATTCAGGATCTCCACCGGAGAAAAGCCCTTTTGCCTTGCTTCAGGAATTCTGCAGAATTCCATCATTCCCCATAACTATAGTAGAGATGCTGTTTCTTAATCCCCAGGCAGTAGAAAGTGTTGTGTGAAGGCTAGTGGTCGATGCACAGCAGGAGAACCTGTCCTAACTCCTCATCCTTTCCTTAACAAACCTGCTGTCCTCCACTCTCCTACGCTTCAGTCCTGAGATTGTTTTTTCCCACATCCTAACCTTTCTTCTCTCAGTTTGTTCATTAGTACCCATAATAACCAGGCAGAGAGCAATTAGCATCCTTGAAGGAAAAGAAAAAAAAATCACACCAGAAGCCTTTGTTGGTAATGTTAAAAGCATTCTCTTTAATATCATTATATATTAAACTGCCCCCACCCTCTCTGCTCCACTCCAGTCCTGGGGTGTTGTGACTGTGCTGAGAAATACAGTCTCCATGGACTCCTGTAGATTTCCATATATGTACATGGAAGGCAGTAGCACACACACACACACATGTATACATGTACACATATACATATTATATCTGGAAGCGGTAACAGTCACTTGTTACAGTCACTTGTGACGATGTGCTTATAAAATCTATATTTTTATGTATTTTACCCGAACCCCTGGGAATTTCTGCTGATCTTCAATCATCTCCTCCTCAGGTCCAACTCTGAGTAACTTCTTGAGATCAAGGTCAACCCCTGTGATTGACTGACTGAAAAACACCTCCTCTTTTTCAATTTGGAACAACCAAATAATTCTATTTATATCCTATTGGTTTGCTTGTTTGTTTGATTTCTACAGCTGTCCATCTCAACAAGTGACTCTGAACTGCATACATCATAAGACATATTAGAAACAATTAGAACGTGAGGGCAGAACAAGAAACAATGGATGGAAACTGATCGAAGAGAGAAGCAACCTGGAATTAAGGAGAAACTTCCTCACAGTGAGGACAATTAACCAGTGGAATGGCTTCCTTCCAGATGTTGCGGGTGCGTCATCACTGGAGGTTTTCAAGAAGAGAATGGACCCATAATAGTAGAGGATCTCCTGCTTGAGCAGGTGGTTGGACTAGAAGACCTCCAAGGTCCCTTGCAACCTTATGATGCTATGATTCAGGACAAAATAAATACACCTGGCATCAAGTAAAATGGTTACTATGGATATTTGTACCCTTAACACATCACAGGTCCAGACACGCAACTAAATCTTCACAGCCTGATGAAAGACTGAAAGGGTTGGGGACCTCCTGGAGGGAGAATATTCCAGCAGGCAGGGGCTACAGTAGAGAAGGCACATCTCCAGATTCCTGCCAGTCAACGTCCCTTGAAATGAACCAGTTTTTTCCCCATTTTATGTTCTCCTGCACCAGATGTTTAGCTTGCGGGTGAATGCTCATAGTGAGCGAGGGCAGGTTAATTGCAAACATTGTCGTTACATTGGCGAATATGCAGCTTCGTATCCAGGATCCACCTGAGTGGTTCGAAATGTTTTACTGACATCCTGGTGTATTTTGAGCGAGATATAAATATGTACCTTTTGCAGAGCCAATGGTCTTCTCTGAAATTGATAACCAGGCACTCAAACCTACAGATCTGCATGTCCCCTGCCGTTGTTTATAGCAATTTTATTGCCTTTTGTCTCCCTCGCCCTAAACCTTACCTCTCCATACTTGATAGCAACTGGAGGATTGTTTTTTCCCCTTAAAAAAGTAATTCCCCCCTTCCGCCCCCCAAAAAACAAATTTGCTGTGTGCTTTTTTGAAAGAACTACACAAAAATAACAAAAGAGAATCTTTCCTGCAAAACAGTCCTCAGCATCACTGTTTTGTTTATGAATCTCTCTGACTCTTGCAAAATTAAAAAAAATGCAGTGATGCCTCTTGGAATTCTCAAGCAGAGGAAACCTTTGAGAGTTATAGTTATAAACCTGAAGCCCGATGAGAACTCTTGGGGTATGTTCATCCTGGGGAAGGGGGGGGTTCAAGAAAGTCAACATGGCAGCTTCAAACTGCACAAAATCCTATCCTTTTTATAAGTGTAAAATAATTGTGGCCTTCCTGTGGAGTTAGAACATAGAATAACAGGGTTGAAGGGACCTTGGTAGTCCTCTAGTTCAACCTCCTGTTCAAGTAGGAGACCCTAAACCATTTCAAACAAATGGCTGTCCAATGTCTTCTTAAAAACCTTCAGTGATGGAGCACCACAAGTCCAGGAGGCAAGTCGTTCCATTGCTTGTTGTTACTGTCAGGAGATTTCTCCTTAGCTCCAGGTGGGCTCTCTCTTTAAAGAGCTTATTGCTTATTGTCCTGCCCTCAAGTGCTTTGGAGAATAGGACAGTTCACTGTTCTCTGTGACAGCGCTTCATGTACTGGAAGATAGCTATAATGTCACTGATAATCCTTCTCTTTGTCAGACTAGACAATCAATCAGAATAGAGATGGAAGAGATCTTGGAGGTCTTCTAATCCAGCCCCCTGCTCAAGTAGGAGAGCCTATACCATTTCAGAGAAGTCAATGTCCAATCTCTTCTTAAAAGCCTCCAATGATGGAGCACCACAACTTCTGAAGGCAAGCCCTTCCACTGGTTCATTGTCCTCACTGTTAGGAAATTTCTCCTTAGTTTCATTCTACTTTATTGTAAGGTTACGGTAACAGAATCTTGTTCTTATTTTCAAAACCTGCAAATGAAAGGCTAATATGCATTTCACATCTCTTCTAGTTTGGTGTGTAGTTCAACATGAACTTGGTAGAGCAAGAATCATGAATTTTTTATACCCCAGGCCAACCTATTCTTTTTGTCTTCTTTTTCCGCTTTCTCCTTTGAGCGGGAACAGAATTTGGAACTAGAAGAAAACCTTTTTAGCAGATTCAAGTGGTCTTCAAAGCTTAGTATCTCATTAGTGAAGAAGAAGTGGAAAAGCAAATTGGGATGAATAGTAGCCCTGTTCTTGAAATCCTTGATATGATTTCCTATTGCGTTATTTGGGATGCGGCCCTTTCTTCTCTCTCCTTTAAAAATGCAATTAGCTTACTTGTTTGAAAGAGTTGGTTGTTCAGAAGCCTTGAAAAGGGGTTTTATCAAGAGGACTCCTTTCACAGTCATTTGGTAAGTATACGAAAGAAATTGGCTTGTATCAGAAAACTAAGATTATAACTGAGCAATTTTAGGAGCAAGCCATCTGTGAGAAAGCAGGTCAAAAAAGTCAAGATGGCAGCCGCCGTCGTTCCATCAAGGTCACGACCTTTTTACTGTGCACACTGCGTAAAGTAGCAGAGCATCCAATGTGCAACTGCAGCCGCGATTTCCCCCCCCCCCTTTTTTTTTTTTACATTCTTGTTGAGCAACCTGATGGTGGACAGGTAGATGTTTTTGTGGTTTGGGTTCTCCTTTGATGCCAAAGAATTTGCAGATCGGGGAGTGGAGAGGAGCCAAGCCCCAGTGGAGAAAGTCTCTTTCAGATCAAGGCAGTGAGTAAAATCCCAGAGAAAACAATTAACTTCAATCAAGCCTTCATCTGGCCCAGATGGAACCCTCAACTGCAAAAAAAAAAAAAAAAGCATTAAATATCAGACTATTTATGGCAAGAGCCTTAAAATAGCTGTAACATTTCCCTGGCTCGTCCCTTGGGCTTTACGCATCTTTGCCTGAATTATGCATGGCTCCCGTTTCATTCGGTCCCCAAAGCTAACCCTTTTCTCTCAAACACGCAGCACTGATTGAGTTGCTAAACTTCCCAGAAAAAAAGAAAAAAAGGAAAGAAAAGGGAGATGAAAGAGAGAAAAATAATCACCATATGCAGCCCAGCTGTTGATTAATTCGGGCAAATGGAATGGGAATCCAAAATGTTTCGTTGCCAGAGAGAAGTTCAGGTAATGCCGGATGCCTATCCAAATGGAATGCAATCAATCAGAATAGAGCTGGAAGGGATCTTGGAGGTCATCTAGTCTATAGAGCAGGAGACTCTATACCCGGAGTAGACAACTCTTGGCTCTTTATGACTCGTAGACTTCCAGAATTCCTGAGCCAGCATGGCTCAGCTTGGAAACTCTCCCTTTCCCCTCAGCATGGCTGGCTCAGGAATTCTGGGAGTTGAAGTCCATCAGTCATAAAAGGGCCAAGGTTGCCTACCCCTGGACTAGCCAAACCCAAGTCCCGCAGCTGTTCTTCATATGTTTTAGTCTCCAGACCTTGGATCATCTTAGTTGCCCTTCTCTGACTCATGTTATGATGGTCACAGAGTCCCGGAGTGGTGTGATCTCCTTTTGCGAGCTTCCGCCAAGCAAAGTCCATGGGGCAAAGTCAGATTCACTTAACAACTGTGTTACTAACTTAACTAGCAGTGATTCACTTAACAACTGTGGCAAGAAAGGTCACAAAATGGGACAAAGTTCACTTAACAATGGAAATTTGGGGTTCAATTTTAGGTCGTAACGCGAGGACTATCTGTAGATGTCTAGTTAACAACCAGACAGGGAGAGAGAGAGCTTTAGGATGACCGAAACTGGGAAATGGCCGTCTGTGTGTGTCGTTCATGGAAGGCAGCCTTGGTGTCATGCAATTTTATAAGTCGCATCGCCCAAATTGAGGTTAAAATGTTAATGATCTTTTGCATCCAGGATTTAATATTCTCCAAGAGGCGCTGCAGTGGCTGCCTCTTTTCATGCACTCTCTGTGACTTTTGCACGGGGCGCCAAATCGCAGCCGCATTTCTGGAAGGCTCGGGGGAGTTGCGAGCGTCATTCAGACATCTTCGCAGGGAGGTTAAATTGGGCAAATGGAGGGGAGGGAATAGCAATCAGGAAGACGTGGAGCCCGTTTGAGAAGTGTGGGATTAGGGCCAGAGGCATCTGGGTGGGTCAAAAAAGTCAAAATGGGGGGCACCTCTGTGCAACGAACGCCCTGCCTTTCTATGTGCTTATTTTGAAAGGCGGAAAGGGGGGTATGTCAATTCAATTTATATTTGTTATGGCCTTTAGCCAGTCAAAGGGCAGGGTTTTGATGGCACAGTTGCATACCCGCCATCTTGACTTTCTTGCCCTCCTTGAGACACCTCCAGCTTAGATTCTGTTTTCCATTAAAATGAAAGCAAGCCTTTTAACATTTTAGCCTCCCCCCCCCAATGGAGATTGAGTTCAGGCAAGTGGGAAGCTACAAGAATCTGAGTCTTTAAAAAAAGAAAAGGCTAAATCTAACCAAACCAAACTTAGCAAGTTGCTAAGGTCTTTTGCTGCCTTGAGTAGGCAGGTTGTGTGAGTTTGCACCACCCGCTAGGCAGGACAAACATGTGATTGGGTTGTGATGCAGACTGGGAGAAGCAGGGCACGCCCAGACAAGCACAACCAGAGACAGGCTGAAATGATAAAACACACATTACCCAGAGAAAGTAGTCAAGTTTGCATCACAACGTTGCAATTCATGTTTTATCGTATGCTGTTCCCCAATCACAGCCACTCATATGGGCAATCTTTGTGTGTGTGTGTGTGTGTGTGTGTGTGTTTGTGTGTGTGTGTACGCGTGCACTAAAGCTGATGTGGGTCTTGAACATGGGACAAAATTCACTGAACAAATGTCTCAGCAACAGAAAAGTTGGGCTCAATTTTAGTTGTAACTCAAGGATTACCTTTATGTAACCAACTTACAGAAAAGACTCTGGATGCATTCAGACATGCATCTCAGCTCAGTCAATTTTGAGCCTATTTGCGGGTCTCTCTCTGTAGGACTTTGTGTGTTGTGCGCAGCTTTCCCCTTTTCTCCCTTGATAATTCAAGCTCTTTTGCAACAACCCTCCGCCACAATGAGTTAATTCAAAGACCAAGTGAGGTGTCCTGTACAAACCCATCTTCAAGTTAACACTAATAAGCACAAATTAAAACTCTCAGCGATTGCAGCTTTGCCCAGGAAACGGAATCCCTGCTTTTGATGTTAATTTGCAAGGCATTATGTATATATTGATGTTCCAAGAAAAAATACTGCATAAATTTGTGTAACTCAGCAGTTTATCTGTACTTCTGCATGATCAGAACCTTGTATATTGTGTATGTGTGTGTGTTAGTGGCTTGCTTGGCTCAGCGGCTGAACTCTGCATGCCATTAAACCCTTGTCGGATTTTGTGATTAGTGGTTTGCCCGGAATGTTTTCCTTAATGAGCAAACAGCTGTTCCAGGAGATTTGCCATTCTACCTTTCCACCTCCTGCTGAGTAGCTGTGGTCTCTGGTTTCCTCTCCTCCTTCAAGTCAGCCGATGGAACTCTTTACTATTTCAGAGGACAATGCAAGTCCTGCAGAAGGACATAATCCGGGCGACAGTTGGCCTGTCCAGACTGCTGTCAAAGATCAGCTGCTTCTTTAGAACATGGAGAATTTATATGATTCCTCTATTTCATTCCTTCATTTAACTGGATATACCACCAACGATGGACATTTCTTACAACAACAACCATGTTAACATTGAGGCATTGAGAGTGGTTCAAATAGCAATTAAAATAAATAAGGAATACAAATAGAATGAATAATTAAAATTTGAAACCAGCAATTAAATGCCTGTAGAAAAAGACGTGCTTTCAAGACTTAACAGAGAGGCAACTCTGCAAGGAATATCCTCCAGAGAGCTGGATTGTGACAGGGAAAGCTTGATCTGGATTTGGCACCAGGCAAGCATGCAGCAACTATGGGGTTACCTTTACCTATTTACCTAGGTAAATTACCAAGGACCCCATAGTCATCCACCTGTTCCTTCCTCCTCCTCCTCCTCTCCGAAAATCCGTTCTCTTCTAGCACAGATGATGTTGCTATTATTGATTTACATGTTTCTGGTAGTAGCTGACATACCAGCAGATGGGTCAGGCACTATGTCTCCACATTCACGCAGTGTGTTGTTATCTGCTAACAGCCTCCACTTGAGCATATTGGTTTTACTCATAGGCACTCCAACCTATTCAGGGTCCTCTAACAAAGTTACTATATATTTACAAAGATATAAATCTACAAAGTACATTTGGGAATTTGGGGTTCCCAGCTCTTGCTAGAGGACAATTCCCAGCATCACCCACCCACTGCTGGTCACATTGCCTGGGCTGTGACTGATGGGGGTTGTAATTCAGTCCAAATTTGCAACACCCAGCCTAGTTCTGTTTTGTTTTCCAGGGAGAGATCTGTTCGGTTATGTGTCCTCCTGGGAGCTATGGAGTCAATTGCTCCTTGGCCTGCAACTGCAAAAACGACGGCACGTGTTCCCCAGGAGATGGCTCCTGCTTCTGCAGAGAAGGTAGAGTTTCCTATTTCAATGGCTTTTGTGCATTGGTGTCCATCATGCTTTCACTGAGAATGGTCCAGATCTCCAAAGTTTTCCTGTGGTTTGGGTTTTGTGCCCCATATTGTTCCTGGCTGCTCATTAAAGTTGATGCAGTTTGTGGTTTTCCAATTTTTGTCCTGGCTTAATCCTTCCTCTCTGACCTGGTGCATACTTGTGATTTGATCCATGTCAACAACCTCAAGTCACGGCTTTCAGTTGTGATGGCACAGAAGCCACATAGCACCTCTGTAAAATTGCACTGGATACCAGTAAGTTTCCAGGTGCCATTCAAAATGCTGGTTGGGACCTCTCATGACAGAAAGCATGGCTGTTTGAGGAATCCTTTCTCCCATCGCCTCTGCATGGTCCAGGTCCCGTCCTTAAAGCAATGCCATCTGATGGGGTCCATGCAGCAGGCCTTCTGCCCTCTGGGAAAGTACCCCCCCCTTCCATTGCTGTGACCACCAAGAGAGTCACAGCTGAGAGTTGACCTAACATTCTTTGGCTCTTTGATTTTACAGGGTGGCAGGGAACTGACTGTTCCATTCCATGCCCGAGCAACACGTGGGGTCTTAACTGCAACCAGACCTGTTATTGTGCCAATGGAGCTGCCTGTGACCCCGTGGATGGATCTTGCTTTTGTGGTCCTGGGTGGCAAGGGGAAATCTGTGACCAGCCTTGCCCTGTAAGTCTTCCTTGGGTTGGAGAGTTCTTTTCATGGGTGATCCAGGCTTAGATCAGGGAGATAGATACGTGTAATATTTTCAGTACACATCTGTTGAAATCAGTCAGAATAACAGAGTTGGAAGGGACCTAGTCCAGCTGGTGCTCTTCTTCACTCTAACCACTATGACCCAAGAATGTAGTCAAAAGGGAGACTCAAAAGAAGCTACAAAAATGCCCAACGTTAACATCTAGCTTAGGTGAGAACTCCAGAGATCAGGGATCAAGTAGCTGATGACCCTCCCATCTTTAAATTTGGCAAGAGTGAACTGTGCTCAGGATCCCTCCAGTGTTGGTGGGAGAAAGAACCAGTGCAATGAACGAATGAACAGAACAGAACAAAATAAGTGAGTTGGAAGGGATCTTGGAGATCTTCTAGTCCAATCCCCTGCTCAAGCAGGAGACCCTATACTGTTACAGACAAATGGTTGTCCAGTCACTTCTTTAAAACCTCCAGTGATGGAGCACCTACAAACTCTAGAGGCAAGCTGTTCCACTGTTTAATTGTTCTCACTATCAGGAAATTTCTCCTTAGTTCTAGGTTGCTTCTCTCCTTGATTAGTTTCCACCTGTTGCTTCTTGTCCTGCCTTCAGGTGCTTTGGAGAACAGCTTGACTCCCTCTTCTTTGTGGCAGCCCCTCAAATATTGGAACACTGATGTATAGACTCCAGAGAGCTACTACAGCAGATAGCTATCAATAGACTAGATCTTTATTTATTTATATATGTATTTATTTGTTTATTTGTTACATTTGTTTGCCGCCCATCTTGCCACAGTGACTCTAGGCGGGTTACAACACTAAAAGCAATAAAACGATACAGACACATATATCCAACTGTAATAAAAAGGCAATTACAAATTATGACTAAAGGATGGGAGGGAAGGAATAGGATGAGCAGGAGTAGGGAGGGGGATCTGCTATTGGTCCATCAACCACCCCCAGTGTGATACTCCCCCATTGGGGCCCCAAGCCAGCTGGCAGAGTTTTAATTAAGATCTTAATTAAATTAAGATCTTAATTTTTTCCCCAAGCTAGCTAAACTGGTAACAATCGCCACTTCTTGTGCCAATTAGTTCCAGACTGATTAAGCAAAGAAACTAGGCATTAAGATTTTCTGGGATTCAGACAGAAACATTGCACCTGATTTAAACATATAATTGTATGCTTAAATCTATAACTTTATTTTCTAGGGTTAGAATAAGTTTGTCTTGATAGACCTGCATCCACCTATCCTCACTTTTTTTTTAATTTAATGAAAGGATGGGACATATGGCCTGAACTGCACCGAACGCTGTGATTGTGACCACGCAGACGGGTGTGATCCTTTGACGGGCTATTGCTGCTGCCTTGCTGGTTGGACAGGTAAGCTGGCAGGCTATCAAATGCTTCACCCTCTCGCTCAGTTAAATGCTACGACCTCTTCATTCTTTACTTTAAATCAGGTGTGTCCAACCTGCAGCTCTGGATAGTTAGTACAGGTCATCCTCAATTTACAACCATTTGTTTTGTGACTGTTTGAAGTTACAACCACACAGGGGGGAAAAAACGACTTGGGGTTGTTTTTCACACAGAGAACTGTTGTAGCAGCCCCAGGGTCATGTGATCAAAATTCAGGCACTTGGCAACTGACTCATATTTATAACAGTCGCAGTGTCCCAGGGTGATGGGTTCCCCTTTTGCGACCTTCTGCTAAGCAAAGTCAATGGGGCAGTCAGATTCTCTCAACAGCCGTGTGGTGGCGCAGTGGTTAGAATGCAGCACTGTAGGCTACATCTGCTGTCTGCCGACTGCCAGCAGTTCGATCCTGTCCTGCTCAAGGTTGACTCAGCCTTCCATCCTTGTGAGGTCGGTAAAATGAGGACCCAGATTGTTGGGGGAGCAATAGGCTGACACTGCAAAGTGCTTAGAGAGGGCTGTAAAGCACTATGAAGTGATATCTAAGTCTAAGTGCTATTGCTATTGCTATTGCTATTTTGGGGCATTGCCCCCTTCCCCCTAAACCAGTATTTCTCAACCTTGACAACGCTGGCTGGGGAATTCTGGGAGTTGAAGTCCACACATCTTAAAGTTGTCAAGGTTGAGAAACACTGTGGACCTAAACCATAGCCAGGACAAATTGCACAAGCTAGCCAACTATGCTGATTTGCCCAGTCCAGTTCCAGCTTCTCCAAGCTTGGAACCTGGTTTTACTTTTAACTGTGCCGGTACTTTATAGCCAATAAATATGTTCTTTAAGAAAACCTCTTGCCTTGGAGTTCTCTTTGACTGGTCTCATCTGTCGGAACCATGACATCAGTTCTGCACCCCAGGTATTACTTCAGCTATACATTTTCCCATCGTTCTTCAGCCAGTCCTCTTGTTTGGACTGTCACACTCTGGCAGGCTTGAGAAAAGGGGCGCCTGCTCTTATTATTCACATTTTATGGGTCAAGACGGAGAGGAAGATCATGATTGAGGCGGGAAGCATTTGCTGGCCAAGGGTCTCTTTATTTTCAAGAGGCTGGCAGTTTCTGCCATTCACAGCCTTATTTTTAGAAAGGTCACTGCAGCTCCAGTGCTGCAATTAGAGAATCACACTGAGTAACTAACAGCTGTGTGAGCCAAGATGAAAAACTTTTGCTGGGGAAGAAGTTGGCCACTTTTCTTGAAGCTCAAGGTAGGATGCAATCTGGATTGTGCATCCAAAGTCTGGAAATGGGGACTGGCCTGTTATGGACATTATATACCCTTCTCTGTCTTTCCCCTTGGCTGATGGGCTTCACACTGGGGCAGGGGTCTTCTGAGGAACCGGCAGGGTTGCCAAGGAAATGGTTGGAATCTTCCCAAATCAAAAGGCAACTTTGACCAATAAACACAGAAGGAAGAGGAGGAGGAAAAATGGAGGAACGGGATAATATTACTTTGCTTAGAAACTGGTTGGATCTAAAACTGCCAGAAACATAGTCTAGGCAATATAAAGTTTTTTAGGCCAGCAGAATTTTGCTCTGATCCTCTGGTTGGCTTGACTTGCTATGCTCGATAATCACCACTTAAGAACTGTGGTTTTGGAAAGAATAATAATATCTGCAAGAAATATCATCTGCCTGCAAGCAAGAACTAGTAGAACCATGGTAGGCAAAGTAATAGAAAACGAAGAAAAGTGCTCTGGGACTTTAGAAATCACACAGACAAACACTTGCAACAATTCTTAATAAGAAAGACCAAAAAAAGTCTGGATGGTGGACGTGGTAGTACAGAGACAGCAGAACAGAAAAGAAAGAACTGGAGAAAATAGCAAAATATAAAGACCTGCAAATAGAAGTAGACTGACTCTGGCAAAAGAAAACAAAATACTAATAGTGATAGGCGCCTTGGGTGCAATCCCAAACATCTGGATCAGCACTGGACCAACAACATTGACAAAATCACCATCAGTCAGTTGCAAACGGCAGTTTACTTAGGACTCAATAGATAAATTAAAATGCCATATTCAGTCTGAACATTTGACTGACTGAGCAGCCAAACGTAATAATATACTATTGGGTTGATAAAATCACCATCGGTCAATTGCAAAAGGCAGCTTTACTCGCAATAGCTTACATCCTGCAATGATACCTCTGACACCATCAAACATCCACATCTGCCTATTCCAGTCCTTGGGAAGGACTTAATAGGTTGATAAAAATGCCAAATCCAGTCTAAACATCTGGCTGACTATAAGATGAACAATGATAATAATGTATCAAATTTATATGCTGCATAACTGCCAGTTCATGTAAAACTTTGCTTCTGTGATACAGTTGTTCATTGTACATGTTCAGACCCCAAACTCCTTATGATCTTTGTTATTCTTCTCTATACTCTTTCTAGGGAACACCTAGATCTGTGTTTCTCAATCTTGGCAATTTTAAGATGGGTGCACTTCAACTCCCAGAATTCCAAAGTTGAGAAACACTCACCTATACGATCCCTTACAATCTTTTTAGGGTCTCAGCATCTTTTTTGCATTGCAGTGACAAGATAAAAAAAACTGGTCAAGAAATTCAGTAGTTCAGCTTTCCTTAACATGCTCACTTTTTACAAACAATGTTTATTTTCTAAGCACGAAGAAGCATTCAAGCTTACATTTCCTATTTCCTTCCCTCTGAAATGGTGCAGCACAAGCAATTCATAATATTGTTCAACAAATATTTAGTTTGATTCTGAAATTTGCCAGCCTGTGTTTTTTTGGGGAAATAAATCAAATAGCTTAAAAAACCATATGCAAATGATTTCTCATTTAGCTTCTCCTGTTTGCAAAGTTTACAATCAAAGAACTTTCTGGTTTGTGATTGCTAATCACATGGATTAAAAATCAGAGTCGGATGTTTGATTTTAGTATTACTGTTTGAACTTGAGGACCGGATCCTCCTGTCCATTTCACAAATTAGGCCTCGTAAATTTTGAGGAACGAATTTCTCAGAGGGAAATGTGGAAGGTGTTGAAAGGGTCCTGAATTTTGAAACTAATTAGATATGGCCTAGAAAAGATTAGGAAAAAAAAAGCTTGGACTTTGGAGGCCCCCACTTATGGGATGAGGACAATTTGGGCATTCGCTGATCGCAGTGGCTAATGAAAATCTGATCTAAAAAAGTTATTCTGTATGTTCATCTTCACACATGGGACTTCCATTGATGTCACTTCTGTGCCGCAGATCAAGGAAAAGGGAAATAACTGCACAGTTTGAAAAGCAAGTTATCAAGATGTTGCTTATTAAAAAAAAACTCTGAGGGGAAATAACATGAATGAAGTGAGCGGGGGGGGGTGAATAGAAAGCAGGAAGAAGGCTGGAAGAAGGATTGTGCGCTTGTGTCTTGTACACTATTTCCACGTTCGGCTTTTCAGTTGGAGTCCACCACATCCCTCGCTATTGTTGAGCCAAGTCACGAGAGATTTTAATCACATCTGTGGGCAAAGAGGAGGATTGGCAGCTGGTTTACACAACATGCTTCACATAAGGGCTGAGTAAACCCAATTTGGAAAGTTGAAAAAGATGTTGAATCATCAAGTAACCAGATGGTTGCATTGAGCAACCCACTGAAGCACGCACAAAAAACTCCAAACCCAAATTAAAATGAATTAAAGTTAGTAGGCATATGGTGCAGTTGTTGGGACTTTAAATAGTATATGCCTTGTGTAAATCCAGCCAATATGTGGCTTCGGGGTATCCACAGGGAGGGGGTCAAAAAACTGGTGACCCAACTATGATGTACATAAGAATGGGGGGGGAAGCATTGATGGCATGGCAGTAACCACCATGTTTAACCTCCTCCCCTCCCCCATGGATATCTAGTGTGGCTTTATTTATTTTTTTGCCTTAGGGGCGTAAAAAGGGAATCCACCATCTTATGCTCCTTTGCAGCCCTTTGTCCAGTAGCTTTAGCTATAACATGCAATCCCAGATTGAGCTGAAATGGTGGCTGTGAAGTTGAGAAAGATGCTCCATGGCTGTTATCTCTAACAGATAAGACTGGCTTTGAGGGCTGAATGAGGACCAGCCCAAAGCGAGATCTGTGCTGTCACTCAGACACCAAAAAAGGCATCTTCTCTCTTGTGGCCGCATTAATTCAGGAGAACCTGGTAAGAGGAGAACTTTCTGCTTTTGTTACTCAGGGGAGGCCTCTTTGAATTTTGAGAGAAGCAGCGACTTTGACAATCAGCTGGGGGGTATTTTAACTAGGTTTCTGAGCAGATGATACAGGAGTGAAGGGAAAAGCTTTGTGGAGAAAATTAACTTATTGGATGGCATCAATGTTTTACTAATGTGTATGGCTTCTTCTCAGCTACTGTAGCCATTGGCTGTAGCCGGCATGCAGTTGTCACTGAATTAATGTGAAATTGTTGGAGTTGGTTTTTACTGAAGAATTTGTGTAAAGTTTTGCAGGCGGTATAAGGCAGAGGTCCCCAATCCCTGGACTGTGGACTGATACTGGTCCGCGGCCCGTTAAGAACCGGACTGCGCAAGCAAGTGAAGTTTCATCTGTACATGCACAGGATCCAGGTAGCATGCGAAACTATGCCCCCCCCCAGTCCATGGGGGAAAAAAGCTTGGTATACGGTCTAGGTTTCACAAAGGGCTCCTGGACAGAGGTTGGAGAGACAGCATACCCCTAAAAGCAACAATATGCTATTGCGATGCCAGCTCCACCTCTTTTTCTGTGTCGGGGTCATGACATCACTCAGACAAAGAAAAGGAGTGTATCTTACATCGCAATGGCACAATGTGAGAACAGTTAACCAGTGGAATGGCTTCTCTCCAGAAGTTGTGGGTGCTCCATCACTGGAGGCTTTTAAGAAGAGACTGGACAGCCACCTGTCTGAAATGGTATAGGGTCTCCTGCTTGAGTAGGGCGGTGGACTAGGAGCTCTCCAAGGTCCCTTCCAATTCTGTTATTTTGTTAACTCTTTTTTTTAAAAAAATAAAGAAATCAGTTATGTCTATATTGGCAGTGGTGAGTGTTTTCTTACCAAGGTTTTATAAAGTGGCACTAACGCTTCATCTGATCTTGATTCTATCCCTCTGTTAATGCATTGACTTTTTGGGCAGTCGAATCTAGAGGGCTCCTGAGACCAAAAGATTTGAGAATTGCTGTTCTAGTGCGGGGCTCTCCAAAGTTGGCAACTTTAAAGACTTGTGGATTTCACCTCCCAGAATATAGAATATACCGCCAAAATATAAAAAGAATTCTTGAGAGTTGAAGTCCCCAAATCTTAAAGTTGCCAACTTTGGAGACCCCTGTCCTAGGGCACAATACGAGAACAGAAGTCTGAACGCTTGTCAAGAATTTCCTTCTGCCATTTCTTGTACGCAAAAAAAAAAATCCAAGGCCAGTGATTTTTAGCCCTTTTCTCACCCTTCCCTGTTTCCCAGCTGGCATTTCTTTTCTCTTAAGGCTCCTGTGTAGCTTCATCAACTTATCTCCAGGTTTCTGTCACCGCTCTCTGAAGCCCTTTAGGTCCTCACACAACTGTTGCCACGGGATGGCTCAGCGAACGTAGCCCAATCACTTTGAAGATGCAACACGGAGTTATTAAGCTTGCAAACAGCCACAGCCTGCGGTGCAAAGCTTTGGCAGCCTGCTGAGCAACCCTGAGCTAAGGCAGAAGGTAGTTTCTACAGGCTGGGCCAGCTAGATTTCAAAGACAAGACAAATGTAAAAATGCAGCATGAGATTAGAATTTTTTTTTTTTTTTGATAGAGCCATCCGAGTGACCTTCTCATTGTTTATCCCTTTCTACTAAATCAGCATGCTGGCTATCCTATCTTTAGGATACGGTCACTGGTTCTTGACTGATTCTTCCTCTTGTTGCTATTCAGGGCCAGCCCACCTTGCTGTGATTGTTTTCTCACTGGAGCCATTCATATATGGGGGGCATGTGACAGGGTTGGTAGCGAATGCAGTTCATGTATGTGGGGGGCACATTCTATTAACACAACACGAGAAGCGATAGTACTTCTCCATACTGCACTAGTGAAGCCACGCTTGGAATACTGCATCCAATTCTACTAAATTAAAAAAAAGGGTTTTCTTTTGAAAGGGCTGGTATTGCTAGAAGTCCATCAAGGTCTTCAAAAGAAGGGATAGAGACATTTCAACCTTTTAATAACGCTGGAAGTATCATGTTAGTCTCTTTTGTTGGCCAAATCTGGCCCTGGGTTCTGCCTCGGTTTACCTTTTCCAGTAAGCAGCTGAGTCAGAAGACCATTTAAAAGCAATTTATTAGAGCATTCTGATAAAGTGGGGTCTCCCTATGAGAAGGGGGAACCCAAGAAATTTATATTTACTTTAAAAGTAAATTTACATTTACTTTTATAGTTAGCACAACAAAGAACTTCAAAGCAAAAGTTGATTGGTTTAGAAATAGTCATCTGTTCAGTTACGTCACAAGAATTACAGCATCCAATAATACGTGAGCATAGCCATAGGAAAGCACACTGTATTCTGAGTAAAAGTAAAAGAAACGTTTGCAAAGTAAAACATCACAATGGTTGTGGGTAAGGTATATTCTCAGCACTTTGATCTTGATTATTTTCTTTGTTCACGGAGGCTTGAGAACATCTAGAAACGAAACTGTTATTGGACGCTCTCCTGCCAGTCCTGGTTTGTGAAAGAGAGGCTTTTTCTTGAAAGTTGAGGCTTATGGCAAATGATTAGCAATACACCTGAAAAACCAAATATAAAATACAAAAAAAAACATATTGGTTAGCCAGTGCAGCAGTACTGCAAAAATCACGTTTCAAGTATTACAAAGTCCATTCTGTGTGTCCCTCACTTCCCAACCTGTTTATTGTCCCTTGAGGAAGACGGCCCTAACCAGAATTCATTCTAGCTAACCTCCGTCCTATCATAAAGCTACTGAAAATGAAATTCCCAGATTTGATCCCATTAGGATTTGTGACTTAAACCCACTTCAAACCCTAGAACTAAATAGGGCAAAACTCAATTCGTCACCGAGTGTGTAATTTATCTTTTTTTTTTCAATATACATAACTGCCTGGATCCAAAACAGATTTTCCTGGAATGGAAATATGGAAATGTTGATAGTTTATGCCCCGCGTAATTGTTGGAGAAATGGTTTAAGTCAATGTATAAATTGCCTTCCAGGGTTTCCATTCCGAAGCAAAACACACATAGATCATCTCTTTTTCCCAGCACTAAGTAAATATATTGTGCAGGGTATAAATCAGCATTTGCATCTTGGCTGGAGATTTGAAAATCAGATGATTCAAAAGCCATGTCTGTTGTATAAGATCAAAGTGTAAACAAGCAGCCTCGTACATAACATTTCACGTTTTGTGAGATGAGGATTTATAAGGTGAAATGCTCTCTAACTGCATCTGCCAAGTCATTAAACAAGATTCTTGCTATGCATTTCAATGTATAGGGTTTCCTGCCTGAGCAGGGGGTTGAGCTAGATGACCTCCAAGGTCCCTTCCAACTTTATTATTGTTATTATTACTAAGTGTATGATTGTACATCAAGGATTACCTGTATCTAGTTCCCACTTATTTCTCATTTACCATCCTCTCATTGTTTTGTCCATTGGTTTTGCATTTAAATGCTTTTAATAATTATATTCAGGGTTTTTGCGTGTTTAAGGATTTAAAATCTATTTTTTAAAATGATTCCCATATCTTTACACGACTTTTTCTTTTTAAAGGGATACAGCAGAAATGAGCAAGAGATGTTAGTGGATAATTTTAGTGACAAAAGTTTATCTTTTTCTATTGAACCTTTTTTAACAGGGAAATATCTTTTCCTTTTGAAATGGAAATGCTGCCTTTTGCGAGGGTCTTCGAAATCTTTAAATATAACATACTCCCATTAGAAATTAGCTTTAATTTTTTTACTGGCTTCATTTCAAGTAAGTTAAAAAAGATTTTAAATATTGCTTTAAAATGCTGTCTTTGGGAAACTTTAAAGATGGCTCCTAACGATACCACCTTTTTTAAAAAAATGTAATCAATATTTCTGAAGTTATCAAAAGCTCTCTCATTAATTGTATTTCTGGAAGTATTTGATGAAGAATATAAGCTGAGTCAGTTCATGATTTTGTTCAATTTAGTTTTCTTTTTCTCTAAAGAGAGTCCACAAAAGTTTGATAGTCCTGAATCTTCTATAGATCATCTCTGAAAATCACATAGCTTATTGTTTTTAAATTTTTTTTCAAAAAAATAAGCTCACTTTTAAAAACTTTAATCTTTCCTCTTCCGCCAAAGTTCCTGCAGACATTATTATAAAATAATTTCAGCCTTGACCTTCTAGCAAGTTGCCCCATCAGACTTCTCTCAAACTCACCAAAGTTAATATTTCTTTCTTTAATCCTGAAATCTAGTAGCCCCAGGTACAACCCTGTTCTACACTCAGCTGAGATTAGATCTCACCCATCTTGAATCTGATGAGAAGAGAGAGATAAATTGCAGATTGTATTCCTGGCACAGACAAATCTCCAAATCCAGATTCTTGCCCCCAAAGGCTGGGAAGCTGAAGTAGATCATTGGATAGTCTCTGACTATGTGGAGACTACAACTCCAGAATGACAACAGAGGCAAGGAAGTTTCCAACAGATCTGGAGGGTGTGAGGTTGAGGGAGGCCAGAGCTGACAATTCAAAGAGTTGCCTGGCTTTTTCCAGTCTGAAGGCCCCACTTGGTCTTAGATTAACATCCCTGTTTCTTTTCCCAGTGTGGACAAGACCAGGATCAATATTAGAAATGAAACTGTTTCATTCAAGTTATTAAATAAATTTATAATTACTCATCCCCTCTGTTGTTGGCAGCAGGCAGAGGACAGTTGACAATCTGACTGCAGCCCCATGGACCACAGCACTCCAGCTCCCTTGTCCTCCACGGTCTCCTTGAGTCCACCCAAATTCACGTTCATTGAGTCGATGACTCTATCTAACCGTCTCATCTTCTGCCCTCCCCGTCTCCTTTTACCTTCCGTCTTTCCCAATATCAGGTTCTTTTCCAGCGAGTCCTCTGTTGTCATTAGGTGGCCAAAGTATTTGAGCTGCGAACTGGCTAAATCCCACCACTGGTCCTGCCACTTTTCACCGATTTCCCTGGCTCCTATTTCAAGATAATAGTGAGTTATTTTAAAAGGGGAAGAGGTAAAGAGACCGACAGAGAACTCAGAGCAGGAAATAATTTCAACCTCACATTGATCGCTCATTCTCCCCTCAGAGTTCCTTTCCTCGCTAGTGCACCAGGGAAAGGGAAGACACCTCCTGTAATTTCTCCAGGTCTTGCAATCCTGAGAAATAATTAGATTTGATTTCAGTAGCAGAAACTCTCCCTTACCAAGACCCTAGTGCAGTCAAGAAGATGGAAATAATGAAATGCATTGAAGCCTCTGGCATTCATTTATTCTGGCCATCCCCTCTGTTCTTCTGGCTTGGAGGAACCTGTCTGAATGTTCCCGGGGATGTTCAATCACAGGCATTAGGAGGGGGAACCAGGGTTCATCCAAGGTGGTTTGCCAAAACCTTAATTTTCAATTTCTCAAAATATTTTTGACCCAACTTAAGTTTGGTAAAGCAGAGCAAACTTCTGCTGAAAATATTGTTTTGTGCTGCAGCTTTCCATCTTTCTGAAACTCTTACGATTGCCCTTGGGATTAATAAATGTTCAAGGAAGCCACAGAGAGGTCTGTGACATGAAAAAAAGGCCATTCACACATACAAACACACAAACACAGAGAGAGATGCCTTGGCCAACTTATTATTAGCTAAAGAACTGCAGCAATACTCAGGAGAATTTTCTGAAATTCTCTTTTCCTTTGGAAAAAAAAGTCAGAAACAAAGTCTCTCTCAATAAATTGAATGAGAACTTTTCAATCTTTTACTTGGTACTAAAAATGCATATTTTAAAAATGGAAATATTCCTTCAATTGCACTTAAATAAAACAGCATCATAGAGTTACTTTACTTCCCCCCCCCTTTTTTTTTTTTTTTTTTTGAAGGAGAATAATCTGCTGTTCTTCCTATGGCTATTTGGTCTTCCATTTTGGATTTTCACATTATGCTTATTTTTTAAAATGCCTATAATAATAATAATAATCCAGTATAATTTATACAAGAAGTTTAATGTGATTAAATACTAGGCTAAATAATTAAAATGTGAAGAAGCATTTAAAACATTGTCAGGAGTGTCAAAAGCAGTTGAGCTGGCAAAGACTAAGGCTTGGCATGGTGGTAGCTACCATCTTGCCATTTATGCCACCCCCAACCACCTCATTTGCCCCTGAAAATTTCTCCCCTGAATTGCCAATGGTCCAGGGTCCTTCCAACTTCTGGGGTAGCCATAGCAATTAGACTTATATATTGCTTCACAGTGCTCTGCCCTTCTCTAAACGATCAAGTTTGGGGGTTTTTTTGTGGCCCAATATTTCCCAAATTAAGAAGGCTGCATTCCAGCAAACATGCATTAGCTTCCCAGAATCATAGGGTTGGAAGGAACCTTGGAGGTCATCTAGTCCAACTCTGCATCCAAGCCAGGAGACCTTATTCAATGGCAATAGCGCTTAGACATATTAGTGCTCTCTAACCCTAACCCCCGCCTTGAAAATGTTTCACTTCTCATCCAAAAAGCTTCTTCAGTTTTTCAGTTCATTCAGAACTGAAGAAGCTTCTTAGATGAGAAGCAAAATGTCTTCAAGCGAAAACATGAAGGCCAGTTGTCCCACCGTTGGGACAACCATGACCTGGATGATGGAGAATCTCCACAGATCATGGGCAGAGGGAAGCCCATCAGACTTTCAGGATTCTGTTACTGTAACTGTTATGGTAAAAAATAGTGTCTATGGTGCTTTTTTCTTAGTCTGGCCTGCCTTGTAGGGCGAACATCAACATCCATCTATCGTTATCTCCTTGTTTCTGAGCATCACCTTATCATAAAATTAATTCACCACCATGGCAGGGAATTTGGTCACCATAGTGACAGTACAACATGGTGTATTATCCAGTGATGGTTAGATTAGTTATTCAGGAAGAAGGAGATAATCCTCATGTTCTTAAAACCAGTAGGGCTTTCCTCAAAGAACCTTGAGAATTATTGGATAGGCAAAGATCTCTTCTCCCCCCCCCCCGTTATCACTGCACCTTCCCTGTAAAATCTCCCAATCGTGGCTTCACATAGATGTTCCCATTGTTGCACGTCACACTTCTCAGCCTCTCAAGCGTGTAGGAAAGCAAAGGGAGGCCACATGCTCCCTGATACTCTTATCCTGTGGATGCCATCCAGAGCTGGGAGCCACTGAACAAAATAAAAAGGTTTATAACAAATTATATAAGGAAATTATATCAGGAGATGCCATTATGAACCTACTCTCCAAAGCCCCTGAGGGCAGGTAAAAAAGCAATGGGTGGAAGATAATTAAAGAGAGAGCCAACCTTGAAATAAGGACGAATTTCCTGACAGGGAGAACAATTAATCAGTGGAACGGCTTGCCTTGAGAAATTGTGGGTGTTCCGTCACTGGAGGTTTTTAAGAAGAAAACTGGACAGCCATTTGTCTGAAATGGTATAGGGTTTCCTGCTTGAGCAATCAGTTAGACTAGAAGACCTCCAAGGTCCCTTCCAATCCTGTTATTCTATGTTATTCTATATTGTTTTGTATATATATAATTGCCCTATGAATCAGATGCAGTCAAATGCAGCTTTCAACACGCTAAATCTCAGTAAGAGCAGCAGGTATTTGAAAAACTTCTAAAAGGGCCATTTAAGATATTTGTAGCATCTCTGTGCTTCTGAATATCAACAGAGTTAAAAGGTGTGATTTTGCTTTTGTCTGTTAGGTACAATTAAGGACTTCCCGCCATCATTTCTTTCTCTCTCGCTGTTGCATTAGAACAATATCTTCATTAGAAATCGTTTTGTCTTTATTTAGTCCTGAGAAGACTGTGCTCATTAGTCTTCTGCCAGAGGTGCCTTTTTTTGTTGGGAAGAAGAGAATGCATTTTAAAGCATCTGTCTTTTTTTTTAAAAAAAAAAAAAGAATAAGAAGAAGGGATCACTGTCACTATCTCCTCAAAACTAAGATAAGGAATAATGTTTCATAATTGTCTCCGTGTATAAATAACCTATCTCACAATAAAAGAATTCTCCTCCAAATATTCCTGTCAAAACTGGGGAGGAAACATGACAGCCATTCCTTTAAACTCTGCTTGGGCTTAATTGGAGAAGCCTGTCTTGAAGATGATGTGGGACAATCCATCACAGGATTAAACAACTCAAAGATACAAATAGCTTGTAGGCAGGTTAATGCAATTACTTTCAGCAACCTTCCATCTGTAGTAGGAGAGGAGCAGGCAGAGCTGGGGGCGAAGTTAAGCGAATCATTAGCTTAGAGTTGTTACGTGGTCCAAGTCTAACCCCTCTTGAATTCCGTTGACCCTTATCTGGCACCCATTTAGTATTGAACTTTAGTTGACCAGATTCTTGTGTACATTAAATCCTTGAACCTCAATTTAAAATATGGTCTTGATCCTTTATACTTCAACACCATTCCCCCAGAGAACAGGTCATCCATTCCAAGAGACATAGAGCAGACAATGTTCCTATGACCCACCCTAAACTTATTTTTGGGACCAATTTGATTGATTAATTAATATTCTGCCTTCCTCCAGTTGCCCAGGCTTAGTACATAGCAATCCCTTCTTTTATTTTATTTTTTCTCTCCCAATAACAACATTGTGAGATTGCTTGGACTGAGAGAGAGAGACATTGTCTACTTCAAAGACATCCTCCATAACTGAGGGTGGATTTTAACTTGGTCACTTGGGGTCCTAGTAGAGTCTCCTCTACTTTATGATGCCATGTGCCCAGTGGTGGGATTTAAATACCTGAGCAACCGGTTCGCTTATTGGATGCAGGCCTGGGCCTCTGAGGCCTAGAACGGACTTCTGGAAGTGGCATCCACACACTTCTGGTGGGCTGTTCTAAATACGAGTCAGTTGCCAAGCGTCTGAATTTTGATCACATGACCGTATGGATGCTGCAACAGTTGTAACTGAAAAATTGTCATCAGTGACTTTTTTCAGTGCCGTTGTCACTTTGAACAGTCACTAAATGAACTGTTGTAAGTCAAGGACTACTATCCCTCCAGAGATCCTTCCTCCATAATGTTCTGAAGAAATTGAAAAGTCAGCTATTTTCTCTCGCAACAGGATGGTGGATGAGCCCTAGTGGGATTTTGTTTGCTATATTTTAGTTATGTTGTATGTGGTCTTTTCATTTGCTTCTCTTTTATTGATCTGTTTTTGTATTATATATGAGGCTTACCATTGTTGGTTTTTTTTAAAAAAAAAAAAACTGCACATAAATAAACAAGCAGTTTCTCTGCAGGAACAGTGCTGAAGCTGCACTAGCCAGAATTCTTCCCTTTCTCTGTCCCATTTCACACTGGGTAGACTGCATTGTTCTCAGTGGAAATCCCCCGTGTTTAAGCCAAATAATCAAAGGGTTTTCTTGATAAACCTACATCCACAAATAATTGCTTGTCAGGCTACGGTGAATTTGCAGAGATCCTCCGAGAATATTCCAATTCATAAGATTATGATAAAAAGGGTAGAGGCCTTTATTTAAAGGTCACTAATTAAATAAAGAGCAGCTGACAGAGCATCTGGGTAGATTTGAGTGGCATAAAAATGCCCAGTTGTAGACCTTTGGAACCTGAATTTGCATGTTTGCAGAATATCTGTCTATCTATCATCTATCTATCTATTTCTGAACACAGAGACGGAATCATCTTGAGGAAGGAAAACTTCCTGTTAAGTAAAGTGGATCCTAGGTCTGGCATACTTATCTAAGGAAATGTATTTATCTGTTTGTAAGCTGCCCACCCATAAGTAGGTCTCCGAATACCAGTGTAAAATATTTACAATAGAAAATTAAAAATAAAAGAATTAACATCATGGAAACGGTAGGAGAGCCTGCTAAAATTTCAACAGTGAGATTGGATTTGTAAAACAAGCTATGCTAAGCTTGGCAAGATAGATCATATCGTCTGCAAATTCAGCCAGCGGGTCTGTCTTATGGTTCAATGCATGAGCATTCACAAGGCCTGTATACATTTGTGTGTGTGTCTGTTTGTGTGTGTAATGTCATGCATATCATAATGTCATTGGAGAAGTGTTGTGAATTCAAAATGGCTTGTCCGGTGACTTGTATGCTTGTAAAACCAGGTTCTACAGCTTTTATATTCATGATGAAACTGGGTTGAACACTTCCAATCAGGCAATATTGGAAAGGCAATATATTTTCTGTAGGAGAAATGCTATCAGCAAGACATTCTACATTCAAGATGCCTCCACCCAGATCCTCCCTATGTTTGAAGAAACGTTGGGATGTTTCAAGTGAAATATGCGGGGTTTTAGTGATGTAGAGATGCCATCTGCACAGCTGATCCGCATCTTTGCTTGTCTCCAGGCATCCATTGTGACAGTGTGTGCTCACCAGGCCGTTGGGGACCCAACTGCTCCATTGCCTGCAACTGTGAAAATGGAGGTTCCTGTTCTCCAGAAGATGGAATCTGCGAGTGCGCTCCGGGCTATCGAGGACCCATGTGCCAGAGAAGTAAGAATCTCACGCTTTGCTCTATAAATGCAATCCAGCAATTCCCCCTTTTGATCCAGGTTGCTATTCCTGAATCCCTTGCGAACTTGCTGACGAATTGTACTTTTGCATGTGATGGAAGGAAAACTAGAGCACTGAAAGGAGAGTTAATGTGTGGACAGTAAGCATACTAGCAGTTTTTATTGTATTTTATTTTAATTTTCAGCCAATGTATAAAATAGGGTCCAATAGGGTGTTAATTGTGACTGTTGTGACTGGTATCTTGACTGTTTTGGCCATACTCTACTTGTGGACTTTAGCTCCCATGTGGAATTGTGGAATTCCCCTCCTATGGCTGGCTGGGGAATTCTGGGAAGTCCACAAGACTTAAAGTTGCCAAGTTTGGAGACCCCTGTGCTACAGCAGTGTTTCTGAAAACATTTTGCTCCCAAGAGCCCTTCCCACTTGTAACAATTATGGAGGATCCCAAACAGTTTTTGTTTGCATGGATTATATTGAGTGATATTGGTTGGATTAAAATTTTAAATCCATGCCAGGTGCAACAAAAATAATGGATACTAACCATTTTGGCGAACTTTGCTATAGGGGCAAAATTGGTGGTTTACTTCAGATCTAATGTTAGGTTACCCTTCCCTTCTGCAATTCTTCAATTCGATCCTGACCAGCTCACGGTTGACCCAGACTTCCATCCTTCCGAGGTTGGTAAAATGAGGACCCAGATTATTGTTTGGGGGCAAGATGCTGACATTGTAAACTGCTTAGAGAGGGCTGTAAAGCACTATGAAACAGTATATAAGTCTAAGTGCTATTGTTATTCTATTGCTATTGCTATTCCATTCCATTCCATTATCTATTCTATTCTATTCTATTCTATTCTATTCTATTCTATTCTATTCTATTCTATTCTATTCTGTTCTTACCATCATGGTTAGAATCATGGTTAGAATGGTTAGAATGCAATGGTTAGAATGCAGTATTGCAAGCTGACTCTGCCCACTGCCAACAATTCAGTCCTGACCAGCTCAAGGTTGACTCAGCTTTCCATCCTTCCGAGGTTGGTAAACTCAGGACCTGGATTGTTGGGGGCAATTTGCTGACTCTGTAAACCGCTTAGAGAGAACTGTAAAGCACTGTGAAGCGGTATATAAGTCTAAGTGCTATTGCTATTTCTCATCCCTGTTTGTTGCGCAAGACAGCACTGGAGGGAAAAGAAAGACGGGGACACATGCCTGAGAACCCCAAAGCAAAAGCAGGTCACTCAGTGGGTGTTTCAAATGGTCATAAGTTGAGGACTATCTGTAACTGACTTTAATGTATCATCTTCTGATATTTATAAGGTAAGCTGCTCAGAGTCTGCAGAAATGGAGCAGTGTATAACTTGTAAAGGGTTAGTACGACTAAAAATAATTGGCTTAATCATTATTTCCTCACCAATCCCTCACTACAGGCAGAATCTGTGAAAAGAACCTTCTAATCCTTACGAATAATTTGATAATAGACCTCCCTACTAGTGGAAATCACCCAAAGTGGCTGGGAGACCTGTTCGGAGTTTAATAATCATGTCCCGGAGGTCTCTTTCCCACGCCAGGATCTTCATCATTACAAATAAGTCTCTCTGTTGAGCAGAAGTCCTCTTCTGCTCCTCAAGCTGTTCTTGCCACAAGGCAGCTGCTCTCCATTCCAAAATAATTGGCTGCTGTTCTTTTCCTATTTAAAGCTGCTACTGTCTTGACCTCGGTCCCCCGGCTCCGTTAATGACCTTGCAGAGCTTCCATTACAGGTCCTTGCTTCCTGCGGCTAGCAGTGCTTCTATGTATCAGGGAAGCAAGGGGGGGGGGAATTATTTTTACCACAATGAAGTCCCGAGGGTTCCAAATGTAACTCCAGGAACTCTAGAAAGAGGAAAAAAAGTAGTGCTTAATTTGACTAGACAAGGGTGTTCCAACTTAAAGATGACTTATTCCATTCCATTCCATTCTATTCCATTCTATTCCATTCTATTCTATTCTATTCTATTCTATTCTATTCTATTCTATTCTATTCTATTCTATTCTATTCTATTCTGTTATCTAATCTGTTCTGTTCTGTTCCATTCCATTCCGTCTTGTCCTGTCCTGTCCTGTCCTGTCCTATCCTATCTTATCCTATCCTATCCTATCCTATCCTATCCTGCTATGCTGTGCTATTCTATTCCATTCCATTCTTTCATAATTTCATTCTATTCTGTTCTGAGAGTTGGAGGGGATCTTGTAGGTCATCTAGTCCAACCCCCTGCCCAAGCAGGAGACCATGCACCATTCCAGTCTCTTCTTGAAAGCTTCCATTGATGAAGCTCCAACTACTTCTGAAGGCAACTTCTGTTCCATTGGTTGATTGTTCTCACTGTCAGAAAATTTCTCCTTATTTCTAGGTTGAATCTCTCCTTGATCAGTTTCCATCCGTTATTCCTTGCCTGGCCTTCAGGTGCTTTGGAAAATAGGTTGACCCTCTCCTCTCTGTGAGACCCCCCTCAAATATTGGAACACTGCTATCCTGTCTCCCCCTGTCCTTCTCTTCACTAGACTAGCCGTGCCCAAGAACTCCTTCCATGCTTCTCCCATTCACAAGCTGCTGTGCTGGCTCTCCCAGAGCATCTCCCTCCACCCCGGGCACCCTTCTCTGAGACTCCCACTTCTTTCCATTTATCTACCTGTGTGGTCCTGTGGTTAACAACGGGAACCAGGACTGCCAGATTGTTGTCTCCAAGCACCACAGTGATGTGCTTTACCGCTACATCACTTAGCGGCGGCAATCCCAGGCTCAATTACTGTTGTAACTCGAGGAGTATCTGTGCTGGTAAAACATCACCAGGAGAAGTATGTGCTAAAGTACAGCTAAAAATATAACAAGGCTAATAAATCAGAAGAGAATATAGAGAATCATGATTAAATGAGTGACATTTGAAGAGAACATAATTTATGCATAAAGTGTTAAAATAGAAGTGGCTCAATCCTTTATATAATAATGTTATTTCAGTGCAATAATGTTTGTACAATATGCTTAGGTTCATAATATTCTGTTATTTAGGTGTCATACTTTATTGAATATCAATCAGAGAAAGAAAAGACCAATATTCTATCAATGTTAACTACCATTTTGGATATTCAAGTTGCAAGTATTATGATTATTTCATGTTTTCTTTTCAATTTCCTAGTTTATCTTCAGTTCAGGAGCATCCACAGGGGAGTCCAAAACATCAGGATTGTGATTGTCACCCGGCAATCGAAGCCCTGCTTGCTTTATATGTCCATCAATGTCACATACGTGTGCAAAGGGTGGGGGCATACTTAGACCCTCTTCAGTTCCTATGATTAATCAAACTCCCAAAGTAGCTCTAAGAACAAAGATTATTTCTATATATTTTACACACATCCTCATTTAGCGACCACAATTGGAACTGGAAACTTAATCGTTATGTGAAGTGGCTGCTTAAATAAAACCCGACTGTATTTCTCATCTGATTTCGGCTTCCCTTCGCTTTGCAAACCTGCAAAGGTTGTCAGTGCAAGGATTGCTCATAAAGTTACTTTTCATCACCGTTGTAGCTGAACAGGCACTAAATGAGGCAGTCGCTAAATAAGGACTTCCTATACAATCTTTCTAATAGCCCATCAATTGTAAAAGTCCTCCACGGTGTATTGTAATTGATGGAGATTGTATGTTCTTATTTTTAAGCTTCTTCTACAGTTTTGTTTATTCCTTGTTCTGCTTTTGTGATCTCTCTTAGTTTGTCCCCCTGGTTTCTACGGGCTTCACTGCAACCAGATTTGTCCTCAATGCCTTCACAGCACACTCCCCTGCCATCATGTCACGGGCCAATGTGATTGCCTACCAGGGTTTTTTGGCCCCCTCTGCAACCAAGGTAAGGTGCTATTTGCGGATTCCATAAGTCTGTACATACAGGTAGTCCACGACTTACTGCTAGAATTGAGTCCAATTCTTTTTTTTTTTTGGTTGTTAATCGCTGCCCTTGTTATGTTAGTGACACATTTGCTAAGTGGATCTGGCTTCCCCATGGACTTTGCTTGTCAGAAGATTGCAAAAGGGGATCACGTGACCCCGGGACACTGCAGACCGTCATAAATAGGAGTCAGTTGCCAAGCGTCCGAATTTTCATCACGTGACCGTGGAGGATGCTGCAAAGGTCGTAAGGGTGAAAAATGGTCATTTTTTTCAGCGCTATTGTAACTTTGTACAGTCACTAAATGAACTGTTGTAAGTCGAGGACTACCCGTAATTGATTGCACCCCGTATAATGCTCTAACGCCAACTGGAAGCAGGTTTTTTTTTAAAAAAAAAAAAATCCAATGTCATCTTTGAGTTTCTAATTCACCACCATACGAAAATGATGTTGAAACTTTAGAAAGAGTGCAGAGAAGAGCAACAAAGGAGGCTGAAATGTATAAGGAATGTTTGCATGTCCAGTCTAATAAAGAGAAGGACTAGGGGGGCCATGATAACTGTCTTCCAGTATTTGAGGGGCTGCCACAGAGAAGATGGGATCAACCTCTTCTCCAAAGCACCTGAGGGCAGAATAGTATAAGGTTTCCTGCTTGAGCTTCCAAGGTCTTTGCCAGCCCTCTTACTCTATGTTCTTTATCTTGGCCCCATTAACAGATATAACATAGTTAATGTATATTTTCTTATATTTATTATCTTCTGGGGCTGAATGCAGTCTGTGGGCCACAGGTTGGACCTGCCTGTTCTACGCCTTTCCCAAGCTAGAAATGTGAGCCCCTCCATCATTTTGTTGGCCTCCTCTCTGTTTTTCCCAGCTCTGCTAGACCTTTTTGCAAACCCTGTATCCACCGTTTCTACCAAGCATGCTTAGCAAATTGCTGAACCCAACTGTTAATTTTTTTAGATTTGAAAAAAAAACCCAACACCCAGTGGTTGTTTTACAGCTCTTTCCAAGAGCACGGCAGGGTGTTCCAGTATTCTGAATGTTGTTTGTGTGTTTTATTAAAGAAACAAATAAAAATCACGTAACGACGAAGACAAACCCAAAACAAAACCCAACACCACACACTCATCTTTTGTTATTATATAAATATTGACAAACCATATTGTCTAAACTAGCAATTAACACTGTAAACAATCTGCGTAGGACATGAAATTAAAATGGGAGGAAAAGGAGGAAAAAATATGTGGGGAAGGTATATCATAAACAAAAGAGTTTCAGAAAATATAACCAAATCACTTTGGTGTCCTCTACTTTGCCCTTCTGTAGAAAGCAGACTAATTAAAATGTTGACAAATAATAATCCATAGCCATAAATCAGTGGTAGATTTATATAATAATTCTTCGGTTACCAGCATTCCAGCATATGAAAAAAACATCGTTCTCCAGGTTTCGGGAGTTGTGGCCATGATTTATGGCTTGTTGTCCTTGAGCATTTTCTACGCCAGGTTCATCTGAGAACTGTAGCTATGTTTGGACATAAAGCTCAGCCTTGATTTAGCACCGTGAGAGTAAGTCGGGAGATTAGGTTTGCTCCTGCTGTTCCCTGGCCTTCTGCGGGGTGAATACAAATGGCCATTTCAGATTATCTACTGCTTATTGGGTGGAATGGCCTTGCACTTTTTGGCTTTGCAAGTATGATTTGAAGTTGGCTTCTTAACAGAAAGTTTAATTCCGTTTACGCATACTTTGAAAAACAGAGCCAGACTTAGTCAAATGCAAAGAAGCAAGTGTACAGGCTTGTGGTTGGGTCAGAGAAGGAACAAGAGTGTGCAAGGAGAGGCGGTTTGTACTCATAACAAATTATGATCAGTTTGGTCTAATGCAGGGGGTCTTCAAACTTGGCCCTTTTATGGCTTATGGACTTCAACTCCCAGAATTCCTCAGCCAGGATCATCTTGGGTTGGTTTTAGGACCATCATGAGATCTACCAAAGATGGGCAGGTGCCATTACAGTTTTAACTTGAGGCCTTTCTGTATTTCTCTGCCCCTCCTGCAACATGAATTTGTCTTCCTCGCACTATGGTGTCCTTTGCCAGCCAAAATAATTATAAATAAATTAAAATTAAATCAAATTAAAAATATAAATCCTTGCGTTAAAATGGCTGTTATCCACTCCTGACTTAGCATGACACCTGAATCAGCGTTTTGTTTAATGGCATACCTGATGAGGTCAGAATGAGAGAAAGCAGAGTTGGAAGGGTCTTCTAGTTCAGCCCCCTTGCACAAGCAGCAGACCCTCTGCCCTATCCCGTTTCAGACAAGTGGCCGTCCAGTCTCTTCTTAAAAGCCTCCAATGATGGAGCACCCACCGCTTCTGAAGGCAAGCCGTTCCACTGGTTGATTGTTCTCACTGTCAGGAAGTTTCTCCTTAGTTCTAGGTTGCTTCTCTCCTTGGTTAGTTTACATCCGTTGCTTCCTGTCCTGCCTGCAGGTGCTTTGGAGAATAGCTTGACTCCCCCTTCTTTGGGGCAGCCCCTGAGAGATTGGAACACTGTTATCATGTCCTCCATACAAATCACACTTAGATCAAATAATTATGGCCAGACCAAATGCAGGCATCCATTTTCTCTTCTCCTTGCAACTGACATCAGCATGATATGGAACATTTAGTAGGAGACCAAACATTTAATTTTCTCTTTTCAGGAAATGATGTCTGATTTCTTAGAAGAATCTAGCTTATTTTTCAAAGTCTGGAGCGGGGCTAATTATCTCATTAAGTCAAATTCTCTTTTCTTGATTTCAATCTGTTGAGCATCCCTACTTTCCCTTTGAAATGTTGATCCAGCCAGCAGGATTTCCATCAAATATTCATGTTCTAATTAAAGACAATTGGTGTTGCAATTTATCATAATAGGCAAGCATACAAAATGATACATATTTTTCTGAAGAAAAAATATGAGGCAAGAAAGAGATGGAGGAGGAGGAGGAGGAGGCAGTTCAATATTTTATTTGGGATTAACATAAAGCACTCCCCCCCCCGCAAGTTGAAATTAAGATGGTGTGTTTCTCTCACCATCTGTTTTAATAGCATTTCTTCAGCTTGGTTTGTTGCAAATGTAAATTGGCTTCCATGTTTACCAAACTGCCTCCCTCTTTGATCATTCTTCTAGCGAAGGATGGAAGATTATCAAACAGAGATCCAGCCTAGAACTTAGGAGAAATTTCCTGACTATGAGAACAATTAATTACTGGAATAGCATGCTTCTGGAAGTTGTGGGTGCTCCATCACTGGAGATTTTCAAGACTAGAAAGCCATTTGTCCAGAATGGTGTAAGGTCTCCTGCTTGAGCAAGGGGTTGGACTAGAGGACCTCCATGGTCTCTTCCAACTCTGTTATTCTGTAATTCTGTAAGGGTTGGAAGGGAGGATTATCTAAATCAACCCTCTCCCCAGTGCAGTCCTGAACAGATAAGTCATCCAGCCTGTTTGAACACATCTGGCGAAGGAGAGTCCACATTTGCATTTAAATCCAGTGAAAGTGAAATACACTGACTAGGATGACTCTCCAGAAAATGTAATATTTTCCATCTTTTGTCAAATTACAACCTGGTACTAAATTTTGGAGCTCTGGAAGCCACATCTAAAGCTTTCAGGAGCTAACTGTGGCCCTCAGATTATGCATGTCTGATCTGTGATAGGTAGTAAAAGGGCCACTTTAGCTAGGAATAATATATTTCCAAGTATTTTTTAATAGGCATGTAAGGAATTTGAGTCATAAATCATGATCGTTGCAGGAACACATCTGAAATATTAATAACTGAGGAACACAGTCCTTTTTCAGAACTTTAATAACAAATTAGCATTGTAGTTGTATCTGCCCATTCCTACGTAAACAGAATATTTTTGTCCTTCTCTCAAAATTCTTAGATCCATCAATTATGGACGTGCTTGATTCACAAATTTGGTGGAGTTTAATGGTTTGTGTGAACTTTTTTTGAAGGCGTCTTCTTCAGCTTTACAGCATCTTGGAGAATGAAGATTTATTAGATAGAAGTTTACCATGATACGGAACTCATTTCCCGAGACAGTAGGGTTTTGCATAATATTTTGATGAAGTGGTTTTGCATCCAGACAGAATCTTGCTTTGCTGAAATGTCTGATATATCACAAAGCTGCACTTTGACCAATCATGGAACGTTGTAAATTATAGTTAGAAACAGAGAGATAAAAGAGCACACGTAATAAATAAAAGCACTAAGCCATTAAATTACTCTTTAATGTTAATACTGCAGAGATGAAAAGACCAACTACAAGAAAAAGCATCATGAAATAAGTAATATTAGTTTAAACACAGGCAAAAGTTGAAGCCATACATAACTCATTACTATGGAGCGTGCAATGTGGAGACTATCTGTGAAAAAGCTCTGGGTCCTTTTTGCAAAGACAAATCAATCTTATAGACCAGTCCATGAAAAGGACCTGCTGAGTCCTGACACATGGGTACACATGAGTGGGCCTTCAAATAGGAAGTCCTATAATATCCAAGGGTCTTTTTTTTTAACCCAAGCTAACACTATGAATCCAACGTAGAAAGCATAGAAGCACAGGGCTGCAAGGGATTTCGAAGGTCTTCTAGTCTAACCCCCTGCTCAAGGCAGGAGGCATTATACCATCCCAGTCAAATGGCTATACAATCTCTTCTTGAAAACCTCCAGTGATGGAGAACCAACAACTCCAGGAGGCAATCTGTTGCATTAATTAATTGTCCTCACTGTCAGGAAATTTTTCCTTGGTTCTAGGTTGCTTCTCTCCTTGATTAGTTTCCATCCATTGCTTCTTGTCCTACCTTCTTCTGGTGTTTTGGAGAATAAGATGAACCCGTCTTCTCTGTGAAAACCTAAGTGCTGGAAGACAATTATGTCTCCCCTATCTTTCTCTTTGATAGACCAGCGTGCCTGGCTGAGGAATTCTGGGAGTTGAAGTCCACAAGTCATAAAAGGGCCAAGTTTGAAGATCCCTGGGCTAGACATACCTAGCTAATAAAACTGATACAGAATTAGTAACATGTGTTCCAGTGGTTTTATCCTGCCAACATTTGGTGAGCCCTTTCTTGAACATCTTCCAGAGGCAGCTGTAGTTAGAGTGCATGGCAACAGTACAAGTGGAATTCACTAAGTTAAAAAAAAGGTAAATCTAATTTTAGACAGGATCACAGCTGGTGTAACAGTGTAAGCTGGTGAGAGCTGGTGGACTGTCCATCTGTACTTCTACAGAGTGGAGTTCATGAATTTCTACGGTCTATGAATTTGGTTCCTTATGGGCAAAACAACCCCATTCAACAAAGATACAGTCCTTTATAAAGAATGTCCAAATGAAATCTTGTCTGGATTAAATTTCAGCTTCTTTTCCTTTACCCATTGTATAAAACCAGGAACTGGTAGAAGCTCAACCAAAGCTCAACATACAACTCCTTGGAGAGCCACTTCTTCAACAGTAGGCAACATGGTGAGCTTCAAGAGGAGATTCAACACAACGCAACCTTGATATCTTTTTTTGTTTCCACAGTGTGTCCAAGTGGAAGATATGGAAAAGACTGTGCTGAGTTGTGTTTGTGTACAAACAATGGGACCTGCAATCCCACTGATGGCTCTTGCCAGTGTTTCCCAGGATGGATTGGCAAAGATTGCTCACAAAGTAAGAGAAATACACCTCTTTTTAGTTTGTATACCATTGCAGTGATTTTCTTTTAAGGTTACAGACATATATTTAGGGGTAAATAGGCAGGTTTTAATTTAAATTTAATTTAATTAATTCTTGCCTTGAAGTTCTTGAATGGGATTCATCTATCGGAACCATGACAGTATTTGTGTAGGATAAATCACTTATTTAGGTTCACTTTCTGGAATGTTAGGTTAAAGGAGTTCTCGAAGTGGAAGGGGGATGAGTGAGTGCAACCATCTTCTTCTGAACCTGAGGTAATGTTTATTGATGCCATCTGGTTCCTGTCTGAATCTTCTCTATAAAAGTTGCCCTTCGTTCATATAGCTTATTGGAAATGCACAATTTGTTTAATGAAAAGCTTCCTGTCGGGACACTCAGCCCCAGTTTATTGATTCTTGAGGGACATCATTGCTAGAATTACTTGTGAATAGTCTATTAATTGCCCCCAAAGAGTTTCTCCTAATTGCTACTTTCTTTGTAAAGGGAGGTATTTAATTACAAAATTCTTCTAATAACCCCCCTGTATAGGATATTATTTCACTTCATAAATATGGAACCCATAAAAAGCGGGGAGGGTAGGTCCCTTTAATACAACTTTCCTACCATGCCAGGAACAGAAATAAGGGACAGTTAAGGGGGCCATGGAAAAAATAATTAACTAGCAGTTCATTGTTAATTTCCCAGCTGTGCTCAACAGGAAGCAACAGAAGGGCATGACCTAAAGGCAGGAAGCCTTTAATTAAGGTTGGAAAGGATTTTAGTTGGAGAACTATTTCTGAATAAACATCATAGAGAAATCTGGGCATGAATCTCAGCCATAGAAATGCTGCATTAAGAGCAGGACAGGGACAGGATTTCTGCTTTAATTTCCAGTATGAGCTGCTGGGGGGAAAACAATGACTTGGCCACGTTTTTTGGAGAGAAAACCAATCTTTCAAACAAACACACTCCACTCTACACAATTCAGCAAAGCAAATGTATCTATTTTACAAAATTTTAAAGTTGGCCAAGAGTTCTACATGAATCTCTGACCCATAAGAGATTTTCCACTTAATACCCCACCTTAATCCACCCAAAAGACCAAGGTTGGTTTTTTTTATTGTTTTAAAGGAAAACCCATTCTTTTCAAAAATTTCTTGAAGAAATAATTAACTGACAATTCTGTGCAGTGAGATACATGTAGCTACAGACAGAAGGGAAATTCTTTTACCATTCCTCTTACATGTAATTTACTTGTTAAAGTCTAGGAGAGGCAGATAGTTATTTCTTTGAAATTGCCTAGACAGGAGATTGACATCTGCGGTCCTAAAAGTAGCTTTTTCTGAACGACGTCTTCACCTGAGATGGGGCATTGCAGGGAAGACCAGCGTGTCCCCAGAACGGTGTTTCCATATTCAGTGTGCAGCAAGGGATATTAAATAGCATTTGTTGCAAAATACATTAAACCTCCAGTGATACAGTAGGGATTGGATAAAAACAGACAGCTGCAATTTTGCTTTTATTGTAGGTCTTCTGTGAGTTCAATATGGCTGTCAGTCAAAATAAAAATTAGGCAGGCTATCAATTTCGTGGGTGGTTACTTTGAAAAAGCCTGAGAAATTCTTCTGCATTTGTGCTAAATGGGGCCAGTGGCAACATTTCATTTTTTTGTAAAAAGGGATTGTGAAATGCTAGAATGTCTGGGTCACAGGAAGCCGAGATGATTGGTTAAACAAGCCATCATATGTGTTTATCTGTGCACTTTATCCATCTGCTCAATCTTAGCAGGGTCTAGGCAGCTTAAAGTAATGTGTGAACCTGCTTAATGCTTGATGTAGTTCCAGAACAGAATTTTCTTGCCCTAAAACTGTTGCGGTAATTTCAAAACAGCCAATAAATTTCACTTTCATTCTGTTCTTAGTCTCTCAATTTCAAAATCTACTTCTTCCAATTTCTGCATCATTTTTTACACATAGCTGAGCACACTTTTCTTACAACTATATTTTGTTAACAAAATACGGCCTAATACACACACTTTCACACCCAGATTATTCCAAAGCCCTTTTTATGTCCTCCCATTCCCCTGTTTATATTTTTGGATATGTTTTCTCACCTGGAGAACTGTCAAATGTGAAGCGGGGCTGATATTTAAGTACACTGCTGTTTTGCTTCTGATATTGATCTGGAAAAGGATGAAGTGGGTGAATGCGCATTAAAACGCAGTTGTCCAGGTTCCGATAGAGGAGACCAAACAAATCCGAGGCTAGAGATTTCCTCAAAGGATATGTTTATTGGTTACAAAATATTGGCATGGTCAAAAGTGAAACCAAGTCTAAAACTCCCTGAAAAGAGAAACACTATTACAAAGTTAAACTTCCCACCTCAGTGCTATGCAATCAGCTACGTTTCCCAATATAATAGTTTGGCGGGCTTTCTATCCAACTGCTCCCCCTCCCAATCCAAGCGGCAGAAATGACCTTGGTTCCCACGGGACATTGAATTGTTTAGATAGCAGAATTCCTCCACACCCCTTCCCATCTTTGTAGCAACCTAGAATGAGCAAGATGGCTGCAGCCAAGTTCATTGTAGAATTGACAGCAGGTTGAGCAAGATCCTTTTGTATCCCTTTCCCTGCCATCCTGATGGGAGAGATTTTAGCGCATGTATAGAGTGTATTTATCCCTGTGGAAGAAGCTGTGAACTGTAGCAGTTTGATGAAAATAGTTAAAATAGTTAAAAGTGTCCAGTTCCAGACACAGAAAAAATGCTGAGACCATAGAAAGTGTGCAGAGAAGAGCAACAAAGACGATTAGGAGACTGGAGGCTAAACCATACGATGAACACTTGCAGGAATTGGGTGTGTCTTGTCTAGTGAAAAGAACTAAGGGTGACATGATAGCAGTGTTCCATTATTTGAGGGGCTGCCACAAAGAGGAGGGGGTCAACCTATTTTCCAGAGCACCAGAGGGCAGGTCAAAAAAGCAATGGGTGGAAGATCATTAAAGAGAGATCCAACCTAGAATTAAGTAGAAATTTCCTGACAACTAAAACAATCTATGGAACAGCTTGATTCCAGAAACTGTAGTTGCTCCATCACTGGAGGTTTTCAAGAAGAGGCTGGACAACTACTTGTCTGAAAAGGTCTACGGTCTCCTGCTTGAGCAGGGGCTGGTCTAGAAGACCTCCAAGATCCCTTCCAACCCTATTATTCTATATTCTAGACATTTTTCAGTTTCAAGGATGGAAAGATTGGGACATATTCTCTCTCTCTCTCTCTCTCTCTCTTTCTCACCAGCTTGTCCAGCGGGCTTTTGGGGAACCGATTGTTTTCATTCGTGCAGTTGTCACAACGGTGGGACGTGCAGCCCCCAGAACGGAGAATGCCAATGTACCCCTGGCTGGACGGGTCCCTACTGTTCTCAGAGTAAGACCCAGAGTTGGAAGACTTTTGAGGCTCCTACTTGGAAGATCTCTGCAAAAGTTTGCACTGCCCCCAAGTGTCTGCTCTGAGCATTTTCAGAGTTGTCGCAAGTCAAACGGCAGCCAACTCAAAGCAAATAAAACCCATCAAGCATCAATCAATCCTAACAAGTGAACAGCAACAAAAAAAGAGAGCAGTACTTTTATAGTTGCACAAAGAGTTCTAATTTCCCCAGTACAGATTCCCTAATTTTCCATACAGGTTTGACTTCGAAGCCAATCCTGAAAAAGGTCCTCAAAGTTGGGTGTTTCTCAACTGTGGCCACTTTAAGACAGGTGGACTTCAACTCCCAGAATTCTGGGAGTTGAGGCCCAGCTGTCTTAAAGTTGAGAAACACTGGCCCAAACCATTTTCCCAACCTTGTGGAGATGTTGGATTACGGACCCCATCATCCCCTACTACACCTTAGAGTCAAATCTGGTTCCTGGCCTAAGCTCCTCCCGCAAAGGCCGTGGTTCAGGGGGGAGACTTGGGCTCCGTTCTAGTTGCCTGATGTCTTCCCGTCTCTTTTCTGGATCCCCATCTGCCAGGATGTCCAGCTGCCTTTTATGGAAAGCACTGCGCCAGCATCTGCCAGTGCCAGAACGGGGCCGACTGCGACCACGTCACCGGGCAGTGCACCTGCAGAACTGGCTTCACCGGAAAACAGTGCGAGCAGAGTAAGTTGTGGGGAAGGGAAAGCCTCTTAGCCAGTAGATTTGATCTGCTTTGCTTTGGAGGGGGTTTTGGGTGCCTGCAGGAAGCCCCCCCCCAAAAGAAGACTGTCTCTCCTTGCTGTGGAAGACAAAGCATCTGTGTGGTTGAAGGCATACCACCATCCCATCGTCCACAGAAATGGGCAGTTTGTATTCTGGGCGCAGTCATTACCTCCCTCCCTCCTTCCTTCCTTCCTTCCTTCCTCCCTTCTATCCATCCTTCATTTCTTCCTTCCTTCCTCCCTTCTATCCATCCTTCATTTCTTCCTTCCTTCCTCTCTCTTTCCTTCTTTCCTTCCTTCCTCCCTCCTCCCTCTGTCCCTTCCATTCATCCATCTATTCTTTGTTTCTTCCTTTCTTCCTTCCTTCCTCTCTCGCTCTTTTTATTCCTCCCTCTCTCCCTTCCTTTCTCCCTCTTGTCTCTCTCTCCCTCCTCCCTCCTTCCCTCCCATCCATCCTTCATGTCTTCCTTCCTCCCTCTTCTTTCCCTTTCCTTCCTTTCTCCTCTCTCTGTCCCTTCCATTCATCCGTCTATTCTTTGTTTCTTCCTCTCTTCCCTCCTCTCTCTCCTCCTCTTCTTTCCTCCCTCTCTCCCTCCCTCCCTTCCTCCTTCCTTCCTTTCTCCCTCTTCTTTCCTTTCCTTCCCTCCTTCCCTCTCCCTTCTTCCCTCCCATCTATCTATCCTTCATTTTTGGCTTCTTTCTTCGCTCCATCTTCTTTCCTTCTTCCCTCTTCCCCTCTTCTTTCCTTCTTTCCTCCCTCCCTTCCATCCTCCCTTCCTCCTTCTTTCCTTCCTCCCTTCCTCCCTCTCTCCCTCTCCCTTTCCCCCTCTTCTTTCCTTCCTCCTCCCTCCCTCCCTCCCTCCCTTCCTCTTTCTTTCTTTCTTTCTTTCTTTCTTTCTTTCGTTCCTCCCTCCCTCCCTCCCTCCCTTGTTTCCATCTTGATATATCTGCCTTAGGTTGAAGAGGAATGCAGAGAGCCTGGGTGTGTCCCCAAAACTTTCCCACTAGAGTAGCAGAGTCACCAGCTGCTTTACAGCCTGCCTCTTCATTTTTATTGAATGTTGCCCAAAGAAACACAATAAGCTCTCGCCAGATTTATTGTCACCATCACGGTAATTGTATGAATAAATTTTGTCACTGGCCATTCAATCATGTTCCTTCTGATAGAAATATGGAAAACCAAATGTTGGCAGCCTGGAGAGAAAAGGAAGGGAAAAAAGAAACCATCGCGTTTTGATGGACTCAGGGCCGCCTTCGATTCAGAGGATCCCTGGAGGGGCCCTGCCTGGCTTGTCTTGCTCAAGGCTGCAGGACCCCAAACCCCGAAGAAATATAATCCCTGAGAGACTGGGGGGGGGTGACCTTCAGCCTTTTCCCCAAAAAATGGCAAATTTTTCGTGTTTATTATTACAGAACTGAAAGCATTGACTCTACGAAGAGTGACACTTTAAACTGCATTTCTTTGCAAAAATTAAATTACAATCCATCAAACACAGGTGTGCAGGTTGCAGTGAGCAAATAACCAGACCTGGTTCATTGGGGCATTTCCCACAGTGCCCTGGAGAGATGCTCCCCAGGGGTGTGATGGGAAATCCAGTGGGAAACTGGATCTGGCAGCCTGTCGCTGTTCAGGGTAGCCAGCCAGCATTGTAAGGGAAGTCAGAAGGAGGCTTAGGGAAGCGGGGGTCACTTTCATTGAGAAGGTGCCCCATAATCTCAGTGGCTCCTTGTGCCAGCCTGTCTCTGTGCCCAGGACCAAAACTCCCCTGCACATTTTTTTTTTCTGTTAATTCTCGGTGCATTTGCTTGTTCACATTCGTTTTTGAAAAGTTTTGGGAGGAGAAAATGTGGGTGTTCTTGCTTCTATTTAGTGTCAGGCAGATGAGGACGGATGAGTAGGTCACCACTATTTCTCCAACCTCTCTGGGTCTCACGAAATCTCAGGGGGAAACTGAAGCTCCAGAGTTATGGAAAACATATCAGAAAGAACGTCACCAGCTGCAGCAGCCCTTCCTCAGTCACCCCCAGTGAGAACAGTCACTCCAAACCACAAATGCAAATCCCCTTATATGGCTGGCTAGGAATTCTGGGAGTTGAAGTCCACCCACCTTCAAGTTGCCAAGATTGAAAAATATTGTCCTACAGGAAGGCTGTGTAGGTTCTCTGGGCTTTTCTTAATTAGCATCTTCTGAGGATCCTCTATGGCAAAAAATAACTAGATTGGCAAAATGCTGGGCTGTTTTTTACAGACTTTTTTTCCACCTTGCATTTTCAGAGTGCCCACAAGGGACGTTTGGTTATGGCTGCCAGCAGCTCTGCGAATGCATGAATAACGCCACCTGTGACTATGTTACAGGTACCTGTTACTGCAGCCCCGGGTTCAAAGGAATCAGGTGTGATCAAGGTGAGGCAATTCTTCCTCTTTTCCTTGCTCTTTTCCTTTTCAATGGAGCCTTCAACTCGGTCTGGGGCCATTATTCCAGAACAGCTCAAAAAGACACCCCCACCCCCCAAAAAAACCGCTTACACCCTGGAAAAAATTCACACGGGAGGGGGAAAAGGCAGGGTTGGCAGACTATCTGGCTTTGGATTTTTCCATGAGGACTAGTAACTGGAACCTGAAACGCTGAGGTTTAACAGAGATGGCACAGTTTGGAGTTAGAGACCCAGTCATGGGTCAAGGGAAGGCATTTACTTTGCTAGAATAAAACAGCCTGATTCAGATGCCATCATATATCACTGTGCAGCCCCGGGTGTGCACCCGTGTCACCTCTCCTGCATTGGCTGCCAATTTGCTTCCAGGCGCAATTCAAGGTGCTGATTGTCACCTTTAAAGCCCTTCATGGTTATCTGAAGGATCGTCTCTTCCCAGTCACGTGTGCCCAGCCCACCACCAAGGATGTCGCAGGCCCCTCTCCTAAGGAGGTACATCTAGCGAGACCCAGAAGATGGGCCTTCTCTGTGGTGGCTCCCTCCCTTTGGCACGCCATCCCTGCAGAGATTAGACTGGCCCCCACTTTGACATTTTCACAAGGCCTGAAGACCTGTTTTTTTCCAACGGGCCTGGGCAACCCCAAGTGGGATGATGCCCATCAAGTGGCTTGTTTGATTGTGTGTTGTTGACAGAGGGATGTGGGGGGGGCGGGGTATTGGTTTTTTATTCTTTTTATATTGGGTTTTTGACTTTTTGTAAGCCGCCTTGAGTCACTGAGAGTGACTGGGCAGCCATATAAATCTTCTAAATAAAATAAAATAAAATAAATTGTCCTGTTTGGGACATTCCTTCTCTCCCAAATATCTCCTTGAAGGATGTCTAAAGACAGTTCAAAATAAGTCAACGTGGGCACCACAACTAGGCGCAGTGCAGGGAGAAAAAGTTGGAGCTTGGGTTCCACAGTTGTGAGCCCTCATCATGACTTTTTGACCCCCTCTTTGTGGATCCTCCCGTCCCTTGCATTTCATAAGGCAGATTTGCCTAGAATCAAAGGGGAGAGGTCATCTACGTAGAACTGGTCCCACCTCATAAGGACCCCAGTGGTTAGAATGCAGCATTGCAGGCAAACTCTGCCCACAGCCTGGAGTTCAATCCTGAATGGTTCAGAGTTGACTCAGCCTTCCATCCTTGCGAGACTGGTAAAAATGAGGACCCAGATTGCTGGGGCAGCATGCAAACAATGCTTCTATATTATAAACTGCCCAGAGAGTGCTGTAAAGGGGGTGGTATATAAGCCTAAATTGCCAAGTGTTATTGAAATGAACCACAAGCTGGCACGTGGGGCAGAGATGCACCCAGTAAAAACCATGAAACAAGAGGAAGGCAATTTCTCTGGGCTAACTAAGGTTTCCTTCCAACTGGCACGGGGCCCCAAAAAGTAGCTCTCCAGATGTTGCCGAACCACATCTCTCAGCATCCTTCCCTCTGGGCCTCACGGGTTGGCGTACCTGGGAGTTGTAGTCCGGTGACCCGTTTCAGACGAGCTGGTGGAAAGCTTTAAGAACTGTAATCCCTGTAAATAGCTGGCCCTTTCTTGCAACATGGCCTCCCCCACTTAATTTAATGGTGCATTGTGAATTATTTTTAACAGCGGCTCTCATGATGGAAGAATTAAATCCCTATACTAAAATTAGCCCAGCTCTTGGATCTGAGAGGCATTCAGTGGGAGCAATCTCTGGAATTATTATCCTCCTGCTAATTATTATGGTTTTGCTGGCACTGTTTGTGTGGTATCGACGTAAGCAGAAGAAAGGGCACGACATGCCAAGCGTCTCGTACACCCCGGCCCTGCGGATGACCAACACCGACTACTCGCTCTCTGGTAAGGGGCCTTGGGATGAGGACAGCTCCAGCTAAAGGGGAGGGGAAGTCTTATCTGTCGGACACCAGGTCTGCTTTTCCCTGTGCCACTGGCTAATTTCTTTTTTTTTTTTTTTAAGTTTGAATTTTATTCAGAAAATTAAAATACGAAGGGAAAAAATTACAAAGACGAACAAAACTGGACAAAAAAAGGTGTGAGTTAAAAAGACAAAAAGACCAAAAACACATGTTATCCCCCTAGCTGACAACAAGAATAGCTTCTCCCCTTGTGAAAGAGATCCAAGGTTTATAAATTTTTACATCTATTTGCCATCTAGTTTGACTGTCATACGTTACACATACATACACATACACATGCATACATATACATGTATGTATGTATAGGAAGAGAAAATAGTTAACAGGTTAACCAACAGCCAAAGTTAAACTACAAAGCCCACTGTTAACAATCTGTTATTGTAATTTAACTCGTAGAAAGTCTACAATAATTTCTTACCTACCACAGATCAACCCCGATGGCACTGGCTAAGTTCATAGAGCCCTGGTGGCACAGTGGTTAGAATGCAGTATTGCAAGCAACTCTGCCCACAGCCAGGAGTTTCTTCTCTCCTGCCCCATTTCTGAAGGCCAAAGCAAAGGGCTCCGCTTCAAGAACACCAAATGTTATTTCATCTGGGTGTGCAGAAGTGGAATGTCTAAAATACAGCTCATTCTTGACTTAAAACCATTTGTTTAGCATCTGTTTAACGTTACAATAGCACTGGAAAAAATGACTTATCGTGGTCCACATACTTACGCTTGTCACAGCATTCTCATGGTCACCTAGTCAAATTTTGGGTGTTTTGCAACCAGCCTGTATTTATGATGGTAATGGCAGAAGCAAGATTCCCTTAAGGGCCAAGTGATTCACTTAATAATTGCAGTGCTTCATTTAATGGCTGTGTCAAAACAGGTCATAAAAATCAAGCGTGACTGACTGAACCGCCGAGCTTAGGAACAGAATTCTGATCCCAATTCTGACCCTGTGGGAGACTGAAGATCAGTGACATGCATTTAATATGAAACAGAATCTTCTCAACCACGATGTTGGCCTGCTGCAAAAGGAGTTGAAGTCCAGAAGTCATAACAGGGCCAAAAGTTTGAAGATCCCTGTTCTAAGCCTAGCACCAGGGACAGATATGTAGCTCACCCATTATATAAAAACATGTCAACAGTTTCCGTTAATGGGCTTTTCCAGGCCAAAGAGTTACCCCATGAAATTAAGAAACAGAGTACAGGTGCCACACAGGGAGGTTAAACCATCTCAGTCACCTTGGTGTGGCTCAGAAATCAGCCTCACATGAAGCATCTTTTCCTTCTGCCGAGTTAGAAGTTGCTTCCTTTGAGCCATCAGGGTTTGGCCCATTTTCAAGGAGATTTGCTAATGTTCCAGGAAGTTTCTCCTCTTTACGGACTAGGATAGTAGACCTTTACATTGGCAATTTCTCTTGGCAACCAGAAAAGAGCAGGCCAGCTAGAACATTTTAAAAAGCCACCCAAGCTTTGCCGAGCAGAGTAAATCTTCCTTATTGGCCATGCAGGGGCTGGTTCCTGAAGAGAAAACCTGCAAAGTGAGAAGAGATTTCTAGGTAAGCATAATAAATGTGCAATGCCAATTCGGCTGTAAATAGGTTTCTTCCCAGCAGCCAGTTCGGCTCTTTAAAGGTCACTGGGATATTAGAAGAGAAGCTGGGATGTTCTCCTCTGTGGTAGCAGAAGTGTGGAAAGGTTCCTGAAACAAATCTCTGTTGGCAACCGACAAATGTTGGTTGTTGCGACGAGCAGAGTGTGGAATATTGCAAGAAGCTCAGCAACGCTCATGTGCACTGCAGACTTTTTCTTCTCCAAAACCATTCCAGATCTTTGGAATGATTTTCGTGGCAACATTTTTTTCCCTCCAAATGTCCATAATTAACTTAGATCAGTGTTTCTCAACTTCAACAACTTTAAGAGGGATGGACTTCAATTCCCAGAATCCCCCCACCAGCATTTGCCCAGAGCATCACTTCGTGCCCTATAGTAATGCAAGCTCCACCCCTTTCTTACCTAGTTATGATGTCATAGCACATGTACAGTAGGGATGAAGCTTGCATCGCGAAGGTATGTCTCTGCCTGGATCAGACCTTCATCCCATCTAGTCCGGCATACAGGATAAAATACGTGAATCTGAGTAAATGTTCATATCAATAAACTTAAGGAAGTAATAGTGAGTTGCGTGTAGCTGCACCATCAGAGTGAGCAAAATACCTGGGTCACAAAAGATGATCTCATGATCTCGGGACACTACAACTGTCATAAATACATGTCAGTTTCCAAGCATCTGGATTTTGATCACATGACCACGGGAAAGCTTCAGCAGTCGTAAATTATTTTCAGTGCCATTGTAACGTTGAGCAGTCACTATATGAAGTAAGCCAAGGACTATCTGCATAGAGGTATGTAAAATAATTGTACTACCCTCGGTGCCCCGCTAGGTGGCAGCATCTAACCAAATTTAATTGGTCTTGAAAAGCTAAACTGGGTCATTAATCCCGAAGTTAGCACTGCCCAAAGGAAGCACCAAAGTTCCTCTGAATTCAGGCAACAAACTGTTTATTTCATCAGCGGAGGCTTCTAAATTAAGCCTTTAATTATTGCAAAGTAAACAAGAGCATGCTTCATTTCCTGGCTTTTAAAAGTTGGCCGGCTTTGGAGCTGAACCGGTCAAGTCTTGCAAGTAGCTTAATCCACTAAATTGAGAGGGCTTTATACTTTCTGACAAAGTGTGGCTATTTCGATCTGGGTTGATTGACAGCCAATGATCGTTAACGTAGAAAGGGCCCGGCATGCTTTGAATGACTGGCCTTGTTATCTGCAAAGGGATGGAGTTTGGCAAGGAAAGGAGAAACACTTGGCTGATCAACAGTGGGTTTTCTGTAGGAACTCCGCTCCGGAGAGATTGGCTTTTCCTGAGCTGTTCTTTGGCTTTTTCTCCAGGGTCTCTGGAGGGATGGAGAAAATGTCTCTCTCTCTCTCTCTCCCCCTGCTTCTCTTTGCCAAAGGTTTCTGTGCCAAGAAAAAGCTATCTTCCACAGCTCAAGATTTAGAGTAATGTTCCTCTGGGGCACAGTTCATTCTGGAAGGGGGGGGGGATGATGCCGATGCTGTTAGTGTGGATTCTGACCGGTCCTTGGGGCTCTCTGAGCTTGTAAGTCGAGGACTACCTGTATTAAACTGAGACCACTGCGTGCTCCTAGGTAAACCCTGTATCTTACTTTGGCCCTGGTGTATCCAAAGACCTGGGTTTTGCTATCTTGTCCTCTGGTTCTAAACCACCCCCCATGGAAAAATTTGTGGTTAGAAAAGTAACCGAGACAATCGCCTTACATTTCGTTGAAAATCGGATGATTTTCAGGGGAAGATCCTTCGGTGTGAGTGAGCCTGTTACTTCCCCCTTTAATCCACCCTGAGCAGAATCATGCATCTGTCTCCTTGTTATGTTTTCTTTCATCTTGGGAACATCAGAAAGGTTCATTTCATTTTAAGAGGTCGGGTTAATTAGCCTGAAATCTTTGCTTCTGATTCAAAGCTATTGTCGTGAGTAGTGTTTGGGTCCTCTCTCATCATACAGTAATACTCGTATTTTATTTTATTTCTGCTTTCCATTTTAATTGCCTGTCAGCTAGAAGGGTCCAATTATTGGGTGGTATCTCAGGGACTTCTGGAGCTCAGTTGGTGTTTGCTTGTCAGAGGCATAGATATCAAAAGGGAGAACTGAGGAGCTGCATGGCTGAGTTTACAGAACAGACTGGACTACAAAGGTATCTGCTGGGTCTAGTAGTTAAACCAAAGTTAAGATAATGGCTGGGATGGTATGATCAAAGCTTTATGTATTTTTATGTGCATCACACACAAAATGGCCGGAGCTTCAATGACAACTAACTAAGGCCACCATCTTGCCTATTTTTCATCACATCCAATGGATGCCTGGGCTAAAATGGATTCTAGGCTATCCTCAGATCCCAACTATAATCTTAGCAAAGTTGTACAAAACCATGATATTTGCTTGGCTATCAAACTCCACCCAGAATTGTGGGTGGTTCATCACTGCCAATTCAATTTATTACAGCCAAAGGCCACACATAAATCAAACATCCAAATAAAACAAAACTAAACAGAACCATCACAAGTGGACATAGCAATACTGCACAATCGATGATGCAATCAATGGGCGACCAAGGTCTGCCTAGTCTTACAGACAGTATATCAAAAACAAGCTAGCTTCAGGAAAACTGAATCATACTGACCTGACAATAAAAATACACTGAGTATAGTCTAAAAGTGGATAAAACACGTAATAAAATCATTTATAAAAGATTATTAAAAAGGTCTAAAATGATTGTTTACGTTTCTGGCGAATCCCCAATGCTTCATAGATCTTAAGTGAATTTTGCCCCATTTTACAACCTTTGCTGCTTCAGTTGTTAAGTGAATCACTGCAGGTGTTATGTTAGTAACAGAGGTGTTAAGTGAATCTGGATTCCCCATCAACTTTGCTTGTCAGAAGGTTGCAGAAGGAGATCACATGACACTGGGACCCTGCGACCGTCATCAATAGGAGTAGTTCCCAAGCCTCTGAATTTTGATCATGTGACCATGGGGATGCTGCAATGGTCGTAAATGTGAAAAACGATCATAAGTCACTTTTTTCAATGTCATTGTAACTTCAAATGGTCACCAAATGAACCGTTGTAAATTGAGGACTAACTGTAACACTAAGGTTTAAAATGCCGTGCTTGATACCTGCCTACCAATCTCAAAATGGAAGCATCCTTGTGTTGGTCGGATATTAAGGGGTGGAGAAAGAAGACTATGGGGAGGGCTGGGGTCTCCTTGCTGGGGAAAAGAGAAAATAAAGTAAAAATAGGATTTTATCCTCCTGCCGGAATCACTAGCAAGAAATTTTCCTTCGGCACATGTTTTCTGTGATAAAGGAACGGAAGCAAGGAACCGGTTCCTACCAGGAGAACAGCTGCTTTGCAGTAATGCTGATTCCGACAGCCCCACGAGAGACATATGAGTTTGAAAAAGTGCTGACTCTGAAGTCCAGATTTTACTCCGGGGGGAGGGGGGCTCCGTGGCTGATGCAGCTCAACCAGGTGGTTCAGCTGCTTGGCAGTGATCTCCCAGGACAGGGGTAGGCAACCTTGGATCTTTTATGACTCACAGACTTCAACTCCCAGAATTTCTGACTCAGGAATTCTGAGAGTTGAAGTCCGTGAGTCATAAAAGATCCAAGGTTGCCTACCTCTGTCCCAGAAGATCCAGGGAGACGGCTGTGTGCGCTCCTTGACGCCTCAGGTGGTGCCTCCCTCCCCGAGTGGCGGGACGGGGCAGCGCACCGTGGGCGCCTAACGTAATATAACCGTCACGTCGAGACCCTTGTAACCGTGAGAGCTGTGGAACTGAAGGGCTGTTTTTCTTCCCACCAAATGTTCAGGACATGACTTGCACATGAGTTTGGATGAGCAGATGGTTTGGCGAGACAGTGGTTCGGACATTCCCGAGGCGTAACTGGTGGGTTCCCGTGCTGTGTGCGTTGAGGGCTAGGTCTCCAACCTCCCCCCCTCCCTTGAGGCTCGGTGGCTCCCACCTGCTAAGAGACCGAGCCGGGCTCTTGTCTTGCAGACTACGCGAAGGGATCGGCCCACAGCTCCAGCTCCACTTCCCTCAACAGCAGCGAAAACCCCTACGCCACCATCAGAGAGGCCCCCATCCTGACCCGCAAACTGCCCGAGAACAGCTATGTGGAAATGAAGTCTCCTGCCCACCGGGACGCGTCGTATTTGGACATGCCGGCCTCTTCGCCGGCCCACAAAAACATCTACGACGTTGGTAAGTGCCCGGAGAAAGCAGAGGTGTCCAGTTATTGCAGGTAGTCCTCGATGTACAACCCAAATTTCTGCTGCTAAGTGAGGGAGTTGTTAAGGGAGTCTTGCCCCATTTTTTCTTGCCATATTTGTTAAGTGAATCACTGAAGTTGCAAAGCTAGGAACACGGTTTTTAAGTGAATCTGGCTTCCCCATTGACTTTGCTTGTCAGGTCGCAAAACAGGATCACGGGACCCCGGCACACTGCGACCGTCATAAACGTGAGTCAGTTGTCCATCGTCCAATTATCAATCCTGTGACCCTGGGGATGCTGCAACAGTCATAAGGGTGAAAAATGGTTAGAACTTTTTTCAGTGCAGTTGTAACTTTGAACGGTCACTAAGCGAACTGTTGTAAGTTGAGGACTACCTGTATTTATTTATTTAGAGCAGGGGTAGGCAACCTTGGCTCTTTTATGACTCGTGGACTTCAACTCCCAGAATCCCTGAGCCAGCATGGCTCAACTTGGAAACCTCTCCCTTTCCCCACAGCACGGCTGGCTCAGGAATTCTGGGAGTTGAAGTCCACGAGTCATAAAAGAGCCAAGGTTGCCTATCCCTGATTTAGAGTATGGCACACAATGCCAGGGGGTCCAAAATGTTTATGCACGGTAACAGTCCAGACAGCCGACGATTGCTAGTCCCTTTCTTGCACTGGGGCTCTCAGCTTGAGAAGGGAGCAGGGGACAACAGGCGACTGAGGCTGGATTGGACAGCAATGCCCAACCAAGTGGGCTTTGCCAAGCACATTCATAGGACCAGGGTGTTCGGTCTGCCCTTGCAGGAAGAGGTTCTCTCTTGGTTGAATTATACAGGAAGTCCTCGGCTTACGACCACTTAGCCATTGTGTTGCTAAGCAAGACATTTGTTAAGTGAATTTTACCCCATTTTACGACCTTACTTGCCACAGTCGTTAAGTGAACTACCGCAGATGTTCAATTAGTAACACGGTTGGTTAAATGGCTCCCCCCCCCGTGAGTTTTGCTTGTCAGAAGATTGCAAAAGGAGATTGCGTGATCTTCTGACGAGCGAAGTCAAGGGGGGAGACGGGTTCACTTAACAACCCAGTTACTAAATTAACAACTGCAGTGATGCACTTAGCAGCAGTGGCAAGAAAGGTTGTAAAATGGGGCAAAAGTCACAACAACTCTCTCGCTTAAAAACAGAAACCTTGGGCTCAACTGTGGCCATCAGTTGAGGGCTACCTGTCTGGAAGAACCAAAAGGATGGGGATGCTCGAAATGTCATCTGAGGAGAAAGTCTCTTGAGTCTTTGGGATGCTGAAATGTCTTCCAAAGATGCTTGATGGGCCACACCACGTCTCCCTCTCGTTCTTTCCACAGAGCCCACGGTCAGCGTGGTCCAGGAGATCCGTCTCCGCAGTGCTGGTTACATCCAAAATCCATACGACCTGCCCAGAAACAGCCATATCCCCAGCCACTATGACATTGTCCCCATAAGACACAGCCCAACTCATGGAACTCTCTGGGAGAAGCCATCTTAAAGGGCCAAACCACCTGGACATCCCAGCCCCAACTGTGTGCTATGTGAGCATTGTTCTCGGACACAACAAAAGACGACAATCTTTTTTTCTGTTTCATCCTGCTGTAGATGGGAGGAAAGGAAGACCACTCAAAGAACCTTTAGGGACAATTGTTGGGGCCAACTTGCTTCTGCATGAAACTCTTTATTATTTGACAAAATAATTTTATACACATTGCAGGAAAAACCCAAGAAAGCTCCTTTGCGTTCAACAGCAGAAAAAAGACATCCGAAAGCCATTTATCTCCAAGGTCAACACTGGACCACGTGTGATTTGTTTTTGCTTTAAAAAAAAAATGGAGGGGAGGGAGGGTAAGAAAAGACTCCTTGCTGCAAGTTCTTATAACTCTGTCTGCACTGTATTATCATCTGCTTCAAGAATTCTTTTCTAAAAAAAGAGAGAGAGAGAATGAGAGAGAGAGAGAGAGAGAGAGAAAGAGAGAGAGAGACGTGATCTTCAGATCGATTTGGGGATAAGTTATGAAGCCTCCTGTGTAATGCAGAAAGTACTTCTCCAAGGAACCCAGAAATAAGGTGCTTTAGAAAATCACAGCCGCCATAACTTGATACTCTTTCATTCTACACGGCGTGAAGAATCCAGTTTTTTACAGCTGCAGAAGTTCAGAAATTCTTGGTCCGCAGAGTTTATGGAAGGTTAGGTTCATAAGCGCTTACTCTACTCTGCTCCTTGCCCACCTCATGCATCCATTGGTCCACTTTTAGGAGCTGGTCTCCATCCATCCATCCATCCTTCTCAAGAGATGTGGTCGAACGACAGCAATCTGCAACCGAGTCCGTGCCCGTCTGTTCTCAGGTGGCGTTGGCAGTGTGGACTGGGATAATCTCAAAATGCTTGTTTTATCTTGCAGTGGAATGAATATGAGATTGTCAGGACAGAGCTAAAGCACAGGAGTCAGAGCATAGCCAGGGACTCTTAATTACACTTTTTGGTCCTTCTGCTGACAAAGGTGGCATGCTTGTGCGATGCACCAAGGAGTGTGTACATAAAAAATGTTCAAGAACGGCCTTACCCAAACACACATGACAATTGTCTAAACCTGAACTGGACATTGGTGGCATCCTTCTTCAACATGGTTTACTCTAGTAGAGATGGACTACAAGAACTTTCCTTGATCTTGGTGTTCTCCAGATGTGTAGACTTCCGTTCCCAGAATTCTCAGCAATAGTCATTGGCCAACGAATTATGGAGATTCAGTCCATACATAGCAGAGCTACCAAGTAAGAGAAGGTTGTATTTCATCATCCTTCCCAGTCAGTATGACTGACGTCCATGCTAAACGGACAAGAAATGTCCATATACCATTAAGGCACAATTGAGTGGAATTTGTAAGAGAAAGGAAAAGAACAGCTTGCAAAAACGTGACAAAAGGTATCAGACCCACTGACCACAAAGTGTTTGCATCTGATCAGGTTCTTGAAGAAGTCATTCATAGCTATTGATCGTTCTATTACCCAGGTTGATAGGTTGAAAATATTATTTAATCAGAAATAAATTGGGTAACAGAATGCAGCTACTTAATGTATTATCAGCTTTGTGAAGGTGGGGGTCAGTGAACCTTTTCAGGTGTGTGCGTGTGTAGGGGGGTACGTACCTTTATCACCTCTGATGTGATACTATTCAACTAGAAACAAAATACGGTTTACTAGATCTCCATTTTTTTCTGAAATCGCATGAGATCTCATGTAAGTATATAGGGATCTTGCTAGATTTGTTGATGATAGAAGATAGGGTTAAATGGGTCAGTGGATCTGTTGCAGACCCCAGATGGATAATCCATTGTATATATGCTCTAGTGGCCATTAAACAGTTGTGAAGGCCAGAAACTGGATACTTGCCAGCCATATTTGCTGCCACCAGCATAGACTAGACTGTTATCTCCAGATGTGGGATTGCAACTCCCGGGTTTAATAACTGGGATTGCTGCACATTGAAAATTCTTGGCTTGATGACCCAGAGATCTCTGATTCAGTTCAACGTGGCTTCCACAGCTCCTGAAAAAATTACAATCAGAGAGTCGTAGAACTGTGGAGTGGGAAGAGACCAACAAGAATCAGGTAGTCCAACCTTGCTCCCTATTTTTGTGAAAACAGCTGCTTTGAACTTAATTGAACATGATGCCAAGCCAGTTCATTCAATGAGAGGCGTAGCTGCCATTTGTCAACAAGACCAAGTGGTGGGAGGGGTTAAGAGGGGGCCACATTTCCAGACAAGAGAATCAAGTGAGTAGCTAATAGCAGAAGGCACCTTCCACGGATTGCTCGCTTTGGACCGATGGTAGGAGTTTAATCCAGATCATCTTCAGAACTAACACGGGTGTTACCTCCAATAGTTAGACCAGACCAGGAAATCCACTCTGTGGGAAGGCTAAAACTAATTTTATTGAGGTTGGCTTTAATAACAGATGTTTGCAAGTCTGATTGTGCTGCACCTTCTCCTTCTTACACTGAAGAGAAGTAGGAAGGTGTTTGCTTGAGCTGTTTCCAAATATTCTCTTGTTCTGGACTTTAAGAAATGATTCATCCCCTTTCGCCTATACAACAGTTCCTGAGTGTGTCCATCAAGCTCATCTTGCTTACTGTCACCATGGCAGAAGGGATGCTGGGGAATCGAGTAGTTTACTCCCTCAGTAAAAGCAAAGGACTTTTTGGGGGGTGGGGGTGGGGGGAATTGGTGGGAAATGAAGGCCTAATTCCAAAGCAAAGAGGAGGGTGGATTTCTGCACTGGTCAGTGGATGGAGCAAAATTGCACCCCGGTTAGATTTTAGGAGAATGACTTTTTTTCCACAGCAGAAAAAAAAAGTATTTACACGAATGCTGCATGTGTGCATGGGGGAAAATGATCTATTGGCAATAGCTGTTTTACTTTCCAAGAGAGCCTTATCCAAAAATATATTTAAAAAGTAGAACTTTATTTTGTAGGACCTGTAGGGATATATATTTTAAATACATGTATAGGGGGGAAAATAAATAAAAGTCTTACCTCAGAATTAGCAAGGGGAAAATCCTCCATGAAGGCTTTTTTATTTCAATTGGGCATCTTCACCATTAAGTTGACTTGGAAATTTAACATACCGACCTAGATAAAGTCAGGAATATGGACTGCTGCACTTTTCAAGAAAGACATACCTGCAAACAGATGCAACAATTGACCAGGACCAGTCCGGTTCTGATGGAGGTATGGATGCAAAATATGGGTAACCTCTAAGCTTATCCGGTTCGTAAAAGTATGCAAGTTTTCAGGTGAATTTTTCTCCAGCAGGAGAGATGATGGCTGCAGATCCAGGAAATGTTTATGCTGCATTTGAGGCTGCTGCACTATATAAACTGAGTGTCCCCAGTGTCCAAAATAAAGGGGTGGAGAATACGTAGATTACATTACATCCAGCAGGAGGCACTGAAAAGCAGACCCGTTCCTTTAAATGAGAATACAAACGTTGTAATGGCAATACTTTTTTTTAAAAGCAAGACATATTTGTAATATTTGTTGACCAAACGAAGGTAATATACCTTGTTAAAAAATAAACTGAATTTCTCTCTGTTGCACTTTCCCCCCCTACAGTTATTTCTAAGGGTACAATGACCAGTGAAAAGTGCTAATTGTTTTAAATAAAAAAAAAAGTGATAACAGAATAACCGAGTTGGAAGGGACGTTGGAAGTCTTCTAATCCAACCCGTTCAAGCAAGAGACCCTATACCACAGGTCAGCAACCTGCGTCTCTGTCTCTCTCCTCTCTGTCTCTCTCACCATCATCCAACTCCCCTGAATGTATTTAATCCTCTTGGCATGCTATATAAGATAAAGGAACTGGCTGATGGGGTTCTCCTGTTCATCCAGAAAGCTTTATCCATTGGAAGCAACCAGTAAAAAAAGTTTAATTATTTGGAGAAGTGGGAGAATTGTTCAGGGTCACAACTGCTCAACTCTCTTTTCCCATGATGACAAAACACGCAAAGTTTAAAGCTCTGCAAAGAGAAAGCAATGAAGTGCGCAAAATGGAACAGTAAATGAGTCAGAGTTGCATGTCAAGTTGATCCACATAATTTATTCACATGTTAATTCCAATCATCTTCCCGCAGCTCAAGGGCACTCGTCCTTCCCCTTTAAATATCAAATGCCCATCAGAGTCTAATTCCAAAGAAGCTCACTCCATAACCTCTCAACAATCCCCTGTGATTCTTTATTAGAATTCCAAAAATGAATAATTTTAAATCAATCTTAAAAAATACTCAAGGTACAGAATGTGCATACAGTACAAAGCAATTTACAAAAAAGAAGAAGAGGTGGGAAGAGAAAGAACAAAAAAAAAGTGTGTAGAGAGACAACACTGGAGAGGGAAAATGAAAGGATGACCGGACTACAGCAATGCCCTCGGTGTGCCTTACACGTCATGAGCACTGCAAGACTGGCAGACGAACTGAGCGGGGACAGCCTTCAACACAGCAGGCGGAACAGATCTGTGAGAACCTACGTGAGAACCTTCCTTCCTTCCTTCCTTTTTTCCTTCCTTCCTTCCCTCCCTCCTTCCTTCCTTCCTTCTCCCTATATACCAGGGACTCTTTCCTCTTCAGCTGGGCTTCCCAAAGACTGCACAATTCTGTATGTGCTGATTGATGTGCACACCCCACCCCTCTTTTGAACAGTGCTGCAGACGAGCAGGCAGTGTGGGCTGCAAACCGTAATGAGGTGAAGGGAATGTCCTCTACTCTAGAAAGCCAGGGGGAGGAGGGCCTCCTGGCCTTTTTAGCATGCAACTGAAGAGGCTCAAGGGCTTCCAGGCCAGGAACTGGGCCTCCTGAGAAACTAAACCAGCCGTTTTGCCAGTCTTGGGCGGGGGATGCACCAGTGCCCCTTTTGCTGACAATTCTCATTAAAAAGTCAAAAGGGTCTCTTAGGAGCTCTAACGCCCATCTCCAAACCTTCTCTATAACCTGTACATGTGCACCATGCAAGATGACCCCCAGGGCCCATACTGGATCGCGCGTCCACACTAAATACAGCAACGACAAGCCACAGGGACTAGCAAGAAGAGCGAGATGGCACTCCCCTCTGATGGTAACTACGTGGCACTCAACATCCAGCAACAGATGTTGGGCCTTCACCAGGTGGACGGTGGTAATTTAATCCGCCCACTGAGATGATTGATCCCTCTGCTTGCTTGGAAGGGGAGACATCATCCATCTGCTCAGACTGAATAAAAACCCATCGAAAGGCTACAGGTGTGCGGCCTTAACAAAGCCAATTCCAAAAGCGAGGCCACAGGCCAGGTGGCCAGGGGAGGGACAAGGGGCTCTGCTCATGATGCTAATCCATTAGGCCCAGCTGTTCCCAGAGGTTATCCCCGACTTTTGTCTTCCAACAGAATCACAGCACTGGTCCGAAACAAAGGCAGTCCAACAAACAATCTACAACTGGAAACAAGGGCCCAGACCAGGCCAACAACTGTCCATGGAATGCAATCATGGCTTTCTCAACCTGGCATTCTCCTGGCCCGTTTTTCCTACACCTCCCATCATCTCTGGCCAGTGGTGGGGCTGAAAGGGATGATGGGAGCTGTAGTCTGCAGGGCACCGGGATGCGACAGGCCAAGGGACGAGTTATCAAAGATGTGTTGGGTTGACAGGAGGGTCTGAATGGTGGTGAGCCAGGCAGAAGACCCACTGTGATGGTTAGCAATGTTTGCCTTGCAGGACACTCGCATTCCGATAATGCTGCAGCCTCGTGTAAAAAGAGATGAGTCACAGAACTGAGGTGGAAGACGAGAAGAAACGGTGACGAAATGAGGAAATGGAGAGAGGAGAATAAAATAAAGACAATGTGTAACTGAAGCAAAAAGGGAGAGAGAGTGGAGATAAAAGAGAGAGAAAAGTAATGTCAGCTCGAGCTCCGCTTCCATTCAGATCTGGGGAAATATACACAGCTTTCCAGGAGTTGAACTTTTGTTATATATTTTGACAACACTGCATCTTTGGTTTGTTTTCCGTGGTGGGAGGAACGTGGATCGGGACCACGTTGTTGCTTGGAGACATGTCGTTCTCGCGTCTGTCTGACATCTGTTTCTGGGACACGATGCGATAAATCTCTGAAAGAGAGAAAATGCGGGTGACCAGGGAGGAGGAAGAGCATTATCGTGAACCGACACCACCCCGGAAGGGGTGCCATAGAAAATCCCGCCAAATGGGAAGATGCCAAAGGAGTACTGCTAGTGAAGTCCATGGAGCGTGGTTCGACCATCAATTCAGACGTCTGCTGTGAAAGGTTACGAAAACTCCGATGAGCCATCCATAACAAGCATCGGGGCCTGCTGACTTCCGGTGTGGTGTTGGTTCGCGATAATGCTCACCCGCAAACCGCTACATGCACCCAAGAACTTTTGAAGCAGTTCTGTTGGGATGTTTTTGATCACTACCCCCTACAGCCAGAAGTCCGTGGGGCTGTGCACACTGGAGCCACATCCAGCGCACTCTCTTAAGCTAGTCACAGGCCAACCTAAAGACCTCAGATCAGCTCATGCAATTGGTAGGCCTGGAATTCTAAGAGCTGTAAAAAAACACAACACCTCTCAGGCCGGTTGCAAAAGCTGGTCTGGGCCCAGTCAATTTCTTGGAATTGCTGAGCACTGGTTCCCACCGACCCAACGCCCTGGCAAAGGGTTCTTCCTGCTTAGGGAGATTAAAGGCTGACCTGGGATGACTAGTTCTCACCTGAGCTTAAAGCCACTCCAAGCACCACTTCCAAATTCCAGAAGACCACACTCTTATCTGCTAAGCTGTTGTTTATCAAGCAGAGATCCAGAGGCATTTCCTGTCCCTCCCACACGTATACAAATGCTACCTTTGAGACTTACTACAATCCCTCTACCGTTAATTGGGATATCTGGCCTTCTTGGGCTGTACACTTTGGCGTACATTCCTGAAATCAATCACTTCTGTTGTTTGCTTTAAATGGGGAGGGGGGGGTTACAAGACTCCAAGAGGACACAACCTTCTACAGAGTTTTCTCAAGCAGAAGAAAGGAAAACCCACATCCTCAATTCAGAAGACCGCCTCCCTAAACCCATGCTCTGTGAGTGCCTGTGAAACAGAAAATGTGGTTTATTTCAAACAGCACATTCCAGGTACAGGTGGTCCTCGACTTACAACAGTTCATTTAGTGACCATTCAAAGTTACAATGGCACTCAAAAAAGCAACTTACGGCCATTTTTTACAGATACAACTGTTGCGGCATCTCCATGATCACGTGATCAAAATTCAGAGGCTTGGCAACTGATTCATATTTATGACAATTGCGGCGTCCCGGGGTTTATGTGATCCCCTTTTGTGACCTCCAGACAAGCAAAGTCAATGGGGAAGCCAGATTCACTTTACAGCCGTGTAGCTAACTTAACAACTGCAGTAACACACTTAACAACTATGGCAAGAAAAGCTGTAAAGTGGGGCAAAATTCACTTAACAAATGTCTTATTTAGCAACAGAAATTTTGGGCTCAATTTCGGTCGTTAAGTTGAGGACCACCTGTATTCTTCTGAAATGTTTCAGATGGGCCACAGTTCAGCAGAAACAAAATCCAGAATACTTCTGACCCTCCAGCTTCCAGTATCTGGAGCGATCCCAAAGTGATGCGATGGGACAAGCAGGGTAAGACTGGACCATCACCTTGCCTGCTCTCTCTTCTCTGCCTGGCCAAGGCAAGACAATCCCCCTGTCCCCCAAAGGGCTGCACCCAGGGTCACAGGGAAGCTTGCATCCCTGTTTCTTTCCTACTTCCTTCCACTGCTGCTCAGAATCATGTCTCGGTTCAGTCCCATCTTCTTCCCAAAGGCAGCTGTTCCCTTATTTATTGTTTTTTATTTAGAGAATTTGTATGGCCACCCACCCACTCTCAGTTATTCTGAGGGCTTACAGAAAAATAAAGCAACCATTAATTGGAATGGGTGGAGGTGGAACATTCAGGACTGGTGAATGGAGTGTCTTCAACCAGCCTGGCATTCCAAAGGCAGAGTCAACCACACACACACTTTTTAAGAATCTTAGGGACAAGGACAATTCTACATGGCCTCTTAAGGCCCCACTCACCAGTCAGAATGGTTTGGAAAGCAGCTTCCACGTTGGTCGAGTCCAAAGCAGAGGTTTCGATAAACGACAGGCCGTTCTTTTCTGCGGGAAAGAGGACAGGCTGGTCAGTGGGCTGTGGCCTGGGAGCTTCCTGACTTTGGGAAGCCGCCAGTGGAGGACAAAATGGAGTGAGAGACACCCCCCTACTCTTGATTTTCACTCTTTGTTGTTAATCTTAATTTTAATGCTTTTAATGTTTTTATATTGATGCTTTTATACTACGGTAAGCCAACTCAAGAGACTCTCGGGAGAATGAGATGGGCAGCATATTTAACATAGGTAGTCCTCGACTTACAACAGTTCATTTAGTGACCATTCAAAATTACAACAGCACTGAAAAAGTGATTTATGACTGTTTTTCCACACTTACGACCATCGTCCTATCCCGATCGTCACGTGATCAAAATTCATACCCTTGGCAACGGATTTGTATTTTTGACGGTCGCAGTGTCCCGCCCAGGATCATGTGATCCCCTTCTATGACCTTCTGTCAAGCAAAGTCAATGGGGAAGCCAGATTCACTTAAGACCTGTGTTACTAACCTAATGACTGCAGAGGTGCACTTAACAATTGTGGCAAGAAAATTCATAATGGTGGCAAAAGGTCTCCTCTTTGGGCAGGGCATTACCCTAGAAGACTTTCAAGGTCCCTCCCAACCCTATGATTTTTTGTTTCTATTGCACAGCTTTCTTGTATTTTATCCTTCTCCACACCCTTCTTAACCAACCTGTCGGTGCCAGAATATTTTTATAGTGCTTTGTTTGCATAAGGAGATACAACAACCGTTTCCCTTTGTTGAACAAAGAACCAGGTGACTTCACCGCTTCTGTTTTTCTTTCCTTTTCTTCAGAGTGGGGTGTTGTGGCTTTATGCAATATAAGCTAGAAACTGTAACACTATGGTGGGTCCGGACAAGGCAAACGTTTACAGATAAGGAGAAACAACCTTATATCAATGCTAAAAGTTATTAAACGCAAAATTGTTTGAATTGTACAATTTAAAGCTAAGTATCGTATTGAGAGGCGATTGCAAAATACATTCCATTATTTTATATTATGAAAAAGGTTTCAGTCATAGAGCTTAATGCCTAACCTTAAGGCCCCCACTGCATTGTTATTTATTATTTATAACTGCTGAAGAGAGAAAAGGAAACCAAAACAAAAAGAAAAAAAGGAACTAAATCAGGGGTGTCAAACTTGCAACGTCACCTGACGTGTTGTGAGGTATCGTGACTTTTCTGCCATTGCCGGCAATGGGGTGGGCGCGGTTTCGCTATGATGCATCGGGACCACGGGCCGGCAGTTTGCCACCCCTGAACTAGATGGAAAAATAGGCAGTTTTTTTTATTTTTAATTTCTTTCTTTTTATTCAACTAATTTGCAGTACGTGTAAACTTCTAGAAACCATACTGTCTTTGAACAGTTCTTTTTTCAAGGGAGTTGTGGAGCAAATTGAGGAGGGGAGAAGGCAGAACCGACACCCTTTGGCTTCTGGCTGGCCCACGGCTTAGAATGAGGTCTTGTTGAAAACAAAACAGGTAGTCCTCAACTTATGATAACTGAGCCCAGCTGTTAAGCGAATCATCACAGTTGTTAAGTTAGTAACAACTAACTTCCCCATGGACTTTGCTTGTCAGAAGATTGCAAAAGGGGATGACATGATCCCAGGACGCTGCAACCGTCATAAATACACGCCAGTTGCTAAACATCTGAATTTTGACCATGTAACTATGGTCCTAAGAGCAGAAAACAGCCATAAGGCACTTTTTTCAGTGCTGTTATAACTTCAAAAGGTCACTAAAGAAATAGCTGTAAGTCAATGATCTCCTATATAGCCCTTATAGCTCACACTTAAAAAAAAAAAAGCTTCTTTCATCAGAAGGGCAAGAATATTTTTAAAATTAGGGGGAAAAAATGAGTAAACAATCAAGCTGGCTTTAAAGGCAGCCTTTCTCTCCTTAGAACTTCTTGTTTTCTCTTCCTGAGTGATTAGCAAAGTGTCCTGTGGACAGACAGGAAGGAATTTTTGCAATCCCCATAAAACAACATTTTGGTGCAAGAGGCTGAGTGGAGAATTGAGGAGGGGGAGGCCTGCCATTTCTTTAACACAAAATCCAATTGCCAGCATGTTCCTCCTCCTCTCCTCCTGACAATCAAAAATCTTCTCTTGACTGCAAGGGGCATAAATCAAGCCTTTTTAATCATGATTAGTGCAAAGGATCCAATGTCACATTCCAGAGTGAAATAAACCCAAGTCTGAAACTCAGATTTATTTGCATGAGGTCACAACACACAGCTCCATAGTTTAATTGCTCTTGCCCTCCAGTGTGGGAGAAGGAGGGAAAAAAGTGCAGATACTTGTTTCATTTTTTAAAAAGCTTAGCTACTGTTTAGCTAATGTGCACTCCCATCGATGGGATTGATAGGTCACTAAAATATAATTCTAGTTGACAAATATGCAAAGAACAGCAGTTGCAGGCACCAGCAATTTCTCCAGCAGACACTGGAGGGACTATCAGGACAGTCAGGAGAAGATAAGAGGTGGGGCAGTGAAGGATGTGCTGAAATATTTGAGGAGCTGCCACAAAGATGAGGGGGGTCAGCCTATTTTCCAAAGCACCAGAAGTGAAGACCAGAAAGAATGGATGGAAACTAATCAAGGAGAGAAGCAATCTAGAACTAAGCAGGAATTTCCTGACAGTGAGAACAATTAACCTGTGGAACGGCTTGCCTCCAGATGTTATGGCTGCTCCATCACTGGAAGCTTTTAAGAAAAAAATGGACAACCATTTCTCTGCAATGGTATAGAGTTGGACTAGAAGACCACCCAGGTCCCTTACAACTCTGTTCTGTTTTTAACCAAAGTAAGCTGGGAAGAGGGAGATGAATCAAGGCACAAACCTGCTAAATACAGAGCAAGGCCACTGATTACTTCGACAGAGAATCCTCATCTTATGACCCGTCATTTAATGACAATTTGAAGTTACAATTCCTCCCTCAAAAGCTACTTATGATTCAGTTCCAAGTTGTGACAGCTGGATGCATCCGTGCAGTCACATGATTGCATTTGGGGCACTTGGCCATCAGCTCATTTGTACAGCCAGTTGTAGCACTGCACAGTCATAAGACTGTGATTGATGTTTTTTTACCAGTTTCCTGCATTTCTGGCAAAAAACAACCAGCATGGACTCACTTAAGTATCATGGTGTTTGCTTAATGACTGCCATGTTCACTTAACAACTGCTGCACAAAAAGTCATAGAATCGGATCTGATCACATGGGTGCCTCAATTTATGACCATCATGATGTAAGTCAGGGATAGGCAACCTTGGCTCTTTTATGACTCGTGGACTTCAACTCCCAGAATTCCTGAGCCGGCACAGCTCATCTTGGAAACCTCTCCCTTTCCCCTCAGCGTGGCTGGCTCAGGAATTCTGGGAGTTGAAGTCCACGAGTCATAAAAGAGCCCAGGTTGCCTACCCCTGACTTAAGTGATAAAATCAGATTTGGTCACATGGATGCCTCGATTTACGACCATCGTGATCTACGGAAACTCCAGGCTCCATTATGGTGATAAGTGGAGGACTAGTTGCGCAAGCAGTTCTCCTCTTTTTGAACCCTGTAAACAGTTTCGGTCATGAGTGACACAAATTAAACACAAGCATGACTTCACAACCCAGCCCTGACCTCTCCCAGCCTGCTAAAGAAAAAGACTACAGACAACTTCTAAATAAATAAACAAGGAAATGTAGAAGGAAATGGTTTTTTTTTTTCCCCCAGCTAAATAGGATTCAGGGAGAAGCAGAAATGGGAAAATCAGTAACAAAGCACAGATTTAGAAATAAGAGCCTTGAGGCGCCTTAAGCACAACTAAGAATAGCGTGCAAAAAAACAAGCATACAAAAAGATTTTGCATCTTTTTTTGTCGTCAGGCTGAACCATGAAGTGAGCGAAAGGCCTCAGTCAGATCTTAAAAGTCTGCAAGCACAAAGTGAATTGAGTTGAAGCTTAGAAGAGGCTTCACAGGAAAGTTGAAAAGGGATGATAACAAGTGAGGCACTACGGCGACTGATTTTTCTAAAGTTTCGGCTTGATTATGGATTACTAATGTTTAACGTGGAATAATAAATGGAGCAAACACTCCTCAAAAGAGGAAAATAATCATTTTTTTTTTAAAAAGATATAATTTGGCTACATTTCTTTTCTTCCTAAAAAATGGATGTAACTGATAAAAATACAGGGAAAGAATTTATTTCAGCAGGAACAAAGAAGAAAATTGCATATTAATATTAATTGAAATTAATTGTATATTGATTTCCAACTAAAACCAGAACTTGTACTGACTGACACACACAGTAGATTCGTTGATGATGGACATTAATTTGCATGGCTCTAAAACTTTTGGTACTGGGAATTTATGCCCCAAATGAGGATAAAGTACTGTTCTATAAATGATTCATGGGGAGATTAGTAGGTTTTTCTTGAGAAAATTGGTGTTTGGATGTGGATTTGAGATGATCTCCCCACAACTAGACAGAGCTTTGGAGAAAAAAATAACGTTAAAAATCACTCAAGATAAATTCCCATTTTTTAAAAATGTAATGGTCAATTTAGGGCTATTTGATATATGGAGACAGAAAAATAGCTTGAACTGCATGCAAGTACACACATTTTTAAGAAAGACTTAGATCTTTTTAAAGAATAGATATGACTGGCTTTCAAAGAACTTGGCTCCTGAGGTTTCTAATGTAGATATATTACAAAAAACTTTTTCAGATCATAAGCCTGTGAGGCTGGTTTATAAAAGTTCTTTCACATAGTGACTAAATGAAATGTCAAAGAAAGAAATAATAGTGGAGGACTGTAAAAAGAAATTAAAAGTATTTATTTGAATAAAAATTTAGATAAAGGCATTGATTTAAGAATGGGAATATGTGGGAAGTTTTTCTTAAGAGATTATTTTATACAATATAACAATGACAAGAGAAAACACAAGCTATTTTGGAGGAAATAAAGAAAAAAAAAGAAATTCACAGAGAATTTGTGTACAGAGTTTGGGGCTATTTAAAAAAATATAATTTAAAAAATTAATTATAAGACTCCTTCCCGTGGGAAAATGCCGTTGTTTTGAATTCTTTAAAGCAAAACATAAAATGATGGGAGAGAACCAGAAGGATCTAAAGATTACGGTTAAAGGAGAAGAACATTTAAATTGACTTACTAATACAGAATGGAGCAAAAGTACTTCAACATTAAATAATATTTGTAAATCATGGACCCAGAAGCTAATTTTAAGAGGGCCTGTCATTATAGACAGACTGTCTTTAAAAGATGTTACACTGGACCAGCTAATATCTTAATAATTAAAAGACATACACTAATAAAAAACCTGGATAATTTTCCTACTGGATTTACAAAACAAGCTGTTAAAACTGAAGAATTTATGAGGACAAAGAAAAAAATGAAATTTAGGATGTTATTTACAGGGATTAGCAAGATTGTTAAAAGGAAAAAGAAGACCCATAAAGTTAGTTTATTTGATCAAGGTTAAAACAAAAGCTTAATGGACTTTTGCTGACCCAGACTTTAAGGATTTGTTTATATATAAGAGATGAGATATGAGAAGGTGATAAGCCACTGAAATTATTTATACTTGTTATGATGAAGAGGAAGTCATTTCTTTGTATATTTCTTTTCTTCACTACATCATTTTCTTCTCCTTTACTATTTATCTTCCTATTTTTTTTCTTTCTAGCAATTTCTTTAATTTTTCTAATGCTTTTTATTTTGTACCTTTTCAATTGTTAATGCTTAATAAAATGACTACAAAAGGTCCCACCGCTGCCCGATGCTGGGCTTGAACAGAGTTTTTGTCTGTCATCTATTTTACCTCCAGCTTTGAAGCTAGACAAGCAGCATCAGTAACCATTAAAGAGATCTGCAATGAATGCCCCTCTCCCAGCGAGAACATCCCAGGGACTCACTGACAATTGGAGCAGGGTCCCAAAACACTGACCTGCAAAGGCCCGGGCCTCGTCTGTTGGAACTGCTCGCAGATGGCGCAGGTCACTTTTATTGCCCACCAACATTATAACAATATTGCTGTCCGCATGGTCCCTCAGCTCCTTCAGCCACCGTTCCACGTTTTCATAGGTGAGATGCTTGGCAATGTCATACACCAGTAGGGCCCCCACAGCACCACGGTAATAGCTGGAGGCACAAAGCACACACAACAGAGTTCATTTGCCATTTACATTTCTCAGTCCACCCACTCACTGACAAATCTGGGTAGCCTTCAAAGATGGAAACAAATGCTATACTGGTAGTCCTCAACTTTCAACCACAATTGGCTTTTTACTTTTTATCACATTTTTACGACTTTTCATGCCATAGTTAAATGAATCACTACAATTCTTAAGTTAGTAACACGGTTGTTGAGTGACTCTGACGTCCCCACTGACTTTGCTGATCGGAAGGTCGCAAAAGGGGATCACTTGATCCTGGGACACTGTGACTGTCATAAATACGAACCAGTTTGAAGACCCCTGGCCTAGTTGTACAGAATAAAGGTGGGACATATATTGAACAAAAAAATATAATCTCCTGTGTCTCTTCCTGTGAAGCAATCCTTGGACCCCCTCAAAGAGGGTGTTCAATCTCCCACATGTGAGAAAAAACCTGAGGGCCTTTTCAAATCCAGGAGAAGCTGAACAGCCATCATCTATTTTAATCATGATCTGTTAAATTACACTACACTGGACCTATACCAATCAAACCACGCTCATCTTAGTGTAATGCACAAACTTAATAGGTGTGATGCAACTGATCCTCGACAAATTAGAAGCCACTAACTAATACAGAATTTAATTTCTGAGAGTCTCAAGCTAATTCTCTCATTATGTGCTTTTGTTAACAAACTTATTAACAAGGAGTCAGGACTTCAAGGACATTAATTGTATCACATTGTTACTGATTTATTTACAAATAAAAGAGTTTTAAAGCTTTTCTAAAGAGCATTTAACAAGGGTCTAGGTAGGAGCAGAGAGTTTCACAACTTGGAAACGGAAACCTATATTGTGTGAGTTAGTTTTAAATTAAGGGTGCAAAAGTTTTTCAGAGACAAAGAAAGCCAACAGAACCAGGAGGAAGAACGAAATTTGATTTCATCTACATTTAAATTTACCTTGCATTTAAACCAGCGTTCCCCAACTTTTCCAGCTTGGCCGTAGCAGTGGAGGGAAGTGCATGGTTTAGCATGTGTGTGCAGCTTTCACAAATGTAACTTCATGCATGTGTACACTCACCCACCACTACTGAGACCCGGTTTCAAACGGGCTGCAGCCCGGCACCAGCTCAATGGACAAAGGGTTGGGGACCCCTGATTTAAACCACCTTAATATAGCTAACGTGACTGTTCCCAGCACATCATTTTGTCCCTCTGCCGTGTAGGATTGTTCCATTTTCCTATGCAGGAAACTGTATAGAAAACAGGGTGGAGACCTAATAAATAAGACAGGCACGTTTGGATGCTCAGTCTGGGCAGGAAGAGAAGGGACCACTTACGCAGATGTGATGGCTCGATATCGTTCCTGTCCAGCCGTGTCCCAGATCTGAGCTTTGATGGTCTTGCCGTCAACTTGAATGCTCCGTGTGGCAAACTCTACCCCGATGGTGCTTTTGCTCTCCAGGTTGAATTCATTGCGCGTGAAGCGAGAGAGGAGATTGCTTTTCCCAACTCCGGAGTCGCCAATGAGAACCACTGGAAGAAGATTATTGGAGAAAGAACTTAGGGGGGAAAAAAATGGAACTTTGCTATTCTATCTGTCTGGTGAGAATCCTGTGGGTGCAAAAGAACAGAAAGGCACGTCAATTCCCACAATGGAAGAATGGGTGGAAAAAGTGATGGAGTTGACAGGGACGGCAAAACTAATTGTTTTAATTAAAGAAAAAAAATATATGCAGTTTTGTCTCCCAACTTGGAAATTGCTTCTGGCCTTAATGCTCGAAACACAAAATATATTCCACTGAAAAAAGTTGGGGGGAAGGTCACCTTTTTCCCCCTTTCCCCTTTCTTTCTTTCCTCTACTCCCTCACCATCTTTGCTTCTATTTGTAATAAATTTCACTATTTTTTTTTTAAAGAGAGCCACTAGGAAAGTCAAATGAAACATCTTCAGAAAGGAGAGAGTGGGCCCCTCCCTGCTCCATTCTGCACCTCCACCCTGGCAACACAAGTTAAAAAGCGCTGGAGGGAGACCCCAGCAGTGGCATATAGGGGTTTTCTGCCCCCCCCCTCCCACCCCCATGCAAAGAGGGAGGCAAACTGCAGGGATGCAAGATTCAGTGCTAAGAATCTCACAGCCTCATCTATATCACAGGAGATGCTCTTTAATTGTTTAGGGAAAGTACCACATCTTGCAGGCTACTTGGGCAAGCCAAATGCCAGCCTCAGGGATTGGGGGGAGTGAGGGTCCCACAAGATGCTGTGCTCGTCTATTGCATTTCACCCAGGTAGAGTTTCAGCATGAGGGCTGCTGCCACTGCCAAACCTAGTGCTGGATACGTCCTCTCTATGGTCTGGCAATTACCATTAGACGCTGGCACCACCGAATCTTTGATCATGATAAAATCTGGTGCCAGGCCTCCATCAGAGAAGTTCAAACTACTTTTACATTATCTATGAAGCAGCTATATAAATGCTATTGCTGCTATCTTCACATTAACCCTGTATGATCTAGTCACTTTCTGAGTTGGGAGGCAAGGAGGATGTGTCTCCAAAATCTTATTGCAAAGGCCGCTTTGACTGCTTGGGAGACACCAAACTCGGCTCCTGTCTGTTTATTTGGGGACAGAAAATGGGAGGGGCAGATCAGCTCATGATGACTTTCTTACGGAATATCTCGGCTGCTTAACATCTACACAAAGCTACTGGGAGAGGTCATCCCACAGTTCAAGATTAGGTGCTATCAACACGGTGAGGCTAATCAACTGTCAACTGTCAACCAGTCCAGATGGAGATGCCATTGAGCCCGATCTCCATACCTGGAGGCTGTTAAGGAAATGAAGGAAGTTGAGGCTGAACCCCAGTGAGCGCCAGCTCCAATGTTATCACCCAAGGGGTATCGCTGGTCCCAAAATGGCAGGGCTACAACTTGGGAACCCGCCACGTTTCATAATAGCTGCTGATGGAACAGTGCCTGGCTGAGGAATTCTGGGAGTTGAAGTCCAGAAGTCATAAAAAGGCCAAGTTTGAAGACCCCTGGGATAAGAATTTAGGATAATCGGGGTAAGAGTGAGAAATAACAGGCTGCCTCTAAGAGCAAACTGAATGTTTCTTCAAGGAGTAGGTCTGTTTGCCACCTTGAGTTACTTATAAAGTAATAAATAAGTTCAGAAATGTGTAATGCTGGCAGAGGAGGAAGGCTGGGCTTTCCGAGCTGACTGGGGCTGTGTACCCATGGGATAGGGACATAGTTACAGGAGTTCCAAAATAATAAATCACAACACAACAATCTCTTCCTGATAAGGCAAGTCTCTCCCACATACAAAGTTATCCATCATTGCAAACAGCCCCAGCAGGCAAGGAGCTTTTCAAAGAAAAACACCAAAGGTTATGAACATTCCCAGACGCACAGCCAAAGCTGCACCCAATTCAAATGTCAGGTTAATTAGTTGTTGTGGCTTCTGCCGAAAGCAACAAATCTGGGGAGCCAGAAAGAACTCCCCAGCACCAGGGTCCTCCAAGCTGCAGAAAATTCCCATCACCCTTCCAGCCGGCAGGGCACACGATTCGCTGGGCCCAGCAGCTCACAAGGACACTAGCCAGGGAGGAAATCCATTACCTCATAGTGTAATCAGCTGACTCATATTTACCGATCAAAACAGCTGAACCACTGCGGACAGGCTGAAAATTCTGCAAACACTTGGCAGATAAAGGACTGGGTAGGATATTTAATCCACAGGGACCATTCAGTTACTCCTGATATAAGAATAAAAATAGGCAATCCAGTCTCCATTCTCTGCAAAAATCAGTAAAATCAGATGAATGACCGCTCCCCCCATCAGCCTCAAATAAGAAATCAAGCTCACAAAGGCAATCTTGATCCTTATAATTAAGATTTGGCTAAATGCTTTTGAAAAATCTTGCCAAGAAAACTGCAGGAACCTGTCCAGAAAGTCTCTTGAGAACTGAACATAATTGAATGAAGGAAAAAGCTTATAATTTCAAAAAAGTTTATAATCTCAAAGATGAAAAAAAAACTAATACAAATTAAACAGATGTGAAAAAGAATGAAAAGAAAAAATTGAAAGTGCAGAAAATAAAAAGACAGAAAAAGAAGAAAAGATAAGAATACAATAAAAAAGAAAAGAAAGATATAAAGAAGTAACTTCTCTCTCCATCACAGCACGTGCAAATAATTTCAGAAACTCATCATTTTCTTTGCAAATATAATAATAAAACATCTCTGCTTCCCATGCATTCAGGTCAGGCCAGCAAAAGTTCAGAAATAACAGCATTTCTATTTTACACGTCATCAAATAAGCCAACTTTATATTCCTTCCCTTTGGTTTTAACCATGTTAATCTTTAGTCTATTTAAATAATCCCTCAGAAGTTGATTTGTTTTCCAAGGGTCTCTTTGTCCTCAGAAAATCCTTCAAAACTTCAACAAGTCTCTTGCAAATCCAAAATAAGAAAAGTATCCAAGTCACTCGTCTGGTTTGTTATTTGTATACCCCTTATAATTACTAAGACATCAATTTGTATATCCAGTATAACATCTTTTTCCTTACCCTTCTTGTAACCTGTCATTTTTAAATCCATATTCAAATCAGCCTCGGTCTCAGTCTTGTCCAGTAAAACTTGTTTCTCTTCTATAATCTCTTTTAAAACCAGTTTGTCAATGATAGTACACAATCTTAAGATTAACTTGAGTTTATTGTTCAGAAACACCCTTTGGTTCATTCCAAAATTAAACTATTTTGTTCCATTTTGCGTTACTGAGGCAAATGTACGTATTGTTAATTATAAACTTCCGTTTATTTCTGGTTCCCTCTAAGTCCCATCTTATTATGCTTTTCCCCCCTAAATAACAGCACGGGAAGGTATAATTAATTTCGAAATTATCTGAAATCCCTCTGGACCCTTAACCTTATATAATTTTCTAAAATAAAGATTCTAATCATGTTTTTGCTGATTATTCCCCTTCCTTGTTTTTGAAGTCCTTAATCTTGCACCTAAAACTTCTTTCTTCAAGGACTGAAGGGGACTCACTCAATGAATGTTGCAAAACATATCAATCCAAAGGTTCTCAATAAGTGAAAACCAATTCAAAGGCAATTCAAAAAAAGGCGAGGCTCAGCTGAGCTTTCTGTCCATATAGACTTCATTGTGACTGTAAGATTAGATGGAGTCCCTCGACTCCAAGCTACTCAGGAGCTGACTGCAAAAACCTCGGTTCCTGCAGGACCCTCTTGAGGAGCGCATGTGGGCAATCTCATCGTCTCTCCTTTTTCTGAAGAGATTAAGGCAGCCAGAAGTCACCTTCTGATTGCTGATCTCTGCTGCTCCTTTGAGGATGTCTGGCTCATCCTCTGATCATCTGAAGCGCCTCCCGAAAATCTTACCCCTTCTCTCTCAGGACAAAGGCCCTGCACCAGCCCTTCAGAAAGGGGAAGACTTGGGCTTAAGACTAAACCGGTGGGACTCTGGATGTTGGCTTCTACCTTCTCTCAAGGCTCCACACTTCCAGAAGAGGCCTCAGACAGATCAAGCAGGATGTCTCAAAAGGAAACTAAAGCAATGGGATTCTCAGCCCCAGATACATTATTTTCTTTACACAATAACTTATTGCCCAAATAAAATTAGCAACACTGGACAGGGATGATCTGTACAGTTCGACTGAGGGACAGGCAGATGGTGATCAGGGAGTGTGGACTGCAATCTTCTGATTGGAAGCAACAAGAAGTCAAAACAATCTGGAAATCAAATAGTCCCAACATAATTGGGGAAAATCTAACCTAAAAGAATAGCATGGCTGTAATATGTTCTTTAAAATGCTACTAGTCTATTCAGATCAAAGCTAATTAAGCTGGCTGAGGAATTCTGGGAGTTGAAGTCCACAAGTCATAAAAGGGCCAAGTTTGAAGACCCCCTACCCTAGAATCTCCCTCTATTAGATTAGAAGGATATAGCTGTATGTGTCTTTATGCTTTGTGTAAATGTACCATCACCATCATCATTTTGGTTGCCAAATTACTACAATGAAGGCTGTTCAACACTATTCTATCCCCAACTCCTCTATAAAATCAGATGTTACATGTTTTCAATAGCTCTTTTGGTGTTAAACTCTTAATTCCCTGCTGCTCAGACATTAACACATTTTTAATTTCTCAATGCTAAACTTTCACATATAAGATGCTGTATATCCTAAATAAAAACAACCCGTTTCTTACAGAAAAAAAAAATCTGTTTCTGTTACTCACCAACAGATCTGGTTCAAGCAGAACTTTTAATAATCAACTGCACTCTAGTGAAGGTTTTTAAAACATTAAACCAACACAACATGTTAGAGTTAAAATTGTTAGTGTAAAGAACATAGGGAAGACACAGCATGATTCAACTACCTCGTTCCTACCGAGTTGTTGATGACTGTTTTTAAAATGAATTCAAATCTCCAAGCTGCCTTTAAAAAAAGCATGCTTTGCAAAAACAGTCTGCTTTGGATTTGCTTCCAGTGCAAATATCAGCAAAACAAGATTAATGCTGAAGGATTCAACTGGCCACCCAATTGAAGTTGACATGCAGCACGTCTGGCCACTAATGGCCTGATCAAAGGTAACTCCCAAACTACATTGTGTAATTTACTCCTAATGAAAAATAAGACAGAATTAAGTCTCAACTGACTTGCCTCTATTGAGCCAGTGTTTCTCAACCTTGACAATTTTAAGGCATGTGGAATTCTGGGAGTTGAAGTCCACATGCCTTAAAATTGTCAAGGTTGAGAAACACTGCAAGTTATTCCAATATCGCCTCCCTGATGCTATCTGGCAATAGTGGTGGTGGTGACAAGGCTGCCTTTTTTGTTGAACTAGACGAAGGTAACTGATGGTGTCATTTGGACCTACATACATAGCCCACAGATTTCTCTTCTTCCCCCTCCCCCTGCGCACAACAGCCCTGCGAGGCACAACAGGCGGGAAGGTCAGGGCTGGGCCAAGACAGGGAATCTCTGCTTTGTTTAATCACTTGGAGGAGGAAAAGCCAATACAAGCAACCTAACAAGCTCCAGCACATTTGTTCCACCAAAATTCTGCCATTATTATGGCAACCAAATGACATCATTTCTCATCCCAATTTGCATTATGGATATAAACTTTCCCAGAATGCAACATTACATGGTACATGAGTAGTGCTTTCATCACTAGAACTTATTATGTAAACTCATTTTATTATTTGATTGATATTATACTATTTGGCTGTTTAAATTCTATTTTAACGTTTGTAGTTCTTACATTGGTTAATGGTGTTATGTTATTATAAGTGTGGATGTTTTAAATGTTGATTTAAAGCAAGAGACTCTGAGTTCAAGTCTTGCCTTAGCCATGAAAGCCAGCTGGGAGACTTTGGGCCAGTCACTCTTCTCAGCCCAATCCAGCTCACATGGTTGTCACTGTGGGGAAAATAGGAGGAAAGTATATTGTGGGTGTTTGCTGTCTTATTTGTACAAATAAATCAATCAATAAAGGCGGGATAAATAACACTCAATGTCATGGATATAAATGGAATGAACAAATACCAGTATTATCATAGAGTTGTTTGAAATCCCAATTACAGTATATTTGTGTCATGTAGGCCAAAATGATTTAACAAATAATATAGGAAAGCACTTAGAGGCATTTCTATTATGTGAGTCAGTATGAGAATAATACGACAAGGCTAATTATTCTTCCTTGATCTTGGAAGATGTTAACTATAATTGGCACCATTGGGCAGATGTTCTACATCTGGCCTGGCACTGAAAAGGAACTTCAGTTTACTGCATAGATTCTCCAGCTAGGAAGGCCTGATCAAAAGGAAACTGGGTTCCAAAGCCTAGGAAATAAACCAGGATGTTCCCACTTTAATCACCTTTACTTCTAAAAGCTGATCGCAAAGCTCCATGCAAACTTCCTTTTCCTAATGTAACGCCCATTATCTAAGCAGACAAATATGGTATTTCCCAGCATATCCTGTTCACTATCAGAAAGCTGAATAAGCAACCTGGGAAGAATGTATACTGATCCCAAAGGAGGACAGTCAGTGAATTTAGGCAGAAACAACAGGAAGGGAAAGGAGGTCAGCTGCAGAATCAGAACCAGACAACCCACAGGACCTTCCACTGTTATCCACACAAATCAGGATTTGGCATTTAAAAGGTCCTGGACTTTGTGGGTCAGTGGGAGCATCTGCAATGCTGAGCATAATTAAAGGGAAGCTAATCTTTTCGTGAAATAGCTACCCCAAAACAAGGAAGGATGGAAGGGGCCGAGGGAGATAATGTCTGCTAGTATACTGTTGCTTGGGGATAATATATTTTAAAGAGAGTCCAATTTAATGTGAGGAATACACATTAACCTTAAAAAGTGTACAATACATTTTTTAAAAAAATCACATATTCAAAAGCTAGCCTTCTCTTTCCAGCCACCGCTCAAAGATACAAAATAAACCTGAAAGTACATGTATTTAAAATAAGTCACATTTATCAAATCACTAAACTTCTGATTGAAAAGTCTTACCACTCTGGCAACCACTTCCTCTATTTCAAAGGGCCAAAAAAATTAGGGAAACAAAAAGATGTAAAAGAAAACCAATTTAGGACCAAAGAGAAGTGAAGATTATATTTTTTCAAACCCAAAGCCAAGGCAATAGTGGTTTATTCTCAAACTATAAATGCACTTTTCAAAAAAGATTTGCCTGAATTTTTTTTTTTTAAAAAACAAAGAAAACAGGACAAGAATACTTTTAACTGACCAAATCAGGAACTACCAGACCTGGCATATCTGAAACAAAAGTCAAACCTCACCCCTGCAAGTATCTCTTCCAAATGATTGCAACAATCATTAGGATAAATACTATACAAAGTTAACAGTTTAGATCATAACATCAAAGGAGTGCTTGGAAAAGTTGGCAACCAAGAGAATGATTACCAAGAATTTGATTTTTGCTGTACAACAAAACTCTAAGAAACAAAGTAAGTACTGGAGCAATAATAACAAAACAGCCTTGGGAGCACTAAAAAACAATATAGATAAAAAGGAAAAAAAATCTAAATGATTCTATAGTAACAAGACATTCCTGTTACACTTGATAACCTTCTTTGCTGCCAATGCTTTGTGCCACCCTGCCCATCCCTGAGCTAATACCTGGCCCTTATTTAAACATTCAACTATTGTGCCTAGCAAGGAAAGACAATTCTGGAGAAAATGTAATAAACTGGCATATTCAGAATTGAGAACCTAACTGTAGGAGGGTGGGGGAAGAAAATAAGACTGGGGGAAAAAAAAGGGGGTAGAATCTATTAATTAGACTGGTTTACTCTCATCTTTTTTCCTCCACCTGAATCAAACGTTCTTGCTCTTATTAAAGTAATTTAGTGAATTGTCTCTGAATAGCAGATGTCTGCTCATTGGTAGAAATGAATGGGGTAGGATGCCAAAGAAATACTTCTGCTCCTAACCATTTTACACCCCATACTGGATAATAAATACCTCAAGAATGCAACCTTTCTTCGTTGCTCTTTTATTAAGAGCATTTTTTTTTTGCACCACAGAAAAGCTGGTCTTGAGTTCAAGGGTCACTTCCAAGTATCTCAGTCTGAGTTTTGTACAAGCCAAAGGTTTTTTTTTTTTAAAAAAAAAAGACCGGAAATGAAGATTCTGAAATTGATTATTGTGTCCTGGGTAATGGGGATACGAGGTGGGCACCCCTCCATTCTAGGGGCCACCCGCCAAGCCCGTGGCCCCAAATCCTACACAGGTGGAGCCCCCCTGATCTCTGCAGCGCAGCCCTCCTCCCCACCTGCCTGTTTGCTGTCTCCAGAAAGGCTAGATAAGGCGAATGCATAAGACGTTGCCTAGCTTGACCAGGCTGCCAAGATTCATTAGATGCTGAGATCCTTTTCTCCCCCCCAAAAAAGAAGGGGGGCTGCCCTGGGAGTCCCCGTCAGAGATTAAAAGGATCCCTAAAGGAGACCTTCCCCTCTAGAACTGGGGCTCATTTCATTTCATTTCTCATCACACACACCGCACACATTCCGCGGGAAGGGCGACGCCACAGCCCACATTTCCCCCCCCGCCGCGCACAACAGCCCTGCGAGGCAGGACGGGCGGGAAGGTCAGGGCTGGGCCAAGGTCACCAGGGGCAGCTTCGGACGCCTCGCCCCCTCCCCTCCGACGGAGAAAGACGGACCGCTTCCCGGAGGGCGGGGCCGGGGGCTCCCCGAGACCTTTGTCCTGCCCGCCAGGCAGGCCAGAGAGGAGCGATCGCCCCGCCGGGAAGCCTCTCCGGGCAGGGCGAGGGGGCGGTGCGGGGGTCTTCTCCACCCCCCCGGCGGGAGGGGGGCGAGGCCGGCCTGGACGGCCTACCTTTGAAGAGATAGTCGTACTCGTCGTCGCGGGAGCCCCCCATGGCGGCAATGGCGGCCTCTGAGAGAAGAAGGAAGCGCAGGCAGAGCCAAGGGCCGCTCCCTCCCTGCAGCGGCCGCTCCCTCCGCCTTCGGACCAGTGACGCTCCGGTTCCGCCCCCTGAACGGCCTCGCTCGCTGCTCTCCGCCCACCCGGGACACCTTCCGGGGTCAGCCGCGCCGAGGGCTACAAGCGCTTCCGGAATTAGACCCGCGGTAGGCGCTTTTCCGGTCCCGACGGAGGAAAGGGAGGCGCCACAGAGACGCAAGGGCTAGGGCGTCTCCTCCAGAAGTTTCCGGCCCAAGCGAACAGGGCGGCCTAATAGGCTGCCGGAAGTGTCTCTGCCTGGCCGACTCTCTGATTTTGATCACGAAAGAGGGGGGAGCGAGGAACCTGCCGCGTCTCGGTCGCCACGAGCACGGCGGTCACTGGGCGGCGCCCACGAGAGGCAGAGCTGCACTTTGCTGCCCCTACCGGCCGCCCGGCTCGTTGCAGCCAGGAATCGAGGAACTGCAAAAAAAAGGAGGGGAAAAGAGAGAGGCGGGGGTTGCAAAGGCCTGTGCCCCTGAGCATGCACAGAGTGCCGCCGCCTCCGCCCCCGGCTTGTATTGTTCCTTTGCAAAAGTTAGAATCTGGCTGCAATTCCCCCTCGGTTCCCCCCCGCTTTGCACGCGCGGAATGCAAAGAACCCCCGTCCCCTCCCCCAGCTGCCCTCTGTGCATGCTCGGAGGCGTGCATGCCGAGTGGGTCGTGCACAAGCCGGCTTCCTCCCAACAGGGCGGGGCAGCCCTTAAAATCCCCCCCAACTCCAAAGAAGGACGCCTTTTCGCCTGGCAGGAAAGGAAGCCTCCGCTGAGGCGGCTTTTCTGCAGCTCTTGACATGTCCAATGCCGCTGTGGTTCCATGGTGTAATGGTTAGCACTCTGGACTCTGAATCCAGCGATCCGAGTTCAAATCTCGGTGGAACCTGCCTGGCATTCTCCTTTTGTCTCCCCCCCCCCTTTTATTTCTCTTCTTAATGTTTAGTTGCTTCTCTCCCCCCCCCCCCCCCAGCTTCCTCTTGAGCTGCTTCTGCCGCCGCTGGTAGTGATTTTTTTTTTTCCTTTCATTTCTGCTTTTCAAATCTGGCCGCTTTAACGGGTGGACTTCAACTCCCAGAATTCCCCATTACAGCCGCCCAGGGTGAGCCTGGCTCTGCAAGGAGCTGAAATGAGCCCCTCCTATTGGGGAGTAGGGTAGAGTTTATTAGAATTAATTATTAGCATTAGAATTCTTTATTTGCCAAGTATGATAAGGCACACATGGAGAAGCTCTCAGGGTCTTCTAGTCCAGCCCCCCCCCCCACTCAAGCAGGAGACCCTACCCCAGGGCTAGGCAACCTTGGCTCTTTTATGACTCGTGGACTTCAACTCCCAGAATTCCTGAGCCAGCCATGCTGGGAGTTGAAGTCCACGAGTCATAAAAGAGCCAAGGTTGCCTACCCCTGCCCTATACCGTCTCAGACAAGTGACTGTCTAGTATTATATACAGTGTAATGAGTGTCTATAAGCCTGTTTTGATCTGGTCTATCTTGCAGGGCTGACATCATAGTTTGTGCTAAAGGGATAAAGCAGAAAATAGGGGAAAAAAATAGAAATTGCAGCCTGCAGGTCTTTTTTTCCTGTTACTATCTGTTCTCGACACAGAAGCCTTATGAAGCCTGAAAATAAGTGGAAAGACATTACAGGTGCTCCCATTTGATAACAAAAAATATCTACAAGCATCTTTTTTTAAACTTTTCTTTATTGAGTCTTTGTAAAACTTTAAATAGTCTCTTTTTTTAAATGGTATTTCAGGGGGGGAAAATATGTTTTCCCATTGTGAAGATTGAAATTACACCTCGAAATTGACCTATAAATTGAAACCAAAAATAAACACTTCAACTGATGTCCTTTTTTTTGGTAAACAAAATGTAAACAGTTCATATGTACAAATCTACAACCATTCCTTTGTGAAAGTGCTCTTTTGAAAATTAATAAAACATCCGTTTTGAAATTCCAGTGAGATCATATTTTTGAGAAATACAACTACTTTCTGGAAAACCCACCAATTTTTTTTTTTAATATTTTATATACACATTTACATGTAACAAGTCTCCATTTCTATCTTTGGGAGTAAAATATTTCCTACTGAAATGTTAAGTTAACTAAGATAAAATACTTTATCAGATTCTTGATAAAGCCTATTTAAACATTAAGTTTTACAAACATTTTGTTCCGTCTGATACCCTGAAGCAAACAGAGGGGAGACTGGTTTCATGATGAGTGGAAGTACAAAACTGTTCCAAAACATTAGGATAAAACAGGATGCTCAGAGAAGGGAAAGCCATATTTCATTTTCATTCACTGTTTTAAAAATAATAGTAGTAACAAAAAGTCCTGGGTTGCTTTTTAGAGGAGCATAACATGAGGCAGAATTTCATTGTTTGGGCAGCAAAGGCCCCAGAATATTCTTTGTTCTCCAAGATGAGTATAAATTAAACTAGGAACTGAACAAGATACATTGGGGGCTCAATTGTGGTTGTAAGTCTAGGATTACCTGTATTGCTTGACCAAACAGAGAAGGTCAAGGTAAGGTTCCACTTCCTGAACTTGATGCAATGGATACGTGGCAGATCATTAATCGGTTAGTGAGATGTTGAAGACTCTGTTTTTTAAACCATTTAGTCGTGTCCGATTCTTGGTGCTCCCCACACTTCTCTGTCAAGCAGCTTCTTTCAGTTGTTGGGTTTTCAACTTGGCATCTGATTTGCTGGCATCAAGTCAGCAGCTTCTTTGCTTGCCCCGTCTTCTTGTTCCACCATCCATTCCTGGCACCGTTGGCTTCTCCAATGAATTGGCACGCCTGACACGGCCAAAGAAAATCAGACCTAGTCTTGTGATTTTAGCTTGTAGTGATGTTTCTGGTTTTATATGATTTAACCCCTCTCTGTTAGATGCTCTGGCTGTCCATGAAGACTGTCCATCCTGGCTGTCTGTGAAGCCTGGGTAATTCCTACTTAAACTGAATGATAGGCTCTCTTTTTAATAGCGCTTTTAATGGTACTTTTGCCGCTATCTTTGATTCAACCACACCTAGAGAGGAGCTGATAGGAAGTGCTTTCATCAGAATGAGACTGCAGGTACTCCTCGACTTACAACAGTTCATTTAGTGACCGAAGTTATAACGGCACTGAAAAAAGAGACTTATGGCCGTTTTTCACACTTACAACCACTGCAGCATCCCCGTGGTCACATGATCAAAATTCAGACGCTTGGCCAATAGCTCATATTTAGGGCGATTGCAGAGCCCTTGGATCCTGGGATCCCCTTTGGCGACCTTCTGGCAAGTAAAGTCCATGGGGAAGCCAGATTCACTTAACAACCATGTTACTAATTTAACAACTGCCGTGATTTACTTAACAAAGGTGGCAAGAAAAGTTGTAAAATGAGGCAAGACTCACTTAACAAATTTCTCACTTAACAACCACATAAATTCTAGGCTGAATTGTGGTCGTAAGTCGAGAACTACCTGGACATTTTCTTCCGTCAACGTACAGTTGTTCTCTTGGGTGAAGCAAAGCCTCAAGCGAATATTCCTGATCAGGAAACACGTCTGCTAAAACTAAATGAATGATGCTTCCCAGCCCAAGCTTTCATTCTGGCTAGTGGTTCTCTTAATTCCTTAGTTACAGCTCAGGAAGAAGCCAATCCTTCCTTCCATCATGGCTATAAAGTACTCTGAAATAGTGGTTTTCATACAGTTCGGAAGCTGGCACCTTCTAAGGAAGTCCTTGTTTAGAGACTGCCTTATTTAGCAACCGTTCACAGTTACAACACTGGCTGTATGAGCAATTTTCGTATTTATGACCTTCACAGATAGGTAAAGCAAAGGACAGCTGAAGTCAGATCATAAGCACATGGTGATTTTTCTTTTTCTGCTTCACTTAACGACCAAATGGCCAATCCCAATTGTGGTCACTAAACAAGGATGACCTGCAGCGCACAAATGTATTACTGTAGGCACTTACATTTGTTTTCTCTGGAGATACAATAACTTAGGAACTGTACACGGAAATTAACAAGACACGTATCTCAAACATTGCTAAATCATTAGCAGTTAAGTGACTTTAGAAATTGTCTATTCACTGATTTAGAACATCCAGCTTAATCATACAATTCCTAGAGAGGACAGTCTAAAAATTACGGCCCGATCCTTGCACTTACAACCATCACAGCACCCCCAGTCATATGGTCAAAATTTGGATGCTTAGCAACCGGCTTGTTTTTACGATGGTTGCAAGGACGTTTGATCACCATTTGTGATCTTCCCAGCTGGCTGCCAACAAGCAAAGTCAGTGGGGAAAGCTGGATTAATTTAACAATTGACTTAACCCTGGCCCTGATTTGCTTAACAACCACGGTAAAAAGGTTGTAAAATCGGATGCGACCTGCTTAACAATTGCTTTGCTCAGGGATGGCAATTCTGGTCCCAACTGTGGTTGTAAGTCAAAGACTTCCTGTACAGAAAGGTGGGCGTTCTGCTCCAGCCCTCTTGAGACGGTTCTCTGCAATGATCTGCGGTGGCTCCCAATATTCAGTCAGGTCTTTCATATAAAAATATCGGGGAAGCTCCATTCCGTGGGAGAGAAGGAAAGCGACCTCAGCTTCAATGTTCAAACAGTGAGCAACCCGATTAACTTAAGAAAGCTTCCTATCACTCAGTCAGCAATAGTTGTCAGCTCAAATTAGCTAGGTAAATGTAGATTTTGCAGAATAGGAAATATAGTACTGAAAGTTCTGCATTACATAAAAAAAAGCAAAATGAAAGAAATGTTTCTTTAGAAAAGAAAAGGGGGTGGGAAAAAAAAAAAGACCTGTTCCTATACACAGCAATATTCCGTAAAGTATTGCTTAAACAACCAAGTCCCTTCAGTTCGCTCTAGGAATTTAAAAAGTTAAAAAAATATGAACTCGCTATAAATAATTTAAACTCTGTTGTAATATAACTCTGGCCTGCCTTCTGTAACTTTTCACACCTTCCCTGCAAATAGTTTATTTGAAAAGCTCCCTTGATACGTGCTCCCTTCCCTGCATGTTTCTGGTCCACCCTGATCCGCCCTTTTCTGCCGCAAAACGCCCTGGATTCTACGCCAGCTGGAGCCCGGGGGTCTCTCGGAATCCCAGGACTGTGTTCCCTACAGGAATTCTCCTTTAGACAAAGGCCGGGGGAGTGGTGTTTCTCAGTGGAAGAGGAATCTTTCTGAAGGCTGCGGCGGCTGCTGTTGTTGTTCGCCTAAGAAGCACCTCGTGACGCGCCCCGGTTCTGTCTAGAGATACGGTTCCCCAAACGTCTTTCGACACTCCATCACTCCGGTACTAGGCGGCCGATCACAGTTGTGGGTGTTCTTGACCTGATTTGTGGTGAGACGATCGTAAGCCATCTTGTATTCTCTGTCGAAAGCATCTGGAGGGAGAGGAAGAAAATGCCTATAGCGCTGGGCTTATGGAGGCGGGCAGGCAGATACACCGACAGGTAAGTAGATAGATCGGTCAATAGATCGGTCGATAGATCGGTCGACAGACAGATAGATAGATAGATAGATAGATAGATAGATAGATAGATAGATAGATAGATAGATAGATAGATAGATAGATAGATGATAGATAGATAGATAATGATAGATAGACGACAGACAGACAATAAATGATGACAGATGATAAACAGATATAAATAGATCAGAAAGAGGCAGATAATATATATATATACGTATGTATGTATACACAGACACACACACGTACACCCTTATACATATAAAAATCTAGTCACAAACAAAAAGGTATCAGTCAAAAATATATAAGAAAATGTGTAGTTTAAAAGCTCATGTTTTCAAAGTCCTTTTTGTGAGGCTTATATGCAGGCAGTACAGCAAATCCTTGACTTATGACTATTCATTTAACAACCGTCCAAAGTTATGACAGTGCTGAAAAGAGGTGGCTTGTGACCGGTGATTGATTGATTGATTTGAAAACTAGCATAATTTAAAACGATGCCGGGAGCTTTTGTCCCTAGCGGTTACTGTGGCTGCCCTTCAGGCTGGAACTGGGATGGCATATTTTAGTTAATGATTGTTGTTGGGAAGAGATGCTAATTCAGCCTGGAAACAGCATCAAGGTTGGGAAAACGGGAAGATTTTCTCAGTCCATCACAAAAGGAAAGAAAGCCAAAGTTTGCAATTATGGATCATTTGTTGGGGAAAGTATTTTTGCACAGAGAAGCAAATTCAATTATTCAACTTTACACAAGTTTCTTTACCTGACTTTCTGAACCTAATCCTCCCGTCATTGGCTCAAATATATTCCTTATTCTGAAGAACAAAACAATTAAATACATGTATGTCATATTAATTTGGGGTAGGCAACCTTGGCTATTTTATGACTGGTGGACTTCAACCCCCAGAATTCCTGAGCCAGCCACGCTGAGAGGAAAGGGAGAGGTTTCCATGCTGAGCCATGCTGGCTCAGGAATTCTGGAAGTTGAAGTCCACCAGTCATAAAAGAGCCAAGGTTGCCTACCCCTGTATTAAGAGGACTTTACACTTTTCAAATACAATTATGCTTTCTAAGGCCAGAAGTGATAGTTTGCACAGTTTAAACATTTAACACACACTAAGGAGAACATCACTGATAGCTTACCTATATCGATATTATCTCTTCCAAGAGCAACGAGAGAGAGAAATAGTATCTCTCTATAAAGACTCCTGGAACAAAATAGACAAAAATTAAAATGGGAAAGCTTTAATTTTTAATCACGGTTTCAAATCCGCTGTACCAGATTGTGTATTAGCATTTAGATATTGGGCTGCAGGTAATTTGAGGAAGGAACAAATGCCTTCTGAGCGAGTGACCAACTGAATCTTCTGAGTTTTTTCTTCCCTGGGAAAAAAACAAATTTTCAGACTTTGGCCTTACCTTTGCCTTTTGATCTGTGGTCCTTTGTTCAGCCTCTCTAGGATCTGGCTCATTGGTCCATAGACATCGTTCATCTTAATACTCTTGACCATGTTTCTTAAGAGCTCCTGGTTAAAGAAACTGTCATCCTTTTGCAGTAAACGAACCACTGGGTATTTATGAGCTGGAGAAAGACGTTTAGAAAGTACAGTGAACAAAAAAAACCCAAGGCTGTCAGCTGGTTTTAAAAATAAAAGAATATCGCATAAAGACAATTTTGTGAAGCTGGGGATCCACAAATGAAGTGCGACAGGGAACGGCCAGCCGTAAGAAAGAAAGTCTGATCAATGGCATCTATGAGCTGTAAGCCAAGGAATACTGAAAGCCAGGTCAAAACAGGCAGGGAGTCACCTCCAAATCATTACAAGGATTCCTAGTGTTTCTCAAAGAAAGTGAAACTAGGACAAGGATTGACAAAGTACACAAAATGGCTGGGAAAAATAAATGTATGCCTAGACAGGATGCCGAAAAGCAACCACATAAAATATACACATAGACAGTAGAGAAGGAGGGGGGGGGGTGTTGTTCAAAGTAAGTCAAGAAATAAATAATTTCTCAGCAATAGCAAGATGTAACACAACACTCACTCTCAAACACAAGGGTACGGTTTTGACCTGTAAGACAAGAATGGCGTGATCAAACTCCTAATGCATATCAGTTCCGGGCTTCTGGCCTGGTGGGAAATCTTTTTCCATAAAATAATAAAGAATACTGATAACTTACTCTGGGCATTCCACAGAATATAGAGGGGCTGTCCTGGATCTTTGTGCAGTTTCATATTGTCCCACAACATCTGAATCAGAACATGCTTGCTGTTCTCCAAGATGCAGTTTCTGGGTATCTGTAGAGGGAGGACACAAAATATCTCAGATACAATTATAAAAGAATAAGGCAGCGGTACCCAGAAGCGAGGTCATAAGGAACAAGAAATGCAAAGAGAAATAGAGTTAGCTCAGGATGAGAAGAGGCACTGGAAATTCCAGAATATAGCAAAAATGAATGCTTCAGTACAGGTAATCCTCAACTTACAACAGTCCATCTGGTGACTCTTCAAAGTTTCAACGGCACTAAAAAAAATGCCTTGTGACTGTTTTTCACACTTACGACCGTGGCAGCATCCCCATGGTCACGTGATCAAAATTCAATTCTTGGCAGCTCACTTAATATTAATAACAGTCGCAGTGTTCATCTTTTGTGACCTGCTAACCAACAGTCAATGGGGAGGCTGGATCCATGTTGCTAATTTCACAACCGCAGTGATTCTCTTAACAACTGCGGCAAGAAAGGTCAGAAAATGGAGCAACATTCACTGAACAACTGTCTCACTTAGCCGTAGAAATCTTGAGCTCAGTTGTGGTTGCTGAGGACTTTAACATGATTGTAAAGCAGGCTACACATTCTATAGGAGCATACAAACTTACACCCACAAGACAAAGTAGCCAGTTTAGCTAAAATGTTCTTGTAAGGTGTGAAAAACTAGGTCCACACACAAAGATTTCAATTAAATTGATTTATTGCTAAAAGTCCATGCACTGGAATCTTCTGAATTAAGGGATAGCACCAGGTTAGCTAGATAATGGTCAATGATACTCAAAGGGGATTGGAGTTGGTGGATTGGAGTTGGCTCTCTTGTGACTATGCAGGGATTCCAGGCTGATTCCCCGTTTCACTCCACCACCACCCCAGGTTCTGCCACCCTTTCTCCTACAGCTCTTTAAATTAATAACAACCACACATCCTCAAACAAAACCAATGCTTGCAGTTAGCGTAACACTTTGTTTTCCATACCTTGGAATTTTTATTGCAGTGTTCAGAGGACAGAATTAATCCAGGCAAGCTACTGGGTAAGTCCAACCGTCGGAAGTACCACACCAGGTTCCAGAAGACAATGGGATGATGGTCCACAAACTCTGCCACGGTGATCACGTGATCTCCTTCATTTTCCAACAAGCTCTCAAGTTCTTTCCAGACAACGAGAGGACTTAGATAAGGAACAGTGATGGGCTCCGGGCTAGGCAGATGCCACTCCAGCTGCAAAGACTCCTGCGATACCAGACAGGGCGTAAGGAGAAAGGGGAGTGAGAAATCCCTGTGGAATAATCATGAGAAAAGGGTCCTTGGTTGGGGCACCCTCCTCTTGAATCTCCAGGGATTATTAGTATACCTTTTGATTTTCCTGTGATTTGCTGGGTTTTAAAACTTCTGCTTTGACTATTTTTAACCACAGAGAAGTTTTTGTCTTATGGCCTATTATATCATATTAAATTGCATTTTAATGGTTTCTATTGTTCCTTCCCCTAAGGGAGTCCAGAGTGCTGCTCAAAAACAATGTAAAAGGCAATTTGCTAGTATAGGTTAAGTCCTCAACTTACGACCAGAATTTCTGTTGCCAAGCATGGTGGATGTTCAGTGAGTCACGTCCAATTTTATGATCTTTTTGCTAGGGTTGTTAAGAAAATCACTGCGGTCGTTAACTGAAGCATGTGATTGTTAAACGAGTCCAGCTTCCCCCACTGATTTTGCTAGTTGAGAACTGGTTGGGAAGGTGGCCAATGGCCATCACCTGGCCCTGCGATGCTGCAACCGTCATAAATACATGCTGGTTGCCAAGTGCCGAAAGTTTGATCACATGACTATGGGGATCCTGCAATCATCCTGAACCAGGGGTAGGCAACCTTGGCTCTTTTATGACTCGTGGATTTCAACTCCTAGAATTTCTGCTGAGGGGACAGGGAGAGGTTTCCAAGCTGAGCCGGGCTGGCTCAGGAATTCTGGGAGTTGAAGTCCACGAGTCATAAAGCAGCCTAGGCTTAGGCCAGAGGTGGCAACCAGAGGTAGCCACGCTGAGGGGAAAGGGAGGGGTTTCCAAGCTGAGCCATGCTGCCTCAGGAATTCTGGGAGTTGAAGTCTCCAAGTCATAAAAGAGCCAAGGTTCCCCACCCCTGTCCTAAACACTTTTAACACCACAGTGTGGTCATAACTTCAAATGATTGCTAAATGAATGTTGGCAAATTGAGGGCTATCTGTAAAACAATCAACAATAAAATTACCACCAGCCCAAGAACAGGAATGATTTAATTCCTATTGCAATTCCTCTGATCATATTCAGCAAAATGATTCTATAATTAAACCTTAAAGTGGTTAAGGCACCCAGCTAGAAAGCAGGAGACTGCTGGTTTTGGTTCAGCCTTAGGCACAAAAGCCAATTGGATGACTTTGGGCAAAATCATCATCAGACTGTGAATTCTAGTCCTGCCTTAGACATGAAAACCAACTGGGTGATTTGGGGCCACTTGGCCTCCCTCAGCCCAACCTGCCTCACCGGGTTGTCATTGTGGGGGAAATAGGAGGAGGAGAAAGGTGTGTTGGAGATGTTCGTCCCTTTGAATTGTTTGTAAACATAATAAAGGTAGAATACAGACGAACAAGCACACAAATATCACAGCAAGGCTGTGATATTCTGTGATATTCTGAAGATCCAGGTGAGGAACACAACACTCGGATCCTTACCATTCTCTGCTGGAAAGTTGTAGGCAAGCTCCCTGTGGGCACCACGTGGTTGTGTGTATGGACTCCCACTTCATCTATCTCTAAAGAACTGTAGGCACTGACGCTTCTTGACAGGGGGTGCCCAAGCGGTTCGTCTTTGGATGAAGGATGCCTTCGCTGAGAAGGGATCTGAATGCTCTTGGCACAGAGGGTGTCCAAATGTTTTGTCTTGCAGCTGCTGAAAGAGGTTACATGTTGACTGGAGAACTACATAAAATGCTGAGAAGATTCCAGGGAGGAAGAAAGATACTGAAATCTGATCACTAACCTGGAACACAAGCCATCTGTCTTCCTCTAGGGCAGGGGTCTTCCAACTTGGCCCTTTTAATGACTTGTGGACTTCAACTCCCAGAATTCCTCAGCCAGGCATGCTGGCTGAAGGATTCTGGGAGTTGAAGTCCACAAGTCATAAAAGGGCCAAGTTGGAACACCCCTGCCCTAGTATCTACAACAGTGGTTCTCAACCTTTTTAATGCTGCAACCCCCAACTGGTCGTAAGTCGAGAACTACTCAACCAGTCGTAAGTTGAGGACTACTCAACTGGTGCAGCACCGTTTGCACAATGGGACTTTTGGCGGGCTCAGCAGGGCAGAGACAGCCCAGACAATTCCTATTGGCTTTTGAAATAGGAATCCCTCTCTTTGATAGGCTGGACATACCTAGTTCTCTCAACCATACATCGTATGTTTTAGCCTCCAGTATCTTTGCTGCTCTTCTCCACACTCTTTCCAGAATCCCAGCATTTTTTCTCACAAACACCCTCATCGTTTCTCCCCATTCTTTTAAAAACATCCTAAAAACTACTGGATGACTTAAATTATCAACATACGCTGCTGTCAGTAATTAATTACAATGATTAAAATACTTACTCCTGCCAATTTTTCTGTGGTTTTATCATACATATCTGTATGAAAACCCGACTTCTGCTCTCCAACATAACTACGGTTCTTAAGTGCTGGGTTCACATCACTTGCTATGCCCAAAGCAACAAATCCATTTCCAATTTCAGTTGCGTCTTATATACTGTGTGAACGTGGTCAAATGGCTTTTTCCATGAATTTGCAAGTCCCTTGTCTCCATCCAATTAACCTCACCAAGTTTGGGGTGTTGGGGTTTAGAGGGTTAGTTCATTTTGACAAAAAGAAAGTTATAAATGCAGTTTTGAATGTTTTACAAGTCGTGAAATAAACGTACCCTTCTGAAACCAAGTCATTTTGAGCTGGAATTAAAGTCGCAGTAAGTCCTGAAAGAGGATCAGCAACGCACGTTTTGTCGGCCTGGTTCATAAAAGGGAACGGAAGCTGGATGTTTTCCGAAGAAGGACTGGGCTTCAAGAAGTACCTACAAAGATTGTGCTCACGTGATTATGGAATTGTTGCACGTGGAAAAACACTGCGAAATAAAAATTCCCTTTCCAAAGGAGCAGTAAACAAGTACCTTCCGGGTCCCCGGAGATCTCGGATTTCAATATTCAGGAAAGGCAAGAAGAGGTTTCCACAGAAGGGGCAGGTGGTGTTCAGGTTGGAGTCATCCGCGGTCCAGCCTGCCATGATCTCTTCGTCGTGGACCAGGCAGTCGCAGGTCCGACATCGGGAACAGCTGGAGATCAGGACCTGGGGGAGGCACTGAGTTAAAGCCATGGGAGACTTTTTTTTGGGGGGGGGGAATACAATAACAAGATGCTGAAAAAAAAAGGATGTCTCTTTGAAACAAAAATACTCTTGTACTTTTTCCAGCCTGGTGCTCTGCCTGCAAAAAATGAGGATCTTTTTATGCCATTTTTAGAAAGGTACATGTTGCCAGAGCAGGAAAGTTGAGTTTGCAAATATGGTCAGCAAAAATTTAATCCATCCGTCCTTCCTTCCTTTCTTCCCTCCTTCCTCCCTCCCTCCCTCCCTCAATCCTCTTTTCCTTCCTTTCCTTTCCTTTCTTCTTTCCTTTCCTTTTCTTCCTTTTTTACTTCCTTCTTCTCTTGCTCTTTTCCTTCTTTTCTTTCCCTTCCCTTCCTTCCTTCCTTCCTTCCTTCCTTCCTTCCTTCCTTCCTTCCTTCCTTCCTTCCTTCCCTCCCTCCCTCCCTCCCTCCCCCCTTCCTTCTCATAGCAGCTCTCATATCCTGGGGCTATCAAAAACAGGTCATTCCAGAAGGCAATGGTGCTTTGCAAGGTTTTATTAAAGGGTGATATGTTCCTTAGAACATACCTGTCCAAAAATGTTCCTATGAAATTCCAGCTAATTAAATTGCAAACTTCCTTGGATTGAAATGTTAGGACTTTAAGGATAAATGTAGTGTGATAGTAGAAGGCAAATAAACCGATTTTTGAAATCTGTTTCGCCAGGTTTATGGTAACGACAGTAAAAAATACCGTACCTCCAGGGCGTAATTCTGGAAAACACTGGTGCTGCTTGGACTGCAAGAGGAAACCACCTCTGCTTTTGAAAAAGAGCCTAAAAAAGCAAAAGGACACAGTCAAAACAAATATTTACACTAGTTCTGGAAAAGATGATCTCCTCCCAGCTACCCCCTCCCTTTACTTCAAAGAGAAAGGAGTAATAATCCTAGAAATAATAGAAAGAATTAAAATGTATTTGGCACCTGACTCCCAACATCTCTGGGCAGTTTACACATTATATAAAACATTACAGAAGACATTCAAATGTGGTCACGTGACCAAAATTCAGCTGCTTGACTGGTTCATATTTATGACGGTCGCTGTGTCCTGGGATCACGTGATCACCTTTGTGACCTTCTGACAAGCAAAATCAATGGGGAAACCAGATTCAATTAACAACAGTGGCAAGAAAAGTTGTAAAATGGGGCAAAATTCACTCAACAACTATCTCACTTAGCAACAGAAATTTTGAGCTCTATTGTGGTCGTAAGTCGAGGACCGCCTCCACTGGCCAAAGGAACTTAATTTAAACCTTTCCATTGCACTTTTTTCCTCCCAGTCATCCAATGGAAAAAAAAGCAGGAATCCTAACCCAGGGCTCCATTCTGAAGGAGAGAAACATGGATTTCCTGCAGGAAAACGTGAGCCTTTTTTAACCCTTATTGTATCTGAAACCTGGCCCGGTTCTGATTTGGCAAGATTGAATTCCTTGGGCCATTTTAATACCATCCCCTTCTGGAAGGAGAAGCGGACGTCCCGCCAGATAATACGGTGACTGGCGTTTCCCAAGCCTGTGTCATCTGAGGAGACGATAGCAGACCAGGAAAAAAAACATCTGGGCAGCTCTTACCACAGTGCGAGGAACGCTTTGAGGAGCCGTTGTGAGAAGCAGCACTTTCCAGACTGGTGGAGCTCAGGCCGATGCGCTTGAAAGCCAAGGATGCATCGTCCCAAGGAGAAGAGTTGCTTTCCAGATCGTTGCACACGTCTTCGTCAGTTAGAGAGGCAGATTCCGAGTCCAGGGCCCCGAGGGACGACACGCTTGCTCGGTCTGAGTTTTGATCCTGAAACAAGAACAGGCAGGAGTTTGGGAGTTGCTACAGATCCACATCTGGCGGCAAACATTTAGTGGCAAAGCAGCACAGGTGGCCCTTGACTTACGACCGGTCGAAGTCACAATGGACCTTCTTTGGGCTACTCGCTACCTGGTTCCGAAATTCCAAGGGTCGGGCCCCTCCCACGGTCCTGACACTGAACTTCGGACAGTCAGTAAGAAGGCCGCATTTACAGCTGTTTACAGCTTCCCGCTGCCATGCAGTCAGCATTTTAGGACAGTTTGGCCAGAAACCAGCAGTTGTTTCCAGTTTTTGGCTAAACTCGGCCCTCACTGAATGAACCATCGTGCTTAATGGCTGCTGAACGACTGCCCTTAAAAAAACAGGTCACAAAATCAGGTCAGTCACTCCACTCCCTTCTAACGCTGATGATGTTACCAAGTTGGGTAAGGAAACTTCTGCAAGAAAATAACCAAGCTCGGAGAGCACCAAGGGCACCAGAGCTAAAGTTCCCTAATTAAGTAGTTCCCTAATCAAGAGGTTAGGGACAACCACACGGCCACTAATATTGGCAAGGCAAACCACTTAAAGAGAGAGCAAGCCCCACTCTTTTCTAACACTGATGATGTTACCTAGTTGGGAAATGAAATGTCTGCAAGAAAACAACCAAGCTCAGAGAGCCCCAAGGACCACACAGTTCAGCCCTGAGTTACAGACATTCTCTTCTACCAGTACTAATCTTGTAGGCCTCGTGATTCTAGCCAATGCAGAGGAGTATAAACATCACCTGGGACTTTCACAGCCTTTAAAGGCAACTCCGATGAAGCTGAAGAAGTGTTCAACCCTGAGCCGTCCAGGGGTGGTGAAGGACAAGCAGCCACGACGGAATTTCTGCTGAACTGTGTATTTTCACGACAACCATTTGAAAGCCTTACCTTCGATGCTGCCGCGTAGGTGGCGAACTTTGAATACCACTTGCTGGCCTTCTCCGCCACCCCTTTTCCTGCAGAAAACATGCTGCTCTTCAGAACATCGAAGGTTGGGGTCAGGAGCGTGTCCAGGTTGAAGGAGGTTGGAGAGGCGAGTGCTACTGCATCAGCCATGTCTTGAGATTGCCCCCTTGACAAATTGTTCGGAGAGAACACGGGAGAGGACCAAAGCCGGTCCCTCCCTCTTTCATTTTTGACCTGGTAGCTCTTGGATTTGGGGAGCGTTATGGACCTGGGTGAGTTTGGAGGGAGGCTAGATCTTCGGCACAGCTGGCCTAAGGTTGGACTCTTTCTGTTGGGATTCTTGTCGCTGTAGGCCTTTTGCAAATCGATGCTGGGGGTCCGGCTTGTTAAAGGACTACTCATATTATTCATGTACATCTCGATTTCTTCCGCTAAATCGCGCCTGGCTGACGGGGTGGAGACCCTCTTCTCCTCCTCCTCCTCCTCCTCGTCTTCCTTCCCTTGCCCCGTTTCAGCTGCCAACAAGGAGAGTGGATCAAAGCCGGTTTCAATGTTAACCTTCTCAATGGGCTTCAGCGGAAAACTGATAGCCTGCTGAACCTTCTTGGGCTTTTTATGCATCAGCTTTGCAGGTTTCACCGGGACAGGTTCATTATCCAGATCTTCCAAATCAAATATAACCGGAGACTCTGTCTTAAGCACAAGGCCGTTCTCGTAGGCTATGTCTTCATCACTAGATTCTTTTTCCAGATTGATCTTCCGACCGGCTCCCAAAGAAGCTGGTTGGAGGTTGAGAGTCTTTGGCCTCATTCTTTTCTCAAACATCTTAGAAAGGATTTTTGCATCCACGCCCAGCTTTTCCACAATTTCTTCGGGTCTGGCCTCCTGATTAATCTGATTCTTCATAAGCTCCATTAGAGCATCTCCACTCAATTTCCTGTTTCGCCAAACCATCTGTTTGTGTTCGGTTTCAGCTGCATTTAAATGCTTGTTTCTCAGCTTTTCAGCTTTAGTGACTCCTGTTTTATTGATATTGTCAAAACAAGAAAAGAGCAATCCCGCAGAGGTATCTGGAAAGAAAGAAAAAACGCATGGACAAACTCCAAGGATATTACATTAATTTACTAAAACACCGGCAGACTCACAGAATCCCCTTAATATGCTCACAGGGTTTTGCTACAGTTATTTTTAAATGCAAAGGCTGGAAGCCTTATTTTTCTATTCAATTTACCACACGTTTTCAGGAAAATCTGGCCACTTGTGAACAACCATGTGCAAGGGGAATGTAAAGTAAATCAAATATCCATAAATTTTACCCATGCTTAGAAAGAACTCTCAGCCACATCAGCTTACCTATGTGGCATCCATCTCCTGTGGCATCTGATATTTTGCCAGTTGTATCATTAACGCGAACAATCCTTGAACCGAGCGTGACACAATTGGAATTTTGATAATTTAACGCTGGGAGGCAATCACCGCTTCCCTTTCCACTCTCAATTTCGGACACTATATGCACATAAAAATGGATAAGAACTGATCAAAAGTTAAACTTACTCTTAATCAACCATGGTTGGAATTAAAACAAATCAAGCATGAATATGGGGGGAAAAAATCAAGTTCAATTGCACTGCATTTGATACATACAGGAACTTGAGTCACTCTCTTTTTTCTCATCTCTCTGGTCGATACTGTTCTGGATGTTTGTTTTTCCTTGCTTAACTGCTTCTTTAGATAACTTATATAAGAGATCAGAATGTTCCCCTATTAAAATAAAACAAATAAAATGAATTTAAAAAGCAGGGTAAAACGTATCCTAAAAAGTGCAATAGATATCCCCAAATAAGGGGATAACGTTGTATATGGCTTGTTTTATTTTCAGTAATTGTATGGAGAAAAAACTTCCATAGCTGATACTTAATAAAAGCATGGCTCTCTAAATCAGGATCATGCTCCTTTTTTTCAGATTGAAGACCTCATTTAAGCCTCTAAATCAGGTGTAGGCAACCTTAGCTCTTTTATGATTCGTGGACTTCAACTCCCAGAGTGCCTGAGCCAGTTGGCTCAGGAATTCTGGGAGTTGAAGTCCACAAGTCATAAAAGAGTCAAGGTTGCCTACCCCTACTCTAAATGGAACCGGGGCAAATAGCTACTTGATTTCCATAGAATTTAGATTAAGTCAAGATGAAATTAATTAAGTAAAGCTCATAAAATTATTCCTTGTAGAGTCATCCCTGTTGGCAGCACCGTCATTCTAGGGCGATCATCCTTGATCTTGGAACAAGATCATCAGCATTAAACTGGGTTAATATGTGTTTGAGTATATGAGAAATCTACAGTGCTGCGATCAGTTCTTTTTTTTTTTTTAAGCATGGTCATTGTGCTAGTAAGTTATTTATTTACTTAGGCTCAGAAGCATCCTCACTGAGACATGAAAACATTTCTTGCAATTCTAGCAGTGTAAAGTACAAACATTCCTTGAATTACAAAACAGGAAACACACACGAACGATTTACCAGATAGAGTTTTGTGGATTCCATTTGCAGGCTGCTTCCTTAGAGCTCTTTTAAACTGAGTTATTCCTAAAATGACATTTCTTATCTTGGTCCACAGAAAGTAGCCACTTCGATTGCTCGATGGCCAACTGCTTTCCAAAACAGCCTGTAACAACATCAAATGGATGTTAATCATGCATTTCTGAGGATCGTGGCAAAGCATACCTTTAGGTCAGAGGTCTTCAAACTTGGCCCTTTTATGGCTTCTGGACTTCAACTCCCAGAATTCCTCAGCCAGGCAAGCTGGCTGAGGAATTCTGGGAGCTGAAGTCCACGAGTTCTTGTTTTTAATTTAATTCAATATGGGGGGCTTCACAATGGAGGTTGTGGATAGATTAATAATAGATTCCCCTCTCCCCAATTTAGGGTTGAATATTTGAATTTTTATTGTATTTTATTTATATGGTCTATAGCAGGGGTAGGCAACCCAAAACACTTAAAGAGCCACTTGGACAAACACACACGCACACAAACACACAAACACACCCACACCCATAATAAAGGTAAAAAAGGATATATGCAGTGTTATCTTCATTTTAGATGTCAAAAGGGTCTCTCTCTGTCTCTCTCTCTCCCTCCCTCTCTATCTGCCCTTGGTCTGCCACTCCTCTTCCCCTGCTCTCCTTCTTTCTCTCTCTTTCCTCTCTCTCTCTCTCTCTCTCCCTCCCTCTCTCTCTTTCTCTCTCTTTCTCCCCCCCCCCTCCTATCTGCTGCTCACCTGGCAAGCTTCAAGCTGTTGTCCAACAAGCTCAGGGGTAAGCAACCTCGTCTCTTTTATGACTCATGGACTTCAACTCCCAGAATTCCTGAGTCAGCCTAGCTAGGCTAGCTAGCTCTCTCCTGCCCTTCCTGCTTCCTGTAGAGATGCAGCAAAGGGGGGAGCTCCGCCCAGTAAGCTTTTCAGCTCCTCGGAGAACACTGTGAGTGCACTCTCTTTTACACAGACACACACACAAACACAGAGAGAGAGAGAGAGAGAGAGAGAAGCAGGGAAGCGCAATTGCCTCTCTCTGTCTCTGTCTCTCTCTGCAAAGGCAGAGGAGGCTGGGAGCCACAGGGGAAGGCTCAAAGAGCCGCATGCGGCTCCGGAGCCGCAGGTGGCCGACCTGTGGGTTAGGGTTACGTCACCATGAACTCCTAGAGCAAAATGGACATCGCCAATAAACCCGGAGTACTTGGGTATGGTTAAGAGGGCACTGACTTTTCTAGGCTACCCTATCTATGTTTCCTGGTAAAATACATAGAAAATCCCATTGGAGGAAAATTCCACTTAGGGTTAGGGTTACGTCACCATGAACTCCTAGAGCAAAATGGACATTGCCAACGAACTCGGAGTGCTTCGGTATGGTTAGGAGGGCACTGACTTTTCTAGGATGCCCTATCTATGTTTCCTGGTAAAATACATGGGAAAATCCCATTGGAGGAAAATTCCACTTAGGGTTAGGGTTACGTCACCATGAACTCCTAGAGCAAAATGGACATCGCCAACGAACTCAGAGTGCTTGGGTATGGTTAGGAGGGCACTGACCTTTCTAGGCTGCCCTCTCTATGTTTCCTGGTAAAATACATGGGAAAATCCCATTGGAGGAAAATTCCACTTAGGGTTAGGGTTACGTCACCATGAACTCCTAGAGCAAAATGGACATCGCCAACGAACTCGGAGTGCTTCGGTATGGTTAGGAGGGCACTGACTTTTCTAGGCTGCCTTATCTATGTTTCCTGGTAAAATACATGGGAAAATCCCATTGGAGGAAAATTCCAATTAGGCTTAGGGTTACATCACCATGAACTCCTAGAGCAAAATGGACATCGCCAACGAACTCGGAGTGCTTGGGTATGGTTAAGAGAGCACTGACCTTTCTAGGCTGCCCTCTCTATGTTTCCTGGTAAAATACATAGAAAATCCCATTGGAGGAAAATTCCACTTAGGGTTAGGGTTACGTCACCATGAACTCCTAGAGCAAAATGGACATTGCCAACGAACTCGGAGTGCTTCGGTATGGTTAGGAGGGCACTGACTTTTCTAGGATGCCCTATCTATGTTTCCTGGTAAAATACATGGGAAAATCCCATTGGAGGAAAATTCCACTTAGGGTTAGGGTTACGTCACCATGAACTCCTAGAGCAAAATGGACATCGCCAACGAACTCAGAGTGCTTGGGTATGGTTAAGAGAGCACTGACCTTTCTAGGCTGCCCTCTCTATGTTTCCTGGTAAAATACATGGGAAAATCCCATTGGAGGAAAATTCCACTTAGGGTTAGGGTTACGTCACCATGAACTCCTAGAGCAAAATGGACATCGCCAACGAACACAGAGTGCTTGGGTATGGTTAGGAGGGCACTGACCTTTCTAGGCTGCCCTATCTATGTTTCCTGGTAAAATACATGGGAAAATCCCATTGGAGGAAAATTCCACTTAGGGTTAGGGTTACGTCACCATGAACTCCTAGAGCAAAATGGACATCGCCAACAAACTCGGAGTGCTTGGGTATGGTTAGGAGGGCACTGACTTTTCTAGGCTGCCTTATCTATGTTTCTTGGTAAAATAGATGGGAAAATCCCATTGGAGGAAAATTCCACTTAGGGTTAGGGTTACGTCACCTTGAACTCCTAGAGCAAAATGGACATCGGCAACAAACTCGGAGTGCTTGGGTATGGTTAGGAGGGCACTGACTTTTCTAGGCTGCCTTATCTATGTTTCTTGGTAAAATAGATGGGAAAATCCCATTGGAGGAAAATTCCACTTAGGGTTAGGGTTACATCACCTTGAACTCCTAGAGCAAAATGGACATCGCCAACAAACTCGGAGTGCTTGGGTATGGTTAGGAGAGCACTGACCTTTCTAGGATGCCCTATCTATGTTTCCTGGTAAAATACATGGGAAAATCCCATTGGACGAAAATTCCACTTAGGGTTAGGGCAGGGGTAGGCAACCCAAAACACTTAAAGAGCCACTTGGACCCGTTTCCCACCAAAAACAAAACACTGGGAGCCACAAAACCATTTTGATATCTAAAATGAAGATAACACTGCATATATCCTTTTTTACCTTTATTATGGGTGTGTGTGTGTTTGTGTGTGTGTGTGTTTGTGTGTGTGTATGTATGTGTGTGTATATATGTATATGTATGTATACATACATACACATACACAAACACACACACACACAAACACACACACTCATAATAAAGGTAAAAAAGGATATATGCAGTGTTATCTTCATTTTAGATGTCAAAAGGGTCTCTCTCTGTCTCTCTCTCTCCCTCCCTCTATCTGCCCTTGGTCTGCCACTCCTCTTCCCCTGCTCTCCTTCTTTCTCTCTCTCTTTCCTCTCTCTCTCTCTCTCTCTCTCTCTCCCTCCCTCTCTCTTTCTCTCTCTTTCTCCCCCCCCTCTCCTATCTGCTGCTCACCTGGCAAGCTTCAAGCTGTTGTCCAACAAGCTCAGGGGTAAGCAACCTCGTCTCTTTTATGACTCATGGACTTCAACTCCCAGAATTCCTGAGTCAGCCTAGCTAGGCTAGCTAGCTCTCTCCTGCCCTTCCTGCTTCCTGTAGAGATGCAGCAAAGGGGGGAGCTCCGCCCAGTAAGCTTTTCAGCTCCTCGGAGAAGACTGTGAGTGCACTCTCTTTTACACAGACACACACACAAACACAGAGAGAGAGAGAGAGAGAAGCAGGGAAGCGCAATTGCCTCTCTCTGTCTCTGTCTCTCTCTGCAAAGGCAGAGGAGGCTGGGAGCCACAGGGGAAGGCTCAAAGAGCCGCATGCGGCTCCGGAGCCGCAGGTTGCCGACCTGTGGTCTATAGGCTTTGTATAGTTTTATATTTTCAATATTGTAAGCTGTCCAGAGTTACCCTGTGCCTAGATGAGCAGCTAATAAATTTCATAAATAAATACAATTGCTTTTTATTATAATATTTATATGCAGCTTTTATGTCTTATGTCTATTTGTACAACACCCAGAGTTGCTGCATAAGGGAAATGGAAGTTTTTTTTAAATATGATATATAAATAAACACGGATAAGCTTGTACAGAGTATGGAAAGGATGCTGAATTGGCTTGGAAAACAAGTGCTAATCAAAGTCAGAGGAGTGAGCTAGTACTTCCATCTCATTTGGTCTCAAAGATCCAATTTACCTTATTATAATAACCATAGGTAATAGCGTTAGGATCGATGCCAGCCTTCTTCATCTCAAAAAGGATTTTTACGGCTAAGACGGGCTGACTGTATTGCCCGCACAGCTGCATCAACACCCGATAACATACCTGACCAAAACAAAAGAGATGGTGGTTACTTTTTCACTCTCAGAACGTTTACACACCTGACATTGGCCTCACCTGCCAGAAAACCCGCCTCTTTACCTCATCAGGTGGCTCGATCTTTTTCATGTGCATCTTGCGCAACACATCGTAGGCCGTCCTTAGGGCCCTGACTTTGGAATGGCAAACGCGGACATAAGCAGGCAGGCAGATGAACCACAGGCCGTAGCAATGGCGCAGTAAACACCTGGACCACATCTGGGGGATGGAGGAATATCTCTTGGCCATCTTGTGCGCAGACTTGATTTCCTGTAGAGAGAGGCGGGAAGGAAAAGGCTTCAGGCATGGTAGGCCTTGGAGAACATGCACCAAAGCTCCTTCAACGATGGGTGGATCTCGACTTACGACCACAGTTGAGGCCAAAGTTTCCACTGCTGAACAAGACAGTTGTTAAGTGAGTTTTCCCCATTTTACGACCTTTCCTGCCAGATTTGTTAAGTGAATTGCTGCACTTGGTAAGTTGGTAAGTGTATAAGTTACCTGTTTTGTTCTCCTGAACACTGGCAAAGGACTGTTTGGGCTGCTGGCTTTCGAAGACAATTTGCTGTTTTGCATTGTCAGAAGTCCCGCTGGCTGTTCAAATAAATTTTGCTTTAGTACCGGAAATCCATTGTAGCTGAAAAGAATAAGACAGGCTTTTATTTACTTGTACTCAACATGCCCCTGAAGGCTCCTTCGTACTTTGCCATTAAGGTAGAACATCCGGAGCATGTCTAAAATGCTTCTTTCCTGAGTGGACCGCATTTTATTTCATCTCTTGTAGAGGAGACCACAAAGGTGCTGAGAAGGGCTGCTACTTAATTGTCACATTTTTTTACTGATGTACTTATTTCTAAAATGTATATTTCATTCATATGTTGTGCTAATCTAGCCCAGAGATGGTTCTGTCATGGAGAATCAAGCCTTGAAATTGGTGATTTTCAATTCCCGCCCAGGTAGAATTATAGCACCAAATACAGGTAGCCCTTGACTTACAACCATTTTCTTAGTAACCTTCCCAAGTTACAGTGGCACTTAAAAAAGGGACTTATGGCTGCTTTTCATACTTACAACCATTGTGAATCGTTTCTGGTGAGACAAAGTTTCTACCGACCCAAATTAGCATGACACAGAAAGTCACTGACAGATACCGGAAGGCAAGAAATATTTCACCGGATGGCTTGAAAATGTGCCCAGGATTACCTGTATTGATATGGAAGCTCTTCTCCATTGGGCAGATGAGGAATCTCTGGGGGTGTTATGAAGACGGTGTGTTCACTCTTGTGGGACTCATCAAGTTCTATAAGTCGCGTGTCACCTGTCTTGTCTATATCCACCTGTCCAAAATGGATAAAAATGATCATACATTTCTTGCCAAGAAGTTAGCAACCCTTCCTTCAGTGAGCTTTTGCAAACAGTTGCCAGGACGCGGATTAAGGGATAACGTTAAAAACCTCTATTAAAAACTACTTTGTGTTGATTTGTTGGTATTATTTCTAATTCTACCGATCTCATCGAAACAGGAAAATCCCCTTGCTTGCATTCTTTTCTGACTGACTCCATCGGGTTGTTTTCAACACGTTTCTTTCAAAAAATAGATGCTCTGTGAAGAGGTTGCTTTCATGCAGTCTGTCTTAACCTTGGCAACCTTCAAGGTGTTTGGACTTGCAATTCTCAGAATCCTTCAAAGCTCCACATTTGAGGAAAACACAGGCTTTCATGTAATGTTTCCATGCCTGGAATTCTCCTGCAAACATTTTTGCAATTGTTCAGCCTCTTTGCAGAGACAACGTGAAGTTACTATTATTATTTATTTATTTATTTATTTATTTATTTATTTATTTATTTATTTATTTATGAGACTTATATACCGCTTTAAGTGCAAGCACTTTCTAAGCGGTGTACACCAGTAAGCAATGTATATATATATATTTACATTGCCCCCAACAATCTGGGTCCTCATTTTACCTACCTCGGAAGGATGGAAGGCTGAGTCAACCTTGAGCCAGCGAGATTTGAACCGCTGACCTGCTGAACACAGTCAGCTAAAGTGGCCTGCAGTACTGCACCCTAACTGCTGCGCCACCTCGGCTCATTATTATTTGGATTTAGATATTCATTTAAATCAACAAGCTTGCTTAGCTGTGTTTAACAACATTATACAAGCAATTCTGTGTGCTGCTTTCTTAAAGGCATTTTTTTCCCCATGTCACTGAGTCTCAATAGAAAGCATGTTTTCCTGCCAGCTGAAGAGCTGTCATCAATAAAATGGTACCTGGGGGAGCTGGCCCTCTTTCTATAGCATGCAGGAAATGTGCTTAATTTTCATAGTTGCTATGTTCATTCCTCTCAGGTGCCTGATAAGTAGTTTTCATATTTTCAGCAGTTAGCCCAAGGGGATTCTTGCAAAAACAAATGTTAGTCTTCAAAAGACTTCCACAGCACAGCGCAGTGTAGCATTTCAAGGACACGTTTTTGAGACTGAGAGCAAGCCACGAACGTATTAATTACTTGGACAGATTATAAAATCTGTCTGAAGCAAAATGGTGCTGATAATAAACCTCATTATACAAACCCATTATAAATGCAAGCTACACTGGAAGCTACGACACCTCAGAGTTCATTATTCTATTTCTTTTTTCTTTTTCAATGCCTAGTGGAAATACCACATCAACCAAAAGCCCCCCCAAACTATTAATATTTGAATGAGAATAGTGCTTGGGTCAAGATCACACACCAAAGGAAAATGGGAAGCCAAAATAATAAAATAGAAGGTGCCAAAGAAAAAGTGAATTGTTTTGAAGTTGGTTAACCTTCCCAACCAGGAATAGAAGTTGTTAGAACAATATCCTTGACGGAGAATTAAAGAAGACCTGGACTCTAAACTGAAGAAGGTGCTGACCTCAGTGGTCTAGAACAGATCATCCCATCCAAAAGTAGGTTTCTATGATTTATCATGAAGTTAATCTATTCTTGGAGCAGAGAGGTGGTAAATAAAGAGGATCCTTGGTCATCCTGAGCAGGAAGTGGCTGTTTGGTTCCACACACTGTTTGCTGAAGTTCTTTATCCAAAAGATAACTCTCCTCAAATGAAGGGATCTAGGTAACATCACTAGACACAGCAAGCCGCATGATCCAGTTTTGGTCCCCACGTTACAAAAAAAGATGTTGAGACTTTGGAAAAAATGCAGAGAAGAGCAACTAAAATGATTAAAGGCCTTGAGACAAAAACATATGAAGAACGGCTGCAGGAACTGGGTTTGGCTAGTCTAGAGTAAAGAAAGATTAGGGGGGACATGATAGCAATATTCCAGTATGTGAGGGGCTGCCGCAAAGAAGAGGGGGTCAACTTATTTCCCAAAGCACCAGAGGGCAGGACAAGAAACAATGGATGGAAACTAATCAAGGAGAGAAGCAACCTGGAATTAAGGAGAGACTTCCTAACAGTGAGGAAATTAACCTTGCCTTCAGAAGTAGTAGGTGCTTCATCACTGGAGGTTTTTAAGAAGAGACTGGACAGCCACTTCTCTGAAATAGTATAAGGTCTTTTGCTTGAGCAGGGGGTTGGACTAGAAGACCTCCAAGGTCCCTTCCAGCTCTATTCTGATTGATTGCTCTATGGTGGTGACAGGTGAAAAAGAATCTCGCTTTCCATAAAGACAGTTGAAGAGAACACCTCTAATAAGCTGTGATCCTGGCAGCAGAGTTGTGCTTTGTGACTCATTTGCTAGGCTAATGCAATCTTTGAAGGATGATTTCCAAAGCTTTTTTTCTAAGACAAGCTCACTTTGTATGCAACAAACAACAACTAATCCCCAGTCACTTTCTATTCTTAGGTTATGCTTGAGGGACTCTAGCCAGATCTATTCTGTCATTCTTTTCCTAGAGGGAAAAGGAGAAAAACATAAGCTTCTTGTGTCTACCAAACGGAGAGCGATTGTGATAATACACACACAATCCATATGAAAAAGGAATGAGCAGACACTTTTTCTCCCTCTCAGAGAGTTTGTACTTTAGGAATATACTTTATCCTATCAATTTATACTTTAAAAAAGCCGTACGCTAAATAAAATAATATTTTAAAGTTAATACTTTGAAACCATTGGATCTTAGCAGCTTCCATGGAATTGCTTTTTGGAGTGGTTGATTTGTTTGGTTCTTTTCTTTCTATTACCCACCTCAATCTTCTAGTTTTCCATTCTCTTGCATCCTGCTTCAAGGCAACCTTCCTCAGCCTGATATCCTCAAGATGTTTGGGTAATATCTCCCCATATCCCTAGCACAGGGGTCCCAACCCCCAGTCCGTGGACCGGTACGGGGCCATAGCATGCCAGCAACCGGTCCGCACAAACAAGCAAAGCCCCATCCGTGGGATGCAGGCAGCACACAAAACCACACACTTTCCAGTCCGTGGAAAAACCTCTCCCCATGGAAGCGGTCCCTGGTGCCCAAAAGGCTGGGGACCTCTGCCCCAGCAGACATCCCAAATTGGGTAAGATGAGGAATGTCCTCCCTCAGACCAGCCAAGTAATTCTCTGAAGTGGGGGAGATTGAAAGGAAACTGATCAAGAACCCTCTAGAACAGTGTTTCTCAACCTTGACCATTTTAAGGCATGTGGACTTCAACTCCCAGAATTCCACAGCCAGCAATGCTGGCTGTGGAATTCTGGGAGTTGAAGTCCACATGCCTTAAAATGGTCAAGGTTGAGAAACACTGCTCTAGAAACTAGTTTGGACAACATCTCCTCCTCAGTGAAAACAAGAAAACAGTCATACCTTTCAAACCAATTAAAGAACAGAAGAAGAAGGGGTGTAAATCAAATTATTCTTTCTTTAACCGGTATGTTTTTCTCGTGAGACATTTAGGCAACTGTAGCCAGTTAGAGGTGGGAGTCCCCCTATATTTTAGCAAGTGGCCAAAAATCTTTGGCACAAGTATAGTCAGATGTTGTGGGATGCCCAAGCAGACTTACTTTATTTACACAGTCATCAAAAAAGGCAAGGCTTGTATCTTTATCACTAACAAAAGAGCATTCTTCAATGAAGCGAATGAACATCTGCGTCTTGGTCATCATTGTATAAAACTTTTGATGTGAACGATCACGGCTTTTTAAGAATCCTGGAAGATTGAAAAAAGATGTTATACTGTAAATCCTACTAGCAGAAAAACAAGGAGCAAATATTCTACGAAAAAAGGAAGAAAGGAAATTAGACACAACCAATTAATGTATACGCTCACTAAGCCACGTATATTTTGATCTGTGTGTCTTTGTGTCTTTTTCTGCCTGTGTGTATTATTCAGCCATCCAGTCACATTTTTGCAAGATGGGTGGCCATATAAATTTGAGATAGATAGATAGATAGACAGACAGACAGACAGACAATGGATGGATTGCTCCATATCTTTAGCCAACAAATATAACAGGCTGTGATTTACCTTGCAATTCAAAGAGGGAGCTCGCATCGGTTGCCGTCTCTGAAGGGGCTTGCGTAATAGGCCTCAGATAGGACCTGTAACCTTTTAGGATTGAAGCCATAAAAGTGAGAAACGCCTCTTGAATTTCTACATCTAACAGATGCAGCTTCGAGCCTGAATGAAAATCGTAGTCATTCATAGCCAGCTCCATTAAAGCATCGTCTCGTGGTCTTTGCTGCACTGTGGATAAAAAAGCAAAGTAGAAATGCCAAAATATGAGTATCTATAGAACAACAGACCTTGGAGGTCTTCTAGTCCAGCCACCTGCTCCAGCAGGAGACCCTATGGCCTGGGGTCTTCAAACCTGGCCCTTTTATGACTTGTGGACTTCAACTCCCAGAATTCTAGGGGTTGAAGTCCACTCATCTTAAAGTTGACAAGATTGAGAAACACTGCTCTAAGGCAGGGGTCTTCAAACTTGGCCCTTTTATGACTTGTGGACTTCAACTCCCAGAATTCCTCAGCCAGCATGTCTGGCTGAGGAATTCTGGGAGCTGACGTCCACAAGTCATAAAAGGGCCAAGTTTGAAGACCCCTGCTCTAAAGATTTAAATAAAAGAAGATATTTCTTTTTAACCGCATCCAGGGTTTCAAAGTGCAAATGGGGTGCTGGGTCCCTCAATGCTACTTCCCCAAAGCAAAAATTTTCCTCTGTATAACCTGAATCTAATTCCCCTCTGCTCCTCCTGGACATTAAAAAGGGTTTCACTATCATAATGAACCACAACCACAACATAGAAGCGCTTCTGGGCCCTCCTCCACTTACATGCTGCCAGCTGCTGATACAAGTGATTTAGAGTGCTCATCAGTTTCTTACAAGGTTTCTTTGGCAAGATCTTCCATGCAATGGTTCGCTTATCTCCTGGCCTGGAATCCAAAGAGAAATTCATTAGGGACTCATTGTGTTTCTCAAATATTTGGTCAAATCAAAGCATCAGAACTCCAGGAAGTGATTTCTGCTTCAGTACTGTCAGTTGAACCTAAATCAGTGGAATGAGGATCTTCAAACAGAGTTTCAATGGATCACAGAATCATAAAACTGATCTCAGTCTTCCAGTTGTATTTCATCTTAAGAAATATTCTTTCACCACAAGGATTTCAACTTTTTGTTGTAATAAATCTTTTCCGAAGTACTAAGGATAATGAAAGACTGTCTGCTAATTGTTTAAAAAGATTAGTTGTACATGGACTGGCAAAAACAAATTGCTGAGGCAACCAATATGTCTTTGTCATTCACTAATGCACTATTCCTGTAAAGCAAGGCAATAAAAGAAAACAAACAGATAATAGTCCTTACATGAACATTTATCCTCTGATTCTACTTCAACATGGAAATTATTAGGTAAAGGGCCAATTATTCTCTTAATCTCTGTTCCGAGTTTAAAGCTAATGCTAGTTTATTTTACAAGGCTATTGCAACAACATGAAATGAATTACAAGGACGTGTTAAATAATTTTACTTACTAAATGCAATTTGCCTTTGTGAGAGATCTAATATCCAAGGATTAAATGCTTACCTTCAAAACAATAATTTTTAGTGGAATCAATTTACAGATTCAACTGTATTTTTTTCTACTGCTGAGTAAACAAGCAACATACGTGCAAATATAACCCTTAATTTCCTTCTCTGATTAATAATTTAGCAAACCTAGGGAAATTAATTTAAAGTCTGGCCCCTAAATTACTAACAAAAAAGCAAGCAAACAAAGCTCTCCAAATACTTACTGTGAAATGGTATTTGTATCTAGGTCAACACAGCTAACATCTGGTGGAGGGTCATAAAGATCAAAATATCTGGAATCAATTCCTACGATGAATGGACACGGTGCACTCAGAACATCAGCCAAGGCCAGGGGACAGAGAGGAATGTACGGGCAAGGCCAGTGGAAAGGAAATATCATCTTTCAAAAGAGAAGAACAAAAATATTGAATGCAGATAGCCAGATGTGCTTCAAGAAAAACAAGGTGGACAACCTCTAACTCTTGAACTAATTTCAACACATCCAAAGAGATGTTTTAGACCCTGAGTAAAGAGCTCTCTGTTCCCAAGAGAACATGTTCTAATGAATGTCTATGGAGATTCTCAGTCATCCAGGTCATGGTTGTCCTTTTTCAAAAGGCAACTGAACATTCTTAGTTTTTCTTTGAAGAGTTTTCACTTCTCATCAAAGAAGCTGCTTCAGTTCTGACCTGACCATGTCAGAACTGAAGAAGCTTCTTAGATGAGAAGTGAAAACTCTTCAAAGAAAAGCAAAGTCTGGTTGCCTTTTGAGAAAGTACCTTTGGGATGTTCTGCTGAAGAAAAAGAGGGTCTCAGAGTATAAACATCTCAAGGTATCTATACATGCTTGTTATTTGGAGACAGTTTTACGTTGTTCGTTTTATTAATTGTACTTATTGGTCAGTGAGCGAAATAAAGTTTCTGTCTGTTTGATTCTGGTCAACCTTTTATGAGGACCCTGGCCTAGCCTATTATACCTGGAAAAAGATGCTTCTTGACGAAAGGAAGGCTGTCTGCTCTGAAGAAAGAGAACACTCACAAACCACGTTCTGCTTTCAATATTAGTACATCACTATGGAAAACAGCTCTTCCTTTCTTTTAAAATATTAATTAGGCTAATGGATAGATACAATTGAGACGTTCTCTTCAATAAACTACTTGAAATAATAGTATGATAATAATCCATGATTATTCATTGATATATTTATACCTGCCTTTCCCAACAACAAATAATGCTTTATTTATCTCTGTTAATTTGTACAAAATGGAGAACCTTCGCACAAGAACTGTGGTAATGATCTGAACTAGATGAATACTATGGCTCTGCAGCCATCTGTTCAAACATCCTCAGGAGGTGAAAGCAGAACAAACAAAATGTTTAAAACATGACGCTCAGCATGAAGTGGAGGCCAGGAGAGGCTTCTGCTAGCTCAGTGGAATTTTTGACTTCGTTTCTTTGAACAACTGGCCTTCCTACCAGTGTGGGAACCTCCTTCTCAGTTTGATCTGCAGCTGGTATGGAGCTAAACACGCTAAAAACCACAAGCTCCAAAATTTTGCAAACAGATATGGACCCTAGAAAAGGGAGCAAAGGCCCATCAGAACATCAGAGTCAGAACATCAAAATGACAAGAGTTGGAAAGAACCTTGGAGGTCTAGCCCAGGGCTAGGCAACCTTGGCTCTTTTATGATTTGTGGACTTCAACTCCCAGAATTCCTGAGCCAGAAAAATGTGAAGATGTCTATATTTAATTGTATATGTATTAACAGGAACAGGAATTGTTTTTGCCCAGTGTGGAAAAATGCATATCAACAGAAGAAGAGAGGGCCAAGGAAGCACCGGATGACGTAGTATTGGAACTAGACTGAGAAAGTTAATATGTACCACTGAATTACCAATGGACCCAGACAACCCGTTGTTTATTAAGTACTCATGATTGTAAAATTAGAAAATTAATAAAATATTTATTTTTTAAAAAGAGAGAAGGTCACACAAGGTGATCACTTGATCCTGGGGCGCTGCAACCGTCATAAATATGAATCAGTGGCCAAGTGCCTGAATTCTGATCATGCGACCGTGGGGGGCTGCAACAAGTCGTAAGTGTGAAAACTGGTCATGAGTCTCTTTTTTCAGTGCCGTTGTAACTTCAAACGATCACTGAACAAATGGTTGCAAGTTGAGGACTATCTGTAATAAATTGTAAGAATTACTTTTAGGGCTCTGAGCTTTAAAAAAGATTTTACAGCCAGTTGGTTGGGGTGTGTGCATGTGTGTGTGTTTTCTTTTATCTTAATTGGAAAATACGTGTTTGAGAAATTCTCACGACTTACAGAGACCAGGGCTTCGGTCACGCTGGTGAGGACCGAAGGGCGTAAAGAGTGGATGAGGATTTTATGTTCTGTCACTGCAAAAACCAGGAGATTTACAGCATTCTCAGGTCCCAGATTCTGCAGAAGGGCAGAAAACTTCCCTCCACTAGTAATCAAAGAAAAAGGAATAGGAATAAATACTACAAATGGCATCTTTCTTCCACGAACTGAACTACGTTTCTCCCCAATGTTAGCCCAGCAGCAAATGACTCAGCATAAGAGTATTCAATTACTAATCTGAGTAACACTAAAATTACACAGCACAGAATAGATTAAAAAGCAGTTTTCCATTTGGCGCTCCATTGGCTTTTAAATAAAGTTGTAGAGTGAAGTTTGTAATTAACATATGCATACAGTACAGCTAGAAATGGACTTAATTCACTGCAAACAAGTCATTAGAGATCAAACAAACCAGACATGGAACTCTTGCCACACTCACTGAACCTAGTTTCCTTCTTTCCTGCATTCAATAAATTAGGATTCACAAACCAAGAACAAGTTTTGATGTAGCTTTGACTGACTTTCAGCTTGACTGGAAAGTCACCATTCCCATTTTTAGTGTGCTTGACTTGCTCACCTAAAGAAAAACCACAAACTGGATACTGTTTTTCATAACATTTATTAAAAAAAAAGCAAGAGAAATCTAGGTACAACTGAAACTGTAGTATAAAGGTCCTGCTTTAAAATGGATGATTTTATAGAGAACCTTTTTCTGTCTTGTTTTCCTCATCGCAACCTTTAAAAATTAGAGAGGAATCTAATCCTTCTTTCTTGATATAGTTATATATTTTTATTGTTGTGTTCTTCACTAATTTCTAAGTTGGTTTGCTCATCCCTTACATAACAGCACACAAATATATATATACACACACACATATTTTACTTGCCTCAGCGGTAGGGGTGATGATATGGGCTGACTAAGAATCAGATTATCATGGGGTGATAGCTATAAAACAATAAAAGCATGGTTTTTATAGTTACCTGAAGATTTAAATATAAAGCAATTTGTTTGTATAGAAAACATATTGCCTGTCACAGAATTAATACTACTGCTATGGCTTGAAAAACATGATGGTTAAATATGCAGAACTCTAATGTTAAAAAAGTGTAAAGATATATTCATGTGAAATAGATATTATGGTTTGATTCCAGAATCTCAAGCAACTTGAAGCACTGTTCTATTTGCTTGCACATTCTATCAAACTGGTTAAATAATTTATTACAGATGTCCTTTCCCCAAAAAAATCCAAGGAAGTGACCAGAAAAAGATGCAAGCTGAATATTTTAAAAACTGCCAGATATCTTTTTTGTAATTCATCTCCCACATCACATGCACTAGAGCTTTTAAACGTTAAGAATACTGAGTTGATTTTCATAAATCTAATGAAGGGGAAAACTCCACCAATCAGATTGGATTGTGAAATGATTTAAAATAGCAAAAAAAGTATGTATTTTTGGGTAGGGCCCAAGAAAGTTTGAAAATAAAATTGAATTCTATATCAAATGTGTCTGGGGTTTGTTTTACAAAAGGTGATCCAGAAACATTTATCAGTGGACAGATTCAGGAAATAGGATTTTTTAAAAATTAGTATCTGATACTCTAGTTTTGTTTTATAATGATAACATTTAGAAAAGGCCAACTGTTTTCATTTATCAACTGCTCCCAGGCCTAGATATATTTAAAAAGTAGATACTGTAATGTGACAAACAAGCAGCCTTGTAACATAAAAAGTCTGACTCACACAAATTTCTTGATGACTTCCAGCATCGAGTAGCAAATTGGCAGTTCCAAGTCTATAACATTTTTACAATGTCTTTTATTTTTTAGTGGAACCTACTCATCTGAATAACATATGAACAGAATGGAATAAATTTACACTTACCTGAACTAAAATCCTTGGTCTTTGTGGAGACGGAAAAGGAACCTTGTGCATAAAATGGGAAATATGCCTAAGGAGAGAATAATCACTCTGTATTAAGAAAAATAAATAAATCAGCATATGTTTATAGAATGCATGCTAGACTTTTACGAGATCATATTCAACAAGCTAAGAGAGTATTCTTCAGATTCTTGGTTTACTGCTTTACAGAGGGGTGCAGGGGCATCCTAAACCCATTTGAAACTAAGCAAAGATTTATTTAGGCCTCAGATTCAGGCAGAAAGCTGGACTCTGGCTACTTTAGTAGATCTCAGTTGCATGCAGAGCTGGGGAAACAAGCATCCCTAGTGTACTTTTGATGAACCATAAACGGTAATCTGAAGCATTTTTGTCCTAGCGGTTTGCACAAACACATTAAAGTAACAATGATCATGTGAAAACAGGACTCTGCTATGGCCAGTATGTATTTCATCAATATGCGCAGCTGAAAGAGATCGTGCTTCTAGATGCTGGCTTTTTATAACAGCACTGAAATATAAAATGGATGCATTAAACATCTGCTAGGCCCCAAACTCTAAAAGGCAATAGCAAAAAAGCCAATTATTTCCTTACCTATCCCCAATAGAGAGCTCATCATATCATTGTTGAGCCCTGGAACTGCAACCCTGGAAGCTATTCCTAGAGTAAAAAAAGTTGCTACTTTGGACGAAGCTATCACGTTTGCATTACTGCAAACCAGGGAAGGAAGAAAAGAATCATCAAATTTGAGGGGGGACGGGATTTGAGGTGATGCCAGGCAGCCTTGCACTAGTTACCAAGGACGTAGGCTGGCTCGAACACCCTTTTCACTGAAGTGATCCAAGTTATGTACTACAATGATGGTTAAGGGTGCGTGGAGCACAAACTACCCCTCCAACTTACTTCTCAATAGGAAGGACGTGGGGACCAGATATTGAATAGCGGTAAAGAAAAGTGAGAAATTTCTTGAAGGCATCGAAGAAGGGCCAGTGGGACAGAAGGCAGATGCACTTGTTAGTTTGAACCGTTTTGGAGCTGGGTGTGGCCACGAATCCCAGCTGAGATTTCTGTTTTTCGGTCAGATTTTCTTCAGAGTATGTTTCATAGAACTGAATAGCAGCACCGTAGACCTGCAAGTCAGAGTACATTTAATTGAAGTGACATGGGCCTCCTGCAACCACAAGTGATTTCTTCAGCTCTACAGCATCAAATATTTCTGCCATAGGCAATGCTGAAATGTAATGCACATCGCAAATATACTTTGAGGAACCTGGAAAAATAAGTACTCGCTTAAAGCGCTAGCTTTATATATAGTAGCAGGCTAATGCATCATTTCTCAAGGAGCAATAGTGTGCTAAATTTGGATCCCAATGAGTCACTGATAAGAGGACTTTCCCTTCTTCCATTATCCAGGACTTTGGATAGAATCCAGCGCCCTTCCATCAAAAATTAACCTGAAAGAAATTTGGGGGGGAGGGGAGGAGAGGAAATAGGACCTTCTCGTTTCCGGGGGGGGGGGGGGAGGGAAGCAATTCTATCAGCAAAATATATAATCACATTTCATTCTACATTTTGTAAAATTGCCCCTGCTCAAATGGAGAGCAGAGAGCAATCCTCTGGTACCCAAACTGAAGAAGCAAATTGTTCTGACAACAGGGATTCTGACAAATTGACAAATTCAAAATGTGTAGGGATGTTTCTATATACAAGTAGTCCTCGAGCTCAAAATTTCTGTTTTTAAGCAAGACAGTTAAGTGAGTTTTACTCCATTTTAGGACCTTTTTTTTGCCACAGTTGTTACATGAATTGCTGCAGTTGTAAATATAATAACACAATTAGGTGAATCTAGCTTCCTCCTTGATTTTGCTTGTCAGAAAGTTGCAAAAGGGGTACATGATCTCAGGACATTGCAACCGTCGTAAAGAAGAGCCAGTTACCAAGAGTCTGACTCATGTCACCATGGGAATGCTGCAACTTTTGTTAAGTGTGAAAAATGGTCGTTAAATCACTTTTTTCAGTGCCATTGTAACTTCAAACAGTCACTAAACAAACCGTTTAGTGGGCTACCTGTATTTGTATGAGACAGAGAAAATAGATGGCTGGACAGATGCGCTGAATGCGGCAAAGAGATGGGGGGGGGAGAGAATGAATGGCTGCATAACAAAGGCAACAATGAACAAATTGTCACTTTAGAACAGTGGTCCCAAACCTTTTCTATACCCTGCACCCCTAGAACACTTCCAATATATTCTTCCACCCCTTTTGCATATATACACTATAATTTTGAAACTTTTAAACCCAAGTTTTTGCACCCTCGGGAATATTGTCTCGCACCCCCAGGTTGGGAACCCCTGCTTTAGAAAAAAGCCTTCCAGCTGTTTGGCTAGCTTGCTAACTGACCAAACTCAGAAAAAGCAAAAGAACAAACACCAAAACAGATTTCCAGAAAAACTGCGGACTGCAAGAACCACTTGGCTTTTGTTTGAGATGCAGACAGAGTCTGTCTTCAACAGGGAAGAATCAGAGGGCAGAAAACATCCTGCAAAAAGCACAGCTCCGACTTCTCAATAACTCAGGTGATCCTGAAGACACAGATAAACCTCCAAGTGGCCTCAACTACTCTCTAAAAGAATGCAAGTGGCAAGTCAGAACTGAAGAAGCTTCTTGGATGAGAAGCGAAACGTCTTCAAAGAAAAACAAGGAAGTCAGTTACCTCTTTGAAAAGCACCTTTGGGACTACCGTGACCTGGATGATTGAGAATCTTCACAGACACCAAAATGACAGTTGAGGACAAGTTGATCGTACCTTTTCAGCTGAGGCTCCAGTGAGCACAAACGTAGAAAATACTGGGAGGGGATATTTGCTATTGGAAGGCCAGCATTCAATAGTTGCCCCCATTGGCAAGCAAAAGAGAGGAACCGACTCTGGTAGAGGAAATGAATCGTAGTCTTTCTCTGGATATCTGCATATGAGACCTAGAGGAAGCAATGTTCTCTGTCACTCAAAGATTATGTACATAAGAAAAAACTAAAACATATATGAACTATGATGCACACAGAAATAAACAGTTTTCAATTTCTCTACTTCTCTGTACTCATACTTCCGTGTCAGAAGCATCAAAGTGCTTCCGTGGTGAAAGGATCTGTCAGTGACATCACTGTTGCCCAGAGGATGCCCAGTTGGGGGCTCCTTTCACGTCCCTGCGAAGTTGCCCACAAAAGTGGTATTTGCAGTCGCCCACTTTTGAACTGCTGGGTCAGCGGAAACTGGAGCATGCAACCGGAGCTCACCCCATCCCACAGAACCAGTCTCAAACGTGGTGGATGATCATCAGCCCAGCGTTCTAACCTTGTGAGCCACCACGCGCCTTCTACTTCTCTGTAGAAAATAGTAATAGTTTGAATTCATTCTGATTCAAAATTAAGCCCCAACGAATAAATCAGAGGCCAATTTGAACATTTGCCTGAATTTGCCTACCATTTCTTTTCTTTTGTTTATTCATTTTCTAAAGCTGCCCATCTCAATCCAACTAACTCTTCTTTAGCTGAATTTGATTACTTTTAACACTGATTCTATCTTCTGTGGATGAGTTTATTGTGGCGCAATTTCAGGCAGTTTGTTGCTTTGTGTTTCAGTGTATTGTGCAAAATCAGGTGGCAGGATTAATTAGTACAGTAACCTTAAAATTAACCAAGCTTCCTATGTGCGAACCAACTACAAAATAACACCTTGCCTGTTCCATACTAGCTATAGTTTAACCTGGCTTCTTCTGAACATAAATAAAACCACTATGAGAATGAAATTCGTGAAAAACTGAACAAGTAAGCTCAAATCCAACAGGTAATCTAACTCTAAATTACCGTGCCAGAAATATTCATTTGTGTTTAAAATATTTTAAGTCGAACACCGTGGAGACATTTGGAAATATCTTCAACTAGAGCAGGGGTTCTCAACCTTGGCAACTTTAAGACTTGTGAACTTCAACTCCCAGAATTCCTCAGCCAGCTTCTGGCTGAGGAATTCTGGGAGTTGAAGTTCACAAGTCTTAAAGTTGCCAAGGTTGAGAACCCCTGAACTAGAGCAAATGAGGAAAATTCAGAGTTCAATATGGCTCAATCTCCCATTGCTTATTTATTCACTACAAATAGTTACAACCACAACTGAGTCCAAAATTTATGTTGTAAGTGAGACATTTGTTAAATGCGTTTTGCTAGGTGAATCTGGCTTCCCCATTGACTTGGCTTGTCAGAAGGTCGCAAAAGCTGTTCACTTGACCCTAGGATACCGCGACCGTCATAAATATGAATCAGTTTCCAAGCATTCGAGTTTTCTTCACATGACCGCAGGGACGCTGCAAAGGTCATGTGAAAAACGGTCATAAGTCACTTTTTTTCGGTGCCACTGTAACTTTGAACAGTCACTAAATGAACTGTTGTAAGTAGAGGATTATCTGTATTCATAGTTCTCAAGGCAGTCTTTTAAATTATGTAATCTTCAGCGCCAGAGCAGATCTTTAGCTGAACTCAGCATGCAAAACAAAATGTGCTGTATTTACCTTATTACACAAATATGCACGCCACCTGATTCACTGATGCAGGATGCAATTACAGCATCCTTGGCAAATGACATTCTTGCATTTGTCTCAACACTTCCTCAGGCATTCTGCTCCAGTCTTAAATATCTGAGCAAAGACAATGCGCCTCCTAAGCTGTAACTGGGAGTTTGGTTTATTACGGTTAATAATGCCACTGCTATCCACTATGTCTCTTCCTGTCCTCAGAATAAGCGGTAAATGAATCTGCTCCAGCTCTGCATGTCATCACTTCAAGTGGATGAAGACAGCTATAATGTCTCCCCTTTGGCTTTCCCGATCCAGATTGTGGTCCATTCAAATCTGTTTCCTAGTCTTCGTGTTGGTTTCAAACACTCATTTTTCTGACTGGCTGCATTCCGGTTTCTAGATGGTCTTCTACAGGTTAAGATCAGAATCAGAGCATCATGAGCCACGGTGGCGCGGAGACTAGACTGCAGTATTGCAGGCTGACTCTGCCCACTGCCAGGAGTTTGATCCTGACCAGCTCAAGGTTGACTCAGTCTTCCATCCTTCTGAGCTTGGTAAAATGAGGACCCAGATTGTTGGGGGAGCAAGAGGCTGACACTGCAAGCCAAAGCACTATGGAGCGGTATATAAGTTTAAGTGCTATTGCTATCATCCAATTGGAACTATAATTTCTCATGAACTGGGGATAATGCTTCATGGTTCTTTCTCATTAACTGGACATTATGTCAAGCAGCCTAAGAGTGCATGAGTTTTGTTGGTGTCTGCATCATACTGCTGGCTTATGTTCAGTGTAATTATCTAGGACTCCTAAATGTTTTTTTTTAACATGTCAAGACAAATACTATCCTTCTGGCAAGCTGAGTTTCTTCCATCTCTTTGATGTCCTCTGATTTATTTATTTCTTTTGTTTCGGAATTTGTTTGGCCTACATTCATGGCACTCAAAAGTGGTTTTTAAAAAAACACTAACTCTTTAAAAAAAGGAATAACATTTTTAAAATTATCACGGACATCACAACTGTGACCATGGTAGATGTCATGTACATATAGCTCTTTAGAGGCTGATCTTTGAATCATTTATTCTAGAACTGTGCAAAGTTTCCTGCAGGCTTTCAAATCCTTGCTTATGTTATAATAATTAAGCCCAATTTCCCTTTTGGAACCAAACAGATATAAAATAAGATTCATTTATTTGGGTTATTCACTGATGAATTGATTAATAATTGTAGGAGTAACTTCTTTAGTTGTTAGTAATATATCCAAAGAGAAAAGGAGTGTAAAATAATTTGTTTTTATTCAAGATGTTGTTGAATTTGATTCAGGTTTAGTAATTTAAGAGATTTATATTTGGATGCCTGCATATTCATTTCATGGCTGCGACTTAATCTCTATTGTTTTGACTAGCATTATCTTTTTACATAGCTATCATTATTCTCTTAATAACAAATGTGGGTGGTAAAATGCGTATCTATTTGGCAAACAAACAGAGCCACCCAGCTGTAAGACTGTGGTTTATGCAACTATCAGATTACTAGAAATTCAAAATAAAAGAGAAAAAATGCTATTAAAATAGTCTGACAAAGAGCCCCCTCAAAAAGGTAGAAACTACAGGTAGTCTTCGACATACGACTTTTCGTTTCGTGACTGTTCAAAGTTACAATGGCACTGAAAAATAATGACTTATAACCAGTCCATCTGAGGGAATCTTTCTGAATCTGTCTGGACATTCAGATCTGCAAGACAAGCACATTCAAAGCCTTTTCCTGGCTTTACTTCTACAGAAGACTCTCCCCAGAAAACTTCCCATTAGAAGATCACACCTGGCATAAAAAACTTACACACTTTTAGACTTCAACTCCCAGAATTCCTCAGCCAACATAGCTTGAAGACTTGAAGTCCACAAAACTTAAAAACTGACAAGTTTGGAGATCCATGGATTAGATTAAGATTCGACCTTGCACGACCAAGTTCCCTTCCAACCCTATCATTTTATCTTCTATATCTTTTTCAATGCTATTCTTTTTTTAAAAAAAAATATCTTTTAAAATATATTTTTGCTTACTTTTTATTGCAGTTGACTGCCTCAAATAATTGACTGAACCAAATTTGGGGGGGGGGAAGGATATCAATGGAATAAATCCAAATAGCAATTAAATAAAATCCTTGGAAAATGCAATCAATGGAATTTTGGATGCTGCCCTATCTCCGAATACGTGTAATATAGCTGTGTCATGTAAATCAATTTTCCCTTCGTAGTGCTCAGAGCAGCTGCAGTTGCATTATTTTGCTATCCAAAATATTTTGAGAAGAGAATTTACAAATTCTATGTCCGAAGTTCAGGTAGCAATTTTAAATACTGATTGTATAATATAGTACGGCTACTTTTACGATGCTGCTAACTTTTCCAGTGAGTTCAACTCAGGAGCACAGTCAGAAAATTCAGTTTGGCATTTTGCTCTGTGGATTACATACTACACTTAAGTCTCTGAAGTATTTCAACAGACGTGTCCAGGCAGGCTCTATAGGAAAAAAAAAAATAGGCCTATTTCTGTGCTAGGTTGTTTGTACTTGTATGCCTCCAGAGTTTCTCAATTAAGTTTTCTTTTCTTTTGCTTTTTAAACTCAAGAATTACCTGTTCTTGTCAGTGTCTGTTCAATGTCATTTCACTTGACACTGAAATATCATTATCAGAATTCCCTTGTACATATGCTGGGGGAAGAGTAGCTCTTAGGGGCTGCCTAAACCTATAAACCCGTAAGGTGACAGTTGAAATACTCCATACACTTCTGGTCACCACAATACAAAAAAGATGCTGAGATCCTAGAAAGACTGCAGAGAAAAGCAACGGAAATAATAAGGGATCTGGGGGCTAAATCATACAATGAACAATGGAGGAACTAGTAGACTAGTCCAGGGGTAGGTAACCTTGGCTCTTTTATGACTCATGGACTTCAACTCCCAGAATTCCTGTGTCAGCATGGGAAGGGGTAACGTGACAACACTCTTTCAATGTTTGAGGGGCTGTCACAGAGAAGAGGACGTTGACTTATTTTTCAAAGTATCTGAGGGTAGGACAGGAAGAAAACATGGAAGGTCATTAATGGTAGATCCAACCTAGAACTAAGGAGAAATTTCTTGACGATGAGAACAATTACTCTGCACCAGAAGTTGTCAGTGCTCCATTACTGTAAGTTTTCAAGACGAGATAGAACAGTCGTTTGTCTGAAATATAAACAGCCTTCTGCTTGAGAAGAGGGTTGCACTAGAAGACCTTCAAGATCCTGTCCAACTGTAATTCTACGTTCTACATTCTAAACATAAAAATAAAATTTCTGCTCACGTGTCTTTTACTACGGTTACTACGGGTAATCCATAAACCCATAACATGTATTCCCAGACCGTAAATGTTTTTTGAAATGAGTTTAGGACTGCTTACCTGCTTTGTATGATATGGTGTTGGTTTTTGCTACAGATTTCTTGTAACACAAGTAGGCTGCTAAGCCCCACTGTGGAAACATAACATTGGAATGAGCAAGTTAGCCTTCTAGGCAATGTTGAAACCAAATGTCATATCCTAAAGACTTAAACCAATCTGATAACACCACTGTGTTCAATAAAATGCTGCTTCTTTAAACCAACTTCTCTAATTACTAATGGAAGTGCTCAAAGATCATATGAAAAACTTTATTTTTTCATATTGGTAAGAGATGGCAACCTTTTTTCTTTTTATTGGATTCATACTGATTTAAACCTTTTGGAGCAATGCTTAGTTCTCTTAACTTGCAATTACTTGCTCTAGGACTCCTTTTCAGCAAAAATGGCATACAATTTGGTGATTTCTATGTAGTACTAATTTGTTTCTGCTGCTAGCAACATGTCTGGGCAAACAAAACATTTACCGTAGCCCATTAAACATTGCCACACATCTAAATTCCAGCACAGACCAGAAGTAAAGAGAAAGGGCTGCCAACAAAGGCAATTTGGACACAGATGTTTGGGTTGTAAAAGACATGTTTTCATGTATTATGTGCATGATAAAATGTACATTTTCTCTGTGCTTTTTTTCTACGAAATGGCCTAAACCACATTTTATCATTTAGAAGCAGCCTTAAAGAACAGGGAGATAAGGAACCCTTCCATTTAACGCATAGGAAGACTAGCAACTCTCTATGAAAATGTTTATTTTCAAAAATAAACTGTTAGCTACCATTTTTTTTACATGCGAAGAGGTCCTATATGCTTTGGATTCAACTGACTGTTTAAACAGGATATTTTGATTTTCTACCACTCAGAATATCAGAAAATAGTATAGTTTAATTCATGCCTTTAAACCAGTGCATAATTTCAGAACTGTTATGTGAATCATTAATAGTTAATACAAAGAAGATGATGAAAACCTTCAGTCACATTGAAGCTAGTAATTGCTGAACACTCATTTAAAAACTAATATTTGCACTTGAAATATTAGCCATAAGGGCAATGTTCATGAAAAAATCTCAGATAGTAAACCGGTATCAGATGCTAAATGCAAACGGGGAGAAATCAGTGTGAATTCCCAGTGATACAGCAGGATATGTCAATGTTTCTCAACTATGCCAACCTGAAGAGGGGTGGACTTCAACTCCCAGAATTTCCCAGCCAGCATGGGAATTGAAGTCCACCCCTCTTAAACTTGCCCAGGTTGAGAAACACTGTTTTATGGCATTCAAGAATTGCTAGAACAGACAACATTATAACACAAGCAAGTAAACAAGAGTAGAACATGAGTTGCTCACTCATCAAGAGCAGCATGGGAAAACCTAGCCACAACTAGCCAGAAACCCTATAATAATTCAGAGTATTAAGATGAATTAATAGGCCCTCATCTATGCTATTTTATGACAATAATATCAATCCAATAAGGAAGAATAACTCGAAATCCAGAAATCATCTTACCATACTATTGTTCAGATTCTTGTCAACTTTACAGAAGGTGTGTGGCGGGGTTTCCCCCTTACTTGGGATAATGATGCAGATGTCGGTGACCGCCAATGTGTTCTGGGTCATATTCTCCAAAGCTCTTCGATAGGTTAGATAAACTTTCTGGGACGAGGCACCGCTACTGATATTCGCAGGGCGGCCAGATGGGGTGGTCTGAATGATCTCACAGCCCTGTTTTAACCTCTCTTTCCCATCGTACAACACCCTAGGCAGGAGACAAATGAAAAGCAAGTGCTTAGCCAACTCAACTCTGAAATTATGCCTAATGTTCTAAATAATCATCTGTACTATAAATTTGATTAGGACATTATTAATATTGAGAGTTTTATTTTTTTTATTCCTTTCTTAACAACCTCCAGAGAGAATTTACTTTTTTCATGGCAATCGAATTCTGAGTCAGTTTTTCAGTTTTTCACAGCTGCTCGTCTCGGATGGTATAAGATCCTATGATTCTGTGACTCCATGGAAAGGCCCAGAGTTTCAACGCCTTTCTCTGGATGCTTCATTTCAATAGTGATCTCAGTAGAAGTGAGTTTTGGATGCACACCCAAATGCGGGAAAGCCCTCAACATGGCCAAATTTATCCTCCTGAAGGATGCAGCTGCTTTAAAGCTCGGAAGGCGGGTGTTTCATTCACCTGACATACATTATGAATGGCTTATTTTAAATTCTTTGCACAGCCTATTCAAAACTCCTTCAATTTCATTCCCTACGGATGCTTTCTGCCATATTAAATGCTTCCCAATTCCTTCTAGGTTTCCCCAGAACAATAAACTGGGAAAGTAAAACTAACTTACCCCAGATCTGTAAGTGGGGGTTTATCCCTTCCTCTCCTGTAGCACATATATATTTGGGGCCCCATGAGGCTGCCATTGTTGAGATCAGCAGACAGTCCTGACGGAGTGACATCGATGCATTTGTATCCAGGAGGGATCTCTTCCCCAAGAGATTTAATTATCACCGCCACGTCTGTGATGGGTTCTTTGGGCTTTGCAAGCTTATGGCAAGCATCGTTGAAGTGGATTTCCTCCTCAAGTGGTTTGGAAATATCAGTTAATCCCGCCACCACAAAATAGTCAGCAACCCGAGATCCTCTGTCTTCCATCTTCCATTCCAGAAAGTTCTATCTGGCAAAGGATTAAAAAACACACACACACACACACAGTGAACTTGACCATATAGAAGTATACCTTAAAACCAGCAACTTTCAAGAACTAGTACATTGGGGGGAGGGGGGAATGACTTGGCCACGTTCAGTTTTATGTAAAACAGTCGTCTCCTTCCCCTCATAATGGAATGAAAATACACTTAGGTTTCAGGATTCTTCTTTTCATCCGCAGCTTAAGCAAAGGGAGAAAACATGGCTGAAGGCTTTTCCCCCCCGGACTCAACATTGCTGATTCACTAAGTATTCAAGTCTTTAATCCTACATTAAGGAGAAAGAATTAGAAGGAAGGCAAAAAGGCTCTAAAGGAGAAAGAAAACGAAAAAGGAGGGAGCAATGACTTTTCAATCACTGCTCCTTCACTATGAAAGCCCCACAGCTGATATCACAGTCTATAAAATAAAATAAATTTCAAAAACAGCATTTGGCTTTCTTTAGTCTCCAGTTTGCCTCCACCTTATCAGCACAATTGAGCTGGCAATTCTGAGTTTGAAGCCAATCCCTTATCCCTAGTGCAAGGGTAGGCCACCTTGGCCCTTTTATGACTCGTGGTCTTCAACTCCCAGAATTCCTGAGCCATGGCTTAGGAATTCTGGGAGTTGAAGTCCACGAGTCATAAAAGAGCCAAGGTGGCCTACCCCTGCACTAGGGATTGAGGCTTCTCCTCTTACCTGAGGCTCAGTTGTCCATGACGGGAGGAGAGGGATCTCCAGTGGTAAGGAAGAAGAAAGATGAAAGCAAAAAGCAGCTCCTCTCCTTTTCTCAAAGCTTACTGGAAAGCAGAAAACTCCCAGCTGCTGATTGACTCCTCAGCATTTAAGTTTCCTGGGCTTCAGTTGTCTCTGCCCATCACCTGGATCCAAAAATCAGTTCATTGTTCTTCAGATGCATTGGAACGCGGCAACTCTTGCAGCCGGGCCTCCAAACCAGCAATAAATCAGTACAATTTGCACTGAACCGGCTGATATTGCTTCATAGGTTCCAAGAACTAAGCCTCGATACAATCAAACCTATTTTTAAACTATGGCCTGCCAACCTTCTAGGGAAGTCAGGGTGACATGCGTAGCTGTCATTCACCACTTTCACTTCCCCCTTGTTCTCAAAGGATGTAGAGAAAGGACAAGAACTCAGGGAGGCCCCAGGTTGCCTAATGATTAAAAGGGTCCAAGGGGAAACATTTCCGTCACTCAGTTGGGCAATGCTGAAGAACCTCTCTGTCCTCTTGTAGGACGCTTCCTTCCCGTTTTGGACTTCCTATTCATCACTAAACATCAAGAAGAGCCGCCGATCTGCTCTACCAGAGCGGTTGAGTTACAATCTTGAACAGCCAATCATTCCTGGAGTCAAGCTGGCTGGAAAAACATCTTCCACTTCTAAGACTAGACTGAGAAAACCTTCACAGATAAAGAGGAAAACATCTACCGTTGAAGCCAAGTTTATCAATAAATAATATTCATTGCTTTGAGCAGGACAAGAAGCAACGGATGGAAACTAATCAAGGAGAGGAGCAACCTAGAACTACGGAGAAACTTCCTGACAGTGAGAACAATTAATCGGTAGAACAGGTTGCCTTCAGATGGTGTGGGGCGCTCCATCCCTGGAGGTTTTTAAGAATAGACTGGACACTAGTTATCTCAAAAGGTATAAGGTCCTCTGCTTGAGCTAGGCGTTGGACTAGAAGACCTCCAAGGTCCCTTCCAACTTGGTTATAATGCTGTTATTCTGATTTAGAATACAGATAAGCACAAAAAACCCGCTATTATTGGTTCTTTCAGCTGCATCTTTGCAGTCACAGCTTCATTTTTTTAAAAAAAGGATTATCATAAAGATAATTCCTCTGTGTGTGGGAAGGGAGATATTCAACAGAACTTCCGATGATGACGGTGACATCCCATCACGCCTACATCATCTCTCTCCATGACTACTGAAAAGTGGCTATGTTGTTTCATCCCCACTAATATGGCACTTTTCCCCCCCCCCCATAATCCTGGTAAAAACACTCAGAATTTCCAGCTCAGTTGTGCTGATAAAATAAGAGAAAGACATCAAATATTTATAGGGTGATCCAAACGACACAAATACAGACTGTTCTCAAAAAAAGACAAAGCAGTTTATATCTAAGGATGACCTGCCTCTCCACAGGGAAGAAGTGGTTTTTCCCCTCCTTAATCCCTGGAAGCTGATGCTATTTCATCATACAGGCTAATCTAATTGATTTAAAAGAGGATATGGAGAGTTTTTTAATTGAAACAGAGGAACCAGATTTCAGATTCTTTCTCCAGATGCAATGACTCCCTTGAAAACGTGGCTCCTGTTACAATGGAGGTTGAGCATTTATATAAAGCCAGCTAGCTCTCTGGCAGAAGAGAAAACAGAGATGACTCATCCGAGTTCAACAGAGAAGCTTCTTCCATCCCCTCTGTGTACAGCAAGTAAATCCTCCATCGAAATGGTTAATTCTCAAAAAACAAACAAACAAAAAAAAAACCCAAGGATTTCAGCCAACTGCAGATTTTATAAACCTCATTTAACAAATCTCTCCTTGAAACAATATAACAATATCTGTTTAACCTAGGCTAATTATTGTAATTATTAAAAAGAAGAAAGCATATCGTTCTTGTTTTTCAGAATTATCATTGTCTCTAATCCTGGCCATTTCACACTTTTAGACAGACAAAGAAATGTTTTCCTACCTCTCAGCAGACGATCAGAAACATCCTGCAAAAACCCGTTCTCAAGCAGAAGATTCAAAGTTTGGGGAAAAAAATAACCCAGTAATGGTTACATCACAGCCTCCTGCTATGTCAGACAACAATTGCCTAATAACGGCACGTTTCACTTCTGAGAAATTAAAATGGTATATGTGTCAAACAACGATTACATCAACGATACCTTTTTATGACCATTTATTTGGTCGTGCAATTTCCTTTTGGCTTTCTTCTTCTGAAAAGCGTATTTCCAACACTTAACACAATGGGGAAAATTCACATTCCATTTGTTATCCTAAGGCGCAATGGATTTTAACTAACTAGAATTTCTTTCCAAGCTGATTTGTTCATTAGCTTTCTGTCCTATGCCCTTTCAAAGAACCTCAGGAAATTAAGGGGTCCCCTACTTTTATTCCTGGGGAGAATGAAGACAAGGCTTAGAGAAGACCTCAGAGCCGTCTTCCAATATTCGAGGAACTGTCACAGAGAAGAAGGGGTCAACCTATTTTCCAAAGCACCAGAAGGCAAGACAAGAGGCCATGGTTAGAAAGTAATCAAGAAGAGAAGCAATCTAGAACTAAGGAGAAATTTCCTGGTAGGGAGAACTATTTCTCAATGTAACAGCTTGCCCTCAGAAGTTGTGGGTGCTCCATCACTAGAGGTCTTCAAGAAAAGATTGAACAACCATTTACCCAGGATGGAATGAGGATTCCTGCCTTGGCAAGGGGTTAAACCAAGGTCCCTATGATTCTATTCCTATTTCATTTACACGTACAGTAGCAATCTACATAGCTGCCTGGTTCAGGAAGTAGACAGCCACTTAATATTCACACATAAGGAATTATCTAGATGAATGAATAATAGCATGTTAGCAATGTAATTAAGAAACACTTCAAAATACATTGTTGGTTATTGTATCAGCTGGCCTTAAACCCCAACACTGTTTTTTCCTTCTGTTCAATCCAGTCTGATTATCAGACACAAAGTAATTATTTAATATTATTTAAGACAGAAGAGCAGTTCTTTCATTTTTTTCTTCTTTTTATTTGGTCAACATGAATTAAAAGGAGCATATCCTAACCTCTGTGGGATGAGGGACATTCCAAATTTAAATTCTAATTTTTTTCCCTTCCAGTTGACAAGCAGAATACAATAACTGCATATATCAACACTGTCTTTTTTCAAAGCATACCATAACTCATTTTGTTTCTTGCTAAGAAGAACAAAACCTACAACTGTACTTATCCGATGGCAACACATCTGGGCTACAATATCACCTTCCTTTGTGCCACAACCCAACAATCATCTCACTCAGTAAACCACACCAACACGTCTGTCAACCGGTTCAGCCATATAAACCAATTGGCCAATAAATCTATATCTTCAGAAGATTTAAATGTGACGAAGTACAAGGATAAATTTTATCAACGTGGAAAGTAGATTACAAGAAAGAAAATCTTTGCTGCCCTTGATATATTTTCATTTTGCCTTCTGGAAAGGTTGCACTCTTCTTTTTCCTATAAATAAATCTGGTTCTACGTTTCAGCACAGAAGCCCCAAGGAAAGCTTTCATTATTCAGTTAGCTTTGCCAGAACAATTCCAGAGTCAAGTCATAGCCTTATATCACTTCCATCCCAAACCCTGTTATCACAACTGTACTCTTTTTTGTAGCCTTGCATTTGTATCTGACCTTACAACTGAATAACTTAGTTGCTCCCCTGAAGAAGATGAACTAGAATCAAAGGTGCCACTTGCTGGCATCTATTATGGAGCAAAAATTAAAACATTTCCCATAGATGATTGAAGAAAATGAGCCAAGAGATCCTAAGTTTTTATTTTGAAGAGATACTGTTACAACTTAAGAGTCAACATAGATAATTAGATACTACCACTTTATAATGCCTTAGTAAGACCACGCTTGGAATACCGCATCCAATTTTGGCTACCACAATATAAAAAGATGTAGACACTCTCTAGAAAGAGTGCAGAGAAGAGCAACAAAGATGACTGGAGCGCTGAAGGCTAAAATGTACGAAGAACGATTGCAGGAATTGGGTATGTCTAGTTTAGTGAAAATAAGAACCAGGGGGGGGGACATGATAGCAGTGTTTCAATATTTGAGGGGCTGCTACAAAGAAGGGGTCAACTTATTTTCCAAAGCACCAGAAGGCAAGACAAGAAGCAATGGATAGAAATTGAACAAAGAGAGAAGCAACCTCAAATTAAGGAGAAACTTCCCGACACTGAGAACAATCAACCAGTGGAACTGCTTGCCTTCAGAAGTTGTGGGTGCTCCATCACTGGAGGTTTTTAAGAAGAGACTTGACAGCCGTAACATGCAAGAGCCCAGGTCCATTACTGAAACCAATCTCTCCCAGGATTATATCCCTGCATTTTAATAATTGAGAAAATGAAAAATAAAAAAACGGATAGCAGAAAGATGGGACTAAATGTGAAATGTAATGGTTTTTTTAAAAAACTATCCAATGCATCATTTGACTAATTGGCTCTCTTCAAACATTAAATTCAAGAGCGAAATACATACCGCCCACCCACTCAACATTTCCAGAATACACATGAAACATAAATCTTGATTGGGGTTGTGTCCAAGTCACATTTGTGCATTTTTTAAAAAAATAGAACATGAGATTAGCAGGGTTCCAAAAGGCACTGCCATAATTAACAAGCTGTTAAGTGTTATTAGTATCTGGCCTGCTGATTTTTCTGGTTATTAAAGAAGGGATAACCATAAAAAATCTCATAGCCTCTACAGTTTACACTGCTGCTCTGTTAGAGGAAAAATACTAATCATTCTGTTTTGAAGTAACCAATATTATGTAGACAAGGGAGAGCATCAAGAGCTGGCACAGATAATGGGCTCAGTGGGCACATTCTGGGTACTATTAAAGGCAGCAAAGTGGAAAATGGGCCAATTTATGCATGTACATTTTCCTGTCTTTTCAGTCATCTCAACTGGATGCAGAGGAACATTATGATGAATTAGGGATTCATTAAAAGGGTGGGTAGCGTTTGATTTTTCATCTCCGCTAGCAAACTGGGTTGAGCCACTGTGAATGATGTTTATCCAGTCTACCCTAGATATCAGTTTTATACAGTTCAACTGAATTTCAGGCCTGCTGAGCAAAAACTTCAAAAATTTCTTTCTTCACTCTATGCAGTGAAACTTTTTGCCATGTTTGTGGTGCTGCAGGGCTGCAAGGGTGCATATCAAAATCAATGTCAACAAATGATTTGTACATGTAGATAATCACTACCTCAACTCTTCCTGAATTTTGTTTGAGACTCTGATGATATATAGACATTTTTAAAAAAAAAACAATGAAAGCTTCCTAAACAAAGCTAAATTCAAATAAAAATTTGTTCTTACGATCCAGAAATCCATGACTGTTATAATGCAGAAAGATATTAATACAATTCCTGATCTTGGATGAATAACAAAAAAAAAAATAACTAAAGCACCTAACCATTTCTAACATGAATTTTGAAGCTATTTATCTAGTATATTTCCTCTAGTGTCAAACACTAACAAAAAAAATATCTAAAGGAAAATTACTGTATCCATTGGAAACCAGAAAATGAAGGGGGGTGGGAGTGGAACGACTCTTCCAAATAAATCTGAGGCATCTAATTTTAAATAGGAGTTTAATCTCCTCCTTACTCAACACACATTAAATTACAGCTTATAAACCATCCTCATTCACAAAGAAAATGAGGGAGTTAAACCAACCAATCATTTTTATGTTTCGTGGGAAACTGGTGAAAAAGATGACTACTGGGGTCCCCCTGGAACCTCCAAATTGTTCCAGAGCTCTGGACAATACTCTCCCTTTCATTACATTGGCCATTCCTAACATGCCTTCTAATACTGACACCTGATGTTCCAATCTTTATTCCGGTCATAGATCAACATAGACCCTTGATGCTGAAATTTTGAAAAGTGTTCGCAAATCATAGCGTAATTAACCTGTTTCCTCCAAATTTTCCAGTATTTCCCCAATAAAAGCATTTTTCTACGCCCGAGCTTTGCCTTGCATATCTCCCTCTCAACACTCCATCTTCACCAAACAATATCCTTCCTTCCAACACAAATTCAATTAGTAGCCAAATAGCTTCTCCCCCTACATATTCTCAAATTTAGAAATAATCTCCAAAAAACAAAATCCTTTTGAATCTGAAAGTTCATACACTATCTGGTTGATCTTACAGAATTAGGATTCCGTTTCTCCTGTGAATGTGTTTATAAAAGACCAACAGAATTACCTAACACTATAAATATAGCCATTCCCAACTGCCTAAGCTTGTCATTGCACTGTTCACACAAGTATAGCAACTCCAGCAGTTAAGCCCCCAACTCTATTTTCCAATAACAAATTTCCATGTATCGGATTACTAGTCCTACATAAGTTACCTCAAAGACAAAGAAATAAACTTTTAGAAAAATAATCCTCCTAAAAGGCAGTCTGAAAATATCACTGCTACTACCAATAACCAGTAATAATCCTGTACTAAAAATACTATCAAAGAAAATCTTTTTCTACCTCCGCTTCAGTCTTGGGTAATAAAAATCAAGCGTATTTATTTCTATTTCAGTGCAAAACAAGAACTGCTTACCTAATTTTCAGGTCTGAAGTCAGAGTAATTTAAGCATTTGTGCTATAAATCCCAAGAAGGTTAAGGATTCTTCTTGTATACAGCAAAATGTCAATATTCTAAGCTGTTTTTATTTTCCTTTACTGAAGCATGTGAATCTTCCGCTTCTTTACTGTAGGAACAGAAGACTCACGCCCTTCAATATAAATGAAATAGGATATACACAGTAAACATTTCATTATCATTCTACGTACAAGGAATGGGATAGATGCAGCCAACCTATAATTATAATTCTACATAAATGGAACCGGATATATACCCGGTCTGTTATGTTTACATGAAATAGGAACGTATATTGCATTTAGTAAAAAGCAAAGCTGGCGTTTTCTTCCAAATCATTTCTCTTTGAAAGGGCAAGAGGGCTCTTAGATTGGAAGACAATAAAATAAAAGAGGCAAACCAGCTTTCCTGACTAATTTTCGGATGTGGGGAGAGAAGGGAGGGGAGGAAGGGTCTAAAATACAGATTGAGTTTCTTCCTGGGGGAATCTCTGCCGACAGACAGGCATCCCTTGTACAACTGCCCTGTGCCTGACTTAAAATGCCCGACAAAAAGAGAATTTAGGATGGGTATATTGAGGTGAAGAAAGCTGGAAGAGGCAACCTGGAGCCACTCTGTGATGGAGAGTGGATGGAGTCAGAAGATCAGAACATCTCCCACCACCATGTAGGGTATCCTTGTATTTGTAGGGTTTTCAAAAAGAAACTGAGTAGTCATTTGTCCGGGATGGAATAAGATCTCCTTGCCTTGGGCAGGAGGTTGGACTAAGTGACCTCCAAGGTCTCTTCCAGCTCTTTGATTCTATGTCTCAACAGCACATGGGGGGGGGGTGTTCCACATAGCTTTCCTCTTGTGGGAAACTCCAAAAAGGGAACTCCTTTTCCCACTGCCCCCCTCTCCCCCAGGACTTCTCCCTCGCTGCCTTCCTGGGGGTGACCCGAAGGAATGAAGCCAACGCCCATCATCCACTCCTGCCCCCAGCTTCTCCTGCTGGGCTACCCCAAGGATGCCCAAGGCTCCGGATCGGGCACCCTCCAGGTCCTTGTTTGCCCCGAGAGACGGGCAGTGCCAACCCCAGGCAAAGGCTCCAGCATGGCAGGGAAGCAGGGGGAGGCTGAGAAAACTGCTCCCCCCCTCCAGGACCATCCTAACAATCACTATCCCAGCAATAATTAAGAATAACAATAATAATTGCCTATTATTGCTCGGTCCATTGATGACCCTCCTACAGGAGCAGCAGCAACAGCATCCTTAAAGCGAGGAAGGCTCTACATCCCAGGCGGACCCCCGGCTCTGGTGCCCTCCATGAACCCCCCCGTCCCGAAAATGGGGAGGGCCGCCGCCCCCTCACTGACAGAGACCTTGGGGGGCTTCAGCGCCTCCTCCCCCGGGGACCTCCATCACTGCTACCTACGCGAGGGAGTCGGCTGCCCTCCCTTCCCTGCGCGCCCCGCTCACCTGAGGCGGAGGAGGCCCGTCACGGCGCCGGTAGCGGCGGCCTCCGGTCAGACGCGACTCCGCCAGCAGCGGAACCACCTGCAGCCGCCATCGCGCCTCGCGCCCCGCCGGGGAGCCGCGCGCCCGCCGCCATCTTGGCCGAGGGGAGGGGCGCGCGGGGAGGGGGCGGAGCCACGGCTGCCCTGGAAACCAGCCCGCTGGGGGAGGGGGGAGGGGAGAGGGTGCCCCTCAATTATGGTGGGGGGGCTGAGGGGGGCGGCAGAGACGCCCAGCAGAGCTTTCCCCCCCCCAGTAATAGAATAGAATAGAATAGAATAGAATAGAATATGAATGAATGGAATGCAATAGAGCTGGAAGGGACCTTGGAGGTCTTCTAGTCCAGCCCCTTGCTCAAGCAGGAGAATCTATACCATCTCAGACAAGTGGCTACCTCTTCTTAAAAATCTCCAGTGACATCATCAATATCATCAGTGCTATAAGGCAGTGGCGTTTGAGTTGATGGTGTTACCTAGTTTGAGTCATGAAACGTCTGCAAGAAGACTACCAGGTTTAGAGAGCACCAAGGACCCCTCACAGTATTAATCACCCAAATAATGAGAAAATCTTGGGTTCAAGCAGAATAGGGGGTCCACAGACACCCATGCAGCAATCTCTAGAATAGGGGGGAGGGTCGAGCAGAGGCCCCGAGCAGATTACCTTACGAAGCACCCCTGGAACGGCTTGCCTTCAGAAGTTATGGATGCCCCATCACTGGAGGCTTTTAAGAAGAGACTGGACAGTCATTTGTCTAAAAAGGTATAGGATCTCCTGCTTGAGCAGGGGGTTGGACTAGAAGACCTCCAAGGTCCCTTCCAACTCTGTTATTTTGAAGGCTGCAATGTTTACAAATAAACATAATGGTTTCTGCATAGATTTGCTCCCAGATGAAGTGTCAGCAGCCTTACAGTGTTATTGTTTTGTATCTATTTTATTTTGTTCCAGGAAGGAACTGAGTACGCTTACTGAAATGTACTTAAAGATCTGCATGAGGAGTCTCAACATTATTGTCTCTCTTCAAAATATTAATTGCTGTAATTCAGGTTTTTGCAGACTGATGTTATTAGCAACACAAATGGCTTATTGGCATAGAACAGCGATGGCTATTTATAATGGAAGACAGCCACCATTTATTGAAATATTCATGTAGAATTTTCATAGATGGATGTGTGTCCATTAATTTATTCCCTCTCTGTTTTTCTTTCTTTATAGTCTGTTTCCTTTAAAGAATAATTCTGTATGTTGATTTTTTTTACATTGAATTCAGTTAATAAAACCATTTTTTAAGTTAAAGTCCTAACCATATTATGCACAGTGGCTAAATCTGTGTGTGTGTGTGTATTTGATATGGCATTGATTCTGGGTGGAGAAGAAAAAAGAAGCAAATATTTCTAATGTAAACAGTGAGCAAATATAATATTTCTTATTTCAAACATCTAATTGCCTCATGCCTTTATTCTTGTTCTCTAAGGATGCTTAAAGGTTACACAAAATGAGACTTTTGGCCTTCGATCTGCCTATTAAAATTCAGACTATGATGCCAAGAAAAGCTCTTGGTCTGTTTGTCAGGAAATTTAGCATTGATTCCTTAGAGCTTATGTTTGACGGGAATTGATTAACTTTAAACTAAGCAAAGAAATAATATATTTGAATGCAGGGGTAATGATGACGCAATACTTAAAACAGCAGCTTTAAATATTTTTGTTTCTACTACAAAAGCAGGTTTGGGAAAGGAATGATACTGGCTATAATTTATAAAAGAAGAAAGCAGGTATCAGGTGTGAGTGTGGACATAAGACTACAGTGCTCAACTTACAATCATAATTAAACCCCCCCCCCCCACACACATACTACTACTACTACCACCACCACCACCACCACCACCACCACCACCACCATCCTCAGTCACTCTTGGATACAGATAGTCTTCAACTTATGACAATTCAGCCCAAAATTTCTGTTGCTAAGCAAGGCAGTTCTTAAGTGAGTCACTACATTAGTTAAGTTAGTAACACAGTCCCTTTTGACTTTGCTTGTCAAAAAGTCACAAAAGGGGATCACATGACCCCAGGACACTGCAACCCTCATAAATACGAGTCAGTTGCCAAGCATCCAAATTTTGATCTTGTGACCATGGAGCTGCTGCAATGGTCGTAAATGTGAAAAATGACGCTAAGTCACTTTTTTCAGTGCCACTCTAACTTCAAATAGTCACTAAACCAAAGACTGTAAGTCGAGGACTACTTACATCTGCATAGTTTGATTTTTCCTCCTGGAATTAAGCCATAACAGGGAAATATTGTTGTGAACGCACCAATAATTCTGGGCTGGGAAGTCAGTGTGACAGGCTGAAAAATTTTGGAATTTTGTAACCAAATACTTGAATGGCAAGTCTTAATCTCCTTTCTGAAACACATTTAGTTTGCAAAGGACATTCCCAGTAGACAATGTCCCATGTTTATGGATTACAGACGAATGTATTTTATTGATAGTTGTAGATCATTCTCGTTCCTTCCCAGACTTTCTGTTTGAAGTTCAAAAAGAAGAGCAGTTACTTTGGTACAGATTTTTACAGGATGCTTTTACAGTATCCCAAATCCATCTGCCTTCTTCTGCCTTCCTTCCATGTTAACAGTTTTCTAGGATTTACGTGACACTCACGTTCTACCACGATTAATACATTTACACATTTTGCCTGCCATTATTCTAAGAATCTCCAGCAACAGAAGAAGGCACATTAGGATACTTCATCCCTCGAAATGCAGTGCCCTGGCCGAAGACAACGGGCCCACCCACATCACCAGCTGCTTTTGATTAATCCACTTCTCATTCTGCAAAAGCCGCTAATGAATATTCTGCCCCACCATGGGCCGGCTTTCTCTGGCAGAAATCTGATCTTTCTTTATAGCTGCTAATCAAGAAAGGAGAAAAGTTAAAACACCAACATCGTTGACTACGCAGAAGAAAAATGAGCAGTCTGTCCAACACAGTTGTGAAAAAACTCAGGTTAGTGCAAGTTATCAGTTTGCAGTTGCTCCCAGAGGGAAATTGGTGGTTTTATGTTATCCCTTCGACAAGTATAATCAGGACTCCCTAGTGAAAAAATGAACCACATTCCATTCAAGTCAAGTCTCAGGATGAAAAAAAAAGTGACTTTGTATGTTGGAGAAAACAGCAGGCAGTCCACTGACCCACGATCTGGAGAAGTTCCAAAAATATGTCTTTATCTGGGAGAAGAAAAAGCTTGCAATGTTCCTGCTGATGGGTTGACATTTCAGAAGCACGGGGTGAAACCTGCCGATGACATTTGCAGCACAGATTTCCTGGAATTGTAAAAGCTCAAGAAAGCGTTTGATCAACTGTCTCCTCTTGCAATTGCACGGAGGAAATGGGTGCGACTCTGGCCACATCGCCGGGATTTGGGAAGTCTTTTTCAAGAGACAGCATTTCTCCAGCCCTGGCTCCTGCTAAAACAAAATACAAAACTTTGGCACACAGATCTGTGCAAGGATAGGCTACCTCTGGCAACATAACTCATTCTCAATGCAGTAACCGGATCCCTGAAAACCCAGCGTGGTACACTTTGGGGTCTATTTGTTTGTGTACCTAAAAGATTTTTAAATGATTAGATTATCTCAAGAGGAAGCAAGCTTTAGATGTTGTGCAGCGAAATGTGCCAGGGAGGGTTTGCAAGTGGTCAGCCTTCACCAAATCCCAGTCTGTCCTACATTTTTGCCTAAATCATCACTTAGGAAATGCTTCTGGCATGTTCGTCTGAGAAAAATAATAGGAACCAGCTGCTAAAACACAAAAGCAGGAAGGCGAGGAACAGCCGCTTTTGGAACAGAGAGAGCAAAGAATGTGAAAATCAGGAATTCATTAGGAAACCTATCGCCATTAGAAAAACGTCAAAACCTCCTGGAGAATTTCAATCTCTTCAATAATAATATACTTCTTTTGATTTAAGTTGCAAAAATGTCCCATGCAGGAGAAATTAGGGCAAGGATCAATTTCCCCTTTTGGGGGGGGGGGGCTAAGACGGTTGCCCTGTCCCGGAGCCATTTGATCCCCTTTTGTGACCTTCTGACAAAGGAAGTCAGATTCACTTAACAACCGTGTTACTAATTGAAGAACTGCAGTGTTTCACTTAACAACTGGGGCAAAAAAAGATTGTAAAATAGGGCAAAATTTACTTAACAACCTACATTTGGGGCTCAATTGTGGTCATAAGTCGAGGAGTCCCTGTAGAGAGGAGGGAGTAAAAGGCAGCCTTTCTAGTGCACTGTGGTAGCTGCCATCTTGACTTTTTTGACCGGATCCTGCCAGATCCCTCTGCTGCAAAGCCTGCAGTGCTCTTCTGTGGGAATCCTTGGAAAACCTTGGATGCTTCAGAGATTTCCGTCTCCATGGCGACAGTCTGTGCTGCTGCAGCGGAGAAGGACGTCTTTGCAACTCCACAGGAAGAAGTTTGCAAATGTGGCTTTGGAAAGAGGATGTTTGGGCTTTTTTTCATCCTTCTTGCGGGCTTCACATTCCGCAATCGCCGTCATCCAAAGGAGGGTCCCGGCAAACACCTTTCATCATTTTCTGACGTAGGGATTAAAAAGCAGCCAGAACAACCGAGTTTTTCCTCTCTGTACACAAAACAAAAACATTTACAGGTAGTCCTTGACTTATAACCACAACAGAGGCCAAAATTTCCATTGCTAAGCAAGACAGTTAAGTGAGGTTTGCCCCATTTTACAAGCTAGGTGAATCACTGCAGTTGTTAAGTTAGTGACTCTGCCTGCCCCGTTGACTTTGCTTTCAGAAGTTACAAAAGGAGGTCACATAACCTCGGGACTCCGCAACCGTCATAAACATGACACAGTGAACAAGCGCCCGAATTTTGATCATGTGACCATGGGGATGCTGCAACGATGATCAGTATGAAAAACTGTCATAAATCACTTTTTAGTGACATTGTAACTTCAGTCACTAAATGAACAGCTACAAGTCGAGGACTCCCTCTACATGTTTTAATCCTCCTCTTTCCAGGTACAAAGTAGGTTTCTCAGTCCCATCCAACTGGGATTGTCAACTAGAGCAGATATTAACCACCAACTGTAGCTGATTTTCCTATAAATGGATCTTTCATACATAAGAATTTTATACATGGGAAAGGAGTATGGGGGGTGCTTAACTTATGACCAGGAACCAATCTTGATTTCTTCTCACATCTACTAATAGATATAAAATATTGATGGAGAAGAATATTTGTAGTTCACGGTTCCTTGTACTCTCTGAGCTTGGTTTTCTTGCAGACTTTTCATAACCAAACTAGATAACACCATCAGTTCTTGAAAAGAGTGGGCGTTGTGGAATGGAGGAGGAGGGGGAGGGGGAGGGGGAGGAGGAGGAGGAGGAGGAAGAAGAGGTGGTGAAGGTGGTGGTGGAGGAGGAGGAATGTGGAATCCTTGGTACTCTCTGAGCTTGGTTACTTTTTTGCAGACATTTCATTACTGAACTAGTAACTAACGTCATCAGTGTAGCATACTCAGACATTCAATATATTTCTTGCATTTTTTTATTGTGTCCAATGGGATCATTTTAATTTCCATCAAGAACACATTATTGGCCCTTGACTTGGCAGAAAAAAGATGCCAGAGTAATTAAGATGGCTCAGGTGACTGAGCCCTCTTCTGCCTCCGGAGCAGGGCTGATGGATGATGCTGTCCTTTAACGAGGGGTAATTTAAGGACCAGGTTTGGTGGATTCCCTCGGCTTCATTTCCTCTCTTACAGAGTGTCTACCACACTTCCCAAAGACTGCTAAGCACATGTTTAGCAGCAGGTCAAATATTCTTCCAGAAAAATAGCCAACCCATGGACAGCTAAAGCCTGAGAGTGCCTGAGGATGCTTTGTGATGCCCTGTTCTGGCATCTGGCAGAGAAATGCCTCTTTGGAAGTATGGATAGTCCTCAGCTACCTTTATCTGAATATATTTTGAGCAGGCACCCCAGGATTTCTGCTAGAAGAAATCTACCTGTGAGAAGCATTGGAACATCAGAACAGTTTTCCACATTAATCAGAATGCTGCAGCTTTGGTTTTGGACAGACATCTGGTATTTTTATATTAGGGAAGAGGCAGAAATCCAAAGAGGCAGAACAGAGCCCAGGGATTCAATGCCACGTTGTGTGAATCAAGCCTTTTCGGCTGTGTTCCTGCTAAATGTTTTTCCAAATCTCAACCACATCAATGGGAGCCTCTCCCAAAATATCAGTTGTGCTTTGGAAGCTCTGCTTCTCCGGGGGCTTAAAAACATGGAAGGGGAAAAGTTCATTTCCCCGTCTGTACTGCCTAAAATGGATGGTTTCTTGGTGAATACAGAATGGAAAAGTTCACAGCACATGGACTAATAGATTTGAAAAGGACGTTGGAGGTCTTCTAGTCCAACCCCCTCAAGCAGGATACCATGTACCATTCCAGCCCAGTCTCTTCTTAAAAGCCTCGTGTTGGAGCACCCACAATTTTTTGTGTGGTTTAGTGGTGGATGGAAAGAAGCCAGGAGGAATTGGGTGACCTTCCGCTTCCACCTCTGTGCGTGGAAACCCAATGCTTATCAAGGCAATGGGCATTTTTTAAAAAAAACTGTAGCATTGAAAAACAGGAAATTCTACCTGCCTATGGTTTCCAAAGTGTCAGGGTTGTGTGACCACAGGGGAAGACACTCAGCCACGCTTTGTCATGTCACCTGTTTTGCATCTTCTGGAGAGTGCAATCTTACTCATCATGGGTGGTTCAGCGGCGTTTAGTGTGTGCTACAAATTCATCCAGAGGTTGCCTAAGCTGGATTGTCAGAACTGCCAATCTATAACGCCAGGCATTGCCTGCTGTCAGCCTGCCGTGTTTAATGGGGAAGGAGGACTGCGGGGTGGGATAAGGGAGAGTTAGCATGGGAGGAATCAAAACTAAGCATCGGACTGCCCTGTGAGAGCCGCCAGCCCTTCCAAAGTCACACTAAAGGAACGCAGAACCGCTCAGCCCACGAAGACAGGGACTGTAACCCAAACAATTAGTTAGCATCGAATTGGACATTTGTTGATCACCAGAAGGGAAGGTGGGAACAAGGGAACATTAACCATATGCTTTGGGTGCAAAAACCTCAGATCTAGCTTTGCTTCTTCTGTAACCACTTGCTTTTTAGTAACTCCCAGAATTCCTGAGCCAGCATAAAAGAGCCAAGGTTGCCTACCTCTGGCCTAATGGGAAAAAAACTGCCTTTTATAATAATATAATAACAATTATAATAACAATCACCATTCTCTCTTCTTCCTCCTGGAAGCAGCTGCGCTCACGTTAGGTGCAAAGTCCTCGTGGCTGCCCTCTAGCGGTCGTGCTGAGCCTATCGCACGGCCCCACAGGAAAATTCTTGAAGCAAGTTCCGACAGTCTGCGCACGCGACTCGCGCATGCCCGGAAGGGGCGGCCCCTGGAGATCCCGGAACCACATTTCGCAGCCGTGGTGGCGGCGGGGAATGTTTTGGACTTCACCCAGGGCGGCGGGGGGGGGATGAGGAGGCAGGGGAGCCCCGGCCCTGGGGAAGACTGACGCGGCGCACCTCGGCTTCCTGCCGGAGATCCCATTGGAAACGAGCCGGCCGGCTTGATTGGAGGTCCGAAACAGCGAAGGTGAGCAGAAAAGATTGAACGCGGATGGGAAACCACCAGGAAAGCCCTGGGCGGAAGGGGAGTGTCTGCCTCCTGCTCAACTAGAATCCAAATTACAGCATCCCAGTAGATCAGGGGTAGGCAACCTTGGCTCTTTTATGACTCGTGGACTTCAACTCCCAGAATTCCTGAGCCAGGTATGCTAGCTCAGGAATTCTGGGAGTTGAAGTCCACGAATCATAAAAGAGCCAAGGTTGCCTACCCCCGCTAGATGATTATCCAATATTTGCTTGAATACATCCTGTAAAAGGGAGCCCGCCACTACTCTGGAGATAAACGCAGCCTGTACATAACAAACAATCTCACAGTAGCTTTTTTAAAATGGATAAAGTTGAGTTAGCAGGTGTCAGTGAACACGCTCATATAATTTGAAAGAGAGAGAGAGAGAATGCTGAAAATCTTATTTTATTTCCTCTGCAGAGATTTTTCCTTCTGCATTTGACAGCACAAAACAAGAGCCGCCATGCCAACTGTTGTGGTCATTGATGTGTCCCTCTCCATGACCCGGCCGGTCTCCATTGAAGGCTCTGAAGAGTATCAGCGGAAGCATTTAGCAGCCCATGGTCTGACAATGCTTTTTGAACACATGGCTACCAACTACAAATTGGAGTTTACTGCCTTGGTTGTGTTTTCATCTCTTTGGGAGCTGATGGTCCCCTTTACAAGAGACTATAACACTCTCCAGGTGCAGTATAAAAGCAACGATCTGCGCTTGTATTAAATTGTCACATGCTGCATATAAATAGATTATAAATTCATAGGATATTTTTGTCTCTCTGCGCTCCTCTTGTGGATGGGTAGTTATATAAATTTGCTTTCTAAATACTAACACACAGAAGTGCCTTCATCACATTACATCAGCCTATCCCACCTGGTCTGGCACTCTCCCCCCAGAAATGAGGTGGACCCCAGTCTCCTGACCTTCCATAAAGGTGTAAAAACATATTCTGTGCCCTTGCTTGGGACGTGCAGATGGGCATGCAGCCATAGGGGTGATTGGTGCCCTGAAAGATTAGGGCACTAAAAGCAGCCTTTCAATCAATTCTTAACATTTGATGCCTCTTTTAAATCTTACACATTATTTTTTATGCTTTCAATATTTTATTGTATACCGTACATCAGGGGTCTTCAAATTTGGCCCTTTTATGACTTGTGGACTTCAACTCCCAGAATTCCATGGCTGGCTGAGGAATTCTGGGAGTTGAAGTCCACAAGTCATAAAAGGGCCAAGTTTGAAGACCCCTGGTCTAAGTTAACCATGTCAGTTTGGAAGCCGAGCTTTGTTTTAGCCCAGCCCAATAAGTGTCCACTTTCTTTCCCAGGAAGCTTTGAGTAATATAGATGATTATGACAAAACGTGCTTGGAGTCAGCCCTGCTAGGAGTTTGCAGTATCGTGCAGCAAGAGTGGGGCGCTGCCATTCCTTGTCAGGTTGTCCTGGTCACAGATGGCAGCTTGGGCATCGGCAGGGGCTCCCTCCGCCACTCTCTGTCCACACTCAGCCAGCGGAGTGAAAGCAACCGGTTCCCGCTGCCTTTTCCGTTCCCGTCCAAGTTGTACGTCATGTGCATGGCTAACCTGGAAGAGGTGAGTCCCCTTTTTAGAGCCAGGAGGGGCTATAATTAGATCAGCCCTCCATTTGCATTGGCCTTAATGCTGATTGGGAGGGGAGGCATACGCTGGCTGAGGAATTCTGGGAGTTGAAGTCCACAAGTCATAAAAGAGCCAAGTTTGAAGACCCCTGCTTTATCAGGTACATGGAGCGATGAGACTAATAGCGAATTTAAATTGAGGTGAGGCCGGAAAAGGGAGGGAAAAGCTGGTGGGCTGTGCAGATGTAGTTAACATGGGAGGTATATTACTACAAGTAATTTGTCAACTAAGAATTGTAGTAAGCCTGAATTTGATACACGTGAGTTCAGCAATCTCTTGCACAATTACAGTATTTTAAAGTTTCTTTTTTTCCAAAAGTGCTGGTGTATGATCTGTCATATCCTAGGGGGTTAAAAGGTTATTTCTCTGGTATTATTTTGTGCTTGTTCTCTCATCAAACCTGGGTCCATTAATTATTTTGGGCAAAGTTTGGCCTGTTTGTCCTGCCAGTGAAATGAGCAGGGGCCAATGCAGCCTCTACATCAGGGGTGTCAAACTCTCAATGTCACGTGACATGTCACTATCTATCGTGACTTTTTTGCCATTGCCCGGCAATGGGGTGGGTGATGCATCCGGCAGTTTGACACCCCTGCTCTACATGCAAGGACACTTAGATACAAAGCCGAGCAGACAAATAAATAGCTGTGTTTTCTTTGCTGATTATTGGAAGTTCCCTTCTGTGATTAAAAAAAAAAAAATCTAACGTTCTGATACGATTTTTCCCTCGTGTGTAAAACGGTTTCCTTTCCATTTGAAGCTCCAAAGCTCCGATTCGCTAGACTGCCTTGAAAGGCTCATTGATCTAAATAATGGAGAGGGGCAGATTTTTACCATCGATGGACCCCTTTGCTTGAAAAATGTGCAGTCGATGTTTGGGTAAGCAATCTTGGTTAAGAGTCACCGCCTTCAATTGCAGTCAGGGTTTCATCAAGTTCTTTCAATCTGGTGCCCTCTAGATCAGGGTTGCTCAACCGTGACAACTTTAAGACGTGGACCTCAACTCCCAGAATTCCAGCATAGCTGACTGGGGAATTCTGGGGGTTGAAGTCCACCCATGAGAAATATGGTTCTAGATGCACGCAGCTTTAACCCTAGACATGTCTGGAAGATGTCAGATTGGCAAAAGCTGGTCTGTGTGATGCAGCTGAATACCACGAAGGACCAGTTTAGCCACCTACTTATAAATGGGGTTTACAAATCTCAAACTTTAAATTAGATGTACCATCTAATTCTCTCAAGGGTTTACTGCATGAAAATAAAAAAAAATAGGGTGTTTTGTTCATGTAAACCGAGCCAGGAAAGCATTGAATTACTTGCAGGTAGCAACTAAATACTATGGCCTCCCTATTCTATATATAATACTAAGCTACAATAGGATCTGTTGGCTTTTTGCATAATATAAGAATATTTTAAAAAAACAACCTTTTGTGTTATTTGTGAAATCAGATCATATATATTTCCCCATAAAGCTGCCTTCCTTTCTATCTTTTCAAAGCAGAACTGAGGGATTTCTAGAGCTCAAATACTGGGAATTGTGCATTTCTGAGTCAGGCGAGGGAGACCGTGTGCTTAGAGAAATTCAGAGTCCATTTGACATTCAAAGATCTGCAATGCACGCTGCTTGTTTTAATGCGTGTGGAACTCCTAGAGCTTGCTCTGTGTGGCTTGAACCCTTGCAGTGAAAGACCCAGTAGCAACTACTCAGTCACCGATCTGCATTTCCTCTCCTGAAAGCTAACTTGAATAAGCTCCCCACAGAGTGATTTATTCCTGTGGATTTTTACTAGTGATCCTCTCTTGTCCTAGGAAGCTAATAGACGTGGCATATACACCCTTCCATGCCGTTCTGAAATGTGGCCACTTGTCTTCAGACGTCCAAGCTTTTCCCAGGCCTGAGCCGTTCATTATAGATGAAGAAATCGATCCAATCCCTAAAACAATTAATACAGGTAAACGTCGTCTTCTCTGCAATGAATTTGGTCCTTGCTCTCTTCTAATCCCCTCTCTTCCTCCGCCTTAAAGACCATAACATCTAGCCATCACGCCCAATACAATAAGTCTGTAAAAAGGGAGCTATCGCCTGAAAGCAAAAATCCATTAATTTCCCCGTTTCTGATGCTGACCAGTTAGAGGCTTCCAGGAGGCTGAAGGGCAGGGGCTCTTCCCTGCTGCTGACCCCCAGTCAGTGGCAGTCTGAGAGACCTGGTGCCTCCAGCCCTGGAGGAAGGGATACATCCCTGCTGTTTTCTTGACCAAATAGCGCTTATAGCAATAGCACTTAGACTTATATACCGCTTCATAGTGCTTTACAAGATAGTCCAGTTGCCTTTTGGAAAAGCCCTCTTGGGGCAATCGTGACCTGGATGACTGAGAATCTCCCTAGACCAGGGGTAGGCAACCTTGGCTCTTTTATGACTCGTGGAATTCTGGGAATAAAAGGTTGCCTACCCTTGCCCTAGGCCTTTCACCCGTCTGAAATGAAAACAAAGTCCTCGGGACCGATGTCTGAAAGCATCCTTTTTTTCTGTAGATCTGGAAATTGTTGGCTTCATTGACATAGCAGATATCGCCAGCCCTCCGGTCCTGTCCAGACACCTGGTGTTGCCTATCGCACTCAACAAAGGTGAGCAATCCCCCCTGCCCCCCTCTGGCAGTTCCCCAGTGTGGCAGCCCCACAGGACAGGACAGACTCTGATGGCTTTCTGTTTTCTTCCTGCCTAGAAGGAGACGAGGTGGGTCCAGGGATTGCTGAAGATGTTGAAGACGAGAACTCAGCCAATCAGATTGCGGGAAAGATCCCCAACTTTTGCGTGCTCCTTCATGGAAGTTTGAAAGTGGAAGGGATGGTGGCTGTTGTGCAGCTAGGGTATGGCAGCTGGCTGGCCTCTGGGTGGGTGGTGGCAACGTGGACACAGCCAATGTCAGGGCCCACTAGAGAAGAGCCTGAGGCTGGGAAAGATCAAGGGCAATAGAAGAATGGGACGACGGAGAATGTGGTGGCTGGATGGAGTCACTGAAGCAGGAGGCGTGAGCTTAAAGGGACTCCAGAAGATGGTAGAGGATAGGAAGGCCTGGAGGAACGTTATTCATGGGGTCGCGATGGGTCGGACACGACTTCACAACTAACAACAACAACAAAGAAAGCAGGACTCGCGGAAGCAGTTTCTTTCCAAAAGGAACTTTTATTAGAAGCTGATAGCTGGCATGATAGGCAGGATCTGAGGGTTTCCCACTCAGATCGATAGGTTAAGAGTCCCAAGCAAAGCTCACCCCAGTAGTTCATCTGGTTAGTTCAAACGGGCCAATCCTCAGGTATTAAGTTCGCTATGGGAAAGGAGCTGATAACACCAGTCTTTGGTCTTTCACTTAACCACTGTGTTACTAAACAACTTCAGGGGTTCACTGAACAACTGGCAGGAAAGGTCGTAAAATGGGGCCAGGCTCCCTTAAGAACTGTCTCACTTGGCAATCTAAATGTTTTCTTCTAAGCAACAACAGCTGGTTCATTGCGAATGATCTGGCTCTTCCTTTCAGACCCGAATGGTATGGAATGCTCTATTCTCAAGCCGACAGCAAGAAAAAGTCCAACCTAATGATGTCTCTCTTTGAGCCAGGACCAGAGCCACTTCCTTGGCTGGGCAAGATGGCCCAGCTTGGTCCCATCTCAGGTACTGGCGATGCTGATTGTTGTTGTTCTGGGAGTTGAAGTCCACAAGTCATACAAGGGCCAAGTTTGAAGACCCCCTGCTGTACACCTTTTTTTTTTTTCCCAGATGCAAAGGAGAACCCGTACGGCGAAGATGACAACAAGAGCCCCTTCCCTTTGCAGCCCAAAAACAAACGAAGCTACGCTCAGAACGTCACGGTGTGGATTAAACCAAACGGTCTGCAGGTAAGCCAGCAGGATCCAACTTTGCTCCCTGTGAGCAGACAAAGCTCCTTACTAAAAAGATGAATAAGAACAGCAACCTTTCCTGAAAGATGGCCCCCCTTTCCCTTTCAATGCCCAAGAAGCATTGCGTAATTTAGCAGCGCTCTCTTCCTGTGGGCCCCTGGCAGGACCAGCCTATCCAACAGTCCACAGGGCTCCTTTGCTGAACAGAGGACGCAAATACAGCCCATGATAGTCTTCAGCATGCTGGTTGCACGGTTTTTATTCCAAGATCATCGGCCTGTTTGCTTTCCATGGGCGTGCAGGATGGAGTTTTGGACAAACTCAGGTCCTGTTGGTGCTTCTGAACTGCGGTGCTCAGGTGTTGAAAGCAGAGGCCATTAAACCAGAACACATCTCTTGCTTTTCCAACGGAGCAAAGCAAGGAAGAGTAATCTCTTTAGCTCCGCTTTGGGCCAGAAGGCCAAATACTACTTCTGGGTCTTCTCCACTCTTTCACAGACTGACGTACAGAAGATACTCAGGAATGCAAGGAAACTCCCTGAGAAAACACTGACCTTCTACAAGGTGAGTAGGGGAAACAGAAGGCCGATGTCCAACTCTTATTCAACAGTCTCATTTTTGGATTGGGCGGATGCAAACTTGAAAATACACGGTGAAACGGTGAGGTGACTTTGAAAGACACCATGATGAAATACAATAGCCTTAGCCGGTCTCTAGCATGGACCCTGTGCCAGCCCTTCGAGGTAGTCCAGACAAGAACCACAAACCATGAGTACAAAAACTACCTTCATTGTAAGGTACAATAACATATTTGAGGGGCTCCTAAAAAGACAAGGTCAAGCTATTCTCCTTCTGGGGGATGACCACCTTTGCATGAAAGTTGTCTCTGTCCTTTTCTCCTGCCTCCCAAGATCATTCCCATATACCCTTTTGCTCTTCATGTCCAGTGTACCCCAGACTGTCATGCAGCTTGTGGGCACCCTCAGCTGAAAATATTCCAGCTTCCTATATCAAAACTGTGTCCAGATAACTTCCACTATGACTCTTCTCTCTCTACAGTGCAGCCAGTAATAATTAGTCGAGTTTGTTGCCAGAGCCATTTTTTTATTTCCTTTATATTTATTTATTATGAAATTTATTTGCCACCCATCTCGTTTCAAAGTGACTCTGGGTGGCTTACAATATTAAAAAGCATTATAGGCATTAAATATAAATATGCCCAATAAATCACAATAGCATAAAACAGAATATTGATTTCCTGTTCCTTTTTCCAGAATCCAATCATTTATTGGGGGGGGGGGAATTCAAGAATGGTTTTTTTTTTTTTTCCGAGCCAGAGTGGGCTCACGGTGATTTTCCTTGGCTTGGCTTTTTCAGGAACTAAACCGGCTGCGAAAAGCCGCCTTAGCCTTTGGGTTTTTGGACCTGCTGAAAGGGGTGGCGGATATCCTGGAGAGAGAGTGCACTCTTCTGCCTGACACGGCACATCCCGACGCAGCCTTCCAGCTGACTCACGCAGCCCAGCAGCTCAAAATGGCGAGCTCCGGATCCTCCGAGTATGCTACTTATGACCACAACATCACACCACTGCAGACCGACTTCTCTGGCAGCGGGACAGAGCGGATGTGACAAGAACTTGGGCAGAGACTCTGTGGAGAATTCCTGTTCTAGTCGGTGTCGAGACTGCTTCCCTCACCCAGACTGGATTTTTATTAAACTTTACTCCATTTGTATTTCACTTTTCTTTTTGTCATAAAAAACCCAGGGAGGGTGTTCCCATCTCTAAAATCAGCCCACGACAGATCATCTCCAAATGCAGCACTTGCCCAGATGTTAAAGTACATCTGCAGCCAGGTGAAAGAATAAAACCTTTCCAGTCTGGGTAATATAATAACTAAATGTTGAGCTGCCTTGCTACCTATTGCAAAGCCAGAGATGCAGAAACACGAGGATGTTTTTAGAAGGATTTATTATTAGAAATACGCTTTGGGTTTGCCTTGTCCAAAATTTGCCAATACAGATTCATAACAAAGTGCCTGCACTGTAACCCATTAAGCTAACCTCCCCAACTCCAAATACGTTAATAGTCCTCTTTGTGGGGTACCTGGGAGGGGGTTGGTGGAGAGGAACCCAGCTGAAGATTAAGGGGTGAAAAATGTTAAATGCCACCCCCAAATGCTCTCCCTGCCGAGAAGGAAAATTAGCCTGAAGACAGCAGTCCAGGTTTTGGGGTCCAAAACTCATTTCCCCAACTGGAGAAACAAAAAAACTCCCGTCGGCTTGAGAAGGCGATGCAGCCTTCAGATTGCCGTGAGTGACTCTCGCCCAAACAGACGTAACTTCTTCACCTTTTCTTCCCTTCATTTGTGAATGGCACTTTCCTAAAATCTAGTGCTGCAGTCATCTTGTTGGAAAGTTGACAGAATCAATATTCTTAAGCCAGAAACAGTCAAAAAGCTTTTTTGAGCCTACAAGGATTTGAACCAGCTCTGTTCTTTATCAGAAGAAGTCTCTACTCCCTGGGGTTTTCCCGCAGAGGCCTGCTGTATTTTAAATTGGATCGAGGTTTCATTACTTGTGTGTCAGGAAGTTTACGGATTATAAAGAATCTAAAATGAGAACAGCACTAGGAAGAAGTAGACAATGAATTTGCCCCTCCAGATTTAGTCATTTTCACTATCAGGGTAAGGAAAAAGTAAAATTGATCCCAACAAACCACTCACTTCTTTAAAGGCACAGGAAAGTTTCTCCCAGGTCATCCTTAACAAGTCTAACTCTGTTTCTAGGTTCTTTAGATCCTCCTCAAGTTGGTGTTTCGAAAACCCTTTTCTACATCTGCCAGGTGTCGGAGTTTTTATGTCCCCCCCCCCCGGAAAGCAGCTTTGTTTTCACTAAAGGCTCCGGGTCTATTTCATAGGAAAGAAGTTTTTAAGCATGGATCCCTTGCTTAGTTCAGCGGAGAAGGGAGTGAGGTGCAAAGAAAAAATGTTAATTGGATGCCTCTATTTTCTAGTATCACCCAAATTGGGTTTTGGATTAACGGAGCAAGGAAAGGGGTTTGCAAGAGCCCTAGGCCTACCCCCTCCATCCTCCTTCGAGGAAGATTAGAAAAAGAGACTCCAATTAGTGCATTTTCCTCTTTTTGGGTCCAAGGCGTCGCTGCCGCTGCTTGAACATATGACGGAAAAGGATAAACGGTGCTGAAAGAAAAAAATGGAGGAAGGGTAAGTTTTCCTTCTCAAAGTCAGAAAAGGAAGCAAGAAGACACTGTGGAAGGTTTTCTCAACCTTGAGAACTTTTAAGATGGGTGGACTTCAACTCCCAGCTGGGTAATTCTGGGAATTGAAGTCCACCCATCTTAAAAGTTCTCTAGGTTGAGAAAGGCTGGCCAAGGAGGACAACACCCTTTCCCAAAGCTGCTACAGAAGAGAGACTCATCTTGTTCACATCCTTAACAACTAGTGGAACAGGCCAGTCTCCTTTCATGCTGCATCACGGCCTCCCATACTTATATGATCTCTGTGCGTGGCTGGTGGTTGCTCAGCACTATGAGTGTCTTCTGGACCAACAGAGGTCAGGAAAAGGAGTGTGGGAATTGTGTAGATCTCTCCAGCAAAACAAAACAAAGTGAAGAAGGAAATCTGATAGAGCCCTAACCAGCATAACTTCGGCTCTAGCACATGAGAGGAGCAACAGTGGCCAGAACATCTGCCCAAGGACTCACTTCGTGTGAACCCACCCGATTTCAATTGAGCCTGCAGCAATATGGTAGAGCCCAAGCTTTGCATCCAAAGATTCCATGATGGAGATGATCCTCATCAGAGATCTTGAGATCTCTGTTGATCAGACTCTACCCATGATAGGAATGAGAAGACCTGTTTCTAATGCAAATCTACACTTCCCGGTGCCAAACACCCTGCCATTTTGAAGAAGGCGGGAAGTTATGGCTTGGTTTGTTTTAATTCCTACTGACAAGGGACTGGCAGGTGGGAGTAAGAAGCTCAAAAACTGAAGATGGTGTCTGATGGCATAATCGGAAGTCAACTCTTTCTCTTTGGTTAGAAGTCTTTTTTTCAATGCCGTTGTAACTTCAAACGGTCACTAAATGAACTGTGGTAAGTGGAGGGCTATCGGTGTGTCTTGTGCGTGTGGTGCAAAAGCTTTTTGTGAGGGGCATACGCAACACCCCAACCAACTGGAAACTCACCTAGAAAGAAGATGATGAGATTGAGCTGCAGAAAGACCGAAAACGGGACGGTGATGCTTAGTGGGTAATTGAGTGTGAAGCTGAATTTTCCAGTGCTGTTGAAGATAGGAACGGCCTGGATCACAGCTACAGCTAAAAGAAAGAAAGGAATGGTGAAAAGGCCTTTGGGGGAAGAACAAAGAACAAGGGTAGAAACTGAACGACAGACAGGCCTTAACTTACGACCGCAATTGGGCCAAAACTTTTCACAGCTAAGCAAGGTGACTGTTAAGTGAGTGAGTGATTTTTCGGCAAGGTTAACTGGATCACTGCAGTTGTTCAGCGAATCCAATTTCCCCTGCTGCAATGGCTGTAAGTGTGAAAAGCAGTCGTAAGTCACTTTTTTCAGTGCCACTGTAACTTTGAACAGTCACTTTATGAACTGTTGTAAGTCGAGGACTGCCTGTGTCCCCAAGTGTGGTCCCTCCAGTGCAGTATATTCACCCATATTTTTCCCACCTACCTTCTGCCAACATTCCCAATGGATAGAGAGGCATCCATATGCTATATCGAAGCCAAGTCAGAATTTTCCATTCTATATCGATGCTGGAAAGCAAATAGTATGGATACCTAGAAGAAAACCCCACAAACATCGGTCATCTCTTACCGCTTACCTGGTGCAAGGTTGCAAGAGAAGGAAATGTAAATGGATGAGCAACATTCACATCCTACATCTCATTGCCCAACACACCGAAAGCGTAGATGTTCCTTAGTCAACTTCACGTATATTTTATACAGGCCTTAAAAATCAAGATTAAAAAGTTCGCCTGACCTAATCAAGATAACACTAGCCAAAGATGGCTAAATGGACTGCCTTGATTAAAGTAAAAAAATACTTTTGTTTTTACTTGGAAACCGCTTCTGGACTTTGTGCTTGAGGTGAAAAAAAAATAAAACTTAGATTTTGGGTTTGTTGTTATAGATATGGCTGGTTTGTACTATTATGTAAAACTAAAAAAATTGTGGTTTGATGATAATATCTTATTTTACTCCATCAAAGGGAGCTGGAAGTCAACTCTTTCTTTTCCCCCTTTCCCTGCACTTTTTCCTTCCCCTATTTTTCCAATTATTTTCTTTAGCATTTTTGTTTTTTATGTTATAAACTAATAGAAAAAGAAAAAAGATAACACTAGCCAAGAAGTAGAAGCAATGCTGCCTGTTCAATAGAAAGAAAATGGGCAATGTTCTAAAAGGATAATAAGAGTTTTAAATATCTCAGATATTTAAAAGCAGGTTTTTCTTAGAGATGTTGGGGACTAAACTAGAGACTTCTAGAAGCTCAGGGTTGGGGGAATCTTGGTGCTTTCTGAGCTTGATTGTTTTCTTGAAGACTTTTAATTACCCAACTAGCTAGTAAATGCCACTCCCATCTAGCACTGATGTCACCTATTTTTTTAATGAAATGTCTGCAAGAAAACAACCAAGCCCAGAGAGCACCAAGGATCCCACAGTCCTCCTCTTCCTCCCTCCCTCCCTCCTAGTACTGATGATGTTATCTAGTTGGGTGATAAAATGTCTGCAAGAAAACAGCCAAGCCTGGAGAGCACCAAGAAAACCACATTACCCATCTCCGTTTGCAACCAAGAGGTGAAGAAGTTGCAAATGATAAGTACAAATGAAAATATTACAGTTAAGTTAAAGCTGCACAGAAAAGTTGGGGGGGGGGTTTGGGTGGACCCCTGAGACGATAATGTAGAGATGGCAACAGGCAAGAATTCTGCAACTGCCTTTGCGCCCCAGATACCTGATGATCTCAACTGTGCTCCAGATGTAGAAGATGAAAAAGACAACTGCTTTGCTTTGCATTTCTTCCAGACTTCCAAGAACTACAAACAATGTAAAGTTCCTCCCAAAGATCTGGAAAGGGGCCAAAAGAGAGGTGCAGAGGGGTCAGTAATGGGGGAGAGATTTATCTCTTGCAAGTTCAGACGCTCAATCTACGTTGCGATCAAGGAACAAACCTCGGGAGGATTCAGCCAAGCTTTTCTCAAGCTGGCGTGCCTGGCTGAGGAATTCTGGGTGTTGAAGTCCACAAGTCACAAAAGGGCCGAGTTTGAAGACCCCCCCCCCGTTTTAAACCATTACACCAAATTTCCTCCAAGGAAGCATCAAAGGCAGGAAACTTTGGGAGAACTCTCGGACTATATAACAAAAATTTCCATATCATTAGATGCCCGAGACTCTCGCAAGAGAATTACTCCCAAGCAGACTGATGTGGTACATAATCATTTGCCATTTTTACTCCAAGACAGAAAGTATTAGAACAGTTCTCGGTCAATATCTTGCATTGACAAAGTAAATCTTTAGCCAGCCCCATAAAAATGACTTTTTATTAATTTTTAATCCTGCCACTATTCCAAATTTTTCTATTTCACCCATAAGAATATTTCCTCTCTCTATAGGTTCCTCAATAAAGAAAACCAGGTCATCAGCAAATGCCTGTAACTTATATTCCTCTGCTTTGACCTGTACCTCTTTTATTTCTTTATTTGCTCTAATTTGAACTAATAATACTTCAAGCGTCAAAATAAAAAGTAAAGGTGAAATTGGGCATTAAAATGTATAGTACAGTTCTGTTAAAAGAAAAGATTTATGTTTATGTATTTTAAGTTTGTTTGGGTGTATGATGTATGGTGGAAAATAATAAAAAAATTAAAAGAGATAAAAAAAATGACTTTTTACACTTTCCAAAGTGGCTTGGAAATGTATTACCTGGAGACAAAGAGGAGCTAAGGGAGTTTTGATGAGGCCTATCAAGGCATTGACAATCTCCATCATGGAAAACATCTGGCAGAAGTACATCATGTCCCCGCTCATGTGGAAAGTATCGGAGAAAGAGTCTGCAAGAACATAAGATGGCTACCTGTAACTGCAGTGTGAAGGAAGGAGACCTACTAAATGCAGGGGGAACCAGAAATAGATTTCAGAGCCATTTTAGGAGTCTTGCGAAAGATAAAGCTGCTGCAACTATTTCCGTGGGTTGTAAAGCACCTGCTTCAAATGTTTTGCACAGCCCTTTACAGTTAACATGGCCTACATTACACAGAACATAGAATGATAGAGCTGGAAGAGACCCTGGAGGTCTTCTAGTCCAACCCGCTGCTCAAGGTAGAAGATTTACCCCATCCTAGTCAAAAATCGACTGGTTGTCCAATCTATTTTTGAAAATCTCCAGTGATGGAGCAACCACAAGCCCAGGAGGCAAACTGTTCCACTGATTGTTTGCACTGTTAGAAAATTTCTCTTTAGTTCTAGGTTGAATCTCTCTTTAATCATCTTCCGCCCATCACTTCTTGTCCTGCCCTCAGGTGCTTTGGAGAATAAGTCGATCCCTTCTTCTCTGTGACAGCTGGCTGAGGAATTCCGGGAGTTGAAGTCCACAAGTCATAAAAGGGCCAAGTTTGAAGACCCCTGGGCTAGACATACCTCAGTCCCTCAGCTGTTCATCCTATGCTTTAGCCTTTAGATCCCTAATTATCTTTGTTGCTGTTCTCTGCACTCTTTCCAGGATCTCTTTCTATCATCATGAGCAGAACTGAATGCAGTATTCCAAGGGAGGCCTCACTAATGCAGCCTAAAGCGGTCCAATCATTTCTCGTGGTCTTGATGCTGTTCCTCATTTGATGCAGCCCAGGATTGCATTGACCTTTTTGGTAGCTGCAGCACACCCTGCTGGCTCATACCTATGTAGTGGTCTACTAGGACAGTGGAATGCTAGTTAACTCTTAACTCTTCCGCTGAGTTACGGCTTTCCCAGAGGGACCAACTACGGAAGCCTGGGGCTGATCAAACCACAGGCCTCGCAAGCCACCTCTCCCTTAAAACCACTCCAGCTTCTTGGGCAAGTAGACGAGGAGAACCAAAAAATGTGCCACTTGCCTTTCCCCAGCATGAACAGCCGGACAGTCATGTTCACGAAGATCCACGAATAGCCCAGGAACTGCACAAGATTGTACATGAACAAATAGCCTCTCTTCAAGTGTCGGAAAGCTACAAAGATTTACAGAACCAAGTTAGAAGAGGATGATGGGCAGGAGGCTTCGGATGGCCAACTCGCAAAGTAGAGGCACTTACGATCTTTGGGCATTCTGTTCTTCATAATGATCTTGTTTATCCGTTCTTCTTCCTAGAAGTTAGAAAGAGAGAGACAGCATGAAAACTGGTACGACGTTCCCATCCAGAAGGGATCTGGTCCTGCAGGATAACATTATTTGTAAGTAACTAGCTGCTCTTTGTGTGCCAAATGGATGAGGCCACACAATCAGAAAGCCGACAGCAGGAAAAATGCACGATGAGGCCTGATTTAATCTGCCTGCCTTGCCAAATCCAGCAGAGGGCATGTGCCATCCTCTAGGTTGGTGGCCCTACATTGGTGGCCCCCAGGTGGCAGGGCTTTTTCTGCTCTGGAGTCTTCTCCCCCCTGAAATGAGGTTGGGCTCATCCCCGTTGAGCTTCCTGAAGACCTGGTGATGCCAATAGGCCTGAGGACCCCAGGAAACAAGTGACCTAGCAAGGTAGCTTCGCTATTTTTAATACCAAGACCATTGTTAAGATGACCGTGTTACTAATTTAACAACCGCAGTGATTGACTCAACAACTGTGGCAAGAAAGGTCGTAAAACGAGGCAAAACTCACTTAACAGATTTCTCACTTAATAGGAAAAATTTTGGGCTCGTTGTGGTTGTAAGTCAAGGAGGACTACCTGTATTTCTGCACCTCTGAGAGAGAGAGAAAATCACTTTTGCTTAATTTAAACTGAAAGCTGGCATAAGCTCTTGGGATTCCGAGAGGCCCAGGTTCAGAGGCCCGCCTCTTCTCCAAATGCCAAGGATTGAAGTACAAGGTGAGAACAAGAGTTGGCCATCTTTTTCAAGCCCCAAGCTCTACTGGACGTTGGCCAAAAAAACTATTTCAAAAATATAACAGCAGGCACGATCTTGCAAGATTTTGGTGATCTGGCACAACCTCAACTGAACACTAACATGTCATTCAGAATTATGAAATTTTACCAGAGCTTACGTAAGAACATTGTTATTGCATAAGACAGGTTACTTTTGAAAGAGTTGAGGTTTCTTTTTTTTCAATCTACTTTTTAATTTAATGCTGAGGTTCTGCAGATGCCAGCTAGAGTTACCTGGGGGCAGATTCATAATATTATATGACAGTAACACCTGTTTTCAACTGCAAGAGACATAATCCAAAGAGTTTTATACCAGGGTATATACCACACTTTAGGATGGGGTTTCCCATCCTTGGCATCTTTAAGACCCAGCTCCCAGATCTCCCCTTTTATTAGCGTCATGACATACGACGGTAATGGACAGGACTACCTGCACAATGCTGATTAGAGCACGTGAGCAGCCCCTTGATGGGGAGGGCCTGGGCAGATCCGACAGGTGGGTGACTCTGCTTGCTGAGCATCGGAGAAGTCCTCTCTTCCCAAGGTCAGCCACTCATTCATTCATTCATTCATTCATTCATTCATTCATTCATTTATGAGACTTATATACCGCTTTAAGTGCAAGCACTCTCTAAGCGGTGTACACCAGTAAGCAATGTATATATATATTTACATTGCCCCCAACAATCTGGGTCCTCATTTTACCTACCCGGAAGGATGGAAGGCTGAGTCAACCTTGAGCCGGTGAGATTTGAACCGCTGACCTGCTGAACACAGTCAGCTAAAGTGGCCTGCAGTACTGCACTCTAACTGCTGCGCCACCTCGGCTCTCATCCTCACCTTGGCCTTCAGTTCCAACTCGGCATCCGATTCGTCCTGCCATCGGTCAAAATCTGGAGTGAGAAACAGCGGCCGCTTCTCCTGCTTGGTCAGTCGTTCCCACCAGTGGCTCTCCTTCTTTTTCACCATGATGCTCAGCTGCCTCTGGGTCACTCTACACACCGGCTGAAAGAGCAGCAGCCCCAGGCAGGGTGAGAAAGCAGACGCTCGTTTAAAGGAAAAGGGGCTTCTACTAAAGGTAGACAGTGTCTTTTTTTCTAATAAAAAAATTCAATTTATTCATTGCAGCAAAATCTGGCAACTCCACCTTGCGTGGTGGGTGGTGTCAAATCTTTCCACCTCTGCACAGAGTCACCTAGCCTGTACAGTATGAGCCTTCTGCCCTTATTGCTGACCGCACAGCCTTGCCTGGAACGGGCAAAGCCTGAGATTTACACAGCAGGAGGACTTCATAAACCACATTCACGAGAGGCTGGTACGACCAGAATTTCTAGCCTGGGTGCAAATATGATTGCGCAATGCAGGGGAGCCAATCCTATCTGCAGGGCGGTTGAATCATTTCACCATGCCTTCCAATGCAATCCAGGTTTTTAGGTGTCCACCAGGCTTGAACACAAAGAACCCAAGCTTCTGAAATAAAGCCTAGATCCAGTTCTGCAGGCACAGGATCCTTGGAAAAACTTGCTGGGCTTGGCAGATGTTTGATAAGGACTCCAGCTGCAACCTTCTATTACACAGGACTTTCCAACCTTGGCAAATTTAAGACTTATGGACTTCAACTCCCAGAATTTCCCAGCTAGCCATGCCGGGTGAGGAATTCTGGGAGTTGAAGTCTGAAAGTTGCCAAGGTTAGAGACCCCTGCTATTTCAGAAGACCCAGGTTTTTTTTCTGGGACCCCCAAATATGCAGAAATACATTTTTTCAAAAAGGCAGATACAAAATGTTACCCTCCTACAAGCCCATATTTAGTTGTTGCTACTCTTTAAATGATTTGCTTGTATTAAATGACTTAGCTCGGTGTTTCTTAACCTCAGCAACTCCCTGAATACATGCTGCCTAAGAAATTCTGGGAGTTGAAGTCCACCCGTCTTAACATTGCCAAGGTTGAGAAACAGTGAGCTTTGATATCTTGCATGGTGTATCAGATAAAGTAGGTCAAAATTCATTCTGGGTTCACTCCGTGCTAATATGTTATTATTGTCCTGCTAATGCTTAACTTGCTAGTTAAAAAACCAACTGACTTCATTCACTCAACAGGCCAAGCCTGCTTAGGATTAACACAAGGTGTATTTGTGTAGGTCAGGGGGCAAAAGGCTAGGTTAGCATTCTGAATAGAACTGGGAGGTAAGATTTGATTCTTTTAGGTAGTCCTGTATGGCCTCTTTAGGGACCACTTCCGTTTTGTAAAGTGTCTCATAATAAACCTTAGTAATTTTTTTCATTGCATCATTATGGCAATGTAAGTCGCCTTTTGGGTCTTGTAATTTACTTATTACTCTATTTTCTCTTTCTTTTTTCAGTCTGAATGCGAGCCATCTTCCTGGTTTGTTAGCATTTTCAAAAAAGTTCTGTTTCGCTCGTTTAATCTGTTGTGCCATTGTGTCCAACTCAAGTAGGTTTAATTTTATGTTTTATTCATTCCATTTGTGTCTTCAAATTTTTCTTTTGTGTATAAATTCGTAGCTCAGATTCCAAGTTACTAAATTGTTCTTTCAGTCTACTCTGTATTTGTTTCTTTTCTTTATTCTTTTTTGCAATATAGGTTATGGCCAAACCTCTAAAATATGCTTTTGCCGTATCCCATACATTTTGAATAGAGGTTTTTCTTTCTTTTTTATTGATTTTAAAAATTGTCCTCACTTTCAGGACGTTTCTCCTTAATTCTACATTGCTTCTCTCTTTGTTCAGTTTCCAACCATTGTTTCTTGTCCTGCCTTCTATTGCTTTGGAGAATAGTGGCAGCTCCGCAAATACTGGAAGGCTGCTATCATGTCTCCCCCATTTCTTCTTTTCTTTAGACTAGCCAAACCCAAGTCCTGCAGCCATTCTTTGTATGTTTTAGTCTCCAGACCTTTGATCATCTTACTTGCTCTTCTCTGATTTTTTTCCAAACTCTCAATATCTTTTTTGTGACATGGTGACAGCCCATAAATAAAAACCTGGGTACCTTGTAAACACATTATTTGTTCATTAGACAGCAAGCAAACAGCCTTACCTGAGGGTTTACTGGTTCCAAGAACTCAATCTGGAATGTGTAAATATTATCCCCCTTGGCCCCGTGGCCATGAGCTGGAAAAAAAAATGCACCCTATTTTAAAAATTCTGGAAAAACAAGCTTAGAACTTATAGCAAATTGGATCCTTCTCTAATTAGACTCTAGCCATTTCTAAGGAGGCTTTCCAAATTAAATGTAAAAATGTCACATTTCTTTTGAAAACGGGGTGGAATAGCAGCATCCAGAAAAGGAAAAACGGGGAGAAACAAGCATTATCTTGAGATTGTTTAGGGAATTAATCACTAATCAATCATTCAGGCTTGACCCCTTGCACAAATATAGACATGAGAGAGACAGACAGACAGACAGATAGACAGACAGACAGAAGTCAAATTGCTTATTTTTTTCCCCCCAATACTTCAAAAGGCTTGATCTGACATCATGAGACGCTTCGTAGTATGTGGGAGAGCAGGCTTTGCAAAAGAATTCAAAGGCACTCTCTTCCAAGCAAACAAACATGTACATAACAGTCAAGATGGATGTGAGCTCCTGTTCTAAAAGTCAACAGCAAAGGGGGTTACGGATATCTTAACACTGAACAAAACAGGCCAGGTATGAAAATTTTACGATCTTATTTAAATGAGGTGATAGACGGCAGCTGTTTGAAAAACACCAGCAACGAGGGCGTTGGGAATAAATTGCTTGCTCTGTTATTCCAATCACAGGTATTCCTCAACTTATAGCCATTCATTTAGTAACCGGTCGAAGTTACAACAGCACCGAAAAAAGTGACTTACGACCGATTTTCACATTTACAATTGTTGCAGCAACCCCATGGTCACGTGATTAAAATTCAGGCAACTGGCGCGTATTTATGACAGTTGCAGCATCCGGGGTCATGTGATCCGTTTCTGTGACCTTCCCACCAGGATTCTGACAAGCAAAGTCAATGGAGGAAACCAGCTTCGCTTAATGAATGAACGTTTCACTTAACAATTGTAGGGATTCGCTTAATAAGCCTGGCAAACTCATTTAACAACCGCCTCCCTTACCAATGGAAGTTTTGGGTTGTAAGTCAAGGACTACCTGAGTTGGTTTATTAAAAGTGCCTGGCACATTAAAAAAAAACGAGTTTGCTGTCTTCGTTATCCAGTCCCAAACAAGAAAAAGTTAACAATTATGATTATAAAACACATATTTAGTCCTTTTGTCATTCTAAAATATTTAGATGGCATAAAGGGTTTTGGAGTGTTTACGCTATTTGTAAAGAGCCAAATAGAAAATCCAATTTGGAAGAGGTCAGTGTGTTTAGTTTCACAGTTTAACTATGGTAACCATAAATCTCTTATTATAGAGGGCAATATTTTATTTCAGAAAGTTGTCCTTTAGATTTATTTATTTTTCAAAAGCAAAACACTTTTATTTCGATTTGGGTCATTTGAAATTTACCTTATAAATGGCACCCTTAACGCAGAGTCATTCACATTCACGCAAAAAACATAGAAACCAAATTGTCTTTTTAAAATAAATTTGCATATGCTGTTTTAGATATTACAAAAGCTTTTTATAAAATATTTCTTGGTTTTGCTCTTGAATTTTCCTTTGTACAGCAAAATTATCATAAATATTTAAAACGGTTTTATCCTTACAATCCTTCTTTTTAGATTTGTTCTGTTTTCAAGCTTGTTCTTTTTTTTTTTTAACGTGGTCACTCTACTGGACCATTTGCAAAGAGTGCCAATCTCCAGAACAGTAATAACTGAATAAGACTTTCTGCTGCGTGATGCTTCTTCAAACATTTGCAAATTGCAATCCATTAATTGAGTCTCTTTCCATCTTCTCTTCCCAGGCTAAATATATTTGATTTTTTTTACTATTCCCTGTAATATTCCATTTCCATTTGACAGATTCCACTTAGTGAACTGATCAATTATTATGCCAGATTATTTTAGAAACACATTACCATACACGCAGCAGGGGATACATTTTATGCATCAGGATTCAGTGGGATAGCATAACCAAGAACAAGATAATCTTTGGGTAAAGTGCAAGAATTAAACCAGAGGTCAGTAAAGGTGCTCCCTCACTAAAAATGCAAAACTTGAAATTCTAGAAAAATGAAACCTTGAGTGATTCTGGAAATGCTTATTTTATTTTGAATGGATCTGGCTAGTAGGTGAAAAAATTGTTCAGAATAACCTTTATAAACTGAAATATACTTTCCGTGCTGAAAATAGTGGAAACTGGTTTACCTTTAAAATGGAGCACATTGTCTGTAATGGTAATATCAGGGTCCTGGGGAAAAGAAAGAAAGATAGATGGTTACTTGCATTTCAATTGCAAGTAGTCCTCAGCTTATGTGCAAAGTTATGGCAGACCTCCCTGTGGGTGACCCGCTTTATGATGGTCACAATGTCCAAATGTGACGGGCAGGGTCCATTACCGTCGTAAGTTGAGGACTACCTCTACTTCTCATTTTTTCAATCAATACAGTAGAGATCTATGCATACTGTGCCTGTACAGTTCTGCATGGAATACAGGTAGTCCTCAACTTACAACCACAATTGAGCCAAAACTTCTGTTGCTAAGCGAAACATTTAAGTGAATGTTGCCCCATTTTACGACCTTTCTTGTCACCGTTGTTAAGCAAATCACTGCAGTTGTTAAGTTAGTAATCTAGTTGTTAAGTGAATCTGGCTTCAAATTTTGAAGGTCGTGTGAAAAATGGTCATTTTGGACAGTCATTAAATGAACCATTCATTGTAAATTGAGGACTGCCTGCGATGACAAAGGTAAAAGGGAAGAGGCCTCTCAGGTAGGCCTGCAGAAGGTCAGAAAATACCAAAATGGCAGCCGTGACTGCTTGACCCAAGTCCCACGAGTCATATGGGTGGGAAAGGAAGACCAAGATTCGGCTGCGTGACTGTGCCAGCCATTTTAACTTTTTCGACTTGCAGATGCCTCAGTTGCTCTCTCTCCTCTTTGAAAACAGTGCAGGGGGGGGGGGAGAGACAGCCATAAAAGGATATCGCTCTGGGAAAAGGCCTGGCTGTGCCCCAGATGTTTTGCACAGCAAGGTGCAAAGTGAATTTCCTAAGCAGGGCTGAGCCGTTCTTTTTTTTTTGCCCAGAAGCCTTGCAGAACACTAATTTATAGTGTGACAGTAATTTATATGAATAATGGCACATTTTATACTTCCCCGCTTGGCGTTTTCCTTTGCAACCTCTTTGAAGCTCTTTAGAACAAGAAAGCAACAAATCCATTCATAGCTACAAGGCCAGATCTTACAGGAAAACCTTGGGGCAATTTTCCAAGCGTTTCATATTCTGGCATATACGTGTGTGTGTGTGTGTGTGTGTGTGTGTGTGTGTCTGTGTGTGTATACATACACTTCCAATTTTACGTGGGAAAAAACCAGAATAACCAAAGACATACATACATACATACATACATACATATATATATGTATATGTGTGTGTGTGTGTGTGTGTGTGTGTGTGTGTGTGTGTGTGTATATATATATACACACACACACACACACCTTCCCCATTCACTTGCCAGCAGATTTGCCATGCTACTGTGAATGCAGGTGACCCAATGAGGAGGGGGCCCACACTTACCATCCTGCAGGCAAGTGGTTTCCTCCTCCCCTGTCTTCCCTTCCCCCTTTTTTGGCATTTCTCTTTCTCCCCCCCCCCAGCCAAACCCAAGCAGACCCCCCCCTGCAAGACCCCGGCACAGCCGCCTCTCCCCCCTTCTTCTCTCTCTATTCCCCCCCCCCAGGAAGCCTAGCCTTGCCCAGCGACGCACACCTGCTGGGGGGGGAGATTCCATCCAGGCAAAGCCCGGGACCGCGCGTGAGTCCCCTCCCACCCAGGAAGGCGCAGGGCAGCGCAGCACCAGGGCAGGCATCGCCCCACTTGGCATGCGGGGGGGGGTCGTGCATGCAAGATACCAAACGCGGCTCCCCCCTCCTTGGATCACAGGCGCCCACCTGAGCCAGGCCAGGCAGGCACGGGGTTCTCTCTCCCCCCCAGCCACGAACGGCCCGGTGCCAGCGCAGCCACCAGCCTGCCGCCCCCTCCCCACGCGTGCCTGCTTCCCACGCAGGAGGCGAGGCGTGGAGGGCGCCTTTCCCGGGAGGGGCCCCAATCCCCCTCCCCCTCCCCGGCTTACCTGCACATCGCTGAGCTCCACGCGCAGGTAGAGCTCGGGATGCCGCTGCGCCCAGCGCACCTGCGGGGTCAAGCTCGCCATCGCGCCCGTCCGAGCGGCGCCGGGCAGGGAGGAGGAGGAAGCAGCCAGGGAGGCGGCGCCAAAGGCGGGGAAGCTGCGCTGCTGCGCGCCGGAGGAGGCGAGGAAGGGAGGCCGGCAGGTCCCCGCCCGGCGGTCGCCCCGCCGAGAGCGCCTCCCCTGCCCCGGCGGCCGCGCCTCTCGCCCAGTAAGCGCCGCTGCGGCCGGGGGGCATCGGGGGCAGCGCTGGCCGAGCCCGGGTAGGGCACCCCCTGGGCAGCCACGCTAGGCTCGGGCGCCGGCAGGGCGGGGGGCTCCGGGGGCAGCGGGCTGGGGGCGCTGATCAAGCCCGGGCGGGGGTCCCTCTGGGCAGGCACGGGGGGCGCAGCCAGGCTGGGCGCGGGCAGGAGGGGGCTAGAGGGAGACCCCCGGGGGATCGGACCGCACGGCTCCCTGCAACAGGGCGGGCTCCGTGCGGGGACCCTCCGGTCGCCCAGGCGGGGCTTGGCCCTGCAGCTGCGGGCATCGCTCCCGGCCAGGCCTTCCTCCGTGCCCCGCGGGGGCGGGGTGGGCGGCGGGGCGGGGGAACGGAAGCAGCAGCCCCGGGCAGGGTCGGGAGGAAGCCGGAGCAGCCGCCGCGGGCGAGGTAGTGGCTTCCGCGGCAGCAGGGCAGGGGACTCCTCTGCCCCCGCCCCGTCTGGGAGAGTCCGTGGGGGGGGAGGCGATGGGCGCGTGCCAGGCTGGGTGGGGACGATTGGAAACCCCCCCCCGCCGCTTCGTTTCTGTGATCGCGCACCGACTTTGCAACCCCCTCCCCCCGCCGCTCCGGAATTTATGGGGAGGGGGATCCCCGGGTTGTCCCCCTGGGTGGCTGCACCGCCGCCTGCAGACATGCCAGGGCTGGACAAGCTGCCCGTCCAGGCAGGTCATCGTAGATCTCCCCCCCCCGTGACTTTCGCCTGCCCCCCAGCAGGAAGGGGGCTCCAACCGGGACCCCTGACATTCTCTATCCCCATGGGACCTTATCCCAATCCAGGGGTAGGCAACCTTGGCGCTTTTATGACTCGTGGACTTCAACTCCCAGAATTCCTGAGCCAGCTGTGTGTGATCGACGTTTGCCACCTTCTGACAAGCAAAGTCAATGGGGAAGCCAGATTCGCTTAACAACTGTGTTATTAACTTATCAATTGTGGCAAGGAAGGCCGTAAAATGGGACAAAATTCACTTAACAACAGAAATTTGGGGCTCAGGGTTGTAAGTCAAGGATTATGTATAATAGTAATAATGATAGGTGGATAAAAATGCCAAATCCAGTCTAAGCATCTGGCTGACTGTGGAACAAAACATAATAACAACCAGCTAAAGAGTTGGTAGCTATGATTTACATTGTTGTGAACAGATAATAACGTGACGATTTCTTTAATATTATTAAACAACATCTGCCTCTCCCAGGTCCTTGGGAAGGATTCAGTAGGTGGACAAAAATACCAAATCCAGTCTAACATCTGGCTGATTCTGACCAAGCATAATAATAATAAAAGTGGAAATACTCTATTCCAGAGGGCTAGCCTGGAGCATGAGCACAATTCAGAAATAAGAGAAAGAATGATCAGTGGTCGTTGAAATTCCACCACTGGACATCCTTCCTTGAACGTCCCAAAGGAACCTACGATGCTGGTAGGCCAATAGCTCACCTGTCATAAGACAGCTTTCCAAACATCTGAAGATGTTCTCCAGCTTTTTGAGTGATTCCTGGGTCAGAATGGAAGGAGGCAGCTGAAAGTTCTTGAAGGAAGGACACAGGCAAGAGGTGGCTTCTTTAGTAGCATAGATTTTGATGAATTTCTTTTCCAGAGTCCAAGATGTGTGATGGCATCAGCCATGAAGACTGAGCAACCCGCCCTGGAAATCTTTGAGACGGCCAAGTGCCAGGAAAATGTGGTGGCAGCCGAGGAGACGGTCAAGCTGGAGCCATATTACGTGGAGAGACATTCATGGAGTCATCTGAAGAAGCTCCTGGCAGATACCAGGAAGTATCATAGCTGCCTGATGGCCAAGGCGCCCCACGACTTCACATTTGTGAAGAGGAATGATCCAGAATGTCCTCATTCAGACCGGATGTACTATCTGGGTGAGTTGAGTGCCAACATCCATTTGAAAAACCAATCATTGACAAAGGGGTCCACCATAGAACATAAAATAATAGAATTGAAAGGGACCTTGGAGATCTTCTAGGCCAATCTCCTGCTCAAGACCCTACTGTTCCGGATAAATGGCTGTCCAGTTACCATTCTTTTGAAATAGTCACATTCTGGCTTGGGGGCAGAGTTTAAGAGGCTTAAAGAGAGCCAGGGTAGGGGCCACATAAATCTTGGGGGGGAAACACCCCAAGAAACACAAGTTTAACTGAAGGGACCTGGAGCATGTGGATGGAGCAGGTTCCTAGATAACCTCGTTATTTATATCATAATAAATTATTTTGCTGCTTTGTATCATCCACAGTGTTCTTGATTTTTTTAATAAATTGGAGTAATAGTTGAAAAGAAAGTCAGCGCAGTATCTAGAATAAAGAGAGGTTTCACATGTGAAGGCTGACGAAACAGACCTTTTCGGGACCTGTTCATTTTGTGGAATTGGCTGTCCCCCCCCCCTTCTCCCAAATTTATTTATTTATCTGTCAAACTTTTATGGTCTCCATCTCGCCAAAAGCATCTCTAGGCAGTTTCAAAGGCAACTCTATGCTCCTCATATCCACCTTTTGCTGAGTCTTTCTAAAGATGATTGGAAATTCAGATCCACAATGCTGAGGGCCATCTGGTTTAGTTCTTTTTTATCTTAAGAGCTGTTCTGTTTCTCTTATGATGACTCAATAGAGTAGAACAGAAAAGAACAGAATAGAACTGAACAGAATACAGTAGGGTAGGGTAGAGTAGAATAAAAACTTTATTGTCACTTTAAATGTACACTAATACATTAAAATGAAATTTTGTTGCATTCAGCTCTCAAAGGGTAACCACCTCTAATATACACTACATAAACATGACAAAAGGTTACGCATATACCCACATACACACATATATAACACAGAGAAACAACACAGTCTAGTTCGGATGTATACATATACATGGCGAGAGAGAAAAATGAATCCTGTGAATTTACAAGACGGATTGCGTAAGGAACAAAAAGCTGTTGCATAATCTAGTAGTCCTGCTATAAATACTTCAAAACTCTTGTGATATTAGGAATTTTTATTTGGCTGTTCTGGGTCTGGATAGGTCTCTGGGTCTGCATGGGATGTAACCACTAGCAAATAAATGCATTTATAAATCAACTGGCATTTGCTGGTTTTGAAGTCCATATGACAATTTTGGCTTGGGACTCTGGTAGCAAAGAAGAAAAATTCAGTATTTTTTTCCCCTTTCTTTCTTATTAATTAGCCATGTCCGGTGAAAACAGGGAAAACACCCTATTTTATTCCGAAATCCCCAAAACCGTAAACAAGGCCGCCATTCTTAGGCTTTCTTGGAAGCCTCTTTTAGACCTTTTTCAGGTACGTCATTTGGTTATTTCTTCCCTCTTTCATCCCTCCTGTTTTTCCCCGTCCTAAAAGTGGGGTACAACGCCCATCTGAATCACCGGTACAGAGGTCAGGGGTCAAAAAAGTCAAGATGGTGACTGCAACGCAGGGCTTCAGTCACAGGATTGCAGCCACCATCTTGACTTTTTTGACCTCTCCTCCCTTCCGGTTGCCTCTCAAGCTGCAGTGATCAGTTGGAAGCATTGTCCAAGATTTGTGCTAGATATCTTAGTAGCGCTAACAGGTTCTTATTGCTGGCTACTTTCTTACTTATTAAACATGCAAAGCACTTTCTCCTTGGCTGTGTTTAACTTTAATCAGTAGCGTTTTGTCTGAGTTGTTCAAAGGTTTTGATATCAGCTTCGATACCAGGAAGAAGCTTAACATAATAGCAGAATTGGAAGGGAGCTTAAACCTAACCATTATACAAGCAAAACAGGATGAAACGTGGTTTAAGGTCAAAGCAACAAGAGAGCATTCAGAAGCAGCCGAAGCAAATTCACTGGAGTATCGGGGGAGTAGATGCAGCATAATTAGACTCTTGTTATAGCCAATGCAGGTAGTCCTTGACTTACAACTACAATTAAGCCCAACATTTATGTTGCTAAGTAAGACATTTGTTAAGTAAGGACACTGCAGTCATCATAAATATGAGCCAATTGCCAAGTGTCTGAATTTTGATCACGTGATACGGATGCTGCAACGATCGTAAGTGTGAACAACCATCATAAGTCACTTTTTTTTCAGTGCCATTCTAATTTCAAATGGTCACTAAACGGATGGTTGTAAATCAAGGACTGTCTGTAATAAACAGTTTTGTTTTCCCGCATATTCTTCTCACCCTGTCCTCTCATGTCAGGCCAGCCCGGATTATGGGATGTACTCACGAGAGGAGGAGTTGCTGCGGGAGAGGAAACGCATCGGTACCATTGGGATCGCTTCCTATGATTATCACCGAGAAAGTGGCACATTTTTATTCCAAGCCGGCAGTGGGATCTACCACGTCAAAGATGGTGGCCCGAATGGGTTTACGGTGAGTGGTTCTGGCAGATTGTCGTTCCTTGCTCATAGCATTGGGCAAAATAATTTAATACCACTTTACAATGCCTTGGTAAGGCCACACTTGGATACTTGGAATCCAGCTTTGCTCACCACGATGTAAAAAAGACGTTGAGACTTTACAAAGAGTGCAGAGAAGAGCAACAAAGACGATAAACATGAAATGTTTTTGTTTTGTTCTTGTTTCTGTTTTAACTGAAGATTTTTACAAGTTGTCTTGAAGTCCACATGAAGGGGGCTTTGTTTTTATATGTAGGTTTATGTTCTCCAGTCTTCTGGAGGTATCAGGCGCTGGCCCATCCTGTTCAACGTCTCATCTTGAGCTGCTCTTTATTTCACACAGCGATCCAGGAGGAGCAAGTACATAGTTCCAAAGAGCCCTTTCCGTGTTCTTTTATCATTACAGCAACAGCCTTTGCAGCCCAATCTGGTTGAGACCGGTTGCCCTAATATTCGGATGGATCCGAAAATCTGCCCAGCAGACCCCAACTGGATTGCCTTTATTCATAGCAACGATATCTGGATCTCCAATCTGGCAACCAAAGAAGAGTGGAGGTTAACCTTTGTACATAAAGGTGATGCTGGCTAATCCATGGTTTGTTGAATGATGGTTTATTAAATAAAGTAGAACTGATTGGGTTGGAAAAATGAATGATATTTTGGATTAGCATGGTGGATGATCCAACCTTTCCCCTCAAAGCCAGTTATCTATAGAACTATTAATGGTAACCGATTTTTGATCAAACCATGGCTTATTTTCTTGTTCTGATTAGGTTTCCTTTTAGTTTTAAATCATGATTGGGTTTTCCAAACGAAGCCCTCCTCGTCTGAATATTTATTGGGGAGTTTCCAGCTTGAGCTCTCCTGTGTGGTGCCTTTGGATTACCAGTATATGGCATATTACTTAAAGTTTAAACTCAATTAGAGGTTGTCGACTTACAATAGTAGTGGAGCCTGCGCATCACGGTCATAAGTCAGGGTGGTCATAAATTGGGTGATCCAGATGACCAATCAGATTTTATGACCGTTTTTGCAGCGGTCATAAATCCTGGTTTTTCAGCAAAATGCTTGTAAAACACAACCGTTTGACACTGCAAATGGCTATAAATGCTGTCCAGTTGCCAATACCCAACATGGGAATCACATGACCGCAGGGGGTGCAGCCATTGGATCTTAGCAATTCTGGGCAGCATCCTGGACATTTTGCAGATTGCAACAGTTGTTTATCTCCTTTCTTTTGCCTCATATGTTGCCTGCACAGAACTTGCCAGCATTGAGGAGGATCCCAAGTCTGCTGGAGTTGCTACCTTTGTGCTGCAGGAGGAGTTTGACAGATACACGGGCTACTGGTGGTGCCCAGCAGCTGAGCCAAGTAAGTGACCAAGGTGTGCAGCTCAAGAAGTTGACTTAATTTCCCTGATGCCAGTCATCCCACCTTGGCCTCTAGAACAAAAAGAAGCTTGAACTCACGTTTCGTAAAAACACGCTTTACTAAAAGTAGAATTCTTTATTGGCCAAGTGTGGTTGGGACACACAAGGGATTTGTCTCAGGTGCATAAGCTCTCAGTGTACAAACCAGTAATAGTGATCAAACCGGACCATAAACAACATAAAAATACATTCATCATAAATCATAAAATACAACACTTCATCATCATGTTGGTTGTCTCTTGGAAGGCGAACCATCAGACAGAAGCTGTTGGGGAGAAGTCAAATACATTGGCCTTTCTTTGCGTCTCCTTCTTGGTAGTTGCTGACGGAGGAAAAATCCTTAGAATTCTGTATGAAGAAAACGATGAGTCAGAGGTGGAAATTATTCATGTCACATCCCCCATGCTGGAAACCAGAAGGACGGATTCTTTTCGGTATCCCAAGACAGGTGAGAGAACCTGGTGGGACATTCCAGGAAGGGCCCAGTGTTTCTCAACCTCAGCCACTTCAAGAGGTGTGCTGGCTGGAGAATTCTGGGAGTTGAAGTCCACAAGTCATAAAAGGGCCAAGTTTGAAGACCCCTGTTTTAATTCCTCTGTAACTCATAATGTTTTTTTTTTTTCTCTTATAGGCACTGCAAATCCCAAAGTCACTTTCAAGTTATCTGAAATAACCGTTGGTTCGGATGGCAGAGTAAGCCTACTCTGTTTTTTTTTTCTCAAATAAATATTTATAGTGTGATGTTGTATGAACTTGTATTGTTTGAACTATGGTGCGTTGAATCCACTCTAGTGTCCTGAGTCACAAAGCACCTTGCTATAAACCATAGTTTGGTTCCACATTGCACAAAGCCACAAAGTGGTTGATTTGGCTTTGGGGCTGATGACGTAGCACAGACAAGCCATTCTGGCTTATAGAGTAATGAATGGTGATTACAAACTAGGACTTAATAATGTGATGCTATGGGACATGACAAGTTATAGCTTAATTTGAAAAGCATGCCCAGCCACTTGGTCAGGTCATAGATGAGGAAAAAGAGGCTTGTCCATAAAAACAGGATGAAGAAGTTTTTGGAGATTAAAAATTGGTTAGAGTGGGTGAGGCAATCATGCCAAAGTGTTATGAAAGTGTTTTTCAGACTTTGCAACTTAAAGATATGTGGACTTCAGCTTCCAGAATTCCCCAGCCAGTCCATATATCTTCAAGTTGCGAAGTTTGAAACATGTGTTATAGAAGGTCTGTAGGCAAGACAAGAATTTCCCTTCTCTTCTCTTCTTTTCTCTTCTCTTCTCTCTTCTCTTCACTTCCCTCCCCTTCCCTTCTTCTCTTTCTCCCTCCCTCCCTCCCTCCCTCCCTTCTAAGTGGTTCTTAGCATTATACCAAATTTAGGATGAAAACACTCAAGGTTTTTTATGTTTCCTGTTTGAAAATAGTTAGCAACTTGTGCCACTATGTATGGCTGGGGAAACTCCGAGGAAAGCAAAAAAGTGGGATTATGGGCATTGTTACAGATAATTCCTGCCCTACAGATTCAAAATAACATAATGGGAGGAAGTTAAGAACCGTATGAAACCTGTGAAGGTTCCTGGAAAGACGTTAGGACCAAGTATATTATTATCCAGAATTTGTCTTTCATTTGGCATTCCATGCCTCTTAATATATTTTGGAGAAATATAGTAGTAGTTTTTCTAATGGGCATTTTTACCTCTTCCCTGAAGATTTTGGATGTTGTTGACAAAGAACTGGTCCAGCCCTTTGAAATCTTATTCGATGCAGTAGAATATATCGCCAGAGCAGGATGGACACGGGAGGGAAAATAGTATGTATTTTATAATTCTTCCATTTGCTCAGGTTTGGACTGGGCTGTTCTGAGCCCTGGTGTTTCAGAGCATTCTTGGGTTGGAAGGGAGCCTAGAGATCTTCTAGTCCACCCCTACACCCAATGCGAGAACCCTCAAACCATCCCAGGCTGTCCAATCTTTTCTTGAATACACCTCCAGTCATGGAGGCCCCATAGCTTCAGGATTTTCCTTGTCCATCCGTTCAGATCCAGGAGATAAAACATCAAGTAATATTGCATGATGGTGGCACCATCAGGTTTCTGATTCCCATTCCTTTCTGCTAGCGCCTGGGCCATCCTGCTGGACCGTTCTCAAACCCGGCTGCAGATTGCCTTGCTTCCCCCAGCCTTATTTATCCCCATGGAAGAGGACGCCATGGAGAGACAGAAATTAATGGATGCTGTGCCTGACTCCATTACCCCTTTGGTCATTTACGAAGAAACAACAGACATCTGGATAAATGTAAGGATGTATTCCTTCAGGGTAGGCCTGCTAAAGTTCTCTAGCTTCGGATGGAATTGTTGGGATGGAGTATACGTCCAGAGAGATAGAGGAGAAAATCATCTAATGAAGTTTGACAAGAAAGCTTTTCAATCAACAGGAAGAATTGGTTAGCTTAGGCAGAGTCTAGGAGCTGAATGTGGTATGGATAGAAATTGAAAGTCTACATGGTTAGACTAGTCATGCAGAGAGCTACTTTTCACTAGTGGTAAAAATACCAGGCTAGAAATTCGGAAATTGTGAGTTCTAGTCCCACTTTAGGGATGAAAGCCAATCACCTGTGAATCAAAGGAGATGATCATTTTTGAATTAAGCGTCCTCGTTTTCCTAGTCTTTGTTTTGACTTGCCATTCTTCCTTATTTCCACAGATCCATGACATCTTCCATATTTTCCCCCAAACTCACGAGGATGTCATAGAATTCATCTTTGCCTCCGAGTGCAAAACAGGATTCCGACATCTGTACAAAATCTCCACCCTTTTAAAAGAGAGCAAATACAAACGGTCTTCGGGGGGACTTCCAGCTCCAAGTAACCTCTGGTTTTGCTTCTTGTGTCTTAAGAAATGGAAGAAGTTAGACATGCATGTCGAAGGCCTCAAAATTCATTATAGGGAGCCCTCAATTTATAACCACCTGTTTACTGGTTGTTCAAAGTGTGTCAGGTCACAGAGTGACCCGCTTGACAGCTGCAATAACAACCAAAATTCTGGGCTTGATTGTGGTTGTTAATTGAGGACTACCTGTAGCAAGACTATACAGGGTGTGAAGTGGAGGCCTGTCTCTTTTCTGAAGATGGAGCAATTCCCCTCAGATGCCCTGTTCTAACTGCCAAATCTTTTATTGGCATAAGAAGAGACTTGCACGCTTTTCCAATTTTGTGCATGCCTCTTCTGTGTGCAGAAAGGATGTTGTTCGGATGAGGTGAGGAAGGGCACCTGTGGACTCCCTTAACCTTCATCTCCTTGTAGGTGACTTCCTATGTCATGTCAAAGAAGAGCTGCCCATCACCAGTGGGGAATGGGAAGTTCTTGGCCGACACGGTTCAAATGTAAGCTGCTTGGTCTCCCTTTTCTTGAATTGGTAACCTTCAATCGGACTTTTAAACCCTTCAACATTTGCACAAAATTATTGTGGTATCTTAACATATCCCATAGCCACGTGGCTGCTAGATCATAAAACGTCTGGTTTTGCCAGGCCCAAATCCCAAATTCCAGGCTCAATAGTGGTCATTAAGGGAGGACTTCCTGTATAACAGCAATACCCTTCTTTGCTTCCCATGTGGAGGCCTGCCTCTTTTCTGAAGGTGGAGCCATTTAACTGATTTATTGCTAAAAGCCTAGGCTGTTCTCAACTAACAGCCTCTGCTTAGAGCTAGGTAAGGTTCAATGGCAACCAAGGGAGGGCTGACGCAGGAATTCTGGGAGTTGAAGTCCATGAGTCATAAAAGAGCCAAGGTTGCCTACCCCTGCACTAGGTAATTCTGCATTAACTTCCTTGTCAGGCAGTAAAGCTAAAACGGAAATGCTGCTCGGCTATTCCTGATGGTACAAATGTGGGCCACTTCTTATTTTGTGCTTTTGTTTTTTTAATCAGATCCGGGTGGACGAAGTTAACAAACTGGTATATTTTGAAGGTACAAAAGATTCTCCCTTGGAACACCACTTATACGTTGTTAGCTACAAGAACCCTGGAGAGATTAAGCGACTGACCGAACATGGTTTCTCACATGCTTGCTATGTTAGTCAGGTATTAATCTTAATCTATGATGCCTTCACGAAAAGGGCCAGTTTATAAGGGAACCTGGTCATCTTCTTGAGAAGGTCCTCTCCTGACCATCAAGTGGGTTCAGGTAGTCCAAAGAAAGAAAATGGACAGTTTTGCAGGAAGTTCGATCCGGCCTTGAACAACCTTCTCCAATTTGGCAGCTGCTCCATTTGTGTTGGGGGCTGAAATTTTCTACATTTGAAGCCAGTGGCAGTTTCAGGATATCCAGGCCAGTGGCAACTGGAAAATGTGCACCAAAATTCCCCAGCCAGCATAGCTTCCAGTTGCCAAGGCTGAAAAACACTGAACTAGGTTATATTGAGTTGAGATTTGCTCAATCGTGAAGAAATGGCAGCCCAGCTCTAGTAGAGTTGACCTTATTCTTGAGGGAAACCGAAGAAGGAAGTGGAATTCAAGCCAACATGGATCTCTCTCTCTCTCTCTCTCTCTCTCTCTCTCTCTCTCTTTTTTTTTTTTTTTTTTTTTTTTCAGGACTGTGAAATGGTTATATGTAAATTTAGTAATCAGAAAAGCCCCCACCAGGTCTCCCTCTACAAGCTGACTGGCCTGGAAAAGGGGATTGCTCACAGGTCCAAGGAATTCTGGGCCACCATTTTGCATTCCTCAGGTAGGGGATTTCTCTTGGAGGGGGGTGTTCAGGGTGCAGTGGGGCTTGCGATGCTCAGGGGCATTCTAGTTTTATGTGGGGAACCTGGAGGGAGGAAAGGATGGGAGGAAGGAAGGAAAAAGGAAGGAAGATTGTTAAAATTTGTTTTGTGCCAGAAGACAGAAATGTCTTGCTTCTTTTGAGGGAAACTGAGTGTTTGAATTGGAAAGGGAAGGGGAAGGAGGAGAGGAAAGGGGTGGAAGGAAGGAAGGAAGGAAGGAAGGAAGGAAGGAAGGAAGGAAGGAAGGAAGCTTTCTTTTTAGTAAAAACATTTTGGGGTCTCCTGAGGCTGCAGAAATGGTCATTGAGACCTTCTAATTCAGGGACCCCACTTCCCCCCACTTCCAGGCAAATTCAGCCTTTTGAAAGAAAGCTGGTCAAAGACGACGCCAGGCTCTCTCTTCCGTTTCTCTGCTTCACAATGCCTTCTTTGCTTCCTGCAGGATCTCTCCCAGATTACGTCCCCCCAGAGATCTTCTCTTTTGACAGTTCCTCGGGATTTGTGCTTTATGGGATGATGTATAAGCCCCATGATTTACAACCTGGGAAGAAATACCCCACGGTGCTTTTCATCTATGGGGGCCCCCAGGTGAGTCTTGGTTATAAAAGAAAACCCTGTATTATACCTCTATTTGGACCTGAACTGTGGATTTACTCAACATATAGCATAATTTACATGAATATTTGGATATTTCCTAGGTTCTTGGCTGGAATATGAATTTCCAAAGAACACCAGTCAAATATGTGATTCTTTTTGTTTGTTCTCTGTCCTTTATTGTTCCTTGACGATTAAAAAACAATATCAACAACGATGATGATGCTTTTAATGCATCCTTCCAGGTGCAGCTTGTAAACAACCGCTTTAAAGGAGTCAAATATTTCCGACTGAACACGCTGGCTTCTCTGGGCTACGTGGTGGTGGTGCTGGACAACCGAGGTTCCTGCCACCGGGGCCTGAACTTTGAAGGCGCCTTCAAATATAAGATGGTAAATTGTCTCACAAATGTCTGTGGAGGTTCTCAGTCATCCGGATCAGTGTTGTCCCAAAAGTGCCTTTTCAGGAAGCAGCTGGGCTTCCTGTTTTTTCTTGGAAGACGTTTCGCTTCTCATCCAAAAAGCTTCTTCAGCTCTGACCGGATGGTGGGGAAGGGAAGGATTTATACTTAAAATGTTTAGCCATGCACTTTGGGATGAACACCCTTCGAAGGGTGAGGGAGGATGAAAGGATTTCCAGAAAACATTGCAGACTCCGGGAACCGTTTGTGCTTCAGTTTGCGATGCAAACAACACAGACGCACCCCCAACAGCCTGCGCCTGTCTTCAACAGTGAAGGGACACAGGGCAGAAAAACATCCTGCAGCCAAGAAGGCTCCACACACATCTGCACTGTTCAGGAGACCCTTGAGGACACAGGTAAACCTGTGGCTTCAATGATCAGCTGTCTGCAAGGAGTATAAATCCTTCCATTCCGCACCTTTCAGTCAGAGCTGAAAAAGCTGCTTGGATGAGAAGCGAAACGTCCTCAAAGAAAAACAAGAAAGTCCAGTTACCTCCTGAAAAAAGTAGCTTTGAGTGCCCCATGAATGGAGCTAGCAAATGCTGAAAGGAACCAGTGGCCTTTTGAGATGTTTTTTTTTTTTTGTAATTCTGGGTATCCTCTGGACCACGCTTGGCATCATTGACTTGCTGGCTGAGGAATTCTTTGCGTTGAAGTCCTCTTTGATTGTTCTCTGTCCTCATTCTCAGTTTTGGGAGAGCAGAGTCCTCAAAAGTGATGGTAAACATTAACAGTGAATAAACATACAAGCCAGAGTGAAGGTTTTGAGTTCTTCTTTTTTGATGGGCATGTGAAGGAAGGAGCTCTGAGTTCAGTGTCCTTTCATTACTTGAATAAGGACACAGGCCTCATCCTGAAAGCCAGACAAGAAGTTTTGGATGGAAAGTTATCAAAGAGAGATCCAACCTAGAACTAAGGAGAAACTTCCTGACAGTGAGAACGATCAACCTGCCTCCAGGAGTTGTGGGTGCTCCATCACTGGAGGCTTTTAAGAAGAGACTGGACAGCCACTCGTCTGGAATGGTATAGGGCAGGGGTTGGCAACCTTGGCTCTTTTTTGACTCGTGGACTTCAACTCCCAGAATTCCTGAGCCAGCATAGCTCAATTTGGAAATCTCTCCCTTTCCCCTCAGCATGGCTGGCTCAGGAATTCTGGGAGTTGAAGTCAACGAGTCATAAAAGAGCCAAGGTGGCCTACCCCTGGTATAGGGCCTCCTGCTTGAGCAAGGGAGTTGGACTAGAAGACCTCCAAGGTCCCTTCTAATTCTGCTATTCTGTATTTAAACACTGATATGTTTCCTCCATGCATTTTTTTTTTCTTCCCACAGGGACAAATTGAAATTGGCGACCAAGTGGAAGCCTTGCAGTATTTGGCTTCCCAATACGAGTTCATCGATTTAGACCGGGTTGGCATTCATGGATGGTCCTATGGTGGATTTCTTTCCCTCATGGCACTGCTGCAGAAGCCAGAAATCTTTAAGGTTGGTTCACCTGCCACGGCCCATTCACCTCTTTGGGGCAGATGTGCTGTGGGCGTGTTTTTCCATGTGGAATTCTTTAAAAACAATCCAGTTATTTAGACCAGGGGCCTCCAAACGTGGCAACTTTAAGACTTGTGGACTTCAACTCCCGTGGCTGCCTGAGGAATTCTGGGGGTTGAAGTCCACAAGTCTTAAAGTTGTCACGTTTGGAGGCCCTGACAGGCTCAATTACAGTCGTATGTTGAGAATTACTTGTAAGTAGATAAGATAAAGCATAGACTACAGTATTATTTCTTCCTGTTATGGTTTGCAATTAGGCTTCAATCTGTTTGAGACAATTTTTCCAAATGCTTACAGTCAACTTGATTTATTTATTTTGTTCAGGTTGCAGTTGCTGGTGCTCCAGTCACGTTGTGGCTTTTCTACGACACGGGCTACACAGAGCGTTACATGGGACACCCGGACAATAACGAGCAGGGCTATTGTTTGGGCTCAGTAGCCATGCAGGCAGAGAAGTTCCCTTCCCAGTAAGTGTATGTGATATTAAAGACAGAATAAAAAATGTTTTTATGTAAAAAAGAAAATATGCATGTCTCTAATAATATTTTTTTTTCCAGTGATGGTTTTGACAAATGATTAATCCGAGTATGTTTTTAAAGCTGATGCACAAATATATGTGCTCTGAGCAATGACATTATTGGGGGGAAAACCAGTTCTAGCATTATTGCTGGATTTAGCTTTTTTGCTTTCAACCCAGTTGCTCACTTTAACTGGTTTTTATTTGTTCTTGGGGTCATTAGGTGATTTTAGAAAATACTGCATTCCTAGATGTGGGGGGGGGGAAATCTGCAGGAAATATAATAGTTAAGCAACTCGATTGTATTTCTAATCACATTTTCCCTATTGTTTATTGGTTTCTTCAGGCCTAACCGATTATTGCTACTGCATGGATTCCTGGATGAAAATGTTCATTTTGCACATACTAGTATTTTGCTGAGCTTCCTGGTCAGGGCTGGAAAACCCTACGACCTCCAGGTAGCAGAGAAATTTGTGCAGCTCTAAAATGCAAGGGTTAAAATTGGGTCTGGGTTGGGCTGGAGATCATATAACAGGGATCCCCAATCTCTGGTCTGCGGCCCGGTGCCAGGTTGTAGCCCATTGATAACTGGGCCGCAGCGGTGGTGGGTGAATACGTGCACACACACACGCACGAAGCTACATTTGTGAAAGCTGTGCGTGCGCAAAACCATCCCCCTTCCCTCCCTGTGCCTTTGCTGCTTCCGCCAGTGCGCCAAGCTGGAAAGGTTGGAGACCACGGTCATACAAAGTGATCAGGCTGAGGCAGAATCAGGACCTTGGAGAGCTCCTGGTTAACTTTCAGGAGAGAGGTTGTTCTTCTACTCCTGATAAAATGAGTTCAGCCAAGCCAGGTTGACTTCAACATTTTTCTTTCTGGCTTCAGGAGCCTGCGGTTCTTTCTGGAGCCTTAGAAACTTGGGGAACTGAGAAATTACAATGAGAACTTAGGATGAATAAAAGTGTTGAACAGACAGTCCTTGACTTACCACTGGTTTCTTAACAACCATTTGAAGTTGTGACCTACCTGGAACAAGGGACTTACAACCCAGCCTTGAGGATCATCTCCCCAGGGTCACATGACCACTCTTCTGATGCCCCAGGGGTTATGTGACCACACTTCAGTTGCTACACAACACAACCATGTTTACTGCCATTTGCAGAGTTCCTCGGTCACGTAACCACATTTTATGGCGGAAAAGCTGGCATTGTTTCCCCCCTTCTTAAAGGCTGGCATCAAACAGCTCAACTTTCCTTAGCTCTGGGTGGAAAGAAGCAGTCTAAATTTCTTGAAGCGCTAGGCCATGGGTAAGCACCCAGTCACAGCTGGAGGAACCACAGATTTCTTTCGCTTTCTTTCTCCCACAGATTTATCCGCAGGAGAGACACAGCATCCGTGTTCCTGAATCTGGAGAACACTACGAACTTTACCTCTTGTACTACCTCCAGGAGAATCTGGGATCACGCATGGCCGTGCTGAAGGCGATGCCCTCCTGCCAGTCCCAGGACTTCTCAGCATGACGCATCCACAGCTGCTTAACCAAACATGAGTGCTTAAGTGATGCCTCCCTGGTGCCTGCTTCTAACCAAGAGAGAACTCTACCCACTACCCGGCTTGACTGATGATCCTTCTCCTTTTTCAGGAGGCCCCCTGGTGCCATACAGAAGATGACTGTACAGCAAATGAATCATTTTAAATGTAAATAATAAAATAGATGGCTGTATGGCCTCTTAGATCCTGGGCTTCCTCCCTAAGCAGTGTAATGTTGGTTACAAAGCAACAAAGATGATGGGAGGTTAAACCGAACAATGAACAGTTGAGGGAATTGGGCCTGTCTAGCCTCTCAAAGAGAAGGGCTAGGGGTGAAAGGATAGCAGTCTTCCAACATTTGAGGGGCTATAATAAGAGAAGAAGGGATTGACTGATTTTCCAAAATATCTGAGGGCAGGACAAGAAATAATGGATAGAAACTTTCTCCTTGATGAGAGATACAACCGAGAACAAGAGAAATTTCATGACAGCGAGAACAATTAATCAGACATTTATGAGCCCATGATAGCCACATTCATGCTGTTGTTGCTAAATAAGCGCTAAGTAGGATGTGAAGGCAACGTCTGGCTGATTGGGGTTAGGAGGGAAGACAGGCCTGCTGTGAATCGGGTGCTCTGAAGTTCAAGGCTCCATCCAAGATTGTCATCTTAGTGGCTGGCAAAGGAAGGTCCTGAAAATGGGACCTGAGTTTTCATAATCTGTATATATTAGGGGGACAATTTTGGGAGTTGAAATCCACAAGTCATAAAAGAGCCAAGGCTGCCTACCCCTGGGCTAGGCATACTTAGTTCCCTTAACCACATTCTCCTCATGTTGTCTTGGGGGCTCCTAGAAAAAAGGATATCATTCCTAACATGTGAGTGTATATATAGTGTGAGAAAGGTTTTTGAGACAACATTTTTTTGTCTTCCTGAAGATTCCATTCCAATTTGTAATGGGCTCATTCCTGCCTGAAATTACGCACAGGGACCCGACTGGAGTCACTGCCATTAATTACACACATTGGTGCAAATCAGAAGAGACTCAGCCACAGTGTTGATGGGTGGGGTGGGTATGTTCTCTGTTGGTGACCCATCTTGTAAGGAAAAACCTAGCTTCCATTTTCCCACTTTTGTTCAATAAACTACAATTAGCCAAATGTTCCGTATCTTCCTATATAGTTCAGGGGCAGGCAGAAAAACAGAAAAGAAAAAAGAAAGTGGTAGATGTAAAACTATGTCAGTAAATTTCTTTTAGATCGCTCCACTCCATTTTGATTTATAGTTTTGGATGTATCCATGTATTCTAATTGAAAGCCACTTTCAAATGAGATTGTACGACAACAGAAACATGCCCAGTACTTGTTTCTTTTATTGTCTCATTGTCAGTACAGGCAGTATTATAATTAGGCATGTCAAAGAGCTTTTTACACACGGTGAAAATGAGATAATCTTAAGTACACATACTGATGCTTACTCTGTGACTGAAATCAAGCCAAGGTCAACACAGACATCCGATCTGAGTTCTCGTATCAGTTAAGTCACTTTTTGGACTAATTCAGAAGTAGATTGGCTGAAAATGTGATGGAGCAGTTGATTTACAGCAAAGAGCTACATCCTGGAGTTTTCCAAAAATTATGGAAAAGGTATTATGACACTCTTAAAGGTGGTCTACACTGCAAACCAGGAAATCAAAAACATCTTTTCTAATGCTTCTGATTAGTAAAAAAATTTCCCATGCTTTCTTCACTCGTCAGACATTCTATATTAACCTTAACAAAATGCGATGGGACATTTCATTTAAACAATAAGAAACTGCTATTATTTTATAAATAGTCCTAACTGTATTTCCTAACCAAACTCATTAAAACTACTTTAAGTGTAACTAAAGGCTTCAGGAATGTTCCGTTCCATTGTACAGTCTGGTTTTAAAAGACTTATTACTTCCATAATAGTTTTAGATTGGGACACAATTTCTCTGTGATGTCTGGAATGATTTACAAGGTGCTCTGGAGTTGACATATACGGTGATCCTTGACATATGACCATAATATGACCTATATTGTAAGTGAGGCAGTCGTTCAGAAGCTATAGAGTGGAGAAGGAATCCATACGATTCCCCAGGAGAGGAAACATGAAGTTAATGTTGAAGGAAAAGTCTTCATCAGGGTTCAGTCCAAGCTGGGAATAAACAACATGGCGACTGCTTTAGAAAGAAGGTTGCAGTTTATTGAAGAGGAGAGCCAGACAGAAAGATGGAAGAAAAGAGTGAGCACAGGTAGTAGGGAGTGGGTTTTATACCCTCTTGGGCTTTTGTTTGGAGTTGTTTCTTGTTCCTGTTTGAGGCTTTGTATTTCCTGTGTCATGTATTTTGACCTGTGTACCCTTTGGCATCTAATATTAAATTTCCTCAAAGGATCTTAAAGAGGCAGAAAAGAATGCACAGTTTTTTCTTAATAGCCCCAAGTCTCCCTCCCCCAAGCAGAAAGCAGCTCTGTAGAAGTGCAGATGTGATAATCCATTCAGGAAGGTTAGAGCCCTCCAGCTAGAAGCTTAGGAAGACAAAGACACCTAAAATCTACACACCCCACCCAAACTCTTAAGACAGGACATAATAGGATTAACCCAAAGGGTACACAAGTCAAAATACATGACACAAGAAATACAAAGTCTCTCTGCAAGGTCAAAAAGTATTTGACACTGTCCAGGAGAGGGCGCTCTTGTATATCTAATAGCCAGCATTAGGAGCTCATTGGCAGCGTTGCTGGATCTGCACAACTTTAAGCTGGGTGGACTTCAGCTCCCAGAATTCCATAGCATGCTGTCTGGGGGATTCTGGGAGTTGAGGTCCACATAGCTTAAATCCACAAGTCTTAAAGTTGCCTAGTTTGGAGGCCCCTGGATTAACACATAGGAACTTTCTCCTTAATTCCAGGTTGCTTCTCTCTTATAAGTCCAATCAGTGGAATTTATTTCCTAAAAAAAGTTTGCATTAAGAATGCATTCCAGACATATTTCAGTAACTCCCAATTAACCTATTGGTTGCAAAATGAAAATAATTCAAGCTCTGTGAACTTGAAAAAAACAGTTACTATCAGTTCTTTGGTAACATTTCACCCCAGCACAGAAGAAGCATGCAAGACATTTCAGTTTTGTTTACAGATGGTGCATAAATTATATGCAGACAGAAACTCTTTGAACGGGAACAGTATAAACCTTTAAAGGCCAACATGTAAAATGGAATGGAAATTGGCAGCCTTGTTAGGAATTGTTTTGCTCTCTGCAGTCCACGGCTAAGTCTTTTCATGGCTGACTGCTATTACAAATATCTGAATGTGAACTCCACAATAAATACTGGGAGGATCTTTATATAACATTTTCCTTATATCCTTAGCAGCAGGAATAATGGAGTTGGCAATAAAATATTCTTCTAACTACTTTATTTTCTAGGATTCATTTTGCCACTGCAAAAGAGTAGCTCTTGATTGGTTCAGACCAATTTCCAGCTTTATTTGTTTGTTTGTTTATTCCCTGCCTTTATTATTTCTATAAATAATAAATAAGGCGGGACCTAGAACTCACCAACTCTGGCTGATTGGCCCAAAGTCACCCAACAGCTTTCATGGCTAAGGCAGGACTTGAACTCATGGTATCTTGTTTTCTAGCCTAGCGCTTTAACCACTGGACCAAAACTATGAAATAAAGGATTTTCTGCTCACTTTCCACCTTTCCTCTCAAATGTTCAGATGCATAACAGGACCACAGAATTCCTAACTATTGGCTGGTGTGTCCTAGAAGGAAATTCTATCTATACATAAATAAAATAAGCACAAATTTAAGCTTAGTTGAGATCATTATTTGCAGGCACCAGCATCAACACATTTCGCCTGAGAAATGCCTGCAAACCACCCATTTCTGGTAATAATTCCAAGAATGTTATCTTTCGTAGAACACATAAAGAATATTTTATAATGACCAATTAATTTTGCAGGATGGGTGATGTACATTTTCTCCAAGACCTTGCAAAAAAAAAAAAAATAGCACAGTGAGACAAACAGTCCAGTTGTATCAGAAGAGGTCAGCTTGCGATGCAGCATAAACTTTGCAACCGAAAACTTTATACTAGCCACGAAATATAATATTAGCTAAAATGCCAGGACGGGTTCTTTGGTGTACAGAGATCCCAACTGTAAAACATGAACAGGCTCCTATATCAGCTTCATTACAGTCCTATTTTGAGGATAGCACTAGCAATTTCTTATTAAGTGGGATACACTGGATGTATTAAATGAAATGTGCTAATTGTCTTTGCTTGGATCTTTCAGTTACTAAATTAACCCATGACCTTTTAGTGAAAATATGGAGCAACAGATGGAAGTTCTCAAATGAAACTGTCCTAAGGACCAGGGTCCAACACAGTGTTAATTTCATGCTGATTTACAAGCTAACGAGGACAACCACGTTATGCTTTGTGCAAAAGGAATAAAATGAAATTTAGTAACAGAATAAGGGATTTGTAAGGGACCTTGGAGGTCTTCTACTTGTTGAAAGAAAAATCTTCATCAGGGTCCACTCCAAGCCGGGAATAAACAAAATGGAGACTGCTTTAAAAAGAAGGTTATAGTTTATTGCAGAGCAGAGCCAAAAAGAAATGTGGCTCTGGGAAAGCTGACAACATGTTGCTGGAGTGATGGTTTTTTATACCTTCTTGGGCTTTTGTATTTGGAGTTGTTCCTGTGGCATGAACTTTGACCTGAGCTTTTGAATGTGTCATTTTGATATTCTGATGGTTGTGGGTTAATCCTATTATGTCCTAAAGGTCATGTCCTGCTTTCCTGGGGCTGGGGCTGATGGCTTACTTCCTGTGTTGGATTTTTTTGGGTGAGGTTGCTGGTTCTAATCCTATCACTCTGCTATTGCAGTATATTGCCGTGACCAAAATTGGATGCAGTATTCCAGGCGTGGTCTTACTAAAATGTCATGGGCTACAAAAGCTTTGGAGTTTAAGGATTTCCACCTTAGAGTATAGGGGCTTTCTGGCTGCAGAAAGGGGAAGAAATTGCTGTTAGAGATGCAAATGTTGGCATGCAAGATATTTAAGTTGTTAAAACTCCTCCTGCGCCTGACAGGACTGAGTGAAAAACATCTTTATGGAGATGAATTACAGATGGAGTTGTCTGGAGAGCTAAAGCACCAGACAAATGAGGCAAGTGGGGGAATACCCCGAATTCCCAGGGGTGATATGCTTGAAAACATTTAATTACTTCACTTCAAAATTCCTTTTTCCAATGTTAGAAAAGTGTTTAGCACTTAGTGCTTCAGCTGTTCTTAAAACATGTCCAAAAACCAGTTAAGTCCCTCATTATCCATCAAGTCCCAAGAGAACGTTAGATTTAAAAACAAAAACCAACAACAGACACACAACTGTATGTATGCCAGTTTAACAAAAGGAAGATCCAGGAAAATTCAGTATAGGTAGTCCTTGACTTAAAACCATTCATTTAGTGACTGTTTGAAGGTACATCACTGAAAAAAGGGACATACGACAGTTTTTCATACTCATGACTGTTGCAGCCTCCCCGTGGTCACATGATCAACATTCATAGGCTTGGCAACTGGCATGTATTTATGACGGTTGCAGTGTCCTGAGGAGGTCACTTGATCCCATTTTGTGACCTTTTGGAAAGCAAAGCCAGTGGAGAAACCAAATTCACTTAGCAGCCCGTTGCGACTAACTTAACTGAGTGATTCACTTACCAGCTATGGCAACAAAGGTCATAAAAAGAGGCAAAGCTAATTTAACAACTATTCCACTTAGCTACAGAAATTTTGGGCTCAACTGTGGCCGTAAGTCGAGAATTACTTCTACTTGGGAGCCATCTGTAAGCTAAATCTATGCAAGGCAGATCCCAGCGGTATTTTTGAAGCCTGCCCTTATCCAGTAGTTCAAAAATGCCGCATAGCTTCTCATAAGAAAACGGAGGGTGGAATTTGCAGGGCAGTTTGCCTAAAGCCGAGTGAACTTGCTTGCTTGGGAAGCCTTTTAAAGTCTTAAGCTGTCTGCGCGGCCCCCTTGTCAGAGTTGACTGTTCTTGAGCTGGCGTGACTATTTTTATGTTCTTCTCCTCGGTTCCCATCTGGAAATCTTTACAAAATAAGTTATGCCTATTTCTGCTTTTTTAAGGGTAAGAATTTTGGGTGGCACAATAGGCAAAGGCTCTTAAGTGCATTGCATATTAAAATTGTCCTTGCACTTTTTAAATAGACTGCACTATGTCTTTTTCGATGGGGTTCACTCTGGACATTACATAGAACCCTTTCCAACGTACAGACTGTCCTCAGCGTACGACCACAACTGAGCCCCAAAATTGTTGCTAAGCAAGATGCTTATGTGGGTTTTGCCTTGTTTTACAACTTTTCTTGCCACAATGGTTAATGAAGCCCTGCAGTTGTTAAGTGAATCGTTTGGTCATTAAGTGAAGCTGGCTTGTACCATTGAATATGCTTGTCAGAAGCCAGCTGGGAAGGTTACAAATGATGATCACATGACCCTGGGACAGGGCAACCGTCATAAATACATCCCAGTTGCCAAGCATCCTAACTTTGATCACGTGACCACGGGGAACGCTGCGTTGGTCCTCAATGTGAAAACTGGTCATCAGTCACTGTTGTCGTACCTTCAAACAGTCACTAAACAAATGGTTGTTAAGTCGAGGACTGCCTGTATCGATCATATTGCCCAGAAGTAATTAATCAAAGCCACAAAAGAAACTTCTTTTCACATTGCATAATTGTGTAGGACATCACTCGAAGCATAAAAGCAGCAGAGACCACAAAGGTCTTGGTGACAACCTTAACTCTACAGTTGTCCTTGTCAATTTAAGGTGCGTATTCCCAAACAAGAGTGACAGGCAACTTATGTCACAAAACCACTATATGAAATACACATGAGTCACCATCCTGAAATCACTCCAAGATTACCAGCTCATAAAGTAATAGATAAGTTTTGCCTTTGTCCAGTGGTCGTCTAATTCTGGCATGGTGGCATTTGAAGAGTCCCCGTGCAGTCTTACACTCGATAGTATTATCACTCTTAGCAAAAGTTGAGATGCAAATAATAATAGACAAAATAAGCCAATTGTGCAGTTTGCTAAAAGCGCATCAGCATATTCAGAGAATTATACAGGTAGTACTTCCAATTCATTTAGTGACGGTTTGAAGTAGCAACGGCGCTGAAAAAAGTGACTAATAGCCAGTTTTTACACTTGTGATTGTTCTGTGGTGACGTGATCAAAATTCAGACGCTTGACAGCTGACTCACATTTATGACGGTTGCAGCGTCCTGGGGTCACGTGATCCCCTTTTCAGACTGCCCGACAAGCAAAGTCAATGGGGAAGCCAGATTCACTTAACAACATGTTACTAACTTAACCGCTGTTAAATGAATCACTTAAGTCAGAAAAACTGACTTACGACCCGCAGTCACACTTAAGACTCTTGTATCACTCTCACATTCATGTGACTGCAATTTGGACATGTTGGCAACTGGCTCAGATCTATGACCATTTGCATCATCTTGCGGTACTGATTGCAATTCGTTAACTTTTGGGGAGGGGGCAATTTCCAGCAAAAAAAAAAGCCCATTGGGGAAACTGGATTCCTTTAACATTAAACATGGGTGATTTGCTTAACAACTGGTTGAAAAAATTGTAGTAAAATCAGGTCCAACTCGACTTATGGCTACAATGACCTAAAATGGAATTCCAGTACCAACTGCAGTTATAAGTCGAGAACTACCTTTATATGGTCTTGTAGCTGGATCCAATCACTACAGATAGAAGCCCACTCAATTACTTCCAAACTAAGAAGAAAGTAAGATTTGAAAGTTATATCTGGGATGGTTTTTGGCATTAAAAAGGAGAAAGACACACATACTTTTTCAACGTTTAATGCTCAACAGAAATAAAAGTGCAACATTAAACCATCACCAACATTACAACTATGATTATTCCTGGGCAAAATAGACTACCAAATCCCACTTGACATTACTCACTAGTTGAAATATCTACTATAGTCTTTGTGATCACTTACTATGACCAACTTCAACCTACAATTGTGCATAGCTCACATTGTCACTCCCATGTTTTCTTCTTCAGTTCACTTACACAACTACAACATCAAGCTTACTAGAATTAGAAGCGATGGAGCAAGTTAATTACAAGCACCTCTACTTTATTGCTTTCAATTAACTTAAACCTGGCATTTTTATTAGTTTCAGATTCTGCACTTTAATGAGAAGGCACATTTTTATATAAAAACGTCTACTGAAATTTTGTTTCCAAATTAGGCTTGCAGCATTATGAAGTGGAAGATTCTTCCACCCTCTGGAAAAAATAATCAAGGGAGCCTATATTTCAATTAAATAAAATATTTCCCTCCAAAATTCCATAGTTTACTTTTGACTGCCAAAAAAAAAAAATTTAAATAAGACTGAATATTGCTGAGGTAATGGTTATATTTTTCATGATCAAAGCACACTTTTCAATGAAACAGATTTGCCCTAAGTGCATATTTAGATAAAGATAATTAATAAACTTTCATCGGTTTTGCTCTTTGTGGACAAAAACCCTGATTCAGCTGTTGATATACAATAACAAATAGTGAAATCAGCTTAAATTATAAGTGCAAATCCATTTGTGCCACAATGTAAGCATCGGTTGATAAATTCTACTGAAAGAATCTGTCAAATTACCTCTGAAAAGACCCCTAAATTTAAATTTAAAATCCTGACATTGCTGCCAATAGATAGCCAACAGATTGTCTAAGATAGCACCTAACATAAAAAAGAGAGAACAAAAAAAGACCCAAAATGTGTACATACCAAGCTATATAAATATTCAAAAATAATTACTATGACTTGCAGAAATTGTGTCTATCGTATTGTGAAGGCAAGACCGTGGTTGATAAGCTGTGTGATCAATTTCCCAAACTAGCAACTTTAAGATGGACAGACTTCAATCCCAGAATCCCCCAGCCAGCCATATATAGAGTATTGTGCTCTGTTTGGCTGGCAGGGGAATTCTGGTAGTTGAAGTCCACCCATCTTAATAGCAATAGCACTTAGACTGATATACTGCTTTCCACTGCTTTACAGCCCTCTCTAAGCGGTTTACACAGTCAGCATATTTCCCCCACCCCCAACAATCTAGGCCAGTGGTTCTCAACCTTTTTAATGCTGCGACCCCCAACCGGTCGTAAGTCGAGGACTACTCAACCGGTTGTAAGTCGAGGACTACTCAACTGGTGCAGCACCGTTTGCAGAATGGGACTTTTGGCGGGCTCAGCAGGGCAGAGACAGCCTGGACAATTCCTATTGGCTTTTGAAAGCCAATAGAATTAGACTCTATTCAAGAGAGTCTATTCTATTGGCTTTCAAAAGCCAATAGAATAAAAGGGAGTAGCACAGCTAAGGAAAAGGGGAAAAAAAGATGGCGGACTGCGTTGTTTGGCGACCCCCGCGAAATGGTCGTTTGACCCCAAATGGGGTCCCGACTCACAGGTTGAGAGCCACTGATCTAGGTCCTCATTTTACCAACCTCAGAAGGATGGAAGGTTGAGTCAACCTTGATCCAGTCAGGATTTAAGCAAAATCAATGGAGGAAGCTAGATTCACTTAATATTAAACCGCAGTAGAAATGGTTGTAAAAATTGAATGTTGTCCATAATGCTCCACTTAACCACCATTCCACTTAACGAAGAATTTTCTAATCCTAATTGTGGTTGTAAGTCAAGGACGATCTGTATGTTTATTCTGGGCAATCCACGTGAGTCAGTATGATTTTGATTGAAATGATCAGGCTTTTGTCATTTTTTTAAAAAAACGGCTACTCTTCTTGAATTGAGCAAAAATGGTATTTTCCTACATTCACTTAAATCCTTTTTCAAATAGAAATAAGGAAACTACAAAAAAAAAATCTCTTTGAGAGGCCACAGCATCCGTAAAATGAAATCTAACATAATTTGAGCAAAGAATGCTGCTAAAATATTACTGTATCAGAAAATTTTACGCTCCACGTCCTCAGTTCCTTGTTAAGGGCAAAATGATGAGAAATCCCGAGGCTTAAAACTCAACGATGCAGCAGTGAAGCTTCTAGGCTTTAAAAACAAATCTTGGAAATTTTACTGTTTAAAACCAGGGTCCCTCTTCTTCCTCCTCCTCTCCCTTGTTTTCATTCAAGTAGAGGAGGGCAATTTTCTTCTCATCTGAAATTACTGATCGTTGGTCAACCATTCTTTGCAGTTGCACCGTCTGATCAAACGTGGACTCCACTAACTTCTGTTCACCTTCTGGATCTTTCCAAGCTTCTTCCGTGCTGCCTTCTGGCTGACCGTTGCCTGCCTCTTTCCTACTTGATACAACTAAGGTAGCTTGTGGTTCTCTCCCAGCCATTTTGCTTATGTCCATGTGGAAGGTGAACGATGCTTCTTTCTTTCCTAGTTTGATTTGTCCAACAGGTCTATTGTTTTCTGATGGGCCATCTGTGGGGAGAAATTCCATCCCGCTGAAGGGCTGAGCATCAGGATCACGGAGCCCTTGCCCAATTTGAATGTGATGTGTTGATCTGCTGATCTCTGCAGGACTTATTTTTCCCAAGGTGTCTTCTTTTGAAGAAAGACTTCCTGAAGATTGCAAAACAAAACCTTGGGACATGATGTCATGGCTCTGGACTTCTTTCTGCCCTAATTTAATATGATGTAAGGACTCTTCAGAAGGAAACATCTGCCCCAATTCACTAACCTTTTGATGCTGTTCAGAAATGGGCTCTGTAAAAACAATTTGTTCACTTACAAATTCCTTCGGACTTAATTTAATACGTCTGATTGTAGTGTTAACATCCAGCACCTTCTCCTCACCAAGCTTGATTGAAGCATCATCTGATGTCTTGGTGAAGGAACCTTCATAAATGTTTTGGTCAGATGTTGGTGTGTCCTTTTGTCCTAATGTAATCTTTTTTATTGTTTCTTCAGACAGATCATAGTCTCCAGTGGGAAAAGGCACTTCATATATTTCTCGTTCAATGTGTATTTCTTTGGGATCTATTTGAATGTGTTTTATTGATGTGCTGATTGCTGTGGGATCTTCCATCTTGGAAAAGATATCCCTGCTATTATCTGATGACAAGTCTGAAGGTGATCCCTCAAAAGTGGCCTCTTCAACAATTTGTTTTGAATCCAATGTGATATGCTTGGAGGATCTAATATCACTTGAAACCTGGGTCCGAGTAGAATTTTCAGGATAACTCACTTTTTCAGATGTATAAATAGGACTTTTGTAAATTATTTTTTCTGTGGTTTCCATTGTTTCAGGACTCAGCTTCACTGACTTCATGAATTGACCTGCCTCTCCTGTTGTAAAGTCCATTGTTCCAAAGTCTAAAGTTTCAGAAATAGGACCTTCATAAAAAACATGTTCAGTCTTGAGAATTTCAGTTGGACCAACTACAACATGCCTGATGCGTCTGTTGATATCAAATGATTCTTTAGAAGGATAGGCGTCTTCTCTCTTACTGGTTTCTTCTGTGGTCCAAAGTGTGGAGGAAACATCTGCTTGATGTTTTTCATCCTGCCAGATTTCTGGTTCTTGTATATATTGAACAAAGCCACCTTCCTTTGGTGACTGTTTGGGAAATTTTATCTCCTTGGTCACCATTTCATCAAGTAATTCTGTACTCAACTGATCAGAGTCTATTGTCTGGGATAAATTAACTTCTGCAACAATAGTAAATAGACCCTCTTTTTCAGGATGCTCTACTTTTTTAATATCCACTTCCAAGGTACTAGAATCAGCTTTGTCCTCTTTTGTGAGTTCACCGAGTTCTTGTTTCATGTGTTCTGGAAGAGTTGCTTCCAGTTTTCCTAGTGCCTCTTTCAACTGATGTTTAGGGTCCTTTGCCTGTTGAGAAAAAACCTCTTTTATTGACTCCTGAAATTCATGTGGGATTTTAATCTCCTTCTTAATAACTACAGATTCAACATGGGCCACTTCTTCTTTGGGGGAGTCTGCCTTTGAAATAAAGGGCCTGGCATTTGTGCCAGTTACTTGATAAATCAATTCTGGTGAAGCCATGGTTTCCTTTATGTTGGTTTGAGACCCTTCCAGAAATTCATCTTGCCAAGCATATTTGACCACTGATTCTTCTTCAAAATGGATTTGACCATAGGTAGAACTTTCTCCTTCCACATATCCAAATGGGTATTCATCTGGAGTGGAAACAAAATACTTTTCTTCATCCACTACCTCATCCCCCTCAGATACTTCTTCCATATGAGGCACAATCTCATCGGCTTGTTTTTCCTTAAGGTCTCCAGCGACACTTGTGGTCGCTTTCTCTTTATCACTATAATATGGATGTTCTCTCAAATTGAGTAACGTATCTTCTGCTTCTTCTACTTCGAATGGTGTTGAAAACTCCACCTTTTCATCAACTATAGTTGCAGGCTCTTCAATTATTTCAACTTTAATAGTCCTCTTGGCCTTGTCTTCCATTCCTTTCATCCCAGCGTTAATTATACCTTCTATGACATTTTCATCTAAACTTCCTTTAGTATCATCCAATACTTTTTTAATATCTTTCTCTAAGAAACTTCCCAGTTCAGACTTATTAGACATGCCAAGTCCATCTCTTTGAACTGTGGATTCTATGCTGAACTCGGTTTTCACTTTTCCATCTTCAGAAATGTCTTTCTTTTCAAAGGAAATTATTTTAGCTTCAGGAGAAAATCCTTCCTCTGAAGACTTTTGTACAAAACCTTTAAGGATGTCAGAAACAATGTTCTCTGCTATACTCTCAGTGAGCGAAGTATCTGCTTTAGAATTCTCTTCTTTGCTTATATTATCCGGAATTATTTCATTGCCGAGTTTAAATTCAGTTTCACTTTTTGATTTTTCTGGAGAAGTTTTGAGGTCTTGTAGTGTTATCTCTGTGTTGTGATTCTTCTTTAGGATTTTGCCTTCACTGTGTCCTGAACAGTGAATAGGGATTTCAACAGTTTCTTGGCTTTCTGAGGAGATGGTCACAATTTTCTCCCTTCCAAATGTTTCTGTGATTTCTGGATTCTTTCTTTCTTCTGCCTCCCCTTTAACCTGTTCCTCCCATCTGCTAGAAGGCCTCTTATCTTTCATTAATTTCTCTTCTTTTGTCTTATCTTTAAAGATACCATGTTCCACTGTATCCTCTTTGTTATCCACACTTTCCTTAATTTCAACTTTCTTTTGAACATGTTTTTCTACCCCCTTCAGTCTCTCACCGTTCTTCATGGCAGATCCTGTTACTTCTTTGGTCACCTTCTGCTCAACTCCTTCTACCAAAAGGTCTTTTTCTTCTTTTCCTGGTTTGCCCTCTTCGATTAGTTTATTGATCTGACCCAAAGTCTCTTCCCTCTCATACTGACCTCCTTTAGAAGAAGAGGTTGAGCTGTAAGACAGAGGTGGAGAGACAATCACTGTTGCCTTGATGCCTTCAGAACTCATTGGCCTTCTCATTTGCTTCTGAAGGATGGTGGATTCTTTTAAAGCAGACACCATACTTCCCATTTCGGTGGTCTTCCTTTCAGGCGCTGGTGGTCTTGGCTGACCGCCACCTTCTCTGCTCATCCGATAAGGCGACGTAAAGCTCTGTCTTTCTCTTTGTCCTATCAGGCTTCTTTCGTGAGTCACGTACCTTTTGCCGGCAGCTGAAGGATGCTGTCCCAACCCGAAGGGTTCCTTTGGGAGCGCTTTTTTCTCAGGGAAAACTGTTTGCTTTGCAGCACTTTCTGTCCTAGATGAAGAAACCACCGAGCGGCTAATATTTGTTTGTGGGAATTTATATCTTAGGTCAACTTTTGGAATTGCGGGAAGAGCTCTCTTTCCTTTCTCCTGTTGATAAGCGGAGTATCGGTTGCCGTATGCGTAATGCAGTTTTCGTTCATCTGCCAGGAGAGAAATGAAAGTGGCTGTTAATACCATGTAATCAATTCATTAATTTTATTAATTAATTAGTATTTATTTATATTTATTTAGTTCATATCCCACCTTTATTATTTTTACAAATAACTCAAGACGGCAAACATATCTAACACACCTCCCTCCTCCTCCTTTCCCCACAACAACAGCCTTGTGAGGTGGGTTGGGCAAGGACAAAGTTACTGGCTCAAATTCCCCAGCTGGCTTTCATGGCTAGGGCGGAACCAGAATTCTCAGTTTCCTGGTGATTGGCCCAAATCACCCAACCAGCTTTCATGGCTAAGGCGGAACTAGAATTCTCAGTCTCCTGTAAGTAGCTGAAAATCACTCAGCTAGCTTTCATGGCTAAGGCAGAACTAGGACTCACAGTCTCCTGGCAATTGACCCAAATAATCCAGGCAGTTTATACATTTTCATATTTTGTACCTTGGGGTAATTTTCTTCCATGTTCTTCATTCCACATGAGAATCCATTGATTACTCTCTCCTTCTAACAAAGCTCTGCCGTACAGAAGAACAAAAGTGAATTAATAACAAATTAAAAAGTGTATGTCCAGTATAGTATTTCTCAATCAGAAATATGAACATGACCCAAGCAACTATCCTGGCTGTGTCGACGGAGATTCTCAGCCATCCAGATCATGGTTGCCCCAAAGGTGCTTTTCCAACTGGACTTTCTTGTTTTTCTTTGAAGATGTTTAGTTTCTCAGTATCATTGCTAACTGACAATTGGCTCATACTCTGAAAACAATTTTTTAAAAATGTATCCTTTGAATTTTTTAAAATTATATTATGGATAGATATAAAAAGATGTTTAAGATACAATAAATCAATCTGCCAAATTGACTGCTGGTAAAAATCTCTCCGTAAGAAATGCTAAAGTTACAACTATGACAATATGGACATTCTCCTACAGCTGCTATTAAATGCTGGGCTCATTAAAGGCAACAAGTACAATATATTAAACTGTGTAATCTCTCAAAGCAACATTTTCAGTTTCACTGCCAAATGTTTTGAGCAGATAATGCAGGATGGCTATCTACGCTCTATAAGGAGTTATTTTGGAAACGTTTGATAGCTAAGATTCCTGGAAAGCAATAAGAAATTTAAGTCAGTTGCCTTTAAAGACCCATAATATTTAAACACCGAGGAAATCTTTTTCTATTCATTCTGAGTTATAAAACAATAATGCAGCCAAGGAATTTCATAGATTTGTAATCAGTTTCAACATTGCTACGTGAATTGAAATGTCCCATAAGTAAAATACAGTGGAAGTAAATAAATGAATGGATATAATTCTGTGTTGAATATAGTGATTAATTTTATTTGTCCTCTGCAAATATATATGTGTATATATTCTGGGAGTTGAAGTCCACGAGTCATAAAAGAGCCAAGGTTGCCTACCCCTGGTGTAAAATGAGGCTAAAGCTTCCCTTGTGTTTTCCTGCAGAGTAAAATATATATTTTACCTGTAAGTTGCAATTTCAAGGCTGAGGGCGGCTTTCACTTGCAGGAGTTCATGATAATCCTTCAGGTACTCTGCAATGGACATGGTTAAGTAGTTCTTCTCTTCTTCAAGAGCTTCAATTATCATCTAGAACAAAACACAGAAATAATCACGATGGTTGGCTGGTTCAGGTAGTCCTCACGTTACAACCACAATTGAGCCCCAAACTTATGTTGCTAAATGAAACATTTGTTAGGTGAGTTTTGCCCCATTTTACAACCTTTCCTACCACAGTTATTACATGAATCACTGCAGTTGTTAAGTTAGTAACACAGTTGTTAAGTGAATCTGGCTTCCCCATTGACTTTGCTTGTCAGAAAGTGGCAAAAGTGGATCATGTAACCTCGGGGCACTGCAACCATCATAAATACGAGCCAGTCGGCAAGCGTCTGAATTTTGATCACGTGACCAAGGGGATGCTGCAACGGGACACCAGCGTGATAAATGGTCATAAATCATTTGTTTCATTGCCGTTGTACCTTCAAAAGGTCACTAAACAAATGGTTGTAAATCGAGATACGTTGATGTGATCAAAAGCCCAGCTTTATCAATGCTTGGTTTGCAGTGAGGGGGGCTTTCCACACTGGAGCTTTAAGCTGCTTGGCACCTGTGCATAAGCTACCTGGAAACAATTCTTTAGAGATTTGCAGATTTCAATACTTTCTTCCACCACGATAGCCAGGTAGTCAGTTGTTTGATCACAAAGCACGATCAGTTGATCCCACCAGCTTCTTTACATCTCCCACCCATTCCAAAAACGTGACATCTATCTATCTATCTATCTATCTATCTATCTATCTATCTATCTATCTCCTCCCTCCCTCTCTCCCTCCTTCCCTCTTTCTCTAACAGCTGCCTCTTCAGTGCCACAGATAATACTGGATGTTGAATGGAATTCTGTCAATTTCCCAATCCTTAAATCATTTGATTCCCCGCCCCCTCCCCATGTTTGTTCAGACAGTCCAGGGGGTGGGCCACTGTGGCCCCTTTGCGGCCAGGCTGACTCAGGAATTCTGGGAGGTGAAGTCCACAGCTTGGAAAGAGGGTGTAGATACACACCCTTGAGCTAGTCAGTTCACTTGTCCTCCCTCCCTCCTCCCTGGCATGATTTAGTTCCTGGTGTTGATGTTTTTTGTTCCACATTATTTCAACCTGGAAGAATGCTCAAACAGGGTGGGTGGTGGGTGGGAGGAATAGCAGATTACTAAATTACGGAAGCCCTAGGAAAATCCTGGAGTCCAGCTGGCTCCCCCCTCTGCAGGACTGTACCTGGTGGATAGCTGGTGAAGTGAACAGCAAAGCCAGGGAAGGAAAGTCATCGTCTTGTGTTGCCTACAACAACTGGCACGCTCGTAAATCAACACCATTCAGCAGTGACTTGGAAAGTCACAACAGAGGGCAGGGCAGGAACCGGCAGGAGGGCTGGCTAACATCTCGCCAACCTTTTGCTGACAGGAGAGGACACCTAGTGCTTTAACTCAAGAGTAGGGAAAGTGCTTTGGCTCCATTAGGACTGTTGAAAAGGCTGGGACAGCTTAGCCAAACGAATATTGAGGGGAGACATAATGCAAGTCTTAAAATATCTCCCACCGGCAGCAAGAGAAAGAAAGACAGGATCGCAACCATCTGCAACCTGCCGTGGCACCTCCAGAAAAGGCATTCCGACAATCCAAACAAATATAATTCTGCCTCTTCCCATCGCAGTTGGGTTCTCGGACTTGGCCGGTACTTTGGTGCATCATCCTTGTTTAGCAAGTGCCTCATTTAGCGGCCATTCCTAGTTCTGACAGTGATGAAAAGGCGGCTTTACAACTCATTATTTACAACCTTTGCAGACTTGGAAAGCTGAAGTCAGATGGTAAGCACAGTTGCCGTTTCACTTAGTGGCTGCTTCTCTTAATGACTGAGTTCCCAGTACCAACTGCGGTCGCTAAATGACGATGATCTGTATCAGTACTTAGATGTGAGTAAAAGTATTATTCACTTTTTAAGTTCTTGAAGTTCGTTAAGTTCAAGAGCTCATTCAGTTCATAGTTTCTTAGACTATACAATAATAGAGTTGAAAGGGACCTTGGAGGTCTTCTAGTCCAACCCCCTTGCTCAAGCAGAAGACCTTATACCATTTCAGACTGATGGCTGTCCAGTCTCTTCTTAAGAACCTCCAATGATGGAGCACCCACAACTTCTGAAGGCAGGTTGTTCCACTGTTTCCTCAGGAAATCTCTCCTTAGTTCTAGGTTTGATCTCTCTTTCATCATCTTCCACCCGTTACTTTTTGTCCTGCCTTCAGGTGCTTTGGAGAATAGGCAGACCCCCGTTTCTCTGTGTCAGACCCGTAAATATGGGCAACAGCTATCACATCCCTCCTTCTCTCCATTCAACTCAACATACCCAATTCCAGCAACTGTTCCTCCTGTGTTTTAGCCTCCAGTCCCCTAATCACCTTCGTTGCTCTTCTCTGCACTCTTTCCAGAATCTGAACATCTTTTTTGTATCACGGCGACCAAAACTGGATGCAATATTCCAAGTGTGGTCTTACCAAGGCTTTCTAAAGTGGTACTAACACTTTTCATGCTCTTGATGCTACCCCTCTTTTGATCCCGCCTAAGAGTGCATTGGCTTTTTAGGCAGCTGCAGCACACGGCAGGCTCCATTCTTCATTAATGGGAACAAAATGTTTTCCACTGGAAATTGAGATAAAGAGCTGGATTAATTAACTTTCACCTAAGCCTTATTAAAAACGGCAGCCACAGGAGAGAAAATGCCCTAATCGCTATAGTAAGAATATCATAAAGGTTGCTTTGCAGCCGTTTCATCCTTCCTAAAAGATGAAGAAAAAGTTCAGAGCAAGTTCCCTTTCCCTTTCTATTATAAAATCATAGAGGCCATCCAAGGTGACTGATGGCCTGGAATTCAAAATTAAGCAAAGATGTTCTTATTGTAATTAATTTCCAAACTGTGCTGCCAAAAAGCATGATGATGGCCATTAGCTTAATGGCAGGAAAACAGGAGAACCAAATTTCAGCAGATGAATTTATGGCTTTTCACAGCACAGAGAATCCAGAGGCATATAACCCTGAACGCCAAAGGTTTGGAAACAGCAAGAGAGATAGATCACTCTTACTTTTCTGCTCTCCTCATCTGGGGGGGTTTGTCAGAGGCACTTAATGGCACAGCAAAAATAAATAAATAGAACTTTGATGCACCTGGTGAGACTTTCCATACGCACAATTGTGTTATTTCAAATGCAACAAGAGATCAAAATGTATTCAACTGATAGCAACAGAAGTCCGCACACATGTCTGGATCAGTGACCCTTCCAGCTACCACATATAGGCCCCGTTTGATATAGTGGTGAAGGTGCTGAACTAGAGAGATCAGAAGATCACAAGTTCTAGTCCTACCTTAGGCACGAAAGCCGGCTGGGTGACTTTGGGCCAATCACCAGGAGGCTGTGAGTTCTAATCCCTCCCTAGGCATGAAAGCTAGCTGGGTGATTTGGAGCCAATCCACCAGGAGATGGTGAGTTCTACTCCTACCTTAGGCATGAAAGCCAGCTGGGTGACTTTGGGCCAATCCCTCTCTCTCAGCCCAGGGTGCTTGTTGTGGGAAAACAGAACTTGTCCCCTTGAGTTGGACAAAATAAGGCTGAGATACAAATCTTTAAGAAAGTAGCTAGCAAAGTGTAATAAATATTACAGGATCCAACCTGGGTCAAGGCCAGAGGTTTAGTCTTCCAAGCTTTTGGACTGGTGCAGAAGCCCATCTTCAGGAAACTTTTCTCTAGCCTAGCCAACCCAGGTTAGATCCTGCAATATTATCCTAGGACACATATATTCACCTTCATTCGGGTAATAAATATGCTGCTTATCCAGACGGCCCCAGAGATATATTTATTACACTTTCCCAGCTGCTTTTCCACTCAATGGTACAGGTGTCATGACACCTGTCTCTTCACACTGAGTCCAACAGGCTTTCTGTAAAAAAATAAAATAAAAAAAAGCTGGCTGCCATTCCATCTGAGCATTTTATAGTCTTTCACCGGAGCCAAAACCTCTGCAGAATAATCATGGCAAGCTGCCCCCAGTGAAATTTAAACCTGGCCAAGCTATTTCCAACAGGGGAGGGTAGAAAGGGTGAGATGTCTTAATTTCTCTCTTCCAGAGAGAACATTTTGTCCTGGTCTTGGACAGGAGAAACCAAAATGTGAGCCATCCAATCATTTGCTTCATGGGGATAAGATGGAATAACTTTTCCAGGCTGAATTTAATTCTTTACCCTCCGAGGAATAACTGCTTGTAGGCTTGTAGCAAGGGGAAAGTAACAGGAACACGGGTCTAGAGCAGCGTTTCCCAACCTTGGAAGCTTTCTGGTAGGTGGACTCCAACTCCCAGAATTGTAAAATGGAGCAAAACTCACTTAACAACGGTCTCACTTAGCAACACAAATGTTGGGCTCAATTGTGGTCATAAGTCCAGGACTGCCTGTACTGACAAATGCCACACCTCTAAGGAAGGATGTCAAAGCATAAACTCTCTCTTGCTTTATTGGGGGCCTTGGTTAAACTATCAGAGGGCAAATTACTCCGTCAGTTACTCTTGAGGTGAAATGTGGGAATAACATCAGGTGATTGTTAATGTTCCTGCGATTATATACATGTGATGGCATGAAAGCATTAGAGGAAAACTAAATTAATTAGTGGAATTGTTTGCCTCCAGAAGTTGTGAATGTTCACTTACTGGAGGTTTTCAAGAAGAGATTGGACAACTGTTTGTCTGGAAAGGTGTTGGGTCTCCTGCCTTAAGTAGGGAGCTGGACTAGAAGACCTCCAAGGTCCCTTCCCACTCTGTTATTCTCTTATTCTGTCTAGTACCGCCAGTTCAGATCGCTTTGGGTCTGGCAAAGGAAAGCAAAACGGGCAAGTCCGAAAAGGAAGGCGAGTCACCTTTTCCTACCGCTGTTTAAAAAAAGAAAAACCTGGAACAGGCCAAGGGACTTTTCGGACGACCCAACCAGCTTTCTAAAAAGGGCAGCCGGCGCTTCAGCCCCCGCATCTGGGCTCCCTCGCTGGCCCTGCCCGACGGCCTCACCTGGTACTCGGCCAGCTCGGCGCCGTGGCGCTCCTGCTGCGCCAGCCGCTCCTCTTCCAGCCGCTCGCCCAGCGCGCAAAGCTCCCGGCAGCGGCGCCACAGCTCCTCGAGGCGGCGGCGGCTCTCCTGGCTCTGGGCGCGCAGCTTCTGCAGCTCTTGGTGGCCGAGGCGGCCCTCGAGCTCCTGCAGCGCCCGAAGTTCGGCCTCGTAGCGCTCCAGGCTCTGCGCGCAGCTCCAACGCAGCTCCAGCGCGTAGTCGGCCTCCAGCCGCCGCCGCTGCTCCACGCGCCCAGCCCGCAGGACGCGCGGGGCAGGCAGCAGCGCGGCCGGGAGCTGCTTGCGCGCTTCCCGCAGCCTCTCGTGCTCGCCCAGCAGCTGCTCCAACAGCGCCTCCAGGGCGGCGCAGTCGGCCAGCAGCCCCGCCAGCCGTTGCTGCTGCTGGGCCAGCTCGGGCTCCAGGCGGCGGCGGCGCAGCTCCCCGGCTTGCGCGCTCAGCCTCTCCAAGTGGTCCCGCTCTTGGCGCAGCGCCTCCCGCTCCAGCTCGGCTTCGCCTTTAGCCCGGCTCAGCTCGGCCACCACGCAGCGCAGCTCGGCCACCTCTTGCTCCTTCTCCTGCCAGCGGCAGGCGCGCCCTTCCCAGCCGCGCAAGGCGGCCAGCTCCTGCGCCAAGCGCCGGTTCTCCTGCTCCAAGTCCAGCACCCGCCGCACGTAGAGCTCCAGGCCGGCGTTGAGCTCCCGCAGCTCGCTCTGCTCGTCCCATTCGTCCCGCTGCATGGCCGGTCGACTCCCTTCTCCGACTCCCAGCCCGGCCCGAGGGTCTCCTCCGAGGCGCACCGCAGGCTCTTTGCCCGCCGGCAGCTGCTCGGGCGTTTTGGAGACGGGACGGGACGGAGGGTGGGGAGAGCGCCGGGCTGAGGCGGCGGCCAAGCAGCGACCTCTGCTGGCCGTTTTCGCTCCTGGGGAGGCCTCGAAGCGGGACCCACCCAAAGTTCCCTTTCCCGCGAGAATTTGGCGTGGGCGGGGGGAGAAGAGACGGGACAGTCGCTCGTCTGAAATGGTACAGGATCAGAATAGAGCTGGAAGGGATCTTGGAGGTGTTCTAGTCCAGAGTCAATAAGGAAACCAGATTCACTTAACAATCGTGTTCACTAACTTAACATCTGTTGTGACTCACTTAACAACTGTGGCAGGAAAGGTCATAAAATGGGACAAATTCACTTTACAACAGTGAGAACTTAGTAACATAAATCTTGGGCTCAGTTGTGGTCATAAGTCAAGGACTACATGTAAACCTGTCTGGGATATTTTTTTTCATTTCCCCCCAATAACTTCATTAAAGATTATATTGCACAGATAAAAGAAACAGAAGTACATAATACAGAAACACATTAAAGAGGAAAAATGTTAAATTAAAAACTGCAGAAAAAAAGAAGGGGCAGAAAAAGAAGCCTCTTCCTTCATCCCCAGCAAGTATGATCAACATTAACAAATTATCACCACTTCATCCCTTTAAAAAAACCAAAAAAAACCCCTTCATTTGGCATCCAATTCCTTTTGTAAATCCATGATTCCCATCTTTTTATTGTAGACTATATTTTTAAAAAATCCATCTGTAAGTCAGTTTCAATTTTATTCAATGCAGTTTGTTCCCGTTCAATTCCATTACGGAATTAAATAATTACAAAACTTCCTGGGCATTCCCAGTACACGTTTCTTTTGAAACTACCATCTGATGCCCTCTAGCGTCCACCCTTCAAAGTCATTTTATCAGTATCCAAGTATTAACAAGGCTCCTTTCCAGTTAACTTCAAAGTCTTACATTAAGCCCAGCTGAGCCAATATTCCATTTAAATCTTACAGTAATCAACTGTTGTCACCTTTTTGCTATATGTTCCAGAAAAAAACTTACAAAGCTGGAAACTTGTAATTTTCTGTCTTAACATACTAAAGAAGAATCCACCTAATAAACCAGATTTATGATTTTGAAGGCTTCCAATCTTTCACAAGTAGCTAAAAAAAACAACCAATGTGATTAAAGATATGAGTTAAATCTTGGGTCTGTAAAAGGCTACTTTAATAGCGTTGAGCTTGGTGAAATCCTGCAACTCCCAACTGGTTGTAAGAAATCACAAAAACATTAGTTTTTGCTATCTACTCACACAGTGGAATAAATAGATGGGCTCAGAGGATATTTTGGGAGCAGCTCAACTCCAAAGCCAGCTGAACACATATCTCCTAATCCAGGGATGGGGAACCATGGGTCTTTTATGTGACGTGATTTGAGTTTGATACCTGTGTTCTACAGTGGCTCTGTGTGTCTGTATCTGACACACAGATTCTATTCTATTCTATTCTATTCTATTCTATTCTATTCTATTCTATTCTATTCTATTCTATTCTAATGTGCTTGCAATTCTTGCCTCTGCCTCTAGATGGTGCATTTTATTCATTTTATTCAACAACAACAGACAGATTGTTGTTATTATTACATAACAATCTGGAAGAATAAGTGACACAAGTCTGGGAGAAAAATAATAGTGAAGGATGAGGATTATTTCTGAATATCTTATATTTTGTAGCAATAGAAAATTTCACACTTAGATTTATATTTTGAAAGGAGGTATGTAGGTATGCACCTATAGAATATATGTACATATGTATATGTGTATATGTATATATGTGTGTGTGTGTATATATATATATACATACACATATATATGTAAAACAATCAGTAATAATTAGTTTCTATATTTTCATAATCAGTATGTTAATGATATATTTCTTACATCTTCACTTCACCCAATAGTCTTCTTCTTACTAATACATATTTAATGTTACATAATACATATCACATTTCTTTCTCTTTAACTCGATTTTCTAGCCATTGATAGAAATTGTCCCATGTTCTAAAGTATACTGAATCTTCTTTCTCTTTATCTGCAATGTCAACCTGTCCATTTCCGCACAATCTAAGATTTTCTTAATTAATTCTTCCTCCGTTGGTAGGTTTTCATTTTTCCAATATTGAGCAAATGCTATTCTTGCTGCGGTTAATACATGTAAAATTAAGTATATAGATTCTTTCTCATAGTTTCCTACTATTATACCTAACAAAAACAATTCTGGCTTAAATTAATTTCTCTTTACTTCTAGCTTGGATCTCTCTTTATCAATCTTCTATCAATTACTTCTTGCCATATCATAAAAGCATAACAATCATTTAAATAATCAGAAGAACAAATATCTAATATACTAATTAATTGGCTTAGATAATTAACTAATTAGTGAGTTATATACAAAGCTGTTATTTTCCTCAAATTCTTCAGTATTCAAATGTTTAAATGCTAAATATTTAAAGGTACAATTAGCTAAATGCTGCAGTGGCAGCTGAATGTTCCTTGAGGTTTACTTTTTGCTCAGGGTTTGCAAAAAAAAAAAAAAAAGGACAATTTTCAGAATAAAACTATTGCAGCATTTAAAGAGGGAAGTTTTTAAGTCTCAGGGGCTGAAAATCCTACATAAGCAGCCTGTGAGGTAAACTTTAAAATATTCTTTCTTCGAAGAGTGCAGATTTAAACCATTTGGCGGTTGCCATGTGGAATGTTTCACTCAAGTGTGTAAAATTTCACATTCCTGTATAGGGTTCACTACAGAAAGGCATGGGGGGTGGGGGGCTGTTAGTCTTTTATCTGAGCTTCTTAAGGTATTGTGAAAACTTTTGTGGAGCTATCAAGTTTTTTTCTCCATTCTCAGCCCAGACTCCAAAATCTGGAGAGCTGTAAAGATCAGGATTATTAAAACCAATATAAGAATGTTTTCAGCTGCAGAACCGCATGTGGAGAATGTCAGTGTTTAGTGGCAGGGCGGATTCAAATTTCAAGAGTTTGAAACAAAGTGAAGACATGATAGCAGTCTTCCGATATTTGAGGGGCTGTCACAGAGAGGAGGGGGTCAACCTATTCTCCAAAGCACCTGAAGACCAGAGAAGGAATAACGAATGGAAAATGATCAAGGAGAGATTAAACCTGGAAATATGGCGGAATCTTCTGACACTGAGAACAATCAATCACTGGACCAGGAATTGCCTTCAGATGTTGTGGAAGCTTCAACACTGGAAGCCTTCAAGAAGAGACTGGACTGCCATCTGTCAGAAATGGTGTATGGCCTCCTACTTAGGTGGGGTTTGGACTAGATGACCTCCAAGATCCCTTCCAACATTATTATTATTATTATTATTAATGGGGAGGGGGTGTCTGTTAAATTTAGACTTCACCATAGGTGCATTTTTAAAAAAGGGTATTGATGCCCCCCCCGTTAGCGCTCCTTCTCTCCCCACATTCAAAGAAATGGAGACATCAAAGATAAGAGATGCTCAGACATTTCTTGTCTCAAGGAATCTCTTGAGAAGCTGTCAATCAACCGCAAAGCCTGATTTGCAAGCTAGGAATCTTAATCAATCAGAATAGAGCTGGAAAGGGACCTTGGAGGTCTTCTAGTCCAACCCCCTGCTCAAGCAGGAGACTCTATACAATTTGAGGCAAATGGCTGTCCAGTCTCTTCTTAAAAGCCTCCACAACTTCTGGAGGCAAGCGGTTCCACTGGTTGATTGTCCTCCGTATTAGGAGGTTTCTCCTTAATTCCAGGTTGTTTCTCTCCTTGATTAGTTTCCATCCATTATTTCATGTCCTGCCCTCTGGTGCTGAATCCTAATTCTGAATCTGAGTCTTAGATCAGTGTATCTCACCTTAGCAACTTTAAAATGGGTAGACTTCAATCCCGAGCCAGAAATTCGGGGAGTTGAAATCCATACATTCTTGAAGTCTGCCATCTTAAGTTTGGTGAGTTTGAGAAATACTGTCTTAGATCGTCCAGAATTTTTTTTTTTTTTTCAGACAGCCCCTGGCAAATCTGTCAGGAATTCTAGAGACAGCATGTGTGTCTCAATCACATAATTTTAATACAACCTGTTCCCACTTTAAAAAAAAAAAGAGAGAGAAGCCTTAATATACATATTTTAATCAGTGGTGCCATGTAGACCAGACTCTCTGGAACAAATCCAGAGCCAAAAGCTTAAGGGTGCCCCAATTCCAGCCTGGTGCTTTTTAAAGAATGCAAAAGTCATCAATCTCAATACTCCCCCCTTCTCTTTCTCCCCTCCTCCTCCTCCTCCCCTGCAAATTCTTTGGAGAAGGTAAAAAGTGAAATTAGAACAGCCTTGTTATGCAGCATACCTAAAGTTAAAGAAAAAAAACAAAGTGTGAATGTTGTTGAGTGGTAACGGGAGAAGGAGGAGAGACAAGAAGAACCAGCAGGAGACCTTGGTGAAAGATGTGAGAATATCCAAGTGTCTGTATGGGGAACACTGGAGGACAACTAGCTGAGGGTCATGCCAACTCTGGTAGCACCACTAGAGCAGTGCTTCCCAAACTTGACAATTTTAAGGCAAAATTGTCAAGTTTGGGAAACACTGCACTAGAGCATAGGTCATAGAATAGGATTGAAAGAGACCCTGGATGTCTTCTACTCCAACATTCTACTCATTCCGGACAAATTGCTGTCCAGTCTTTTCTTGAAAGAATGATGAAGCATCCACAACTTCTGGAGGCAAGCCATTCCACTAGTTAATTGTTCTCACGGCCAAGAAATTTCTCCTTGTTTCTAGGTTGGATCTCTCTTTGACAATCTTTGATAATCTTCCATCTCAGATGCTTTGGAGCATAAGTCGACCCCCTCTTTCTCTGTAACAACCCCTCAAGTACTGGGAAAGTGCTATTCTATCACCCCTGGTCCTTCTCTACCTTCATCGTGCTACTTTTCATATGTATTTAAATGCATTCCCTGGTATATTTAGAGTGCCAACAATTACATCACCATTCTAAGAAAAGGCACAAAACCTGTTTGATGGCTAAGCTGCAATTGGGAAATGAGCTCAAGGTGTCCAAGTGAAAACACTTAGGAATGTGAAAACATCCATCTCCCTGGCCAGCCTAAGGGATTTGCCAGGAGAAAGTCCTTAAGGAAGGAGTTCCCTAAAGCTAAAATATTTAAATACCACTAGAGGGAAGTCTACCCTTGAATTATCTTAGAGCTTGAGGCAAAAAGTCACCCATGACCAAGATTCTTTCCCAAACCAACAGGCTTTTGTTTGCGTTTTTCAATTTCAGTTGATTCCAAAGCCTGAGCACTTACATCTGTCCTGGGAGAACTCTAGAAAATAACCAAAGGAGGATAATTATTGAAAGGGCAAAGTGATTCAAACAGCCCCTCCTTTTCAAAAGAGGGGGGGGCTCTGCATAGAAAGAATGCTAAGAAATGGACAGGAGTTTTGACACCTTAAAAATTACTCTCTCTATAAGAATTTCATTTGAAAGCAGAGTAAACATTGGAATTTGTGTGTTGTATCTTTCCCCCTCCTTTTAATAAATACTGTACTACTAAAACTGTTCCGTTTGTCTGTGTGTAGCCTTTAAATGGACGAGGCATGGTAGGGCAATCATTTTTCAACCAAGATTCCTCAAATGGGCTAACCTGTAGAATGCCTCCAAAAATTTTTAAAATATTTATGACATATCAGATCATATCATACCATATCATAAAGCATTTTATGACTTAATACAAAATATCTTTAAACATTATGGGGAGACATGAGAGTAGTCTTCCAATATTTGAGGGGCTCCTACAAAGATGAGGAGGTCAAGCTATTTTCCAAAGCAACAGAAGGCAGGACAAGAAGCAACGGATGGAAACTAACCAAGGAGAGAAGCAACCTAGAACTAAGGAGAAATTTCCTGGAACAATTAACCAGTAGAATGGCCTGCCTTCAGAAGTTGTAGGTGCTCCAACATTGGAAGTTTTTAAGAAGAGATTGGACAGAATGGTAAAGTATCTCTTGCTTGTGCAGGAGGTTGGACTAGAAGATCTCCAAGGTCCCTTCCAACTCACAGGTAGTCCTCGACTTACAACAGTTCATTTAGTGACCATTCAAAGTTACAACGGCATGAAAAAAGTGACTTGTGACCGTTTTTCACACTTACAACTGTTGCAGCATCCCCATCATGTGATCAAGATTCAGAGGCTTGGCAATTGACTCACATTTATGACAGTTGCAATGTCCAAAGGTCATGTGGACTTCTGACGGGTAAAGTTCATAGGGGAAGCAGATTCACTTAACAACCGTGTTACTAACTTAACAACTGCAATGATTTCGCTTAACAACTGTGGCAAGAAAGGTCATAAAATGGAGTAAAATTCACTTAATAACTGTCTTGCTTAGCAAACGGAAATTTGGGGCTCAGTCGTGCTCCTGTCTTGAGGATTACCCATATTCCGTCCTGTTCTGAGCTGCTCCTTAAAAGACAAGCTGCCCGCTAGATCAGAATACTTCCCGGTGGCCTGTTTTTGTTTGAAAGCACAATTTATATTTGCAGCATTGAGTGTCATCTCATCGTCTCCCAGCAATCTTCATCCTCAATAGATATTTGTGAGGGTACCTGCTTAGTTGTATCCACCCACCAGTCGTTGTTCTCCCTTGGTTTTAGGTGGGAAATGTTCATTTTCCCCCAAAACTATTCCATGCAAGTGATTTACCCCCATCTAGCCAGGCATTCTCAACTCCATAAATCTTTGTTCTTTTTGCTGAATTACACCACAGGCTGACAAGTTACTCCAATATTATAAGCTACATGTTTTTGCACACTCCTGGAACACGCTGGGCTAACCAGTCAAAACAATTCTGAGGCCAGCTGGCCGTTTGTGCTGGACAGCAGCAAGGGCCAAGAGATGCTTTCTTTGAAGTAGCACGCCCTTCTTTGCTCCCCGGGCTTCCTAAGACGTATGAAGAAGTATCTCAGCAGCAGCAGCAATGCTTTTCTCTTGTCTCCCTTGCAGAGACAAATTTATAGCCATCTCTAAGGAATGCTTCCTTCTCTTCCCGCTCTGCAGCTCCTGAAAGTGTCTTTTGTCTTCAGCAGAAATCTGCACCAACCTGTTGGCTGATTGGTTTAGCAATAGCAATAGACTTCTACACCACTTCAAAGGGCTTCCAAGCAGGGGTCCTCAACCCCAGTGGCCCATGATTGGGTTGTGGCCCACTGCTGGGTTGTGGGAGAAATGGGCAAGCGTGTGTGCGTGAAGCTCCCCTCGCACAAGTAGCAGGGGAGCATGGGCGCACACACAAAGCTCCACTCCTGCGAGCAGAGGATGCTTCTGCGAGTGGAGCTCTGCATGTGAGCGCAAGTGCCCACTGCTCAAGTGCCCTCAGTTTGCGCGAGTGGAGCTTCACGCCCAAGTTGAGCATCGTGTGTAAGCGCAAGGAGCCTCCACTCGTGTGCAAAGCTCCATTCGTGCAAGTGGAGGGTACACAGGCATGCCATTCACATAAATGAAGCTATGCGCGCGTGTGTGTACCTGCCACTCACATGCCCTCCCCCTGCCACCAAACTGGAAAGTTTGGTGACCACTGTGTTATAACATTCTCTGAGTGGTTTACAGAATCAGCCTCTTGCCCCCAACAATCTGGGTCCTGATTTTACCGACCTCGGAAGGATGAGAGGCCGAGTCAATCTTGAGCTGGTCAGGATCAAACTGCTGGCGGTCAACAGAATTAGCCTGCAATGCCTCATTCTAACCACTGCACCACCAGGGCTGTTATAAGGTTTAGCTGTTTAAACCTATATCATCTTAGACAAGCGTGCATATTCTATTAAAAATACTGGATGCAGTATTCCTAGTGTGGTCTTACTAAGGCTTTGTAAATCGGTTCTAGAATGTCATGTGATTATTGAGATTATAAATTGCTCCAAACTATGATATATTAGGTAAGAGATCTTCTCATCCTCTTTGCTGCATCCAAATTGCACGTCAGTTGGAAAGAGATGGAAATTTAGCCTCAAGAAAGAAACTCAGGAGGTAACTGGTACAGAAGAGCTGGATTGGGAATAGTGAAATTCAGTGAAGAATAGGAGTTGGAGAAAGCTGATTTATCACAGAAAAGAGTCGAAGAAAAAAGCTGGGTCGGTCACAACAGGAAGCATTGCAAAGGGTATTTTTGGGAATCTACAAACCAGAACTACCGTACTTTCTCTTCTTTCTCTTCCTCCTCCTTATTTAGCAGCACACCAATTACGTCTCCTTGTGGCCAAATTACCAGGGTTTCATTATCATTAACATTCGGAGGATGGTAAACAAGTTTGTTTATGCTTGAGCACTGCAGAAGAAAGAAGTCACACAGAAGAAGGGAAGCGGTAGTAGGTGGCCCAGTTTTTTCATTTTGTTTTGTTTGTATCCTTCTCCCCCTGGGTTTCTGCCCTGGAGAACAGCTTTTACAAAAACATGAACCCTCCGTCTGCTGTTCTACAAGCCACCCTGGGTTAAGGAAAGGACTGGGTGTCCCTTATTAAAAAGGACCGGGATGATGATGGTCAAAACAGTCCTGGGTGGTCACATTTTAAGGCAATAATTGGCTACCCTTTCCAATTTTTCTGTTTTTAACCGTTTCCTCCTTTAAAAAAAAAAAAAAGCATAGTTGAGAGCATTCTGTGTTCTTTTTTCTCAAGGGTGGACAATTGGCGATGAACTCTGGTATCCGTTCTAAAACCAGCAGCCCAAAGCATGACTTTAGTACCAATTCAGCATCAGTGAAAGCAAAGAATAGGTAGTCCTTGACTTACAACCATCCCTTAGTGATTGTTTAATTGTTGCAACGGCACTGAAAAAGGGGACTTAGGACCCGTTTGCAGCTTTACGACAGACGCAGCATCCCCACGGTCGTGTGATCAAAATTTGGATGCTTGGTAACTGACTCATATTTCAGACTACGTGCCATGTAGCGTGAAACAGGGATGATGGCCCTTCCCTGCCCCTCCCTAAATTCTGAATGTAGGTGGAAGATTAAGGAAGCCTTCCACCAGAGGCCTGGGTGCTGTGCGTGGGTGTGGGAGCCTGGTGGAATTCTCATCTCACCCCTGCCGCAGTTTCTTCACCATCCTCTACACTCCTGGGCAAAACTTTGCAGGACCTCTTCTCTCCTCAGTCACAGATAATAAGAGGAATATGTTATATAGATAAGATAACCCTTACTATCATTTTTTTACTGCGGGCACACTGGCACACGTTAAAAACGAAATTCTGTTGCCTGATCCCAAAAGTGTACACAGACATAACACACATATAAGCATGCTGTATACAACGTATGTATATACCTACACCCTTACTATGAATACATATAAATATTAATCAACGGTCCATCTTGAATGCATAGAGGAAGGAGGAAGCTTTAGAGTTCACAAGGTTGATTCTGTATGGAACAAAACTAAGACTGAATCTGGATGTTCTGCTTCGGATACCAGTTAACCTTGAAACTTCCACGAACCACTGCAAATGATCCTGATGTTTGTGGACAAGTATTCATCTGTTTTCAGTCCCGGAGTCACAACAGCGACCACAAAGAACAAAGGAAGCCTTTGTTGTTGTTGTTAGTGTTGTTGGAAAAATAATAATTTTCCTTTTTCTTCTGATGGAGAAAGTGTTGACATAATGGAATTTCACTGCAGGTTCACTGGGTTTATCCCTTTTAAATCTAAGAGATCCGGAATGGGATATGGGTTGAGTTTGTTCAGATGAAATTTGCACTGTCTACTCCAGGGGTCTTCAAACTTGGCCCTCTTATGACTTGTGGACTTCAACTCCCAGAATTTCTCAGCTCTTTGCCCACCCCCATTACTTCTGAGGGCTAAACTGCCTCTTAGCTGACCATAGTCTAATCTAATCTGCAGATCTTCCTCCTGTCTCCCAAGATCATTGTCACCTGCCATTACATATACGGACAATTTAGATCTTCTTTTTTATTGTTGCATTCCAAAGTTTGTCAGCTGGAAAGCTGGCAGCCTGGGTTTGAGATCCGAGCACCACAAGATGGAGTGAGCTCCTGTCCTCGCCTCAGCTCCTGCCAGTCTAGCAGTTCAAAAGCATATAAATCTGAGTAGATAAATAAGTACCACTTCAGTGGGAAGTAACAGCATTCTGTAACTTCCACATGGCTCAGGAAGTTGATAACAACCAAGCAAGGACTCTTCTTATAACTTTATGAGTCCTCTGAAGAATCTCTTGTGTGAATTAACTGACTGCAAAAGACTTTTAAAATTAGGCTAAGAACTGTGTATAGCACCAAAGGATTTCTAGTTGCAAACTTTTAGGATAGCTCACTTTTTGTATGCTAAACCCAAGAATCTTCCACTCATTTACAACCCTGCCTGTTGCAAGCTGAGATATAGAGAATGATAAATGCTTTTAAAAATTGGGCTTTTCTAAAAACCGAAGACAGCCAGAGGCACCTTGATCGTTTCTTGTTATTTCCAAGGCTAAGATTGTTCAGCTGAATTTTCTCACTGTATCTCCTGAATGTGGACCTGGGTGGCTGAATTGGGCATGACATAATCGCTGATCATGTAGACTCCAATTATCCTTCTTCAGTTGCCCCACAATGGAGTTGACTGGAGCATTATTAAAAGGTCTTTTCATCAGCCAGAATGCGGTGAAGGAAGCCATGCCCAGTTCCTCTTCTGGATTAGTTAAGTGTCATTTAGGAGAAGCCTGGGAGAGGATGATTGGGTGCGTGGTTTGACAGCCTCTCTCTGCAGCATTGCTTGCTGTGTCCTGGCCACCCACTGTGTCTATACTTCATAGGACTCTCATTCACACAAGGATTAGCATGGGAGACTCTTTGTACATTATATTATACATACATTAATGGCCATATTAGCATGGAAGACAGTTCCAGGATCATAATGAGCAGGAGTTCTGATGGCTTGGCCTCCTTTTTCACCATTGCGTCATTGAGCAAGCAGTTTTTAAAAGACTTTCATCTAGTTCAGCTGGTTTTTTTATGGACATCAGGAACCGACATTACCCACAATGGGAAGAGTGGATGGTGAAGACAGTGGATCTGGCTGAGATGGCAAAATGGAAAGCTTTGATTGGAGCAAAGATATTGGTTAATTTTTACACTGGTTGGAAACTTCGTTTGGACTTTTTGAGTGAAAGAAAAAAATGAAATTGCAATATATGAGTTTAAGGATTAGGAAAAAAAATAGCAGATAATGGGGAAAAATGAAACTTTGGTTGTAATCTTATAGACCTTAGAGTAATAGGTCTATTTGAAGATATACTTACAACTGCTGAAAAAAGAAAATACAAAATAACAGATAACAAGAGTTGGAAGGGACGTTGGAGGCCTTCTAGTTCAATCCCCTGGCTGTCCAGTCTCTTCTTGAAAGCGTCCAGTGATGGAACACTACGACTCCTGGAAGCAAGCTGTTCCACTGGTTGATTGTTCACTTCTAGGTTGGATCTCTTTTTGACAAGTTTCTATCAGAAGTCATTTCTTTTTATTTTTTTGTGCTTTTTACTTCTTTCTTTTTCTTTCTTTTTCTCTGCTCTTTTCTCCTTCTTTCCTTCTTTCCTTCCTCCCTTCCCTTCCCTTCTCTCCTTCCTTTTCCCACCTTAATTACTTTTTGTTAGATTTTATGTTTCCAGTTTTTTTAAAAAAAAATCTAATAAAGTTATCATAAAAAAAAACACAACACTTTAGCAACCACTGCTCTGTTCTCTTCCAAACAGTTAATGTGTGACCTTAAATTTTAGAAAAAAGTCAAAGAATTAAGCATGTATTTATTTCTTTACGTGTCTACAGGGGGGAAAAGGTGAAGAGCTTCCAAATTTAGTACTCTTTGTGGCTGGCTGTTGTGTTTCTTAGAAGCTCAAAGGTTTATACTGTTAGGCCCTTCCTGCTTCCCAAGGTGTGTTGCTTAAGTTTAATTTCTCTAAGAAGGAGAAAGTTGGAGCGTTCAGGTAGCTTAGCGTTTTATTTACAAAAGCCAAAAGTTTGGATAGATCTAAAGTGGTCCTTCTCCAGATCAGTCCACCATTAGACACTTTGCCCACCCCCCACACCCACCTCATCTCCATCCTAAGAAAACTTTTCCCCAAGGTCTTTCAGTTCATAGCTCGTTTACCCTGTGACCCTGTTCAGAAAATATGGTTAATAAAGTTAGGAAATAGCAAAGTGAGAATTTGCTGACTCTGTTCCTGGGAAGTAGAATTGGGAGAAGAAAGCAATTTTAGCCCCAAACCGGCCCCCATTTTGTTCTGGCTGAGAGCCCACAGGAACTTGGACATGGCTAAGTATTAACAAGGAGCAAAGATGCGATAAGCCAAGCAGATAGCTTAGCAAGAATGCTGGCTCTGCCATCTTAGCATTGTCTGTACTTTCTTTAGCCAAGGTTCATCTCAATCTATACATTTCTCAGAACAACAGGGGATGACTTCTGTTTCCAGTTGATGGAACCTGGACTTGAAATCAGGGACTAAGTTGGCTTCTTAATCCTCTTCATTTTCTTAGTGTATGGTCCCTCTTGGTTGTGGGTCTGTGGGTTTGCAGTGTGTTTGCCCAGTTCACAAGCCATCAATGCTAATATGACGAAGGCTGTTTTTCAGTTGGCTTGTCACAAAACCTGGCATGGTATGGGGGCTGAGATTCGCTTAACAACCACGTTACCAACTGAACATCTGCAGTGATTCACTTAACAACTGAGGCAAGAAAGGTCATAAAATGGGCCATAATTCACTGAGGAACTGTCTTGCTTAGCAACGAGAAGCTAATTAACTCTGTAGCTTCTAGGTGTACCTCATGAGCAAGCAAATTCTTGCAGGTAAATTCTGGCGTTCTGTCACAAGCTTTCTTTAGAAGAGCAAGCTAGAAGTCTCCCCAGGAGAATATTTGGTTTTAGAAGAGGTTTTAATGGTCTCGATGCATAGAAGTGACAAAAATGATCTACTGGTATGTTTTTTAGTGTGTCCATTTTATTTCAGGATGAATTCCTTTGGTGCCATCCTATTTTTCCTTGTTACTCAGAAATCCAACAGCACCAGGTTGTGTTTAGTCATTTCCTTGTCTTATCATTGTGATGATGTGCTAAATCAGATATTTGCTTATTTTGGCAAAATATTTGGGGATAAACACATGCCTCCTCAGCTCGGTGTCTCCAATGCAGGGGAAGATCTGTCTGTCTGCATGATTTTCGTCCTGTATTAGCCCAAACAGGATGAGTATCCAAGCTGTAGGTTCCAAGATGCTAGCTTCCTGTTTTCATTTTACTCCTTCTCTGCGTTATCGGAATATTTTTAATTTCTTATCATATGCTGAAAACAGAGCCATTGCATGTTAAGAGTCGACAGAGTGAAGTGATGTCTTTGACTTACAAGCAGAATTGGGATCAGAATTTCTGTTGCTAAGCAAGGCAGTGAGTTGCAGCCAATTTTACAACCTTTTTTTTTTTAACCACGATTGTTAAGTGAATGATTGCAGTTCAATGATCATGCTGTTGTTGTACGAATCATGCCGTCATTAAACACATCCAGCCTCCCACTTCGACTTTGCTTGACAGAAACTGGCTGGGGAGTTTGCGAATAATGGTCAACTGAGCCCAGGATGGCGCAGCCATCATACAGACATGCGGGATACCAATCACCAAAATTTTGGTCACATGACTGTAAGGATATTGTGATGGTCTTAAGCGTGAGGACTATTTGTAAGTCACTTTTTTCAGTAAATTTAAAGGGTCACTAAATAAACAGTAGTAAGTTGAGGACTACCTGCATTTTTTCATTCTTTTTTTTTAAAAATAAGTTTATTTCTTTCTCTTCCATCTGATCTCAAGAAAATTCACTCCCCTGCCAGCTTTCCCAATCTTTGAGGGGATACTCCAAAGATGAGGGGGTCAGCTTGTTTTCCAAAGCACCTGAAGGCAGGACAAGAAGCAAGGGATGGAAACTGATCAAGGACAGAAACAAGCTAGAACTAAGAAGAAAATTCCTGACAGTGAAAACAATCAACCAGTGGAACGGCTTGCCTTCAGAAGTTGTAGGTGCTTCGTCTCTGGAGGTTTTTAAGAAAAGACTGGACAGGCACCTTTCTGAAATGGCATGGGGTTTCCTGCTTGAGCAGGGGGTTGGACTAGAAGACCTCCAAGGTCCCTTCCAGGTCTGTTCTGATTGATAGAAGTTCCTTCAAATCCTGCGTTACCTTTCTTTTCTTTCCTTTTAATGCAGCAGTGAGAACAGCAGCTTAAATATCCAAGATAGATGTCTTTTCTTTCTGTATATGAATTCCATGCTGGCTGGGGAATTCTGGGAGCTGAAGTCCACTCACCTTAAGGTTGCCAAGGTTGAGAAACATTGAACTAGCTCAGACCTAGATAATGCTGTTTTTCCATTCAGTGTTAACCAACACTGCTAGCTTTTCAAGATATAGAACATAGCATATAGAGTTGGAAGGACCTTGGAATCTTCTAGTCCAGGGGTCTGCAACCTTGACAACTTTAAGACTTGTGGACTTCAGCTTCCAGAATTCCTCAGCCAGCTATGCTGGCTGAGGAATTCTGGGAGCTGAAGTCCACAAGTCTTAAAGTTGTTAAGGTTGCAGATCCCTGTTCTAGTCCAAACCATTGCCCATAGCAGGAGAAACTATACCATCCCAGTCAAATGTTTGTCTATTTTTGGAGCATCCACAACTGCGGATGTAACCTTCACGTTATTTCTGTCAGAAGCCAATGAGATGAGATTTTGGAATTAGAATCGTTAAGATGCTCGAAATTTGTAAACAGATGACACGTTGCCACAACATCCTTGTTTATTTTCCTTGTGCCAAAATACATCCTCTAGAGTTTACCGTTCATTTTATGAGTTAATTAGAAGTTTAATCTCTGTTGGTGCACATTTTTTAAATTCAGAATTTGACAGGACTAATTCAGAAGGATCATATTGTAGCCGGGGGATTTATACGTTCATATCTGAGTATCTTTGGCAAGGAGAAGTGGAAATTATGTCCTTGTTTTTCAGGAGCTGGTTTCCTTTTCATATTGATATTAGCTGCTTTTCACATCAGCTAACATAATGTAAATATTGCATGACTTTTAAGTTGGGCACTTTTTAAAGGGCACACTGTTTATCCTGGAATTACAACTATGCCTGTTGTAAGCAGAGTTCGGAGACCATTATAATCAAACCAGGAGGGAAAAAGTGCGGGAACGCTTATTTAAAACTGAAAGGGAGTGTCTGATCTTTAATTTAGTGACCAATATGAAGAACGGTTGCCGTTTCACGTTTCTGTTTCAGCAGGTGTCCCAATTGTAATCCACAACAACGCAACACTTCAGATACTCAAAACGCACAAACAGATTTGCACGATTCACATAAAATACAGTTTTCACGCCCACTTCTACGCCTTTTTGAGGTCTCCGGGCGAGAGCTCGCTCGAAGCCAGTCCAATTTCTCACGTGTGGTCCCCAGCAGTAAAATGTCTGCTCTCTGCTAAGCCCTTCGCTTCAAAATAATAATTAAAAAAAAAACAGCAGAATTTTGAACGACGAGATTATGGCCGAGAGTGGTAGACATTGGGTTAGACTCAACCTTCCGCTTTGGATGCTTGGAAAATCCATCGGAGTATTTTTATAGTGGAAATTGCAGGAGGGACGATTGCAAAAAATGGCTTTTTTTTGTTACTGTTGTCTGGGGCTGACGGGCTTGCATGCTGCTTCTTGATTTTGCATTTGGTGTTAGGTTAATTTTTTTTTTTTTTTTTGCATTCGCGAACCCACCGCCTCCCCTCTGTCATTTGAAACAATAGATGCCCCTTCCTCGTTTCCCTTCCATCTTGCTTTCCAGGTCCTTCGCGTTTTAAGCACGGCTGTTTCCCTCCTCTTCGGGACTGCACACCCTGGACGCCTCGCCCGTTTGCATCCCGCGGCTTTGCATCGACCTGCAGCCCTCGGGATCCCGGCAGCGTAGATTAAACCAGCATTCATTGGCATGGTGGCTACAGAAAGCGATCCCCACGCCCGGCGGGGCGCGGGCGAGGGAGCGCGCTAGCTTTTGTGACTGGCTGGCGCTGCCCAGAGAAATGCGTGTAAAATCAACCCAGCCTATTTATAGCGCAGCCCGGGCAGCCTGCAGGCTTTTGTGTAGCTTGTTTTTCTTCTTCGGCATTGCATGAATGGGGAGGGGCGGATGGAGTGGAGTTGGGGGCTGCGTCTGTGTGGAGGGGGCGTCAATCCAAAGCCTGGTTCTGGAAGGGGAAGCCTGGAAATCCGTCCCGGGTTTTCCGCACGACAGAGGAGGCAGCTCCTATGTCATAAGCAAAATATGCGTGGCCGCAAAACCCGGAACGGATTTTGGGATGGCTGCTTGGGAAGGATCGGGATTGCTTCTTGGACCTGACTTGGCTGGGAAGGGTGCGCTTGCAAAGGTGGGGCGGAAAGGGGAGGTCGGTGGGCTCCTGTTTCTTGATCAGAGGTTGTGCAATTCATTAACGTAATGCAGACGGTCTGGCACCTGCCAGCCTGTGGATGTGGTCCCCGAGGGTGATCCTCTGCTAGGTTATTTGCTTAGAATGGTCTACTGTACAGCAATTCACAACACAGAACATCCAACATGGAATAACGGAGCTGGAAGGAGATCTTGAAGGTCTTCTAGTCCAACTCCCTGCCTTTGGCAGGAGACCTTATACCACTGCAGACAAATGGCTGTCCAGTCTCTTCTTAAAAAGCTTCCAGTGATGGAGCACCCACAACTTCTAGAGGCATCTAGTTCCACTGGTTAATTGTTCTCAATATCAGGAATTTTCTCCTTCGTTCTAGGTTGCTTCTCTCCTTGATCAGTTTCCATCCATTTGTTTCTTGTCCTGCCTTCTGGTGCTTTGGAGAATAAGCTGACCCCCCTCTTCTCTGGAGGAGCCCCTCAAATATTGGAACACTGTTATCATGTCAGCCCTAGTCTTTTTCTTTTTTAGACTAGACATACCCATTTCCTGCAACTGTTCATCATATGTTTTGGCCTCAGACTCCCAAACATCAAACTCGGAGGTGAGTTCAAATCTGAAGTAACAGTCCCCAGATTAGAGTCACTCATTCCAGATACTCATGGATTCCTTATCTACAGTTTATTGCATGAGGCAGAACTGCATAGGGTTTATACTAAACACCATACAAAGCAAGCCCAGATTAGAGTATTGTTTAATTATTAAATCTCAGCTTCCTTGAACTTGCAGTCCAGCAGCAGCTGGAATGCCACAGGTAGCCTATTCCTGCCACAGGTAGGGGGTTAAGGGAGTAGTTCTGCCAGCTGGAAAGACACACACAAACACATGAGTTGGCCTGGCTGTAAAAGCTAACCTCTTTTTTTTTTAAATCTACCTTGCTATACATATCTGATTGAGAGTCAAAGAACTTCACCTGTTGAATTTCTACCCAACTTCTAGCAATTCTAAATACTGGAGCTTTCCGTGTACGGTATAGATGTGTCTAGAAAGAAGCTGGTCTCAGATTAATTCATGCCCATCCACAGTGGCAAAACTTACTTCAGCTTTGGCTATGCAAACTTTGCAAGAACATTTTCTTTTAAGATGAATGGGTAAACAGTTAGAAAAAAGATGCAGAAGATTATTTAGATATATGATTATTGCAGCGGGATTATTATTTATGCAGAGATGAAAGATTCAGCTCTTCCCATTATGGAAAAATGGTTGGTGAAGTTGACCGATTTTGCTGAAATGGATAAATTGACTTCTTTGATGAAAGAAAAGGCAATATCTACATTTATTGGTGATTGGAAGCCTTTTATAGATTTTTTTTGTGTAAAAATGGGGAAAAAACAACCTGATTTATGACTTCAATGATTAGATAACTTAGATTATAGAAAGAGTAATAAGGTGCAATTTAAAGAGAGAAGTTAAAATATATTTCAACTGTGAAAAATATTGGAAGCCACTTCCACATATGTTTTCCCTTTTCTATTTCCTTTCCCTGTCTTTTAGCTTACTTTAATTTTGTTTGTACCTGGCTCCTTTTACTGATATACTGCATTTTTATATGGTTTTTGTGCTTTTAACTGTACACCACCCAGGGTGAAATGGGTGGTACCAAAATTTGGCAAATATATAAAATAATTTTTTTCTTCAACCTTTTTCTTTTTTTTTTGCACTTTTAATTTTTTCTAATATTTTTTTCTTTTTCTTGTTTTTTCCTTACTTTATATTAGTTTGTATTAGTTTGTATTAGTTTTTATCATCTTGTTTAAAAGTTTTAATAACAGTTAAATCTCAAAGGAAAGACAGCCGCAATCTTGGATAGTGTCAGAGCTTAAAAATGTGTATTACGATGGATAATTTCTGCTCAGATTTTTGGAAAAAGCACCTGCTAAGTCTGTTAATATTTTCTCTGGAGAGACTTATTTACAGTTATTTTTTCCCCCACATCTAGGATGAAAGATGCAATCCCCAAAAATGAAGCAAAATGGTAAGAAGGCTAAGCATGAAGACCCATTGTGATTGTGCATGAAACAAGCTACCCCATCCTCAATTTCTGAATTAAAAAATTAAGGATTGCTGTCCTAATACATAACTGTATAATAATTTCCTGAACGCAGAAAACAATGGATTTGTTGAAATATCCAAACTCTCTAGAAAAAAAAATGCTAACCACTGATTGCTTTAAAAAACAACAAAATTGTATTGTTCTAACATGATTGGGAAATGCAAGTGATTTTTTTGTCTGAGTAAAACAGAGAGAAACCTATTAATTGTGTATGTGTGTGTGTGTGTGTGTGTGTACAACTAACTAAAATCAGACCACAGAGAAACAGCTCAGTTTCATGTTAATTTTGAGTTCTGCCTATCTGAAGCTGCAGAGTAATCCTGTTAAATTCATGGATGTAATCATGGTAAACTTTGCATGAAATTTGAGTATATGTCTGACATAAGAAAAGCAACTTTCCTTGGTTTCTGCCCTATATTCACTGGGACTGAAAGAAGAAAAACCTTTACAAGGCTTGAGAAAGTTGTGATACAAAACAACTTGCCCAATAATCCCAGGTTTTAATTTATTTAAGCCTCATGCTGAAAACTTTTCAATAATTAGTTAAGCAAATACATGATTTCCAAGATAACACCCATTTTAGCCTTCCTTGTTAATTAAATGTTAGGAATTGAACATTTATATAATTCTTGTGTTGCAAAAAAAATCTCAGGGGAAAAAAGCAAAGAGCTCTTAACTCAAACATCAGACATATAAACAAATTGCTGCTGAAATAGTGAAACAGTTAAAAACAAATAACAAAGTTGTTAACTGCAGCAGTTTTAGTTTCTGGGTTTAAAATGTCCAGCTCACTATTAAAAGTGGTCTAATAGTTCTGCTCTCTTCCTTGCTTCATCTCCTTCTTCTTTCTTTGCTTAAGATTTTTTTTCCCGTTTCCCCTCACTCATTCCCTTTCTTGCTTTAATATTTCTACTCCATCTGATATATATCCAAAAGCATGCAAAGAATGTTATGCATCACAGGAGAAACCTCTTGTGTTGTTCACCAGATTATGTAAAGCATTCAAGAAGTGAGATGAAGAAAAAAATGTTTTCAGAAATTACTGAAAAGCAGCAAGTGATGAATTTGGCTACATGAAACCCAAAACTCTGATTTAAATAAATGTGAATGTTGTTTGTTTTAAATCTATGCGGTGACAATGGAGTTCATAAGAAAGGATGTGAAGGAGTGACGAACAACGTAATGGGAACAATATTTTCATATTGTTTTAATTATGAAGTATCCAATCACTTTTGCAAAGCTCATTCATCCAGTGTTTTTCCTGGTTTTCTCCTTCTCCTTCATTTACATTGAATTCAGGTTCTGAATAAAATTTGGTGGTCTTTTTTCTGATCAGAACCAGAAAGATGGATTAAAATAAGACTCATAGGACCAAAATTGTGAAATGGTTCAGAATTTTTATGTCAATGTTTGGTTCTTTAAAGAAAAAAAACTTTTTGCAGGCTTCAAAGTAAATATGTTCAGGCACAAATGAAAAATAAGATAATATATTTCTATAGCACTGATATTACCTAGTTTGAATAATGAAATATCTGAAACACAACAACGAAGGTCAGAGAGCACCAGGGACCCTTCATTTCAACCCTGTGCTACAAATATTCTCCTTTATTGTGGAGGGAAAACAAATAGGATAAAGTGCAATTCTGCCTAAAACAGGTATACAATGATGTCACTGAATGTGTTGATTATAAACTGACTTTTATAAATGGTTGAACACACAATCACCCATTTGGTGTCATCGTTCAGTGTATACCTGTTTTAAGAAAAAGAACCAAAAAGAGGCAAAAATATTAAAACCCAGAAGACGAAAAATTAACTAAATTCACATGTCACGCTGTGTCATTATCTTATTAGAATTAAACCTTCACGGTTTACATAACACAATTCTTTAGCTTGGAGACATATTGAATTAGAACCAAACCAAACACAATATATAGCGAAGTGTGTAATGCTTGAAATTGGATAGCTGCTCCAGTTTCTTGTGGTCTTTCATTTTATTTGTTCAGCAGGTGGATCTCTAACAGTTGTGCTTGTGTTGGACACAAACATTGGAGGGGGGGATAAAACCGTGTAACTCTTGAGCGGGGGTGTGGCTGACAGCCTGGAACCTTATTAGAAAGAGGTCATCTAGAGCAGTGGTTCTCAACCTTTCTAATGCCGTGACCCCATAATACAGTTCCCCATGTTGTGGTGACCCCCAACCACTTATACATCACTGGGTGCCAGGGGCGTGGCCAAAGAAAAAGGGAAAAAAATGGCGGACAGCCTTGTTTGGCGACCCCCGTGAAATGGTCGTTCGACCCCAAATGGGGTCCCGACCCACAGGTTGAGAACCACTGATCTAGAGCTTGTCCTCAACTTACAACTCTACCTTTAGCAGCCATTTGAAGTTATACCAGCACTGAAAGAAAGGACTTACGAGGGATCCTCGTGCTTATGACCGTTGCAGCATCCCCAACAGGCATTCAATTAGAATCTGGGTGCTTGCCCACCAGCATGTGTTTGTGACAATTGCAGCGTCCTGGGGTTATGTGATCTTCCTAGCCAACCTCTGACAAATAAAGAATCAGAATCAGAATCGAGCTGGAAGGGACCTTGGAGGTCTACTAGTCCAGCCTCCTGCTCAAGGAGGAGATCCTATACTATTCCAGACAAGTGGCTGTCCAGTCTCTTCTTTAAAACCTCGAGTGATGAAGCACCCACGACTTCTGAAGGCAAGCCCTTCCACTGGTTAATTGTCCTCACTTGATGGGGGAAAACAATTCATTTAATGACCACAGGAGTCAATCAATCAATCAGTCAATTTATTATTACAGCCAAAGGCCAACAAATTACACATTCAAATAAAACAAAACTAAACAGAACCAAATACAAGAAGATATAGCAATATATTACAATTAATGATGTAATCAATGGGTGACCAAGGTCTGCCTAGTTTTACAGACAGTAGAACAAAACCTAGCTGCCTTCAGAAAAACTGAATCATATTGACTTGACAATAAAAATACATTGAGTATAGTCTAATGCTGGATAAAAATAGGTAATAAAATTAATTATAAAAGATTATTAAAAAGATCTAAAATGTTTATTTATGTTTCTGGCCCATCCCCAATTCTGCTGTGCAGAATCTAGCTACCTGCGCCGTGATCACTGCTTGCTCGTCCTTAAGCAGCCACTGGAAATAAATATTTTCTGAACGGCCAGGATACCTATCAGTTATGGGGAAACCACAGGAGTCACTTTATGACTGCAGTGATTCACAAAACAACGGCAAAAAAAAAAGTTTGTAAAATCCGATGCAACTCACTTAACAAGCCCCTTGTTTAATGAATGGAAATTCTGGTCCCAATTGCCATGCACGTTGACGTCCACCTAAAGTGGTCATCTGATGTTGCAGATCAAATATGATATCTCCACGATTAAAGATATTTGTTTTTTTCTATAGTTGTCACTCCTTTTGATGTAGGTCTGCACAGGAAACAGACCCATCTGAGGTAGGCTACATTACCATTTTTATCAGCTGCTGTTCACAAGTGATGGTGACCTCAATGCATAGCATCTATTGCCACAGGTCTGAATAAAATAACCAGTTACAGTGGTTCTTGATCTTTTCTTCACCACAGACCTCCTTTAAATACCTTTTGTGGCCACGGACCATGGCCACAGATACCAGCCAAGACTCAAGATTTAAATCATAAAATTTCTTCAAGTCTTCACATACCCCCATGATGACATCACAGCTCCCCCCCCCGTCTGCAGATCACAGGTTGAGAATCACTGACCTATTATATACCACAGAGAAACCTAAGACTCCTTGTTTTTTCAATCCCTGCCAGCAGTTGCAATAAATGTGTCATAATAGGCGATTAAAATGTAAGATGTGAGTTAATTATTATTATTTAATTGGTTGAATGAGAATTCAGATGTAATTTTTCTTCATGCAACCAGCCAACTGTAATGTCCGTTCTTAGCAACCGATCTTTCGGGACTTAGACAAGACATAGTCCTTTCAACGTTGAAGCACATAAACCCTGTTCCTGCTTTTCAGAGTTCCTCTGCCTTCTTAAGAACATTATGTGTTCAAGGAATTCACACAATGAAGCTTTTGTCTGGTGGCAACAATTAAATTGGATGTGTTTGGAATGAACTCAACCTCATTGCTGAAGAACTGAGCAGGACAGAGGTTCATCAAATAATGTTTGACCCTTCTTTTGCACAACTCTGTACCAGGTAGTCCTTGACTTACAACCATTTGTTGAGTGACCGTTCGATGTTAATGGTGCTGAAAAAAATGACTTTGCAACCAGTTCTCACACTTAGGACCACTGCAGCAGCCTCACAGTCACATGATCCCAATTTAGGTGCTTGACAACTGACATCTATTGACAATAGCAGTCCCAGAGTCACATCATCACCATCTGTGACTTCTCCTTAGTTCTAGGTTGCTTCTCTCCTTGATGAGCTTCCATCTATCTATTCTTAGATTCCTCCTAACACTGGATCTTTAGATTTTGAAGGATTTCCAGGATTCCCAGGCCCATGGCCCATTGGTTGGAAGGAATAAGCAATATGGCTCAACATTTGGGAAGTAGCATAACGGTAGTCCTCAACTTACAATTCTTTGTTCAGCAACCGTTCAAAGTTACAATCACACTGAACAAAAGTGACAGGTCCTTGTACTTATGAGCCCGTTACAATGTCCCTGCTGTCATGTGATCCAAATTCGGGTGCTTGGGAGTAGACATGTACTTTACAATAGTTGCCGCATCCCAGGGCCAGGTGATGGCCATTTGCCACCTTCAGACAAGCAAAGTCAATGTGGGAAACCAGCCATGTGATTCGCTTAAGAACTGCAGTGATTCACGTAACAAAAAAGAGATTGGCAAAAAAGGTTATAAAAATTGGGTGCGACTCACTTAACAATCACCTTGCTTAACAATGAAAATCCTGATCATGACGGTGGTCATAAATCAAGGCCTACCTGTATTTTCACAGGCTACTCATCTGACGAATTTAAAACAATGTTTCTCAGCCTTGGCAACTTTAAAATGTATAGACTTCAATTCCCAGAATTCTGTACAATGCCAACTGGTGCCAGAAATGTTGGACAATAGAGTCATAAATTTACCTGCTCTGTTGCAAGATAGAGACTCACAATTTGAAATAATAAGCGTAACCATCCTCCATCTGTTAGTTAGGCCAATGTTTCTCAATCTCAGCAACTTTAAGACATGTGGAGTTCAACTCCCAGAATGCCCCAGCCAGCAAGGAGTTGAAGTCCACATGTCTTAAAGTTGCTGAGGTTGAGAAACACTGTTTAGGCCAGGGGTCTTCAAACTTGGCCCTTTTACGACTTTTGGTTTAACCAGATGGATTTCAAGACAACCAGAAGCCAAATACCCCTCTCTAGAATGTTGTATAAACCAGGCCTACATTGGTTGCTTTATTCCCCATTTTCTTTCAATCCAATTAAGCAATTGATTTTAACTGATGTGTGCATTTCAAAGCTCCACAGAAGGAACTTGCAACCAGAAACTGTTTTTTTGGATTGCATTAGTCTGCTCATTTGCTTTAATATGCAGATGTTACTGATTCCTCCAGCTGCACATTTTTATAAGAAATCAGTTGAATAATCATATTAAGTAAAATTGATTAAAGCTTATTTGCTCTGCATTACTTCTACATAGGCATTTAAAAAAAAAAAGCATTTCTGCTTTGTGTCAGCCACTATGCCAGGACAGGAATTCCTGATTCTGTGTCATTTTTTAATGCAATTATTTTGTTAGAATTTTATATTTTTTTTGTAAGAATTTTGTTTGCTGGTCAATTAATATGTCACTTTATTGGTGTTAATTTTTTAATCTAGCAGCCAATTTAGGTGACTTGTTTGGAGGGTTAATAAAGGATTGTGTCACAAAATCCTGCTCTCAGTTGTGTTGTAACTATTATGTCAGGTTGGGAAGATCTCTGTTTATCAAGACACCTTGCTCTGAGTATTGCTGATAACCAGGAATTTGTTAAACTTTCACTCATTCCTGTTTTTTTTCGTCCAAAGCTTCAGGCAAGATTTACTAGCCTCTGGACTTAAATCTCTTCAGTTTAGATGGGATAGGGGCAGTGGGGGAATAAAAGGGTCACTGAACACCTGAAAGCAAAGCATAGCCTCCTTGTGGCTTGAGATTTGGATCAGGTATGAGCAGCACCATATGCAAACGGGGTCAAGGTTGCTATGGATGCGTTCACAACTGCAGGTAGCATTCACACCTACAGTTGAGTTTTAATCTTGGTTCCCGCCCTCAGGGAACGCCATCAAATAATAGATTCTGGGTTCAACGCATCGGGCCAGGCAGGGAGGGAGCAGTTACCGGCCTCAGAACCACCGCCAAACCAGTTGAGTTCACACGACACGTGAAGCCGCGCTGGCTGCACAAGGCGCCTGTCGGGCTGGCTCGACGTCTCGGGCTCTCCCGTCCCCGCGAGCCGGTCCACCCAACGTGCCAAACCGGTCTCGGAACCTCCGTATTCCGGCGGAGCGGGTTGAGCGGCCCGGCTCTGCCCAGCCGGCGTGCCCGGACTCGCGCCGCTTGCCAAAGGAGCCGCCGTGCAGGCGCGCTCGGCTCCCGCGCTCCGGAGGCTCCGTTCCCCGGCGCCCGCCCGCCCTCTGCTCTTTGCCCGGGCTCGGGGGGAGCCCGCAGACCCGGGGGCCGCCTCTTCGCTCCCCCTCCTCTCTATTTTTATTTCGCTAATTTCCCCTGCTGCTGCTGCTGCTGCGCCTCCTGCTAGCGAGCGTTGCCCCCCTTGACAGCGCCAAAGCCCCCCCCCCGGCTCCCTCGCGCCGCTCCAAAACACGCCGGGAGCCCGGGGAGCCCACCCGCTCGTGCAGCCCGACTAAGGACGCCCCCGGAGCGCGAGGCCGGTCCGCCCGCCCGCCAGCTAGCCGCGGGAGGAAGAAGCGGCCAGGCACCGGCTGCGCGGCGCGGCTCCTTCCGCAGCAGCAGGAGGAGGAGGAGGAGGAGGCGGCTCTGCGCCCAGGCCAGCCTGCAAGCCAGGGGAGGAGGAGGAGGAGGCGGAGGAGGCGCCGAGGAAGCCGCCGCCGCCGCCGCCGCCCTCCCTCCTTCCCTTCCTCTCTGCCCAGCCCGGCCTCGAACGGAGGGTCGCGTCGCTTTGTTCCCGCAACCGCCCCGCGTGGATCTGCAGCAGCAGCCGCAGCAGCAGCGGCAGCCGGAACGGGGCCGCGCTGCTCCCCTGCCCGGAGAGCCCGCGGCTGAGCGCTAGCGGGAATCCGCCTCCGCCTCGCCGATTTCGCTTTGGGCAGCGGGAGAGGCAGGCCGGCCGGCCGGGAGGGACGGAAGGAAGGAAGGAGGGAGGGAGGGCGGCAGCAGCCGGGCCCTGCCCTCGCGCGGCTCCCCTCGGTGTCGTTTCCGCCCCTCGCATGGCAGCAGCGCGGCGCCCGCCGAGTGGCAGCCGGGGACGCGGCGGCCGGTGAGGCTCCCTCGGGGCGGCCTTCGCAGCGAGCCTGGGAAAAGGGGAGGAGGAGGAGGCGAGGAGAGGAGCGCCGAGGGGGCGGCGCGGGGGAAGCCTGCCCGCCCTCCCGCCTCCATTCATCGCGGCTCCGGATTTTGCCTCTCGCCCGCCGAAGGAAGCGCCAAGGTGGGACGAAGCGGCGGCCGCGGCGCAATTGCACGATCGCCGCTTTCGCAGGCAGCTTCGGGAGGCTCCGGCCAAAAGCCCGGGCGGCTCTCGGGGAAGCGCCGTTTCCGCTCTCGGAGCCGGGGATTAAAGCCAGCGGGCTGCGTGGCTTCTCCGGCTGGGTGCCCGGCCAGGACCGATTCCGGTCCGCGGACTCTCGGCGGGCCGGGCGGGCGCAGGACCGGCGCGCGCCCCCATCCGCCCTCCGCCTCGCCGACCCTTCCCCGGCCCGCCAGCCCGCCCTACCTCGGGGGGACTTTTCTAGAGGAAGCGGGGCCGGGAAGCCAAGCCAACATGGAGGTCGAAGATGCGGATTGCTGGCTGCGGCGCGTTCCGTGCGGGCTCCTGCTGGATGAAACCAGGCGAGGCTGAGCTGCTCTGCCCGGCCTCCCGTCGTAGCTGGAGAAGCAGGAGGCGGCGGCGGCGGCTCGGGAGCCTCCTTGGCGAGCCCCGAACCAGGCCCGGACCTTCCCCCCTCTCTCCCCGTTCCGGTCCCCCCGGTGGGCCGAGAATTTCCCTTCCGAACCGAGCAGCCTCTCCGGAGAAGCGCTCCAGGCCTCCCCCGGCCGCCTCCCTCCCTCCCTTTTACAACCCCCCCCCGGCGGGTGGGCTTGTTTTCTTTTTTCCTTTTTGCGAGGGGAGGGGTTTAAAAGCTGCCCCCCCTCCCCAGGGATTTGGATTTGCTTGTCCCGGGAAAGGGGCGAAGAGCGAGGACTCAATTGCGGGGATCTATTTTTTTTTTTTGTTGCAAAGGCCGTTTTGCTCCCAATTTCGACCCGCCAAACAGAGGAATGAAGTCTGGCGTCGGAGGGGGGTCCCTGGCCTTGGTGAGGAGGCTCCTGCTTCTCTGCACCGTGCTTTGCCTGCGGCCAGCAAATGGAAAAAGTGAGTATTGGCCGGGGGGGGCGAGGGGGGAGAGAAATGGCCCGTCCGGGCTTTAGTTTGGGAAGGGGGGGGCGCAGGGCAAGCGGCGCCTTCCTGCCGAGGCCGCCGAGATGGGAAGCCCAAACCAGGCGGGGTCTCTTTCTTGGAACCCGGTCCCCCAAAACGCGCCTGGACCCCTGGCCTTTCCCCCCTCGGCCGGCGGCGTCCGGGGGACTCGAGAGAGCAGGAGTCGTTTTCCCCTTTTAGCGGACCGGCTGCTTGCATTCCCGGCCTCGCCAAGCTTTGGGGGGGGCTCCTTCCCACGACTCCCGGGGAAAGATTCCTGGCTCAGCCGACCCCAGGCGGAGAGGAGGGGAGGGTCTGGCCCCGTCGCCCCCTCGAGCAGCCCGGAGGGGGGCCGCCAGGCGACCCACCCGGCCTCTCGCGCAAGGCAACCGGCTCGGCTTTCCCCGCTTCCCGGGGGCGGCTTGGAGGCGCCCGGCGAGCCAGCCGGTGCGTAAACAAGCCGAGCGCGCCGGCGGCGGCGGGAGGAGACCCTAGCCGCCGGCAGCCAAGCCAGGCCAGGCTTTCGCGAGCCCCCCGCCTTCCCTTCTTTTTTGAGGGGGGGTCTCTTGTGTCGAATAGGGGAAGTTGCAGGCGAGCAAGTGAGGCCCTTGGGTGGCGGGGAGCGCGCGTCCAAGCAGCCCAAGCGGGAAGCCTCTTTTGCGGACAAAGATTTGTGTGTGTGTTTGTGTGTGTGTGTGTGTGTGTGTGTGTGTGGCTGTTGAACTTCAATGGGCCCTAAATGCTGGGGGGGAAAGGAATTGTATTCCCCCCCCTCACACTTTGCTTCCTTATGCACAACAGATTAAACGCGGGAGAAAGGAAGAGTGTTTTTATATAACTCTGGTTTGTTTATACGCAGAGGTATACGTTGCAATTAAAATGTTACTCAGTGAATACTCATCGTCCAAGCTCCGGGACTGGTGAGAGTAGGAAGGCGATGGGTGCCTCTTTGTCCTCCTTTCCTCCCCCCACTGAAATGTTTTGGTGTTTTTTTTTTCTTTTTTGAAAGACAAAGGGGGGGCGGTGGAGGGGGAGAGAGAATTGGGCTGGGCCCTGCTTGGTGCAATTCCTGAAGCTCTACCCCTAGACAGCTGGTGGCTTCATGCTTGAGCAGAAGGTGTGGGAGAGAAAAAATCCTGCATGACCTCCGTGTAAAAGGAGGAGGGGGAGAGAACTTTCTCTGGTGGTTTGTGAATCAGTCAAATGGGTGGAGAAAGTGACACCCTCCAGATTGTTAGTGGTGGGGTTGTGGTGCCCTTCCCCTTGGCGCTGGTATGAAGGAAAGAGAGCTTACTCCCCCTTAGATTCAATAACATGGTCAGTGTGTAAGCGCGGCTTGTTGGGTTGTGCACGTTTGGTCTTTTTGGGAGGTCTTAGCTCAGTTTGGGCAAGTGTTTGACCTTAGGGACAGTGCCTGGATGACTGTTTTGGGATGACAAGGTCAAAACGTGAGTCATAGATCACACTTCTAAAATAGGGTTGTTCCACCTCATCTTCCGAATGCTTTCTTCCCCCTGTGTTTTTCTCAGTTTAATCTTTGACTGCACGTAAGGATTTAGGCCAGGCCCCAAAAAGAAAAAAAAAACTGCAAAACTTTAATCCCTTTAGTGTTGGAGTAAAATGAGAAGTAGGCAAGTAAACAAACATGAGTGCAGAAAAATCGTGACTGCATCTGCTTAGGAGCCACATTGATTTGATGATTAAAAAAAAGATTATCCTGTTAGGTGTAGTTCTTTTTAAAGTACAGGACGAGCATAAAAATGGCATTTTATTTGCTGTTGTTATTGATCTGGTTATCCACTGTTTTCCTAACAATGGCATTGCCAGCAGGGGAAAAAAAAACAGGATTTAGATGGCTGTATTAAAATATTCATTAATCTGTAAAAGAAATCTTAATAAGCAGAGTGGATTGTTGTGGGATGAATATGTGTGTACAACGGATAAGAAGAATGAAAACACATTGGCTGGCTGATTTGTTTTGTGGCTTTAAGAAAAAAACAATCTCTTGAAAAGAAGACCCCCCACCCCCATCCAACTGCACTGCTCTCCTCCTTATAACACAAGGAACATCTAGTCTTAGTTTTATGTGTGTGTAATTTTTTTTTAATACATAGAATGTGTCACAGCTAAACTCGCTCTTCCATTTTCGGTCATAAGAAGTCATGCATTCCTAAATAGGAATATACAAGAGCTGGAACCAAAATAATATGGAAAGACTGTCTCTGTGATCTTCAATTAATATAGTTTTGAAATCTAAGGTATGATTGGTAGGTAAAATAGTAATTAAGATGTCAGTGATAGAGGAGGGGAATCTAGCTTGGCCCCTTACAGGAGAGGCATCACCAATTCATCATAGGTTTGACCTGGTTTGCTTTTATAGGCCTTCAAGAAAATTCTTAAAATTCGCTGACTTGGTTTTGACCCTCCCTCATTATTTGGGGCTGTGGGTTGTACATGCTGTTGTCAGATGCCATTTTTTGTTTGCTTCCTTTGCCTGGGCAAGCAGCAGTGTTTATTGCCGAAAATGATTCTCAATAAAATAATAAAAGCTTGTTCTGCTGGGGTGTTTGAGGAGTAGTGTTGTTTGTGGAATCAAATGCAAAACACAATTTTTTGCATGAGGTGGGTTTCCTTTGCACTCTAGAGAGCAGTTTTTATGTTTGCTCGTTGCTGTAGAAATTCTTCCTCTGCCCTGATGAATTTACCAGCATTTTAAGCCAATCTTCTCCCTTGTTTTATTGAGTGGTGTGACTTGTAAGTGGGGAAGCTAATTCAGTTGTGGTTTTGTGATCTAAAAATATTGTGTTATTTTAATAGTGTTTCAGCTCTTCCGCGTTAGATCTCTATAGCTGGACACTTAGTAAAACCCTTAAAGCTGTAATTGTGTGTGCATGTGTATAGTATCAACATCAATATCTCTTAATGCGCTTGCTGATAAAGCAAATATGGTTAGTTTGAGTGAGCCAATCGGGTAAATTCCCTGGGTAATTTAGATACCAGAGTATAAAATGGTTTGACACTCAAGGGATTGTTTGCCTTTCCGGAATCTAATTGATAGAGGGACAGGAGATTTCTTTGGAAAACTGCTGAAGACACTTTGCCAAAAGACACAAAAAGCAATAAACTCTCTTTCCTAGGAAATCAGGCCTGTGGTCTTTTGTTTGCAAACTAATGATATTTGGATTTAACCTTGGAGACTGCAAAATGTTTTTAGTACCTTAGGACAGCTGTTTGTTTTGTTGTGGATGCTGGTTAAGAAACAAGCGTTGAGGATGGCTGTGCTTAAATTTTAAGAGCAAATATTATTGGCAAGGAATTAATGGGTGCCTTTATCCCAGCCTACAGTGCAAAAACACCCTTAAGAATCTGCTCCAGATATTATGGTGCAAAAGAATACAAGCAAATGAATGTATGAGAAGATGTAGTAAACCATCTCATATTAGAATCAGCAGCTGGTAAGGCAGGAAGGAATTGGCACTAAGAATTTAGTCCTCACCAGGCCTGTGGACTTCTGGGAATTGAAGTTAAGAATTTGAAAATTTTCTGCATGTTCATATCACAGTAATATGATTCCTTCTTAAGCCACATCTACATAATTCTGTAACTCTTGTATCTTTAACTTTTAACTGGGTGAAATGGTACATCGTAGGGCAACAATTTTTCAGCCACAGTACCTCAAATGGAGCAATTTACAGAAGGCATCTAAAATCCAGGATTCCCCTAGAATAAAAAATTGGCAAATTTTATAAAATATGACACAAAATTATCATAAGATATCATGACATTACTAAAAAATATTTTAATAAAATATTTTTTGTGCAAGTCCCCCTATTTGATTGTATTATACAATTCACCATGGCCTGCTTTTGAGGCAAATGCATCTCTGAATATCTCTTGGAATTTTAAAGAATTTTTCCAGTAGATTAGAAACTCTGCCATTGTTGGAGGCTTTGAGGAATCTGGTAAAGAAATATCTCTGAAGTGATAACCCAATGGGTCAGAATAACAGAGTTGGAAGGGACCTTGGAGGTCTTCTAGTCCAACCCCCACTGTTCAAGCAGGGTCACTAGTTGTCTAGTCTTTTCTATGGTTCTCTGCTGTTGGTATATCCTGATTCCTATTTTTAGAGTCAAACAGTAATGTCTGGGTTGAGCTAAAATAATACTTTTCAAATAATCAGTAGGTTAGATCAGAGGTCTCCAACCTTTGGAGCACCAGGGACCGGTTCCGTGGAAAAAGGTTTTTCTGTGGACCAAAAAGTATGTGGTTTGGACTGGATGGGGCTTTGCCTGTTTGTGCAGACTGGTTGCTGGCATGCCACAGCCTGGTACCGGTCCATAACCGGGGGTTGGGGATCCCTGGGTTAAATCCATAGGTGAACTTAAGTTTTTAAAAAGTAAAATATTCTCTCACTTTTCCCACTTAAAAGCACTGAAAGCAGCTTTAAGTAGATTTGTGATCTATTCATAAATGGCTGCGACTGTTGACATAATCCATGGTTAACATGATCACGGTTTATGAAATTGATCCAGGAAGTTTCATTATTATTATGTATGCTACTTGGATAATACAGGTAGTCCTTGAGTTACAACCATTCATTTAGTGACTGTTCGATGATACAACAGTACTGAAAAAAGTGAATTATGACTGTTTTTCACACTTACAACCATTGCAGCATTCCCATGGTCATGTGATCAAAACTCAGGTGCTTAGCAACTGACTCATATTTATGACCACTATAGTGTCCTGGGGTCATGTGATCCCCTTTTGCAATCTTCTGACAAGCAAAGTGAATTGGGAAGCCAGATTCACTTAACTGTGTTAACTAACTTAACTGTAGTGCTTCACTTAACAAATATGGCAAGAAAGTTCATTAAATGAGGCAAAAGTCACTTAACAAATGTCTCACTGAGCAACAAAAATTTTGGGCTCAATTGTGGTTGTCAGTCAAGGACTACCTGTACTTAACTCTTTCCGAACCATGGAGCATCCTAAGATACTTAGCCAGGTTATAATAAAATCCAGATATGTACAAAATCAGCAACTTGGATTCTTATTACTATGCAGAGCATGAAAATACTGGTTTCATCATCAAGGTTATAAATACTGAGAGCTGGAATGTTCTTCACTATTTCATCATACAGAGACACTTCCTTAAAAGAACAGTAGTGCTGAAAACGTTTCAAAACATTTTTGTGATTATAGTTTTTGAGGTAACGTTCCTTAGGTGTTGCTTTCTAAAATAATTGCTGTAGATGTTACAAGGAGCCTGAAACTGAATTCATTTGTTTAATTGTTGTGGACATAAATAAAGACAATATATGTTTACAGAATTTACAGAACTACATTTGCTGGCATGAATAATTTAGTCCGGGGGGATCCAATCTTGGCAACTTTAAGGCCAAGTTCCCAACTCCCAGAATTCCTCATCCAGGCCTGTAGACTTCTGGGAGTTGAAGTCCATAGGCCTTAAAGTTGCCAAGATTGGACATTTTTGATGTAGGCTAAATGTGCAATAGCACTATGATAGTTTCCTACTTTATAGTAAGTTACAATAAATGAAGAGTGATATGGCGGTTAAGAATCCTTTATGCAGCAAATTCGTTGCATAGGTAGTCCTGGACTTAGAACCATTTATTTAGTGACCAGTGGGGGAAGCAAGATTCACTTAACAACCACATGATTAATTTAACTGCAGTAATTTGTTTACCAGCCATGGCAAAATAGCTTGATAAAATGGGGGCGTGGCTCATTTAATAATGGCCTTGTTTAGCCACAAAATTGTGATCCCAGTTGTGATCGGAAGTCAAGGACTCCCTGTATTTGGCGTCCATTCACGTCCAGTGAAAGGAAGCCTCTTCGAAACAACAGATGGATTCCTCTGAGGAAAATCCTACCTGTGTTCATTGAAGTTTATTTCCAGCTATGTTCGGGATAAAATTGTGTTTTTTTTCTTCTGCTTTAAGCAGCTGACCCTGGGCACGTAAAATCACCCCTCTTTCCTTTTCCATTTCTTCCATTCTCTTTTCCTGTTTTGGAAGGACTTGAGGCCAATAAATAGCTTTAAAAAAAAAGTCACGGGGAGAATGTTATCACGTGCAGCTCTGTGATTGATGACCCCTCATGATAGTCGTGTTTACTTGGAAGTGTGAACTGAGAAGGCAGTCAAAAGGGCCAAGAGGGGGATGGCTTTTGGGAGGGGAGGTCCAGGCGAGCCCAGAGCTGGCCGAAGACGATGCTGTGGTTGTGGTGTTTGTGAGAGAGAGGCCAAGGAACCTGCTGCTTGATGCTCTCTGCTGCGCCACATCTGCAAACACATCGCTGACCTTTTGACTTCTCCCTAACTTCACTATTTGAACAGTCTTGCTATTAAAACAAAATGCAGAGCGGTGACACTCTTGTTTTCTAGGCTTCCTAGATTTCAAACAAGGCTGAGGATGTAGCAATCGCAGTTGCGGTAGCCTTCGCAATTTCCGCTCCCTACAGTGGTGCTTAAGGGGTTGGTGAACTCTCTTCAGTGTTCTATATGTCTCCATCAAAATTGATATAAAATGGAATCTCTTCGCCACACAAATCCTATAACTATTTAAAAAGGACCCAATGAAGTAAAAAATAAAGGAGACAAAACATGAATGCTCCAGCACCGCACGTTTTAAAGAAGAGATTGGACAACCATTTGTCTGAAATGGTATAGGGTTTCCTGCCTGAGCAGGGGGTTGGACTAGAAGACCTCCAAGGTCCCTTCCAACTATTCCATTCCATTCCATGATGCTAGTCCATTGATTTATTGAGGGATTTATTGAAAATTGAATAATAGAGTTGAAAGGGACCTTGGAGGTCTTCTAGTCCAACCCCCTGATCAAGCAGAAGACCTTATACCGTTTCAGACCAATGGCTGTCCAGTCTCTTGAAAACTTCCAGCGATGGAACAGCCACAACTTCTGGAGGCAAGCCGTTCCATTGATTAATTGTTCTCACTGTGAGGAAATTTCTCCTTAGTTCTCGGCTGGATCTCTCTTTAATGATCTTCCATCTGTTAGTTCATGTCCTGTCCTCAGGTGCTATGGAGAACAGGTCAATCTCCTCTGTGGCAGCACCTCAAATAATGGAAGACTGCTATGTGTTACCCCAAGTCCTTCTCTTCATTAGACTAAACATATCTAGTTCCCTCAGTCGTCCATCTTATGGTTTAGCCTCTAGACCAGGGGTCTTCAAACTTGGCCCTTTTATGACTTGTGGACTTCAAACTCCCAGAATTCCTCAGCCAGCATTGTTGAACATGTTGCAAGATACCACCAGTGGGAGGGGAACCTGGAATGGCTTCTCCTTGGAAATTCAAACTAATATGTTTGTTTGCATTTGTGGGAACAGGTGGAAAATAAATGCTGTAAGAGCTTTTATTTGTTTTGGAGGCTCTATTGTACTTACATCTGAGTTGAGGAAGATGGTGAGTAACGAAAGGCAACCTGCTCTTTCCTCTTGCAGTAGCCAAAATGTTTCTGTTTCCTAGTAACTGGATAGGGTGGGACGTTCAGGTTTGTTTGTTTGATTTTTGCAGTTCCCAGAAGTAAATTGTAGATTTAGTGGAGGGGCTGCTCTGTGAAAATGAATGCAAAGAGAGACAGATTGGATGAAGTGGGTCTCTTGTTCTTTGGAGTTGATTGAAATGTTGTAAGAATGAATGCCACCTGATGGGAGAAGGGAAATTCCAATGATGGGAGGTAGACCGTCAGGTAAAAATAAGTGTTTTGTATCCTGGTTTGAGTTGAGTTCTTAAAAATGCTTGAAAGTCCAAGGTGTTATAGGAAGTCCTTGACTTACAACAGTTCCTTTAGTGACCATTCAAAGTTACAATGGCACTGAAAAACGACTTCTGACTTAAGGACTGTTGTGACATCCCCATGGTTATGAGATCAAGATTCAGATGCTTGGCATCTGACTCATATTTATGACGGTCGCAATGTGCCAGGGTCATGTGATCTCCTTTTGCAACCTTCTGACAAGCAAAGCCAATGGGCAAGCTAGATTCATTTAACAACTGTGTTATTAATGTAACAACTGCAGTGAATCGCTTAATAACTGGTACGAAAGGAGGCAAAATGGGGCCAAATTCACTTAACAAATGTCTCACTTAAGAACAGAAATTCTGGCTTTAATTGTGGTCATAAGTCGAGGACTGCTGATGGACCTCTGCTTCCTGAACCTTTTACTTCATCATTACTTCAAATCACTTCTCAAGAATTTTGAGGACTGTTGGTAAGTCCCTTCCTTCAGCATTGACTTAACTTCAGATAGTTGCTGAAAAATTGGTTGTAACCCAAGGAATACCTGCATTATAGAAACAACAAATCTTTGTGAATGATCTTTGTGTCATTTTAAGAAGTTACTCTTGGTGATTTCATCAGTTTTTTTCTTCATTGGGAGATTTTTGAAGGTATTTCAGTTATATGTGGCAATCATTAAATCTGTTTAAATGTCTCTGTTGTGATGGGTGAAGGGTTTGTGTGTAGATACCCTAATAAAAGCCAGTTTGGGGTAATTTATCCAGGTTTGGAAAGCACTGCTTTATATTCTAATGCTCCGCTTGTCATATTTCCAAAGTCACAACAGACAAGAGAGAACTATTGCCAGAATGCAGAAAGGATTATCGTTTCCATTCAACATGGTTCAGAAAGCCCCATTTTTTTCCCCCTTCAAGGGCAATTTAGAAAGATATAGGCAATTAAGCATATGTTTAAAAATCTCTGTAAAGAACAAATACCTCGTTAAAAAAAAACTCAACCAGGAAAAAGTAGCAAGGAATTGCATCTCAAAAAGGGTTTTGTTGATTTATTAGCTTGCTTAGAAAAGTGAACAATTAAAAAGAATTTCCACTGAGTCATTTAATAGACACATGCTGGTATCAGGGCTTTCATTTTATTTATTGCAATTTTATCTCACTTTTCAAAAGAATAGCCCTCTTCAAAAATCCTATAGTTTATGCAAGTGTAAATAAACATGCAATAAATAGATTAAAATAAATGTTTACAGTCCTTTCTAGACTAGTTTGGTGGCCAGAGTTTTTTTGGGAAGGAAAGTCCAGATGAGCAGATAGTGAATTAATGCAGTCCAGACAGGGTCCTCATGTCTCTGAAAATTTTATTTACAAGTACTGTAGTCCTTGACCTATGAGCAAAATTGAGCCCAAAATTTATGTTGCTAAGTGAGAAATTTGTTAAGTGAATTTTGCCCCGTTTTACGATTTTTCTTGCCATATTTGTTAAGTGAATTGTTAAGTTAATAACACCGTTGTTAGGTGACTCCGGCTTCCGCATCGAAGGTCCCAAAAGATGATTACATCACCCCGGGACACTGCGACCGTCATAAATGTGAGTCAGTTGTCAAGCACACGAATACAAATCCCGTAGCCATGGGGATGCTGCAGTGGTTGTAAGTGTGAAAAAAGGTCATAAGTCATTTTTTTCAGCGCTGTTGCAACTTCGAACGGTCACTAAATGAACTGTTATAAATCGAGGACTATCTGTATTCATTTATTAAATCTCTATGCTTGCCCATATCTGATAGATGATAGACAAACAATAATATTATATAATACTATAATAACAACCTACCTCCAGCAGTGGAAGTTTTACCATTTGTCTGAAATGGTATAGGGTTTCCTGCCTGAGCAGGGGGTTAGACTAGAAGACCTTCAAGGTCCCTTCCAACTGTTATTCTGTTAAGATGACTCCCCGCCTTCTTTGTGACAGCTCCTCAAATAGTGGAACATTGCTGTCGTGTCACCCCTAGTCAGTTTCCTAGGGAAGCTAGAGGAACTGGAGGGACCTGGCCATTTTGATTGAGTCTCGGGGTGGAGGTGTGGAGGCCAAGTGCTCAGAATAGCTGAAATTCCTAACCCTCTTAGATAAAAGCTCCTGTATTCCTGCAAGCTCCCTTTTTGCAAAGGGTTGTAAACATTTCTTTTCTACTTCCTGAGGGGCTCCTTGCAAGATTTATGGGGTGGGTTGGGGGGTCTGAAGCAGATGGTTTGTTTCCATTTCCCTTTGGTATGTAAAAGCCGTCTTTGAAGAAGGAGAGGCAGCCATGCTTGTTGTGAGGCCACAAAGGGGGTCTGCCTTGGACATTCAGCCATTCCTTGAGCAGTTGGCAGGGAATGTGTGTGTGTGTGTGTGTGTGTGTGGTGGTCTGGCCAGTCTGGCGTTACTTATCTTGGGTTGACACAGCAGGCAAATCAAACCCGTTGGTAGGGTTAGGGTGGGCCCATGGCAACCAAATTGAGGATTTGTGCGATTGCATTTGTATTTTTGTATAGGTGTGTCCGGGTGGGTGGGTGGGTGCGTTTCTGTATGTATCAGTGGGATTTTTGAATGTGGTAAAAAACAGACGAAACAAAAAAGTACACAAAGATAGAAAGTAAGGAAAAGGAAGGAAATGAAAGCGATTTGTATGATTGTATTTCTATTTTTGTGTGTGTGTGTGTGTGTGTATGTGTTGTAGAAAATCACAGGACTCAGACTATGTCCTATATCCTATTTGATATCCTGTCTCATATGTGTATTAATGGAATTTTTGAATACAGTAAAAAGTATATAAAAGAAGGTACAAGAAACAGAAGAATATGCAAAGATAGAAAATGAGAAGAAGGCAGTAAATGAAAACACGCATATAATTATGCCTTCCATCCTCCTGTCAATTTTACCCAAATTCCTTTCCTCTGTTTGCAGATTGAGAGACGAATTTCACAATATCATTCCACACACACAAACACACACACATACACACACACACACACACACACAGAGAGAGAGAGAGAGAGAGAGAGAGAGACTTGTGTATCTTGGTACAACTACACTGAAAAAAAGTGACTTACAAGTATTTTTCACACTTAACGACCCTTGCAGCATCCCCAGGATCATGTGATCAAAATTCAGCGGCTTGGCAACTGCCATGTATTTATGACGGCTGAACTGTCCCATGGTCACGTGATCCCTTCTGACAAGTAAAGTCTGGGGGGGGAGTTAGGTTCACTTAACAACCTCGTTATTAATTTTGACAACTGCTGTGATTCACTTAACAAGTGTGGCAAGAAAGATTGTACAGTGGGGCAAAACTCGCCTAACAACTGTCTCACTTAGCCACAGAAAGTTTGGGCTATCTTGTGGCCGTAAGATGAGAACTCCCTGTATCGTGGCTTGCTGTTACAGGCAGTCAGAGGGTTGTTTAGTAAGCCAGAGTTTCAATGATGCAGCAATCCATGCGCAGGCAGGGATCTAGAACCCGTAGATGTAATTTCTTCCCCCTGTTGAATTGAAAATACCTCTTTTTGAATGTTTGAAAGCAGCCGCGTCATTTACAGAGCTTGTAAATGCAGCTGTCCCTGGTCCTCCCCCACCTGCACAGCTGCTTTGCTGTTGTTCCCAGCAAAGGGAAGTGGCTGTGTGGGCACACACGGGGGGGGGGGGGAGAAAGCGAGAGCAGCTTTTGAAACAGCCAGGATGTGGTGGCTTTAATGTGCCCAGAGAAAGGTGCATTAAAAAGGCTGGGTTCCCTCAGTACATGAAATGACAATATGATCACCTCAGTGGTGTCTTAAGTGTGTTGTGTGAACTAACTATTGTGGTTTATGAGCTAAATAATGGCTTAGTGTGATGTATGTTCAACAAATTTATCAAATGCATACATAGCTACAGGTAGTCCTCAAATTACAACCACAATTGAGCTCAAATTTCTATTGCTAAGTGAATCACTTGTGAAGTGAGTTTTGCCTCATTTTATGACTTTCTTGCCACACTTGTTAAATGAATCACTACAGTTCTTAAGTTTGTAACCCGATCGTTGAGTGAATCTGGCTTCGCCCTTGACTTTGCTTGTTAGAAGGTCGCAAAAACATAACCCCAAGACACGGCAACCATCATAAATATGAGTCAGTTGCCAAATGTCCAAATTTTTGTGACCATGGGGAAGCTGCAAGGGTTGTGTGAAAAACTGTCATAAGTCACTTTTTTCAGTGCCGTTGTAACTTTGAACTGTCACTAAGCAACTCTTATAAATCAAGGACTTTAACATAGCCTTGAGCTATGAAAGCTGTTTTGTATTTGAACCTTTGTAATATTTGTAATTGTTTTTATTTTAATTTTCTTTATCACCCATTATTACTTGTCAAGATGGCTGAGCCAGATTAATTGAATAAATAAATAAATAAATTTAAAGCTAGGTATATTGGATAAATTTGCCTTCCTTTTTATGCTAGAGTTGCTTATGAAAATCAAAATTGAACACATCTAGAGGAACCCATGTGTAGTTAAACTCTCTGAATTACTTAGTGGTGAGAAGAAAATTACAGAGAGTTTGCGTGAAATGCTGAATGAATAACATTATGTTTGATTTTATGCTTTGGAAGACACATCATGATGTGTGTGTGTGTGTTTGTGTGCTGTACACTCGAACCTCTGTGTGTATGTGTGTGTGTGTGTGTGTGTGTGTGGTGTGTAAACCACAGTCCAATGAAAACACACGGCAGCCAGAAAGAAACTGTGGCACTCTTTGAACAAGGATTAGATTGTCTTTTTATTACGTTAATTTCAAGGCAAAATAAACAAAAATAAGAACTGACGTATTAGACAGTCATTAACTAGAGTTGAATGGAAGAAATTTTTTTTAGAAGAAAAACAAGACGCATAAAAGTGAACTTGGCTGGATAAAGATACAATGGCTGAATGCTGGATATGATTTATTGTATAAAATATTCAAATCTTATTAAACCGTCATATGAACTGCTTTTAAAACCTCTAAATTCAATTTCTCTGTAAGCCAAAGCTTTCCTTGAGGAGAATAAAAGGCTTATTAAATTGTTGAAAAATCGAGAACTGATTTTCCTAGATGAATTCTTACTCATACTCCCAATGTTGTCCCAGTTCATATTTTCCATTAAACTATGGTTTACTGGATAAATCACAGATAGCTGCATTTACACAAAACTCAGGCAAAATTTGGGGTTAAAAACAGAACTCGCTGGATTCATACATGACCTTAGATGCAGAGGATGCAGTTGTATGTATGGCGAGCACTTATTTACATTTGATTTCTAATTTCCGATTGACTTCACACAGGGATAGCCAATGAGCCCGATGTGGCCTGGAGACTGTAAAATGCTCAGGTCCGGTATAATGGGTGACCCATCTACTGTACATCCTCCTTAATAACGTACCTAATATTCAGAGTATCAGACTATAGTCTGATTTAAAAAAAAAAGGAGGACATTGGGTTGGAACCTCTTCTGGTAGCAAGGGAATGTTTCACTAAAATTAGATTTGGAAGGAAAGTGTAGGAGAAAGAGAACCTGGAGGCGGAGTTGAAAGAGGGATGAGCCTAGAATCTCTACGTGGCCACAACCTCCCTTGAATGTGAAGCCTTTTAGCATTAAAGCAGTTTACTTGAACCTTCACTGTGCCTGACAGAAAGTTAATTTACGCTTGCATTTCTAACAACATGAACTGAAGCATCTTAAATCCTACTCTTTTGTCTCCCCAGTTTGTGGGCCAAACATCGACATACGCAACAGTATGGAGCAACTGAAGCAGCTGGAGGGCTGCACGGTGGTGGAAGGGTATCTCCAGATTCTGTTGATCAATCAAGGAGAGGACTTTAGCAACTTCCGCTTCCCCAAACTCACCATGATCACCGATTATTTGTTGCTATTCCGCGTGGCTGGCCTGGAGACCCTCAGTGACCTCTTTCCGAACCTCACGGTGATTCGGGGCAAAAACCTTTTCTACAACTACGCGTTGGTCATCTTTGAAATGACCAACCTCAAGGAAATTGGTCTGTACAACTTGAGGAACATCACTCGGGGAGCCATCCGGATCGAGAAGAATTCTGACCTCTGTTATCTCTCCACGGTGGACTGGTCTCTGATCCTGGATGCTGTTTCCAACAACTACATTATAGGAAATAAACCGCCAAAAGAATGTGGGGATTTGTGTCCAGGAACGGTAGAAGAGAAACCGCTGTGTGAGAAGACTTCCATAAATAATGAATATAGCTTCCGCTGCTGGACTTCCAACCACTGCCAGAAAAGTAAGAGTTAATTGATGGTTCAATTTTAACTAATAACGCTGTCACCTGTGTAATAACACACACTCACAAAAATGCATACGTTGTCTTCTCCAACTTGGATCAGGGGTGTCCAACTGTGGCAACTTTAAAACCTGGGATTTGAAGTCCACAGGTCTTCAAGTTGCCATGTTGGACACTCCTGCATTAGATGCACAGGTAATCCTTGACTTACAACAGTTTGTTTAGTGACCATTTGAAGTTACAACAGCACTGAAAAAAGTAACTTACAACCATTTTTCACACTTACAACCATTACAGCACCCCTATGGTCACGTGTTCAAAATTCAAATGCTTGGCAACTGATTTATGCCGGTTGCCGTGTCCTGGGGTCATGTGATCCCCTTTTGTGACTTTCTGACAAACAAGTCAGCGGGGAAGCACAACCGGGTACTAACTTAACAACTGCAGCGATTCACTTAACAACTGTGTCAAGAAAATGGGACAGAGCTCACTTAACAAATTTCTTACTTAGCAACATAAATTCTGAGCTCAATTGTGGTTGTAAGTCAAGGGCTACCTGTATTGGAACTGTAATTCCCAGGTTCCCAGTGAGCATTAATTTATTTATTAGATGTTTATATATCCTGTTTTTTTATTGCTTTATAAGTATTGCCATGTTATTTGGTAGTTACCTTCCCATCATCTGGTGTGTTTTGTGTTGGGCAAGGTTCCTGGGATAAATTTTATGCTGAGTGTACTATATTAGCGTTGATTTAGAATGTGAATTTAGAAAAAGAAATTCTTTTAAAGCATCATGCACGGGGGTTAAAATTGTCTGCAGTAAGCCAGCTTCTCTGGGTTGCCATTTTGAACTAGGAATTTTATGAAAGCATATACAAGATAGCAATCTTCCTTTATTATATTTGCATTTATTTTTGTTCTGTAAGGCAATTCAAGGTGATCTGTAGAAACCAGCTCCTATCTTGACCTGTTTAACTTCAGCAAATGCTCGTTGGGATCAAGCGCCCTTGAAGTGTCCCATTTGGGCCTGCAAATAAATAATAGTGTGTTAGAATCGTGCATCAATATGAGTCACTTGCCAAGAGTCTGAATTTTGTTCTCGTGACCATGGGAAGGCTGCAGTGGTCCTAAATGTGAAAAATGGTCATAAGTCAATTTTTCAGTGCTGTTGTAACTTCAGACGGTCACTAAAGGACATGATTGCAGCTTGGGTTCACATTTATGACAGTTGCAACGTCTTGTGATCACGTCATCTCCCCAGCTAGCTTCTGACTAGCAGAGTCAGTTGGGGAAACTGGATCCATTTAACGATGGCGTGATTCCTTTAATGACCCAAAGTAAAAATGATTATAAAATTGGGGTCTAGTTCCGCGAGGATTTCTTTAACAACATCATCACTTAGCAACCTAAATTCCTGTCCCAACTCTGGTCGTAAGACGAGGACCGCCTGTAGCTTTGTCTATGTTGTGAGATCTTGGTACAATGGAGTGTGGATGTAATGTATCTTGCCAGTCACTGGTGGGTAGTTTTGTTTTCCGGGATGTTTTCAAAGTTTGCCCTGTAATTGTCTTTAATGTGTACGTGTGAGAGAGCCGAAAGAGAGGGATGTCTCAACCGCAGACCAGAGAGTGGTTAGGATACAACTGTGATCTTGTATAGCTCTGAAATTATCTGCCCATAAGCTCTCCTCTTCCCTCTTTTGATTTCTCTTGAAAAGAATAGCCTCATGGAACCTGAGATCCAGCAACATGACCCAGCGCTAAGGACACAAGGTGTTGAGAAACTGGCATTCATAACGTTTCCACATATACGAATCCAATCCAGGTTATCAGCTCACTTTCAATCAAAGCACTTGAGGCTAGAAATGTTTCTTGGATAAATATTATCTCTCTCCCTTTCTCTCCCTTTCTCTCCCTCTCTCTCTCCCTCTCTCTCCCTCTCCCTCTCTCTCTCTCTCTCTCTCTCTCCCTCTCTCTCCCTCTCTCTCCCTCTCTCTCTCTCTCTCTCTCTCTCTCTCTCTCTCTCTCTCTCTCTGTGTGTGTGGTTGTGTGTGTGTGTGTGTGTGTGTTTAATGTCATTGTTATGACCAGAAACACACTGCAGTCTTGTTCTTACTGGTGAGGTTTTAATCCAAGGAAAACCAAGAAAAGCAAAAGAAATAATTGGGCTGGGTTTTCAACAAGCCATTTTGGGGATGGGCACGTGGAGAGAGACGTCCATCTAGTCTCTCTTTGGAGATTGGCGATCCTTCATTCTCTTCATGAAATGGAAACTCTGCTTTGGTGTCTAATAGCAGAGAGCTGCCAACGGGCATTTTGGGCAAAGCCCCTTTTATTTAGGGATGCAGATTTAACTCGTGTGGTGAAAAACAAAGTTGGAGGCTGTCCTTTCTCAGTAGAAGCGAACCTTTGTAGCACAGGTTGAACTTTGGGGTCCTTGGTGCTCTCTGAGCTTGGTGGTTTTCTTGCAGACCTTTCATGACCCAACTAGGTAATGTTATCAGTGCTAGAAGGGAGGGGGGTTTGGTTTCTCTTTACAAATGGTTTGCCTTGCCAGGGTTAGTTGGAGTGTGGTTGATTAGGGAACTAACTAATTAGAGAACTTTAGCTGAGGAATCCTTGGTGCTTTCGGAGCTTGGTGGTTTTCTTGCAGGTGTTTTATCACCCAGCTAGGTAACACCATCAGTGCTAAAAAGGAGTGGGGTTTAGTCTCAAACTATTTAGGTAATGAAATGTCTGCAAGAAAAATACAGGCAAGGAAAGGCCAAGAGTTCAGACAATATTTTTTACAGGAAAATAGGTAAGTGTAAAACAAAATGTGTGGTCCCTGCATCTCAACAAAAATCCTTTGGCTATTTCCATTTCCATTTCCATCTGTATAAAATAAGGTTAACAAGTTCCATTTATCTTAGCACATGAAAAAGCTGCCAATGAGATGTTCTTTCCATTCTTAAAATACACTGTCAATGTAAGTCAACTTCTTCAAATCCATAGCAAGAAAACAGATTCGGCTCTAGTCTCACACTTAGACTGAACATGTTCTCCAAATCAGACACCCAGGAGACCCCAAAATATCTGCCTTTATTAATGCTAACTTGCCTTAAATAAAGGATTGTGGACTCCTTGATGCTCTCTGGGCTTAGCTGTTTTAAATATCACCCAGTAGTTTTTCATTGATCCATTTTCAGACGGATAGACCGAAAATAAAGATGAACAATTCAGTATACACAAAACAAAAAAAAAGAAATTCAACATTATAGAAGCACAACCAATAGAACACAGTCAAACTAGAGTCTTGGACTTCAAGAGAGCTAATTTCAATAAACTTAGAGAGGGCTTGGGAAGGATTCCATGGATGAGAATCCTCAAGGGGAAAACAACTCAAGAAGCTTGGGAAATTTTGAAAAATGAGATAATAAAAGCACAGTCTAGCACAATACCAACAAAGAGGAAAAATAACAGCTCTCAAAAGAAACCAGCATGGCTGCATAAAGAACTCTCTGACAAATTGAAAGATAAAAAGGACAAGTATAGAAAGTGGAAAGAGGGGAACATAACTAAGTCAGAATATCAGCAAATAGCCCGAGCCTGCAAAGATGAAGTGAAGAAAGCCAAGGCTCAAAATGAACTGAGGCTTGCGACCAAAGTCAAAAATAACAAAAAAAGCTTCTTTCAACATGTAAAAAACAAGAAAAAAGTGAAGGAAATGATTGGTCCATTAGTGGGTGGAAGTGGCAAGAAGGTGACAAGCAACAGGGAGAAAGCAGAACTATTTAACTCATTTTTTGCATCTGTCTTTACACAAAGGGAAAAAACAGACCAACCTATCAAAAATAGTGCCACAAAAAACAAAACAGAAACACAAGTTAAGATAGGCAAGAAAATCGTTAGTGAGCACCTGTCCAGCCTAGATGAGTTCAAATCGCCAGGACCAGACGGATTACACCCCAGAGTTCTCAAGGAACTGGCAGATGTGATATCGGAGCCACTGAACTATATTTTTCAAAGATCCTGGAACACAGGGGAACTACCAGAGGACTGGAAAAGAGCTGATGTAGTTCCCATCCTCAAAAAAGGAAAAAAAATGGATCCAGGAAATTACAGACCTATCAGCCTGACCTCAATACCTGGGAAGATCCTGGAAAAGATAATCAAACAACGAATCAACGAACACCTAGAGGCAAACAAAGTCATTACTAAAAGCCAACATGGGTTTGTCAAAAATAGATCATGCCAGACAAATCTTATTGCATTCTTTGACCAAGTGACAAAATTAGTGGATCAGAGGAATGCTGTGGACATAATTTACTTGGACTTCAGTAAGGCATTTGATAAAGTAGATCACAACCTACTACTTGACAAGATAGAAAAATGTGGGGTAGACAGAACCACCACCAGATGGATCCGTAGCTGGCTGACCGGCCGTACTCAGCGAGTGGTCCTCAATGGAACTGCATCTATATGGAGGGAAGTGTGTAGTGGGGTGCCCCAGGGCTCTGTTCTGGGCCCAGTACTCTTCAACATCTTCATCAACGATTTGGATGAAGGGATAGATGGGGAACTCATCAAATTTGCAGACGACACCAAGCTGGCAGGAATAGCCAACACTCCAGAAGACAGGCTTCAGATACAGAAGGATCTGGACAGACTTGAACACTGGGCACTAACTAACAAAATGAAATTCAATGGTGAAAAAAGCAAGGTTCTACATTTAGGCAAGAAAAACCAAATGCACAAGTACAGCATAGGTGGCACCATGCTCAATAGTAGTAACTGTGAGAGGGACCTCGGAGTCCTAGTAGACAATCACTTAAATATGAGCCAGCAGTGTGCTGCAGCTGCCAAAAAGGCCAACACAGTGCTAGGCTGCATTAACAGAGGGATAGAATCAAGATCACGTGAAGTATTAATACCACTCTTCAATGCCTTGGTAAGGCCACACTTGGAATACTGCATCCAGTTTTGGTCACCACGATGTAAAAAAGATGTTGAGACTCTAGAAAGAGTACAGAGAAGAGCAACAAAGATGATTAGGGGACTGGAGGCTAAAACATATAAGGAACGGTTGCTAGAATTGGGTATGTCTAGTTTAACGAAGAGAAGGACAAGGGGGGACATGATAGCAGTATTCCAATATCTCAGGGGCTGCCATAAAGAAGAGGGAATTAAGCTATTTTCCAAAGCACCTGAAGGCAGGACAAGAAGCAACGGGTGGAAACTAATCAAGGAGAGAAGCAACCTAGAACTAAGGAGAAACTTCCTGACAGTGAGAACAATTAATCAGTGGAACAGCTTGCCTCCAGAAGCAGTAAATGCTCCAACACTGGAAGTTTTTAAGAAGAGACTGGACAGCCATTTGTCCGAAATGGTGTAGGGTTTCCTGCCCGAGCAGGGGGTTGGACTAGATGACCTCCAAGGTCCCTTCCAACTTTACTACTATTACTATTACTAAATACATAACAAATAAATACATTTTAAAAAAGCAACACTCCCCTTGTAGTTGTAACCTGTTTAATACGAACAGTTTATCTTGGAAGAAATGTTATTGTGGAGATGCCAAATCTCTGCATTTTGCTGATTGATTTCTTGAAGGTGATGAAATGTGAGAAGTGAAAACTCTTAACCTAGTTGGAGCTTGGCTGGATATAGATTATTTGAATCCATGTTGAAGTATGAACATGAAGCTTCATGCATTATTGCATGTGAATAATCTCCAGTCTGTGGCCCCAACCCAACTAAACTGAAGGAAAAAGTATCTAGAAGGAAAATCTAGCATCTAAGGAAGAAGGAAACAAGTCAAGAAGACGTATGGAATCAGCAATTAATTTGATTTAAGATGCTAAGCTATTTCCAAACAACACCATCTATTGTGTGTTGGTCAGGGATCTTTATACATCCTGTAAACAAATAAAGCCTGAGAAATATTCTTTTCCTCACCAAAGCTAATCTGAAGAGACATGGAACTGAGAAATGTGGGTTATAAGACTTGAAAAATAGGAAATTGTCCTGCAATAAGTCATAATTAATGACTTATTATTTAAAACTTACACATAATTCAGTGCTATTAAGTAATGGAGGGACTGTCAGAGAGAAGAGGGGGTTGGCCTATTCTCCAAAGCACCTGAGGGCAGGACAGAAAATAATGGGTGGCAGATCATTAAAAAGAGATCTAGTCCAACGCCCTGCTCCAGTAGGAAACCTATACATTTCAGACAAATGGCTGTCCAGTCTCTTCTTAAAAGCCTCCAGTGATGGAGCACTCACAATTTCTGGAGGCAAGCCGTTCCATTGGTTAATTGTTTTCACTGTCAGGAAATTTCTCCTTAGTTCCAGGTTGCTTCTCTCCTTGATTAGTTTTCATCCGTTGCTGCTTATCCTGCCTTCTGGTGCTTTGAAGAATAATAGACTGATCCCCTCTTCTTTCATTAAACTAGACATACCCAATTCCTCCATCCATTCTTTATGTATTTTAGCCTCCAACCCCCTAATCATCTTGACCAGGATGGTATAAGGCAGGGGTAGGCAACCTTGGCTCTTTTATGACTTGTGGACTTGAACTTCCAGAATTCCTCAGCCAGCATGGAAACCTCTCCCTTTCCACTCAGCATGGCTGGCTCAGGAATTCTGGGAGTTGAAGTCCACCAGTCATAAAAGAGCCAAGGTTGCCTACCCCTGGTATAAGGTGTTCTGCCTTGCGCAAGGGGTTGGATTAGAAGACCTCCAAGGTCCCTTCCAACTCTTAATTCTGTTTTAATATCTGTAGTTAGCTGGGTTGCTTCTTTGAAGATGCTGCAAAAGTATCAAGAGCCACGTTATGAAAAGGTCTCACGACAGAGAGCCTGAACGTCAAGAAGGAAAAGTTGATCTCTGCCAGCACTGTGCTGGGAGGGGGGAACCACTTCTCTTTTGGAAGTAAAAACAAGGGAATTATCAATGTTCAATTGTTTAAAAGGAAGCGTCCTGTTTACTCTGCTCCGGAGGAACAAGAAACGGAGCAGAAGGGCGACAAAAGGAGCCGGATGGGGAGGAGGCAAGAGACAACAAAGTCTCAGTGTTTTCAGGACGATCCTGAACTTAGGATTTGTATACTCATCAGCACCTAAGCCCAGTCAAGCTAAAGATAACATTTTTCTAACATCCCCAGCACGGTATGGTTGCAAGGAAGTCAATAACCCACACAACAGAATTAATTTATTAAAATTACATGCCATCCGATCCTTGAAGGATTCTGCAGCTCTCACCACAATCCAAAGAATTGCACTCAGATCAAGAAAACGTCAAAAATAAAGGCAAAAGCTGGCAACTGTGGTGCAGCAAGGGATTTCATTCATTGCTTCATTGCTGGAGGTCTTTAAGAAGAGACTGGTCAGCCACCTGTCTGAAGTGATACAGGATCTCTTGCTTGACCAGGGGGCTGGACTAGAAGACCCCCCCAGCTCCCTTCCAGTTCTATTCCGATTGACTGATTGACTCTCCCTTACAAAGGTGGTGCTACGCAGTTGGCACACCTCCAGGGTCCCAATAGATAACGCCGTTTAATCAATAGTATGCTGGTCTATGACCGTAATAAAGATGTGATGTAATTGATCAAACTTGGAGTGAGCCAGCTGTGCCAAATTCACAGATACGGGAGACAAGCAGCGCTCTAAGTAAGCAGGCTGTAGGCTGAATGGTGCAGTATGTACACTACAAAAGTTGGGTGGTTCTTTCTGCAACAGGAGAGTTTATATAGGGTGCAGGGGGTGCTGGCCAGGCTGAGTCTCTTCTTGAAAACCTCCAGCGATGGAACACCCACAATCCCATGTTCCCCTGGTTAATTGTTCTCGCTGTCAGGAAGTTTCCCCTTAGTTCTAGGTTGCTTCTCTCTTTAATGATGTTCCACCAGTTACTTCTTGTCCTGCCCTCTGCTACTTGGAGAATACAGGACATTCTGAACTTACAACCATTCATTTTGTGACCAAAGTTACACTGGCATTAAAAAACAGACTTATGACCACTTTTTGCACTTGCAACCATTCCAGCATCCCCATGGTCACATGATCAGAATTTGAAAACTTGGCAACTGGCAGGTACTTAGGACAGTTGCAGTGTCCCCGGATCATGTGATCACATTTTGCGACCTTCTGAGAAGCAAAGTCAAAGATTCACTTAATGACTGTGTGGCTAATTTAACAACTGCAGTGATCCACTTAAGAAATGTGGCAAGAAAAGTCGTAAAAAGGGCAAAAGTCACTTACATTTTTTACTTAGCAACATCAATTTTTGGGCAAATTTTGGTCGTAAGTCGAGGACTAGCTGTCATTGGAAATGTCCTCTCTCCCTGCTCTTGACCTGGCTTGCTTTGAAGCTCTTTAAAGTTGCAGTCCTCTTTATTTCAACTTCTGGCTGCTTGCTTTGGAAGGGTTGGCAGCCCCACCTCCCCAGGAAAAACCTGTGTTGAATCCCTTTGTTCTCTCAAGCCCTTCCACTAAAGGAGACCAAGTGGGCGGGCAAACGCTGCTGCGTTGGGAACACTTAGTTCCCTTGGAGCAAACTGGTTGTTTTAATTTTGTCCCCGAGCAGAAGCTGGTTATCGCAAACAAAGGAGGGAAAAAAACCCTCAGCTTCCTTCCGGATGCGTCTCTTCCAGAAATAATGCCAGCAGTGGGCAGGGCGAGCTGCTGGTAGCGCCTGCGTGGCAATCCATGGCGTTTTTGTAATAATAATTAAACTGGATGGGAAAAAAATGCAAAAAGATTTTTATTCTTGCAGGGTTTTTTTTTAATGGGTGGGGGGGAAGCTTGAATTGCCTCCTGCTGTCTTTGGTGACTTCCTCCTCCTCCTCCTCCTCCTCCTCCTCCTCCTCCCCCCCTTCCCCCCCCCAGTAGTTGTCTTGGGGTAAGTTCCCACCAGGCCATTGCAAGGTTGATCCTGCAATATTTACTCTCTGCTTTTTTTTTTCCCTTCTGGGGCTGCAGAGAAGATGCCAACTGCTTTCCACTTACATCTCCTTTTGGCAGGAGCATTGGGCCATGATGTTGCAATTCCGGATTTCCGGAAAAGCGAAGTGGTTGGAAGGTTGCCACAGCTGCTGAGAGGAGGCGAGCCATTCTTTGTTTCTTCCCCTTTCTCCCAGCTTTGGAGGGTTTTCCCCCCCCTTTAAATTGTAAAGAAAAACTAGGGTAGGCTTTGGAGAAAGGTTGGCCTGGTTAGCATTCTCCAGGAGACCAAGTACAGCTAGTCCTCAACTTACAACAATTTAGTGACCGTTTGAAATTACAATGGCACTGAAAAAAGTGACTTAACAATTGTTTTTCATACTTACAACCGCTGCAGCATTCCTGGGGTCACGTGATCGAAATTCAGCCCCTTGGCAACTGACTCATATTTATGACGGTTGCAGTATCCCAGGGTCGTGTGATCCCATCTTACGGCCTTCTGATGAGCAACCTCAATGGAGAAGCCGCATTCATTTAACAACCATCTTACTAACTTAACAAGTGCAGCGATTCACTTAACAGCTGTGGCAAGAAAGGTTATAAAATGGGGCAAAACTCGCTTAACAAATGTCTCGGTTAGCAACAGATATTTTGGGCTCAGTTGTGTTCATAAGTCAAGGACTACCTGTATGAAACTTCCTAACGAGGTTGCCATATAAATGTTAACGGGATCTGCTTTGGATAAAACAGCGGGACCTTTGCTAATAATTTCACGATAATCTCCCACTGCGGGCCTATATCTTTGTGGAAAAAAATGAGCAAAAATGCATGGCCTTTTTTTTAAAAAATGCTGTGGCAGCTTCTGAGTGTGAGAATTGTCTTTTGTATTAAGAAATGCAACTAGTCCTTGATTTACAAGCAGTTGCTTAGCGACCGTTGGAAATTATGATGGAGCTGCCTTAGAACTACTTGGCCTCTTTCCTCCGTGACCAGATTTCAGATGCTTGGTAATACAACTTCATTTATGGTTAGTTGTAGCGCCCCAGAGTTTTTGACAAAACGTGTTTTCCTTTTACAACAGTTTTGTCAAAAACCAGCCCTTCCTTCCAGTTTTTGGCAAAACTGCCCCCCTAGCAAATTGTGAGTTTGCTTAACAACTGCATCCCCTTAAAATCTGCAGTGTTTGCTTACTTAGTGACTTCCAAAGTCACTTAGTGACTTTCAAAAGAGGCTGTAAAAACCTTTATGGCTGTCCCGACCTACGACTGTGATGGGCAGGCTCCATCACCGTTGTACTTCGAGGACTACGTGTATCAGAGTTGCTTGGATCAGATTGAATTTCCTTGGGAATAAATGGGAGGCGAACACTCCTTGTGCAACTTTGCATTTTCAAGAAAAATTGGCGTGTAAATATAAATGCATCAATAAAACCACATCTCCTTTTTTTAAGCCTTTGTGGGCCTGTGTCCCACTGTGCCATCTGGTGTGCCAGCAGCAAAAAGGGGAAAAAAAGCATCTTTATTGGCCAGAGCTTTTAATTTGTGCCCATCTCTTTTTAGTCTGTCTGGTGTCTGATGCTTCTTAATGTCTTCAGTGCGAAAATATGATTTATGCTGCTTGTGGAGATGTAATACTTTTAGAGGCACCTACTGTAGTGAGGGCTGTTCACGCTATATAGGCTGATTTTACGCAAGATCAGCAAAGAATTTAATTAAATGGGATGTTTAATTGAAGGATGGAACATGCTTTTTAATAATAAATGATACACATAAACACACACACATTCATGAAACCTACCTGGACTTGACTTTAAAAACTGATGCTTTGATTCCCCCCCCCCTTTCATTATTTCTTCTTAGTCATGCTGTTTAGAATACAATATTTTGGGCTAAAAAGCAAGATAGAAGTGTTGAGAAACAACATTGAAATGCTTCTGGGACAGGGACAGTGATAAACGTGAAATGGAGCTCTGATATCTTATTAAAGAAGCATCCCTGTCAAATTCTTCATTTAGGCCATATTGAAATGTGATTGCCAGTACATTTATTGCAAAGCAAAGCCTTCAATAGTGCAAGGAACCTTTAGGGGTTGGGGGCTCACCCAAGGGGTCCAGAGGAAACCTAAATATGGATTTATAGACAGTCCTCGACTTACAACATTTTGCTTAGTGACCATTTGAAGTTACAACGGCACTAAAAAAAGGGACTTATAACCATTTTTCACACTTATGACCATTGCAGCATCCCCATGGTCATGTGATTTACATTTGGATGCTTGACAACTGACTCACATCTATGACTGTTGCAGCGTCGTGGGTCATGTGAAAGTCAGTGGGGAAACCTGGATTCACTTAACAACCATGTTACAAATTTAACAGCTGCAGTGATTCACTTAGCAAATGTGGCAAGAAAATGGGGGCAAAACTCACTTAGCAAATTTCTCATTTAGCAACATAAATTTTGGGCTCAGTTGTGCGTCCTAAGTTGAGGACTAAAACTTAGTTTGAAATGCAAGTCTCTCCTATAGTGAAGGGTCCATTTTGTGTGTCCCTTTGCAGCACAATTTGGTAATCAGGAACTAACTCCCTTTGGCGTTTGGATTTAAGGTCTACACCAGGCCAGCCAACAAAACAACCATATAGGATGACCCCTTTGCAGCTGAATTAAGCAGGCTTTTGATTTTAAAGTCCTTGCAGCTATTTACGTCAATTGAAAATCTTGTGCCGTCAGCTTTGGCCGAGTGAATTACAAGGCGCCCCTCTCCCCTCCCCGTCCCGGTCTCTGGTCTCCTCCTTCAGTCCTCAAACCACGTTCTTTGTCCTTTAGAAAATATTGAATCTATGCGAAGTATGCGGGCATGAATGGGAAAAGGGGGGAAAAATGCCTCTGCTTCTGAATTGGTTCCTTCTGTAATATTTATAAGCTGCAGCTTGGGTGTGCGTTTCTGGCCTGTGGAATGCTGCTGAGACCCACAAGGGAAGCTGTAACAAGTGAGCAAATGTCTGAATCCCCCAAACACGCTTGGCTTGGCATGGCTAACACGTGGACGAGGTAGACAAGAATCGTGCTCTCTTGATTGGGGGCCCCAAAGCTTCTGAAGCTGTGAATTAGTGGTAGGCGATTCCCATTCGCTTCTGGCATCTTCAATTTTATTATTTGGACAAATAACTCAAGATGGCAGACATACCCAACACAACTTCTTCTTTCTATTTTCCCCTGTGACTGGACTGGGCTGAGAGAGAGAGAGACTGGCCCAAGGTCACCTAGCTGGCTTTTATGCCTAAGGCAGGACTAGAACTCACTGTCTCCCGGTTTCCAGCCTGATGCTTTAACCACTAGACCAAACTAGTGTTTGCAGCCCTTTGATTATCACAAAGTGTCCAGATAATCATCAAATTATATATGCAAATATGGTAAATATCTAGTGGTTGTGATGGCCAAATGATCAGTCCCTGCCTCTCAGGCTGGCCAGCCTCCAGCCTGTGGTTTGCATATCTTAATTGCATTTCTCCAGTGTCTGGTGGGTCAACATTGCTTATCTGAGAGGGTGAAGGAGAAGGATGAACTCCTGCTTTGCACAGAAGCTTGAAAGATACCAAAAGCTTGCAGTTTTGAAAAGAGATTACTTATCTCTTTAAGGAGAGGAGAGAGAATGAGGGCTACAGGGGTATTTGTCCAGCAAGATCTGTTCAGATGCGGAGGTGTACTGCGCTGGTAACTTACAATAGCAATAGCACTTAGACCAGTGTTTCTCAACCTTGACAATTTTAAGGCATGCGGACTTCATCTCCCAGAATTCCACAGCCAGCTTTGCTGGCTGTGGAATTCTGGGAGTTGAAGTCTACATGCCTTAAAATTATCAAGGTTGAGAAACACTGACTTAGACTTACATACCACTGCAGTGTTTTTCAGCCCTCTCTAAGCGGTTTACAGAGTCAGCCTGTTGTCCCCAACAATCTGGGTCCTGGTTTTTACTCACCTTGGAAGGATGGAAGGCTGAGTCAATCTTGAGCTGGTGAGAATCAAACTGCCAAACTGCTGGCAATTGACAATCAGCAGAATTAGCCTGCAATACTGCATTCTAACCGTTGCGCCAGAATAGAACTGGAAAGGGCCTGCTTCTAGTCTTCTGTTCTTCTTCTAGTCTTCTGTTCTTCTAGTCCAGGGGTAGGCAACCTTGGCTCCTTTAGGACTCGTGCACTTCAACTCCCAGAATTCCTGAGTTGAAGTCCACCAATCCTAAAAGAGCCAAGGTTGCCTACCCCTGTTCTAGTCCAACCCCCTGCTCAAGCAGGAGACCCTAGGTCCAGTCTCTTCTTAAAAGCCTCCAGTGGTGGAGCACCCACAACCTCTGGAAGGAAGCCGTTCCACTGGTTGATCATTCTGACTGTTAGGAAGTTTCTCCTTAATTCCAGGTTGCGTCTCTCCGTCTCAGATGTCCCCATGAAGGTATCAAGGGTGGAGCGCAAGGCAAATAAAACTTCACATTATAAAAAGTGACGGTTTAGGGTCAACCTGCTATTCTGTCCTTTTGTCCAATACAGGTAGTCCTCGACTTATAACAGCTCATTTAGTGACTGTTCAAAGTTACGACAGTACTGAAAAAAGTGACATATGACCATTTTTCATACGTACAATCGTTGCAGCATCCTCACAGTCACATGATCCAAATTCAGTCACTTGGTAACTGTCTCATATTTATGACGGTTGCCGTGTCCCGGGGTCATGTGATCCCCTTTTGCGAGCAAAGTCAATGGGGAAGCCAGATTCACTTAACAACGTTAGTAATATAACAACTGCAGTGATTCATTTAACAACTGTGGCAAAAAAGTCGTAAAACGGGGCAAAATTCACTTAACTATCTCACTGAGCAACAGAAAATTTGGGCTCAATTGTGGTCGTAGGTTGAGGACTTACCTCTATTCTAGAGTTGTCATTCATGACTGACACATTGACAGCCAGGTATGACAGACAGTGTGACAGTGACAGAGAGATAGGGTGGAGAAAAAAAATAAACTGATGAAAAAATGTTGGTGGAAATGGGATTATGGGAAAAAAAGCAGACGGAGTGGAGATTTGGGGGGAAAAAATGCTTCCTTTGTGGAATGAGTTGTAATTTACTCCTCAGCTACTCTACAAGATGCTCAATTTGTTTTACAATTCATTGCAACACAATAAGTAGCTGAATGGCTCCCCAAAATTTGTGCCAAGGGCAGCTCAGGCCTCGCATTTGGAGGCCTGCTTGATGTTTTGGGAAGTGCAAAGTTTGCTCAAAGTTTGCCAGTTGGGAATGCAAATTTTAGAAGCAGGAAAGAACGCTGGATCTCGGCTCTTGGATGGTTTGATTTTTTAAATTCATTGCCAAAGTGAAGATCATTGTCTCACACGGTGAGTGATAACCCGGGTGAGAGAGGGGTGAGAGAGAGAGCGCTGCCAGTTCTAGGGAGGATATTATTATTTTTTTAACACTTTGTGGTAGGCTTGACAATAAGAGTGAAGAATGTGAGAAGCGGCTTGGGGGCAAGACAGAGGGAGGTGGTGAATTGTGGAAAAAATGTCAGACAAATGTTAAATATAATGCCAGATGAATGCCCTCTTGCAAACGCTGAGTGGCAAAAAAACAAACAAACCCAGGGTTAGCTCCCTCTTTTTCAAGGAATGTGTGAAAACAGGAAACAGGCCTTTTCAAAGGATGGTTCAGAAGGAGTCCATGGTTTCTGATTTGCTTTCCAATCTCCCTTGCAACTCATTTATCTAGAGCTGTGTTATTTTTCGGTAAGCTGGTGGTCTGTACTGAGCGGTCTTAAGTTTCTCTTAGACATATTTTGTTCTGTACCTTTTCAGGTGAGGAACTGTTGACCTTATGTTTGAAATACATTGAAGTACAGTCTATTTCTTTATGGGGTTGCTGGTGTACAATTGTTAGCTTTTAGAGTTCAGTGTGTACTTTTCAGGTACTTTGGCTAAGTAAAAAGTTTGAGCCCTTGTTTGCTGCAGAATATTTAAAGATTTGCAAGGCATCTTTCTATCTTTAGATTAAATGCTGCTGAGTTTGTATTTGAAGGGTTGATTTCTTCCTTTTTTAAAATATTTTTTTTATTTTATTCCCAAAGTTAAAATACAAACTCTGAAAGAAGAAAAGAAAAGAAAAAGAAAACAAGAACAGAACTAAACTAAGCAAGACAAGAAAAAAAGATGTCCATTAAAAAGTTGCTTTTCTTTCATCTTGAGAGAAGTGAACTACAGTATTAGTCACTTAATACTTATTTTTATTTTGACAGTTCACGTCAAAGGACTATTTTGCATTGTTTTATTTTAGCTCTGTGAATAACTGCAAATGCCTCCTTTTTGCAATTTAAGTCCCATCAAAGCTCAGCCTGCAAATGCTTCTAAATAAAAAAAGAGGTATTAGATCCTGAAGCAGCCATGGCTTCTAAAGTGATCTGGAGCATGTGTGGGTCTCAAAAAGGCAACACAGAGATCCAACTGGATGGATGAGAACTTGGGAATGGAGGTATCCATTTAGTTTTTTTCCTATGAATAGAAACGTCCAGTATAGGATGACGAGAGACCTGCGGTGTGTATATTTTCAGTGGGGAAGGGGTTGCCTGGCCCTTTAAGTGGGTTTATAATTGGCTAGGAATTTTTATCAGCTTAGTCATTCTCGTGCTGGGCGGATGAAATGGGGTGGGGGTGAGGGGGGAGAAGCCACAAGCCCCATCCGTTAGAGGCCCTTGGATAAGGATGTGTCATCCCTAAGGAATGTATGTGAACAAAACAGGCTGTGCGCGCAGCGGCTGCTGCAACCGTTGGCCTGAACAGTGAGGCATTCTTAAAGCGCAGCTCTGAGTCACATGCAGCAGATGGATTGTTTCACTAAAATGGAAGCTGTTTTGATGTGGAAGAAGTTGTGTTTCACTTCCAGGGCAAATCAAATGGGTAGACCATTGGAGAATCAGGGTCTTAAAGATCCGACGTTGAGGTGGGGAGTGATTAGAAAGGCAGTTCCAAGTGAAACTGCCAACAGGGCAAGGACCTTAAGATGAATCAAGATCTCGTGAAGTGCTAGTATCCCTTTATCAGGCCTTGGTAAGGCCACACTTGGAATACTGCATCCAGTTTTGCTCACCACATTACAAAAGAGCAACAGAGATGATTTGAGGACCGGAGACTAAAACATACGAAGAACGGTTGTAGGAATTGGGTTTGGCCAGTCTAGGGAAAAGAAGGACTGGGGGGGGGGATATGATAGCAGACTCTGCACAACTGGAACCATCTCCAGAGAAAGGAGGGAAACCAGCACAATACAGTGCCACCCACCCCCAATATCACAAATACCTGAAGGATACCACGACCAATGGTATCAAAAGCTTCTGAGAAGTCAAGTAGAGCCAGGATGGATGAGTACCTCCATCCCACGCTCGTCAGAGGTCATCCATGAGTGCAGTCAGTCAATCTAAAACGTCAAACCCATGTCCGAACCTCAGATTGAAAGGGGCCTAGATAAGCTGCTTCATTCAGGGTCACAAAAGCGGATCACATGACCCTGGGACGCTGCAACCGTCATAAATATGAAGCAGTTACCAACCATCTGAATTTTGATCATGTGACCGTGGGGATGCTCCAGGGGTTGTAAGTGTGAAAAATGATCACTTCTTTCGGTGCCGATGTAACTTTGAACGGTCACAGAATGAACTGTTGTAAGTCGAGGACTACCTGTATCTCATACATTGGTGTTGTAATGTAGCATTTTTAGGATTTGCACTGTCTTAAGAATTGGCTTTTGGTGAAAATGAATACAGTTCCAGGTTGTAAAAGGATGGAAGTGAGTTTGTTTTCTAGGGTTCATTTTTTTCTTTTTTCGTAGTAGAGTAAAGAGCTCTTGAGTCTGATTTGTTTGTAGCAGCAACAAGGGGAAAACAGCCATCTTATAGAAAGTGTATGAGTCATTCTTCCAGATGGTCTTGTTCTATGCCGTGCGTGGAAGAACTTGATGTATTAAATCAGTCCCTTTTTTTGGGTTGTTTACAACTTCAAGATCCTGAGTCGGAATCACTTTGTGTCTGTGTGTCTGTGGGGGGTTTGCTTAGCTGCTCGGTTAACAGCAGATCTAGCTACACAGCCTTGGGCAAAAGTTGTCTACCCAGGTCGGTTGGCTTTTTCTTTTGGCTCCCTCGGTAATTGTTACTTTGAAGTTGGGTAGTGTTTAGAAGGCAGGTGTTGGGAGACTTTCTCCAAGGCCTTTCCAAGCACCTGAAGACAATATTGATGCCTTCCACAGTGCCCTGTCAAACACCTTTTGAAAGTGCTTTTGAAAAAAAAATTGTTTTCAAAGTTCAAGTCAAAACAGACTCTCTAATTCAGGGGTCTCCAACCTTGGCGACTTTAAGACTTGTGGACTTCAACTCCCAGAATCCCTCAGCCAGCATAACAGAATTCTGGGAGTTGAAGTCCACAAGTCTTAAAAGTTGCCAAAGTTGGAGACCCCTGCCTAATTGCTTGCTGAACTAGGATTATTCCCCCCCCCCTCAAAAATTTATGGGTTACCTACTCTGTAAAGCTTAGCTTCTGTACTCCACAATCCCGAGAAACAATATTTCAGTCAAAAGTTTCAATAATGAAGATGGTTGTCCTGTCTCTCCAGCACCACCTCTGTGTCTCCTCCAGATCTGTGGTCTTTAGATCCCAGATTCTCAGTTATGTTGGCTACAGAATTCTGGGAATTAAAATGGATGTCCAATCGGGGTAAACTGCTTCAGAGGCTGTTCTTCACACTCGGAGAGTCTCAATTTGGTTTTAAGACACAGATGTTGGCTTATGGCTCAAATCCTTGCATTAATGTTTTCACTGTAACCTGTACTAGTATTGTAGTTCTTGGCCTACAACCATTTGTTAGTGACTCTTTTTAGTTACAGTGGCACTGACAAAAGTGACTTAGCGACCGTTTCTCATACTTCCAACTGTTGCAGCATCTCCATGGTCACGTGATCAAAATTTGGACGTTTGGCAGCTGACTCACATTTATGATGGTTGCAGTATTCCAGGGTCACATGATCACCATTTAATAACCTGATGAGCTGTCAGTGAGGAAGCCAGATTCACTTAACAACCGCAGTGATTCACTTAACAACTGTAGCAAGAAAGGTTGTAAAAGGAAGCAAAATTTGCTTAGCAAATATTTCACTTAGTAACATAAATTTTGGGCTCAATTGTGGTCATAAGTCAAGGACAACTTGTATTCCTCATCTTTTCCACAACTATTGATAACTACTCCTGTCAGGTCATAAAATTCTCTAAAATGTCTAACTTCTACAATTTATGCAAGGTATTAACAAATGTCTCACTTAGTAACATGAATTTTGGGTTCAATTGTGGTCGTAAGTCAAGGACTGCCTGTATTTGACCTGGCAATTTGTCTTGGCATTGTTGTAGTTTGAAGAGAGAGTCAAGAAAATTTGTTTCATACCGATTTCCTGTGCTACAGTTGGGAGGGTGCTTGAATGGCTACCTTATTCCATTTATTTTGTTGTAAATGGAATAACATATCGTGGAGGTGTTTTTTTTTTAATTATCTCTCTCTTTTTTAATTGATGCTGCACTTTATTAAAACCAGGAGAACGAATACACATCTGTAACAGAGATGGCCATATGATACACATTTAAAACCATATATCATGCAGATGGTTTTTTGTCAGCCGTTTCTAGATTTGCTCCTTTCTGCTCATCTGTCTCAGGGTGAATGAGGATGGGAACTGCTTTTGAAAATATTTGCCGGGCACAGTGCTGGGAAGAATATTTTGACTTCTTCTGCTTGTTAGTGTTGGCTTCAACATAGAGAAGTTGATAGGAAAAATCTGCTCTACTTATTAAAGACATCTTGGTTGCGTATCTTTATTTCCCATTTTTATGGAGTGAGCTGTTTTATGGAAATGAATTAAAAATTAGTGCCATGTGCAAGGGGCATTTAGGCATCCCTGTGACAATATTAGTTTTCAATGGTCTTTGCAAAGTCCACTCAGGATGGAATTATCTTGAATCCGTGTTTTTCAAAGTTGGCGATTTGGAGTAATTAAGTTTGAAAAATTTGGTGATTCAATTTATTGGCAGTTGAAGTCCACACATCTTAAAGTTGCCAAGTTGGAAAAACACCCTTAGATGTGAGGAAGATGTAAGGAAGAAAAAAAAAAACACCCTAATTTTGGACCAGGAATATATTTATGAGGACTTGGCTGATAAATCAGTATTTTTTATTTCTATTGCACATCTACTAAGCCAGTATTGCCTTCCAATTTTGCCCCTACCTCCTCGAAAGAAAGAAAAAAGTGTAATTTAGCAGTTCAATTTATTTTAACGTTTTGTTAAAATTGGGAAGAAATCGGAGATCTATTGCTTACCTCTTTCTGCAGATAAGATAGGAAAGACAGATAAAATGTTGGTTTATTGAGCAGGTAACAATAGGAAGACATGAAGCTTCAGTCTTTCATTTTGGGGGAAAATATAATGCCTTCTTGAAGGGATGGCAGCCAATTTAAATTCCATCTCTTGCTTGTTATTCCCAGAATAACAAGCCATGCAAATACATAAAGCCCTCAAGAATTGCTTAAATCTGAGAAGACAAATATGATTTTTTACTTGATTTATAGTTTGTAGAACCTTGGATAGAAAGTACAACATTTTGTAAAACTCCAGTAACTAAACACAAGAAAATAATCATACAGTTAAAATATTATTGATTACGGGCCATTCAGTCATTTTTGACTCCTAGCAACCATGGAGAATAGTCTGGCCCTCTTTTCTCTGTGACAACCCCATCATTATTTAATTGCATTGGGTTATGCGTAATTATTAAATAATAAGTCATTGCTTATGACTTATTGCAGGACTGTTTCTTATCCTTCACTCCAGAAGACCTGAAATCTAACTGACATTTCTCAGCTCTTTGTGTCTTTGGTAATGAAAGGAATGTTTTTTAGGCTTTACGGGTTTCCAGGATGCATAAAGAATGTTGACCAACACACAATGGATGGGGATGTTTGGAAATACCTTCGCATCTTAGATCAAATTAATTGCTGATTTCATACATCATCTTGACATCTGCTTTAGATACAGGTAGCCCTTGTCAGTTAAGTTTAGTGATTGTTTGAAGTTACAACATCATTGAAAAAAGTGATTTATGACCATTTTTCACACACCGGTGCCCGTGGTCACGTGATCAGAATTTGGATGCTTGGCAATTGGCTCGTATTTATGAAGGTTGCAGTGTCCCAGGGTCACGGGATCGCCTTTTGTGACCTTCCAACAAGCAAAGTCAATGGGGGGAAGCCAGATTCACTTAACAACTGTGTTTCTGACTTAACAACCGCAGTGATTCGTTTAACAGCCCTGGCAAGAAGGGGCAAAACTCACTTCACAAATGTCTCACTTAGCAACAGAAACTTTGGGGTCAACTCTGGTCGTAAGTCCAGGTCCACCTGTACTACAATACCAGCCATTCATTCAAGCAGCCAAAGTTATTAAATAGCGGGCTTCCATAGAGTTTCATTTTTTAAAAAAAAAAATTATTTTCCAAAAAAGGGCCCACTCCTGTTTCCTGGGGGGAGAGAAAGTTATAAATCTCTCTCAGTTTTACCACTCAGATGTCATGAACTCAGTAAGTGACTGGTATTCTCCAGCTAAAAGCGTTGCTGCATAGTTTTCTAGCTCATCATAAAACAAGTTGATACTAGAGTTTCATGCTCTGTCCATAATTTTATCTTTCTGGAAGCTTCAACAGGAAGCTTGTGATTTCACTCGCCCTTAATTACCTTATACAAAGATATTGCATGGCCTGTTTGGGACTGAGATAATCAGATGTTATTCTAGGTCAGGGATCTACAATTTTAGCATATCTATCTATCTATCTATCTATCTATCTATCTATCTATCTATCTATCTATCTCATATGTCTCACTTAGCATCATACATTTTGGGCGTAAGATAAGTTATTGCGCCCAAAATTTACGATGCTAAATGAGACATTTGTTAAGTGAGTTTTGCCCTAGTTTGCAAAACTTTTATTCCCACAGTTGTTAAGTGAATCCGGGTTCCCCGTTGACTTTGCTTGTCAGAAGGCCACCAGAGGGGGATCACATGACCCCGGAACACAGCAACGGTCATAAGTATGAGTCAGTTGCCAAGCATCTGAATTTTGATCACGTGACCCTGGGGATGCTGCAAAAGTCATAACTGTGAAAAATGGCCATAAGTCACTTTTTTCAGAGCCGTTGTAACATCAAATAGTCACTAAATGAACTGTTGTAAAATCAAGACTACCTGTGTGTGTGTATAAAAATATAACATGTCTGTTCTGTTTCTCCTAAAGAGCTTTGATTTGTGTCTGCTTAGCTGTAATTTCCTTTTTTGAGTCTCTGAGAGCGGAGATGTTTGTCTCTGCTACATGTGGCAGACAGAGGTTCTGAATTCCTGAGCGGAGGGGAAAAAAAATCTGTATTTACTCCCTAGGAATTTTAAGACCTCCTGAGTAGCTTTGGGGGAATCCATTTTGTCTTCTCCCCCTTTGAGACTGGAGTTTGAATAGCTCCTCTGCAGCAGCTGCAGCATTTTAAAACTTTACAGCATATTTTTTACAGCAGCATCTCCTGTCCGCTTGTTTCTGGAAACGATGGAGCTGTGCTCTCTAGTGTCTTTCCCCCCTATAATGAAGGATATTAAACCTCTGTGTTTGGTGCCGCCTTCTGTCTCGGCTTTCTCCGATGTGGCAGTCCTAAATTGTGTTTCATCCTCATGGCTGTTGTTGGCCAGGCCAGCGAGGAACACAGTGGTTTGGAACTTACATTGGACCAAGTTTGGTGTAGTGATGGAAGATAACAGGCTAGAAAACCGGCTGGGTGACTTTGGACCAATCACCAGGAGACTGTGAGTTGTAGTCTCACCTTAGGCATGAAAACAGACTTGGCCAATCCCCAGGAGCTGGTGAGTTCTAGTCCGGCCTTAGGCATGATGAAATGCCAGTTGGTTGACTTCGAGTCAATCATAAGAGACAGTAGTTCTATTCCTCCCTTAGCCATGAAAGCTGGTTGGGTGACATTGACCAATCACCACGACACGGTGAGTTCTAGTCCCACCTTAGGCATGAGAGCCAGTTGAGTGACTTTAGGCCAATCACTCTCTCTCACACAGGGTTGTTGTTGTGGGGAAAATAGGACGAGGAAGATGTACTGGATATGTTCAACTCCTTGGATTGTTTGTAAAAATAATACAGGTTGGATACAAATAAATGAATCATCTTTGCACTCACTTTCCACACAAGGAGCTGATAACATTCCAGGAAGTGGAATGAGTGAGTTCTAGTCCCACCTTAGGCATGACAGCCAGTTGGTTGACTTTGAGCCAATCAGGATGGGATCGCTGAACCTCTGGTTCAGACGTGCAGGGGTGTTGAGTTGCAGTTTTGGCTGACGGACAGATCAGGAGGAGCTGCGCTGTTTACCAGAACCTGAATTAAATGCTGTTCTTCCCTGCGTGCTTGTGGCTGAGGGTTTCCAGAGAAACTGGCTGGAGTCTTGCCTTCCTGTGCAAGCTGAGCCGTTTCAAGTGAGCAGCATTTAATAGCCCAAACGAGGTTGGTGCGCCTCCGGTGGAATTCTCCAGCTGACGGATCTGGTTGGTAGGAGCAGTTTTAGGCTTGAGTTGCTTCCTGCTATCCTCCGATTTGAATTTCTAGGCTGGGTGCCCAAGCACTTGCCCTTCCGGTAAACCAGGGCCTCCCAATGTTGGCAACTTCAAGACGAGCGGACTTCAACTCCCAGAATTCCCCATCCAGCCAGTGCCAAGTTATAGTTACGACTGGTTCTTCACTTACAATCATGTGATCGTCATTTGTGACCTTCCCAGCCAAAGTCAGTGGGGGAAGCCAGATTTGTTTAACGGCCGAATGATTCACTTAACAACCGTGGCGAAAAGGTAAAACTGGGCACAATTCACTCACCAAGCACCTCTATCACAGAACATTCCCAGGATGTCATAGTGACTGTGTGCTTGTTATTTTCCTGTATTTTAAAACTAGAAGCAGTGTGTGCAAGACTTGCTTCAGAAGCCCACCCACTCTCCTGGGCTGCTGTGTGTCCTATTTTTATAGGAGCAGGAGGTTGGCAGTCACACCCCATGGGAGGGGATTTCCTGGCCTCTCTGCATCAGGCCGATTTATGCCTGTCTGCAGAAACATGGCACAATCGCCTGGCCCCCTCTAGAAACCCAGGAAAAGAGGCTCAACTAGACCAGCAAACCAGACTGGCAGTTTACCAACAGCCCCTCTCTGCTTATTGTGTATTTTTCTAGCCAGCTGGGCTGTCCTCTTATGGCACGATGGCGTTCCCTGGCACCCAGTTTGGGCATAACTTCCTTACTAGCTGCCCACATAGCAATTGCCAGGTTGATCCTGTTGCCAAATTCGGCATGCTGCAGTTTTGGCATTTGAATGTACAGCCACTGGCATCTTGGAGGATTTTTTTTGGGGGGGGGGGAAGATGGCAAAATCTGTTGGATTCTTAACTATACCCTGAGACAAACATTTGTGCTTCGTTTTGACACAGGCACGCACCTACACACACTGCCCAGGCTGTCTGGCTTTTTCACACCTGATTTTGCTGCCTTTTTTCCTGCACATTGCCTGGGTGCAGTATTGCATGTGCAAATATATGCCAGGTGTGCACAGAAGTTTTACTGCCCAGCTGCAGCCTCAATCATAGCACGTGTGCACACAAAGCCACACACCCACCCCGCAGCAGACACATCGCCCAGCTCAGGGCAGTTCATAGAGAAGGGATGCACTTAGGAATTCTGAGCGCTTCATTAATGAGAGACTGATTAATTTGGAATCACTTTGTATTTCTCTGGAGTAAATAAAACGCTGCCATGGTGTTCACTGACGTGGAAGCATCAGGATAAACACCAGGCGAAGTTTAAACCTAATCTTTTTAGCCCCCAAAGGATAAAGTCATCAAAATGCTCAGATCTGCTTCCTTTGAGGGCTGACTCCAGTTATTTTCTTTAGTAAGGCATCTATCATCATCATCCTCATGTTCTTTCCAAGAGCTTTCAGAGTTGAAATTTGGCTGTAGATTGCAAAAGCACCTTTTCCTGCATTCATGCAACCATTGACTGCAACCAGTTACGACTTTGCAGGATCCCCAGGATCCTGTGATCAAAATTCAGGGGTTTGCTATTGGTTCATATCTATGACAGTTGCTGTGTGCCCAATCATGTGATCTCCTTTTGTAACCTCCTGACAATCAAAAACCAATGGGGAAGCCAGATTCACAACAAAATGTATTACTTACTTATCAACTGCAGTGACTCACTTAACAGCAGTGGCAAGAAAAATTGTAAAATGGGGTAGAGTTAACAAATGTCTCACTTAACAACAGAAATTTTGGGCTTGCTTGTGGTCGTAAGTCGAGGTCTACCTGTATTTCTGATTTTCTCGGAGGAAGACAGCGTTTCTGCAGCTGGTAGCCTTCAGTTGAATGAGATGCAAAATTCTGCAGCCCATGTTGCTTGGAGGGCAGGAGAGCTATTAACGTGGCCTGGACTGGCTAAAGATTCAGATTTTTTTATTTTATTTTTCTGAAAGCTTTTGCCTCTTTTGAAGATCCCTCGCCTCCCCTTCGCCTTTGAACATTTCAAAAGCTCTCAGTGGGCCTAAATTGAAGTTTGCACTTGATTTTTCTTCTCTGGCGATGGAGGTGGTCCCCCTTTGTGAAAATATAGCACTCCCCTCTCAGCAGTGACCTTTTGCATTCCTTTTTTTTGTGGTTAATGGATAACTTCAACTCTCCTTCACCCTGGGATGCTGGTCTCCCTTTTGGGTGTGGGCTTCCTGGGGGGAACCCCCCCCAATGCCTTTCCATAAGAAAGCCCTTCCTTCCACTTCTTTTATTTAATTTTTGAGAAAAAAAATTGGGTATGTCTAGTCTAGCGAAAAGAAGAACTAGGGGGTGACATGATAGCAAAGCAGTCTTCCAGTATTTGAGGGGCCGCCACAAAGAAGAAGGGGAACCCGGATTTGCTTAACGACCATTTGAGTCACTTAACAACTGGAGTGATTCACTTAACAAGTGTGGCAAAAGTCACAAAATTGGGCACAATTCACTTTATAACAGCCTCACTTAGCAACGGAAGCTCCGGTCCCAATTTTGGTTGCAAGTGGAGGACTAGCACTAGGAAAAATGGGCTTTTGTCGAAGAGGTAAATCCATCTGGGTTAGACACAAAAGTTAACCAAGCAAATAGATGTGTGTGCTAGCCGTAGACCAGAACTACTTTTTTCTGTATCTTAATGAAGCGTTGAAGTCCGTTTACACAGCGATAAAATATAATTATTGGCGTTCTGGCTTAAGGCCCAATTGTGGGAGAAGTGGGAACTATGAACATTTGCACTGGCTTTATAATAGTGTTGTAGGGCTCTTTGTTATAACGCTATCTAATAATTACCTTTATTTACCAAGCAATGGCTGTTGCTGGAGAGTTTGTGTACATAATAATGCAGCCACTATGAATAGCACATTCTCTCATCCCAGGCTGCTCCGTGGGACGTACCCTTTAGGAAGTGGGTGCCTTTGGGCAGTGTGGCATTTCTGGGGAGAAGGCTGGCATGGGGCAGAGGCAGAGAGGCCACCCTATCTGGGGTGTTGCTTTGCTTTGCAGGGAAGTGGGAGAATAAGAAGATTGTTGGCTCAGGACGGGAAGCTCTGATGTGATGGCTGCGTTGCACAATGCTTAAGCCAGGGGTCTTCAAACGTGACCCTTTTATGACTTGTGGACTTCAACTCCCAGAATTCCTCAGCCAGCGTGTCTGGCTAACTTAACAACTGCAGTTATACACTTTACAACTATTGCAGGAAACGTTGTAAAATGGGGCAAAACTGACAACTGTCTTGCTTAGCAACAGAAATTTTGGGCTCAATTGTGGTCGTAAGTTGAGGACTAGCCGTAGTTGGATTGACCATGGCTTATTGCATTCACCACAGTTTACTAACTTCACATAATGCACTGAAGTACAAACCAAAATTTACACAGATCAGACTAATGGCAAAGGACTTTGGGTGGGGATCAAGTTCCCCATGCCCTGAGACTTAATTATTGATTGGATTAATATCTGTGCATGCGTATAATCTTGGTGGGAATCAGCTAATGTTGTTCTCATTTTGATTTTTTACCTCAGAAGAGCATGTTTTTCTGCCAACGCCACCCAAAAGAAGGTCAAGATCTGTTTGGAAATGTGGGATCACTTTGGTTTCATTAGACTTAGATGTTCTTGAGCATCTGCTTTCTTATCAGAATGCTTGAAAACTTACGTGTCTGGTATTAGCCCACACAACTGACTGATCTGTTTAATTACAATCCTTTTTAATGGCTGGAAAGACATCAGAGAGAAGATTCAAATTTTTCACATTTTTCCTTATAAAAATGGTGAAGCATCAGAGGAGGAATAAGATTTAAGATAAGATCTATTCCCCTTTACCTTCTTGACCTTGTTCAAAATACAGGCTGTCCTGGACATAACAATAGTTCATTTAATGACCATTCAAAGTTAACAATGGCATTGAAAAAAGTGACTTATGACCATTTTTCATACTTACGACCATTGCAACATCCCCATGGTCACGTGATCAAAATTTGGACGCTTGGCAACTGGCTCATATTTATGACTCTTGCTGTGTCCCAGGGACATGGGATCCCCTTCTGACAAGCAAAGTTAATGGGGAAAATTGCACAAATGAGGAAGAACGTTGATGCAAAGATTGATGCAAGATAGGACGAGAAAAACTAAGATTTATAGTGGAAAGAAGATATAAACATGTCATGAATGCTGAAGAAATGCACAGAAAATATATCCAAATCAAACATAGTTAGGAAGGTTTGATCACTGAGCCAGACATTCTGGAAAGTGAACTTAAATAGACCCCAGGAAATATTAGTTGCAGGAGTTGATGAAACACCAGCAAACCTATTTCAAATCTGACAACAAGCCGAGATAGGGAAAGCACTAATTGAGGTTTGAAAACAAGGATTTGGGGGGGGGGGGGAAAGGAAGGATCAATTTACATTCCAGTATCAAAAGGACAGGGCTTAGGAATGCTGAAACCACCCAACAGTTGTGTTTATCTCACATACAAGAAAGATAACTAGTAGGTTTTGATATGTTGTTTGCTCTTAGCTCAAAGCAGCATTCTGCAAATATTTTCCATCTGGACATGTCAAGCTGTACCTCCCAGATGCGTTGCAGGGGATCCCAGAATGGAGAAAGCTGGCTTAAGCGATCCCGTTGGTGAAAGCAACTCTGAATTCTCAACTTTTTCCTAAAAAAAACCCCACCCCAATTTTAACCCAATTTGGGGTCATTTACCCAGGTTTAGCAAGCCCTGTCGTGGGGAATTAACTGTCCCTGTGAATAGTTCACCAGACAAATTAACTCCTGGGGAGCGTGAAATGAACAGATACTTAATTTGCATTTATGACATTTGCTTGCCTGGTCTCTCTGCCCACACCTTTTTCAGTGGGTGATGATTAGATTAGGATCTTTAAGAGACTTCTAATTAAACATGGCTTTTATTATAGTGAAGTTAACGCCCAGTCTGTGAATGGGGGAGGATATTGCTGCCGAATCAAGATGTATTATAAGGAAATTATTGTTTTCGTTAATTTTAGAGCACAGGAATTATCACTGTATTGATGCATTGTATTCTGTTTTAAATCAACAAATGCAAGATGATTAAATCAACAAATGTAAGATGCATTGGGAGTCACCTGCAAACAACTGCTGCATTCTTAATCTCCCATCCCAAATAATATCTGACTTATTCAACTGCAAGAAAGTTACCCCATCACAAAAAATACATTTAGGCTTCCAAATAGAGGTAGTCCGTGGACCAGTACCGGCCTGTGGCCTGCCAGCAACCAGTCCGCACAAACAAGCAAAGCCCCCATCCGCGGGATGCAGGCAGCACACAAAACCACACACCCTCCAGTCCGTGGAAAACCTGTCTCCACGGAACCGGTCCCTGGTGCCCAAAAGGTTGGGGACCTCTGGCTTAAACTACAGATTTCAACTTCAAAGTGGAAACTGGGTCTTAAATATATCTATTGGTACTTTTTGATGTACCATGGTTCCCTAGAGTCACTTTACTGTGTCAAGGAAGCTAGACAAATGCGATGAATAAATAAATAAAATAATTCCCCCTGTTTTGAGGTGGGCATGCAGGAAGCTATTTAAACCAGGTGAAATTAAAGACGGCGGGGGGGGGGGGAAATGCTTTTCCGGCTATTGATTGCAAATTCTACCTATAAATAATTCACAGACAACAGACAACAAGGGAGAAGGTAAACAGGCCTGTTCATCTTTAATGAACCAACAGTGCTATTCCTTCAAATTGCCAGCATGCACTTCAAAATGAATGCACAAGGGTGGGGGGGGGGAATGGTTACCTCTCCTGCTTGTCTCGACCTTAGGTAAATAATTCAGCTGTAATTATTAAGTGCAACGTCTGAATCCAATCTATGTACGCTTAATCTCTAAATCCTAAAAGTTGAATTTCCTGGAGAGTTAGCCTTGGTCAGCCTTAGAAGCTGTCTGCTTGGTAGAAGGATGTTCCTGTTTAGAAGGGCCGGGGCTGGGTGTTTGTGCAAGAAATAAACACAATCACACTTTTTATGCGTAGGTTACATATCTCTTCTTTCTTCCTGAAGAGTTTTGGGTTGGGATAATGATAAGAGAAGAGGATTTGGGATTAATATGTTTGTCTACACATAGTCCTGAAATAGTCCAGTTCATGCAGGGACAGCTTTGCTACCTGTAAATAGAAATTAATCCAGGAGAGACTCTTGCCCCCACCGTATATGAATTTTGTAAATAAAGAAGCCTTGTTAAATCTTTCTGAGGGAGACATTTTGATGAATTAGCGAGTCTCCTATACCCTCCCCTTGCAAAGAAAGCACAGTTGCCCTGGCAGTAAAATTAGCTAATTTTGATTGCTTGTGATTCGCACTACCTGGTGTGTTTTGTTGAAATGGTGGACCCTGTTTGCATTCTGTCTAATCCAACATGGCAGTGGTTCTCAAACTTTTTCTTCACCACGGAACCCCATCCAATCAGAATAGAGCTGGAAGGGACCTTGGGGGTCTTCTAATCCAGCCCCCTGCTCAAGCAGGAGACTCTGTACCAGGGGTCTTCAAACTTGGCCCTTTTAGGTCTTGTGGACTTCAACTCCCAGAATTCCTCAGCCAGCGGTCTTGACTGTGGTTGTAAGTCAAGGATGCCTGTATAAACCTTTGTTTTGCAGAAGTCTCTGGGGCAAAAAAAAATTTGGCCAGAAGTTTAAAGAAAGTAAGAACTCTGCAAACAGATTTATTTATATATTTATTGAATCTTTATGCTGCCCAGCTCTCTGAAAATATGCATGGCTAGCTGTGGCATTCTGGGCATTTAAAGTCCACACCTTTTAAAGTTCACACGGTTGAAAAAAAAAAAAACTTGCCCCAAAGAAAAATTATTCTGCATTTCTCTCTTTTTTTATAGGTCTCCTCTTGTACAGTGTACATATTGTTAAATTTATTTGCTTTTCTTCGAGAAAATTTCCCCTGGGCAGCCTATAAACAGACCACCAACCACTATGATGAAATAGCAAGATTAAATTGCTGTTAAAGCAGCATGAAAAAATAATTGCTTCATCACCACATTGAGGGCAAAATCCTTTTCCTTTCCTTGACACCAGCAGACCTTCCCTCCGACTGAACTAGGCTTCAGTTAAGTCTTCCTTTAATTAATGGCAGCGCTGAGGTCCATTTTGCTCAGCACTTTTACTTCCTGTAGTAAGTAAGAGTAGGGTAGAGAGTGGGATACTAGCCCTTTGGGGACCCATTATTTCTGCTATCTGGAAAACTCAGTTTCGATTGCACAGAAAATGCTAAAACCGTTTGGGTTTTGTGTTGCGTGCAGGCCCCAGTTGCAAGAGGAGGGGGCTTTATTTTGGTTTTGCACAACCTACAATAAATGTTTCTGTGTAGCAGTTGGAATTGGAGCACTATTGCTGAAATAATTCCATGTAAATAACAATAATTTCACTGGCCTGTTCCCCTCCAAGCCCTCTATTTTTCTGAACAATTGCTGATATTTTTTTAAATAAGGGTTTAAATCAAACCAATTAAATATCTCCTAAACATGGAATTGGTTTTCACTAGTTTTGTGTTTTGGCTTAAACTCTCCATAAAAGAGCCAAGGAAGGACTCTACTGAATGCAGCTGCTACCCTACCCATGGTGAGCCATGCAGAGTTGCATTCCACATCCCGTTTAATCAGCTCCTCTGTGTTTTATAATTACTGTTTATTTGAAAGAGACTCTTAAACCTATCCAAAGAGAAGGTGAATCATAGTGAGTCCTGGTCTTCCCAAAAAGAAGCTCTTTTTGTGAGAAAGTAAGATTTAATCCATCTTTACCCCACACTCTTTCAAGCTGAAGTTTGTAAAGGGGTTGTGTGTAGATGCTGATATAAGAGAGATTATGTTTGATATTCTTACACATTTTTGTCTTGTGGCCATCCACCAAAGGCATTCCTTAAGTGGGAGATTCCATGACTTAAATGGTCCCTGGTTGCTGCTAACTTTTTCCTTTACTCTATCTACTTTACTCTACTCTACTCTACTCTACTCTACTCATAAATATAAAATGGAATGCAACTCACTTAACAACTGCCTGGAATGTTGGGCTCAATTGTGGTCGTAAATCAAGGACAATCTGGAATATCTGGAATTCTCATTTGGGGGTCGCACCCTCCGATTTAACGCTCCTTGCCCACTCAGATATTTAAGGAGGGCAGGTTGTAGAGCACCCACAGGGGTATGCTGGTACCAGAAGTCACTTAGTTCATTAATTTAATGTTTATCTGGATCAGCCCCAAGGATTTTTTTTAAAAAAAAACCACAACCCTTTAAAACTGGATGTTGTTTGCAGTCGACTGCATAAAACGTGCAAGTTGTTTAGGATTGTGCAGTCAACTTAAAAACAGGACACCAATGTTCCTTGTTTGATTTTTTTAAAAAAAGTTTGTGCCTGGGTTGAGAGAGAAAAAAAAAAAGGGGGGGGGGACCTTGGCAGCTCAAAGGGCCTCACTGAGAAATATTTTCCTCCACGCTCTTTCGCTTGCTTGCTTGCTCTGCTTTGCTCCGCTCTGCTTTGTGCATTAGAAGCTCTGGGTCAGAGAGACACCTCAAATGGGGGGTGGAGGAAGGAAGGGGTGATGGTGGTCCCTTTCTGCCCTTTGTGTGCAGGGGATGGGGTTGCTTTGAAGCTCCCTATTGGGAGCCGCTCCGGAAACCCAAAGCCTCAGCACCGTCTTCTTTTGCACTTCTGCACGTCGGCTAGCCCTGGCCCTTCAGCTCCCAAACGTCTCTGGGGGTGGGGAGGGGTGGGCATGAGGGTCTCCCTGTTGGAGCCCCCCCGTGTGCTATTCTGAGACAGCAAAGGCAGGACATGCTTAATGGATTTGCTTCCTCTACCGCAGTGTTTCCCAAACTTGACAATTTTAAGGCATGTGGACTTCAACTCCCAGAATTCCACAGCCAGCGATGCTGGCTGTGGAATTCTGGGAGTTGAAGTCCACATGCCTTAAAATTGTCAAGTTTGGGAAACACTGCTCTACCGCTTAATCTCCATTTCCTCCATCAGGAGAAATGGATCCTGACTTGGCTGATGTGTGTCCAGCTGCTGGCAGCCGTTTACAGGTAGCCCTTGATTTACGACCACAGTTGAGCCCAAAATTTCGGTTGCTAAGTGAGACGTTTGTTAAATGAGCTTTGCCCATTTTGCCATCTTCTCTGGCACACTTGTTAACACACAGTTGTTAAGTTAGCAACAGGGTTGTTAAGAGAATCTGGCTTCCCACATTGACTATGCCAAGTGTCTGAATTTTGATCACGTGACCATGGGGATGCTGCAAAGGTCGTAACTCTGAAAAAACAGTTGTAAGTTACTTTTTTTCAGTGCTGGTCACTAAATGAACCATTGCAGGTTGAGGACTTGCCTGTACTTGCTGTTCATTCCAGGAACCCAGGATCCATCCTTGCGCTAATTTGCCTGACATGCTGCTTCTCACCCCTCTGCTGAGCACGCAGCAGCTCCATCAGAGAGCAAACAACCTCTTGTATTCCTCCGGGTGTTGTTTTTCCGCTGAGAAAGGGGCAGCCGCCTCCTGTTCGTTCCTTGCTTCATCCTCAGAGTTGACCTTGCCGGATGCTCCAGGCTACGGCTGTGTGTTTCTGCAGGTTTGATTGGAGAGATTTCACATCTCAACTGAGCAAAGATAATTGAGTTCCTGTTCTTTTAATCTCTCTCTCCTACTTTGGATTAATGTATATAATGGCTGGAAATACAGTAATTTACAACAGTTTGTTTACTGACCAAAGTTGCACCGGCTCTGAAAAAAGAGACTTGCGACTTGCTTTTCACACTTATGACCATTGAAGCCTCCCCAAGGTCATGTGATCAAAATTCAGAAGCTCGGCAACCAGCTCGTATTTATGATGGTTGCAGTGTCCTGGGGTTATGTGACCACCTTTTGCCCACTTCTTACAAGGAAAGTCAATGAGGAAGCCAGATTCACTTAACAACCATGTGCTAACTTAACAGCTGCAGTGATTCATTTAACAACTGTGGCAAGAAAGCTCGTGAAATGCAGCAAAGCTCACTTAAAACAACTGTGTTGGTCAGCAAAAGACATTTTCAGCTCAATTGTAGTCGTAAGCCGAGGACTACCTGTACAGTCTTATATGATGGACATCAGTGGGGTTCAGTTATGTAGAGTAACATGCCTACTTTTCAAATCTGGGCTTCATATATTTTGCACCCTTCAGGAGTTCTTCTAATCCTGGCGTTTTGAACAAGTAGAAGTGGCGTGGTGTACACTTAATAATACCGTTAGCTCTGAAAAAGGAAAGGAGAAGCCAACGTGAGTGTCTTCAAGTTACAGGCTTGGAATATTGCGTCCAATTTTTGTAAAAAGATGTTGAGACTCTGGAAAGAGCGCAGAGAAGAGCAACTAGGATGATTAAAGGCCTGGAGACTAAAACATTTGAAGAAGGGTTGCAGGAATGTCTAGTCTAGTGATTAGGGGGGACATGATAACAGTCTTCCAATAACTGAGGTGCTACCACAAAGAAGAGGGGGCCCACCTATTCTCCAAAGGACCTGAAGCAATGGTTGGAAATTAACAAAGGAGCTGAGCAACCTAGAACTAAGGAGAAATTTCCAGACAGTGAGAACAGTTAATCAGTGGAACAGGTTGCCTCTGGAAGTTGCGGGAAATCCACCCCTGGAGGTCTTTAAGAAGACATTGGACAACCATTTGTCTGAAATGGTAAAAGCATCTCCTGCTTGACCAGGGGTTTGGACTAGAAGATCTCAAAGGTCCCTTCCAACACTGTTATTCTGTTATGCTTTCACAAATTGGTGTGAGTTGAAAAGAAAAACCTAGAGCCATCTCCCCAACTTAAGACTGTATTTGAGTGCAGAGGTCCTTTGCAGTTAAAAACTCAAATCTCCATAGATCACGTATTTTTGTTTAGAGGCAGGATGCGAGTGTCGTTTCCATGGTTTCTTCTTCTCCTACTGTCTGAATAGCTTCAAAAACTGTTCTTCTGTTCTCCTGGCTTTCCAGGAAGAGCAGGGCACGGCAGCATTAAATGGGATGGAAGTAATCAGTTTTAACATTTCCAGGAGACCAAATGTGGCCATAGCAGATCCAGCTGTGCAGTCTGTCAACCTCTCAGCCTCAAGTGCTGCAAGTGGAAATTTCTCCCAACAAGCATGTTGATTTATTGGAGGTAGAAAATCCGTGTCTCCATTGAGTCTGGTTCATTGATAAGCGGTTGAATTTAGAAACTTGTGTTTTCCATGCCGAAATACTCCTCAGTGTGTTTATTACAGAGGAATAGTTTTTTATAGTTTACATTTTCAAAAGGTCTACTAGGCTGGGAACAGAATGAGACCAGGATTCTCTTTAATAACTCTGAACAAACTTTTCATTTTAATCTCAGTATCTGGTTGATCATGTATGACAGTTTGAATAATGCAATTTCATCACTTTGTGTACTTTCAAGAAACCTCTTCTGGTTATATCGATTTGATTAATTGGCTGTCCTCACTTTTTTTTTTTACTGTGATTTCTTTTGGCAGAATAAAATAATCCTTGAATTACAATCTTTTCTTTAGTAGCGGTTCAAAGTTACAAGAGCACTGAAAAAAGGCACTTCTTATAACTGGTTCTTGCACTTAAATCTATCACAGTCATATGATAAAAAAAACATTGTAAATTGCAGCCATGTTATGGCAGAATGCTAACTGGCTATAAAATTGATCCGGTTGTCAAGCAGGAAAATGTCATGTGACCACAGTTATATTTGTATGGGTGGTCCTCGACTTACAACAATTCGTTTAGTGACCGTTCAAAGTTACAACAGCACTGACTTATGACCATTTTTCATATTTATACTATTGCAGCATCTCCATGGTCACGTGGTCAAAATTAAGACGCTTGGCCACTGACTCGTATTTATGACGGTTGCAGTGTCCCGGGGTCATGTGATCCCCTTTTGCGATCTTCTGATAAGCAAAGTCACCCGGGTAGCCAAATTCACTTAACAAGTGCATTACTAACATAACATCTGCAATGATTCACTTAACAACTGTAGCAGGAAAGGTCATAAAATGAGGAAAAATTCATATAACAACTGTTTTGCTTAACAGTAGCAATTCGAGGCTCAATTGTAGTCGTAAGCCGAAGACTTTCTCTATAGCTGTCGGAACTCCAGAAAGGGGTGATAAGTAGCTTTGGGGGGGGGCAGAGTTGTAACTTCAGACAGTCACTAAGTGAGGACTGCCTGTAAAAGGAGAACAGCTCTGGGATCATGGGGGTCTTGCCCTTTCCCCTGTCCCCCTCTCTCCCCCTCTCTGCTTCTTTCCAGATATCCTGGATCCTTTTGCAGTTGATGGCATTTCAGCCATGTCTGTTGTTCACAACTGTGCTGTCATTTTTCTGACCGTGGCACCCTTGTTTCCTATTTACCCAACGGACGGACAAAGAGGCTGGGCATTGTTTGGGGGCATAATTGAGCCTCTATCAAATTAAAAACAACAACAACAAAGACACGGACAGTCCAGTTTAAAGCTGGTCATTTCAGCCTTCTAGCAGTGGTGACTGCATAGGATGAGAAACCTAATTAGAAACAATAAACTCTTTGAAGCTCCTGCTTTATCCCCTTTGTTGGGAGAGGACTTGCAGCCACACAGAGGGAGGGAGGGAGGGAGGGAGGGAGGGAGGGAGGGAGGGAGGGAGGGAGGGAGGGAGGAAAAAGAGAGAGTATATAGACACAAAGACACACACCCCATTGTGAGATAGCTGTTATTTTGTCAACATTGGCTTGCCGCTCTTAATTGCAGGCAACAGACTTATCCCTCCTCAGGTGATCGGAAATTACGTATGTCAAATGTCCAATTGCGGTCCTTAATAATGCTCTTATTCCTTTCCCCCTCTCAAGTCAAAATAACAGAATAACAGAGTTGGAAGAGATCTTGGAGGTCTTCTAGTCCAAACAGGAAACCCTGTACCATTTCAGACAAGTAGCTGTCCAGTCTCTTCTTAAAAGCCTCCAGTAATGGGGCACCCACAACTTCTGAAGGCAACTGGTTTCACTGATTAATTGGTCTACCACAGTGTTTCCCAAACTTGACCATTTTAAGGCATGTGGACTTCAACTCCCAGAATTCCACAGCCAGTCCACATGCCTTAAAATGGTCAAGTTTGGGAAACACTGGTCTACCACTATCCATAGTGCTTGGTCTGCCGCTGATTGTAGTACCTGGTCTGCTGCCGTCTGTTGGCCCTGATCTACTGTGCTGCAGCATTTCAACACTCCTACCAACAGCTCCACAGCCACGTAGCTTCCATTTGCTGGTCCATCGCGCTGGTGTTCTGCTTCCTTCAGCAAACAGGGCTGCCTGGATGGTCTCACTGTAAGCTCTCCTATCCCTGGCTGGCTTTCCTTTCTTCTCCACCATCTTACCAGCTCTCCTGTTTCTCCTCTCTGTCGGTTGTTGTTGCACCCTCAGTTGGCTTTCCTAACTCTGCCTCACAGTTGATTCTCTCTGCTCTGTAGATCCCTCTTCACTTTTTCTCTTCTTCGGTCTTTTTTATTTTTCTGACTTATCTTTCCCTCTTCCCCTTTTCTCCTACCGTTTTGTCTTAGTTGAAAATAACTTAATTTAATAACAGCTTCTCTTCCCACAATGTAACCAAGCTTCCCCTGTGGCCGCCATCTTAGAAATTAGGATTCCTTCCAATGGTCCTAATTCCATAGGGTTGAAAAAGGAAAGATCGGCGGTCCTTACCTGTTGAATGTTACCTCAGTCTCTCTGCAATGTGCAGGCTGTTTGCAGTGTGTATCAAGAAAGCGAAAATATCAACCTGCATTATCATTAAAGATAATGGAGTCAGTCCCCTCTCATCTGCCTTTTCGGAGGGAATTGGCGCTCACCGCCCTGTTTCCTTTGTTTACATTCTCTTACGGCTTGTTCAATTCATGTTTTGAGTGTAAGAATTTATCTGATTTTCCTCAAGTGCTGTTATGACTTGCTACAGAGGTTGCCTACACTCGGCTTAGCTCTTAAGCCCTAATGAGTAATTAGAGTCCTAGCTGAGATGTTGCAACTGGTTCTTAAAGGGCCTAATTTCAGTTATGCAGATAGTCCTCGACTTATGACCACAATTGAGCCCCAAATTTCTGTTGTTAAGTGAGCTTTGCCTTGTTTTACGACCTTTTGTTGCTACCGTTGGTAAATGAATCACTGCAGTTAAGCGAATCTGGCTTCCCCATCAACATTGCTTGTCGCAGAAGGTGATCAGATGAGCCCTGGACAGTGCAACCATCGTAAATATGAGTCAGTTGCCAAGTGTCTGAATTTTGAACCTGTGATCTTGTCGATGCTGTAACGGTTGTACGTGTGAAAAACAGTCATGAGTCACTTTTTTCAGTGCAGTTGTATGTTCAAACCATCACAAAACAAACTGTAGTAAGTTGAGGTCTAGCTGTGTGTATATCTTAAGATTTTCTCATCTTTTAAAACAGAGACGTTTCAATCTGCTAGATTTGGCTTAAAGCTTCAACAATAAATCTCTTTCCTGTGCGAAAAAGGGAATAATAGGATCAACATTTTGCAACAGGGCATCCCTGATATTAGTCTCTCTGACACTAAATTGAGCCTGGAAAACCTTGGTAATATTGGAAGTTTATCCTACGCAAGAAGTAAGAGGGCAGGATGGATCATTGCTCTCCTGTCCTGTTCTGGAGGGACATGTTGCATTGCAGTTCAACCGTCTTCCTTCTTAAGAGGGCTTCTGGGCTCCGAAAAAGATTCCTTTCTAAGCCCTTGACCGATCTTTCTGCACTGAAGTCATGCTCAGGCTATGCTGATGACTTCATAGCTCACGCCGGTGCACCTGTTTTGGGATTATTTATTTAGAGTAGCACGTTCCTGACCTTACAGCAGGACAGAGAAAGATAGCTTTTGGATGGCTAGCAGAGAAGACAGAAAACATAGAATAATAGAGTTGGAAAGGACCTTGGAGGTCTTCTAGTTCAACCCCCTGCTTGAGCAGGAGATCCTAGACCATACCAGACAAATGGTTGTCCAATTTCTTTTTAAAAGCCTCCAGTGATGGAGCACCCACAGCTTCTGAAGGCAAGCCGTTCCATTGGTTAATTGTTGTCACTGTCAGGAAATTTCTCCTTAGTTCTAAGATGCTTCTCTCCTTAGTTTCCGTCCATGGTTTCTTGTTTTGCCTTCTGGTGCTTTGGAAAACAATTTGACCCCCTCTTCTTCGTGGCAGCCCCTCAAATATTGGAACAGTGCTACCATCTCACCCCTGGTTCTTCTTAGACATACCCAATTCCTGTAACCGTTTTTCATACGTTTTAGCCTCCAGCTCCCTAATTATCAGAGTGTGCTGGAGAAAAGGGGGATGAGGAAACAGATGGGTCTTAAATGCAGTGCCCTCCCTGCACTGTCAAGAGTGAGCTGATGAAAATGGTCTGCAGGATTTGTTCAGGTAATCCTATTAAGAGTTTCGACTCTGTTGAGAACAAATCAGCTCAAGCAAAATCATGCGAACTGTTTAAAGAACCGTTTTGCAGGTCGATGTGCTGGTAGGAACAGTGATCTGTTCTTTGACCACAGATCCTTTCCCCTTTCCTGGATCTCTTCAGAGTCCAATGGGATAGTTTTAGTCTATTCGTTTCATTGATTCATTTAAAGAGCTGGAGACCAAAACATAGAAAGAACAGTTTCAGGAACTGGGTATGACCAGTCTAGAGAACAGAAGGACTAGGGCAGGGGTAGGCAACCTTGGCTTTTTTATCCGTTGCTTCTTGTCCTGCCTTCAGGCAGTTTGGAGAATAGCTTGACCTCTTCTTTTGTGGCAGCCCCTCAAATATTGGAACATCGCTATCATATCAATCCTAGTTCTTCTTTTCATTAAACTAGACCAGCGGTTCTCAACCTATGGGTCGTGACCCCATTTGGGGTCGATCGCCCATTTTTCGGGGGTCGGCAAAGGCGGCGATCCGCCATTTTTTGTGGTGCCGTGCACGCGTGCCGCGCATGGGGGCGCCGCCGCGCATGCGCGCCGTGCATGGGGGTGCCGCCGCGCATGCGTGCCGCGCGCCGCGCATGGGGGGATCCCCGTGCATGCGTGTCGCGCATGGGGGTGGCGCCGTGCATGCGCGCTGCGCGTGGGGGCCATCGCGCATGCGCGTCGTGCATGGGGCCGCGCATGCGCGCCGCGCGTGGGGCCCCCGCCCCCATGCGCGCGGCCCGGCGCATGCGCAGAACGTTTGTGTGACGGGGGTCGCTGTCACACAAACGTTGAGACGCACTGAACTAGACACACCCAATTCCTGTAACTGTTCATCGTATGTCTTAGCATCCAGTTCCCTGATCACCTTTGTTGCTCTTCCCTGTACTCTTCTCTGTGTACTCTTTCCAGAGTCTCAACATCTTCTTTATATTGTGGTGTCCAAAACTGGATGCTGTATTCCAAGTGTGGCCTTACCTATTTCTCTTTCTAGCAATTCATGTAGCACAAGCAGACCTACCCAGCCTGGAAAGTGTTCTGTAATTTTAACACGACGGATAGAAAAGGAAAAACAATAAAGCACCAGAGGGCAGGACAAGAAACAATGGATGGAAACTAATCAAGGAGAGAAGCAACCTGGAATTAAGGAGAAGCTTCCTAACAGTGAGAACAATTAACCAGGGGACTAACTTGCTGTCGAAAGTTCCGGATGCTCCAATATTGGAGTCTTTTAAGAAAAGACTGGACATCCATCTCTCTGAAATGGTATAGAGTCTCCTGCTTGAACAGGGGGCTGGACTAGAAGATCTTCAAGGTCCCTTCAAGCTCTACTCTATTCTAACATTCTAATCTCAGCTGGAAACTCTACTACAATCCCTACTCGTTCTTTGCTACTGGTAGAATGGGAAGGGGACACACGCAGGGTGTTTTTGGAAGGAAAAGAATGGGTTAAAATCTGTCCCCGTCTGATGTAGTAAACACACTGTTTTCCAGGCACCAAAGAGGCTCCCCAGGCAAAGATTGTGTATGGTTGCACTTCAGATAGTTGTGTGTGGGGGGGGGCCTGGTAGAGGGAGTCAATTGCACGGGGCCTCCTGCTTTGCAGCTGTTTTAGTTTCCAACTGAATGCACATTCTAGGAAGTAATACGTAAAACCATCACAAGGAGTGGGGAGTGGGAGAGGGGAAAACTCTTGATAAAGGTGGGCAGGAGGATGGAGAATAACCAGTATGGGGGGAGAGCGTCTGGCTGAATTGGACCACAGCAGTGTCGTCATTTTGAGGGTTTTTATGTTGGAGAACGGGCCATTTATAACAGAATAACAGAGTTGGAAGGGACCTTGGAGGTCATCTAGTCCAACCCCCTGCTCAGGCAGGAGACCCTATACCATTTCTGATGTCCAGTCTCTTCTTAGAGAACTCTGGTGTTGGAGGACCCACCATTTCTGATGAGAATCCATTCCATTGATTAATTGTTCTCACTGTCAGGAAATCGTTAAGTGAATTTTGCCTCCGTGGATCTTTCTTACCGTACCTGTTAAGTGAATCATTGCCGTTAGCAATCCAGTTGTTATGTGAATCTAGCTCCCCATTGACTTTGCTTGTCGGAAGGTTGCAAAAGGCGATCACGTGACCCTGGGACACAGCCATCCGTCATAAATATGAGGCGTTTGCCAATCATCTGAATTTTGATCACGTGACCATCGGGCTGCTGCACGTGAAAAAATGGTCATAAGTCACTTTTTTTTCAGTGCCTTTGTAACTTTGAACAGTCACTAAACGAACTCTTGTAAATCGAGGGTTACCTGTATTTTAATTTTTCTTTTTCCCTTCTCAAGCCTCTTTGCTGATGCTGAAAGGGGAAAAAGAAAATTTACAACTAGACTTGGGCGAAGCCCCCGTGCTGCCTTCTGAAAGCGGCCCTTTGTCTCTCCCCTTCCTCTCTCCCTTCCCCACCCTTGCTTTGCTCATGGCAAAACATCACACAATCAGGCTATTGTTTGTTTAGGAAAAGCTATGGTATCCTATTGCAATTATTTATGGAACGAAATATTTGATGTTTTTGTAGGGGTGGTAGAGGGTGGAATGGCTCGAGTTCTCTTTTTATATCTATTATTAGGGGAGAAAAAAGCTATGTTTACAGCATGCCTGTGTCTGATTTGTGTCCGTAAGTGTGTGTGTGTTCTACAGGAAACTCCGTATATTCCTTACTGTTGTTGAATGCAGTGGCTATTTTGAAACATGGCAAATCAGTTGGATAAAGAATTATTCTTAAGCAGTTTGAACTAGACGGTCGTCAACATCATCATCATCATCAGAGTTGGAAGGGATCTTGGAGGTCTTCTAGTCCAGCCTCCAGCTGAAGCAGAAGACCTATACCACGGGTGTCAAACTGCCGGCCCACGGGCTGGATGCATCATAGGGAAACTGTGCCCACCCCATGCCGGTAATGGCAAAAAACTTATGATACGTTGTGACACGTCACATGATGTTGCGAGTTTGACATCCCTGCCCTATACCATATGAGACAAGTGACTGTCCAGTCTTTTCTTGAAAGCCTCCAGTGATGGGGCATCCACAACTTCTGAAGGCAAGCCGTTCCATTGGTTGATTGCTCTCACTGTTAGGAAATTTCTCCTTAATTCCAGGTTGCTTCTCTCCTTGATTAATTTTCATCTATTGTTTCTTGTTTTGCCTTCAGGTTGACCCCCCTCTTCTTTGTGGCAGCCCCTCAAACATTGGAAAACTGCTATCATGTCTCCCCTAGTCCTTCTTCTCACTAGACTAGACATGCCCAATTCCTGCAACCATTCTTCATATGTTTTTGCCTCCAGCCCCCTAATCATCTTTGTTGCTCTTCTCTGCACTCTTTCCAGAGTCTCAACAACTTTTTTACAATATGGTGACAAAAATTGGATGCAGTATTCCAAGTATGGTGTTACCAAGGGTTTATAATGGATATTAATGCTTCACGTACTTTTGATTCTATCCCTCTGTTAATGCAGCCTAGCACTGTGTTGGCTTTTTTGGACGCTGCATCAGATTCCTGGTTCATATTTAAGTGATTGTCTACTAGGGACTCCAAGATCCCTCTTGTAGTTATTGAGTCAAGTTTCACCTAATCTGTACCTGTATGTTTGTTTTTTTCTTGCCTAATTATAGAACCTTGCTTTTCTCTACATTGAATTTCATTTTGTCATGCTATGTTAGTCTCCTATTCATTGGCCCAAAGTCATCCAAGCATCTTTCATGACCAAAGCAGAACTAGACCTCCCAATCTTGTATTTTCTAACCTGGTGCCTTAATCATTAGACCAAACTGACTCTCTTATATACAACATGCGTGCGCTAGTATTGTGCAAATAATTGCCTTACTTTGTGTTGGAATAGATGCTTGGTGACTTAAGCCTCTGAGTGTTTCTGTGGGCCAATCTTGTGCTACATTGAACTAGAAGACCAGGAGAAAGGCAGATTCGAAACAGCCACAAGTTGCCAAAGAAAAGGATTAGCAAGCACAGACTTAGAAAAAGATTTTCCTATCAGTTCTCCTCTGTGTGACTTTGTTTTCAAGACATCCTAGTCTGCGTTGCTGGCAACAGGGTGGTTTAAATAGGCCTGCAGTAGAATCATCTCTGTGATTGATTTGTCCCCATTGCTTGAAGCAGCTTTACCACTAGAATAGATCAGTGTTTCTCAGCGTTGGGAGTTTGAAGATATGAAGCTATGCAGGCGGGGGAATTCTGGGAGTTGAAGTCCACACGTCTTTAAACTGCCAACACTAAGGAGCACTGATGTAAAGGATGCTGTGCTTCAGTGGTTAGCTGGCCTAGACCAGGGGTCTCCATGGCAACTTTAAGACTTGTGGACTTCAATTCCCAGAATTCCTCAGCCACCACTTTTTTGGGGGAGTAGTACCATAAAATTATATATCAATGGAAAGATAATTTAATCAAGAATGTAATGCAACATAGTTTGTTCAATTATCTGTACTGTATTCTATGAAAAGTTATAGCCAAATAACTTTTATCAACTTGCTTAAGTTGATAATCAGGTAGCTTTCCTGATTGTAGCTTCCCAATTTTTTTTCATTCATTACCCTCAAACTGCTTATCAGAAAGTCTTAAAGAACTTCAAGGACCGTCCTAGTTCCTTCTGGACTCTTCCCCACAACCTTCTTCCTTCTATGGGCTGAGATACCTTTTACATGTTGATGTTGTCCAGTCTGTGGCTCTTTCTTCGGTCTGCCAAGGTCATTCCCACATACAGTGGCACCCTGGTTGAAGTACTGTGCTGAGGGAGAGGAACTTGACACGACGTCTATATTTTAAGTCACAGATTGCAATGTTACGGGTTCCCCAAGCCGTCCCGAGGAGTATTTTAAAAGTGCTTATTGGGATTATGTTTCGTTATAATTTATTGCTGCAATATATTTTTCTCTGGAATTTTATGACCCTGCTTTAGATTCTATTGCCTTTGGCACTAGAATGTCACAAACACTTCAAAAATGATAGAAAGCAATATTGTTGGTGTTTTGTAATAGCAGGATAATACAATTACTTTTTTTGTCTTATTTTGAAGGTAGATGAAATGAGGAGGTCCATAGTAGTTCTGATCATCAGAAATAAAAAAAAAGTGCTGAGCGTCCTAGAAAATGCACAGAGAAGAGTAACAAAGAGGCTTAGGGACTGGGGGCTACATCATATGACGAACTGTTGAGGGAGCTAAGTATGTGTAACCTATCAAAGAGAAGGATTAGAGGTGATATGGTAGCCGTCTTCCAATACTTGAAGGGTGAGAACTCACCTAGTGATTGGCCCAAAGTCACCTGGTTGGCTTTCAAGCCTAAGGGGGGGGGACTAGAACTCACTGTCTCCTAGTGATTGGCCCAAAGTCCCCCAGTCGGCTTTCATGCCTAAAGCGGAACTAGAATCCACTGTCTCCTAGTGATTGGCCCAGTCAGCTTTCATAAGGTGGACTAGAACTCCCGATCTCCCACTTTGTGGCCTGCTGCCTTAAACCCTGCTTGCTTATGTCTATGCAGGTTAATATTTTGGTAGCGATCAACTGGAGCGAAATAGAGCAGAGAAGGGGAGAAGGGCGGGGAGGGGAAAAGGATCATTTGCCACACAATCAAAACTGCATGTTCTGTGCCTTAACGGGAAGCTTTTGATATTTTGTGTCTTCAGCAGAGAACATAGATTTTTCTGTATCTATGGATGCTTTTAATGGAGGAAGTTCAAAAGTTTGAGTTGCTGGCCCTAAAGGCATTGTTATTTGGGAACATCCTGTGACTTGTGTATCTCCTTAATGGGTGCCCATTCTGAGCTTCAGGGAACATGGCAATATTGGCATTTGTCTTCCGCCTGAGTTTTTAATTCTCCATAATTAAAGGCTGAAGGATGAAAATGCTTTATAGATGCAGTTCCTCCTTCCTTCTCCTGCAGGACTTTTATTGCCTCTTAAACATAGACTATCCTGATTCCTGCCACCCTAAGCCAGGGGTAGGGAACTATGGCCCCTTTATGACCTGTGGACTTCAGTTCCCAGAATTCCTAAGCCAGCTAGGTTGTCTCAGGAATTCTGGGAGTCGAAGACCACAAATCATAAAGGGGCCGTAGTTCCCCACCCCTGCCCTGTAAGCATTGGTACATACAGAACAGAATAGAAAGTTTACTACGGTTGCAGACTAGTTACCCATAGAAGCGCGTTAAAAATAAAAATGAATAAAAAGAAAATGCAAGAAAGAAACGTATTACAGTTGGGTGGGTTCATTGAAAGTCGATCCAGATGTCTGATTTTACGAGCAGGATAACAAAATTAGGCTAAATTCAAGGGACTGAATCTGATCTGATAACAGTTGATGCTTGACAGGCTGCTGAATCCTGCCCTTGAGTCAAGTCTAGTGGAAACGCAAGAAAACTGTCATTGCCCAAATTCCGAATTATTGATCAGTCTAGCCAAGTATTCTAATTCTGAGCAGAGCATCTCACTCTGAGGTTTCAGACAGATGATTATCATTATCAGCCTTATATAGAGATGATTAAAATTGTCCTTCCTTCCTTCCTTCCTTCCTTCCTTCCTTCCTTCCTTCCTTCCTTCCTTCCTTCCTTCCTTCCTTCCTTCCTTCCTTCCTTCCTTCCTTCCTTCCTTCCTTCCTTCCCCCTCCCTGCAAGGTGAGTTGGGCTGAGAGAGGGTAACTGGCTGAAAGTCACCCAGCTGGCTTTCATGGCTAAGGTGGAACTAGAACTCACAACTTCCTGCTTTGTAGCCCGGTACCTTAACCCCTCAACCAGACTGGCTCTCTTCTTGAATGCAAAGGATATGCACTCCTCCACTGAGCTTAAATCTCTCATCCAGTCCTTTTCTCTCTTACAAAAGTGAAGAGGCCATTTAAGTTGGTGTAAATAAGGGAAGTCAAAGGAGGAAAAGTGTGCGTATTTGCAGAGAAGCACAAATCATGAAGTTGGGTGACTGCCTGCCTACTTCCTCTCCTGACTCCAGTTGTGATGAATAATGGCCATCTACGAATATGATTTGTTTCTGTGTTTTCCTTCTTACTTTAAAAGAAAAGCTTCATGTGGCTTCAGTTCCTTAAAAGAGCCGGATCACTGCAGATTTATAATCTCGATGGGCTTAGAGATCAAGCACTGCTCCTGCTAGAAACTACAGGGAGTCCTCGACTTACAACTGCACAATTAAGCCCAAAGTTTCTGTTGCTAAATGAGACATTTGTTAAGTGAGTTTTGCCTCCTTTTACTTCCTTGCCACAATAAGTTAACCAAATCGCCGCAGACGGTCAATGGGCTCCCTGTTGACTTGGCTGGCTAGACGGTTGAAAAAGGGGATCACAGGACCCTGGGACACTGCGACCATCACAAATGTGAGTCAATTGCCAAGCATCTGAATTTTGGTCACGTGACCATGCTATGGTACAATCCTAAATGTGAAAAATGGTCACAAGTCCCTTTTTTCAATGCTGTTGTAAGTTCAAATGGTCACTAAATGAAATGTTATAAGTCGAGGACTACCTGTATTTCTTTTTAAGTAGGGGTTCCCTATCTCTCCCTACTCTCTGATTTTATTGTAAGCAAGGTGAAGCAGAAATGAGGCTTGGAAAATAGCTGTGTTTTCTGATTTAAAGTCAAACGGGCTGTGGATTTTAATAAAAGAAAGTGACTTTTTCTTAATCATGATCTGATTCCCCCCCCCCCAAGCGGTAAGTTTTCACTGGATATATCTTGTATTTTCCAGTTATCTTGATAGGCAGGATAATTGCCGATACTATAACATTTAATTATCAGGCTGTCTTGAAAATAGTTTCAGTGCTTTGCTTTGTCATGCAGGCTAAGTGACCTTGGGAAATTGTGTTGCTGCTAGCTTTGAACACTAGCTAGTCACTCTGTTTTCTTTCTAATCTAGGTTTTCACTCTTTCGAATATTTCTGTAAAGTTTCCGTATTCTATTGTCAAGAGTTCTGGGAAAACGTAAGAGTAGGACTAAGGCTTTGACTTGGTGCATTTAAGGATCTCCCTGAGGTTTGGTTCTGAGGTTTTAAAATAGATTCCCCCCCCCCGCCCCCAGGCTAAAATCCTTCTTTAAGGATATTTTACAGATTGGGTGGCTGGTATTTTTCTGATGGGAAAGGATCCTGACGCATAAGAGAAGTAATTTTGTGGGTGCCAGATCTCAGGAGTAGAAAATGCAGAATCTCAAGGTAAGTCGAGCATTTTCCAAAAAGAGCACGGGTTCTGCAGAAAGGATCCTGTGCCAAAAACGTAACCCGTTTTTCATAAACACGGTGGCGCCTTTCAGCCAAAACAAACAACAGGGGACCTTAAATGAACCCGAGTGAAGAATGAGTAGCTGTAGCGCACGGTTGCATTTTATAATGCGATTTAAATAGGCTCTTGAGAGGAGGAAAACAACAGTCTTGGTTATAGGCGTCTCTGGCAGATTTCACTGCCTTTCAGGAGTTGAAAATGTGCGGAGAAGATTGCTCCGTGTGACATCCAGCCTTTATGGGTTGGTTGGCTCTCTGTTTTTATACAATTGGAGCGGGTCCCTTGGTGACTCTAGAAGCCAGAAATAACCTAACTACCTGATCACATGGGGCAAATATGTGGGGAGCAGGAAGGAGTTCATACTTTAACCAGGGCACCGGCAGATATTATCCTGGCCACAGATAAATCCAAAGCTGATAGATTGTGTGGTCGAGTACGATATATAGGTAGTCCTCGACTTACGAGCACAACAGAGCCCCAAATTTAGGTTGTTAAGTGAGACATTCGTTAAGTGAGTTGACTTTCTGCCTTGACGTTGCTTGTCAGAAGCCAACTGGAAGGTTGAAAAGGGTGATGATGTGATCCCGGGATGCTGCGACTGTCGTAAACATGGTTATTTATAAATAAATGTTGATCATGGGACTGTGAGGAGGCTGTAACGGTTGTAAACGTGAGGCTCGGTTGTAAGTCACTTTTTTCACTGCCATTGTAACTTTGAAGAGCTACTATACCAGGGGTAGGCAACCTTGGCTCTTTTATGACTCGTGGACTTCAACTCCCAGAATTCCTGAGCCAGCCACGCTGAGGGGAAAGGGAGAGGTTTCCATGCTGAGCTATGCTGGCTCAGGAATTCTGGGAGTTGAAGTCCACGAGTCATAAAAGAGCCAAGGTTGCCCATCCCTGCACTATACAAATAGTTGTAAGTTGAGGACTGCTTTTATTTCCTGTTTGATTGTTTACCTGGTGTTAATTGGGGTTTATTTGGAAGTTGGTTGCTGGAGAGGAGGTGTTCTGCAGGTCTATGGAGATCCTCCATCATCCAGGTCATAGTTGTCCCAAAGGTGCTTTTTCTAGAGGCAGCTAGACTTTTCTTGTTTTTCTCTTCTCATCCAAGAAGCTTCTTCAGCTCGGACTGGATGGTGGGGAATGGAAGGATTTATACCAGCTGTCTGCAAGGAATATAAATCCTTCCATTCTATACCATCCACTCAGAGCTGAAGAAGCTTCTTGGATGAAAAACAAGAAAGTCCAGTTGCCTCTTGAAAAAGCACGTTTGGGACTCTGTAGCTTCTCTGGTGGAGGATGTTGCATTCGGGAAATTTGTGATCATCATCTTCAACACTCTAGTCCTAAAAACTCCCAAGCAGAGGATGTTCACAGATTGTGGGTGGAAGGATCAAACCTTGCTGAAAGCTTTTTGTTTCTTCCTGAAATTACTCTCCCCCCCCCACTGTTTTAATTTTACTTTGGGGAGGGGAAGGAAGGAAGGAAGGAAGGAAGGAAGGAAGGAAGGAAGGAAGGAAGGAAGGAAGGAAGGAAGGAAGGAAGGAAGGAAAAAGACAATCATTTCCCTGGGTGCCAAGTCCTTAGACAACAATTGAGCTATTGTTAGGCTGTACAAGTAATTCCATTTGATAGAAAGGAACTGGGTAGAAAACACGCTCATATTTCATCTTTACCTACAAAATATTTTAGCACGGGTGCAATGGCATGGAGATATCTAAATCCAGATATTTCTTTTAAAAACAAAACAAAACTTGCTATACATTTTTAAAGACTTGGGGAAGATGAGGTGATTTTCTTATGTTTTTCCAGGACAGCAACTTTGCTTGTGATGGTTTGAAAACACAAGCTGTTGCCTGCAGCCAAAGTCTTCCTCCGGGATTGAATTGTTCAGTGATTCCAGAATAAAAGCCAATTTGTATCACTAGTGAAATAAACACAAGCTGAAATGAGAGGGGATGAATGGAAGGACCAGCATAAAAATGTGTGATTCTGTTGAATCTTTGAAGATGCCCTCAGATCTTTTGTTGGGTCGGTTTGGAGAAGAAGGACTAGGGGTGATATGATAGCAATATTCCAGTATTTGAGGGGCTTCCACAAAGAAGAGGGGGGGGGGTCAACTTATTTTCCGAAGTACCAGAAGGCAGGACAACAAACAATGGATGGAAACTAATCAAGGAGAATTCCTCAGCCAGCATGACCATTGCAGCATCACCAGGGTCACAGTGATCAAAATTCAGACGCTTGGCAACTGGTTCATAGTTATGATGATTGCAGTTTTCAGGGTTCACACAATCCCCTTTTGTGGCCTTCTGACAAAGTCAGTGGGGAAGCTGGATTCACTAAAGAACTGTGTTGCTAACTTAACAACTGCAGCAATTTCAGTTAACAACTGTGGCAAGAAAGGTAAAATGAGGCAAAAGTTACTTAACCAGGTATCTCGCTTAGCAACGTAAATTTTGGGCTGAATTGTTGTAAGTCAAGGATTACGTTATTCGGTTAAAATAATAAAAATGTGCATATCTACTCTGATAATTTGTGAAAAGCTGACAATTAAGCTTGAGAGAGAAATGGACAAAATGTTCTTCCAGCTCATAGATCTGTGGGAAGGAGGTCTCCCAAGTTATGCTCTCTTAGCCAAAAATGCTAATTTTGATGATCATTACAGCAAATAAAGCAGTCTTGACGTCTCTAACCCAGGGTCATTGCTACTAAAGATGATGGTGGTGACTTGGCGTGATGGAGAATTGTCATCTCTAGTTCAAGAAAATGAATACAGATAACTCACTCCAGTCCCTCTTTCTGTGCCACAGATGGATCTGTTTAGCTTTTAGTTAAAGATTAATTTGAAAAAAATCAATTTACAACTGCTTGTGAAGTGGATTGCTGGTAATTCTATTATCTGCTGTACATCAGAAAACATTTCTCAAGTGTGAACAAGCAACAATCCTGGCAGAGAGCTTCGTTTATATACCGAATGTTTTGGTGACTCTCTTTTTTTTAATCCTTTGATTGAAATTTTCTTGCCTGTGTTCTCTGTGCGATGGAAAGAAAACCAAAATTGGACGTATATTTGGAAGGTTCACAAACATTTGAAAGTGTTGATGCTGTAGCCAGCTGGGTGACCTGGGGCCAGTCCCTCATCTCAGCCCAGCCCACCTCATAGGATTGTTGTTAAGGAGAAAACGGGGAGGAAGGTGTGTTGGATATATTCACAGCCTTGTATTACTGTATTTGTGAAAATAACCAAGGCAGAATAGAAATAAATAAGACTAGGTGATGTGCTCTCTAGCAGATTGAGATAAATACATGAACTTGCTGGCAATTCACAGACACCCAAAATCTTTTCCCTGGATCTGGAAAAGGCTTCGGAAATTGTAGCTGACACTTTCCCTTTGACTAAGCTTGGAAGAATAACGGATTGGTTCCTTCACAACGGCTACAGGCATTTTATCTCAATTTGCTGTAATAAACCACAATTCACTTGAGAGCCATTTCGCTGTGGTCCTACATCCTAATGAAGAATCTGCGACAATCTTGAACAGACTAGTAATAGTAACTCGGTGCTAAATAAGGAAAAAAGGCTACGATGGAATCGCTCTCATTCCTTACAAAGGCGCTTTTTATGAATTGGCTGGAGAGCAGTTAATTCCATGTCATCCTTAGTCAATGTCCCTCAAAACTGTCTTATGATTCTCTTATTTTTTTTAAAAAAAATAATTCATTGGTATTTAGATGTTAGTATTTTTGGCCCGGTGATTTGGCTTGGGCAAAAATAACGTGCGTAAGGCAGGGAGGTTTTCTTCCTTCTGCCTAAAAGAAGCAATATCTTTCAGTATGAAATATCTATTTATTGTCGCTGAGACGTTATGTTCAGATGAGGACATCTGATAGGACAGTCTCTGGGGTCTTTCAGTGGTTTGATTCAAAGGTGTCACATAAAGAATGGGCTGGGAAGTGGCATTATCCAGTACAGTAGTCCTCGACTTACAACAGTTCATTTAGTGGCCGTTCAAAGTTACTGAAATGGCACTGAAAAAAAATGACTTAAGACTGTTAAGGATCACAGGATCACGATTCAACCGTGTGGCAACTGACTCCTATTTATGACAGTTTGCAGCGTCCCGTGGTCATGTGATCAACTTTTGCGACCTTCTGACAAGCAAAGTCAATGGGGAAGCCAGATTCACTTAACAACCGGGTTACTAACTTGAGACCTGCAGCGATTCACGTAACAACTGTAGCAAGAAAGGTCGTAAAATGGGGAAAAATTCAGTTAACAACCATCTTACTTAGCAATAGAAAATTGTCATCGTAAGTCAAGGACTACTGATATATCCAGACAGCAGATACCAGTTATAGGATGGCTGCAAAACACTATTAAACTCCATTTCAAATTTCAATTTACAACTGTTTGTATTTATTAACCAGCGGTAACTGTAGAATCTTTCCGTTCAAAAGTACAGATTAGCATTCATTACAGTAAAACCTTGATTCTCTGGACCTCAATTCTGGACTTTGAGTGCAAAGGTCAAATTGTTATACAGGTCGTCTGCAACCGTTCATTTAATGGCTGTTGAAAGTGGTGGCAGCACTGAAGAACTCACTTACGACCAGTCCTCACACTTACAACCATCAGATGCCAAGCATCTGAATTTTGATCACGTAACCGTGAGGATGTGGCAATGGTTATAAGTGTGAAAAAAAAGATTGTAAGTCACTTTTTTCTGGTGATGCTGTAACTTTGAACAGTCACTAAAAGAACGATTGTACATCAAGGGCTACCTGCCTCTTTATTACAGTCTTTCCCCTGCAGCAAAAGACCATTTCTGAATCAACTCATTTATCAGTTCTTAGGGGCTGTGAGCAACCAGACAAAAGGGGTATTTGTATGTGCATTTGTGTCTGGGTGTGTGTTTGCATTCCTCCGTTTGTTTCACTTGCAAAAATAGTTCCAGTAACAAACATTTAAAACAGGCAGAGCGGCTGCGGACGTAGAAGTCCGCCTTTACACTAGCAACAAAGGACAAGGTGAAGGCTTGTGCTTCTGTAGAAATTGTCCTGATCTCGGATTCCGTCGACAGCAGAAAGACCCCCCCAAAAAATCTCGCAGATGCAGCTGTAAGTGGTCATTAAGCAGGAATAAGAACAAGACTCCTGGGCTGCATTCCTCCCCCCATCCTTTCCAGCCGGCCTGCCCCTCCAGGCTGCCCTCCTTTGTGTTGTGCTGCGCCACTCGCCAGGCGGAGGCTGGAGGGAGCGTGACGTTGGCACTCCCCTCGGTCTCCCGCCAGCCAGCGAGAGCTTGTTTACTCCTTTCGCCTCGGAATAACATGCCAGTCATCTGGCACCACCCTCCCTGCCATCCCGTTGGTTCCTTTGCAAATGCCGCCTCTACGGCTGGCCTGTCCAGAGCGGGCCAGCTGGCTGGAGAGCCAGCCAAGGGCCTTTTCTGCCAAGGTCCAAATCTGCACCGCACCGCAGTGCTGTGGTTTGTAGTATTAGGGAGGCGCCCACTTCTCCTCTGGCAGCGGAGGGAGGGGGAGCATGGGGAGGGAGGGAGGGAAGCGCTTCCTGTAAACAGGAGAGAGTCAGTGCATGCAAAAGTCAAAGGATTCCTTGGTGGAAAAAGGCTCCCCTCCCACAGACACAGGGAAGGAGAGATGCCCTCCCCCCCCAAGAATCCCCTCCTCCTGGTTCTTGCCATACTTTGCTTGCTCCGTTGTCTTGTTTGATTGCTTTGTGCTCATTTGCCAAGAGCCAGCCCTGATTCCTTCCTTTCTCGGCTTTGTGTCTTCTCCTTTGCTCACCTTCCAGCTGATTCTAACAACAGCTGGGAAGATTGGAGAACATAGAACACAGAATCAAAGGGCTGGGAGGGACCTTGGAGGTCTTCTAGTCCAACCCCGTGTTCGAGCAGGAGATCTACACCATTCCAGACAAACGAATGCCCAATCTCTTCTTGACAACCTCCAGTGATGGTGCATTCTCAATTCCAGGAGATAAGCTGTTCCAACATTGGAGATTTTTAAGAAGAGATTGGACAACCATTTGTCTGAAAAGGAATAGGCAGGGTTTCCTGCTCAAGCAGAGGTTGGACTAGAAGACCTCCAAGATCCCTTCCAACCATCTCTGCTATTCTTACGGTCTGGAAATTTCTCCGTAGTTGTAGGATGGATTAGGTTGGAGTCTAGGTTGGATGGGTTCCAGATTGGAAGCCTGATTTGATTATGACTACTGCAACTGGAACAAGCTTGGTTGCTAAAGTTGTGCACAGGGAAATCATCTGGGCAGCTGTGGAAAATAGCTTGTTCTTCCTTCTCAGTCCCAGTTGTAGATTTCACTGCTGTCCTCTGAATTTTGGAAGAAGCCTTTGGAATAGGAAACGGAATGTTGTTGTGCTTAGAATCATGTGTATGTTTGTGTTTGTGCAGGCAGGCAGGCAGGCACATGCGCGCCCACACCTCTCACGCAGCTCTTGCTGTGACCTGAATTAAGCTTGCTATTTCCAGGCAGTAGATAGTGCCTGATTCAAGATGACATTATGAGGAGTGGTGGACATGAATTATTTGTGACAAGGCCGCCTGGAACATACAAAATGGAGTCTCTATGCAAAGTGAAAGACTTCCAGCATTTTGGAGGGGAAAGTTGTACGTTGAGATTCACCTCTTCCTTGTAGGAGTGGTTTATCAGCCAAATTTAGCAATGCCATCATGGGGTTTGACTAGGTTTATTTGCAGGGATTTTCCTTGCTTGTATGCCTGGAAGTGCATTATTTTTATTCTTAAAATGTGCACAGAGTCAATTCACCCTAGGGCAGTATCTTCATCAGCATCAATGCAAATGTTGCATAAAAGCAAGGAAATATTCATGCCTTTTTTGACTCATCAACATCACTGAGTTTGAAGAAGGGGAACTGGGGACAATATTACAGAATAAGAGAGTTGGACGGTCCAAGGTCTTCTATTCAAACCCATTGCCCAAGCAGGAGACCCTATACCATTATGGATAAATGGTTGTCCAAACTTGCAGTGATAGATCATCCTCAACCTCTGGAGGCAAGAGTAATTGTTCTCACTGTCAGCAGATTTCTTCTTAGTTCTAGGTTACTTTTCTCCTTGATTAGTTTTCATCCATCGTTTCTTGTCTTTCCTTCTGGTGTTTTAGAAAATAAGGCTGACCCCCCTGTTCTTTGTGGCAGCCCCTCAAATATTGAAGGACTGCTATCATGTCACCCCTTAGTAGTCCTTCTCTTTCTTAGACTAGACATCCCATTTCCTGTAACCGTTCATCATATGTTTTAGCCTCCAGCCCCCCTAACCATCTCAATTCCATTCAAATCTACATTTGATGATTATATGAACTGCAATGATCAGGATTGCTCTGGTTTCAAGAGATTTTTTTAAACAGCTATGTGCCATAAATCAAATACATTTAAATGTTAAATGCTTCCTTGGTTTTATTAATGTCTTTTCTCTATTTCTACTTTTTTGAAGAAAAAAAAACTTCTATATTTTAAACATCAAAAGACTGTCATTGGGCAGCATATAAAGCAGCTATTATTCTGCCCTAAAAGAAAAGTGAAAGCTGACGAAAAAAAGGTGGACACAGCTATGCAGTTGTCCTACTGGTACAGATAATAATCAAGATTTTAATGCTCAGTTTTAATTTATTTATGTTTTAATGTATATGTATAGAAACATGTTTATGACTTGTAAGCTGCCCAGAGTTACCCTACAGTAGGATGGGCGGACAATACATTTAATCAATCAATCAATCTGACTGCATGGACTTGCAGGCAGGGGGGATTCTCCCAGGAATGCCGAGACTTCTTAGGTTGATGTGGTCCACTGGTTGACCGGAAGTTGAGTAAGTTGAGTCGTGGCAATTGAATTTGCTTTACTTTGTGGCTGGAAACATTTCGCTGCTTATCCAAGCGGCCACCCATTTTACCTTGTCTGGCCACCTATTTTACCAACCTCAGGATAGTTGACAGCACTTGGAAACAAAACGCAAAAAAGGTAAAATAAAACTACACAACTCTAATCGTGCAACAATTAAAACGATCCTCTCTCAGGCTGCACTTGACAGTCCAACTCTCATGCCCAGGAACACAAGCACAGCTTTGGGGCCCTGCAAACTGCCAACAAGCCCGGGTGTCTCTCGTTATAGAATTGCCTTAGGCTTAGCCCAAACAATAACAGCAGCACCAGGCTCCTTCACAAGGTTATTGTGAAGCGCACGGAATATTTGTGTGATGCACATTTTTTTCTCTTGGGCGTTCTGGTACTTTCTGTGGAAGATCTGGGTTGCCATTGTGTCTTTTGCAACCCGCATGGTGAATTAACCTTATTGATTCCTGACTCTCGTATGTGACGGGGTATTTTTTTCTTTTTAAATCAAGCCACACAGTAGAAGAACAGCCTGTTTGGCTGTTTCTTTAGAGCAGGGGTAGGCCACCTTGGCTCTTTTATGACTCGTGGACTTCAACTCCCAGAAATCCTGAGCCAGCAGGGCTCAGCTTGGAAACCTCTCCCTTTCCCCTCAGCATGGCTGGCTCATGAATTCTGGGAGTTGAAGTCACTAAGTGACACATTTGTTAAGTGAGTTAATCTCTGATGCCTTGCACTGACGTCCTCTTTATTACACTGCATTTCATTTTCTCTTTATTTAAATATAGTTAGTCCTCAACTTACAGCAGTTAATGACCATGCCAAGTTACAACAACACATTTACAACAGTTACAGCATCCCCATGATCACGTGAACCTAATTTGGATGCACGGCAACTGACCCCTTTATGAGTCACCGTATCCTGGGGTCACGTGATCCCCTTTTGTGACTTTCTGATGAGCAAACTCAACAGGGAAGCCAGATTCTCTTAACAACTGGGTTAACAACAGCTGCTGTGATTCACCTAACAACTTTGGCTGGAAAGGTCATAAAATGGAGCAAACTTCACTCTAAAAATGTTTCACTTAACTACAAAACTTGGGGGCTCAATTGTGGGAAGTCAAGGGCTGCCTGTATACAAATGGAGATACCCAAAAACGAACAGAGAGGAACAGATTGTCATAAAATAATTTGGGTATCTTTGCTTCTCCTGCTGTGAAAATTCTCCCACCATAACTGTGTTCCCATCACTCCGTGATGGATGCTGCTTCAAAGACATAATGAGAGGAAACGGAACTACCGAAGTACACTTTGTAACAGCCAAGTCTGGATATTTGGCAAAAGGCAGTCTATTGTCCTGCGTCTCTCTCTAAGATCTTGAAAGTGGTGGACTGTTTGGGGAAAAGGATACGGAGATTATGGAAACCCTTCACGATTTGAGCAAGTTTGCATTGTCAACAACGATGAGAAAACAATGGCTCATATGATTCCAGGGGAACTCAAGACACTGCCAAGTTGTACAGGGAGTCCTTGACTTACCACAATTTGTTTAATGACCCTTTCGAACTAAAACTGTGCTCTACTCTACTCTATTCACCTTTTGCAAGCTTCTCACAAGGACAGTCAATGGGGAAGCCAGATTCAATTAACAACTGTGTTACTAATTTAACCGCTGCAGTAATTCTCTTAACAGTTGTGGCAAGAAAGATCGTAATAGGGGGCAACACTCATATAACAACTGTTGCTTAACAACAGAAATGTTGGGTTCAGTTGTGGCCATAAGTCGAGGACTACTTTTGTAAATCTGAGACGCCAATTAATTTGGCCTGACAAGTTTTCTAAGATTGGCCCTTTCTCTTTCCATTTCACTCCTTCCTCTCGCTGGAGCTGCCCAAACCAAGAAAAACAGTGGAAGCACCAATGAAAGAATTCTCCAGTTCTTGACTTTGCATAAATTGTTCCAGTCGGACAATAGCGCTTTCTTTGACGCGGAGAGTTGCGTTTTACCGCAGAGCAGAAATGGGACATTTTCTTTTCCCAGCACTGAGCCGGCAGAACTCGGTCAAGTGAAAAGCTTTTCCGACAAAGAAATCTTTGCTTTCTTCAGAAACCTTTGAACAGATCGAGGGGCCTTTGGCAAACTCAAGGGTCCTTGTGGCTCCTTCGGAAACAGTTTTGTGTGCCAAATGCTTTCATTGATTAAAGCAAACTTCCCCGGGTGGGGTGAGAGAGGAGGCAGAGGCTGACGTATTTCTCGGCTGGCCTTGGTCGTCTGCCTCTTCTCCAACCTCCTGGAATTGGCTGGCTGGCTGGGGTGGATTTCACGCTGCAGTTGTAAAAATCCTGGGGTTGAGAAATCCAGAATCCTCAATCCAGAGCCAATTGTTTTAAGCTAGGTTGGGTGGAAAAGTGTCATGGGCAGTAGCATGTCCACACGTCCTCTTGGTGTGAATCTACTAGCATGTGCCAGCCTTTAGCAAGATTTGTCCTTGCTTACATCCCAAGACATTTTTGAAAGGTAGACCATTTCCTGGAGTTGAGAGAAGGAGGCCGAGAACCGTTGGAGAATCTCTATGGACGTTCTCAATCTTCATGGTTGTCCCAACGGTGCTTTTTTTTTCTTTGAAAACACTTCTTCTTCTTCTTCTTCTTCTTCTTCTTCTTCTTCTTCTTCTTCTTCTTCTTCTTATTCTTCTTCTTCTTCTTATTCTTATTCTTCTTCTTCTTCTTCTTCTTCTTCTTCTTCTTCTTCTTCTTCTTCTTCTTCTTCTTCTTCTTCTTCTTCTTCTTCTTCTTCTTCTTCTTCTTCTTCTTCTTCTTCTTCTTCTTCTTCTTCTCCTCCTCCTCCTCCTCCTCCCCCTCTCCTCCTCCTCCTCCTCCTCCTCCTCTTCCTCCCCACCACCACCACATGCCAGCAAGATTCCGTGTAGGTAGTCCTTGACTTACAACCACTCATTTTGTGATTGTTTGCAGTTACAATGGCACTGAAAAAAATGATTTGGGATGGTTTTTTCAAGCTTTTGACCATTGCAGCATCCATATGATCATGGGATCAAAATTCAGATGCTTGGCAACTGGCATGTACTTAGGACGGTTGCAGTGTTCCAGGCCATGTGATCCCCTTTTGCGACCTTCTGGCAAGCAAACTCAATAGGGAAGCCAGATTCACTTAATAACTATGTTACTAACAGTTGCAACGATTGACTAAACTACGTGGCAAGGAAGGTCATAAAATGGGGCAAAACTCACTTAACAACTGTCTTGCTTAACAACAAAAATTTTGGGCTCAGCTGCGGTCGTAGGTCGAGGACTACCTGTATTAGAACAGGAGCCCAAATGTTTAGCTACTCCTGGTGCATCACATAGGAAGGCAGTAAGAGTAGATGCATTTTGTTCATCACTCTTTAGTAAGACATCCTGAATGCATTTCCCTTTAGTGTTAAGAAATTTATTTCCTGTATTGAAAGAGGCAGAAGATTCAGGGGAAAATTTCTTTGTCTGATAGTAATGAAAAAAGACACTGGGTGTTACAGTTCAACAACACCATTGATTCTTGATTTGCGGGGCTCTCGGTGTTTACTTGTTGTTTTACCTTAAAATGTAATTAATACCCTTTTCTCAATAAGCAGCTTTCATATTCTCAGTAAGGAAGAATTTTAAGTTGTGACCATAAAGTTCAGGGCAGTCAGCTGTCAGAAAAAGGGATATGCACCTACTCTAAAATGGTGTGCTAAAGAGTGCAAAGTCTTTCTCCCCGATTACATAAATATTATATAACACAATTGTTTTTTTTTTAATTTATGCATTGGATTTTAACTTTTTTTTTTTTTTTGGCAAGTTCGAGTGTGGCTTGGCATTGGAAGCTGCTCCGCAATTAATGCATTCCTGTAAATTTTTTTTTTAACCACCCTGAAAATGCTACAGGTTGTGTTCCAGATCTGCCTTCTTGATTTGACCCGTTCAGTTCCTTCTTTTACCTTCAGCCCAATCTCTCTCCTCTTCTTCTCCTCCCTTCTTCCCCCTCCCCACGGCCATAAGGAGTGCTTCTTTTGGTTTACCACCCAGCCATTGCACACCAGTGTCTGCAACAATTCCTCTCTACTTGGGAACAGATCCTTCAATTCAGAGATGAAAGGGAGGGAGGGTTGAGTATTTTCAGCTCTGTTTGTATAATGGGAGCTAAACCTACAAGCCAGATAGGATTGGTATGACTAATATTAATTATCCCCCCCTCATGACTTCAGTGTGGGGCTTTTTCTAGAGATGTTGTTTCAGTGGCTCCTAATTGTTTGCAAAGCATATTCTGGAGTTGGTGCTACTTGCTGGTACTTGCTCTGGGTGATTTTCTTTTCCTTCTCTTCTCTTCTCTTCTCTTCTCTTCTCTTCTCTTCTCTTCTCTTCTCTTCTCTTCTCTTTCTTTCCCATGCCTCCTAAAAACTAACTTCATTTGAAAATTGGTAGCGAATGCAAGTACATCTAGAAGTAAACAGCACAAGGGGCCAGGTGACAGGACAATTTATAGCCAAATAAGAAGATGGATAGTAAAGTCTCTCTTAGGGCCTCCATCCTTTCAGACAATAATAATAATAATAAAGAACACTATGAAGGCTAGGTACTAGCAGAAGAGAAGGAAGCTGTAATTTTGAGACAATAGCAGTGATTGAAAGACCACACTTGGGATATTACACCCAGTTTTGGTCACCACATATAAAAAGAGATGTTGAGACTCATATGTTGAGGTTGCATTAACTGAGGGATAGAATCAAGATCACTTGAAGTATTACTACCATTTTATAATGCCTTAGTAAAACTACACTTGGAATATACAGCATCCAGTTTTGGTCACCACAGTATAAAAAAGATGTTGAGACTCTTGAAAGAGTGCAGAGAAGAGCAACAAACATGATTAGAGGGCTGGAGTGAAAATATATGAAGAACGGTTGCAGGAATTGGGTTTGTCTAGTCTAGTGAAAAGGAGGACTAGGGAAGACATGATAGCAGAATTCCAGTATTTGAGGGGCTGCCGCAAAAAAGAGGGAGGGAGTCAACCTATTCCCTAAAGCACCTGAAGGCAGGACAAGAAGCAACGGATGGAAACTAATCAAGAGAGAAGCAACCTGGAACTAAGGAGGAATGTCCTGACAGTGAGAACAATCAACCAGTGGAACAGTTTGCCTTCAGAAGTTGTGGGTGATCCATCACTGGAGGCTTTTAAAAGATTGGACAACCACTTGTCTGAAATGGTATACGGTCTCCTGCTTAGCAGGGGGGTTGGACTGGAAGACCTCCAAGATTCCTTTGATGATGATGATGATGATGATGATGATGATGACTATGATTTTTCATGAATAAGATGCTAAGAGGGCCAAGTTGAGATTTAGGTGTTCTGTTTCAGCTTTGGGACCGCCAAGTTACCTGTTGAACATGGCGGAGAATGTTATGTGGAAAAACATTTTGATGTTCTTGCTAATACTGTTTGTTTATTATTTATTGGATTTTTATCCCGCCTTTGTTACTTTAGAAGTAACTCAAGTTTGCCCATCAGTTTGCAGTTTACAGCTTGCAGGCAAGTTGAAAACCCGGTTCTGATTGAAATATTACCAACTGCATATAATCAGAAAGGAAAAGGTGAGGGAGTTACTGAGAGTAATGAATGAAGGATGTATCCAGATTTTGATGTGGTATTATATGAGGCATATAACATGGACATAAACAGCTCCTGCGAGGAGGTCAATGAGAAAACCAACTAACGATCTTTGAGTTCAAGGGCGCTGTCTCAGAATTTCTGTGGCATAAGACAGTTCCTGATTTGTTCTTCCTTGGGGACAAACCTGGCTTGTTGGGGGAAATTGCTGTGAGGTGCAGGAGCTGTGGCGTTTACTAAACGTACACGTAATATGCACAACACTTCAAATATTTCAAGCTAAGTTGTTTATTAAGGCCTGTTTTTCTGGGAAGCATCACCATGATAAACAAGGATTAATGGTGTATGTCTTGTATGTTTGAAGAGTGATTCGAACCTTTCCTCTCGAAATAAATACCCTCTAAAGAGCAGTGATTTAAAAGAGATACTTCCTTCTGACGACACCTCTGCCTCTTTTCCCTTAACTGAAGAGAAAGGCGTGATGTTTGTGCTGGGTGATGCACGCAGTATCAGTTAGCAAATGCTTTTATTACTGTCCCTTAATTTTGGCTTGGAAAGCCAAGAAGAGAAGAGGACTAAGAAAGAAGAACATTTTCCCCCCATGTGACCATTTGAAGTTACAGTGGCACTGAAAAAAGGGCTGTTTTTCACACTTATGACCATTGCAGCATCCCCATGGTTATGTAATCAAAATTCGGATGTGACCCGTATTTAGGACCATTGCAATGTCCCTGGGTCACGCGATCCCCCTTTGCGACCTTCTTACAAGCAAAGTCAGTGGAAAAGCCAGAGTCACTTAATAACCATCTTACTAACTTAACACTGATTCACCGAACGTATACATGCGGCAAGGAAAGTCGTAAAATGGGGCAAAGCTCCCTTAACAACGGTCTTGCTTAACAGAGGAAAGTTTGGGCTCCGTTGTGGTGGTAGGTCGAGAATTTTATTGCAAGGTCCAATCTGGATCGGTCATCAGGACCAGAGGTTAGTTCTTTCAAGCTTTCTGACCGACCCAGATTGGATCTTGCAACATGATCCACATATATTTGCCTTCATCCGTGGCTTTTGCCCCCTTTTTCAACTTTTCTTGGCACAGTTGTGAAGGGAGTCACTGCATTGGTTAAGTTAGCAACCTAGTTGTAAAAGGAATCGGGATTTCCCATTCACTTTACTCATCAGATGGTCACAAAAACTGATCACGTGACCCCGGGACACGGCAACCGTCATGGATAGGAACCAGTTGCCAAGCACCTGAGTTTTGATCACGTGATGCTGCAATGGTTGTAGGTGTGAAAAACCTTTTTCAGTGCCGTTATAACTTCGAACGTTGTAACTAAACGAACTGTTGGAAGTTGAGGATATCTGCATTTTCCTCCCAAAAAAGAGAATTTGAAATGGGTCTTTTAAGCTGTAGGAACAGGGAGACATTCCCCCAAACACAGACAGACCCAGCAGTTTCAACACCGCAAGGAGTTGTTTACGTGGGAGAGCGTGGTTTGGCAGGGCATTTGAACTCTTCTTTTTTGTATCTGCTTAAAAAAAAAATCAAAACAAACCAATGAGTAACATCACCCCAAATAAATCGAGTGTGGATTTGGTGTATCCTTGGGTGCACCGACCTCTCTGGCGTGAAATAAAAATTTAGCCTTCCGATTCTTAATGCAGCCCGGAGGCTTTCCAGATTCCCACCCACCCCCTCCAAAATAACGAACCCCTCAAAACTGTGAACTTGATGTGGTTTGTGGCAAGGAAGTATGGATCCTCTATTTGGGTGAATTAAACCAGAAAAAGTTTGTTCCCGATCTATTTCAAACTGGTGAGCTACTTTTTTTTTAGAAGTTGCAGGGAAAACGGTTCTATTTTTTTTAAATGGGAGTGGGTTTTGCTGAAAAAAGAAATGATAAAAAGTTGATTGTCAGCATCTTTTGTGGATCTACCCCTTCTTTGCAGTCCTCATTTGATCATTTCCCTTTCTTCCTAAAAAAACTTTTGGGATCTTAAGTTATAGGCAAACAAGAAACATGCTTTGCCCCCCCCCCCCGAAATTTTGATGGAAGTGTTATTTTTAGGAATGGCTTGTGCTAAACAACGTATGTATGCCAGGTTATGATTTGATTTTTTAAAAACTTTATATGAGGCATTTATTTGCAGAAACTTCACTAGTCACATGCTCTGTTGTTTTTATTTTGGACTTGAGTGGAAATGATTTATTTATCTATTTTGTGTTAGTTTAGTTGCAAGTGTAAACAGGCTCTGGAATTGAAATATATTCGCTAAAACCCCTCAATTTAATGGACTAATGGAGGGAAGGAGGATTCCTTACAGCAGAAGGTCTGTTAAATCTAAATGAAATTTCATGCACAAATATTTTAATTATTATCTCTTCTTATTTATTTCATGCTTGCAAAAATTGTGAATGGGAGTTTATGCTTGTGAGGAAGCAGATGGTGTACAAAAACAAATTTGTCTGCCGCCTCTAATTTGAGCTAAACCGTAATTGGTTAATTTGAGGGTTTGTTGTAATACATAAACATATGAAAGTAACACAACTTATCATAGCTACGTTTTATCTACCTATTCCTGAATTTCTAATTTGAATTCCACGTGATGCAGAGGAGCTAAAACCAAATGGACCACTATTTATTTAAATAAATCAGAAAAGGCAACATTTGGAAACAACATTTTTGGGCAAGATTGTTTGGCTCATTCTCCTGATGGGATCTTCCATATTGAGGAAAAGGTTAGCAATGCTGGACTTGAATAAATATGTGCCAAATGATGAGCATTTAAATGGGGTGAGGGCAGGGGAAGAATTTATTTGACTTACAACCACTTGTTTATGACGAATAACAGAATAACCAAGTTGGAAGGGACCACTGGTTAATTGGCCTCACTGTTAGGAATTTTTCCTTTATTTCTAGGCTGCTTCTCTCCTTGATCAATTTCCAATTAGATTAGATTAGGGCGTTTCAATCTTATTAAAATATCCTAATGGTCATTAGGTCTTACAATGCATGGAAGCATTTTGGGAATGGATGTGTCAGCGTCAGAACATTTCTGGTAAGATTTGAAGCCTAATTGAAAATTTGTCATCACTGTTTTGGAGTTAGGGAAAGGTAGTTTTGTGCTGGAAACATTTATTTATGAATTTTACGCAGTTTGTGGACTTCTAGAAAACAACCAATTCCCATTTAAACGTAGCTCTGCAGCTGTGCCTTTTCCGGTTGGAGTGCTCTCTTGCCAATTGGCTAGGATGAATTTGGGAGCGATCCATCGTTCAGAAGCCCTGTCCATTTTTTATTCTTTATTTAATAAAATGCATGTAGCAACCTGTAATATTCCCTAGATATGGCGAGCAGAGCCCTTCAGAGGCATGGCTTTATTTGATATCGTTGTGTAAATGGGAAATCTCATTACCAGGCTAAATCTTAAAGTTTTGGCACTGGCAGGAGAACAGCCATCCATCTGCTTGCAAGGCTTACTGTCTGTGGAGTTACTGAAGAAATCTCTTAATAGCCTTGGAGACTTCTAATATTTACAGGCATCGAATGAGGCACATCTTGCTGGAGACTAACAAGTCTGGCGTCTGAGCAAAGAGTTCTTGTGACGCGGAGCTAATAACAGCTCACTATTCTGGCCACTTGCTCCAGATAATTCTGGAAACCCTCTTTTAGAAAGAGGACGGGGTCAGGTTATTCTCCAAAGCACCAGAAGGCAGGACAAGAAACAATAGATGGAAAATAATCAAGGAGAGACACAACCTGGAATTAAGGAGAAACTTCCTGACAGTGAGGACAATTAACCAGTGGAACTGCTTGCCTTCAGAAGTTGTAGGTGCTCCATCACTGGAGGCTTTTAAGAAGAGACTGGACAGCCACTTGTCTGGAATTGTATATGGTCTCCTGCCTGAGCAGGGGGTTGGATTAGATGATCTCCAAGGTCCCTTCCAACTTTTTGTATAATAGTAGTAGTAGTAGTAGTAAGTTGGAAGGGACTTTGGAGGTCATCTGGACATACCCAATTCCTGCAACCATTCCTCTTTGCTTGCGCCTTCTTGTTCCACTAACCATTCCTAGTTATCATTGCCTTCTCCAATGAATTGGTACACATAACATAGCCAAAGTAAATCACACGTAGTCTTATGACTTTAGCTTCTAGTGAAGTTTCTGGTTTTATGCGATTTAAACACCTCTCTGTTAGTTACCCTGGCTGTCCATTGTATACTCAATAATCCAGCACCACAGTTCAAAGCCATCAATTCTTTGATCAGTCATTCTTAGTGTAGATGTTGAGTTATTGCCATAAATATTCTGGTGAGATTTTCATAGTGTACCTTCACCGTTGTTTTCCCTAACCCTCCCCATTTATCTGGGCTTAGGACTGGACTCAACCATATGGCTAGGTTCCTTATGCATTTACACCTTGATGGGAAACCTTGATGGCAGGAGAAGCCAAATGGAAACTGATGAACTTTAGCCAACTTTAAGAGCCCTGGTGGTGCAGTGGTTGGAATGCAGTGTTGCAGGCTAACTTATGCTCGCTGAGAAGCTCAAAGTTGATTCAGCTTTCCATTCTTCCAAGATCAGTAAAATGAGGACCTGGATTGTTGGGGGCAAGATGCTGACTCTGTAAACCGCTTAGAGAGGGCTGTAAAGCACTGTGAAGTGGTATATAAGTCTAAGTGCTATTGCTAGTCATGTCAACTCTTGGTCTTTCCTCCCTTCCAATTTAAGGTGGTCTTTTCATGTCTGCTGCTCTGTTCTCTCTCTTTCCAGCCTGTCCCAGTTCCTGTGGCAAATATGCTTGTACGGACCAGAATGAATGCTGTCATCCCGAATGCTTGGGCAGCTGCACCGCCCCCAACAACAGCTCGGCCTGTGTGGCTTGTCGCAACTACCACCACGATGGCACGTGTGTTCCTACCTGCCCACTCAACACCTACAAGTTTGAGGGCTGGCGTTGCATCACCAAGGAGAACTGTTCCCGGATCCCTTCCTCGGATCTACTTGGGGAATATGAGAGCTTTGTGATCCATGAGGATGAGTGTGTACAAGAGTGCCCTCCAGGATTTGTGCGCAACGATACCCAAAGGTAATGGGGAACACTCGTGTGTACACACAGGAATAGCAAGTGTTTTTCTTTTTTCTTGCTGGTGGGCGGTGAGGAAGAGGCTGAACTCTTAACGGGGGTCTCTGAGAATGTTTCAAGCACAGGCAGTCCTCGATTTACAACCCTAATTGAGCCCCAAATTTCCATTGCTAAGCAAGATAGTTGTTAAGCGAACTTTACCCCACTTTACGACTTTTCTTGCCACCATTGTTAAGAGAATCACTGCAGTTGTGAAGTTAGTAAGTGAATCTGGCTTCCCCATTGACTTTGCTGGATGGAGTCACTGAAGCAGGAGGCGTGAGCTTAAATGGACTCCAGAAGATGGTAGAGGACAGGGAGGCCTGGAGGAACGTTGTCCATGGGGTCACGATGGGTTGGACACGACTTCGCAACCAACAACAACAAACCCCACAGATGCTGCGACAGTCATACGTGTGAAAAACAGTCATAATTCACTTTTTTTCAGTGCTTTGAAATGGTCACTAAACAAACGTCTGTAAGTCAGAGGCTATAATTTGCAGCCGTTACCTTCTGTGAAATGAACAGAGATACTAAATTGGTGAACAGTGAACTGTTGTTCCTAGGGAAATAAAAAGTTGGATGTTCTGTAAGATTCTTGTTACCAAAATTTTCATTAACCGATCAACTGAGGATTACATGTATCCAGTATATACTCACAAACTCTGAAAAAGTCGATCCTCCAACTTTTAACCAAAACACCATGAAAAACATGCCTCCTGCTAATAAGCCAATTGCAAAAATAAAAACGCACAAACATTTCAAGGCTCAGCTTATCCGCAGGTGGCCCATTTTTCATGGTGTTTTGGTTGAAAATTCGATGGTCGGCTTACTCCGGGCTGGGCTTATCTGCCAATATATCCAAGGACTGATAGTTGTTGCGTTGCAGAGATGAAATAACTGCCGAATCTGCTTTATCGGCTGCCTGATTAAGAGCCGTTGGCATTCCTGATCTGGGGGTAATTAAAAAGGAAATATTTCTCCTGCAGAGAGAATAATCCCTGCAGGGATTTTTAAATTGTTTTTAATGACCTGGACAGCATGTCTTTATTTGGGTTGAGTTGAGCTGCTGCTGACGCATGGCGTCTCTTGTTTTGTGTGAAGCTGTCCAAACACACCTCTCCATTTTTTTCCTCCTGAAGAATTTCTAGTTTACATACAGGTGCAAAAGCAATGATCTCTGCCCCCCAGCTAGAAACCAAATGTTTACCTGGAAATCTGTTTTTCTTCCGCTACTATCTGACCACTTGTGTTTTCAAGCAATTAAAAGCCCTCATAAAAAAAGGGCCGGCTGTTTATCTTATCAAAATGTTCACGGTATGAATGGAAAAAAGATGGACGGAAAACCGGGAACAATAACCAGTGTGCTTGTAAGCGTTTGTGTGTGTTTTCCTGCTCCAATCTCCCTTGATCACACACCGACGCTGCAAACCAAAGGACTAAAAAATCTTAGTTTGCATTCTCAAAGGTTTCTGGCGTGTATTAACGGCGCCTTGCGCTAAAGCATTTGAAATACGAGCTTGTAAATTCATGTAAAGCATCATGGGAGCCATGGATTACAAAGGTACCATGTGACTCAGCCGGGAATCAGCTGACAAGAATTAAACAGCTCTCATCCTTGGGGCTTGCATGCTAACAAATTTGTCAGTGCAGTGCAAAGGCAACACAAAGGGAAATCTGGCTGCGTTGTGCAATATAGAATCAGCATCACAAAGCCTTTGCTTGTCAGAAGGTTGTAAAAGGTGATCATGTGACCCGGGACACGGCAGCCCTCATAAATATAAGTCAGTTGCCAAGAGTCTGAATTTTGATCAGATGACCACGGGGATGCTCCAACGGTTGTAAGTGTGAAAAATGGCCATCATTCTCTTTTTTTCAGTGCCTTTGTAACTTTTGAACGGTCACTAAATGAACTATTGTCCGTGGAGGACTACCTATATTCTATAACGGGGGTCCCCAACCCCTGGGCCACAGCCTGTTCGAAACCAGGCTGCAGGAGAAATGAGCAAGCACACGTGCATGAAGCTTCAGTCATCTGAGTGGAGGGCACATGTGCTCGCACTCAAAGCTCTATTTTCGCGCATGGAGTTTTAGGCCCAAGCACAAGTGCCTGCCGCTCGCACGAGTGGAGCTTTGTGCACAAGTGGAATTTTGTGCATGAGTGAAGGCACTCTCTCTAAGTGCAGTGGTGGGATTCAGATATGTTGAACAACCGGTTCTCTGTATGGATGCTGCTTCCGGAAGTCCATTTTGGGCCTGGGCAACAAAAAATTAGCTACCGGTTCTGCCAAAGTGGTGTGAACCGGCTGAATCCCACCACTGTCTTAAGTGGATTACAGAGTCAGCCTCTTGCCCCCAACAATCTAGATCCTCATTTTACCAACCTCAGAAGGATGGAAGACTGATGCAAACTTGAGTTGGTCAGGATCGAACTACTGGCAGTCGGCAGAATTAGCCTGCCATACTGCATTCTAACACTGCATCATCATGGCAATAGAATAGGATAGAGTAGGATAGAATTAGCAATAGCAATAGCAATATTACTTAGACTTATATACCGCTTCACAGTGCTTTACAGCCCTCTCTAAGCGGTTTACAGTCAGCATAATCCCTGCATGCTGTATTCTAACCACCGCGCCACCGCGACTCATGGAAGGGCCATTTTTGCTCATCTCTTCCTATTCTTTCTCTTTTACCAGCATGTTTTGCAGCCCTTGTGAGGGGCCCTGCCCCAAAGTGTGTGCAGATGCCAAAACCATGACCATTGACTCCGTCACCTCGGCACAGACGCTCCAGGGATGCACCGAAATTAGAGGGAACCTTCTCATCAATATCCGCCGTGGGAGTAAGTTCACGCTTGATTGGGAGAGTGTCAATGTTGGTAAACCTGGGTTGAGTGTGACAACCCTGTTACGAGCTTCCTAATGTACACATGATGCTAGAGAAACCATGGATGGAGTTCTGTGGTGGAGCACATGGGAAGCACGTTTAAAATGCCTAGGTGATGCCTTGAGTGGACATTCTGAAATTCAGGTACTTAAATAAACAGCAGAGAAGATGAGATACATCAATGGTGCATTTCATTCTTGATAAATTGTAGTTGCCCTTTTCCATTTGACAGCTCAGTGGTTAAAATACTTTTTTTTTTAAAAGAATCCCATTTTTTTTAAAAAAAATAATAGAATAAGTATCAGCTTTGGAGAATCCTTTTCACTTGCTGTAGAAAAGACCTTGTGTTCCATATGAGAAGTTTTCCGCAGGTAATCCCAACGAATTTTCAAGATAGCATTGTAGGGAGAATCCCAGTCTGGGCTTTCAAGAGCAAACTTCACAGGAAGAAAAAGAGAAGGGGAGTTCCTGGTAGCCCTGCTAGCGTCTAGGGATTTTCTAAATTTGTATTATCTCACTCGTGTTAGGTGGCACATCGGTGGATTTAATTATTTGCCCAGTGGCAAATATTTCTCTGCAGTGTACATGATGCCCTCTTCAAACACTGGCAGCAGAGTTCCCACCTGGGTGTTTTCTCAGGGCTGACTTGGCCACGTCTAGTACATGTCTTAACAGAAAATGAGTGTTCAGTTAACGATTTGTCAAGAGTGGTGAGTCACCTTCTGGGAAAACTCCAACAGTCCTTTCTCTCTCTCTCCCTTCCTCCCTCCCCCCCCCCCAGAATGAACACAATTGCCCCAATCTGAAGAAGAAGAACACTCATTTGATTTGAAAGCTGATAACGCACCCATTTCATCAGTTAGAACCCCACAGACGCTATGGGGCTGTCTCTGGCCCTGCTTTGGGGACCACCTGTTATCTTCCCCTGCTTTAAGTCAGGCAGCCTCGTTGCTGCTCTGTATGATTCCTTCAGACATTTTAGAGTGCAACCTCCCCAATTCCCAACCTTGCAAGCCACACCACTGGCTGAGGGAAGGCTGGTCTGGGGCCTCTTACATTGACCCTTCAATCCATGGCTAAGTTAAGTCACCGTTTGCCTGAACCGAAACTTCCAGAACAACTTTCTGAGCTGAAGCACCTGCTTAAAAATGCTTGCAAAGTAGGTTAAAAAAAGCATCCTTTTTGGCTTGAGCCACTGAAATAACCTAATTTGATTTTCCTTAAGTTGGTGCTATAGCACAGTTTCTGGGAAACTTCAAAAATTCCTTAATTCCTCAAAGAACTTAGTTCTTTAAGAAACAGACTGATCCTTTTAAGAGGCTGGAAAGAATGCCTGCTCTCTGTTCAGCTGCCTGTTGTAAACATTCACCCAGGGGCTGTCCCGTTTATATGAATTTGTTCCGATTTCCCCAAAGAGGCCCCTCGGATGGCTTAATCTCGGTGAAGCTTTATTCCACTGAAAAGGATTGTATATCACAGAAGCACCGAGAGTCGGGCTGCTCACTGAGAACGCTCGGTGACTCTCTTGAACAGTTTGTTCTGAAAGCAGATGGGACTAAAATGATGGCTTGCTTATGGCATGTGTGAACAGGTACTCTGGCTTGTTCCTGTTAACACTTCTTTGTTTTGGCCTTTTGACTCCCGTCTTCGTTGGAGAAGAGCAAGGTAGAGTTCATAGAGGTAGAGTCAATGTCAGGATAGAGTACCTGGCTGGGTTCTTGAGACAGACCCATTAAGTAGGAAAAGTGCGCAGGAGGGAGCAAGCGTTAAATATGAATAATAATAAGTGTGCTCTTGACTAAGGCAGAATGCTAAATTCTGGCCCATTAGTGCATGTAAACACACCTAGTGGAAATTTTTAACTTTGAACCTAAGTTTGCTCCAATTTCTACATTATAGTTAAGTAGATCCTGCTTTTATAAGGGCTAATCTACTTCTAATTTATTAACAATGTGACTTAACAGGAAAAGGATATTACAGAATAACAAAGTTGGAAGGGACCTTGGAGGTCTTCTAGTCTAATCCCCTTCTTGAGCAGGAGACCCTATAACATTCTATGTGCGTGGTTATCCAGTCTCTTCTTGAAATCTCCAGAGATAGAGCACACAATTTCTGAAGGGAAGCCATTCCATTGATTAATTGTCCTCACTATAGCCTTGATTCTAGATTGGATCTCTTTGATAAGCTTCCATCTGTTAAATATCCATGGAGATTCTCAGTCATCCAGGTCATGCTTGTCCCAAAAGGCAACTGCACCTTCTTAATTTTTTTTCTTGAAAATGTCTAGCTTCTTATTCAAGAAGCTTCTTCAGTTGTCTTCAGAACTGAAGAAGCTTCTTGAATGAGAAGCTAAACATTTTCAAGAAAAAACTAAGTCAATCCGGTTGCCCTTTGAAATGCACCTTTGCTATTTCCATCTGTTACTTCTTGTCCTGAGTTTTCAGAGGCGTCTGAGAAGCTCCAATGTGGGAGTTGATTTGAGGTTTCCATTTGTGGAGGAGGAAAAACACCCACTTATCTTGCCTAGAATGGTCAAGCTATCTTGAGACATGAGTTGAGGTTCTCCTCAATGGGACAGTTTTGGCTAACTGTAACATGCAGTAACGTTTATATCTGTCACTGAACATCACAGGAGTTGTGGCTTCCTGAAGGCTTAGATTTACAACTGCCCAAGAGTAACTTGCCAAAACATCAGCTGTTGAAAGCTCAGAATGCGACATTGGCATTAGCAGCCAACGTTCAAGGGAACGGACGGCCATTGCACTGGCCGAAAAATTAACTAGATTAAATTGAAGTGGCATTTAGTTTGGCATCCCGGCTGCCTGACTTTCCTAGGTAAATCATACAAGGTTGTGTTACACAGCAGAGAGTTGACATTCTTAGAAGGCCTTTCTTAAGCCGATGAAGCTAATTGTGTGCAAAGAAAAATCTTGAAACTATGGAGATTTTATCACTCCTTCCCTCGGGTTTTTTTTCCCCCTCCCAGACAATATTGCCTCTGAGCTGGAGGATTTCATGGGGTTGATAGAAACGGTGACTGGATATGTGAAGATCCGGCATTCTCATGCTTTGGTGTCCTTGTCCTTTTTGAAGAACCTGCGGTATATTAATGGAGAGGAACAACTAGATGGGTAAGGATAGCCAGTTTCTACCGTAAGAAGTCATGCCATTGAACGTAACATTCTCGGAAAAAGGTTCTTGAAGTTCCTATTAAGAGTTAACAGAATAAGCATTAAAACCCTAATACAGTATTTCTCAACTTTGGGAACCTGAAGATGGATGGACTTCAATTCTGGGTCTTGAAGTCAACCAATATTCAAGTTCTCAAGGTTGAGGAACACTGCCCTAATGTATTAGCTGAAGACCACATCATGCTTTTGGAACCTTGTCCCTCTGTTCTCTCCCTCTTCAGCTTCACTGAATTGAATAACAACTCTTGAACTTCCTGTTTTTATATGTTCCGCCCCTCCTTCAAATATGGCCCTGGGTTTCAAAAAGATTCCTAGATGCATCATGAGTTACCTGCATGCAGATTGACTTGATCCATAGATTATTTCCTTTGTTGTCCTCTTGTGGATGGTTCAGCAGCCCTGCCTGGAGGCTACTGAAAATCATCTATGGAAAATTTCAATCAGAGGGTGAGCTTTGGGTTTGTTAAGAGGTCTCTGAAATGTTTTCACTTGTTACCTTGCTCAAAGCTGGATTTACCACCTTGTATTTGCTCAACTGAGCTGAAAGGATGGTGCTGTTTTTGACGGGACAAGGGGTCTTAACGTTCTCTAACACAGAATAAGCATCTAATTTCATACTGTTTTCATCATTCTCCCCCAATTCAGCGGTCTTTTGAAGTAATTGGGTTACAACACCCATCTTCTTCCCTTCCAGGGGTACTGGATCATATCATCCCATTTCAGATACCTCTGAGAAGACACAAAGGTAGAGAAAGGTGTCCTTGACTTATGATCACAAAGGAGTCCAAAATTTTTCTTGCTAAGTGAATTTTGCCCCATTTTATGACCTTCCTTGCCACAGTTGATAAGTGAATCACTGAAGGTGTTAAGTTAGTAACACGGTTATTAAATTAATCTGGCTTTCCCATTGACTTTGCGTATCAGAAGGTCGCAAAAAGGGGATCACATGGCCTCAGGACACTGCCACCGTCATAAATACAAGTCAGTTGACAAGATTCTGAATTTTGATCACATGACCATGGGTGTAAGTGTGAAAAATGGCCATAAGTCACTTTTTTCCACGGCTGTTGTAACTTTGGACAGTCACTAAATCAACTGCTGTAAGTCAAGGACTACCAGTACTTAAAAGAATTGAGCTGTATCATTTTTGGAGAACGTACAGCTGGAATCCCACTAACGGGAACAGTGTTCTGCCCTTAGTCCTAAGCCTGGGAAATTGCCACTTTCTCTGCTTTCTTTACCTCCAAATGAAATCATTCTTTTCAGATACTGGTTGCCTCAGTAGTTAATAAACAGGAATTTGGGGGGAAACTGTTTGAACAAGGCCGGGGCAAGGTCATGGGAATAGCTCTCATTGTGTCTGATTTATCTAGCCTGAAAGGATTATCTTACAGGATGAGGGTAGATTCTCAACCTCGTTTTTCCCCCACCTTCTCTGGCTGCAATTTGGTCAGCTTTGCATTCTTGAAATTCCAGAGAGTGATGGAATATGTTGTAAAGGGCAGTATTGCTTTCTTCCACCCTGGAAAGTTCCTCTTGTCTCTTAAGCATAGAAGAAATTGGAACGCTGTCATCATGTGTCCCCTGGTCCTTCTCTTCACTAGATTAGTCATGCCCAGTTCCTATGTTTTAGCCTCCAGTCTCCTAATCATCTTTGTTGCTCTTCTCTGCACTTTTTCTAGAGTCTCAACATTTTTTTTTATAGTGTGGTGACCAAAACTGGTTGCAGTATTCTAGGTGTGGACTTACTAAGGCTTTATAGAGTGGCATTAGTACCCTAACCCTAACCCCTAGTCCTTCGCTTGGATAGGTTAGACATACTTAGTTTCCTCTCTTCTTTGTGCTCTTTCTAAGGTTTTCTTTCTTTCAAACTATTTCTGCTTCTGAGAAGCTCCTGGAAAAGATGAAGCTGAAACCAACAAGGACTGGAAACTGTTAAAGGCTGAAGAAGCGCAATAACAGTTTGCAATTTACAACCTGGAGACCTATATTAGGTCTTGTTAACCTGCTGCTGAGATTCTTGGGGATGGTGTTGCTTCTGTTTAACACCTTACATGAGATATTCTGTAGCTGCCATTCTTTTTGCCAGATCTAAGTTTTTGGTCATTGTGCGAATTTTGTAAGGGTACCATAAGCAGAATGAAAAATGTGTGTGCCTTTGTTTACGTGGACTAATTTGCTTCCAAACATTTCCTTTTTAGGAATTACTCATTTTATGTGCTGGACAACCAAAACTTGCAGCAACTGTGGGACTGGAGCCATCATAACCTGACCATCAAAGAAGGGAAGATGTACTTTGCTTTTAATCCTAAATTGTGTGTTTCGGAAATTTACCAAATGGAGGAGGTTACTGGAACCAAAGATCGACAAAGTAAAGGCGACATCAATCCGAGAAACAACGGGGAAAAAGCATCCTGTACGTGAGAAGTTTAGTGAGGACATTGTGTTGGGGTGGGATAACCAGAAATGGAAGATGCTTTTTTTCTGACCTTAAATAACAGGAGGTTTGTGGTGATCCAGACTTCAGAAAATAGTCACTTGGAGGCATCTTGGTACCTGCTGGCTGGTCCTCAGCAAATTGCTCCGTTTCCTTGAGTCATACCGATTCTGGATTGTTCCTTATCCCTAATAAATAATGTTCTTCTATTTCATCCATTCCATAAAAGTTTCTGTTAAGCTAACAACTAAGAAGTCACATGAAAAACCCAAATACAAACTAAGGAGTTTAAAGGATGGAGTTTGGGATGCTGAGGAATTTTTGCTGTTGTTTCTTTTGTGTGGGTTTTCGTCACTCTTTTAATTTGCACTCCCAACATTTTACACATAGTTCTTCAATTAGTAAAATAGGTGGGAATTATTTGCAAGTCAGATGTGGGGCTCAGAAAACTAGCTTCTTTAGGAGAACCTGAAAATTCAATGCCTTTGTAGAAACAGTGTGCTCATTCAAAGCTTATAGTGCATCAGTCTGATCAATGATTGGTGAGCAGGCTATTGAAATGGTCTCTCCATATTTGGCATATAAAATAGACCTTAAGGATGTTATTTTTGTAAAGAATTCTCTCTCTCTTTTTTTATCTGTATATGGAACTGGAATCCGTTTCCCAAATACACATGTTGGTGTGTATTCACACCAAAGAGGCATCACCCACATCCATTTGTCAGCCTTGGAGATGTTACAAAAGCTTTGGCCCTCTCTCCTATGTTACCATCAGGTCTGGGCTAGGCTTCCCTTGTTTCTTTATTATTCTTACAAAAAGAAAAGGAAAAAAAAAAAGCTTATTTGCCTACATGGATTTTAAAATGTGTGCAGGATGTAAGAGGGTTGAAACATTTGGCAAACTGTTCTTTCCAAACAAAAAGCAACTGAAAAATCCAGTTGTATGCTGGATTCCCAAGCCAAGAATTAAGCTTCTCTAAAAACAAACACCCACAATCTACAAAACAAACAACTATTCAAACTTGTTTTCAATCGGATAGCTTTTGAAGATATGAAGACCAGACTTGGCTTTTGAAAATAGATTCAGCCCAATTAAAGCCAACCATGTGAACTTAGATTGGCAAATGGGCTTTACCTAAAATTGAGGAGGGGGGGGATGGATGGTTGCAGAAATGAATTGTGCATAGGTAAATTGAGTCACACATAACCTGTTTTTTCCCCTGTGGGTGTAAGAAAAAAGCTCAGAAGAACAAATACATCCTTTCAAGGTTCAAATTTTGTTACATGAAACATGTAACAAAATGTGCCATTTGTTGGATGGTGAGAAAATTTTTTTTTGCTCAAAACATTGCGAAACACTTCCTGTTGTTTAATATTTGTTTTTGGAAAATGAAATTAAAAGTGTCTCCCTGACAGTACATTTTTCATGATGTTTTTAAAAAAGAAATAACCCTTGGGATGGAGTTAAAAGAGGAATCAGCCTAGAATCCCTTCATAGCCACAAATGAACTAACTCCAACCCTCCTTGAATTCCAATTCCCTTACTCCAAGCAGGTGCTAATCACTAGTTGAGAAGATTCCTGTGCATAGGCATGAGTAGCAATAAGTCAGTTTAAACGGACCTTCACTTTTGGACCTGATACCTTGGTCTTGAAATAGTTACCTTCCCTATCGAATCTAGATCAGCCCAGCCATTTACTGCTGGGAAAGGAATTGGTCATATTCCCATGCTGCAGTCTTGTTTTATCAGAGAAGAAGGAGCAAAACCACTTTTGAGCAAAACCAAGGAACCAATATCTCTCTCTCTCCCCCTCTCCCTCTCTCTCTCCCTCTCCCTTCCCTCTCCTTCTCCTCTCTCTCTCATATGAGCATAGTAAATAAATTCCATTCCTGTGTGTTAGTGGCAATTCAGCCAAGCGTGCTGTTTTTGTGTTTCAGGTGAAAGCCACATCCTGAAATTTGTTTCCAACACTACAATGAAAAATCGGATCAAACTGACATGGGAACAGTATCGGCCTAAAGATTACAGAGATTTGATTAGCTTCACAGTCTATTACAAAGAAGCGTGAGTATTGCTACTCCACAGCCAAAGTGAGCCTGTGTGGGTTTGGGGTTTTTTTAGCAATGTTTACCAACCTTTGCAGCTTCCAGAGGTACTGTATAGACCACATACCAGAATTTTCAGAAATCAGCCTGCAAGATGGAGTATTTGGGGAGTTGCAATCTACACATTGGAAGTTGTGAGCAGAATACTTTCCATCCTTCTGAGGTGGATAAAATGACCCAGATTGTTGGAGGCAATATGCTGACATTGTAAACTGCCCAGAGAGTGCTGTAAAGCACTATGGGTCTGTGTATATTGCTATTTCACACCATAGGAATGATGGGAAATTCCCTTCACTTTTCAGCAACTCTGATCAGAATAGTATGAGAGCCGTTTTATCAGACGGACACGTCCTAGCTCCCTTGCTTGTCCATTTCAGAGCCTTCAAGAACGTGACGGAATATGACGGGCAGGACGCTTGTGGTTCTAATAGCTGGAACATGGTTGACGTGGACTTGCCTTCAAATAAAGAGGACAATCCAGGGATTTTACTGCAGCCGCTGAAACCATGGACCCAATATGCAATTTATGTCAAAGCTGTCATGCTCACTATGATGGAGAACTACCACCCTCACGGAGCAAAGAGTGAGATTGTCTACATCCGCACTAAAGCTGCAGGTAAGAAGTCATTAGAGTGGGTGAAGACAAAATACTAAATGAATTGCGTTTCTGTCTGGTGGCATTGATTGGGCAAGGAGGACTCTTGCATTTGGAAAAGTGATTCATGATGTCTTCTATGAAATTTAAACTAGTCATAAATCTAAGTATTTTGGCATAATTAGTTTTTTGGCTACAAGCAAAGATACTAGGATATAAATCTGCTTTCTTCCTAGGAAGTCCTGGTGGGACGTTCTTAATAAATCTGTGCAGTAGCTTCAATTTGTAGCTTGGCATCTTCTATTGGGATGGGAAACGTTGCACAGATTTTCCAGCAGATGGCCAAAAAACGCAGTTAGTTTGCAGTGTATCATTCATCCAAGCTTTCTGTAATTCAAAAATTCAGAGTTTGGAAGAAAAATGTAGTGATAGATGTAAAAAAAAAAAAAGAGGAAAAAATTTTAACTGTTGAGTTTATAGAAACATTTGCAAGAATATCATGGTTTATCAGTCTGAATGATGAATGCTATTAAAATTGAAGTGACTCCAGAATCTGGTAGTACTGAAGGGGCAGACAGAAAACTCCAAAGACTTTGCACGTTTTGGGGTTCTTCTCTTGTGAATCCTCTCGATCGATGAGGATTCAGTGGCAGTTTGCAGGCTCCATCAGTTTGTATTTGCAAACTGATAAGTGGATAAGAGTCCCCATGATTCAAAAAAGAAAGAAAGAGAGAGAGAGAGGGAGGGAGGGGGGAGAGAGAGAGGGGGAGGGAGGGAGAGAGAGAGAGAGAGAGAGAGAGATCCTGGAAAATGTGCAGGAAAGAGCAACAAAGATGACGGGTCTTAAAGCTAAACCGTAAGATGAATTTTTAAGTGAACTAGCTATGTCTAGCCTATGAAAAAGAAAGATTGGGTGACATGATAGCAGTCTTCTAGTACTTGAGGAGCTGTCACAGAGAAGAGGGAGTCAAGTTCTTTAATGAAAAGAAGGAGTAGGGGTGATCGTGATAGCAGTGTTCCAATATCTCAGGGGCTGCCACAAAGAAGAGGGAGTCAAGCTGTTCTCCAAAGCACCTGAAGATTGGACAATGGATGGAAACTAATCAAGGATAGAAGCAACCTAGGAGAATTTTTCTGGCAGTTAGAACAATGAATCAGTGGAACAGTTTGGCTCCAGAGGTTGTGGGTGCTCCCAACACTTGCGGTTTTCAAGAAGAGATTGGACAACAATTTGTCTGAAATGTATGGGGTTTCCTACTTGTAGTTTCTTTGGACTAGGTCCCTTCCAACCGTGTTATTCCGTTATTCAATTTACTCTCCAAAGCACCTGAGGACAGGACAAGAACTAAGGAGAAATTTCCTGATGGTGAAAGCAATTAATCAGTGGAACAGCTTGCCTCCTGGGGTTGTGAGTACTCCATCATTGGAGGCTTGCAAAAATAGACTGGATGACCATTTGCCTGGGCTGCCATAAGGTCTCCTGCCTGGAGCAGGGGGTTGAATTAGAAGACCTCCAAGATCCCTTCTAGCCTAATGATTCTATGACCTGTTCCTCTTGGAGTCATCCATACTGAACTTGGAGAGTCTTTTGTTCCCCCCTTTGTTGAAGGGGGGAAATCGGAGGGCGTACTCACCATCATATGGAATTGATTTTCAGTGGCAAAGGGTTTTAATGGATGAATAGTTGTTCTTGGCACGCGTCCTTTTCAGTTTGCTTACTTGGGATCTCTGTTTCTTGTTAGCATATCAAAAAAAAAACGTCCAAAGTTGGTGGCTGGTGGTAGTCTACTTCTGCCTGCCAGAATTTAATTGCATCCAAAGTTGGGCGCTGTGGAGAGGTGATAATTGTCCGATTAATCAAGCCAAGGAAATATCCAACAGCATTTAATCATCTTGAATGAAGTTCTTTCTGAGGGTGGGAATAATATTTATTTATTGGCTGAAGGTCATTCATGTGCCACCTCATTGGCAAACTCTTAGGCGACTTAGATTATAATATCTGCCTTGGTGACAGACTTATAGATGTTTATCCATCTAAGCTGAGCCAAGGAGGCCAGTTGGAATGGGATATGTAAAATTGGGCTTGTATTGAGTGTTTCTGGAAAAACAATGGCGTGTATTAATGCTAAAATGTTCAGGCTTGCTGCAATACGTTGGAGTTGGGTGTAGCATTGGCCAAAATAGAAATAAAGAACGAATTTTGTAAAATCAAAAAGTAGAAAGTGCTTCTCTTGTGCACTGAGTTTGTATTTTCTGATCATAATTTAAGGTAGTAAAAGGTAAACATTTATTTTTCTTGGGTATCTCTCGTTGCTGTTCAACTTCACTGACAATGATTTGAGTGTTGTAAAAAAATGTAGATTTCGAGTCTGCTAATTTATCCCTTTGGGTACTAGGTGATTTTAGCAAGCTAATTGATGTAGTCCTGATGCCATGGGCTGCGGCTTTGAAACACGCTGGCTGAGGAATTCTGGGCATTGATGTCCACAAATCTTAAGTTGTCATGTTTGGAGATCCCTGCTTTAAACCATCATAACTGAAAAGTTCAAGAACTCAGCTTCTTCTCCTGCCCCTGCAGGACACTTATTTACATTTGATTTCTAATTTCCAATTAAACTCACACGGGCCAGACAGGGACAGCCAAGGACTGGATATGGCTTGGAGACCAAATGCCCAGGTGTTTTTTTTTGGGGGGGGGGATGTGTTTGAGGGTATCACCAGAATGGAATGAAAGAGTATGCTGTGGACTGCAAATAGAATTTTATTTATTGATGGACTTCAGTTAATTATAAGCTCTTGGGAAAAACACATTGAAAGGTTCATCGTTGACTTACTTTCCTTCTAGTGCCATCCATACCTCTGGATGTCATCTCAGCATCCAACTCCTCCTCACAGCTGATTGTGAAATGGAACCCTCCCACTTACCCCAACGGCAATCTGTCCTACTATATTGTGAGGTGGCAACAGCAGCCTCAGGATAGTTACCTGTATAGGCACAACTACTGCTCCAAAGGTAAGACCAACACGGAGACATACCTGTGCACTTTGAGGTAACTTTTCCTCATCGTACCAGCTTCCTAAATTCATGGAGATCATCTCTTCCAGTCTGGAACCCTCAGGAGATCTTGGGTGGCAACTCATCTGCAGGGCCCTAAGTTAGGGAAAGGTGATACGGGGTCTCTTCAACGTTCAACAGCAACTCCTCAAAACTTAACTGGCGCATGAAAGCCCTACAAATGGATGGTGCTATATTTGAATGTTTCCTCATGTTGAAGATAAAACATAAAGCATCTTTGTTATTGAAAGCAACAAAAAAGGTTGAACTAGCTCAGTGTTTCTCAACCTTGACAATTTTAAGGCATGTGGACTTCAACTCCCAGAATTCCACAGCCAGCATTGCTGGCTGTGGAATTCTGGGAGTTGAAGTCCACATGCCTTAAAATTGTCAAGGTTGAGAAACACTGAACTAGCTCAATTTTCTGTTTAGCTTGAAGGTCAGACTTCCTGTTCAGATGGCCATATAACAACAAGGGACACATATATGTGTCCCTGTACAGGTAGTCCGTGACTTAACAACAGTTCATTTAGTGACCGTTGAAAGTCATTACGGCACTGAAAAAAGTGACAGGGCCATTTTTCACACTTACTCCCCTTGCAGCATCCCCACGGTTTCATGATCAAAATTCAGATGCTTGGCAGCTGACTCGTATTTATGACGGTCGCAGTGTCCCAGGGTCATCTGATCCCCTTTCACAACCTTCTGAAAAGCAAAATCAGTGAGGGAGCCAGATTCACTTAACAACCGTGTTACTAACTCCTCCTCCTCCTCCTCCTCCTCCTCCTCCTCCTCCTCCTCCTCCTCCTCCTCCTCCTCCTCCTCCTCCTCCTCCTCCTCCTCTCTTTTGCCTTCCAAGATAAAGTCCCGATCCGGAGATACGCGGATGGGACCATAGACACGGAAGAAGCCACAGAACCCACCAAGCCTGAAGGGTCTGGCAGTGAGAAAGGCCCTTGCTGTAAATGCCCAAAGACTGAAGCAGAGAAGCAGGCCGAAAAGGAGGAAGCGGAATACCGGAAGGTCTTTGAGAATTTCCTCCACAACGCCATCTTTTTGCCCAGGTGAGTTGCCAGCATGCCTTCCGCAAGCGAATGGGATTCAGATTGATGGCATTTATTTCTTGGAATAAAGTCCTTCTGCTTTACTGGTTGTAATTCTCACATGCCATGATGAGAATAAAAGGGTCTATCAGGATTTGGCAAAGACCTCCCCAGCTATGAGTGGGGTGATGAGCCCTTGAAGGTGAGTTTGAGCATCGGGATGTTTATCTGCTGAATTTAACCCTTTCTGTGACACTTAAGCACAGTTTCCTTCGCCCCTCCCTCCCTCCCTCCCTCCTTCCTTCTGCCTTGGAGTGAAGATGTGAGAGATTAAAGCCTGGTTGTTAAAAGGGTTTTGTTGTTGTTTGTCCAGACCTGATCGGAAGAGGAGGGATTTGTTCCGAGTTGCAAACACAACGTTTGCCGGTAAGAACAGGACTGGGATCGTTCCAGAACCCTTGAGCAATGGGACCGATCTGGAGGAAGGTGAGATGGAGTTTCCCTTCTACGAAGCGAAAGTGGAGGGCAAGGAACGGACCCTCATCTCCCAGCTCCTGCCTTTCACCCTTTATCGGATTGACATCCACAGTTGCAATCACGAAGCAGCACGCCTGGGCTGCAGCGCTTCAAATTTTTTCTTCGCCCGGACGATGCCTGCAGGTACAGTCTCCCGCCTTTTATTTAGTGCATGTGTAGCTTAAGAAAGCATCATGGTCCAATCCGGCACATAAACTCCCTCTTAGTTTGATCCTAGAAGTAGGGTAGATGAAGGAGAGGGCTGCAATGTCATTTAAGCCAGGCTTTCTGTTGATTGACATCTTGTAGGGGGTGGGGCTAGGATACATTCAGCATGTTATTTCATAAAATTTAATATTATTGGTAAGAACACTCTGCAGGAATTTAATCGTTTTCCTTCTTCCGTCACATTAAACATTTCACTTTGTCAGTAACTTTTGAAAGGATTGTAGCATGCAACCCTCTGATTGCAGATTGTATAGGTAGGATTAGGAGAATAAGGGCTTCAGTAAACAGCTGAAGAGCTAAGCGCTGAGAGCTACTGTATGGTTCCTTGAAACCACTTTGATGTAATGGTATATGATAATGGCTATCATATTGATGTATTCCTGTTCTATACCTTTTCATTGTTTATTTTATTCTCTTATTTTACTTCAGTTTACACTCTTTCATTTCTTCCTTTTTATTGCCATACGCTGTCTAAACTTTCTGTTTTTTTAAAAAAACTTCCTCTTTTGGGCAAATATATAACTTCCGGGTCAAATTGGTTCAAAGCTATGCCATCTTAGATTACAGCTCTGGTTTTGAGTTCATTAAAATAGCTAGCTTGGTCTAGTGGTTAAAGCTCCGGGCTACACATCAGGAGACAGTGAGTTCAAGTCCCACCTTAGTCATAAAAGCCAGCTGGGTGATCTTGGGCCAGTCAGTCTCTCTCCGCCCACCCCACCCCACCAGGTTGTTGTTATGGGGAAAATAGGGGCAAGGAAGATGGATATGTTCACTATCTTGGGTTGTTGGTTATAATACAGGTAGGATACAAATAAATGAGTCCTCTTTTGTGCTCGCTTTCCACAGAAGGGGCTGATAACATTCCAGGAAGTGTAACCTGGGAAGGGAAGGAGGAAAACACCATATTCCTGAAATGGCCCGAGCCGGGTAACCCCAATGGGTTGGTTTTGATGTATGAGATCAAATATGGACAAAATGGAGAGGTAAGAAGATCAATGACTTTGTTGGTATTTTCAGTAGTCCTCGACTTACAACCAGTCCTTTAGCGACTGTTCAAAGTGAGAACAGCACTGAAAAAAGGGACTTAGAAACAGTCCTCACACTTAACAGCCATTGTAGCATCCCCATGGTCATGTGATCAAAATTTGGGCAGTTGGCAACTGGCCTGTATTTACGAGGGTTGTTGTGTCCTGGGGGTTATGGCATCACCATTCATGAGCTTCCCAGCTGACTTCCAACACACAAAGTCAATGCGGGAAGCCAGGTGGTTCACTTAACTGAGTGCATCATTTAGCAACCATAGCAAAAGAGGTCACAAAATAAGGCACGGCTCCCTTGACAACTGCTTTGCTTAATAAGGGAAATTTGGCTTCCAATTGTAGTCATACGTTGAGGACTGCCTATATTTGATTACATTTCTAAACCGTGAATTAAAGTACACAGGTTCAAACATCCTGAATGCTTATATCACAGCCAGGCACGGAATCTTTACAGAGAATATTGCCCCAAGCAATGTAATATCAGATATCCAGATAAGATCTTAACCCAGAGATGGGTCTTGCAACAAAGGTTGAGAACACAACACAGTAAATGGCTCACGTTTCAAGAAAAGACGCTGGAAAGATTAAGCTAGAAGGAGGGTTATTGGCTGGTTGTGACCATTTGCAGAATAAAGCGCTGTTAACAAGCTCTTCCTGGTGATTATCATGCTATGCTGGGTTTTTAAAAGTAAGATGGTCTGTCATCTAATTGCATTACTCTGAGTCCCCATTAAGGCAATGTTTCTCAACATTTGTAAATTCCAGGGCTTCAGATCTCAGAATTTCACAGCCATGATGGCTGTCAGTGAGAATTGTGGGACTTGAAGTCTATACCCCTGAAAGTTACCAAAATTAATGAAATGCTGGACCAAGGCCTAAATGTTGGGGTGGGGGGGGGAACTGGCTTTCCTTCGCGTGTGAAGTCATTTGTTAAGACATCACATTATATACCAATCAGGCCACTAAGATTTATTCAGTCTTCGTTTAGTGCTATTTTGGAACCCAGCAACTGATAAAGGAGAATATTTGTTTACTCAGGGTTAAAATGAGGGGTCCTTGGTGCTTCCTGAGGTTGGTTGTTTTCGGGCGGATGTTTCATTACCCAACTAGGTAACATCATCAGCGCTAGTAAGGAGTGGGATTCTCCGTTTCTATTCTAGTGGCCTGCCCTATCAGGTTTGGAGGTTCTTTGGTTGGGCTGTTTACTGTCAGCTTGTTTTGCAGTTTCTTGATTGGGGTATTGTTCACTTCTTGATTGTTGATCTGATGTTAATCTTAGTATTAATCTATGCTCATCTGCAACCTCCAAGACTACTGCCACCAGTACTGACATGAAAAGGCACAACAATATATACAAATTGAAAACAAACCCCACTCCTTACCAGCGCACTGATGATGTTACCTAGTTTGGGTCACAAAACATCTGCAAGAAAACAACCAAGCTCAGAGAGCACCAAGGACCCAACAACTGTTACTGTTTTGTGTAGTTGTTTGTGAGTGCAGGTTTAATTCACATTTGTTATTTTGATAATTAAAATCTATACAAGGAAATCAAGGTCAAGGATGGTGGGCTGGCCCATGCCCCAAAGCCATTGTGATAAGTAAGGCTAGTTCTCAACTTACGACCGGTTGCTTAGCAACCAAAGCTCCAACAGACCTACCTGGAGGGTGCTTGAAACCCAATTCAAAATTCCCACAGTCGGGTTCTCCCACCATCACGTGACCAAGCTTCAGGCACTCCACAACGAGGCCAGGGATGATGGGCATTGTAATTCTACCACGCAGAGAGACCCGCATTGGGGAACGAATCATTTTCTGATTTGGTACGGCTGTTTCCTGAGCTTTTGGTGAAGTCACTTGATGGAACTGTGCCATTTCAGGAAAACAAAGCAAGCAGAAAATCAGGTTTTTCTTTTTTTCACTGTCAAAACTAAATCTTAAGAAGAGCATTTGTACAATGTTCTCTTTTGTTCTTTGGACATCTGTTTAAATCAAACTGGATAACCTCATGAAGGATTGGGTGTAGCTTTTAGCAAGTTTTCTGTATTGTGAGTGAGCATAACACATATTTCCTTGCAAAACTTTTTACAAGATTGCTCAGGTTTTGTGCATTTGAGGAGGAAAAACAACAAATGAAGACTCTGTCAACAGGTAGTCCTCAACTTACAACAGTTGACCATTCGAAGTTACAACGGCACTGAAAAAGGTGACTTATGACCATTTTTCACCCTTACGACCATTGCAGCATCCTCCACAGTTATATGATCAAAATTCGGACGCTTGGCAACTGACTCCTATTTATGACGGTCTGCAGTGTCCCTGGGTCACGTGATCCCCTTTTGCAACCTTCTGACGAGCAAAGTCCATGGGGAAGCCAGATTCACTTCACAACCGTGTTACTAATTTAACAATTGCAGTGATTCACTTAACAAATGTGGCAAGAAAAGTTGTAAAATGAGGCAAAACTCACTTAACAAATTTCTCACTTAGCAACATAAATGTTGGGCTCAGTTATGGTGGTAGGTTGAGGACTACCTGTACTTAATGTGTTTCCTCTTGTGTAATGCTTCTGTTACTCATTTATTTGTTTGCAGGGGGGATTCAAGGCTGTAATAAATAAATTTGAGATTGAAACACGTGAAGGAGAAAGGAAAACCATCTGCCACAGTAGTTGGAGAAGATTCCAGAGAAACCTTAAATCCTTCATTATTGTCTTGTCTTGCAAAAGATAGACGAATAAAGAAATAATTTAGCCATTTCTCTTCTCCATTTTCACCCAACTTTGCAGGAAAAACGGGAATGCGTTTCCAGGCAAGAATATAAGAAACTTGGTGGAGCCAAGCTGACTCACTTGAACCCGGGGAATTACACGGTTAGAGTGCAGGCCACTTCGCTAGCTGGGAACGGATCCTGGACGGAGCCAATCTCGTTCTACGTCCAACCCAAACGTAAGCTTTTTTGGGTACCTTGGAAGAGAAAAACAGATTTAGGAGAAGTGATCTTAATTAAATAGGATGAACTGAGTATGTCTAGTCCAGGGGTAGGCAACCTTGGCTGGCTCAGGAATTCTGGGAGTTGAAGTCCACGAGTCATAAAAGAGCCAAGGTTGCCTACCCCTGGTTTTGTCTAATGAAGAGAAGGTCTTGGGGTGAGATGATAGCCGTCTTCCAATATTTGAGGGGTACAAAGAAGAGGGAGCCAACCTATTCTCCAGAACATCTGAAGGTAAGACACGAAGCAACGGATGGAAACTAACCAAGGATAGAAGCAACCTAGAACTAAGGAGAAACTTCCTAATAATGAGGACAATTAACCAGTGGAACAGCTTGCCTCCAGAAGTTGTGGGTCCTCCATCACTGGAGGTTTTGAAGAAAAGATTAGAAAATGATTTGTCAGGAATTGTATAGGGTCTCCTGCTTGAGTAGGGGGTTGGACTAGAAGACCTTCAAGTTTCCTTCCAACCCTACTATTCTATTTTCTATAATCCCACCCCTATTATTTCATATATTTATTAGATATCAGCTGTTTTAATGGGACTCTTTGGAGCTTGATCATCCAGTCAGAATTGCTTAGAATAATATATGTAGATGTATGGTAGTTTGTTAAATGAGTCATGCCCAGTTTGGCAACCTTTTTTTGCCACTGTTGTTAAGCAGAACATTGCTGCTGTTAAGCGAATCACATGGTTGTTAAGCGAGGCTGGCTTCCCCTGTTGATTGTCCTTGTCGGAAGCCAGCTGGGAAGGTCCCAGATGGCCATCGCGTGAGCCCAAGATGCAGCAACCGTCATCATATCCATGCCAGTTGCCAGGAGCCCAAATTTCGATCACGTGACCATGGGGATGCTGCAGTGGTTGCAAGTGTGTTTGTGTTGGTGCATGCTTTTAAATGCCGGCTATTCTTTGTTGCAGCAGCAGACTATGGAAACTTCCTGCATCTGATCATCGTGCTCCCCATTGCAGTCCTGCTAATCATCGGTGGGCTGTTGATCATGCTTTACGTCTGCAACAAGAAGAGGTGAGAATGGCAGATGGGTGGGTGGATCGTGGGGGGGGGGCCTTGCAATGCAAGGTTTAGCACAGACCAAAGACCCAACAGGAGCTGCTTTTAACCTGACCTCGATTTGGGATCGCAGAGAAAAAGAATTCTTACGAAACACTTTATGGTTATATAATCTCTCTCTCTCTCTCTCTCTCTCTCTCTCTCTCTCTCTCTCTCTCTCTCTCTCTCTCTCTCTCTCTCTCTCTCTCTCTCCTTCTCTCTCCCCCCCCTCTCTCCATGTCTCTCCAAGGAAATTCCAGGAAATCCCAAGAAATGAAATAAATAATTCTGACAAACATAGGCAATATCAAGGATTCCCAAAGTATTAACACTCTCTTCCTATCCTTCCTCCTCCTCGTTTTAGCAACCTACACGTTTCTTTCCAACTTTTCTTTGTTTCATTACTTGGCATAAACACAAGGAACAAGGGCAGGTTTCAGGGTATCTTGAATTGGGTCTAGTGCAGGGGTAGGCAACCTTGGTTCTTTTATGACTCGTGGACTTCAACTCCCAGAATTCCTGAGCCAGCCATGCTGAGGGGAAAGGGAGAGGTTTCCAAGCTGAGCCATGCTGGCTCAGGAATTCTGGGAGTTGAAGTCCACAAGTCATAAAAGAGCCAAGGTTGCCTACCCCTGGTCTAGGACAACTCACCCACTCGCTTTGGGACAATATTTACAATAACAACACTGAAGAAATGGTGGAATAGAATCATCAAAGAAAGGATGCAAAAGGAGGGACAAGTGAAATGTGAATGACAACGATTAAAATATTTTTTAAATTATCTTAAATAATTAAATGGTTGAATTGTCCCACAGTGAGTTGTCCTGTAATGAGTTTTCTTGCAACAAGTTGGCTGTGGCAAGTTGTCCCATTCCTGATCTTGTATCGTTCATCCTTCCTTCACTGAGATGGAATACAATTTTCCAAAAAGTGGTCACTTTCTCCCGTTATGTATTGAAGATTTCTTTCAAAGGTTCTGGATGGGGAGTAGTTACAGGTAAACTTTGACTTATGACCGGTCGCTTAGTGACCATTTGAAGTTATGACAGGTCCCCCAAAATGTATTTACAACCCAGATTCAAACTTTTGAGAATGAGGGCAAGGAAGAAAAGGGACTTCAGTTGTTCTCACAGAGGCCCGTGTGAAAAGCTACATTTTTGCCACTCCTGATACCAATTTTTGGAAATAAATATCACCTGAAAATGCAAATTTAAGGGATCTACCCTTGCATAAGACGTAGGAAGTTACGCATCGGATTCCTTGCACCTCCGTGTGGCATGCTAAAAATAATTAGTGGAGTGTGTGTGTGGGCGTTTTAACAGCAAGTCTCAGAACAGAGCGTCAGGTGAGAGGCCCAAAACTGTGAAGATTCTGTCCTTTTTGGGGAGAGATGGGTATCAATGTGAAGAAGTAACGGTTTATATTTTAACAGGAACAGTGACAGGCTTGGAAATGGAGTGCTGTATGCTTCTGTGAATCCGGAATATTTCAGCGCTTCGGATGGTAAGTTAGCTTTTGACGCTCTTCAGAAGCAAAGTCTTGGAACTGGGTGAATGGAGTTTTGCAGAAGAGAAGGGAAACGTTGCTCAAGATGAAATAATCTTCTCCTCCTCTTCCATCACCTCCTCCTCCTCCCGCTGCTCCCTTGGCCCTTCTTTCCATCTTTCCTCCTCCTCCTTCCCCCCCCCCAGATCCTTAGATTGATTCAAGGTTGTTAAATGGGGCAAAATTCACTTAACAAATGTTTTGCTGAGCAACAGACATTTTAGGCTCAATTGTGGTTGTAAGTTGAAGACTACCATGTACATGATTGGTTTGGGTTTGTTGTAGACTCAGTATGTTGTGTAAATGTAGCTATTGTGACTAAACAAACACAGTTCAGTGTAACATGTCAACATAGTCACTTTATATTCTTGGATTTCATCTGTTCCTAACCTTACAACTTAGGGGCAGGTTTACAACAGGATGGAACCACACAATGGTTTCAAAGCATTTGTGCTTGAATGTAAACATTGGAAGAGTATAAATTGGAAGAATGTAAACATTGGCTTTTATAGTTATATTATTCCAGGAAAGGAAACTTCCCTGTCGCGAAGGCTGTCAACTTGAACTGTGGCTTTCATATCAGTATACAATAACAACGTTGGAAGGGACCTTTAGAGGTCTTTTAGTTCAGCCCTCTGCTTGAGCAGGAAACATCTTTTTTGTATTGTGGCAACCAAAACTGGAGTATGATCTTACCAGTAAAGTATAAAATGGTATTATAACTTCACATTATCTTGATGCTGTCTTTCTGTTGACGCAACCCGGACTGCATTGGCTTTTTTGGCAGCTGCAGCACACAGCTGGCTCATACTTAAGTGGTCGTCCATTAGGATACCTGGATCCTTCTCACAGTTACTACTCTTGAGCCATGTGCCACCTATTCTACACCTGTGCTTTTGGTCCCTATCTAAGTGTAGGACTTTATGTTCCAACCACTGAACTGCATTTTGGGGGATGTGGCCCAGTGTTCAAGTCTATCCAGATCCTTCCGGTTGCTTAGAACACTTATCTTCTAAAGTGTTGCCTGTTTCTCCCCAGCTTGGTGTCATCTGCAGATTTGGTGAGCTCCCCTTCTCTCCCCTCCTCATACACCATAACATTTTCATAAAATTCTTTGTGATTTTGCAGTCTATGTACCCGATGAATGGGAAGTGCCCAGAGAAAAGATTACGATGTGTCGGGAACTCGGGCAAGGCTCCTTCGGCATGGTCTACGAGGGAGTAGCCAAGGGGGTTGTAAAAGACGAGCCAGAAACCAGGGTGGCCATCAAGACAGTCAACGAATCGGCAAGCATGAGAGAGCGGATCGAGTTTCTGAACGAAGCTTCGGTGATGAAGGAGTTCAACTGCCATCACGTTGTAAGTGACCGAACTGTGCAAAGCTTTGTTGATTTCTGACATCTTCCCATCTTCCCAGACTTAACGAGTAAATCACAAATAGTCATCACTTACCAGCCATCTTTTCAGTGACTGTTTGGTACTGAGGACCAGTCCTCAAAGTCCCAGCACAGTCGTGTGATTGCCATCTGGCTATTGGACTTGATGGCCACCTCACTTAGCAACAGAAATTCCAATGCCAATTGCAGGCAGTCCTCAACTTACAACAGTTCATTTAGTGACCGTTCGAATTTACAACAGCACTAAGAAAAGTGTCTTAGGACCATTTTTCACACTTATAACCATTGCAGCCTCCTGCATTCAACAATCAGGATCACACATTTGATTGCTCGTGCCTATACATAAGAGTCTAGTCCAGCGGTTCTCAACGTTTATGTGACGGTGACCCCGTCACACAAACGTTATGCGCATGCGCGGCATGGCGCGCATGGGGGCAGGGCCCCCGTGCGCGGCGCACATGGGGGCGGCGCCCCTGCGCGCGGCACGCATGCGCGGTGGCGCCCCCGGAGACGCGGCGCCACCCCCACGTGCGGCACGCGTGCGCGGCACCGCCCCCCCGGAGGCGCAGCGCGCCCCCGGAGGGGACAAAATGGCGGATCGCTGCCTTTGGCGACCCCCGAAAAGAGGTCGATTGACCCCAAATGGGGTCGCGACCCATAGGTTGAGAACTGCTGGTCTAGTCAGTCAACGGTCAGCACTAAATTGGCACTAGATAAAAGTTAATAGAATTCAAGAAGGATGGGACTTAGAACGCTTGTGGGAACGTAACGACTTTAGGCTGATTCCTCTCTTGACTCCCTCACCAGGCTCTGCCTGTCCTTCTCCTCCGAAGTATATAATTTACCTATTTCTTTTGACAGGTTCGGCTTCTTGGAGTTGTCTCTCAAGGTCAACCCACCCTGGTCATCATGGAACTCATGACGCGAGGAGATTTGAAGAGTTACCTACGGTCTCTTCGCCCAGACACGGAAGTATGTTTGTGGTGGGGGGGGGGGAAATCTGCTGCGTGAGAAGAAGATAGCCTTTGAGAACCATCTTATTTCTATTGGGGGGGGTCAATCTGGGTCATCAGTTGTTGTTTTCACAGAGTAGTTGAGATCTTGGCAGCCTCAGGGTTGATTTGCAATCCTTATTTACTGATTGAATAAGAAGGATAGATTGAATCCTGCATGGATGCATATCCTTACCTACAGAGAGTCCTCAACTTACGACCCCAATTGAGCCCAAAATTTCTGTCGCTAAGTGAGACATTTTTGCTAAGTGAGTTTTGCCCCATTTTGCGACCTTTCTCGCCACAGTGGTTAAGTGAATCACTGCAAGTTATCAAATTAGTAACCTGGTTTGTTAAGTGAATCTGGCTTCCCGATTGACGTTGCTTGTCAGACGGTCGCAAAAGGGGATCACATGACCTCCCCCCCTGGGGACACTGCAATTGTCATAAATACGAATCAGTTGCCATGCCTCTGAACTTTGATCACATGGAGATGCTACAGTGGTCATAAGTGTGGGAAAACGTTCATAAGTCATTTTTTTCAGTGCTCTTGTAACTTTGAGCTAAATGGACTGTTGTAAGTTGAGGACTACCAGTATTTATTAATTCCTGGAGAATCTCCTGTCAAGCTATGGGTTTTTCAATTACAAACATGCTAATGCATTGCTGATTTTGCAAGTATCTTTCTTTATTTTTCTTTTAAAGATTTGGGCACTTGGCTTATCACGTATTACTAGACAAATGTTAAAAGTCTAAAATAGAATAAATAAATAGCAAAAATAGGGACACCGTTCAGTTATATTCCTGCAACCTTTTAGGATCACAAAACACATGCTAGGACCACAGTTATAAAAATTGCTGTATTTTTTTCATGTAGATCCTAGGGGATGTGACATGTAGGTATTTTAAACATTCTTAGATCCTTTCTGAATTTCTCTCTCTCTTTCTCTCTTTCTCCCTCTCTCCCTCCCTCCCCCCCCTCTCTCTCTATATATATATTCACAAATAAAGTGAGAATTTTAGGAGCCAAAATGCACCCCCCCCAAAATTAGATTCTGTGTTGCTACAGCTAAAACAATCCTATTCTGCTATAAATTTGGTTTAAGCAAGACACCACTTTTTCCTTAATTATTTATGTCAAGGTAGGAGCATGTATGAAGAAGAAAAAAGGCTATTTCTTGTGCAGTGATGCTCAATATTCGAACAGCAAGAAGCATTCCCTTCATTCACAGGAACTTTTTTCATCCCTGTTTTTATAAATAATAAAACAACAATCCTCTAGCCCTTTTGCCCACCTAACTGTAAATAGCTGCACACGCCTTCCTTTGTCCCTGCTGCTAAATCAGCTGGCACGGCTTTCGCCCTTTACTCTTGACTCTGAATAAGACAGGATGATTGTTTAGTGTAAAACAGTCCTGCTAATTGCTCATGACTCTCAGTACGACAGCCGCCGTTCCCTTTCGCTCTTGCCTTGAATTATGAATGAGTTTTTGCAACAAACACTAATATTTAGTCATGCGGTTGACATTTAATACTCACGCTGGCAACAGAAGATCAGTAGCCACCCTTGTGTGTGTTCTCACAAGTTCCAAGTTAGGCAGGAGAAAGGGGGAGGGAGAGAGTCCTCAAGAACCAAATAAAAGCAGAATTAGGGCTGGCAAAGCTGGTTGAGTTCTTCCCTTCTTTCCGGCCCTTCCCGCCTTTGTGGATGGCTTCTGTTGTAAATAATTCATGTGGAGATAGTAGAAGCATCTGGTGTGTTTGTGAAGATGAAAGTGTGACTGTAAACCAAACAGTGTTCCTTGAGATGAGATACAGAAATCACTTGGCTTCTCAAAACATGATTGTGGAAACAACCTTGGGGGGCTGAGTGGAGAAAGAGTGGATGACTAGGATCTTTTCTGTTTCTTTCCTTCCACTCCCGTTGTACTTTTTCCCATTGTCCTTCCTCCCTTTCGTTGGATGTGAGAGAACATGGACATTTTGGCACACACTTCAAGGGAGAGCAGTTGGTCTCGTTGGGCCAGTGAAACAAATGGCCAGCTGTGACATTGAAAAGTCACAGTCTTGAGGTTGGAATAAGGAAAGAAAGGCTAAACTTTCTTTAATGACTTGGTGACCGTCTCCATTTCATCTTAGAACAACCCTGTTCAGAGTCCTCCGCCTTTAAAGAAGATGATTCAGATGGCTGGGGAGATTGCAGATGGCATGGCCTATCTCAACGCCAACAAGTTTGTCCACAGAGATCTGGCTGCCAGGAACTGCATGGTGGCAGAGGATTTTACTGTGAAAATTGGAGGTAGGACATCTTTACTACTGAAAAAAGGAACCATTTAGTGTCATCCTAGACACAGCAGGCTGAAAATGTTCAGGCAAGACTTGGTGAAACTTCTAGGTGCCAGAAATGGGCAAGGCAAAAATTTCCAATTTTGGGGTGGGGGTGGGGTAAAATCATGAGTTCTTGATAGGCCTCATGTTCATTGGACAACCACTGGTCTGAAATGGTCTAGGGCAGGGGTAGGCAACCTTGGCCCTCTCATGACTCGTGGACTTCAACTCCCAAAATTCCTGAGGCAGCTATGCTGAGGGGACAGGGAGAGTTGGAAGGACGTAACCTTGAAAAGGAGAATGCAAAGGGAGTTACAGAAACCCCGTCTTAGATGCAGTGTGAGAGTTTCAACTCCATATTACATGGGCAGAGGGAGCAAGTTAAAGGGACATTACAGTATTTCCCTTGCAGTAGCTCAGGGGACGACACAATTAGACTTCCAGTAGACTTTTAAAAGCCTGTTTTGTTCCTTTGAAGGGCTGACACCAGAGGAGACCAAGAGGGATTCTTGTAATAGATTAGATTAGATTAGATAATCTTTATTGTCATTTTTTTCCCTGTGGGCACAATGGCACACATTAAAAAAACGAAATGTAGTTGTTTCCTCTCAAAGTGTACACCTACATAACACACATTTAAAACATACTATATACAACCTATGTATTAGACCTACACCCTTACATATAAGTAACATGTCAGTATTAATCACTGTCCATCTTGAATACATAACGGAAGGAGGAAGTAATAAAGGAAACATTGGAGACATACTTGATTTTGGAAACAAAAAAAAAACCAGAATACACTTTTCCCAGCAACTAACTTCCAGATATGTGGGGAATAACACCAGACAGACAACCAAGCAGATAACAATAGCCAAATCAAGGAATTACCAGAGAGAAAAATCACACTCCCTCCAACACTTGTGGGGCAAGCTACTGTATATAAACAGGAAGTAAACCCTATCCTTCCTCGCACTGATGATGTTACTTAGACAGGTCATGAAACGTCTGCAAACTCAGAGAGCATCGAGGACTTCATTTGGTTTTGTAGCCCAGCATGCTTTAAAAAAAAATAAAATCTCAATATCTTTAAAATAATAAATAAATGAAGCTGAGATTGATAGGAAATGTAGTGGCCATCACATTTCCCTGTCAGTCTGTATGATTACAGATAAAATGAGATATTTTAGTACATCCCAGGGGGTGCGTTAAAACAGAAATGAAAGTTTGTGGTAATAGAGCTACACAGCCGAAGTCCGCTGGCTAAACTCTGTTTTGCTGTTATGGTGATTTCTGCTTGAACTGCAATTTGCTGAGCACCTGTCTGTTGTGTACTGTGTAGATTTTGGCATGACGAGGGATATCTATGAGACTGATTACTACCGGAAAGGTGGAAAGGGACTATTGCCGGTCCGCTGGATGTCCCCAGAATCGCTGAAGGACGGCGTGTTCACAACCCACTCGGATGTTTGGTAATAAAGAAAACCATTTATAAAAGCACTCTTTGATCGCTCTTTGCCGGTCCCCGAAACTTGGGTTTTTTTCACACCTTCTTGGATTTTGATCAGGGGTTTCCAAACTTGACAACTTTAAAACTTGTGGATTTTAACTCCCAGTAATTCTGGCTGGGGCATTCTGGGAGTTGAAGTCCACAAGTCTTAAAGTTGCCAAGTATGAAGAGCCCTGGTTTAGATAGGCATCTCGGGGGGGGGGGTGTGTTCTACTTTCTTAGGGAAGCTTTCATCGTGCGTAGCCCCCCCCCCAAAAAAGTTCAGTTTTAAAACTGGTCCATTTCTCTGATTTTGCAGTGCTTCTTACTGGTCCTTATAGTAGAAGTAACCATATACAGATGGTCCTTAACTTATGACCACAATTGAGCCCAAAAATTCTGTTGTTAAGTGAGTTTCCCCCATTTTACGATCTTTCTTGCCACAGTTGTTAACTGAGATTGCTTCAGTTGTTAAGTTAGCAACACGGTTATTAAGTGAATCTGGCTTCCCCATTGTCTATGCTTGTCAGAAAGTCGCAAAAGGGGATCATGTGTCCTGTGGGACATGGCGACCGCCATTAGTATGGGTCAGTTGCCAAGCGTTTGATTTTTGATCATGGGACCATGAGGATGTTGCAGTGGTCGTAAGCGTGAAAATCGGTCATAAGTCAGTTCTTCCATTGCCATTGTAACTTCGAACGGTGGCTAAAATTTGTAAGTCTGGGATTACCTGTAGTGGCATCTACTTGAGGTTGGATTCTTCAGTCTAATAGCTTTCAAGTTGTAAGAGTTACAAACTGGTGTTATTGTTTTTCTGTGCTCTTTTCCCACAGCCCAGCAAAGCACGCTAGATCGCCAAGCTTGGCAGGCTGGGCCTTTACATAGATTTGTATATTTTGGGAAACCCGCTGCAGAATTTGGCTGCCCATTGCAAAATTCTTGAGATGGGGAAAGCCGTAGTCTAGCTTTCTGGAAGAGCTAACTTTGGAGCTGAGCTGCCTAGTTTTTATTTTAGATTCCACTGACGGAATAAAAATAAACAAGGCAGAAGTAAGGTTGTGGATGATCCAGATCCCAGAGTAAATGACATTCTAGTTATTATCGGGACTGATTCCAACATGTCAGGACTTGGGGAGAACTCATACGTGCAGCAAAAATAGCCCCACTCTGCAGTTAATGTTGCAAGGAATATCGGTATTTTAAATGTCTTCTTTCATACAATCCAGTATAATAAAAAAATGGGGGGGGGTTAATTAGATCAAAGGGCAGTGGGCTTTCTCCTGCTGGATGTGCATCAAAAGTTGCTAACTTCCATTCAGTTCCCACCAGAAGAGACTGTTGGAATGATGTTTAGAGTAAAATAGTTGCGTTCTCCATATCAAGTTTAGATGGTTAGTTATCTCGAACTGGGACACTATTTCTGTCTTCTGCACCTTGCTTCCTGGTTTATATTGTATCTGGGTTTTTCTTGCAGCCTCTGACCAGGCATTCAGTAAATAAAATAAAAATCAACTGAATATTCTTAAAGCATGTTTAAGTGTCCCATTCAAAGCCAAATTTGGGGATTACATTGGTTGAGTTAAAATATTTACAATTGATTCGGATTCAGAGTGGCAGCCTCACAAAGACGTGGAGATAAAAGCTTCCAGTCTGTTTGCAACAAATCAATTTATTACTTTATCCAAAGTGTAGTTTGTACAATTGACTCCAAATTAAATTTCACCAGATCAGGCCCTATGGGTTTTTTTAGAGTGCATAAAAAGCGCAATGGTTATTGTTATTGATTCAATTTGTGCCTATCTTTCTAGCCAGTGTTACTCAAAAGTAATTTATACTTCTATTGCAGTATTATTGCCCCAGTTGGTTACACAACGCTGCACTTTTTAAATGGCAAAGTTCATGTGCCTGTAACAAACCGTGACGGTGCCACAATGTCAACGTATCCATAGCATATGCAAGTGACAGAGTTGTTGTGACGTAGATACACAAGTTACATTTGTGTGAAGTCATCACAGGAATCATGTGCCTGTTGCATGTGTGCCTCTCCTCACTACCCAAGTTTCTGTAAGTTCTTAACAGGTGGATAAGACCAGGTCCACATGAGAAGGTTCAGTTAATCTTCTCAACTAACGGTCAAGCACCTGATTAGAGTTAGACAAGGGACAAAGCATTCAAAAGGGGTTGGACTTAGTTTGCTTGTGGTTAGGTAGGGATGCTAGGCTGATGCCTATTTTCACTCCTCCCCCAGGTTCAGCCATGCCTTCTCCTACATCTGTACACTTTTTCACTTTTTGAGTTTCTCCAGAGAAAACTTCCACTGGCTCTAACGTTTCTTAACCTTTTCCTTGTAGGTCTTTCGGCGTTGTGTTATGGGAAATCGCCACCTTAGCCGAGCAGCCTTACCAAGGCATGTCCAATGAACAAGTTTTACGCTTTGTGATGGAGGGAGGCCTCCTGGAGAAGCCAGACAACTGCCCAGACATGCTGTACGTATATCCAGACCTTTCCCGTCCTGGCCTGCCTTGTTCTCTTCACCTGCTTTGGGACTGGCGTGTCCCACCTGTGCCTACAGAGAATAATCAGCCTGATTATTCCAGCTGGCAGGGTCCAGTTGAATTCAAAAGATCACATCCTGGTTTGATGGGGGGGGGCTGTGGCTCCTGCCCTCTGGAATATCTCGCCTCCCCCATGTGAGGTCAGTCCAAACTCTCCTATCTGCCAATTGGCTTGAAGCCCTGGTGGGGAAAACAGCACAGGAGAGGCAGTTGGTCAAGTAACAACAAAGGCTGCTTCTGCTGACTGCCAGCAGTTCGGCAGTTTGATCCTGACCAGCTCAAGGTTGACTCAGCCTTCCAGCCTTCTAAGATGGGTAAAATGAGGACCCAGATTGTTGGGGACAACAGGCTGACTCTGTAAACTCCTTCGGGAGGACTATAAAGCACTACAAAGTGGCATATAAGTCTAAGTGCTATTGCTGTTGTGCAAATGGAGCTGCATGTGGGCGCTCATTGCTCACACAGACCCACCCCCTTTCCCCCCTGCCAAGCCAGAAAAGTTTGAGACCCCCGATTTGAGGGATCAGAAAAGATCGCCTCTCCCTCACCTTGTCCTCCCTGACCAATTTTCCCTTGCCTGTAAAATTTGGAACTCTCACTCGCATTTTTTTGAAACAAGATAGGGATCTTAACCTATGACGATCTTGGCTTAAACCCTCCACTGGAAATTTCCAGGTTGTAAAGAAAAGAAGCAGCTTCTTGTTAAAGGTCCCCCCCCCCCCATCAAACCATCCTTTTTTTAGTGTCTGGGTTGTCCACCTGACGTGTTTTTCAAAGCTTTACAATTCTTTGCAACCCAATTGTGTTGGGCTGGGCTTGGAGTTAGCAAATACAGAGCATCGTGTGAATGGTGGCTTTCTGGAAGGAAAACACTTATTTTGCTGGCCTTTTTTTCTTTTTTCTTTCTTTTTTCTTTTCATTGGAGGCCTGCATGAGGGATGCAACTGCTTAAGGGGCCTCAGCTGTTTGAGATTCTCAGGAAAAGAGCTTATTTAGCCAGAGGGCTTAGACTGGTATCAGGTGACAGTTCAGCCTTGTTTTGCTAGCTTGCTAGCTGGAGTCAGGCAAAGGAGAGGCGGCTGTCGGCTGTTGCTAAGGAACTGAATTCTCCACCTTATTTTTTTTTTCCAGAATGGGAAATCTCCAGCAAGCTTTGAAATTCTGCTAAACACAGAGGAAATTATTTAACCAGGCCAGCCAGGGGGGATGGGGGGGGCACGGATGTGCAGCTATGCAAAGCAGAAAAAAGATGATCAGTCTAAATTTCATGGGCAAGAATGTTATTAATAAATCAAGACCTCCCCTCTTTCCCCATCCGGCAATTGAGGGTGAAAATGATGTATAAGCCCGGGTAATTAAGGTTGGGGAGATTTTTTTGAGGATAGCATTTAACTGCCGTTTAAGGGGGAGCTGCTAATAGATATAAATTGACATAATTTCTTGGTTGAAGGCATGTCCCCCCCCCCCAAGCTGATCAAATTACTCTCAAGGGCTACTCAAGTCTTCCAGCCCTCCTTTTTAGAAAGCTATTGATTAAAGCAGATGCTCCAGTCCACCCCATTTCTGCCCCAGTCAATAGCTGTTGACGCTCTTTTCCTAACCTGGCCCCTCCAGGGATGATGGAATTCAGCTTCCAGGCAGCCATTGCATGCAGGCAGTCCTCGACTTACGACCACAAGTGAGCCCCAGATTTCTGTTGCTAAGCGAGCCAGTTGTTGTGAGATTTGCCCCATTTTACCACCTCTCTTCCCACAGTTAAGTGAACCACTGCATTCGTTAAGTTCATAATGGGTGGTTAAGTGAATTGGACATGGCTAGTCTAGAGCAGGGGTCCCCCAACGCCCAGTCCCTGGACCAGTACCAGGCCGTGGCATGTCACTTTTTTCAGTGCCGTTGGACCTTCAAACGGTCACAAACTGAATGTTGTAAGTCGAGGACTCCCTGTGTACTTCAGAAAAGAAAATTTCCCAAGAACGAGACCCCAGGGGTGCACCTTCCCCTCCTGTGGCACAACTCCCCAACCCAAGAGTTGTTGAGGCTGAAGAAGGGGCCATGGATTCCCGCAGGACAGAGAGAGGTTGGCAGCCCCCCCCCCCCTTGGCCGGAAATCAAAGGGCAGCAGCAGCTGAGATGTTCCTCCTGGTTGCAAACGTCATTGCAGGCAAAAGGGAGGTGTCATTAGAAAAGCCTTTTCATTCCTCCCTCGTGATCGGTGCAGGTTTGCAAACTCTCTCTCTTCCTCCCATTTCTGGAAGAGCATTCCGTTTCCAAGGCTGCGTCAACAAGGCCCGCTAACCCACCGGCTGAAGAAAACTTCCTTTTATGGGAAGCTGGTGGAATGGCCTCAAAGGAAGTGTCACATGTGCTTGCTGGCACATGTGTCCCGCTGGCCTCTTTGTGGTATCTCCTCAGCAGTTCCCTTCAGGCAGCTGGGCAAAGAGCTGCTATCCCTGTCCTTGGTCCCAGCTGGTGTTTTTAGACAGAGACAAAGAGGCAGCTGGGGAAACGACGGGTGTGAAGTTACCGAAATGGATCTTGGTTAGACCGACGGCTGGTTTCTTGCTGGGTTGAGCCAGGTTGGCTTTTTGCAAATAAGGAAAAAAGATGAAATAAAACCCCAACATCTCTGGAACCTTGTTTCGCGTTTAAGACAGAAGGCAGCGTTAAAGCAAAAATTGGGGAATGTGTATTTCTAATTCCTTTGTCGTCATTCATTTTACAGATAGTCCTCGACTTACAACAGTTTGTTTAGTGGCCGTTCAAAGTTACAACAGCACTGAAAAGAGTGACTTAGGACCGTTTTTCACATTTACAAGCATTGCAGCATCCCTAGGGTCACGTGATCAAAATTCAGACGCTTGGCAACGGACTCGTGTTTAGGACAATTGCAGGGTCCCAGGGTCTTGTGAACCCCTTTTGCGACCTTTCAACAAAGTAAATGGGGAAGCCAGATTCACTTAGCAACAGTGTCACTAATTTAACAGTTGCAGAGATTCACAAAATGGGGGCAAAATTCACTTAACAACTGTCTTACTTAGCAGGAGAAATGTTGGGCTCCATTGTGATGGTATGTCAAGGACTACCTACTTTGTTTTATTATTTTACTTCTGTTTACGCTCCTTTCATTTTTCATCCTTTTTATCGTTGTGAGCCCCTTGAGTAACCTCACAGGAAGGTAGCTCACAAAAGGGACAGTGTAACTGTCATACATATGAGTCGATTGCCAAATGGCCACATTTTGACCACAGGTGACCATGGGGATACTGCAGCGGTTGTAAGTATGGAAAAATGGTCGTAAGTCTCCTTTTTCAATGTTGTCGTAACTTCAAACGGTCACTAAACGAATAGTTACAAGTTGAGGACTATCTATAGGTATTCAGTTTCTTGAATTAGAGCAATCCTGCTTCTGGTGTCCGGATCATTTTGAGTTGATCTATGGCATTTGAAGGTAGCAAGGGCTTGACCCCCTTCCTCATTCAGATGCATTTGAGTACTTAACTCTCAACCACCATGGGGTTCCAGACCAAGCAAAGCTACTTAGGAATGGGGAGTCAACTTCTAACAGTCCCTTTTTGTCTTAAATGGTGTAAATCAGGGTCTTAGGGTTTCCCGCCCAAAGCGACGCTGCGCCCTATTTGCATGCTGTCTCCTCAAAGGCCTCCTAAATGTCAGGGAACCAAATGTTTGTTGCTGGTCAGGAGCTAAACCCAAGTCCTCCTCCAACACAACCGTGTCTGCTGTCTTCTCTTTCCAGCTTCGAACTGATGCGCATGTGCTGGCAGTATAACCCCAAGATGAGACCTTCTTTCCTGGAGATCATCGGCAGCATCAAGGATGAGCTGGACCCGGCCTTCAAAGAGGTCTCCTTCTTTTACAGCGATGAGAACAAGCCTCCCGACACGGAAGAACTAGATTTGGAGACGGAGAACATGGAGAGCATTCCTTTAGATCCTTCCTCGGCCCTCCAGCCTTCGGATAAACACTCAGGACACAAAGCCGAGAATGGGCCAGGCGTGGTGGTCCTCCGGGCCAGCTTTGAGGAGAGGCAGTCCTACGCTCACATGAACGGGGGACGCAAGAACGAACGGGCCTTGCCTTTACCCCAGTCTTCAGCCTGCTGACCTTGAGAAACAGGTGGTTTTTTTGGGTTTTTGGTTTTTTTTTTTTTGCAAATGCAGAAATAAGGGGTTGAGCTGGGAGGGAACAAGAGCAAGCCAACCAAGTGAGAAAATAACAATATATTCAAAAGCCGACTGTACCTCAGTGGATCTTCAAGAACTGTCATAACTGCACACAGGAGAATCCTCTCTTCGATTAGAAGTCGAAATAACTTTTATTTTTCCTTTTTGGGGGGGGGGTTGTTTCAATATGCAAGCAGGAGATTGTTCCGAGCAACAGAACTCTGTACGCGGAGCACAGTCAGCCTTCTAAAACTTTTAATATTAACACTTAATAGCAACAGAAAACAAACAAACTTGAGAATCTGATGTGCGTCTCCCTTTCCTCTCCTTTCTTTCTGCTTCATAAATGGGAAACATGTCCGTGTGAAGTTCAACTTGACACTTTTTTTGTTTCTTAAAATCGCATGGAAGGAGAAGGACAGGCCAACCAGCTCTCCTGCTTTCTTTGCGAGCGCTGTAAGTTGTTACAAAGACAGAAAGAATAATAATAATAAAAAAAGACTGGATTTTTTTTTTAAACTATGATTCCTTAAACTTTCTAGGCTGTCACGAAAGACAGAAGGGTCATACTTTTTCCCAGAGCTGCCAAACTTTGCCAAAAAAAAGAAAAAAAAAGAACTTTTAGGGTTTTCCTTGCTTTGTTTTCTTTTGGTTTTTGTTTTTTCCAATCACACGCTCCATTGAAACAAAATACAGACCAATACACTCCCCTATCTATCGTACACTGGCATTTTTAGGAAAGTTTGACAAAAAATATTATTTTTTGACTGGACGAAAGAAAAAAAACCTGTTCTCTCTTTTTTAAAAAAAAAAATTAAAAACACACAAAAACCCATGGTTGAGAACCTAAGGGATGGGGCTGAATTAGCAAGCACCCCAACATCCCCCACCAATTCATTCTGGATACAACTGGCATTGATGACGGGCGCAAAAGGGCGAGGAAGGAGATGCTTCTTGTGCAGAAATTCAACACAGCCCTCCAGAATGGAAATGCAGACAGACAAAACAGGAAGCGTTGCCATGAGTTGTTTCTTCTGTTCTTTTGGCAGGCTTGCAGCGGGAAAAAATGAAAAAAAAAAAAAAAAAAAAACTTAGAGAAACACTAAAACGGGAGAAGAATGGCAGTTAAACAGATTCAGGCCTTCAATTCTTCAATGCCCTATTTTCCCCCCTCTGTTATTAAGACTTCAAGGGGTATTGCAGTTCTGTGTTAGACCATGGCTCATTTGCATACACATTTGTCTTTTTGTGTCACTTTTATAACTTTTTTACAGTTCAGATACTCATCTATATGTCTGTACAGAAAAAAAAAGCTGCTATTTTTTTGTTCTTTATCTTTGTGGATTTAATCTATGAAAAAGAAAAAAAATCTTCAGGTCAACCCTCTTTTTCCCCCCCCCCCATCCCGTCCTTCCATTTCCGGTGGATTTCTTCCCTCGTGCTTTCTACTATATAAAGTTGGACCTTTCCACCTTCATCCTGCCGCTTCTTTTCCCGAACCGCCGTACCTGGAATCATCGATGGTTTAACACCTTTGAAAGATTTTCCTGGTTTTGTTTTTTCTTTCTATCTCTCCTCTTCTGTCTTCTTTTTTTTTTTTTTTTGCTTTGAAAAAAAAATATATATATATATATATTTATGACCGTCTGTTTGGGCTAAAGCACACTTTGTGGGATGGACGGGAAAAGTACGTTGCCAATCAAGGTTCATGTCCTGTATGTATTGCCCTCTTAAACCATCATTCTCATTCTTGGTACATACGATGCCCAGGTCTGTTACAGTGCAAGGTAGGATGGAGACTCAAGTCACGAAAAAAGAGAAAATTAACTATTTAATGCAAGGGTGGGCAGCTATGGCAATTTTATGACCTGTGGACTTCAACTCCCAGAATTCCTGAGCCAACATGGAATTCTCATTCTTGGCCGGCTCAGGAATTCTGGGAGTTGAAGTCCATAGGTCATAAAATTGCCATAGTTGCCAACCCTTGATTTAGCACAGTGGTCTTCAAACCAGTCATAAAAGGGCCAAGTTTGAAGACCCCTGATTTAGCAAAATTTTCTGCTGTTAGCAGTGTGGCATTGCCTCGCCCTCCTTCTTGTTGGCCCTTTCAAGCAAACCACCACACACCCTGAAGTATATCAGATGTAGGTGAACGGTTGAGTGCGGCCTTGTCTTTCCAGCCATCAACCCTTCCATCCTAGGAACAACATGCATTTCCTGCTCTGCCAGTGGTGATTTTGCAAGGTCACTCAAATTTCCTCTGATTTCCGGGTGGCTTTGGCTCCTGCTGTATCCCAAAAAAAAGGAAATAGTGGATGGATACAAGTTTTGGAGAGGTCATAAAGGTGAAACCGAATTAAGGTGTTGTACGGGTTGGTTGAAAAAGAGGAGAGAGGTTGTTGATGCTGGCTTAGTCCGACATGGAAATTCTGGGTTAGCACTGATTAAACCAAAAAAAAAATAAAAAATCTGGCAGCAGATTAAGGTTTATTCTAGGTTGGAAATATTGATTCCTCTCCTTTTAATATTGGCTGGGGGTTTTGTGTTTTGAGTAAGAACAAAGAATTAAACTATAAACTGCTAGATTGTGACTGGAGATAAAAGTTTTGTTTGTAGTGCTTTTTTTCTTTTTTGCTTGTGTAGCTTCAGTCCCAACCATCTTTTCACTTCCCCGTAGTTAACTATTTCCCCTTTTTCGAGAAAAAGAAAAAGAAAAAAAATGTATTCTATGTAGGATTCTTTTTATTTATTTTTTTTGTGCTCTCAGTTTAAATCACTGTAGAAGTGCCCCATAATACTTTTTAAATACTGAAATAAGAGTTTTGTTTTGTTCTGTTTTTCTGAGTTATGACGGGACAGTTTTTATTTTGTTTTTCAAACATTTTATCTACCTCACACTTTTTTTGTGTGTATATATAAAAATATACATCTCACATTTTCTCAGCAGCCGACAATATACTGTTGAATACTGGCAACCTCATTTGTTGTACAAACCACACATCCTGCAGGTTTTAGAGAAGGAGGTCACTGCTGAACACACACAAAAAAAGATCCCTTGGAGAAAAAAGTTGCTGCTGCTTTACATTCACAAATGCTTTTATCTCTCTGGTGTGGTGTGGATTGAAAGCAGTTTTCACTTGGTTTTGAGTAAAAAATGAAAAGCTGCTGTCCGTCTAGTTAAAAAGAACAGGCAGGTGAAAACCCCAGGGATACCATCTGGTGGTGCCAAAACAGGTTATCCGCTGGGATGAAGTAGGGTTTAAAAATGGGGAGTGTTAACAGGTCTGAATCACATGTAGACTGTGGATATGGAGAAGGAGGTTTAATCCTTTTGAAGCTCTCCAGGTGCCTCCAAACTCTGAAAGAGAGATCGGAACCAAGTGAACATACCCACCTAAACACGAAGTACAGCTTTATTTCTCTGGCAGATCAGTGAAATAGGGTTCCTTAAAACCAAGTTAGTGTAGGATTGGAGAAAAGAAAGAGCTGCTAGTATGTGGCAGGAACACAAAGATATGATTTGCGTTTGTAGCTGAAAAATTGTTGAGAGTTTGGGTTGTTTTCCCCGAACCTCCAAATGATGTTTTGCAGTTGTGAAAACTGTCAGGTGACGGATCCTGGCTTAACTGATCTGCCAGTCAGGTGGCAATTCTCCATCCTGGCCACTGTTCCTTTCCACACAGCTTGTAATTGTTTTCCCCAGTTTGGAGTCATCCAGTTGTGTTGAACCTGGACTCTCAGCCTGAATTCGGGGTGTGCATTAGCACATCTGGAGACTCCAGGTAGAAGGATGACTTGCTTGCTGCATCTGAATTATGTCAGGCTCAACTGCATGATACAGAACTTAAAATTGTGTTAATATCCAGCGGTTGGCCTCTAGAGATTTGGAAAGCATCCAAGGCCATGTTTGATTCTAAAATGGGTTTGGTAAGGAACAGATGCCTGTTATCCTGACTATTCTTTGCTTGATGTCTTTCTGTTCTTTCAGGTGATTTTTTTATTTTTAGTTTTTTTGTGTGTGTGTGATTTCAGTGATGGCCTCTCCTCTCTTGCACATACTAATCTCCTGTTTAGATCTTCAGATCTTTTAACTGGTTTAAGAAGATTTCTCTCCCCCCCCCCAACTGTCCATGTTATTACTTTTAGTTGTACGTAGGTGGCTTAAAATATTAGGAGAGAAAACTAACATTGTAATGCCCATCAAGACATACATTTCATAAGCATTCAGAAATAAGGCAGTCGTGTGATTAAACAAGTAGGCATATGTGACAGGTGAGCTCACCTCAGTCAAATCACCTCAATTCTACCATAGTGTTCTGCGTTCATATTTTTTTAAATACCCATGATGGTTTCCATAGATGTTGTTCTTGTTATTGGAATCTTTTTTTGTGTTGCCCCTTTGACATTATCTGCTTGTCTTTTTTTTTCTCCTCATACAGTCTTTCTGTTGATAGTGAACCCATATTGTCTATGCATGTCAAAGAAACTCTGTTGGCTTGATGTTGGGCACAAAGATGCAATTTTTTGCAGGGTTTGTGAGAGATGGAAAATTTATTTTAGTTCTGGATGGGTTTGGATTGAAATGATACAACCTCAGTCACTGGATGTGATGATCACGCATAGAACTGAATTGGCTTCACAGATCAGAAAGTTGGACAGTTTGTTCCATTCATTCACGAAAATTTGACAGCTTTTCTAAGTCCAACCAAGGGTCCATCTTTTTTAAGTTCTTCATTCAAACGATGCCCCCTCACCCCAGATCTCCCGGCACTTGGATGTAACAGCATTTCCATTTTGCAATGTACAAGCAATGCTCACTGCTACTCCTGGTGTGTAAACCTAGAAGTGCTTAGCTTGAATGGCTAGGCTGATGCAGGAAATTGTAAGTCCAACGCAACTGAAGGAGGAGCTTCCCAGTTTAAGCCATTGGTTCTCTGTAAACCACTTTTCATAGCAGGACTCAATCCAGGGGCTTGGATCTGTTTTTAGTCGATTGCATTGGGTGATCTTGAGATCTTGCATTATGAGGAGAAGATGTTTGTACCTCCTTCTTCTACCATATTCTCTACAGCATCCATATTAAGTCAGTTCAAGTCTGGGTCTCACTTTTCACTTCTCATAAGCTCTGTTGGCATGGATTGCCCATTTTTACACCTTAATATATAATACTCTGGAGATAGGGCAGAGGGTAACCACTTGTTGTCCTGGTTAGGAATTATGGGAACTCAGTCTAAAATCAAAAGATTTTGGAAGGGTGGTTTAGACATTACCACGTTTGCAATTTTACTTTCAGTCCCTTTTCCTTCTCAATTATCAATAGTTCGCTAGTTGCCTTCCAATCATCCTGTACAAGGAAGTCAATGAACATGTGTTTTGTTTCCAGAACCTTTGCATGGATGGTACGCAGTGATGCTTGTTAAATTTTAATGGCCCTGCATATAAAAAACACAACAATGATTCAGCTTTAAGTTTTGAGGTGGCCTTTCCTTTAAAGAATGGTCTGAGTCCCCTGGCTGCTTCCTTGATGTGCAGATGTGCGGGTTTGGCTTCAGAGCTAGGCCTGCTATATCAAAACAGAACTGCTCTCCACTGTTGATTTAACTTTTGATGTCGGAATGGCACACAAAGCAGAGCATCCAAGAAGACCGGTTTGCAGATTAGCTTCCTCCGGGTTCTTCCGAGAAGGGTCTCCCATAAAGTTAAGATTTAAGTTTGTTAGCACTCATGTGCCTGTTTGATGCTATAAAATCCAGTTGGTCCCAGGACTGGTTGCGAGGTGGAAGTGCTGCTTACATCTCTGGGAAAATGCTGAGCGTTGTTTAGTACAATCTGTTAGGTATATGAATGGCACTCCTGTTGCCGGTATAATGTTTGATAGAGTTATATTTTTTAAACGAAATTCCATTCCAGTAGTTGGTAACATTTCATTGTGACTTTTATTTTAAGTTTGTCAAAATATATTTTCCCATGCTCTGTTCAGGTATTCACGATGCCTCTTCTGGCGGGGGAATGGGGGTCAGCAACTTTTTCAGGCATCATAACCACCCCCTTCCCATTTATTTTTTAAAAAGTACGTTTGACAACTTTGCCCAAATCCCATATAATCAGATTTTGAAAAAGATGAACTATTTAAATTTTTTTTTTAAAAAAAAAATACATATATTCTTGCTTTACATTAAGAGGTGCCATGTGGGTGACCCCAGCTCTGGTTTAATCCCGGCTACCCCCTAACTTCTTTCACGATGGGGAAGGTCTGAAGGGAAAGTCTGACCTCACTTGGCTGATCGCGCAGAGTGCTCGATGGGGGAAATGGTTGCATTCCTCTCCCATCCCCGGGAGATTGGGAACTTGGCAAGAACGCTGCCCTCCCTTCCCTGTTCCGTGGCTAAGATTTTTGGAACACGTGAGTAGGGCTACGGATTCAATCCACCGCAATTCATCTCTTGGCTCATTCCTTTCCTTTCCTAGAGGTGCTGAAGATACAGAACGTGTTGTGGGCTTTGTTCCAACAAATTATGAATCCTGTTTGAAGGACCGGTTGGTTCCAAGTTGGAACACTTAACGTGTCTTCGAGTAGGTTTTAAGAACCACCAGGTTGATCCAAATTGAAGGAAGACACAAATTATGGGGCAGAAGTGCTGGTCTGCAACACACAGGTTGACTGAAGTTGAGTGTGCCAGGAATCCTAACTAATTTGGAATTGGTGACGCTGAAGTCTACTGCTGGAGTTCTAGATGTTCCATAGACATCTAGTTCTGGAGCATTTCTGCTGTGGAATCAAATAACGTTAAGCAGAACTCCATACAGGCTGCTGCTTCTAACACATTGACCCCTGAGCCAAGTTTCCACATGCATCTGGAGCAACCATGTTTGCAGGTTTCTCTTAAGCATCTTAATGGAAGGTAACTCCCATTGGAGTCTAGGGTGGAAATGCCCTCTGGGACAGAGTCGGCTGCATCCATGTATTGGAGAATTTGAAAGGGATAGATCAGGGGTAGGCAACCTTGGCTCTTTTATGACTTGTGGACTTCAACTCCCAGAATCCCTGAGCCGGCATGGTTCAGCTTGGAATCCTCTCCCTTTCCCCTCAGCATGGCTGGCTCAGGAATTCTGGGAGTTGAAGTCCACGAGTCATAAAAGAGCCAAGGTTGCCTACCCCTGGAATGGATCATGACCATCTGGCCATAACTGTTACGCAGGTTCCAGGCAGCTTTGTTGCACACAAACGTGGGTTGTGTGTGTATAATTGTCATCTTTGAATTCTGTATCCTTTCTATCCGCTACCGATCCATTAGCATTTTCATTGGGGCTATTCAGTCCAGTAGATTACGGGTAGTCAGTTGACAAAAGATCTGGTTTACAGAAACTAACGACATATTTCACTACATTTTGCAAGACTATAGAGTAGTTTTTATATTAAAAAAAACACAAAAACCATTTGTAGTTTTTAAACACTAACGATAATTTAAGGGCACTTTTCAGTGTGCATGTTTTTCCTTTTTTTTTTCTTTTTCAGGATACCAATGTTATTAATTACCTTTACAGTATGCCAAAACTAAGAGGAACCTGTAGTCACTTCTAAACCACAACTCACACATGGCCCTGTATGCACACCCGATGCCCAGATTGTGTTCTGTATCTCCAGTAACCCAGGCTTCCAGAGAGCTCTGGATAAGTGGGATCATCAATTAATCATTTCACATTTATTGTGTTAAGGTACAGGTTGAGAAAAACCTTGCTGGTTAAGAAAACAGAACAAACATTGGTGCTGTTAAGCAGCCTCTAGCACAGGGGTCTTCAAACTTGGCCCTTTCATGACTTGGGGACTTCAACTCCCAGAATTTCTCAGCCAGCATATGCTGGCTGAGAAATTCTGGGAGTTGAAGTCCTCAAGTCATGAAGGCCATGTTTGAAGACTCCTGTTGTATGGGGACAATATAGCAACAGTACACTTACTGCCTAGTTCAGGGGTCTTCAAACATGGCCCTTTTATGACTTGTGGACTTCAACTCCCAGAATTCCTCAGCCAGTTGGCTGAGGACTGGCTGAGGAATTCTGGGAGTTGAAGTCCACAAGTCATAAAAGGGCCAAGTTTGAAGATCCCTGAACTAGTATTTGTCTTGGAGTTACACTGATATGGAAAGCAGAGGCATGGGCATCTGGGGAAAGGTGTTAGGGATGGTATTCTGCTTGGGTGATTTGCTTTATGACTACTTGGGTTGAAGGATCTGAGAGCCTGGTCAGTGATATGATGAAAATGTCACTTCTAGCATTAATCACTTCATGGAAAGAGAATTTTACTTTGACCCGTTTTTTCCCCCATTCTGTGAAAAAAGGCGGCTTAGGAGAGTGCGCAGTTTATGTACATATTTAACAACTTTGAAGCTTTCTTTGAAAAGACCCATATTCTTTTAAAGGTCCCTATTTATTATAATTATTTAAACAAAAATACTAAAGACATTATCTAATTTTTATCTCAAAAGCAAGGCCCCCTCCCCTCTGCCTAAATGATTTTGAGTGATTATTCCTTTTTTTATGAATTTTCTGTTTTCTAAACCAGTGAGGTTTGAAAAGAAAGGATTGGCCAGAGATCTGTCTCTGGGACAATAAAATACAATATAAATATAAATTTAAAAAAAACCTGCTAAAAACAACACCCTTCCCCTCCCCCCGACACAGACACAAACACACACAATACACACACAAAACGACTCGAACTGAATGCATTTACAAATAGATTTTCCAACTTACCTTGTTTAAAATATAAACTTTTTAAAAAAATAAAAAAAAACCGAATAAAATAACATACCAATTTATTACAGGAAGACTTGCTGTGTATAAATTATTCCTAAAGAAATTCCTGTGTTTATATTAAAATGAATCAGTAGATGATGGAAAAAAAGATCAATGTTTTTGTATATTCTGTTGTAAGAATTTATTCCTGTTGCGATATACTCTGGATTCTTTACATTATGAAAAAAAAGAAAAGAACTTTTGTCTATTTTGAATGCCTGATGCTGAAGCTCCTTTAGTTTCTCTTACTCTGCTTTTTTCTAGTAGTTACAGTACTACATGATTAAGTTAAATAAAAATGGATTCTGTATGTATTTACGACTATTGTGTTTTCTTGTTCGTTGTGCAAAGAAAACTATATTTGTTAAGCGAATTTTGCCCCATTTTGCAACTTTTGTAATTTCTATTCTATTTCCCATTCCATATTTTTTCTGTTCTATTCTATTCTATTCTATTCTATTCTATTCTATTCTATTCTATTCTATTCTTCTACTTCATTCCATTATTGTATTGTATTGTATTGTATTGGTCAGGAGCTAAGAAATCATTCTGGGTTTGAGAAGGTAGAAGGCAGAAGGAGTTAAATGGCTAGGATTCCAGAGATGTCCATAATTAAAATGATATCACTTCATATGAAACCAGCCCATTTGGTAAAGTGTTTTTACCCTGACCAATAGCGGAAAGGACATTTGGAACAGATGGTTAAAGAATATAATACCAGCAGCTATAATCAGCTGTGCTACCAAGGGTGACAGAGGACTGTTGCTGTGAAGAGCTGAAAGGTTAATTTGAGAATCTGAGTTAAATCGGATTGATTCGGAACCTTCATGGAAAAAAAATGTCTTTTAGCCAATACAGATAGTCCTCTACTTACAACAGTTTGTTTAATGACCTTTCAAAGTTACAATGGCACAGAAAGAAGTGACATATGACCATTCTTCACAGTTATGACCTCTACAGCATCCCCAGGGTCACGCGATCAAGATTCAGATGCTTGGTTCATTATTTATGACAGTTGCACTGTCCTGGGATCACGTGATCCCCTTTTGCGCCCTTCTGACAACAAAAACAATGGGGGGAAGCCAGATTCACTTTTTTAAAAAAAGTTTTTTATTTATAATACAGTTAAAACAAAGATGGACATAACGTAACATTCCAGTGTAAATATTCCTAACAATTTGTTCCTCATCATACATATAATTCTTAATCTCTATATATACATATTTTTCTATACAATACAGTCTCTAATTTGTTTCTCTATATACAAACATACAATTTTATGTATTTCTATCTTAACAGTAACTTAAAACCCGAACAGTTCTCCTTGCTTCACACCAACAATAGAATTTGTCCCAGAATTCAAAGTAATCGGGAAGCCAGATTCACTTAAAAAACAGGTTACTAACTTATCCACCGCAGTGATTGACTTAACTGTGGCAAGAAAAGTCGTAAAATGGGACAAGACTCAGTTAACAAATGTCTCAATTAGCAACAGAATTTGCTTTATGGACACGTCTGCTTCTTTGCCCAAATCTTGCCCCGCTGAAAACATCTAGCAAAGAGGCTATTTCCAAATGGAAAATAACTCACCTGCTCAGAAAATCAGATGCTATCTCCGTGGGATTTTAAAACACAGCATGCGGGCTTTCTTTTATCTATACGCTCAGTGCTTCTGAAAGTATCTGTTGACATCGGGGTTTTTCGCCCAAAGTCTATTGCTCCAAGGTTGAAGGACTTGTTATCTTTTTTTAAAAAACTACCTACCAATCCTGCCTTCCAGCTCCAGGCCCCAACAGGATAGCAATTTCATGTCAAATTTCAACTCTCTCGTTTCACAAGCATGAGATTTTAAAAAAACCAATGAAGCAAGAGGGAGGGTACTATTACACCAATACCAGAATGAATGAATATGCATAGATCTATATTATTTGTAGAATGAGGAATGACATAATTATTCAGTAATAAACAGGACAAATGGCTGTCCAGTCTCTTCTTAAAAGCCTCCAGTGATGGAGCACCCGCAGCTTCTGGAGGCAAGCCCTTCCACTGGTTGATTGTTCTCACTGCCAGGAAATTTTGCCTTAGTTCCAGGTTGCTTTCTCCTTGAAATGCATCTAAAAGAGAAAAGAAAAAAGAAAAGAAAGGGTTTCTTCCCTAAGAAAAAGCAGTGATTGTAAGTAAAACTGCTGGATTTTTCCAGGAAAAATGGGAGAAGCATTCTGAAGGAGAAAGGCTGGGGGGGGGGGATACTGAAATTAACTGGATTTGCTTAAGGACCACATGAGCCACTTAAGAACTGCGATGATTTATTTAAGAACTGTGCCAAAGTCAGTTAATAACTGCCTTGCTTAGCAGCAAAAATTTGGGACTCAGTTGTGTATACAGATAGTCCTCGACTTACAACCACAATTGAGTCAAAGTTTATGTTGCTAAGTGAGAAATTTGTTAAGGGAGTTTTGCTCCATTTTACAAGCTTTCTTGCCACAGTTGTTAAATGAATCTCTGCAGTTGATCAGTTAGTAACCCGGTTGTTAAGTGAATCTGGCTTTCCCCTTGCCAGGTCACAAAAGGGGATCACATGACCTTCGGACGCAGCAACAGTCATAAGTATGAACCAGTTGCCAAGCCTCTGAATTTCAATCACGTGATCATGGCGATGCTTCAATGGTCGTAACTATGAAAAATGGTCTTAAGTCACTTTTTTCAGTGCCACTGTATGTACAGTCACTAAATGAACTGTTGTAAGTTTACAGACACATATATACGCACATATATACATATGCATGTATTTGAAGCACCACAAGTGGTTGCTTCTTCCTATAATACTAAGGATTCTTGCAACTCCTGCTGATAGAAATAAAGGAATCTGCGCAACTCACGGTGTTTCCAAAAAGGATTACCTCTCTCCCCCACAGAAGTCCTGATGGAAAAATGAGCTGGATAGGAAAGAGAGCCAGTGGAACAGAAGTAACTTTGCAGACATCAAAGTATCTCGAGACAAAAAGACAATTGATTTTCTGGGATGATGTGATTAATACACATTTGCCTGCTGTGACTGAATGATTACAAGCTGTACCACTTGCATTTAATTGCTGTTTTACAACTTCCCACTAAATGCCATTCTTTGCAAGGTACATGGTTTTTATAATGCATATTTGCCAGCTGAGATAACATGGGGGATGCTGCTTGGTAACTTCAAGGGGAAGATTAACGGAGACCTGGGTGAGGTAAACAGGTTTGTAAGTAAAGGACTGTTTTTTTCCCCTTCCCGTACATCATTACAGTTAATTATCAGTTACTTGATCTCAGTGAGAAACGGAAGTAAGAGGAAGTAAGAGGCAAAAATAAGGTCCTGCACAGGAGTAAACACAGATTTAGGCTGTTTTAGTTGTTATCACATGCAGATGGCTTTATTTCACCTTCTAGATCTTCAGCTGCTATGATGAATAATACTGATTGCTTAAGATTTTCAGAGAATAACTGAGTTGGACGAGACCTTGTAGGTCTCCTAGTCACTAGATCTCCAAGGACCCTTCCAACTCCTGTTATTCTCTTATTCTGCTTACAGAACCATTGTTATTTGCTTTATATTCTTGGACCTGCCTCTTAATATCTCCAGGGAAGGTATCGAATTGCTTACAGCTGCCATTGCTTGCCACAGGAAAATACTATCTTAATTTCAGGGTTTTATAACTACGTAAAAATGTGTTCTGCTTTTTATGTGGTTTGATATTCTGTTCTCATATGCGGTCATTGACTTCAATAAAGTTAAACTGCCACCAACAAATCATAATATTCATAATGTCCACAGAACAGGGCATCACTTTTATGAGTCACGAAGCAACAAAGAACCCTATATAGGTAGTCCTTGACTTACAATGGTTTGTTTAGTGACCATTGAAGTTACAACAGCACTGACAAAAGTGATGTACGACTCATTTTTGCACTTACAACAGTTGACAGCATCCTCACAGTGACATAATAAAAATGTCGGCACTTAGCAACTGGAACGCGACTGTCCCTGCCAACAAGCAAAGGGGAAGCCAAATTCGCTTAATGACTACATGATTTACTTCGTAACTGCAATGACCTGCTTAACAACGTGGCAAAAAAGTCATAAAAATCAGATGCAACTCAGTTAATGTCGTGCTTAGTAACTGAAATTCCTGTGACAATTGTGGTTGAGGACTATTTGTACCCAAAAAACTACCTGTGCGTGCACACCTGTGTAAAACACTCACCAGCCCATGTTAAATTCTTCATCAGTTATCACTTACTATGTACAGACCTACAAATGGTCAAATGGTTATTGTACAGGGAGTCCTCAATTTACAACAGTTCATTTAGTGACCATTCCAATTTACAACTGCACTGAAAAAAGGGACTTACCACAGTTTTTCACACAACCAATGCAGCCTTGGTGATGTGATCAAAATTTGGATGCTTGGCAACTGCTTCGTATTTATGACGGTCGCAGTGTCCCAGGGTCATGTGATCAGCTTTTGCAAACTTCAGACAAGCAAAGTCAATAGGGAAGCCAGGTTTCACTTAATAACGTTACTAACTTAATTGTAATCATTAACTGTGGCAAGAAAGCTCGTAAAATGGGGCAAAACTCACTTAACCAATATTTCACTTAGCAAGATAAATGTTGGGCGTGACTGTGGTTGTAAATAGAGGGCTACCTGTATTCCTAGCATCCCCTATGACAGGGGTAGGCAACCTCAGCTCTTTTATGACTCATGGACTTCAACTCCCAGAATTCCTGAGTCAGCTATGCTGGGAGTTGAAGTCCCTGAGTCATAAAAGAGCCGAGGTTGCCTACCCCTGCCCTATGATGAAATCAGCTAGTCAGATCTTCCCCAGAACTGACGTCATACAGAAGACAGTGGCTGGGCGTTTAGTTTTAGCACCCTATGCCAGGGGTAGGCAATCTTGGCTCTTTTATGACTGGTGGACTTCAACTCCCAGAATTCCTGAGCCAGCCTGGCTCAGCTTGGAAACCTCTTTCCCCTCAGCATGGCTGGTTCAGGAATTCTGGGAGTTGAAGTCCACGAGTCATCAAAGAGCCCAGGTGGCCTACCCCTGCCTATGCTCTGCAAACGCCACTTTTTGCTTTGGGTTTCTATGAGCTACAATTCATGGCTAACGAATGTGGAGGCGCCAGAAGTTTTCAATCTTGAGAGCCCTGTACGGATTCAGCCAGGCCTGGATCGCAATCCGCCACTTTCCAGCCCGACCGTTGTCCGTGGCTTCAAACGTTATGCAACCGCCAGCCTGGTTTGCAAACCCTTGTTTACAGCTGAGCAAGCGGGCTGAGCAGGCTGCAACTTGCAAACCGGGGGCCGAGTGAAGCCAGCCGCTCTCCTTCTGCTGGAGGGCAGCCAGACGGTTGCGCAAACGGCGATTGGTTCCGCGGGGTTGCACGGCCCTCATTTGCACAGCGGCATCCACGGGCCGGGCGCGGGAAAGCGGGGCGGTTCTGCGCGCCTTCCCCGTTGCGCGAGGGCGGGCAGGAAGGGCGATGGCGGAGCCCTCTCGGCTGCGCTCGGGGAGAGGCGGTGCCGGTAAGGAACCGGAAAGGGCGCAAGGCGGGGGGAGGAGGTCTCTGGCCATGCGCAGAGTGCAGCTGTGCCTCCTGCAATGGCGCTGGGGGTCGGGGAAGGCCTCGGAAGTCATGCCAGGCGTCCCCGGGTCGGGAAGGGGCAGCAGCGGCCGCTTTGCGCCCTGCAAACTCCGCGCTGGTTGGCGCTGGAGACTCAGCAAGAGATGGGGCGCAAAAGACGGGGCGTTGCAATCGCTCTGCGGCCCTGCTGAGGAGGAGACACCCCCTGGCAACCGGGGGGGGGGTAACCGGGAAGCTCAGCTCTGCCTTTGGAGGGAGGGGGCCAAAGGCGGGAAAAAGCTCGGGGCTCCTTCCGCGCACGTGGAGAGAGCCGGTCGAGCACAAAGCTGAAAGTGCCTTATTAGTCCCGCTTTATGAGGCCTTCGCAAGGCCACATCTGGAATCCTGCATCCAGTTTTTGGTCACCATGATGTAAAAAAGATGTTGAGACTCTGGAAAGAGTGCGGGAAAGAGCAACAAAGGTGATTAGGGGCCTGGAGACTAAAACATATGAAGAATAGTGGCAGGAATTGGGTATGTCCAGTCTAGTGAAGAGAAGGACTAGGGGTGACATGATAGCAATATTCCAATATTTGAGGGGCTGCCACAGAGAAGGGGGGGGGAGGTCAACCTATTTTCCAAAGCCCCTGAGGGCAGGACAAGAAGCAACAAATGGAAACTAATCAAGGTGAGAAGGAACCTAAGGAGAAACTTCCTAGCAGAACAATCAACCAGTGGAAGGGCTTCCCTCAGAAGTTGTGGGTGCTCCATCACTGGAGGCTTTTAAGAAGAGACTGGACAGCCACCTGTCTGAAATGATATAGGGTCTCCTGCTTGAGCCAGAGTTGGACTAGAAGACCTCTTAAGGTCCCTTCCAACATTGTTATTCTATTCTGTTATTTTGGACCTGTGTTTCCAAACATGTCTGCCTGCCTTGCTTGGCCAAAGCTACGTTGACCAAACCCTGGGAGTTAAATCAAAGTCACCCACATTATGAGGCGTGAAGGGGCCCTCACACTAAGCTACAGAATGGTGGTTTGAACTTGGATGGTTTTTAATCTCCATGAAGAATTTTCATAGAATTTGCTGAAAATAACTTCCTATTTTTTTTTTGATGGTGATGGTGATAGGGAGGTTGTAGAAATAAAAACCCTAAAAATGTTGATTTCGTTGGATCCTTGTGGTTTTTGGTAGAGACGGCCTTGTCACATTTCTGAATAAATTCACATTTGGTAACAATTAAAGACTTGTGTCCTTTTAAGTAATGTTTATTACGTTGTAACTGATGTTGTTTAGAAATGTAAAGTTTTCTAAGGGCTGTGTTTGGGGACTAATTGTTGTTTTCCCTGCTTTAGTCCATCTGAAGTCTAAAGATAGGGCATTGTTTATTCAAACTTGAAACAATTTTTACTCTGAAAGCAAACTTTTGTGTGGTTTGTTTTTGTTAAGACAGGCTGGCAATAATTCCTTTTCCCTCTTGGCCATTTCCTACTTAATCGTATTTTGAATTCCCCAGTCAGCATCCTGGGACTTGGAAGTCCACACGTCTTAAAGGTTGAAAAACACTGATCTGCAAGACAGGATTGGATGGCAGTGTTTTCTATTTTTTTCCTCTGATTCTTTTGTATTCTGATTTTTGCCAAAAGAATTCAAGAAATCTTTTGATTTGATTTGAACCCTGGACTTCTGAACCGGAACTTAAACATGCTTCCTATTTCCTGTTGAATGACTAAGTTCACGTACGGTATTCCATCATGGTTTATTGGCCCGCTGCAGAAATCACAATTGGCTGGTGTATAATAGCGAGCCATAAATTATGTTTTCATATCACAGTGGTTGGTTTTTGGCTTAGCAAGCTGTAAAAAGAACTAAATTACGGGTAGTAAAATGGTGAATCTAGCCTTTGCTGCTTGTACTGATTTACTGTATGTATTTTATACTCTTAGCCCCATGTTGAAAAGTAAAAATGCTAGAAGGACTTTTTCCCCCAAATTTCCATGACATTTTTCCATAATACATCTGACCATTAATAGTGTATTAAAATTGTACTTTTGATTCTTACTTTCACATTTTCAGTCTGATCAGATTTATAATCTTTTTTTATTACTTTGTACTTTGTTTATTCTGGGTGATGCAGCATTTTTTTCTCAGTTGGTTTTATTTTAGCGTATTTATGACGGTCGCAGAGTCCGCCTGCAATACTGCCTGTTGGCAGAGTTCGCCTGCATTCTAACCACTGCGCCAGCACGGCTCATAATATGTCAATCTCATCTTCTCTGTGACAGCCCCTCAAACATTGGGAGACGGCTAGTCCCTCTCTTCATTAGGCTAGCCCAGAGTAGGGAACCTTGGCTCTTTTATGACTTGTGGATTTCAACTCCCAGAATTCCTGAATCAGCATGGCTGGTTCAGGAATTCTGGGTATTGAAGTCCACAAGTCATAAAAGAGCCAAGGTTCCCTAACCCTGGGTTAAACATACCTAGTTCCCTCTATCCTTCTTTGTGTGGTTTAGTCTCCAATCCCCTAATCCAGAGATCCCCAGCCTTTTGGGTACCAGGGACCGGTTATGTGGTTATGTGGAAAGAGGTTTTTCCACGGACCGGAGAGTGTGTGGTTTTGTGTGCTGCCTGCGGATGGGGCTTTCCTTGTTTGTGCGGACCGGTTGCTGGCATGCTGCAGCCCAGTACTGGTCTACAGACTGGGGGTTGGGGACCCCTGCCCTAGTTGCTCTTCTCTGCATTCTTTCTAAGGCAGTGGTTCTCAACCTGTGGGTCGGGACCCCATTTGGGGTCGAACGACCATTTCACGGGGGTCGCCAAACGCAGTCACCATTTTTTCCCTTTTTCCTTAGCTGTGCTACTCCCTTTTATTCTATTGGCTTTTGAAAGCCAATAGAAGAGACTCTCTTGAATAGAGTCTAATTCTATTGGCTTTCAAAAGCCAATAGGAATTGTCCAGGCTGTCTCTGCCCTGCTGAGCCCGCCAAAAGTCCCATTCTGCAAACGGTGCTGCACCAGTTGAGTAGTCCTCAACTTACGACCGGTTGAGTAGTCCTCGACTTACGACTGGTTGGGGGTCGCGGCATTAAAAAGGTTGAGAACCACTGTTCTAAGGTCTCAACATCTTTCTTTGTATCGTGGTGACTAGAACTGGACACAGCATTCCAAGTGTGGTCTTACTAGCGCAGTATAGAGCTATACTATCACTTCACATGGCCTTGAAACTATCCCTCTGTTGATGCAACCCAAGACTGGATTTTGAGAGTGGCAGGGGTGGAAATGATTCATTTCAGGTCATTTCTGCAGCAGGAGCCAAAAATTGCTTCCCTCTCCTGTCCCGTTAAACTTGAGTTATGAGTGTGTGTAGGAGGCACCTTCCTTCCCTCTCCATCATGCATCAAACTATTCTTCTGCTCCATTTAAAACCAGTGAACTCTTTGCAGGGGTCACCTTTTAAAATCAAACAAAAGCCTTTTATTGAGGCTCCCGATCCACTTTACATTAGGTGAGAGAGGCATTTTTGAAGACCTGCAGTCAGGGATTTCTCCTTCCTTTTTCCTTGCCGTAAAGAATCAGGGAGGTTATTTCCTTTGCATTAAATGGAACCCTTGCTTCCCCACCAGCCTGAACAGAAGGGAACGGCGGTGTGTATAAACGAGGCCAAGGCAGCTGCTATCTTGCTGGCCAAAACTCACTGTTGACATTGTGGCTGGAGAACCAGCCCATGTGACGTCCTGACCTTGTTTACCAGGCTTGGGGTTATTTAAGATGGCAGAGTCTCTTTCAGCTCTGCAGAAATGCCCAAGATAGAATTTCTGGAATCTAGCAAATGCAGGCGGCCTCTCTTTCTAAATTTACTCTCCGGATGGTTATCTGGTACCTATATTCTGGGGAAGGGGGAGAGGCAGAAGACCACCCCTCTAATGGCATGTTTTATAACTCTAGTTCCTCTCCCATCTACCCCTTTGTGAAGAAACGTTGCATATTGTTTTTAAAAAACCACTCGGGGTGGGTTTATTGCAACTTCCCAACAGAATATCCTCTTTATGTATGACTATGGACAATTACTTTTTTCTTTTTTTTAACGCAATTCAGCCGTGTTAAGTTCAGGAAGGTTTTACACTCTCCAGCTACTATGTGCAGCAGAGAAGAGAACCCTTTGTGGAAAGTAGAAAACTTAAGGCTGGCAGTTTTTTCACAAAAGGATTTTTATTTTGTCATAGCTGGAATTGCCCTCATCTTTTGGTGACCTCCTGTCTGGCTGACATATTAAGTGCTGTTCTGCTTCAACAAAATACTGCACAGGTAGTCCTTGACGTACGACCACAATTGAGCCCAAATTTCTGCTGCCCCATTTTGCAACCTTTCTTGCCACCGTTGTTAAATGAATCCATGCGGTTCTTAAGTTAGTAAGATGGTTGAATCTGGCTTCCCCATCAGCTTTGCTTGCCAAGGTCACAAAAAGGGGGTCACGTGACCCAGGGACACTGCGACCATCATCAATAGGTGCAATTTCTGACTGTCCGAATTTTGATCACGTGACCACGGGGGTGCTGCAGTGGTCGTAAGTGTGAAAAACAGTCAGAAGTCCTTTTTTTCAGGGCTGTTGCAACTTTTGAACGGTCACTAAAAGAATGGCTATAAGTTGAGAACTACTTGTACATCAGTTTATAAAGAGACCATAAATATGAAAATAGCATGTTTTATTTCTGCTTGCAAATACTTTGAACAGTAGTGCAATAGATAGGTGAATGTTCTTTGTATATGGTACGTTTAAGAAAACTGGGATAAAATGGAAGGGCTAAACAGTTCTGAGGCCTAGATTGAAAGGAAAGTAAATTTAGGACACTAGTACAGATACAAGGTTTTTTTCCCCCCTAAGAACCAGCATGGCTATACTCTTTGCTTCTATCCAGCTGTATTTTGCTGCAAAAAGAAGCTGATTTCAAGAAAAACATGAATGAAATGCTTGGGTTTTGGGATGGAGCTGTACATCGAAGATATTTGGCTGGCAAGAATTAAAAAATAAAATGGTTCCGGTTGAGGTTTTGCCCTGTGATGCATTCTGTCTTTTTAGACAGGTAGCTCATTGCATTAGCTCAAGGGAATGACTGTAAAGAAGGCTTATTTGCTGGACGTCTCTGGAATTTTAAAGTGAATTTTGAGTTCTTGGAAGTGTTTTTATGAGAATGAGAAATGCTCCGTCGATGATTCAAGCATTACTGGGAAGAAAAACAGTGTACTTTGTGGAACGCCTTGTCTCTTGCTGGTGATGGAAGCAAACCACGTGTTTTGTCAACTTCAATCGGTACATAAAGATGTTAAAAATAAGATTGCTGTTAATCCTGGAGGGCCTTCTTCCACTCAGAAATATGTCAGCATGTTTAGTAATAACGATATCTCCTTTGTAGAGTGGGTCTCCTTTACCTTATTTGGTCATACGAAGAATGGTTACAGTAATTGGGTAGGTCTAGAAGGATTGGGGAGACGTGATAGCAGTATTCCAATATTTGAGGAGCTCCTACAAAGACGAGAGGCTCAGGCTATTTTCCAAAGCACCAAAATGGTATAAGGCAGGGGTTCTCAACCTTGGCAACTTTAAGACTTGTGGACTTGAACTCCCAGAATTCCTCAGCCAGCAAAAGTCTTAAAGTTGCCAAGGTTGAGAACCCCTGGTATAAATAAGGTCTTCTGCCTTGGGCAGAAAGTTGGACTAGAAGATCTTCCAGACCTATGATTCTACGATCTGAGGTTTTGTACTGTTTTGTACAAAACTACAGCACATATAACTCAGTTACTGAATTACCTCTTTTTTTGGATTCACACAATGTATTCAGCTGTAGAATGTACTATGTTTGAACAGTGTGCTAGGTTACAAACCACGGTGTAAAAAAGTGTGGGGTTTTGATCATCTTGACATTTTTCGCTCACGTTGCGGGCTCTTTTGGGAGCCAGAATTTAAGCAACCTGTCTCAAGGCTGACCCTTAATATTCTTCCTTCTTCCAGATTGTCTTTTTCTGGTGGACATTAAAGATGAAAATCTGGACAGTCCAGAAACAGGGCCTTGCAAGGCAAAACTTATGGAGGAAGCCTTATCTGCTGCTGAAGAATTCTCTCTTCCAGGCCAAGAGAACGTAAGTATACTTTATTCTTTATAGATCAAAGCATCCATACTGCTGCCTTTTGCTGTCTTCCTCCACCACAGGAACTGTGCGAGATAGAATGAGCTGAGTCTGTCCCTAGGCCAACTGTTGACTTTTGGAGTCTTCCTACTCCTCATCCTGCACCTTATCTCTAACCATATTGAGTGGAACAGACCACAGAATATATAACATAGAACAAAGTTTCTTTGGGGTTGATGGGATGGATACACGTAATCACAGAACTCATAGAAAGATCAAGGTTGATATTCAGCACCTTCCAAGAATAACCTCATCTGCTCCTTTGGAAAGAAATAGGCAGCGAGCAGGAACAGAGGCAGCCGAAGGCAGATGATGGTTGGTGATGCACAAGTCAGATAGTGATTGAGGACAACAAATTTTATGCTGGTAGAGTTTTCTGCTGACTGAAGGATGGGTGATAGCCCTTCAATGTAGTGGGGTTGGAACAGCGCAACGCCAGCGATATTGATATTGTTGCTGTCGTTCAAGATAAGATCAGATAGGTAGTCCTTGACTTACCACTACAATTGAACCAAACACTTGTGTTGCTAAGCGAGACATTTGTTAAATAAATTTTGCCCCATTTTATGACCTTTCCTGTCGTAGTTGTTAACTGAATCGCTGCAGCTGTTAAGTTAGTAACAAGGTTGTTAAGTGAATCTGGCTTCCCCGTTGACTTTGTCAGAAGTTTGCAAAAGTTGGATCACATGACCCCGGAACACTGCAACCATCAGAAATATGAATCGGTTGCCAAGTATCCAAATTTGGATCATGCAACCATGGAGATTCGGCAGAGGTGGTAAATGGGAAAAATGGTTATGATTCACATTTTTCCAGTGCCATTGTAACTTTGAAATTTCCTGACGGTGAGAACAATTAATCAGTGGAACGACTTGCCTCCAGAAGTTGTGGGTACTGGAGGTTTTTAAGAAGAGACTAGACAGCCATTTGTCTGAAATAGTATAGGGTCCCCTGCTAAAACAGGGGGTTGGACTAGAAGACCTCCAAGATCCCTTCCAGCTGTATTGTTATTCTATGAGGTTTTCCAAAGCATTTGGATTTGTCAAGCGGAGAACATGTTTGTTTGTGAAAAACATGAACAGTTCATTATCCAGAATGCATGCAGGCCCATCGATAGGACCGAAGTCCTTCTTTGGTTTGGACTGATTCTGATCTGGGAGAAGAATCTGCATTGTAAATAGAGAGTTTTTACTATATGTTCTTTGACTGCTTGGATACGGATGATTTCCTTTTGGTACCAGAGGGGTTGTTTTTTGATTCCAGCAAATTGAGTATTTTAGGATGTATCGTGTTGTCATGGAAAATGTGAACTCACAGGCTTGATGGAGAAGAGATTGCAAACACTGGCAGTTGATGCCTGCAGTGAAAGCTGTTCCCAGCTGGAGAGGGAGGTTGTGTATATGTCCATCTGGAGACTTCATCCTTTTGGTCTCTTTTGGGAGGGTACATTACTGCTTTGCACGTTTCCCTGATGGGCCAAGCAAGAAAATGCTGCTGAACTGGAGCAATAGAACAGCAAGTAGAAATGAGGGCTTTGTGCAATTTGACTTTGTAGCCGTTCTCCCCGTGTTGGAGAAGGCAGGAAAAACCAAAGGTACAAGTACAGATTAGGCGAAGCCTGGCTCAAAAACAGCAACTGTGAGAGAGACCTTGGAGTCCTAGGGGACGATCACTTAAACATGAGCCAGCAGTGTGCGGCAGCAGCCAAAAAAGCTAATACAATCCTGGGTTGCATAAACAGAGGCATAGAATCAAAATCATGTGAAGTATTAGTACCGCTTTATAAATCTTTGGTAAGACCCCACATGGAATACAGCATCCAGTTTTGGTTACCACATTACAAAAAAGAATTGGAGACTTTGGAAAAAATGGAAAGAAGAGCAACTAAGATGATTAAAAGCCTGGAGACAAAAACATATGAAGAACGGTTGCAGGATTTGGGTATGGCCAGTCTGGAGAAAAGAAGGGCTAGGGGTGGTATGATAATAGTATTCCAGTATTTGAGGGGCTGCCCCACAGAAGAGGGGGTCAACTTGTTTTCCAAAGCACCTGAAGGCAGGACAAGAAACAATGGATGGAAACTAATCAAGGAGAAAAGCAACCTGGATTAAGAATTAAGGAGAGACTTCCCAGCGGTGAGAACAACTAACCAGCGGAGCAGCTTTGCCTTCAGAAATTGTGGGTGCCCCATCAGTGGAGGTTTTAAAGAAGAGGCTGGTCTGAGATGGTAGAGGGTCTCCTGCTTGATCGGGGGTTGGATAGAAGACCTCCAAGGTCCCTTCCAGCTCTGTTCTGATTGGGGCAGGTTTTGCATAGCTAAGGAAGAGTCAGCTTTGCATAAAATATACTTAGATTGCCTCCTAGTGCCCAAGAAGCACAGTTGCTTCCCAGGCTGGTCTGGAGTAACCACGCTTACTGGAGTTGCCACGATCAGCAAACAGAACTGTCAAAAAACAATCATTGCATTAAGGATTCCCCCCCATCTTTGTCTAAGTTCATGAAGTCTGTATGAATTTGAATTAAATTAGAATGAAAATAGAAAGGCCGGAATCTCAAAGGCAGAGAAATTGGGTGCCTGGATGGTTTGAGAAATGTTGCATTGAAAAGCCCTGTTTCTTTTGTGATTTGTTTGTTTGTTTGTTTGATTGCAACGTGATTTCAGCAGAGGAATCATGTTTATTATTTTCATCCGTTGTTTATAAGAAATGGAGCCACAAATAAACATTTTCAAGATGTAGCATTGTTAAGGTTCATTGTTCAGGTTGAGTGAAAGCACGGTTGCTTAATCCAATTTTTTATTAACTCAGTTATTCAGAGTAACGTTTGCAGGCAGCCAATAACTTGGCTATATCCGATGGATGGATGGATGGATGGATGGATGGATGGATAGACGGACAGACAACAGAAAAAATTGAATGAGAGGAAGATCTTTCTGCATGAGGCCATACAATGAATGTGTGAAAAACTTTCAGTATCCTAAAACTCAATAAATAATGGCATCATGCAAAAACATCTGCTGTTTCTCCTTCCTTCCTTCCTCCCTCCCTCCCTCCCTCCCTCCCTCCCTCCCTCCCTCCCTCCCTCCCGAGACATTGCTTCCCATAACATATAAATATTGGAATCTGTAATTTGTTTTGAAAATAGACATTCTGCCCATTCCTTTAGCAGCTCTAGATAGTTCCAAACCAACAAAACCATCCTTTTCTAAAATCCTAAATTGATGTAATAGCAATACACCTTTTCCCATATTTGGAAAATTGATGCCATTTGCAAAATCAAATTCCAAACTGAGTAGTTCATAGGGCCCCCCCAAAATATTGTACAGAAACAAAACTAAACAAAAATAGAAAGCCAATGTTAATATCCGCTCTAAAATGTGGTTGATAGAAAAGGCCCAATTTAAATAGCATTGCTGTTCATTAAACGTTTCCTGTATTTTAATTCTTGTTTTTGTTTTTGTACACTTTGAGAACATGAAGATAAATATTCTGTTTGATTGCAGATTAAAGTGGAGGCTTCGTCAATGAGCTTCCTTCCTCTGTACAGAGATGACAGTAAAGTCAGCCTCCTGGTATTAACTGATCCCCAAGATAAGAACAGAGGTTAGTAAATAGATTGTTTTTTTTTTTCTTCCTCTCTTTTATTTCAGCTTGGCTCTGAATGATCTGATGCAGGGAACAGAATTTGGCACCTGGGATGTGGGCATATGGAAAACCATTTGGGAATTAGATTCAAGCTACTCTGGACTGGCTGGGAGATGAACAGAACTTGGCTTCTAAAAATGCAAAATGCTTTTCGAATAGCTACTTCCCTGAAACCTGTCTGCTCTTCTCCTCAAAATGACATTTTCAGTCCTCCAGGATTTTCTGTGACCAAATAGCAAATAGATCTTGCAATAAAATGTTGTGGCATCAGAATTCTAAATTCAGAATTCAGAGAGTAAAACATATGATGAAGGGTTGCTCCAACAATGGAAGTCTTTAAGAATAGACATTTTTTCTTCTAGGCTAGATAGTTATTTAGTTCTTGCATCACTCAATTTCAAGAGAAAATGACTTTTTTCTGCCTAAGAATTGGTAAGTAGCGGAAGGAAGCCAAGAGAACATTACAGTCTTGGTATTTTATCTTATAGATTTGCATGTACTTTTGAATTTTAATGTGTAACCCAATATATAATGTACTCTTCATCACTGAGAGTCTAACTGTTCTCAGTCATGATTTGCCAGTTTTAATTTGGGAACAGAGAGAGCCTTTCTGCATTGATTTTATTATCTCCCTGAGTCAAAATTTTAAGATTAGCAATTTTCCTTTAGCCTGATTGCGATCGTAATATGGTGATGGCTTAGGGCGGGGAAGAAAGGAACAGGCTGTTTCTTCAGATAAGCTGATATATATAATAAGGAAAAAACCAAGTTTTAATATAGTGGTTACAAAAAGTTTTTATTGTCATTTTCTGGAACCCTAACCCTATCCCTGGACTGGCTGTCCAGTCTATTCTTAAAAGCCTCCAGTGATGGAGAACCCACAACTTCTGGAGGCAAGGCGTTCCACTGGTTAATTGTCCTCACTGTTAGGAAATTTCTCCTTAATTCCAGGTTGGTTCTCTCCTTTATTAGTTTCCATCCTTTTTTCTTCTTCTTCTCTTGCCTTCTGGTGCTTTGGAGAATAGTTTGACCCCCTCTTCTTTGTGGCAGCCTCTCAAATATTGGAACACTGCTATCAGGTCTCCCCTGGTCCTTCTTTTCACTAGACTAGCCCAAACCCAATTCAGTCAAGAAAATCCAGTTGTCTTTTTTGAAAGCGTCTCTGGGACCACCATGATCTGGATGACTGAGAACCTCCATAGATGTGACACATTACTGTGTTTTGCATTCAGAATACTAGGAAGTGAAGGAAGAAGATGCAGATCCAGTGGAAGGGATCCACCACATTATAGTGAATGTAGCTTCCTGCCCAGACTTGGAAGATCTTCCCTTCCTACTCATGCCTTAAGGAAAGGGCATAGAAGAAAGCAGTACAATGTGACAGTTGACATTAAGTCGACTCTCTCTGAATTATTGAATTATTTAGACTTTCCATGGATGTGTGCATGTGTCACCTGCCTACAGACTTAGTGCCAAACCAGCCTGCTCTTCAATGCAAGCATTCTCACAAATGTAAAGTAAATGTAAAGTTAATAATAGGGTTGTTAAATGAACCTGGCTCCCTGAGAGCAATTGAAGAGGAACCAGGCTAATTTGAACTTATCTCTGGAAATGTAAAAGATTTTTTTTTAAAAAAAGACAAAATAATTGATAACGGACTTTCCTTAGATGAAATATACTTCTTTCCCCACATGTGTGCTATTGTATAATTGTGCCCCTTAATAAATATCCTGTAACAGCCCATCCCTTTCCTTGGTGTTCCTTGGCAGTTTTGCTCTTTCTTTGATGTACTGTGTTTGTATTTCCCTGCTGTCTTTTGAATTAGTATCAAGGCCTGTTAATTTATTACCCTAAATTGGAAAAACAATCCAAGGCCTGGGAACACATACAGTATGCCCCTTTCCAAAACTCTGCTGTGTCTTCCAGAGCATTTAAAAAAATTGGCTGGTCAATTGTGATTTTTTTAAAAAAAAAATTTTAGAGGAGCCAAAAAAGTAGTGACTGAATATAAGAAAATAAAGACATTATAATTACTCTTCAGTCAAATCAATTCAGTCAAAATATATTTTTATTCAGAGACAGCTGTTTTTCATTTTGGTGGGGTCCAGATCCTAACTCATCGTATAAGTCAGTGTTTCTCAACCTTGACAATTTTAAGGCATGTGGACTTCAACTCACAGAATTCCACAGCCAGCATTGCTGGCTGTGGAATTCTGGGAGTTGAAGTCCACATGCCTTAAAATTGTCAAGGTTGAGAAACACTGGTATAAGTAAACCAGGGGTCTTCAAACTTGGCCCTTTTATGACTTGTGGACTTCAACTCCCAGAATTCCTCAGCCAGGCACGCTGGCTGAAGAATTCTGGGAGTTGAAGTCCACAAGTCATAAAAGGGCCAAATTTAAAGACCCCTGAAGTAAATGATCCGTGGTGCAAAATATTTTCAAGACAAAGATGGCGAGCTTTGTAAGCAACTTTTACAAAGCAGAGAAGAGCAACAAATATGATAAAGGTTCTAGAGCACACGTGTCAAACTCACTGCATCATGTAACGTGTCGCAAAAGCCAAGCCTGCAGATTCTTTTGTGTAGACTGCAGTAGGATTACATGTGTTAATACTTTTCTCTTCCTTCTCCCAAGACTTCTTAAATTCCACCGCTACTGAAAAATTGAGGAAGAAATATGTTTTATTGCTGACAGAAATGTGAAAATAAGGCAGGGGAAGAAGTTCAGACAAGTTTCCAAAAATTTATGAGCACTCAAGGCTCTCTTGAGACAATCTTATTTAAATAGAAGTTGCTCGCTTCCTTCATTCTTCCTTTATTTCCCTTCTTTTCAATAGTTTTAGCAATTTACTTGAACAACTCCTGGCGGTCTCCTGAAGATATAATCAAGACGTCTGACCCTTTCCAGAAAGGTCTGAAACAGGTGAAAACATAATTTAAGCCGTTGATCCCCAAACTTGGCGACTTTGATTCTGCGACCTCACTTTAGATATTTTAAGCCATGCCAGTTATCTTCTTAAAAAATAATGCTGAATTATAGGGAGTCTTCAACTTACGACCACAGTCGAGTTGAAATTTTCTGTTGCTAAGAGAGACAGTGAATTATGCCCCATTTTACCACGTCTCTTGCCACAATTGTTATGTGAATCCCTGCAGATGTTAAGTTAGTAACATGGTGTCATGGTTCCGACAGATGAAACTCTTCAAAGAACTTGTTTACCTTAAAGAATCTTTATTTGAGAAGCATAGCTTCTGGCACTAACATAGTTGAAGCCAAAAACTGGATTCCCCTCCCCTGAGCACATAGTATCAAAGCACAATTTCCTCCTTCAATTAACAGTCATAAATCACATTCTCCAATTAGCTTGAAATGCAGACTTTTCCTCCTGTTCTGCTACCGCCAATTCTTATCATCTCTTATTTCAAGCTCTGAATTCACACACCAGTACAATGTTGTTATGTCTAACTAACTCCCACCACTTTCCGCCTCCTCCCCCAGCATCATCTAATTCTAAGAGTAAAGCATAAGAAAGAAAAAAGCTGCATCTTCAAATGTTGTCAAAGCAAGAACATCCCATGTTAGCAGCATTGACACCTGATTCTTAAGGGAGGCTGGCTTCCTCATTGGCTTGGTTGCAAAAAGGGATCCCCTGACCCCGGGGACAGCCGTCATAAACACCTGCCAGTTGCCAAGGGTCCAAATTTTGATCACATGACCTGGGGATGCTGCAACAGTCGTTAAGTGTGAAAAACGGTCATAAGTCACCTTTTTCAATACTGTTGTAACTTCAAATGGTCACTAAACAAATTGCTGTAAGTGGAGGGCTACCTGCATTCTTTGTGCTGTCTTATATGTCCTCATCTCACTTGTCTTTCAAGGTTCAGACTTTTCAAGAGAGAATTGTTCTCTTTGTCCTCAACTGCATCGTTTTTGGCCTGTTTGAAAGGAGCTTGACTGACAATACAATCTTTGTGCCTCATGCGAAGAAGGAACATGCCAAAATATTCTGGAAGAGTGGAGAAGCCGCTGCTTTTTATACCGTCAAAAGAAAAGGTATGTCTTTCTGAGGGCCCTTCCCAGTTCTAAGCGCATGTATAAGAGTCAAAAAAGAACCAGACGAGTTTGTATGTTCCTGTCTTGACTGAATTAAATAAATAAAATTTAAAAACGATTAAAAGTTGGAAGGGACCTTGGAGGTCTTCTAGTCCAACCCCCTGCTCAGGCAGGAAACCCCATATCATTTCAGACAAATGGCTGTCCAGTCTCTTCTTTAAAACTTCCCAGTGAATGCTCCTCCAGAAGTTATGGGTGCTCCCTTACTGGAGGTTTTCAAGAAGAGACTGGATAGCCACCTGTCTGATATGGTATAGGGCAGTGTTTCTCAACCTTGACCATTTTAAGGCATGTGGACTTCAACTCCCAGAATTCCACAGCCAGCAATGCTGGCTGTGGAATTCTGGGAGTTGAAGTCCACATGCCTTAAAATGGTCAAGGTTGAGAAACACTGGTATAGGGTCTCCTGCTGGAGCAGAGGGTTGGATTAGAAGACCTCCAGCGCCTCTTCCAACTCTGTTATTCTTGCATGGTTCAGATTTCCCAGAATCTTCCTGTAGCAGAAATAATTTCTGGGTTCCAATCCCATGGCAGACCCCATCCTCATCTTTCTGTCATTTTCTTTTGTCTCATATATAGATTTTTTTAAAAAAATACCATTTGTATTGTATAATATAATGAAAGGAGTGCCTGCTGCCAGTTAAGCCATGTCTTTAGTTAATTTGAAGCCACCAGGGATGCTGCCTTCTTCCCAGTGTCAGCAGGCATACACAGAATCCCTTAATCGGTTGACTTTGGGCTCCTGTCAGCAGCGTCCTGCTTGCTCCGGTTTGACGAGGACACTCGCTCCTTGCAAAAGGTCTCTCCAGGCCAACCTTTCCAAGCCAGCTTGTTAATTAGGGGACAAGCTGGCATGTACAATTTGGTTTGGTTTGCGTCCTTTAGATGTGGGGCAGGTTGTGGTAGGACTTTCTCTGGGCTGTTGGATGTTTCAAGAGCGTTCATGGCTGCCTGCTTTCTCTGCCTTGTAATTGCTGTTTACCACTCTGCTGGCTTATAGGTTGGTCATTTAGCCTAACCAAACAGATTGAAGGTCTCCCGGGGAGTAGGCTACAAGAGGGCATCTTTCTTTGACTTCCCTCTTAGAACATAGAATCATAAGGCTGGAAGGCACCTTGGAGGTCTTCTAGTCTAACCCCCCTGCAGAAAACCATATATCATTCTGGACACCCACAACTTCTGGAGGCAAGCTGTTCCGCTGACTAATTGTTTTCATGGCCAGGAAATTTCTTCCTAGTTCTCGGTTGCTTCTCTCCTTGATAAGAACCAATCAGAAAGAGCTGGAAGGGAACTTGAGCGTCTCCTAATCCAACCCCTCGCTCAGGCAGGAGGCCCTATGCTATTCTGGGCCCCAAACAAGGAAGAATCCCAAATCAATGAGTTCTGGAGTTTTTAAATATGTGGGCACCATATCTGGGCAGCAAATGGGTGGATGGCAAAAGATACAGAAAAGGAACTCTTGTGTGCCATCTCGTGGGAGTTCAAATTTCTGCATCTTAGAGATTATATCCTAGATCAGGGATTCTCAACCTTGGCAACTTTAAAAGACTTGTTGACTTCAACTCTCAGAATAATTCTGTTATTCTCTTAAGTGAATGGTTGAGATGCTAAAAGGCTGGTTGTGTTGACCATGACAGGTCAAAGTGGAATGGGACTACAGAAATCACACAGTCCCCTTTTAAGGCCATGGTGGACCTCATGCACAGACTCTGCCAGCTTCCCAAAATGAAGGGTATCTTATGGCCAGAGTATGACATTTCTCTTGGACTGCCAGACAGTCCGATTTGCGTTTGGTTTCTTGACTCATGGGAGACCTTATGCTTTTCTTAGCTCTGCCCATATGTTCCAACCGTATGAGTAACGGGGCAGCAATGAGACCCACCCAAAGTGTTGCCTTATGCTGCAAAATTCTTGGACAGTTAAGAACTGGGCTGCCTTGTAAATGTAACAGCAAACACATATTTTTCATGATTGGGCAGTGAATGAGGCAGTGAGTAAGCCTGATAATCTGCTGATGAAATCAGGGAAGGAAATGAGAGCTTACGTCTACTGGACCTCAGGACTTCTCTAAAACAGGAGTCTGTTTTAGCCAGTCGTGCAGAGTTCAATGACCTCTTAGAAAACACAATAATAGGGCTAGAAGGGACCTTGGAGGTCTTTTAGTTCAACCCCGTGGCTGAGGAATTCTGGGAGTTGAAGTCCACAAATCATAAAAGGTCCAAGTTTGAAGACCCCTGTTCTATTTATTGGTCCTTGTTCTCTGTGGAGAGGAAATCCATTTAAGTTCTTCAGAACTTTGAATCAGGCAAGAGATGACCCAAAACATCTCTTGAAGAACAAATGAGAAAGTCCCAAAAGCAGGCCTTATATTTCAGCTACGAGAAAGAGATTTATTCAGTAAGAAATTGTTCATTAGTTTCCTTTCTGGGATGTTTTGTGTTCTATTTGCAGGAAATTTGTGTGACGGGCACACCAGCCAATGTTACCTGCTCCCTGTTTTGGACACCATGTTCGTACGAAAGAAATTTAGAAGACGTGGACTTGCGATGCAGATGCTCCAGGATTTTTGCCAGTCTTTCCCCTCTGAGGAGGCCTTGGGACTCAGCTGCCCTCTTTCTGCTGAAATGGAGAAAGGTAAAGTTTGAGGGTTCAATAAAAGGAGTAGATTTTAAAGATTACGAATGCATCCAGGTACGGATCCTAGCAGTCCGGGCAAACAGCCCCAAGATAAATATTTGGCATTTTGAGGTAGAGCTGGGAAAGAAATCAACAGAGGCAGATTTTTGCCAAAATAAGCCTCAGTGGGCAGCCTACAGGCCTCTTATATACCATTTGCTGTCCGTGAAGATCCACCAAAATTTAGGGGCAAAAGGACTGTGTTTTGGAGCAAAAAATGTTAACATTTCCTTGAAGTTCTTTCAACTATCGGAACCACGACAGCCTGTTTGTGTGCGTTTTGAAGAGGGACATTCCACAATGCAATATATAACTTCAAGACCCAATTTCAAACTTGCTGTTTAACTTTTTTTCTGACCTGTAAGTAATCCTCACTGTACGACGACAACGGAGCCCAAAATTTATCTTGCTAAGTAAGAAATTTGTTAAGTGAGCTTTGCCACAGATGCTAAGTGAATCACTGCATCCAGAACTTCAGAACTGGGTTGTAGGTACCTTTTGGGGGGCCCTAGTAACTTCAAATGATTGCTAAGCGACCAGTTGAAAGTCGAGGACTGCCTGAATCCATTTTTGAGTGCAGCAGATAGATAATGTTCATTCCTACACATGCAATTTTCAGTGCTGTCTTCAATTACGCCAATGCAATCTTTCTTAACTTATTTTTGTTGGAATAATCTGTGACATCAGTCATCCTGTTGGAGGCTCTTCTCCTTATGAACAGCTGTGCAGTGTCTACTCAGATAAATTACTTTTTTTTTTTTAAAGAAAAGGGGAGGCCCAGATGCTGTGTGAAGAAAAACTGATGGTGGACCGGAAGCCATAAATCAAACCTTCCAGACAGGAGTTTTCACTGCTTCCAAATGCTGTTAGTAAATGTTATGCAGGAATCCTTAGACGTCCCAGGCAAATATTCATCAGATCACATTCTTAAGGCCGCCTCGCAGGCTCAGATATATAAATGAAGTGAAATAAAACATTCAAGTTGTGGTGTAAAGGGTCAGTTCCACACATCAAATGGTAATTTCTCCTTGCTGTTTCTCCTAAGAATAACAGACTGAGATGGAAAGGACTTGGAGGTCTTCTAGTCCAACCCCCTGTTCAAGCAGGGGACCCCACCGTTCTAGATAAATGGTTGTCTAATCTCTTCTTAAAAGTGTCCAGTGATGGAGCACCCACAACTTCTGGAGGCAAGCCCGTTCGTTACTTCTCGCATTCCTGCTCTTCCCTATTTAGTTTGTCAGAAGTTCTTGGAGACTCACCCAGTGGAGCAGCCTCGGCTATGGGAAGCGGAAGCCCCCGGGGACTGGACCCAGCGCGTTAACATCTGGCTAAAATTGCAGCTGGAGCAAAGCTTTCCAAAAAGTGAGTTGAAGAATCAGGATATTTGACACACCCGTTCATTGATTTGCAGAGGGCCTCCTGAGAACAATTAATCACTTTTTGGGGGAAATAGATATTTTTTGCCCTACTGTACCTGCATATGTTTCCCCAATCAGGTCCTGGTCCTTCTTTGCAAGAAAAGGCAATATAGCAGTCCTTGATTGGTGAATGCCTTGTTTAGTGATTGCTCGTAGTTACAGAAGGGATGAAAGAAATAACTTTAGCCACCAACCCTTGCATTTACCACCTTCCCAAGTCGGTAAAGCATTTATGCAAAGATCAGTTTAAAGGTAGACCCCCAATTGGGAGCAGCCAGTTGCTATGTGAGATCATAATTGTGCTTTTGATCAAACTTCAGCTTTCCTTTGCTTTACAGACCTGCAAAGGGGCGAAATGTGAAGATTGATTATTTTTTTTTTGTCTCTGTTGTAACTGCAGGGACTACTTGCACTTGTAAATTTCACAGATGCTCTTTGTTACTGGATAAAATTATTGCCTGTTTTTTAGAGTCAATCTTGGCAAATTTAACTCCTGCTTTTAATCACTGCACCAAACTGGCTCTCTGTGTGATGAATTTATTTATTACAGGTTGTCTTGAGTCTGATATCTTTCTGAGATATTCAGATAATTCAGTTTTTGTCTGTTTTTTTTTTTAACCTATCAGAAATAGCCAGTAGAGTTCCCAGAGTGATTTCCTATGCGATTCCCTTAGATCAGAGGTGAGCAACTATGGGAACTTTATGACTTCTGGACTTCAACTCCCAGAATTGCTGAGCATGGCTGTCTCAAGAATTCTGGGAGTTGAAGTCCGCAGATCACAAGGGGGGCCATAGTCGCCCACCCCTGCCTTAGATCCTTCCCATTTTGGACTGCCTGATTTTCTCCTTTTTTAAGGCTTTTACCATTTCCCTTTTTTGCCCTCTGACAAAATCCATTTGCTGTTGAAACAAGAAACCCATTGAAAAAACAACAACAGCAATAAAACAAGGGAACAGATTAAAAAGACACAAGTACACACACAAAACTCACATCTTGCTGCCGGCCAAGGCAATTGTTTATCTTGTTAGGTAACTTCCAGGGAACTAGAACTCTGCTCTTCCTAATTCCCCTCTTTCTGCTTTTTAAATATTTTTTTTCCCTTTACTGAAGCTTAGTAAAATTTTTCAAGGAACAAAAAAGGTAGCTGATTGGAATCTGGGAGGAGATCAGAAACAATCTCTTTATGCTGTCTCAAAACCTTCCCCTTCCCCCCTACATGTAAATGCAGGATTGTATGTTGCATCACTGGTGTCACCTGGTGGCAGAGGTCCACAACTGGCCACGAGAAATATTTGCCGCTTTGTAATCCTAAATGAGTTGGTTTAGACTCCAGATTCCTTGTTGCAGTTGGGCAGGGATGGAAGCCTTGAGCAGGTAGGAGAATAGCTGTAATTCTGAACAGTCCTTAGCAGCTGTTCAAAGTGAGGAGGGACTTTCCCAGAGCTACTTAAAAGAAAAGTCTTTTCTAGATGCCGATCGAAGTTCTCCCACGCCGAAGGGTCCAGATGATGAAGCAGAGGAAGAACGGACAAATACAGTGAGCTGATAAAACTGGTGTCTTGTATAATGTGCTTCAGATTATTTGATCAGAGTTGGAAGGACAATGAAAGGCTAGATTTATAAGCTTGAAGGTGGAGGTTTGTTCTCCGAGCTTGTGGGTTGCTTTCCAGATGTTTCGTTACCAGGCTAGATAACATCTTCAGTGGTATTTAGGGAATGTCAGTGTCCGTGTTCTTCTGTTTATAAGGGCTTCAGGTGTGGGTGTGTCAAGGGAGGATCTCACCAGCGCAGTATAAAATGGTGCTAACACTTGGAACAACAACCCTTTGTTGATGTAGCCTAGGACTGCACTGTCCTTTTTTTATAACTTCATGAAGACAACTCTCTCTTGTGCCCTGCCCACTCAGACCATGCCCTGTGTGGATTAAAATGATCATCAGTTGAACGGTATTAGTTGTTTCCATAATTTCTAATGTACAGATCTCCTGCTTCAGTAGGGGGTTGCACTAGAAGACCTCCAAGGTCCCTTCCAGCTTGGTTATTTTTTTATTCTGTTACTCTGTGACTTGGTTATTCTACATCTGTTTTCATTTAAGAGACTTGGCTGTATCCCACATCTTGAAGTTTTGCCCGACAAACCCATGGCACGTCTTAGTGACCGGAGAGAGGCCCCGGACCTTTCTTCTCAGAACAATGAACCTCAAGTTCCGTTGAAAGCTGAAGAACAGAAGATTTTGAAGAAAAGAGCAGACAGAGGAGAACCAGCTGGAGAAAGGGTTGTGAAGCACTTGAGGACAATGTCCTAATTTCTATAAATAGAAGCAAAACAAAACACAAGACGGAACCACCGGAAAGCTGAGGATTGAGTAGCAAGTCAGAACACCTCTAGTGAATATTTCTTAATCAATGGACATATTTCAGTGACTCTACACCAGAGTTTCTTCACCATGGCAATTTGAAGAGGACTTTCAACTCCCAGAATTCCCCAGCCAGCTGGGAGTTGAAGTCCACATACAGGTAGTCCTCGGGTTAACGAATGTAATGGAGCCTGCCAATTCCATCCGTAACTCGAGGGTTCGTAGGAGTGAATCATGTACCTTGAACGCGATTACTCCCTGCTTTTGCCCACCCATTCGCTAATCAAACACATGGGTTGTTCAGCACACACGAGGTATCTCAGGGTGGGGAAGGCCATGGGGGGGGCCTAATGATGGAATGGGCCCCCAAGGCCTCCCCGACCACTGAGATACCTCATGCTTCCCTCCCCCTCCCTTCCTGCCCTGCATGATTCACTTACCTTGCAAAGATGTTGCTGCGGTTTCTTTGCCTTTGAGGGAGTTGTAAATGCTTTTTGAAGTCCATGAGTCATAAAAGAGCCAAGGTTGCCTACCCCTGGGTTAAGGGAATCACTGCAGTTGTTAAGTTAGCAACATGGTTAAGTGAACCTGGCTTCCCCATTGCTTGTTGGAAGGTTGCAAAAAGTTCACCCCGGGACATGGCAATCATCATAAGTGTAAACCAGTTGCCAAGCATCTAAATTTTGCTCATGTGACTGTGGGGAGATGACAACGGTCACAAGTGTGAAAAATGGTCCTAAGTCACTTTTTTCAGTGCTGGTATAACTTTGAATGGCCACTAAATGAACGGTTGCAAGTCAAGGACTTACCTGTTAAAGTTTCAATAGCTTCCCGGGTTCTCCTAGCAATCCATTAATTTTCATTCTCCAATTGTTTAGTAGTTGATCAAAGATCACTCTAGATTGTTGGATGCCTACAATGAAGGTTCCTGTTTTGCAATCCCGCTTCTTAGATCTTGATCTAATTCAGATTGATTAGGTTTGCCTAAATGAGACCATTCTTGGCCTGATCTTTAAGGAAAAAGCACTGTGGGTTGCCGAAACCAAATAAATACTTGGCCTCATTTTGAAACAGGAGAAATTGTTTGTTGGTACTTGGTTGCTGGATGGTTGAATCCAGTGTGTCACATCAGCTTTTTCTCTACCTTCCACCCTGTCCTTTTCTCCCCCATTAAAGAATGTAATTTAGGATCATTGGGTGGGTCACTTGTTCCCGGAAGAATTAGATAATCATTGACAGAAAGGAGTCTAGGTCTCGGGACAGATTTGATTATTCTTCTAAGACATATCCTGATTGTTAGCAATGATCTAGCCAACCATTAAGTACTTTGTAGGAAGAATTAACACTTCTGATCTGGGGAACAGAGGACAGTGGATTAGTAGGTTTTTGTGAATCTCTAAAAAAGAATGCAAATGTATCTGGAACTCAGCGTAGTGGAACCTTAGTAATTAATGATGTTATAAACTGAGCTGGCATGGCTTGTAAGTTCATCAGGTCTGCTAATCAGCCAAACAGGAGCACAAACATCTTAAGTTCCATGCTGTCTAAAGTAATTTAAAGTAAAATAAGCCACTAGAATGGATAATTCACCGAAACCGTATTTAGGAGAGAACTATAAAAATGGAGGTGGCTTCGTATAGATTCGGAGGAGAACCATCTTGGTCTGAAGTTATTTTGAAAATCAAAACTAAATTCATCAAAAGCTTTTGAGGACTTCAGTCCTTGGCATGATATGGTGGCAAAATGTTAATGGCATTATGTGGAAAAGCTTTGGACGTGGTATTAATTGTAGGTGATCTTAGATCAGGCAAAAATCACCCCGTTCATTAGCTTGAAAAAATTCCTTGTTCTGAAAAACAGAACAGAACTGTTTTTAAAGGGATGGGAAAAGGACAAACTTTTTATCTTGGCCACAGGGTGGTGCTATTGCACTTTATTTGAATTTATTTAATTTCCTACCCCCCCCCCAGGCTGTGAACTTTTCCTCTTTGCTCCCCAGAGTGTTTTCTTTTTTGATCTGCATGCAATATATTAAACACGTCTTAAACATATTAAATAAAATGATGTTTGCTGCTCTGCATAGCACCTGGTGATCAAAGGTAGACATTGCACCAAGTATGCCTCAGCATTAGGTAGGTAGGTAGGTAGGTAGATAGGCAGGCAGGCAGGCAGGCAGGCAGGCAGGCTTGTTATTTTTTACTGTGACACATTAAAAATTTTGTTGCTTGCTTTCAAAAGTATACACATACATAACACACATTTAAGCATGCTATATATTTGAAAGTCTATAACAGTAATTAAATTCAAGGTGCGGAAGATGCTTGTGGTCTACCTTGAATAAGGAAGTTTATTGCAGTTAGATACCTAGGTTACTTGGCCAAATTCAGAAATCTAACCAATTTGGAGTTAGTAAAACATAAAACGTAGACTAATAGCATAGAAAGGGGCCTTAGTGGTCTTCTAGTCCAATCTAGCTCAAGCAAGGGAGCCTCTACCATTCCGGACAAATAGCTGAGATTAGAACATATGAAGAATAGTTGCAGGAATTGGGTATGTCTAGTTTAATGAGAAGAAGGATTCTAAATATATTTTAAGAAATGCATTATATTTGGGAGCTTTGTCTGGAAAAAAAAGGCCTCATAGGCAAAACTGGACAAAAATGCAGAGACTGGAATATATATCAATGTTTAAATATAATACACACACTTGAAGCACAACATTACACTTAAAATCCTTAACAAATGGAGAAATGGAGAGAAATTGAAATTGACAGGTTTTTTTTTTCATCTGTCATTCCTGCTTTAGTGGGCATGCAATGTTCTCTGTTGTAAGACTAATTCCTACATAAATTGCCTAGGATGTTACAAAGTGTTTTCAGCAGCAGCCATTCGTATCCAATAATATAGATCAAGATGCCTTTATGGAAAATACAAGATTTAACAACTTTTAACAGGACTTAATAGACTAGGATGTTACACAGGGGTTTGGTAAGGAACACAGCATGTGGCAGCTGCTTTCAAAAGTGACATGCGTAGTAAAATAGATTCAGCTGCATTTGCAAAAATAACAATACACAGTTGGAAGGGACCTTGGAGGTCATCTAGTGCAACCCCCCCTCCCCCCCCCCGCTCAAGCAGGAGACCCTATACCATTTCAGACAGGTGCCTGTCCAGTCTTTTCTTAAAAACCTCCAGTGATGAAGGCAACTTCTGTTCTACTAGTTAATTGTCCTCACTGTTAGGAAGTTTTCTCCTTAGTTCCAGGTTGCTTCTCTCCTTGGTTAGTTTCCAACCATTGTTTCTTGTCCTGCCTTCAGGCGCTTTGGAGAATAGCTTGACTCCCTCTTTTTTGTGGCAGCCCCTCAAATATTGGGACACTGCTATCATGTCACCCCGTGGTCCTTCTCTTCATTAAACTAGACATACCCAATTCCTGCAACCCTTTCTGAGGTTGAGTTGCTTGTAATGTTACAAGGGAGTTGTGGTGGAGGTCAAAAAGGGTGGCTGATGTTTTCAGCCTCATTTCAGCATGTGCATAATAGGATAGATCCAGCTCCGTTTTATACAAGATTTAGCACCTTTACCTGGGGTGAGTAGAGAAAGATCTTTGTAGCTTATCTGTGAGCTTGTATATCAACAATTCTAATGGCATTGGGGGGGGGGTGAACATCTAACCTTCTCACAAATTCAGACGAAAAAAAAAACATCCCTGGGAAAATAGCTCAAATGTAAGGTTAATTGGAGCCAGAAATGTCAAACTAATGTAGCAATTTACCCTGGGAGAGCGCCCTGGCCTTTGGAGTATAGCAATAGTATACACTACTGAATAGAATCACAAAGAAATATAATAGGGTTTTATGTAGTCTCCTGTCATATTAACCATTCTTGGCAATTAATTTCTTGTTGCGAGGGTATTTGGTTGCCCTAGAAATAGCCTTGTTCATCCTTTACAGGTACCCACGAAGGCCAATTCAGCCGAGAAGAAATTCAACGTGCACACTTGATGTTTGTGTGTGTGTGTGTGTGTGTGTGTGTGTGGGTGGGTCATTACGTGAAGGAGATTACAGTAGGGAAGCTCTTTCTGAATTGGGGGTCCCTCTCAGAAGTACTAGGGGTACTTCAACCTGTGGGAAACAATGGAGGTGCAATGCACCAGATTCTTGTTGAATAAAAAAGAGTATGTGTAGCTCAGGGTTGGATTGTGGGATCCTTGGTGCCCTCTGAGCTTGGTGGTTTCCTTGCAGATGTTTCACTGTCTGGTTAGGTAACATCTTCAGCGCATGAAGAAGTTTACTTAGCTGGGTAATGAAATGTCTTCAAGAAAACAACCAAGCTCAGAGGGCAACTGGTTCATATTTACGAGGGTGGCGGTGTCCCAGGATCACCTGATCATCTTTTGCAACCTTCTGACAAGCAAAGTCAACGGGCAATCCCTGTGACTAACTTAAAAACTGCAGTGCCTCACTTTATAACCATGGTAAGAAAGGCCGTAAAATGTGGCAAAACTCACTTAACAAATGTTTTACTTAGCAACAGAAACGTTGGGTTCAATTATGATCATAAATCGAGGATTACCTGTATAGTTGTAAGAGTTTGGGAATGACCAGGGGTAGGCAACCTTGGCTCTTTTATGACTCATGGACTTCAACTCCCAGAATTCCTGAGCCAGCCATGTTGAGGGGAAAGGGAGAGGTTTCCAAGCTGAGCCATGCTGACTCAGGAATTCTGGGAGCTGAAGTCCACGAGTCAAAAAAGAGCCAAGGTTGCCTACCCCTGGGAATGACGCTCAAATTCTCTCTCTCTTTCCGGCCTCAGTTCCAGCTGCCTTGGATGGACATCATTTTCCATCTGTGATCACATTTGGAAGCAAAGGAGCATTTCACCCAAGCTCTGTCAACCCAGGATCTGGGGGTTCAGTTCAACCAATCTATCGGAAAAGATGCTTTTCTCCAGGAAAACTATAGGAAAAGTTTTCACGCCATTGTTACTGTCGGCTGACTGGCAAGTATTTTGGCTCAGCCTAGTGAGATGACAGGTTACTCTAGTCCTCCGAATCACCTTTCCGAATGAAGCTCCTCTTTCAAGTCAGGGATATTACCACGGCTTGAAATTAATTTGTGACAAAATGTCATATTATTATAGTGCAGCATCCCCGGGGATAAATATGGCCTTTTGTTGAGCTTTCATGGCGACACTGTATATGGGACTGCAGAGAATTGCAATGGAGGTTTTGTCTTTAGCAAATGTCATGTTACCGGAAGAGCCGAATGCTTAAGTGGCGATCGCAGAACGAGGCACTGCCGTGACGATCGAGGGGTTGTGACATTTTCCTCCCCCTCCCCAACCTCCATATCTCATCTCTAATTGCGGCGGGTGCCTTTGGGGTGACATCTGATTAAGAAAGCAACAGGGGAACTGACAGATTCCTATAAATCTGATTCATTGACTAACAAGATTGCGCTGATTTTCACAAAGAAAGCCTGCTCTCTTTTGAAACAATGGCTATCTTTAAGCTTATACAGGTAAGTTTTCCATTGATGGACCACAACTGAGTCCAAACTTTCTGCTACTAAAGTGACGCTCAGACGGGGCAGTCATCAACCAGGCTGGGCGGAGGAGATGGAAAGGTCTCTCCATCTCAGCAAGGACGAGGAGGACCGCCCAAGCATTCCAGCCAGTTGCTGGAACAGGCAATCGGCAGGTCGAAGATAGCCCTCGACTCCATGAAGCCGAATCCTTCTGAGGCACCACCCGCCTGGGATCCGGCAGGAGAGGAAATGAACACTCACTTAATAAATGTCTTGCTTAGCAGCAGTTAACAACCATGTTACTTACACCACCACCTCTTCCGAAGAGCTGAGGACTGTATATGTTGGTTGGAGAGTCATCAGCAACTCACCAGCCATGAACCCAACGTGGCCTCTGGAAACTGTTCTGTACTTGGCCCCAAATGATACGTACTAAGTTGGTATCGAGGCTTAAATAAAGGACTTTCTCCCCCAGTCTTTTCCAGTTTGAACAAATGAGATTAGGATTCCGGTTATGGGAATATAATTCATAGAATCACAGAGCTGGAGAGGATTTGGAGGCGCTAGTCCATCCCCCTGCCCAGGGCAGGAGACCTTATAGTATCCCAGATAAATGGCTGCCCAATCTTTTCTTGAAAACCTCCATAATCAGTCAGTCAATTCTTGCAGTAATGTGGTGTTTGGAAAGTGGCTTCTTGAAGATTCCCAGACCACTTTTGGCCACCATTTGGAACTTGATACCCATTTAGCTTCTGTCGTGCTCCCTTCTCACGTTCTGATGCTTGTTTGCACAACAAACTTAAGTCATTCTAAGAACCGAAGAAGCTTCTTGGATGAGAAGCAAAACCTTTTCAAAGAAAATACCAAGAACGTCCAGTTGCCTTTAGAAAAACCTTGACCTGGAAGATTAAGACGCTCTGTAGTCCTTCTAAGTAAATTTGGCCCAACTTGTTCTTCAACCACAGGCTCGGTTTTTTCCTTCTGCTTCCCGTCACAGAAGTTTTGTGGAAGTGAGATGTTTGGCAGGAAGCCTTAATGAAAGTCCCGCTCCAGTTCTGCCAGTTCTGGAGGGAGGGAGAATATAGTAGGAAGCGTGCCACTGAAGCGCTCCTCTTAATTCTGCCAGCTGACTGGCACACAGTATTTCATCCCAACTCATTTTGGCTGCGGGTAAATTCTTTGGCTCAATGGTGCGGCAATTCAAAGAGCGATGTAGTGTTGGGTTTGTGCCAAGTTCTTGCCTTTCTAGCTGAAGTTATCAGTAGGGGGAAAATGCCTTTTTAATTCAAGAGAAACCGACCTACTTTATTTCAGTCAATAACCAGCACATAGCAAGGTATGTGATAAAATAAAGCAAAAGTGGTACAGAATAACACCAACCCTCTGCTCAAGCAGAGACCTTATACTATTCCAGACAATCTGTCCAATCTCTTCTTCAAAACCTCCAGTGATGGAGCACCCACAACTTCTGAAGGCAACTTCTGTTCCACTGATTCGTTGTTCTTACATTGAGAACAATTAACCAGTAGAAGGGCTTGCCTTCAGAAGTTGTGGGTGCTCCATCACTGGAGGCTTTTGAGAAGTGACTGGATAACTACTTGTCTGGAATGGTATAGGGTCTCCTGCTTGTGCAGGGGGTTGGACTAGAAAACCTCCAAGGTCCCTTTCAACTCTGTTATTCCATTATTCTGTTGTCCAACTTGGGGGCTCACTCAGATCTTTGGACTGGGAGTGTTCAGCCATGGCCAAGCAGGTTGTGGGAATGGAAGTCCCAACATCTGGAGAGGACCCCATTTGAGAAAGGCTGTCCTTTATCCATCTTAAGTGCATTCATTCACTCACTCACTCACTCACTCATTCAATTTCTAAATATGTCAGCCATCCTAAAACTATAAAATAGTTAAACTATAGAACAATTAAAACATCCAAAGAATAAACCCACCCAGCAGCCGAGATAGTTAACCAACTAGCAAAAAGGCCAAGAAGCGAGGCCCTTAACACATTCAGAGTTTTTAAATCCTTGCAACAACAACAACAACAAAAACCAGCCTGGCTGGGGCCATTCTAATCTCTGAGGGCCCCCGTGCTCTTGCCCCATTGCAAATTAAGTTTTCAAAAAAAGGGGAGAAGGAGCAGAGGGCAAGATTGGAACTCTTGAGAAACCCCGCGACGTAGAGTGCTATTCAACGCCATGCAAGTTACGTGTGTCCACGTCTCCGCACGCACGAGAAGGTCGTTAAGTTTAAAGAAATCGAGCTAAGCATACAGGGAAAAGGATCTGTCACCAGGTCAAACTGGGTGCCATGCGTAGATATAGATTTTTTCATTAAAGGAGGGCAGATTTAGAGGCCCAAGTTATTACTTCCAGTGACTTGAGGCCCTGAGGGCCAGAAGGAGAATGGAAAAGAGCACAGCAGCCTGCTCTTGGAGCTGATGCTCAGTGAATCTGAAAGGTCATATCATGTTTTCTGGCAATTGACTCAATGGGTTTGGATTCGACAACATAAGGTCGGGCTGTTTTCACTCAGCACATGTTTACTGGGAAATGTGCCTTCCAGTTGTTTTCACATTGACCTTATTACCCTGCTCCACTGATGAGGTTGGCACAGAGTCTAGTTTTGGCAAGCCATTGCAGTTGTGAGTGTGGAGGGAGGGGCATGGTATGGGGTGCTTAAGAGCCATGTGTGCAGTGTGAGCAGGAGGCTGTGCACAAACTGGAGCCTTGCTGGGTCTCGTCCCATCTTCAGCATCCAAGTCTTTTTTTTTTTATCTTGCCCTATCCATCCCTCTCTTGGGATGGAGATGGTCCAGTTCATTGCTTGGGGTGCTCCAAGTCAGCTTCTTCTCATGATTAATTGATTTCACAGATAACTGCTGGATGACCTAACAGCCAACAGCAACGTTCAAGGTAGGCTTGCTCAGGAAAGAGACACCGTAAGAATTATGGAACACTATTACTGTAGGATAGAATATGAGAATCTGGTAAGCTACTCAGTGTATCCTTTGTCTCCTCTTATAGTAAACGGGATAAAGGCCAGATTGTTTAGAATTGTGATTTAATTTCATTTAATTGTTGTATTGATTTGATTTTTTCCCTTGCCTTTATAAGGTTTATAAATGACTCAAGGCAGTGAACATACAAAAGGGCAGAAGAGCAACAAAGATGATTAGGGGCCCGGAGACTAAGACATATGAAGAATGGTTGCATGAACTCAGTATGCCTAATCTAGTGAAAATAAGGACCAGGGTTGACATGATAGCAGTCTTCCAATATCTCAGGGGCTGCCACAAAGAAGAGAGGGATCAACCTATTCTCCAAAGCACCTGAAGGCAGGACGAGAAGCAATGGATGGAAACTAATCAAGGAAAGGACCCACCTAGAACTAAGGAGAAACAACAAGGGAAAAAGCCCTATTGGACTGGATGTCAAATACAGGCAATCCTCTACTTAATGACCACGATTGGGCCCAAAATTTCTGTTGCTAAGTGAGACAGACGCTGTGGGTTTTCCCTCATTTTACGACCTTTCTTGCCACAGTTGTTAAGTGAATCACTGCAGTTAAGTTAGTAACAGGGTTGTTAAATGAATCTGGCTTTCCCATTGATTTTCTTGTCAGAAATGCCTCATCTCCTGCTTGAGCAGGGAGTTGAACTACAATAATAATAATAATAAAGTTGGAAGGGACCTTGGAAGTTATTGAGTCCAACTCCAATATCTCAGGGGCTGCCCCAAAGAAGAGGGAGTCAAGCTATTCTCCAAAGCACCTGAAGGCAGGACAAGAAGCAATGGATGGAAACTAATCAAGGAGAAAAGCAACCTAGAACTAAGGAGAAACTTCCTGACAGTGAGAACAATTAACCAATGGAACAACCTGCCTCCAGAAGCAGTGAATGCTCCAACCCTGGAAGTTTTTAAGAAGAGACTGGACAGCCATTTGTCCGAAATGGTGTACCCCTCCAGCTGTATTCTGATCGAATTGCCCATTGTCCTCCCCATTCTGGGCATGGTGAGGCATCCTAGGCATTTCACACTAGAATGAAATGACCAATGCCATCTGGAGTTCTTCAGCCAAATTGTTTGCCCGCAGCATCTGTCTGCTCCACATGACTGAAGGCTACGTTTGTACTTTCAGTTGGCATGACACGGCGTCTGGGGATGAAGACAATTGGATAATGAATAAGTCAGGCTGAGGCCTTAGTCAGAGGATAACATTTGCTCTGATTACATTGACTCTGGGGTGGCCTCTCCAGCTGTGCCCTATTTTGAAGTAGAAGAAGAATTTTCCAGTTCAGAAAATCCTGAGTATCTCACGGAAGCTGGCCAAGATGCTCCTCCTTCCCCTGGAGAAGATTATTGGAACAGGCTTCAGAAAATGCTTTACAAGGATCTTCCAGGCACAACGATCTATCTAACTGAGGTTGGAGGCAGATCAGAGCCACTCCTAAACCTTGGGGCATGCCAGTACCAGAGGGGAAAGGCTGAGCCCTCAACTTCACATTTCAGTTAAGAAATGTTCAGTTTTACATCTTGGAAAAGAAAACCAGAATGCAAAAGTATAACAAGATGAGTTAAACCCCAAACTCACAGTCCTTGTGTTCACCGCTTGGTCCCGCCTGATTCTTCTAAGGGTTGAGTAGAATATAAACATTTGAGATATTGGAAAATCTGTTTGTGAGCTTATGAGAAAAAAATGAAATTTGTTGGAAATAAGGAATGGGGCAGGCAACCTGGTGACCCATTAAGACATGTTTTGGGACCTGCCAAATTACCTGACCCATGGGCATTGCCTTTTTCATAACTGTTAAATTAAAAAAAAAATCTGTGCTCTTGGAATGTTTTGCAAGCCTCACCAAAATGTCATTGAACCCTGTCTTAGCACATTTCTATATTTAATATATTTTTCCTCTGTTCATTAAACTAGCGCGATTGCCTGCAAGTCATCCTTATGCAGCTTCAAGTTTCTTTTGTTTCTAGATCAGCATACTTTTTTGATCCTGAATGGATATCTCAGCAAGTTTTAGATAACCTAAGGTGATTTTCCCTAGAGATTTACAGGACCTATTTTAATCTTAAGTAAAATATTCACTCTGCTGTGCACATAGACAGAATATATACCCTTCGGATGTGTGCATACAATTTCAGAATGCTAGGCAACTCTTATGAGAAAATGCCAATAATGTGGGAGATTTCTTTATCTGTAAAGTAAGCTGAGGCAAGAGATTCATCTCTTTGGCTAAAACAGAATATAATGGAAACAGAACGCAATACTTATATCCCTTGTCCACTAAATTGACATTTTTAAGAACTTCACTATTAGTCAGGAAAAATCTGGGTATTTAAAAGGCAAGAGCCAAGTGGATGGTTGTCCTTCAGGGTCTGTCCATGGTGCTGAAAACCTTATGTTCATTTAGCTCAGGGGTAGGCAACCTTGGCTCTTTTATGACTCATGGACTTCAACTCCCAGAATTCCTGAGCCAACATGGGGGAACTATGGTCCCCTTTATGACTGGTGGACTTCAGCTCCCAGAATTCCTGAGCCAGCATGGGGGAACTATGGCCCCTTCATGACTCATGGACTTCCACTCCCAGAATTCCTGAGCCAGCCATGCTGAGGGGAAAGGGAGAGTTTCCAAGCTGAGTCATGCTGGCTTAGGAATTCTGGGAGTTGAAGTCCACGAGTCCTAAAAGAGCCAAGGTTGCCTATCCCTGAGTTAGCTGCTTCTTTTAAACTGCACGACTTAGTGACTGAACAACAGGTAGTTCCTAACTTACGACCACAGCTGAGTCCAACATTTCCTATTTGTAAGGAAGACCCAGTTAAGTGAGTTTGGCCCCATTTTACGACCTTTCTTGCCACAGTTGTTAAGGGAATCAGCGCAGTTAAGTTAGTAACATGTTAAGTGAATTAAAAATGCATTTCTCTGTTGACTTTGCTTGTCAGAAGGTTGCAAAAAGTCATCACCTTCCAGTTGCCAGGTGCCCCAGTTTCGATCGCAGGACCACAGGGATGCTGCAACGGTTGTAAGGGTGAAAAACTGTCATAAGTCAATTTTTCAATGCTGTTGTAACTCCAAATGGTCACTAAGTAAATGGCTGTAAACAGACAACTACCTGTAAGAGCATATGCTAATTAGAAAGTGCCATTGCTTGCATTTTGCCCTCCAGAGTCATAGAAAACATTTGTACTCTTCAGGAACATTAATATAGACTATATTAATTAGGACTAAGGATCATTTCCAAGAATCATCAGTATCTGTCTGCTTCAAGATTTACGGAATAAAAGTTGGAAAGAGCCTTGCGGTGTTTCTGTTCCAGCTCACTGCTATACTTTTCTGGACAAATGGCTGACGAATCTCTTCTTAACATACTCCAATGACAGAGTACCCACAACTTCTGGAGGCGTTCCACTGATTGATTGTTCTAGTTGTGAAGAAATTTCTCCTTAGTTCTGGGTTGGCTCCCTCTTCCACCCATTGCTTCTTGTCTTGCCCTCAAATGCTTTAGAAAACAGGTTGACCCCCCCCTCCTCTTCCTTATTGCAGCCCCTCAAACATTGGAAGATGGCTACCCTTTCAATTTGCCCAGTCAGATGCCTGTGAGACGCCCAGCAATTGAACACGCATTCTTCCTCTCTGTTGACCTTAATTTCTTATATCACAACCTTCCTCCTTTAATTTAATTGATCTCTTGATGCTTTTACTTCTAGTTCCCTTTCCTTTTCCCCAAGCTAGATTGGATGTTGTTTGAAGAGTGGAAGACTTTGTCCTTTTCACGTGTTATTGAGGCATTTCATTAAAGGATGGCAGGGTTTAAGATTCCGTTTATTGTATTTTGTGTCTTTGAAATAGTCCAGGAAGAGACGGGTTCTTCTAAGGCAGCTGCCACTCACCCATACCAAAGAGCTGAGGATTTAATTCTGTGACTTGGATTTGACAAGTGACAAGTAAAATCACATTTATTGCATCCAGCAGGACAGCAGCTAGTTATCATCTCTGGTGCTGGGAAAATATTTTCCTTTATCTCCTTTTCTCCCAAATGCTGCAGACCCTAGAATTTCTAGATCCATTTTTTATTATTCAGATGTTTGCTTTCCGCTATGGAAATAACCTTGTAGCCGACATTTGATTCTGGTTTTGAGAATCAAAACCTTTCAAATGCTAACTCTTTTCTACATCAATTACATTCATTCATGCTACTTATAAAATTACTTGTTTAATTCAGCCATTGAGGTCCTGTAATTGTTGCTTTCAAACAACACAACGTGTTGAAGTCCACGAGTCATAAAAGAGCTAAGGTTGCCTACCCCTGGCCTATACTGAGTTAGCAATACTGCATTCTAACCACGGCTTCTGGTTTTACAAACTTTAACCTTAGTGAAAGTGGCCAGTCTGGACACTGATCATACCGGACAGTTGATGGGGTCCTTGCTGGTCATCCCTATACGTTGCCTAGCCTAAATTATTTCACGATATCAAATGCTGCCGGCCCTGAAGCTGTGTAATGTGGCCAAGCCATCCTATCCTGTACTATACCTGCATACCTGAACAGTTATTTTGTACCTGGCTTCAGGTGGCGGATTTCAATGTTGCAGTAAATAGCAAAATAGACCCCACAAATCTGAAGCTTGTCTGGATGTGCAAACTTAGTTTGAAGAAGTTTGTGTTGGGGGTGCATGTGTGTGTGTGTGTGTGTGTGTGTGAGAGAGAGAGAGAGAGAGAGAGAGGTTTTCCTGTGTGCACGCACATATGGCATATGATAAGAGATGGCATTTAGGAAAAGCTGTATTTAGAAAGCAGGTTTTTGTTTAATAAAAAAGGGATCAATCAAATCGATTAGCATTGCAGCAGGCTGAGGTCCTTCCTCATAAATTGTCATTTGTGTGTGCATGAAAATATTAAGCAGCTGTTTGCAGAATCGCTTTCATTCCAGGAGGAACAGAGAGGGGGAAAAAAGATAATTATTAACGGCTCCCTGTCCAATTTGCGATGTCAATCTTGCAGAAATGGGGAGGGGGTGGGGGAAGATGGTCTTGGTTTTGACGGTCAATTTGGTGATACCAAGTTCTCCTGCATTGTTAGAAGTACGCCATCTAAATTTGGAGGGGACCTCTGGCAAGATAGGCAAAAAAATTTTCAGTTTTTCATACATTTTCTTCCCCAAGAGCAGGGGTGGTCAACCTTGGCTCTTTTATGACTCGTGGACTTCAACTCCCAGAATTCCTGAGCCAGCTGGCTCAGGAATTCTGGGAATTGAAGTCCATGAGTCATAAAAGAGCCAAGGTTGACTACCCCTTCCCAAGAGGTTTTTTTTTTCTTAATCTTCTAAGGTCCAGGGAGGGGGAAGGATTGCTTTCCAAATTCTCTTGGCGGTGCGTTGTGACCGGTCATCTTTTTCAAAGTAGTGAAGGTGGCTAAATCTGGAACGGTGACATCCTGCCACACTTCGTTTGATCATTAGATGAACTATGTGCGCAGAATTACCAAGTTGGAAGGGACCTTGGAGGTCTTCTAGCCCAACCCCCTGCTCAAGCAGGAGGCCTTAGACCAGGGGTCTTCAAAGTTGGCCCTTTTATGACTTGTGAACTCCAACTCCCAGAATTTCTCATTCCTTCCGCATGCTGGCTGAGGAATTCTGGGCGTTGAAGTCCACAAGTCATAAAAGGGCCAACTTTGAAGACCCCTGTCTTATATGATCCCGGTCAAATGGCTGTCCAGTCTCTTCTTGAAAACCTCCAGTGATGGAGCGCCCACTACTTCTGGAGGTGAGGCATTCCGTTGCTTAATTGTTCTCACTGTCAATTATGAGAAAGACAGTTTTTGCCCCAGTCCTCTTTCAAGACAAGAGTTAATTTTAGTCTTTGTCCAGAGCAATGTTAATCAGACATCGTTTACGTTCTCTGCATAGAAACCTTTTCCCTGCAGATTTAGGATAACTGGTCCCTGCTCTTATCTTTGAATAAATGAAGGAACGCTGTGCACCACCGCCAACCAGCTCAAAGGCTGAGACATTAATAAGGCGACTCTTTCAGTTGATTTATCATCTAGTAAAATTATGCTGGTTTGTAAAGGGACGCCCCTTGTGAAAAGTCAGGAAGGGGGAGCCTCATTTATTTTCTCTGTGGCTTCAGTTGGACCTAGACCCACCTTGAGTTTTCAGAAATGACAGTTGGCAAAGAAGAAGAAAAAAAAGATGCTAATTACGGTACCTCGAGGGAGGAAAAGATGAAAACTGGAAGAAATAATTAGGCCCACAATATTTCCACCAGGGCAGGTAAAAATCAAATAGAGGGCATTTTAGCCATGCAACACGAGGATGAAGCTCTTGGATGATAGAGAGGGGGGAGGAAGAACAGAAAAATAAACACCTCCAAGAAAGAAGATCCTCTTCATACTTGAGGAACAGAGAAAGAAAATAATTTCAGGAGGGAGACAAAGTTAAGTGGAACTGTTTACCTCCAGAAGCTGTGGGTGCTTCACCCACTGGAGATTGTCAAGACGCGACTGGGCAGCTCTTTATCCAGAATGATGTAGGGTCCCCTGCTCAACCCTGGAGGTTTTTAAGAAGAGACTGGACAGTCACTTGTCTGAAATTGTACAGGTTTTCCCGTTTGAGCATTCCTGTAAAATGAAATCACATTTTTCTTCTTTGAAAATGTTTCGCTTTTCATTCAAGAAGCTTTTTTTAGTTCAGTTCTTCAGAACTGAAGAAGCTTCTTGGATGAGAAATGAAACATTTTCAAAGAAAAAAAAAAGCCAAGAAAATCCAGTTGCCTTTTAGAAAAACACCTTTGGGACAGCCACGAGCTGCACGATGGAGGATCTCCGTAGATAAAATCGTATTTAGTTTTTCTCTAATTTGCATCATGTATCAAGGTATAAAGGGAGTTCTGAGTGGACCATGGCTGGAGGTTGGACTAGAAGACCTCTAAGGTCCCTTCCAATCTTATTGTTCTATATTCTATGTTCTACATGAGATAGATTCTACCATATGGGACACCTATATGGCTAATTGCTGTCTTATTCAGAGAAAAGCAGGTACAAGAACTCTACATGCATCTGACTTTTCCAGCATTAGCCATTGGCCTGGCTTTTTCCTCACCCCACACCAGCTCTCAACCGAGGTCTCCTCTGCCCAGCAGTTAAGCTGCCATTTACTGGGGTTGTATAGGTAGATGCCTTGCAATATTAGCTGTTTATTTCATTGACATTGTGCAGAAGACTCTGTAGGGAGTTCCTCTAGATGGCAAGACCTCGGTGTAATATACAAGCTCTGATTCGGATATTTCCCTTGATAACCACGCTCAACCTTATTGGGGTCGGATGTCAGGCAGGGTGGAGTAGCTGCTCTAATGTTCTCTGTCACCAGCAATAAGTACAAAGGGCTTGCTCAGAAAGCTTGTACAACTTTTAAGGTGATTTGGATTGCCCGAGTGAACTTCTAAAGCTGCTTGGGGAAGGGATGCGTGCAGTTGTGTTGGTTTATGTTTTATTATCTCTAAAGGGTTAAGTCGTGCTGATTAATTTAGGAAATGGGCAATCTTGGTGTTAAGCAAGATTCAGGTGTCGCTTGGTAGAAGTAAGGAGACGGAGTTCTGATGTCTCTTTGTAAGCCAATAAGGGGAAGCTAGCACACCACAGGTGAAGTATATGTCTTTCGTGGAACACAGCAGATAAGGTCTCAGGTTTAATTTACAGGTTTGTGACTTCTTATGGAATTTTCCACAGTCTCGAAGGCCTGAAATTCAGTTCTGTCACCTCAACATATGTCCCTTTTTGTTGCTATTAGTTGCGAAGTCGTGTCCAACCCATCGCGACCCCATGGACAACGTTCCTCCAGGCCTTCCTGTCTTCTACCATCTTCTGGAGTCCATTGAAGCTCACACCTACTGCTTCAGTGACCCCATCCAGCCACCTTGTTCTCTGTCGTCCCCTTCTTCTATTGCCCTTAATCTTTCCCAGCATTAGGCTCCAGTGAGTCCTTCCTTCTCATTAGGTGGCCAAAGTACTTGAGTTTCAACTTCAGGATCTGGCCTTCTAAAGAGCAGTCAGGGTTGATCTCCTCTAGGACTGACCTGTTTGATCGCCTTGCAGTCCAGGGGACTTGCAGGAATCTTCTCCAGCACCATAGTTCAATGGCCTCAATTCTTTGGTGCTCAGCCTTTCTTATGGTCATCAAACCAATCATCAAACTTATCTGAAGTTCAGCCAAGGTAGTTTACATGGTACCATCTGCCATGGCATTCCTGTAAAATGAAATCACATTTTTCTTCTTTGAAAATGTTTCGCTTTTCATTCAAGAAGCTTTTTTTAGTTCAATTCTTCAGAACTGAAGAAGCTTCTTGGATGAGAAATGAAACATTTTCAAAGAAAAAAAAAGCCAAGAAAATCCAATTGCCTTTTAGAAAAACACCTTTGGGACAACCGCGAGCTGAACGATGGAGAATCTCCATAGATAAAATCGTATTTAGTTTTTCTCTAATTTGCATCATGTATCAAGGTATAAAGGGAGTTCTGGGTGGACCATTGCTGGAGGTTTTCAAGAAAATATTGGAACAATCCGTTCTCCAGAATGATACAAGGTCTGCTACCTTGAACAAAGGGTTGGACTAGAAGACCTCCAAGGTCTCTTCCAAACCTATGATTCTGTGATCTTCTATGATCTCCAAATTAAGAGCATTATATTTGTTGCAAAGTCCCAAAGGCACTTTTTCAAAAGGCAACTGGACTTCCTTTGTTTTTCCTTGAAGATGTCCAATTGCCTTTTGAAAAAGCATTTGTTGCAAAGGGTTGCCCCCTTCCCAGACCCTGCGCTCTTTCTGAACTATCTCCTACGTAAAATAAGCATTTTGGCTTGTCATTTTGTCTACATTTTGCATATAGAACAAAGCAGTACCCATCTCTCTAATTCCTTGTAGCAAAGTGTGCATTAACATTTACAGATTGGAAAATGGGAGCAAAGGATGAACTATGCAGCTAAACAATAAAACCTTGAGAACTTTTCAGTCCAGCATCTGTCCAACATCTCCAAATTGTAAGGGTTTCAAATAAATTTGCTGACTTCGGCCTCATTTGCAGACTTCTGTTGCAGACTGTTTCGTTCTGTACCGCTCTGATTTCAATATATCAAACATTTCACATGATAAACTATGGGTACGACAAGCACGCTTCTTTCCCAAATGCTGCTAGGTTTATGTGTCAGAGCAGTGGCATTTATTGCCTCTCAATTAAGTGATTATAATAGGTCTGAGTAGGATGTTTTATGAAGTTGGAAATCCTTTTAATCACAGTTAATTACACCCTGTTCTCTGCAGCTCCTTTGCTGGTTCAGGTAAAACTCTATAGAATACTGAGTTAATGGCTTAAAGTAAAACATGGCTGAATTCCCTACCTACAGAGCACACAAGCACACATTGGAAGAAAATCCTCTGGATACTAATTTATAATTCTGATCCAAAGGAATGTCTTGTTTTTAATGCAGAGACCAATTGCTACTTTTATGAAAAGCGATAAGCAAAAGATAATGAACTTTGACAAACTTCTACCCATTGCTTCTCGCCCTGCCCTCATGTGCTTTGGAGAATAGGTCAACCCTTCTTCTCTTCTCTGTGACAGCCCTCAAGTGCTGGAAGACAGCTCTCATGTCCCCCCTAATTCTTCTCTTTGTTCATTTATTATGTAGATGATCCTAGCCAATGGTAAGATAAGTTTTCATCACAAAGATGGTGGACCCGCCAATCTATTGAATGGAGAAATGCTGCTTCAAAATCCACCCTTATGTTTGAAGTTCCATGATTCTTACATAAACTCGTCTTTTCTTTGCTCTCCGATTCATCTTACCGACTTCCCACAGGAATTGGGCTATGTCATCATATCTTTCAGCCTTCTAATATATCATACTAAGCTCTAAGCCAATTAGGAATGACTACTTACCATGCTGAATCACAGGAAGGAAAAAGGATAATGTGTCCTTCACATAATGAATCCCCCAGCCCACCTCAGTTTATTTCTGCAAGATAGATAGATGGATAGAGAAATTTTGGCTTCACTCTTTTATTTTCGCTGCCTCCAATTAGAGTATAGCTAGTTTCAAGGCACATCCATTTTCCCCCCTTCCTTTCGACTCTTGAAGAGAGACTGAAATGTCTGACCTGATATTAATATACTTGGTGCTTACTTAGCATCTCTCGTCTTTTGACATCCGGCGCCTTTGTGAAGGTGCGTAATGTTCTCGTGCTTTGATGGGTTGAGAAAATGAGGTGTGGGGAAGAAGGCTGAACCGGAGGCTGGAGAGCAGGGCTCTTAGCTGAAAGCATAGGAAAGGCTGCGTGCATTATAGGTAGATCTCGACTTACGACCATAACTGAGCCCAAAATAGCTGTTATTTAACTGAGACATTAGTTGAGTGAGATTTGGCCCATTTTATGACCTTTCTCGCCACAATTATTGATTGAATCGCTGCAGTTGTTCAGTTGCTAACCCTGTTGTTAAGTGAATCCGGCTTCCCCATTGACTTTGCTTGTCAGAAGTTTGTAAAAGGAGATCACGTGACCCCAGGACACGGCAATCGTCATAAACATTATTATTATTGGATACTGAGCTTGTCTTCTGGGGTGTTGGCTACTCCTGTCAGTTTAGTGTCATCTGCAAATTTGATGAGTTCCCCTTCAATTCCCTCGTCTAAATCATTGATGAAGATGTTGAAGAGTCCTGGGCCTAAGACGGAGTCTTGTGGCACCCCGCTGCTTACTTCTCTCCATGTGGATGTAGTACCATTGAGGACTACTCGCTGATTAACAGCTACTGTTTTTTTTCTGAACCCAGATATTTTAATTGCTGTAATATTGGTAGGAAAATCCTGTACTGTGATTTATAATGGCCCACTATTTAAAATCTCTAATGACAGCTACATTTTCAAGCATATTCCTTATTTTATATTCCTTAACTTAATCCAGCTGGAGTTCCATAAATCAAATCTCAGCACAAGAAGGTTAATAAGTTTACACAGCGTAATTAAAAGCCATCTTAGATGACAAGGATTTTATGTATCAGCTTTCGAGGTCACCCACTAATTATTTCCAGTGCCCAAATAATAAAGTATGCCACTGGGTTTTCTTTGAAAGTGTGACAAATTGGGAATAAAATGAAATTTTGGAAAGTGTTTTTGAATGTTTGCCGTGTTTTGGGGGTGAGAATTCAGTGGCATTGATCAAAAGAGGGCAGTGGGGTGTAGATAGAGAATGATGGATTTATCCCACTTTGTTCCTCCCTCTGTGTTTTCTTTGGCTAAGAGATTCCTAATCGGGGATCAGCTCCTTCTGTCTTTCCTTCCATTCACACATGCAAGGCGCACAAGCTTTTGGGCCCTCTTCCCAATAGGATGAGTAGGCTAGGTGCTACACTTTGCCTTTCCTTTACAATGTATTTCCTGGAGGGGTCTATGACAATTCGCTACAACTAACTCACCACGGCCAACTCACTGTGTTCAACTCTTGTCCTGCTTTCAGGTGCTTTGGAGAATAGCTTTTTGTGGCAGCCCCTCAAATACAGGAACAGTGTTATCATGTCACTCCTAGTCTTTCTTTTCACTAGACTGGACATACCCAATTCCTGCAACTGTTCTTCATATATTTTATCCTCCAGCCCACTAATCATCTTTGTTGTTTTTTTCTCCACCCTTTCCAGAGTCTCAACATCTTTTTTATAAATATGGTAACCAAAACCGGATGCAGTATTCTAATTAATTGGACGGATTCCTCTAACAGGCCTTGTAACTCTGCACAGATCCATGGGAAAAAGTCAGAAACCTCCCAATGGAAAATAAATGAGTAATGAATGTTCCAAAGATCTCCTAAATTTAAACACAGCTCTTTGGCTGTGCCGTTCCATTAGATAAGTCATGCAAAGGCCTTTAGAAGTCGGCTGGCAATTACAGAGGAAGCAAGGCTAAAACAAAACCCAACGCACACACAAAAAAATAGCATCTTTTGCTATGTGGTCTATCCATCACCACCTCGCAAGGCCTAAATGTTACCAGTAATTAAGCAAGTTAGTGGGGAAGAGCTGACAAGCATAGAGTTTCATCACCCGCCTGTTTCCCTGGCTGGAAAGTAAGTGGGTCAAGCTTATTAGATCCCACTTCATTTAACGCAACAAAGCCTGCTGCCAGCAACTTCCGACAGGTTTGGGTGTGGGGTGAGCCGTGAGCTGGAAGCCTTTGTTGTTTCTGCCTTAAAGATTTCCCTTTATCAGAAGAATAATTTGGGGTTCCAACTAGAGCCGGGGTTGTGCAAGAATGAATAAAAATGAGAGCCAGACAGCTGTGAGGAAAGAAAACATATTTATTGCTAAAAGCAAAGAGTTTGCCTTTAGGAGAGCAGAGAAACGGGGTACAGCCAAAGCAGTTATATAGGGGAGCTTGTCCTTGGCGTGGAAGGGTCTACATGCTGATTCTAGGGTGACACTTGAGAGGCATGTGTGTATGTGTGTGTGTAGCTATGTTTCTGATGTTTATTCTTATGAACATGCAGTTTATAAGAATGTCTCCATTCTGCTGGGAGACATAATTTAATTAACTACATTTGTGTTTGCAGACTTTAACCTTCGATGTGTGGCTTAGGTCTGGGGAACTTATTTGGAGGTAAGAGGAAACTTTAGTAAAGGATTTTCCCCCATTTGCTATTTTTACTGGATTAACTTAGTTTCAGGTTGACTCAATTATATAGTGGAGACGAGGATTCTCAGTCCATTGTGGATCCTGTTAATGTTTTAAGGGAAGATGGAAATAGGAAAAAGAATAGAATTTTTTGATAGAAAAATTCTCACACCTTTTCCGTTCACCATTAAATGCAAGGAACGAAATTACACACACACACACACACACAGAGAGAGAGAGAGAGAGAGAGAGAGAGAAACACAAACACATACTTCATCCAGTTACAAAGTGAACATATGGAAAGCAATGCCTTTCCTTAAAGTGATGTTTGCTTCCTTTAATAGAGTTGGTGTTGGCCAGGAACCAGCCACAAGCTGTCTTAACTAAATCTTTGACTGATTATGCATTCTTTCCCCTCTTCTCCCTCCCTTCCCTTATCCCTACAAGATAGATTCATCACTCCAATTTGTCAAGCTGGCAAGGTTCCAATTAATTACACGCAGGAAGGCTCAACCTGTATTACAGCACTGTCATACCTAATCTAGTACCTCATTCACTGTGGTCCCAAATGAAGAGATATCAGGGATGCTGTTTCTCGGGGTACTTAATTTGATGAATGCCCTGGCAGGACAAGACAGCCAGCGAGTGGTGCAGGAGCCTTGTCTACTTTTATCAGATGCCAAATGTGAAGGAGCTTTGTTTCCTGCAACTAATTTGAGTGTTCATCTGTGTGGATGCCTTCCTCGCTTTTTCTGGAAGTAGACCCGGGCTGTATTCTAACTACTACTACTTTTTTTAAAGCCAGCAGACTTAGTTGGAAGTTGGAGAACAATTTTGGGATTGTGGGATTGTCAGAATGGCTGCTGTGGTGATGGGGGTGCCCATCAAGTAGCAATTAGCAATAGCACTTTGACTTTTATTCCGCTTCATAGTGCTTTACAGCCCTCTCTAAGCTGTTTATGGAGTCAGCCAACAAGCAATCTGGGTCTTCATTTTATTGACCTTGGAAGGATGGAAGCTGAGTTAACCTCGAGCTGGTCAGGATCGAACTCCTGGTTGTTAGGCAGAGTCAGCCTGCAATACTGCATTTTAATAACTGCACCACCAAAATGTCACGGCAGTCGAAAAGGCCATTCACAAGACATTCAATGGCGCTTGCTCTTTAGCATAGCTGTCTTCCCACTGGATATCCCCCTGACCATGATTCCAGCTTATTTTTTTAAAAAAAGGCCATTGTTTTTTCATTTTCAAATGAAAACCCAATGAAGATAGAGCAGATTTAATATTCCACAGGGAGGGTGTTCTGAAGTGCATGTGCAACAAAACTAAAACATAGTGTGCAGCCTGTCCCCCCTTTCCTTGCAAAAGAAGACCACTAGCAGTTTTTCCACATATCTCAATTGGATCAATACTGATTGAAAAAGCTGATCCTGGAGATCTCTCCAGCATAAGTCATGGAGATATAGCATTAGCAACAGCAATAGCAATAGTCCTTAGACTTATATACCACTTTATAGTGCTTTTCAGCTCTCTCTAAGCAGTTTACAGAATCAGTATCCCAACAATCTGGGTCCTCGTTATACCAACCTTGGAAGGATGGAAGGCAGAGTCAGGATTGAACTTCTGGCTGTGGGCAGAGTTAGCTTGCAATACTGCATTCTAACCACTGCGCCACCAGGGCTCTTTAGATACGGAATGGTTACATCTAAGAGAAACTTATTAGTTGAGCTTGGACAGTAAAGAGATATCAAGAGGACCTCCAACTATTCATTATTAATTAATCTGCCAGCTATGATGATGATCAGTTTTTGAAGCAAAACATAAACATATGCATGAATCTTGGACATGTACTTCCTTCCTCCCTACATCTTTTTGTCAGTGGGTCTGCTTCTTGAAGAAATATGAGCTTTCTTTGGAGTACAGAATATAAACTTCTTTAAGAATAAGAAAATGACAGAAGTTAGGATGGATTCTTTTCTCCAGTTGCATCCTTAGAGTTCAAGATAGAGAGTGGATGAATGATGAAGATTTGATAGTCATTTTTTCTAAAATGTGCTGATTCAAGAATGTTTTCAAGCATGGAGAATCTGTGTTTTCTCCTGTCAGTTGTCAGTCACTCAGTTGATTGAAACAGAATTTCCTTTCCAAATTTATTTCAATGGAGAGAATGTTGTAAAAAGATCTTTGAAGAAGAATATGACATTCTTGGATTGACAGAGTTAATGAAGGATAGATGTAAATCTCCCATCTCATTTTACACATCCCCGTTGCACAAAACGTCGGTCGTGCTGAAAAAAGAAACAACCAACAAACACACAGCAAATCTTCATTTAGAGACAACTTTTGGAGAGCTATTTGAAATAACAAGGGCCCCACAGTTAACCCTGAGCTACAAATATTCTTGTCTATTGTATTGGATCTTATGTATAGGAAGGATAAACCATCTAAGCAAAGAAGTTAATTTAACCCAAAATAACTGTCTCTCTCTAATCCCTACTTCGTTGGGTTTATATTGCTCCGTGACATTCTGACTCCCCATGAAACCCATGTAAACATGTTACACAAACGTGTGATTTAGGTCTGCTACATAACTTGTACACCTCACCCTTTAAGACAAATAGAAAGTCTCTGTGTCTCCCCTCTTTTGCAGAACTGAAATTTCAGCCTATTAAAATCTTGTTGGGTGATCTTAGAGGTCGGTTTCCTTTCTCCATCAATAATTTAAAAGTGATCCAAGCTTCCCCTGCTGATCTCAGAGTAAAAGCTGAGGGCAGAATGATTCCCAATTAGGTTGGGGCTGAGGCTCCCTGTTGTTTCCCTGATGAGAAAGGTTGATTATAGAAACTCATAAGTTAAGTACCTTATCCATCTCTCTGCAAGGAAACAAAACCGCCGGAAAAACTCCATTAAAAAAAAACCCCATCAATAAACGAGACGTTTGGAATTAAGGACACGAAATTGTACCTTAGGCTGCATTAACAGAAGGATAGAATCAAGATTGTGGAAAGAGTTATTACCGCTTTATAATGCCTTGGTAAGACCACACTTACTTTTAATTACTGTACCTTAATGCTGTAATTAGAATATATCCAGCCCCAATACTCATACATTTATTATGGCCTATAATTTATCCTTTTGGTTTAAAAGAAAGCAAAGGAATAATAAAAAAAAAGACAATTTTCCATCATCAAGTCATCTGGAAAATTCCTGATTGGTCTATGAATACGGAAAGACATATTGACTCAGAGATTGGAGGTTAAAGATGCTTACAGTTGCAGTTAATGCTCATTTTCTAACCTTTGCTCATTTGAAATATTGCTTAGCAGCCTATCAAGAAAACAGAGATGGAAATTTCAGAGAAATAGCTGCATTTTATCAGCAGATGGTGTTAGAAGTCCATGGAAGGGCTGCAGCAGCATTTTTGAAGAGTTGGCCTAAAATGTAAGGTCTTTCATCAGATTATAGATAGTTCTTGTCTTACAACAGTTCATTTAGTGACCATTCAAAGTTACAAATTCAAAGTAACTTTGAAGTTACAACGGCACTGAAAAAGTGACTTATGACCATTTTTCACACTTACGACCATTGCAACATCCCCATGGTCGCGTGATCAAAATGTTTCCAAACTTCTTATCTATCAATCCTCCACCGCCGAAGGCTGCTGGTTTCAATTATATGCAAATCTTTAAAATCTTCTGCATTATTTTATGTAACTGAGTCCATAATTTTCTGGCTTTTTTTACACATCTGCTAAGAATGATAAAATGTCCTGTCTTGATGGTTACATTTCCAGCATAGTTGATTACTTTATACATTCTAAACCGTTTTTGCAGTGACATGTACCAACAATACATCGTTTTACAGAATTGGTCTTTAGAAAGTCTGTAAGAAATCCTAGCTTATCCATTTTTGGAAGATGTTTCAGGGAAGAGTATAATCAACAACTGATTTGACCACAACAATGTTGACAACAACTATTCTGGTCACCACAATACAAAAAAGATGTTGAGACCCTAGAAAGAGTGCAGAGAAGATCAACAAAGTTGATTAGAGGACTGGAGGCTAAAACATTTGAAGAACGGTCGCAAGGAATTGGGTTTGTCCAGTCTAGTGAAAAGAAGGACTATGGAGGACATGATAGCAGTCTTCCAATATTTGAGGGCTGCCACAAAGAACGGGGTTGACTTATTCTCCAAGGCATGTGAAGGTAGGAAAAGAAGCAACGGGTAGGAGATCATTAAAGAGAGTTCCAGCCTGGAACTAAGGAGAAATTTCCTGTCAGTGAGAATAATCAATCCATGGAATGGCTTCCCTCCAGACACTGTGGGTACTCCATTGCAGGAGGCTTTTAAGAAGAGATTGGACAGCCATTTGTCTGGAAAGGTATATGGTCTCCTGCTTCAGTAGGGGGTTAGACTCAATGGATTCAGCCAGTTCACACCAGTTCGGCTCCGGGGAATAGGTTGACCCCCCCCCTCTTCTTTGTGGCAGCCCCTCAAATATTGGAACAGGGCTATCATGTCACCCCTAGGCCTCCTTTTCACTAGACAGGACATACCCAATTCCAGCTACCATTCTTTATATGTTTTAGCCTCCAGCCCCTAATCATCTTCATTGCTCTTCTCTGCGCTCTTTCCGCAGTCTCAACAGAACTGGAGGCAGTATCCCAGGTGTGGCCCTCAATAAGTTCAGAGCAGAAAGCAGAGCGGGTAGGAAAGATGGACTGGCACCAGCCTATGGGAAGAAAGGTGATCTATACAAATGGAAGATTTGTCTTTGAAAGCAATTGCCCAATCCCCATTGTCCCCTGGCAGTCTCTCTCTCTCTCTCTCTCTCTCTCTCTCTCTCTCTCTCTCTCTCTCTCTCTCTCTCTGAAGGGGAGGGGGGGCTCTGAAAATAATGGCCATGATTGACAGTCTCAGCTGTCTGCCGGGCTGTCCCTGCTTTCTCTGTCATCTCATCAAGGAGTCACGGGGAGACGCCGGCCTAACCTTTACAAAGGCAGAAGTGACACAATGCATATTTGAACACCATGAGAAATCGCATCGCGGATGCGGGAAAGTGAGCCAGTTAATAATGAATGGCACATCCTATAAAAAAATACCATTACGCAGCATTGGACACCCCCCCCGCCCCCTCCGAGAATGATGACATAATTATTAGGAGGCTGGGTAGATTAAGATATAATTTAAAAAAAAAAACACATGACAGGGGAGGGTGTAATTGGGGAGACAAAATACACCAGGAAGTTTGTAATTTACATGTCAAAATACCTTTTCCACGTTTTGATTGGATTGGACGGTGCCTTTCCACTTCATTTATCCCGGCTTCAATTAGAGGCAGCAGAAATGATGCTGGCTATTCATATTCTTGACACCCGTGCCTCAGCGACACTTCCTAATTCTAACAGACAGGGAGGGGAAAAGGGAAACCGGCTCCCGTCTCCATCATGGACTTCTTCGTTAACCCCTAATTTGTTTCTAAATGAGGCTGTCATTGCAGTTCAAATGAATATACGCTTAGGAATCGGAGCAGAGTGGTTTGGCTGGGTCCTCTTGGCCAAGGACCGAGAGCCTTGCAGGGAAGGGGGAGGGGTCTTCCGCGCACTCCTCACTCTTAGGACCTGTAGCGGTCTAAGATTCAGCATAAGTCCTCGACTTACGACTGCAATTGAGCCCCAAATAACTGTCGTTAAGTGGGACATTTGTCCCATTTTTACCTCCTTTCTTGCCACAGCGGGTAAGTTAATCACTGCAGTTGATAAGTTAGTAACCTGGTTGTTAAGTGAATCTGGCTTCCCCCATTTGATTTTGCTCGTCAAAAGGTTGCAACGGGATCACGTGACCTGGGGACACAGCAATGGTCGTAAGTATGAGTCCGTTGCCATTTTGATCACAAGACCACGGGGATGCTGCAGTGGTTGTATGTGTGAAAAAGGGCCATACCGTAAGTCTCTTTTTTTCAGCGCTGTTGTAGCTTTGAACAGTCAGTAAACGAACTGTTGTAAGCCGAGGACCATCTGTAACAAGGAAGAAAAGCTGGTTATGGAAAGCAAACCTGGAATCCTAGAACTTGGAAGGGATCACAAGGACATCTAGTACAACCTTCTAGATGTGATGGAAAAATTTCCACTTATAGTGGTGGAGGATCTAGTTCAGTGCTTCTCAACGTTTGTGTGACGGCGACCCCCGTCACACAAACGTTCTGCGCATGCGCGGCACGTATGCGCGACGCCCCATGTGTGGCACGCGTGCACGGCGCCCCCCATGTGCAGTGCGCATGCGCGGCGCCCCCCACATGTGGCGCGCGTGCACGGCGGCGCCCGCATGCGCGGTGCGTGTGCACGGTGCCGCGAAAAATGGCGGATCGCCGCCTTTGGCGAGCCCCGAAAAATGGGCGATCGACCCCAAATGGGGTCGCGACCCATAGGTTGAGAACCGCTGATCTAGTTTCTTCTTCTTAACCCCCCCACCCCCCGATATAGTGCTAAGGTAGTTTTCTGTCCTACTCTATATACTTGAACTGATGTCAGAAGAAAGAAAAAGAAAATCAGGTAGTCCTTGACTTACAGCAGTTCATTTAGTGGCCGTTCAAAGTCACAAAGGCACTGAGAAAACCGACTTATGAGCATCCCTATGGTCATGTGATCAAAATTCCGATGCTTGGCAATTGACTCATATTTATAGCAATAGCACGTAGACTTAGACCCCGCTTCACAGTGCTCTACAGCCCTCTCTAAGGGTTTACAAAGTCAGCATATCACCGCCAACTATCTAGGTCCTCATTTTAGCAACCTTGGAAGGATGGAAGGCAGAGTCAACCTTGAGCTGGTCAGGATCAAACTGCAGAAGTAGCCTGCAGTACTGCACTCTAACCACAGGGAAACTTCAAAAAGTTATCAGACCTCAAAAGACCTTGCTTGAAGAGGGATGTGAATGGGATAACAAAAACTCTGCAGAAACCCTACCCCAGTTTTAATTCTTATACTTTAAATACTTTAAAGACTTCCTGTTAATATTTAATGCGCAAGAGCACACTAATGGTCCCAGTTGTGTAATCTAATATTAACAGCTATTTCATGAACCAACAAGATCTGTTCAATTGGTGACCATTTAAACTATAACACACCATTAAACCATAAGGATGGCAGCAATGATTAAAGGTAATAGATCCATCCGCGTGAGCTTTAGGGGTGGGGGGATTGGCCAGGAAAGTATGTGAGAGAACATATTTATGGGACTCCTCTGATTCCTAGGCTTGTCTGCATAGACATACACAAGATGCTGGAGATGTTTTGCGCTGAAGGACGTCAGCTTCCCCTTTAATTCTTACTTTAAGGGGGGAAAACATTACTAAAAAAAAGATAGAAGTCCACGGTAGCCAGGGAATCCAATGCTTATGAGGACAGTGTCAGCAAGCACATAATGCTAACACATAGCATGTCATCAGTAGGTTCAAATGGTGGGGACAGGATTTTTGTGAGGCAGAATGACACCACAAAAGCCTCAAGGGCAGGATCCCAGGACCTCGCATGCAATTAGCAGCGTCCATAACAAGCCACAAGGATGCCAAAACAATGCCGGCATTCAAACGAGACAGCTTAGCACTTGTTTCTCACAATTTAACATAGAAGTCACATCATTTATATCACATCACACTTGGAGCCCACCTCTTATCCCTCCTTACCCTCTCCTAAGTTTTTAATTATTCTAAAAACAATTTGGCCAAGCTTATGTTGCTGTCACCTTCATTTGTGCAACAAGTTTTTGTCCATCTCTGCCTGCCTGCCTGCCTGCCTGCCTGCCTATCTATCTATCTATCTATCTATCTATCTATCTATCTATCTATCTATCTATCATCTATTTCTGTCTGTGTCCATCCATCCATCCATCCATCCATCCATCCATCCATCCATCCATTCATCCTGTTGCTTTACTGTTAAATGCTTTATTAGACTGTTATTTTACTTATAATATGCATAATTTTATCTGAATATCTTTTCCAAGATTTAAAATTGGCTGTTGTCTGTGCAGTAGCCAAATTTGTGTTGTTGCAACGAAAATAACACTGTCTGTCTGTCTGTCTGTCTGTCTATCTATCTAGTCAATGGTCATATTTATGACCATTGCAGTGTCCCGGGGTCAATGTGATCACCTTTTGGGACCTCCTAACAAGCGAAGTCCATGAGGAAGCCAGATTCACTTCACAACCAAGTTACTAACTTAACAACTGCAGCAATTCACTTAACAACTGTCTTACTTTAGCAACAGAAACATTGGGCTCAATTGCGGTTGTAAGTTGAGGATTACCTGCCATCCCTATTCTCCTAGAGAACCTTTCAGTAGACCGATACCCAAATAATTATTCCATCGCTATTATTTCAGGAATCCTATCCCTCAAAGATGGTGAGTTTTTTTCCCTTGCACCCTCATATCCTGTGGCATCAAGGCATCCCCAATTGTTAAGATTTGTCAGGCGTTTTTCAAAGCTGCTGAGCATCCAAAATAATATTGTCTCTTGAGCTTTCGTGTTTTCGAAGAGAGGCGCTGATTTTAAGGGGCAGATTAGACACTGGCGTATTTGATTTTTTTTCCCCTTGCTTCTACCGCTTCTCCCCCCCCCCCGGCCGCCGATAATAAGCCTCTGATGGATTTTGCTCTGAGACGCTCTGCATTGTAGGGATAAGTGAATTTGAAAGCACACTGAGTGTATAATGGAGCACACACTGGGATCTGTACTTCACTGTAGCAATGCAACCCAAGAATATAGAAAAGGCTTAAAACATCCAGCAAAGTAGATCTCTCTCTCTCTCTCTCTCTCTCTCTCTCTCTCTCTCTCTCTCTCTCTCTCTCTCTCTCTCTCTCTCTCACTCTCTCTCTCTCACTCTCTCTCTCTCACTGCCTCCCTCCCTCCCTCCTACTTCTGGCTTTATCCTTTCACCACTGCTGAAAACTCAAGAGGGCTGAAAATGGAAGGAAAAAAACCTCTGATGCAAGAAAACAGTCTTTCTCGAAATAGCTCTTAAACGCTCCTCCTATTCGCTGTGAAGAATGACACATCAATCATTCTGGGAAGTCGGTTCTGTAACACCAATGCCTAGCCTCTCATTCCATTCCATTTTATTTTATGTTTTGCTTTTTTGTCACGGGCCACTCTTTACAGTTTAGCTGTAAAAAAGAAGAAGAAGAAGGAAAAGGGGAAATGGCATCGACATGGCCCATTTCAGATTTTATTTATGGAGCTTTGAACGCTTCCGAGGCGCACGATTAGAAGCCGACACATGGCATTTATCTAATGCAGCAGAAAAGAATAACTAAAACTCGGGCTCGGCAAATGTAACAAACTCATTTGCCCCCTGCCATTGCCTGGGTATAGGTTGCATCTGATCGAAGAGCGTGGCAACCGAAATGCGTCGTTGCTCTGACGGACGACAGGCACGAGAGCCAAAGGGGAGCCTGAAGTTCAAGAAGAGTAAACCTCTGGTCCTGGAGACCAACCCAAATTCAATCTCGGATCATTATCCTGGGACATGTATATTTTATTATTCCCTGCTCCGTATTTATAGGTCATCCTCTAACCCAAATTACACGGTCATTCGTAGCAAACGATAACACTGATTATATTATTATAAAACCGTGCATAACAGTCAGATGACCTCTTTCTAACCCCTTCTGAACTTAGGGTGTTGTGGGCATCTCTTGAAATGTACAGCTTATCGTGACAGGTCAGCTAACCTCCTTGTGGGATTCCGGAGTGATCCTTCCAACACTCTCTCCCAAATGGAAAACCGAGACAGCTGGCAACATTGATGGACTGGATTAACCATGGGTTCCTCAGCTGGAGGACTTTGCTGGCCAACTTTTGCAAACAGATGCTTGGCTGTAGGCAACGATGGCTCATTGGACGCATCTTCTCTGTGTTCTCTTTGGATCAAAATGCCAGAGCAAGAGACATTTTGTGGACATTCTCTGGCCAGCAGTAAGAAGCACCGGCCAGCTCAAGCATTCCAGGATACAAAACAGGCTCCGAAAACACACAGGTGCACATTCACACAGGCTAATGGGTTTTCATTCACCGGGGAGTCCTAATAGAAAAGGACAGATTATAAGGAGGGCCTAAATAATATTTGTCAGTGCCCGTTAAGCCCAGTCCTTCTCCTGTTTGCATGTTTTGATCTCTAGTGCTTCTGATCAGGACATTAATATTTTGGCTCTCTGCTGTGCATTTTCATTTGGGGAGATTAAATATGCAAGGGAGAACAATCCGCATCAGAGGTGATTGCGTCGGTATGATTGCATTCAATATCAGAAGCCCAGGCTGCCGGAACCTGGGAGAGAAATAATTATTGTTACACCTTGGAATGCATTAACGACTCCATTAATAATTGATCCGATGTTATATTTCCCTCTAATACTCATCAAAACTTTTCCAAATGCAAGGTACCGTGTGTAGCATCTCATTACGGCATTTGCTCAAAGGGGGGGAAAAATCAATGCATTTCTAACTTATTTATGTCAAAACTCATTTATTTCCACAATAACATAAACTGTCAAACCTTGGCACCCTGTTAATAACATCCACCCTATTTGCATATTATTGAAATCTCTCTCTGTTTTTTTTTTTTTTTTACTTAAAAACACACGTGCCCAACAATAAAGGCCTTGCACGGGCTCGCTCAAGAGGCGACTGATAGCCTCGCGTGGGCTGTTCCATGGTGTCGGTAGAGAAGGGTTATCTCTAGCAACTAATTATGTGATAATTTATGCATATTAATTAGCATAGGGAGCAGCCACTGGGAAAAAACCACGAAGAGGGAAGATAATCCAGCAAGAAATCTTTGACAAAAAGAGAAGACACAGCGGCCTCTGGATTTTTTTCTTTGATTTGCCTTTGGCGATTCATCCGAGGTGCGTGGGGTGACTTGGTCTCTTCCCCTCTATGAATTTTGGAAATTGAATTCAGATTTGCCCGGGCATAAAATAATTGATCGCTGCTGGCATTCTATGGCTTTCTTGAATAATTCATGTCTCCCCTTTTGATAGGGAGATGGATGCGTGGCCTGGTGGACTGTGTTCTTTTCAGAAGGTGTCAAGAAGAAAAGCACTGGCTGATTGGATTGGACCAAAGGCAGGAAGCAGGTGTAAAGGCCAAGTGTGTTTCCTGTTACGGAATAACAGAATAACAGAGTTGGGAGGGACCTTGGAGGTCTTCTAGTCCAACCCGCTGCTCAAGCAGGAAGCCCTCTACCATTTCAGACAAAGGGTTGTCCAGTCTCTTCTTGCAAACCTCCAGTGTTGGAGCAGCCACCACTTTTGGAGGCAAGCTGTGCCATTGATTAATTGCTCTCACTGTCAGGAAATTCCTTCTTAGTCTAGGTTGCTTCCCTCCTTGATTAGTTTCCATCCATTGTTTCTTTTCCTGCCTTCAGGGGCTTTGAGGAATACAGGAGTCTAAAGAAACATGATGCTCTTCTACTAAGTAGAAATTCCTCATAACAAGTGTCTTGGCAGATAGGTCCTCAGTGTCCAGGCCTTCCAAATTCTTGAGATTCTCTTTTTCTGTCTAACAAAAAAGACACTGGGTTGTGAGATGAGTGGCATATAAGTTTAATAAAGAAATAAAAACATGATTTCTCTGATAGCATTTATTTTTTTGTTTGATTTGTTTGCCACCCATCTCAATAGCCTTTCCCTTAGGCTTAGATCCTTCCTTTGTGTCCTTGGCTTCTCCTGGCTGGCTGCTTTACATTTATTGATATGTCATCTTTCTTTCTTTCTTTCTTTCTTTCTTTCTTTCTTTCTTTCTTTCTTTCTTTCTTTCTTTTTTTCTTTCTTTTTTCTTTCTTTCTTTCTTTCTTTTGACAGCTTGTAACAAATTTGGCCATCCTCTTGGTTGGCATGTATGCTTTTTAAGTTATGCTTTTGATTCTGCTTGCTTGAGCTAATAAAGCTTAAAATGCCTGGAGCATTCACTACTTCTGGATCCAAAACATGCCATTGCTTGAGCACTGATCACTGCCCTGATTACTTGGCAGAACACCGGCACGGCCCACAAAACGGTGGAGAATTTTGAAATGCTGTTTGTGGCCACCTACAAAATCAGCAGCCAGTTTTGATCAAAGAAGATATCATTGCAAATCGGTTGGATATGCCAGATTGTGATCTACCTCTAGCTAGACGGCTTTTCTGAAGGTTGCGACCCAAATTGGAAAGAATGTCATCAGTGCACTTAAGGTATCAAGAAGCAGCGCAGCCTACCTCGGGGAGCTCACCACCTTTTTTCCCCCTCCAGGCCTTAAAAGCCAGAAGACCAGTTGGAAAGAAGAAAAGGCATTTTACACAGAGAGAGGAACGTTTGATTTTATGCCGCAGCAGATGTTTCTTAAGCAGTAACCAGCATGTCAGATAGGCTAATCAGATTTCAGGTGCTTGTGCATCTCTCTGATTAACATTCCATGGCACAATTCCTCTGCCAGTCAAATGCAGCAATCAACAGAAAAAGGTTAAGGGACAATTAGGATTGTATTATGAATACATCAAGCAGGATGTCCTTTAAATTTTAGTTTGACTGAACTTTGATGCTGGGCACATAAAAGGATAGCCTATTCAGGTTTGGTCACCATGCTATAAAAAAGATGTTGAGACTCTGGAAAGAGCAACATAGATGATTAGCGGGCTGGAGGCTAAATCATATGAAGAACAGTTGCAGGAATTGGGTCAGTCTAGTCTAGTGAAAAGAAGGACTAGCAGTCCCAAAGGCGCTTTTTCACGAGGCAACTGGACTTTGGCTTTTTTGAAGACATTTCACTTCTCACCCAAGAAGCTTCTTCAGTTCTGACAGCTCCTTCCATCCCCCATCATTCAGTCAGAGCTGAAGAAGCTTCTTGGATGAGAAGAAAAACAAGAAAGTCCAGTTGCCTCGTGAAAAAGCACCTTTGGGATAACTATGACCTGGATGACTGAGAATCTCAATAGATATGATAGCAGTGCTCCAATATCTAAGGGGCTGCCACAAAGAAGAGGGGATTAAGCTTTTCTCCAAGCAACAGAAGGCAAGACAAGAAACAATGGATGGAAACTAACCAAGGAGAGAAGAAACCTAGAACTAAGGAGGAAATTCCTGACAGAAAAATTCATCAGTGGAACGGCTTGCCTACTGGAGTTATGAGTGCTCCATTGATGGAGGTGTGCAAGAAAAGATTGGACATCCATTTGTCCATGACGAGATAAGGTGTCCTCCCTTGGACAGATAAGGTTCCTGCCTTGGGCAGACGCCTTTCAACCCTATGATTCTATGGCCAGTTTCAATGACCCTTTTGTATCATCCTTGGGATCCCAGTCTTGGGCACAGAACCAGGTCTTTTAGGACCTTAGGAGAGCAGGATAGGGGCCCAAAACTGGGACCCTGCTTGGGCCAATTCAGCTGGCATTCCCCGGCTGACAGGACTGCAACATGCCCATCCTGCTGAACAAGGTCAGCTGGATAGAAACAATGATTTCCTAGCCCGTTGAGGATTCCCTGCCTTTTTATGATATGCATCCTAGCTGGATAAGAGCTGCGATGGCGCAGTGGTTAGAATGCAGTATTGCAGGCTAATTCTGCCGACTGCCAGCAGTTCGATCCTGATGGGCTCAAGATTGACTCGGTCCTCCATCCTTCCGAGGTCGGTAAAATCAGGACCCAGATTGTTGGGGGAGCAATATGCTGACTCTGTAAACCACTTCGAGAGGGCTGTAAAGCATTGTGAAGCAGTATATAAGTCTAAGTGCTACTGCTATTGCTATAAGTGAACCAGGTCAATGTCGTTGTGACCAACATGCAATGCTGGTTGCTTTTCCCAGCAGTGACACTTTGTTGGCAGCCATGCAAACTCTTCTTATTCTCCCAGGGAAGCTGCTGAACCTTGCTATGTGCAAGCAGAGGGGCTGGATTAAGCCATTAATAAATCAGAGGTGAAGAGAGCAATCTTGTTGAATGTAATGTATGCTAATGAAGTGACCTGGCTAATGGGGCCCATTCTGATATTCTGCCATTGCGTCAATTATACGGCCTCAATTATGGCCCTGTTTTTGTATTGCACGACTGCGAAATGAGAGCCTTAATAGAGATGTTTCACCCAGTAAAATGCCTGATTAGGTTATGAAAGCTGAAAGTCAGGGAGAAAAGTGGAGTGAAGCTGGAGGGGGGAGGGAGGGTGGGCAGGGAGAGAGAAACCCCAACGAACGAAAAGATGGAGGAGAGATTTTATAGCAGGATTTAATGAGGCAAAAGACCAGCATTTGCATGCAGGCAGCACCAAAGTCAGCCTGGCACTTTGTCGAATATTTTTCTGGCGTTGCGAAAAAACCGTCTTCCATTTTACCGGTGGTCCTTGACTTACAAGCATTCATTTACTGGCCATTCGAACAGCACTGAAAAAAACTGACTTATGACCAGTTCTCACATTTACGACCGTCGCAGCATCCCCATAGTCAGGCCATTAAAATCCAGGCGCTTGGCAACGGACTCGTATTTATGACGGTTGCAGCGTCCCAAGGTCACGTGATCCCCTTTTGCGACCTGACAAGCGCAGTCCATGGGGAGTCCGGATTCACTTAAACAAGCGTCTATTAGCTGAACCACTTAACAACTATGGCAAGAAAGGCCATAAACTGGAGCAAAATGCACTTAACTGTCTCGCTTAGCAATGGAAAATTTGGGCTCCATTGTGGCTGCCTGTATTGCAAAGTGGAGTAAACAACCACGGCATCCTACATTGTCAAATGCTGGTGGGATTTTGTGTTCGAGATGGAAGTAAAAATATGAAACGTTGACTTTGGGTTTTGCTAATTAAATACGTTTGTGGAAGCAGATATGGCTAGTACATATTAAATACATAAAAGTAAAAAATGAAGTCTGGCATTTTATTCTGTAGCACTAGAGAAAGTCAGAAGTCAGTGCTTTTCTTTTTTTCCCTCTTTACCCTACACTTCTCTCTCTCCCCCCTTTCTCTTCTCACTATCTTCATTTTCATTTTCAATTTATATTTTAAATGAGTGTAATAAAATTATTTTTAAAAAAGCCGGGCGGACTCCCCAAAAATTATTTGCTGGTTTCTTCACTTGGGCGAAATGCACATCTATTTATTGTGTTTATTGCTGGCTATTCCAATATTAAGACTGTGAGTGTGGTCAGGTAGGACTTCAGCACCCGTCATATTTCCCTGTTGCTTTTTGCCTTGATTTGTAACCTTCTTTTCTATTTTTACAAACCTGAAGCTTGATGTCCAATTTGCTGTTCATAAAGGCATCGTCTCTAAGCACACATGGACATCTATATGGTGGCCCCTATTTTGCTACAGCAATCGAAAATGTGGATTGTTCTCTAGAATTGTCTTTATATAAAAAGCCCATTTCAGCCACAGTGGCTCTTTGATAATGATGAGTTATAGATAAGGAGTCCTTGGCGTTCTCTGCGCTTGGTTGTTTTCTTGCAGACGTTTAATTACCCATCTAGGTAATAACATCAGTGCTAGAAGAGAGTGGGCTTTATCTTCTCTTTCTGTACAAATGGTTTTGTCTTGCCAATGTTGGTGGAGGTGTGTCTTTCTCTTTGGTAATTCCTTGATTCGGAAACTAATCAGGGAACTTTAGTTGAGGAGCCCTTGGTGCTCTCTGAGCTTGATGGCTTTCTTGCAGACGTATCATTACCCAACTAGGTAACATCATCAGTGCTCCATTAGGGCATCATTGGGGCGCTGATGATGTTATCCAGTTGGGTAATGAAATATCTGCAGGCAACCAAGCAAGCACCAAAAACTCCAGCATTCAACTCCAGCATTCTTCTACCATTCCAGAATCATGTTTTTCTTAGCTAAATAGTCCCCTTTTAAATCATTTTGGAGTTTATTTCCCATAGAGAGATGAAGGAAGGAATAGCTGCTTTGCCTCTTTAACTTCTGTCCCCCACCCCAGGACCCAACACCGGGGTTTTCTTAGCAAGAGTGTCACACTCTCAAATTAGCAAAGCTCTTTCTGTTCTTCCCACTCCAGTGTTTAGTTCTAAAACATAATAGAACATAACAGGGTTTCCTACCACTAAAATCAATGTCTGGACTGTTGCACTCCACACACCTGTGTTTCATTGTGCTTTGAAACGGCATTAAGATAACACAGAAGCATGGAGCTCTACCAAACAGACAATTAGGCAGAGAGCTGAAATAGATTGGGTAAATAAATGGCTGTGTACAGAAGCCTCCAGAATTTATTTTTTGAGAAAGAAGGCCTGGTTCCTAATGGACTCTGATGTCTTTGCCGACCTTTCTTCAGATCCAAGTGGAGAAAAACAAACAAACAACCCTATGTAAATCAATAACGTGCAACTTGGTTTGTGCAGTATTCTAAGACTAATGCTTGTGTTATCACTAGAAGAGAATACACTGTAGCTCAGGGTTGAACTATGGGGTCCTTGGTGCTGAGTTTGGCTGTTTTCTTGAAGACGTTTCATGACCCAACTAGGTAACATCATCAGGGCCAGAAGGGAATGGGGTTCGTGGAGTGGAGGATTATGGGGTCCTTGGTGCTTTCTGAGCTTGGTTGTTTTCTTGCAGATATTTCACGACCCAACTAGGTAACATCATCAATGCTGGAAGGGAATGGCGGGGGGGGGGGAGGAGGACTGTGGGGTCCTTGATGCTCTCTGAATTTAATGGTTTTCTTGCAGACATTTCATTACCAAATGAGGTAACATCATCAGTGCTAGAATGGAGTGGGTTTTGCTCTGTTTATGTACAAGTGGCTTGCCCTCTCAATGTTGGTGGGAGTGTCCTTGGTAGTTCTTTGATTAGATGGTTGTTTACTGTTTGTTTGAGTTGATGGTTGTATGTGCTATCATTGGAGGGACTTGCCAATCTTCAGGCCTTGTTGAACTACAACTTCCATCATACCTCACCACTGCCAGGTGAGCTGGACCTCCTAAAGATCTCCAATGACAGGGAAGTCACTTGTTCCCTCAGCCCTAGAATGGCAATACAGATTGTTCTAGCCTCCCACATCTACTTCAGGGTGTCAAGAACTGAACCTGAGACATTTATCAAAGTCATACATAACACAATTCCTGGGCTAGACTCCAAGGACTGAATTTAAAACTTAATGGAATTTTTAGGGGTATTGTGTGCGCTTACTTTTTGCCTTGCATTTCTCTTGAGATCTCACCGACTACATTGTTTTGCCTTTTTCGCATATGCTAACTCAGGAGAACATGCTGTGTGGGGTGAAATAGCTTTTAATTTACAAAAGATTATGCCACCTAATACCATCCTATGCCTGGATGTGCAACTCTTTTTTTAAAAAAAATAATAGTAATAATAAGACAAAAATGCAACTTTTTTTCTTTATTAAGAAACCCACAGGGCTCACATTTTTAATACAAAGTACAATCATTTTAATTTTTTTGCTTGCTTTTCACAGGAATTGAAAACATAACAAAACATACTCTTTCATTATTGAACAATCGTTGTGCATATATATATGATTAAGGAGCAAAATGTGTCCTGAGAAGAGAATGCAAAACTTTGCTTATTCAATTTTATACAGAGGCACAGCATGCTTTTAGGAATATTTTCTTCTTTTAACAATATAAGGCCACACTTGACTTGCATGGTATACAGTGGTCTCAAGATAACCATCTTGATTTGTGCCGATCTTCTCCTTTTGTTATATGATCCTTGTAATATCAACAGCCAGCTCTTACTAGTATCTTAATCGGCCCCTGAAAGCACCAAATAATTATCATGGCTTCAACCTTTTAAGACATGCATTTTGTACCATTGTATTATTGCTCTTCAAGAAATAAAAAAAAGAGTTTAGCAAGGAAACTTGGTTTTCTCTCCATTTTGACTTGAAAAGCAAAACAGAAGGCATTTTGTTTCTTTTAAGAAAGCACTGGGGATGCCATTCAAGGTTTTGGTTCAGTTTTCCCCCTTTTGGACTATCTTTCAAAGATATGAACAGAATGAATGGTTTGAAAAACAAGAGGCAGGATTTGAAATGCACTTTTTTTGCCCCTTTTAGAAGGCTGCTTAAAAGCCAGCAAGGCATGTTTGCAGCCCAAGTTGTACAACTTGGTTCCTTGGAAGACCATCGCCTGAATGTTCCTTGGCATCTTGCAGAAAACAAGAGGCTATAATAGCCCTTCAAACCATTTCCCTCTTTTTTGGAAGAAATGAAATCCCTGTTTAGTTAACCAGTTCAAAAGTAAGCCTGGAGGATTTGGCTTAAGAGTTAACAAAAGTTATTTAATAGGGACAGAGGAGGAGAGAAAATGCTGAAGAAGAAGAAGGAGGAGGAGGAGAAGAAGGAGAAGAAGAAGAAGAAGAAGAAGAAGAAGAAGAAGAAGAAGAAGAAGAAGAAGAAGAAGAAGAAGAAGAAGAAGAAGAAGAAGAAGAAGAAGAAGAAGAAGAAGAAGAAGAAGAAGAAGAAGAAGAAGAAGAAGAAGAAGAAGGAAGAAGAAGAAGAAGAGGAAGAAGAAAAGAAGAAGCTTCAAGCAGAGGCGGGAGGAAAAAAAACCCAAATGAAGGTGTTTTCTCTAGTCAAGATGAGGCTTTTTGGAATCACCCTCAATCCACGAGGGAAACGGGCTGATTGTCTTGCACTCCAGCAGGGTAGGGGTCAATCTGCACAGAAAAATAAAAGTATTTACGGCTTGGGATTCATGAATTCACATAAAGCTGTTGAGAAGCTTTTAAGAGTGCAGACGAGTGAGTACCTCTGAATAAAGAGGGGGCGGCTGAAATCGGAATTCCTGTATGTAGGCGAGCACAGGACAATGCAGCTGTTCGTCGCAATTGGCTGAAGTCGGATAAACAGTGACGTGTCTTGCGTATTCTTCCTCTGATACTATATCAGCATAATTGGGTGGTGCTGGAAACAGACACATGTGCAATGGACATGTAACTCTTTATCTCAATCAAAGTAAACTCATGCTACAGTGATTTTCTTCTGCACTTCAATCTGTTCCTAAGCTGTAACTATGGCGACTGACCATCCAAAATACAGCCCTGATCATTTTAGTGTAAACCTTCTAGCACTAATGATGTTACTTAGTTGGGTAATGAAACATCTGCCAGAAAATCACCAAGCTCAGAGAACACCAAGGATTCCACAGTTCAACCCTAAAATGCAAATACCGTACTCTCTTCTACTGCTAATGATTGAACATTAAAAAAATGATTTCAACTGTACATATTTTAAGTAAACTAATCGATTTTATCCAACCTATCATAAAATATCCCATCCAGTCTCAAAGGCATGCCGAGAAAATTCGGCATTACTTTTCAACATTATTTAAGATTTCAGTGGAAAACAGCAACTCATCTAGGCTTCCAAAAAAGCTTTTATAGATAAATTGATTGCTTATCACTTCCACTTGTTCCAGTTCAGGTCAAATGTTTTCCTCACTGTACTAGCTTTCCTTCTGAAACTTTTTCAAGATTTGTTTTTCCCTGGGAACTAAAAAAATTTGGTCCCAAACAATGAGAAAAATATAGCCCAGGGGGGGTGCACCTTCTGGATGATCTGGCAGGGTCTGAGCCAACCACCTCATATCCATAGCCAACTGGCTGACAAGGCTGGAGTTCCTGCTGGAAAAAGCAGTACATGGAATTGTGCCAATGACGAAAGGCAGTTCAACCATCAGCTTTTTGGCACCAGGAATATGAACATATACCTGTGACAAGAGAGAAGACAGTTTAAACAATCTGCCGGGGGGGGGGGGAACCAAGTTTGTGATTGCAAAGTCATTCCCACAAACACAGTAATTTTGGATAAAGCCTAAGAGTTTTGCAACAGGAATCTCCTCTCCAAGCCATATCCCGGAGCTTTCTGGTTTATTTCAGAAGAAATTTTGTCACTCATTCTATTTAGTTGTTTTACAATGTTGAATCTTTTCTGAGCTAAGCACCTGTTGACCTCATGGACATAACTAGGTAGCAGTATTAAAGTGTAAGGAGTAAGATGTGTCGGATATGTTTGCCGTCTTAAATTATTTGTCAAAATGATAAAAGCGGGCAATCAATCCATCTTTGGGGGGGGGATATTTTTTAAGGTTACTATCAAGTACAGGAAATCAGGAGTCCAGGCAGTTCAGAGGAACATATGAATATATAGCTAAAGCTCTCTACAAAAATCTGAGCTACTAACGGTGAAGGCAAATTGGCATTGGATAAGAGTTAGTGGAACTCAAGGAGGGCTGGCTTTGGATCTCCTGAGGGCACTAAGGGACTCAAGATTGAACTCAACCCAACCCTTGGGCTCAGCCTGGTCATCTCCTTCAGCTGCAGCGTAGTCTAACACCAGAAGGCAGGACAAGAAGCAACGAGTGGAAGCTCATTAAAAAAAGATTCAACCTAGATCTAAAGAGAACAATTACTGCAATCAGTGGAACAGCTTGCCTACAGAAGCTGTGGGTGCTCCATCATTGGAGGGTTTCAATGATTAGACCACCATTGGTCTGGAATGGTACAGGGACTAGAAGACCTCCAAGGCCCTTTCCAACCCAATGGAGATCACTCTGTGATCTTCTGGTGGTCTCCTACTGAAGTCCAACTAGCCCCTTTCTTCTTAGTTTCTAAGTCTAAGCCAGGGGTAGGCAACCTTGGCTCTTTTATGACTCATGGACTTCAACTCCCAGAATTCTGGGAGCCAGCAAAATCAGCTCGGTGTTCTTGCATTACAATCTATGGATCGCGATTGATTGAACTGGATGAAAGCGATACTCACAGCCAAGGAATATTCAACTCTGATAATACAGCAGTCAAAGATCGAAGGAGTGACAGGTGGGATTTTCAGAGTTTTGCCGTTCCAGGTATCCGTGCTTCCTGAGGCAACGTGGTTTCCTCGCACATTGGCAACCATTTGACGGAAAGTCTTTGTTTTCCCTCTAACCACGTAAGTCTGTATTTGGAAGATGGCAGCTTTCGGCACAATTAACCGAGAAGAACAATTTTCAATTTCTGCATAAATTGGTATAACTTCACCTACAGAAAAAGAAGCCAGGAACAACGAGTAAGTTATAATGTACCTATGCCGGTGACAGCCTCCTTTTTCATTGAACAATGTTTTCTTAAATATGCCTTTGAAGGTAGTTATTGTAGATAATCTTCCATTCAAATCAAGAAAAAAAAATTCTAATTCTGCAATAGGCAACATGAAAAAAAAATCCACCTCTGTAAACTAATCTATTATGATGAACAAGATTTGCATTTTGAGGACAGCTCCCTCTGGTTATTTTTTTCTCTTGTTTTAGTTCCTCTCGCTGGCTAAGCTAACACATTTTAAAAGGTAAGCACTCGTTATGACATTAGGCCTTAAGCACATACTTGTTATGACGGAAATTAAATTGCTTTAGTCTCACCTATATAGGCTACTGGATTTCTCTTTCTAAGTCCATTTCTGCTAAGAACCAGGATTTCTATAAATTCATAAACAGCAGCGTACACAGGATACTCCAAAGCCAAATGTAACCGTGTGAACGGAATATACTTACCATTACAATACCCTTTCCTATCGATTTTGGCACTCAAAGAAACGGGACCCGAAGTGAAAAACCAGCACCCGACCATTTTATCTTGAGTTTGTCTTACAGGACTCTGCAAAAAGGGGCAAGAATAAGAATCTGTGAAATGACCGGTGACTAGGGTCAATTTGTCACCAAAGTATCAATAAACGGTTAAGGAATGCTGGCTCAGGAATTCTGGGAGTTGAAGTCCACGAGTCATAAAAGAGCCAAGGTTGCCTACCCCTGACCAAGCCGATTCCGAGGCAGGGGTCAAACATGTCATAAGTCACGAGTCCCTGCGTGCCAACAAAAAAACTTCATACAGGTAGCCCTTGGCTTACAACGACAATTGAGCCCAATATTTTTGTTGCTAACTGAAACATTTGTTAAGTGAATTTTGCCCCATTTTACAACCTTTCCTGCCACAGTTGCTAAGGGAACCACTGCAGTTATTAAGTTAGTACCGTGGTTGTTAAGTGAATCCGGCTTCCCCATTAACTTTGTTTGTTAGACGGTTGCTAAAGGGCATCACATGACCTGCAACCGTCATAAATATGAGTCAGTGGCCAAATGGCCAAATTTTGACCACGTGATCCCGGGGATGCTGCTGCAACTGTCATTAAGCATGAGAAAGGCTCATAAGTCACTTTATCCTGCCTCGTCGTAACTTTGAACGGTCACTAATTGAACTGTCGTGAGTCGAGGACTACCTGTACTTGTTTGAAGGGCCTGAATCTCCTGATTTCCCCCGGGGCTTGACGTGCGCTGCTCTTACCAGGAGAGCAGGAGAATTGACATCAATGTGGCTGATCACTTGAAACTCTCTCGACACAGACTGAGGGGGGGCCGTGGCGCTTTCCAGGGTTACGTTCACAAAGTACTGAATGCTGCCAAACTTCCCTGTGAAAGAGGTCGCCAAGGGGCTGAATACAAGAGAAAGAAACGGCAACTTTAGCCCATTTTCCTTTGCGGAGGCCGACTAGTCCGAGGCAACTGTTTACAACAGAGGTCTTCCAACTTGGCCACTGAGGGCTGGCTGGGGAATTCTGGGAGTTGAAGTCCACAAGTGGCCAAGTTTGAAGACCCCTGGTTGGCAACTTTCCTTCTGAGATGCCAACACCACAAGGGACCTTGTGAGGTCCATTGTGGGGCTGGCAGGCGTATTTGAGATGCTTAGGTCAATGAGCAATTGCGGCATGCATTCCACATGACTATGCGTGAACAAATTATGCTGAACAGAGTTCAGCTTCCGGCACATTATGATGGCTGTTTAATTGACCCCTTACTTGGGGCCAGATAAAGTATGAAGCCCCAAAAGGCGACTGTTCTCTGTAGTCGCTCCACGAAGGTTTAACAAAAGTTATTTTGAACTCTTAATGCATATTGAATGTCAAGTAAAATGCAAGTTACTGCAACACTACCATTGTTTATTTATTTTATAACTGGCACAAAATATTAAAACATCAGATGCGCAGAAAACCTTCTGGCGTATCTGTCTAAGGAGATTCTCAGTCATCCAGGTTATGGTTGACTTTTTCAAGAGGCAGCTGTTTTTCTTTGCAGACATTTCGTTTCTCATCCAAGAAGTTTCTTCAGCTCTGACTGGATGGTGGGAAAATACACACTTTCTGGTGTATATTTCCATCTACTGGTATTTAAATCTCTATTTAGTTCAACAAACATCAACCTTAGCCAATAGCAGAATTCAAAAAAGCAGCAAATTTGGTCAGTTTGAGTCCTTGTCCTAATCACATTTTCCTTCTTTCTCCCGCAAGGTTTCTCAATCAGCCTATTCCATGCAAATGATATTCAAGTTTATTTAAAGCTATAGCTATTCACAGAATTGGTACTAAAGGATTTCTTCTTTATTCAAACTACCAAATGTAGATTTGTTAAATGTGCTTTTCTGCCACATCTTTTTCCCAGCAGTTTAATTGTATTCTATAATGCCTCTTCCACATGGAGAGTGCGGTGTGCATCACTTGCTTCTTGCTGTCATTGTCAAGATTTGTACAGTCCTAAAGTCCAACTTTTTGCACTTAAGGATTTAGTAGTTACTCACCATTAGTTTTTAAAAAAATTAATATAATGCAAATCAAAATGTCAGAAGAGAGTACTATGTCTAATCTGCTTTATTTATATTTGTGTATCGTTGGTAAAATGTTTACAGAGATTCTGTAAGAACTTTTACAATGAAAACCAATATTTCAGTTTAAGTTGCATCGCTTACTGGAGAGAAAGTTGAAAACTGAAAGGGAATTTGTATTTCCCAGCTTCTAAAAGGATGAAGCCCTCATCACCTATAGAACAAAGAAAAAAATATTATTATTTAGAATCATCTTATTAATCATAGCCATTATTAAAAAAAAATCTCCTGTGTGGAAAAAAAAACTCTACAGAAGGGAGGGAGGGAGGGGGCAAGGAGGGAAAGTGGCACCATGCCCCAAATAAATCTTGTGCTTTGCTTGAAGTACTATTGGCTCTAAGATTTGCTATTCCACTTTAAAGAAATGGACAGAAACTGGCATGGAATGAAAAGCCAGCTTCATGCAATATAATACTTTCTTTTTAAATGGATAAATTGTATTATTTTTAATTCAGTTTCCTCTGGAGGAGAAAAAACAACACTTCTGTTTTTTTCTATTTTCTAAGCATAGGCAGGGAGTCCCTAAATCTCTTGTAGTCACTTAACAGCAAGCTTCCAGTGAAGGCAAGGATATGTTAAGCATGCTGTAACTGCTGGGGATGCAAACGTGCCTGGTTTCACCAGATATAGCCGCCAGTGAGAACACAACCTTAAAATAGAAGTCTCTGAAGAACTCTGCTTGCTGCTTCCCACGTATCTGCCAGCAAATCCTGAAAATTTCTAGTAGGGAGTCAGATTAACATGTGGAAGAAAATTCAGTAAAAGTCTATCGGATCCTAAAAGACCAATAAAGTTATTTTGGCAAACAAACAGATGCTAAAGCCTCTTGTGCTTTTAATAGTTGTGCAGAAGACACAATCTCAACAGGCCCTTCTTTAGCACCCACTGGAATAACTTATGGGCAGTAACTTCATTTGTTATAGCAATAAAATAAGAAGGAATAAGTTACGACCACTTTTGTACTGCTACCAGGGAAACTATGTAGAAATCTGGGTCAGTCTCCCGTGGGAATCATTACAGGACGTCCTCGACTTAAATAATACTTGGCTTACTGACCGTTCGAAGTTACCACAATGCTGAAAAAAAGGTGGCAGCATAAAATGGTGCTATAGGATGCTGCAATTATTGTTATTTTGGAAGCTTTTCGACAGAAAGTCCACCATCATTTTTGCCTCTTTCTGCTCCACCCCAGCTGGACCCAATCGTTTCTCTTCCACTCCTCTCTACTTGGCGTCTGATTAACTGAGCCTGCACACGAAGCCACTGACATTTTACTTATTCATCCCATATCTGTTCTATCTCACCAAGCGGCTTCATCTTAGCTGGCTGCTCTTTAAATGGCTTTTGCATATTTAACTGGGGAGGGGGGGCATGATTCACCGTGTGCACTTTGAAAGCAGGATCCTAACTGTTCCAGAGAGCCAACAACTTGTTTATGGAGCAGCAGGCAGCTAAAATAAATAAATTAAAATGCTGAACAGTCGTCCTCCTACCCCTGTGAAGCTCTCCCCAGTCTCGATTAGGCAGACTCCAGCCTCATCAACCAGAGTTCCCACCAGACTATCACTTCTCCCGAGGAGATTTATTGCCTTCTCTGCGCCTATAAATAAGCTTGGCAAGCTGGAAGAACAGAATGTTTCCGTTTTGATCTTCTTTTTGAACACGGCTGCACTCAGAAATGGCCTTGGTGAGCCTTTAACTGCCATCCACGGGCGTTCCTAATATACAGGCGGGTGCACTTAGAACCGCTTTCCTTCTCCCATATGAATTCAGCCTCCATCATCCACAGCCAGCACCCTGGGGAACTGAAGTCAGGCGCAGCCCCAAGGCTGCTGGGAAAAGATGGGAGGTTTTTAAAGAAGAGACTGGACAGTCACTTGTCTGAAATGGTATAGGATCTCCTGCTTGAGCAGGGGGCTGGACTAGTGGACCTCCAAGGTCCCTTCCAGCTCGATTCTGATTCGGATTCTCTAGTAGAAATTAGCAATCCCATTCTCTTTATCCCAAAGCTCCACTGATCCTACTGGATTTACGAGATCAGCTTGTCATCCTGCAGTCTCATGGACCGCAAGGCCCATCATCCTCCAAAGAAGTGCACAGCCAGCAGGGCAGAAGCTGGCAAAACAGGGACGAATAAAGACTCCAGGGACTCCGATGCCTAGCCAAACCTCCCCCCCCCCTCCCAATCTTCCACTCCAGCTTTTCCGGCCAAGGCACTCTCCGGAGACATCGGGCCAAGACCGGCTGGGGATGATGGGAGACGGAACCCAACAAATCAGCTTGCCGAAAAGCTGCTTGGAGGAAAAGGAGCTCGATCCACCCGGCTCCCTGGGGACTTATAGTCCTGCGCCGGGTGATCGCGGACGATGGGGACTGTAGTCCTGCCTCTTCGAGGGGGCAACTTGCCAAGAGGCTCCTTGCTGAAGCGCCAGTCCCCCACACGCCGCGGCCGGGGATGATGGGGGCGGCGGTCCCTGCCAGCCACGCCTGCGCCTCCCTCCCTCCCCCTCGGCCCCTCCCTCCGCTCGCCTGCCAGCAGCAACTCCCGCCGGGCGTCCAGGTAGGGCACCTCCGCTTCCAGACGGGTCCCAGCGGCCGCCGGAGGGAAAGGCGGCGGCGACGTCGCTTCGGTCCAAGCAGCTCGGGCGCCCCCGCAGGCCTCGAGGCGGAGGGCGCGGAGCCGCAGCGGCGCCGCCAGCTCCAGCAGCACCTGCCCGGAGACCGCCTGCCCGCCGCAGAAGCCCTGCGCGCCGCCGGACGCCTCGCCCAGCACCACGGACAGCAGCGGCGGCCGCCCCCCGCCCGCCATGGCCGCCGCCTCGGACGGACTCGCCGCCGCCGCCGCCGCGCAGGCGCCCCGCCTCTCCCCGCTCGCCCCGCCTCCCCCGCGCGAGCGCCCGTGGACCGCGCCGCCATTGGCCCCGTGCCCGGCAGGCTGGGCTTCCGGGGCCAATCGGAGGCGGGCGCGAGCCATGTGCACGGCTGGTAAACAGGGAGGGGCGGAGGGGGCGGGGCCCAAGGAAGGGCGCGAGGGGCGGTCTCTAGGCGCCCCATGAGGCAACCTTCCCCAAGTGGGCGCCCTCCGAGGGCTCCAGCAATGCTGGAATCCAGAGCAGGACCCGCTCCCTCTTTAGCGCTGGTTGAGCGAGGAAAGGTCTGCAAGGAAATAATCAAGCTCAGAGAGCACTAGGACTCCTCGCCTAAAGTTCCCCCATTTGATAGTCCCCTAATGAGGTAATCTTCTAATCAAAGAACTACCAAAGAGAGCAGGGGGCTGGACTAGATGACTTCCAAGGTCCCTTCCAACTTTTTTATTATTATTATTATTATTACTACTACTATTACTACTACTACTACTACTACTATTATTATTATTATTATTATTATTATTATTATTATTATTAATTATTACCACCACACATCCACCAACATTGGTGAGGCAAACCACTTGTACATAAGGAGAGCGCAAAAATCCACTCGCTTCTAGCACTTATTACCTTGTTGGGTAATGAGACGTCTGCAAGGAAACAAGAGCACCAAGGACCAGTCAGCTAAAGCTCTCTAATTAGTTAGCTCCCTAATCAAGGAACTACCAAAGAGAACCCCCCTCCCCAAACACTGGAGAGGCAAACCATTTGTACATAAAGAGAGAGCAAAAACCCATTCCCTTCTAGCACTGATGACATTACTTAGCTGGGTAATGAAATGTCCGTGAGAAAACCATCAAGCTCAGAGAGCACTGAGGACAGATAATCCTTGAGAACTTGATGCCTTGAGCAAATCCACATAGCCAAAGTGATATTACAAAAACACAGCCTAAAGCACCACCTATATTCTGCTTTTAATGGTGCTTCCTTGTGTGCCATTGAAGATGGGCTACCTCACTCCGTTTAATGGCAAGTCTAGTCTTGGAGGAGAAGTTATTTTGAAAGACAGCATGCTCTCCCTCCCCAAGATGGAAACCGCAGTGGTGATATGGTTTACTGGACAATAAATCTGGATAATTGTAGAGAACTGGAGATAGCAGATTTTGTTTTTTTAAATTGAGCTAGTAAAATACATTACTGTGTGGTTTTATCAACTTAGGCTTATCTTTACTACACGGTAACCAGCATGCAGAGTTACAAAAGCTCTCAACTCTTTTTTTTTTTCCCCGAAAGAAAGAAATTTAACACCATTTTTCTAACCTTCCACAGCCTAGCATCTTCCGAATAAGTGAGACAAGAATAATTACCAGGCATAATGACTAAATATTGTAATTTTGGAAAAGCTAGTCCATGGTCTTTCAAACTACGGGCTCTTTTATTTGGAGGACTAAAACTAACAGGTGATAAAAGGGGCATTACTCACTTCTAGTTCATTTGCAATATTTGTATTCCTCCTTTCTGGTAAACAATTCTGAAAAAGTTTCCAACCGAAACTTAAAGAATCTGTGCTATATGTTGAATAGAATTAATAATTTATTGCTTGTTTGTTTGCTTTTCCTAAGAGCAACAATCAAGCATGAGATCAGAAACAAAATGGCAAAAACAAAACAAAACAAGACAGAGATTAAAAACTCCAAGGGTAAGAAAACAAATACCAGAGCAACATAACAAAGCATTCTTGACGAACGTGCTAAAACCCCAAGCACGACGACAGAATCTCTCCCCCTGCATTGTTCCCATTTGGGCTGTCCATGAGAAAAAAAATAGAGGGCAAAACCTCAGTAATGAATGGATTGACCTAAACTGTTTTTTTTCTTTTCTCAAGCCTTGTGAATTTTAGTGTGTAGTTAAAAAGAATTGGAGCCTGGCTGATTCTTATCTCAGGCTGGAGACAAGAGGATACTATTTAAGAGAGATGTATGGGAAGAAAGACAGTGTGAGTTGCCGGATGTGCCCCTCATCTACTACTCAAACTGTTTCTGCAATCAGGATTTGGGGGAATTGAAGTCTAGCTCTTCCAGCTATAAAATTAGGAGAAGTCAGGTGGCAACGCAGGCGCTTCCCTCAGGCGCTCTTCCCAGCAAGGAGGGCTGGGGGTGGCTGGGGTCCGGAGAGGGGAGGCAGCATAGACTTTTGCTGTATCAAGGAAAGTTTTTGCATAGAACAAATGGTAGAACCATAGAACAAATGGTCCAGCGTCTCCTTGAGCAGGGGGTGGACTAGAAGACCTCCAAGGTCCCTTCTATGTTCTATGTTGCAGATCAAATAAAATTAGGCTTCAAATCAGGCTGTGTCCTTTATTGCTAAGAGGCCCTGGGAAAGGTTTCTGTCTGGAACAAAAGAGCCACTGCCAACTCATGAACACTATCCTTGGGACAAATTGGGCCATTCCAGGATGGCTAAGGATTATGGGCTTTGGAGCAGCACACTCACAAGTGCACCAGATTGGTGACAGTTACTGGAAACCCTGCTTTTTGAATACCGTGAAGGACTTTATCTTTGAAAGTGCCGGAGAGTGGAAGATTGAAACCTAAGAAAAAAGGATTGTGGAAAATTGAACCAGAAGGAAGAAGGAGGAAGAGAAGAAAGGGAAGGAAGGAAGGAATAGAGAAGGAAGGAAGAGGAAGGAGAAAAAGAAAGGAGAAGAATGAAGAGAGGGAAGGAGGGAAAGAGGAGAAGAAAAGGAGAGAAAGGAAAGAAGTGAAAGGAAAGAGGAAAAAAGGAAGAAAGGAGAGGAAGGAAGGAATCTAGATGCATGCAAAAGGAATTCATTGCAAAACGGCATAACATCCGAGATCAATTGGCAGAGAAAAAAAAAAAGGAAGTGGAAAAATATGGAAATGGATGTGTTGCAAGCAACTGAAACCAGTTTCAGAAGAGCAAAGAAAGTGCAGAGGGTGAGGTAAGGGATGGAAAAATAAGTTGCTCCTCTTATGAAGGATCAGATTCAATCTGACTGGAGAATTCTGGGAGTTGAAATTCCCAACCTTAGAAGTTGCTGAGGTTGAGAAATGCTGCCTTAGATTGATTGATCAACTTTGCCAAGAGCTCTTTGGCTGATTCTGTAATAGAAGGCTGGCTTCAGCTCAGCACTGCTTTTCTTGTGCAAGACATCTTTTCTAATGAGCCACTGCTGGCAGGGGAGCATTGGAAATGGAGTGGTGTTTCTAGCCATGGGGGAAAAAGTAAGTTTGTAGAAGAAGTCATTGATTGGATCTGACTTGGAAAACAGCATAGCCTAAAAGAAGTGGCTTCTTAGACACATAGAACATAGAATAATAGGAAGGGACCTTGGAGGTCTTCTAGTCCAACCGTTTTCCCAAGCAGGAGACCCTATAACCATTCCAGGCAAATGACTGTCCAATCTCTTGAAAACCTCCAGTGATGGAGAGCCCACAACTTCTGGAGGGAAGCTGTTCCACTGATTCATCATTCTCACTGACAGGACATTTCTCTGTTGAAAATTCTAAGTTTGATAACTTTCCATCCATTCCTTCTTCTCCTGCCTTCAGGTCCTTTGGAGAACATGTTGACCTGTCTCTCTGTGATAGACCCTCAAATATTGGAAGACAGCTATCATGCTATCCCTAGTCCTTCTCTTTGATAGACTAAACATACCTGCCTCCCTCAACTGTTCATTGTACTATTTATCCTCCAGATCCCTTACCATCTTTGTTGCTCTTCTCTGCATGCTGTTTTGGGGTCTCAACATCTTTTTGTACTATAGTTGGGATTTTTTTTCTCCTTATCTTTGATTTATTTAGTGAGTCTGAGAAGAGCAGTGGGCTGTTATTCCGCAAAGCAAGGTGACATTTGAACACAGGAGCCAAGAAGGGCTGTTTTTCAAAGCGAACACACCACGCTCTCTGATTCTGATCCCTACCTGTCAACAACACATTAAATGCAAGAGATTGTGCCAGTGAGTGGTACGCACCCTCTTTTGAAAGACAAATATTAGGTAACTGGCTGGAGAGTTGAATTTCGCTTATTTTAATCTGGGCCGGTATTTGTTCTTGTGGCAAAAGTAAAGCTGATTTTAGAATGCAAAAAAATCAAGAGCTTACCTTCCAGGCTGCCCTCAATTTATCTCAAAGTTAATGAAAAGATTATAAAATGGATTGCAAACATCCCCAATGCTCAAAGAGAAGAGACCTATTTGGAAGGCATCATTTAAAAAATTCTTTTTCTTTCTTTTCTTTTTTTTTTTAATTTAAGTGGGTATCTTTTGTGAACTGCAAAAAATTCAACTCTGCTGTAAACCCAGTAGGTAGCCTTACAGAGGCCTGACTGCTCAGCCCAGGTTGGTGAAACCACTGCTGTGCAGATGTTGTTGAGTTGGGTTGCGAAGTGCGGTGGCTTTGATCAGCATTAAGGAATGGTAGGAAGCAGAACCCATCAACATTTATTGTCATTTTTTCCCCCTGTGGGCACAATGGCACACATTAAAAATGAAATCTAGTTGCTTCCTCTCAGTGTACACATACATAACACATTTAAAACATACTATATTCAGCATATGTATAGACCTACACCCCTACATATAACTAACATATAAATATTATTCACTGTCCATCTTGAATGCATGACGGAAGGAGGAAGGAGCTCTGATCCGTGGTGGGATTCAAATATGTGAACATCCGGTTCTCTGTGTGGATGCCGCTTCTGGAAGTCCATTCTGAGTCTAGGCCACAGCTACCGGTTCTGCCGAAGTGGTGCGAACCGGCTGAATCCCACCACTGGATGTGATCCCTTCTGAAAATGCTGGGTTTTGGTAAAAACCATCTATTGCTCCCCTGTTGGATCAGGAAAAAGGGAGAAGGAGTGAAAAAAGAATGTTGGGCTGGAAAAGAGGACCAGCGAGTCAGAAGGGAGGGAAGGAGGGAGGGAGGGAGGGAGAAAATGGTGACTCTTCCTAGATCAGTGTTTCTCAACCTTGACAATTTTAAGGCACTTGGACTTCAACTCCCAGAATTTCACAGCCAGCAATGCTGGCTGTGGAATTCTGGGAGTTGAAGTCCACATGCCTTAAAATTGTCAAGGTTGAGAAACATTGTCCTAGACGTTCTCTGATCCCTCACATTGCACAGATTATCCCTGAGTGAAAGCAATTTCTGAAAGAATAAAAATTAACTATCCCAACTCACTTTGCCTGTTCTTACATTTTATTTTTTTTACAAAATCATCTCTTCTCTCTCATTCAAACCCTCTTATATTGTCACACCCCTTTTTTATAGTCAGTAGTTCTATAGTTATAGTTCTCACTTGGCAATCAACTCATTAAATCATCTTAAACACAATGTTTTAATGATAATTTCATGCTGCCAGCTGTGTTGTGGTGGATTAAAAACAAAAAATAAATGCTCCCCCCCATCCTTGACGATTTAACTATGTGATTTTAAATGTACAAAGTTGCTTGTGCAGCTGTTAGCATCTGCAAGCAGTTCCATTTCTCAGCCTTAGATGTTAAGCTGTTGTTTACACAGCTCTTGGTAAAACGAAAGCTCAAGGGTGTCACATTTGGCTGCCAGTTGTGTAGTGAGCCATTTTTGAAATGATTTTGGGGGATATTGCACCCCAACACCATAGAATAGAATAGAATAGAATAGAATAGAATAGAATAGAATAGAATAGAATAGAATAGAATAGAATAGAATAGGGTGGGGTGGGGTGGGGTGGGGTGCGGTGGAGTGGAATGGAAAATAGAAAATAGAATAGGATAGGATAGGATATGAAATGGATTGAACAGAACTAACAAAAGACAAGGAGAAAATGCTACAATAAAATTACCAGTGGAACTCATTGCTAGTGAAGAGAAAATGAACGTACCTATGGGAGGTAGATTCATCATTGGTTGTTTGCCACAGTAAAGAGAATCAAAGTTATTATATTAGAAGATTTATTTCTCAATATTAAACACCGGCCAGCCACAGGGACAGAGAAAGGGTTTGGGAACAAGTGGCTTCAAGCATTCACCTCTTCGCATCATAGATGGTGGTGGCCAGGATGATGATAACTCTACAATTTGCCATCGGGGGATTAATGAAAATTGGTGACTGTTTGCCCTTCCTCTTTTTTTAATGGGCAAATTGTTCCACTCTCTTTCCTCGCCCACATTTTAATCACCTCCCCTGGACTGTTAAGGAAGAGAAGGAGAGCACTGCCATTCCATTAAATAAAATAATGGCATCCCGGCTTTTATTTTTAATAGGACATGACCCCACATTTTCATTGTCTGTGTGGCCCTGCTAACATGCAACCTTACAGAAAGCAATTTTGGCCTGCTCCCATTTTTAGTTTCTGATAGCAAGTTATGGATCATCAGAGGGTTTTTGTTGTTGTTGTTGTTGTTGTTATTTTCACCCTGCATGCTTCTTACAATGAGAATTCCTCTTCATTTTTCAGTGGCAAATGGCCCTGGATCAGTAGGGGACTCTGAAAAGACCGAACTCCAGAGAACAAACATTCATTTCCTTCACGTAGAACATGGTATAATGGAATTGGAAGAGACCTTGGGGGTCTACTAGTCCAATCTCTCCTTGAGCAGGAGACCCTATACCAGTGTTTCCCAAACTTGACAATTTTAAGGCATGAGCAACACTGGCTGTGGAATTCTGGGAGTTGAAGTCCACATGCCTTAAAATTGTCAAGTTTGGGAAACACTGCCCTATACCATTCAAAACAAGTGACTGTCCAGTCTCCATGGCACACCCACAACTTCTGAAGGCAACTTCTGTTCCACTGGTTAATTGTCCTCACTGTTAGGAAGTTTCTAACCATGGCACATCAGGATTTCAAGCAAGACTTTCTCTAACCCTCCTTAGAGATTCTTGGATTGGCTTTTTAAAATTTCTTTCATCATCTCCTTTCCTTCATCATCAAAGATTCCCCATTTATTGAAAAAGAGCATTGTTTTGGAAAGGATTCTGAATTCCTTGGCTTTATCCAAACTCTTTCTTCCTAAAATATTGAAGCGATCTGAAAAAAATAGCCTTGATCTATTCACGTAGATCTCCCGCACATCGGTGAGCAAAATCTGTGCAAGGATTGAGGGCACCATATGGGCTTTAGAAATTCTCTAAGTTTCAGACTGAGCAGGCGGACCTTATATCATTCCAGACAAGTAGAAATCCAGTTTCTTCTTGAAAAACTCCAGTGATGAAGCATCCACAATTTCTGGAGGCAAGCCATTCCACTGGTTGATTGTTCTCACTGTTAGGAAATTTCTCCTTAGTTCTAGGTTCTCTCCTTGATTATTGTCCATCCGTTGCTTCTTGCCCTGCCTTCTGGTGTTTTGGGAAATAAGTTGACCCCTCTCTTCTTTGTGGCAGCACAATAAGCATTTTCAGGATTTGAGGGGCAATGCAATTGTTAGGGCTTGTTATTTTTGGATTTCAGCCTTTTATAGTGGCTGGACACCCATACATAGGCGTTTAATGTGTTTCATTAACTTCTGACTTGATTGAAACAAATACTGGTAACCTGTTCTCTGTCTCTGTGACTCTACCAAGGATGCAATTTCTTTCTTTCTTTCTTTCTTTCTTTCTTTCTTTCTTTCTTTCTTTCTTTCTTTCTTTCTTTCTTTCTTTCTTTCTTTCTTTCTTTCCTTCCTTCCTTCCTTCCTTCCTTCCTTCCTTCCTTCCTTCCTTCCTTCCTTCCTTCCTTCCTTCCTTCCTTCCTTCCTTCCTTTATGAAAACTCTGCTGTCAATCCCAAATCCCAAATTCTGGCCCTAATGTTGCTTTGAAGATATGGTTCTTGCATGTGGTGTCGTGCATAGTCCTGACAAAATCGGATCAATTTCATTTCTAAATGAAAAACAAAATCAGGTTGGCTAGTTCTGCATAAACTGGGTCAACCGTCCTTGCAGAGAAGTGCCATCTGGCGTCCATCTAGCATCACTGCATGCTGCCCAGACCACTTGCTGTTTTATTTCATCAAAACCCCAGAGGAATATTATGTTTTCTTCCTTCCTGTTTTCACTAAATGTTTATTCTCTTTCCTGGGCATAGATGAGAAATGATGGAAGAACTCGGTTTACAGCTGCTGGGTTTTGTATGTTGCGTGAACACAACTATAGTATGTTTTTTTAAAAATTGAGCTTGGTCTAGCCTGTTATGCAAATTATCCGTTGTAGCTGCAAACTTTCCTTGCTTAGGGATGTGAATGTGTCATGTACAGTAAACCCAGTAAGCTATAACTTATACAATGAACATTGCTTTAACAAGCCATGGCTTTGCACCACGTGTACATTCAGATCTTAAACAACTAATCTTGCATACAAAGTATGAGGAGGATCATTTGAATTACATCTGTTGAAATTACGTCTGTTAAATTTCTATATCGGGGCTGCAAAAATCCAGACACACTAGACCAGTGGAGGCGAACCTATGGCATGGGTGCCAGAGGCAGCACTCAGAGCCCTCTCTGTGGGCACGCGTGCCATCACCCCAGTCCTAGGCCTTCAGCTGGGTTTTATAAAACCTTTTTGCTTTAGGCCTCTGCTGCTGTTTACAAAAAAAAGGTTCAATCAATCAGTCAATTTCAACTTCTCGTGGGAAAAAAAAAGATCTTGCAAAGTTGGAATTGATTGATTGAACTTTTTAGTCCCATCAAGTCTGCCATTATCGCCGCAGCCACGCCCACCCAATGGGCCACGCCCACCCAATGGGCCACACCCACCTAATGGGCCACATCCACCCAGCACCCGACGACGCATAAGTGGGTTTTGGGTTGCAGTTTGGGCACTTGGTCTTTAAAAGGTTTGCCATCACTGCACTAGACAGAAGATATGGAAAAATCTAACTCTTTATAGCCATTTCATGGTCATCCCAGATCAACTAGCTTTATTTTATTTATTTATTTAATACATTTATATAGCCACTGAGCATGACTCTGCATATGTACCTGAATAATAATTGTATTATACAACTCTATATAGAATTGTAATAATGTACGATTAGTGACATTTTTGTTTGTATTTTCTTTTAAAAACACTTTCTATGTGTTTTTTCTTTGGCAATGTATTTTCATTTTTGCATTTTTCTTGTTTTTTAAAAAATTATTTTAAAAGCAATAAAAGAACAAATTAAAAATCTCTATCTCTCAACTCTATCTCTGTCAATCTCTCTGTCTTTTTCTTTCTCTATTTCTCCATCTGTCCATCTCTCTCTCTCTCATCTCTTATCTCTATCTTTGTCTCTCCATCTCTCTATCTCTCCCTGTCTATCTCTCTGTCTTTTTCTTTCTCTGACTCTATTTCTCCATCTGTCCATCTCTCTCTCTCTTTCTCTCCCTCTCTCTTATCTCTTTGTCTCTCCACCTCTCTCTCTCTCACTATCTGTCTGTCTTTCTCTCTTTCTGTTTCTTTCTCTTTCTAATATTTACCAACTGTAATTTCTAATTAAAGCAGGTCTCACACTAAACCCCCATAGATCTCCAGTTGTTTGCATCTCAAATAAACAGGTTAAGGGTAGTCTCTCTGTGCAGTGTGGGACATGTGCTGTTGGCCAGAATAGACCTTTCTGTGTCTGCCAGAGTAATAGTTTGATTAACTATAAGGTATATATGTTCCTAGAACATCTCTCAGTGCTTTCTCACCCCAGTAAATGTTTCAGCAAGAAACAGCATATGCCGGAGAAGTACAGTACGTCCTGGAAGAACGCGACGAGAGCTTTGTTTATCACATGTCGTCAATGCTGCAACAGTTGGGCAGCTCTGATTGTGAAGCCAGAGTGTGAACATGGTCTGCTTAATGAGTTTCTACAACCTGTTTTCTTTCAGGACCACCTGCTGGTCAACAAATGGGGACTCAGGTTAGAAGAGGGATGAGCAAAGAGGAATGCTCATCTTTCAAGGCAACCAAGATTCCACCTGAGAATCTGCCAAGGCTGGGACTAGCTTTTGGCAAAATCTGCCTGTCTCATTTTAATATTTCAGTTTCTCTCTTTTTGCATTGGACAGGAGGAGCATTTGCTGGAGGGAGGAAAGCTGTCAGTTGCAAATGTTCTTCATGGGATTTGTATTGATTTGATCTTCATTTGATACAGAGGATGAACTGTAGAATGAACGGGTAGGTGTGGTCTAACAAAAAAAAAAAGATTGAGGTGACAGGATAGCAGACTTTCAAGATTTGAGGGGCTGCCACAGAGAAGAGGGGGCCAATCTATTCTCCAAAGCACCAGAAGAAAGGACAAGAAACAATGGAGGAAAAGTAATCAAGGAGAGAAGCAACCTAGAACTAAGGATAAATTTCCTGACAGTTAGAACAACTAACCAATGGAACAGCCTGCCTTCAGAAGTTGTGGGTGCTCCATCACTGGAGGCTTTTAAGAAGAGACTGGTCAGCCATTTGTCTGGAATTGTATATGGTCTCCTGCCTCAGCAGGGGGCTGGACTGGAAGACCACCAAGACTCCTTCCAGCTCTGTTATTTTGTTGTTCTGCTGTCCACTCCCAATGTAGAGATGTTGTGCTTTTCCTCCATCAAACATAAATTTGCCCTTGGTAGAGTAGAATCTGTAGTCACTTTGACATGAAGGGGCTTATGGGAATAGCTTCTTCTTTAGATATCTTAGTGCCAAAGCTTTTAGGGCTTTAAAAATAAGCAAGCAGCACCTTAGTATTTGCTCAGAAATGAATTGGTATCCAGGGTAACAATATATGAAGTAAGATCAGTTTGATCATAACTTTCCCTATAGTATTTTACTCAATCTGTACGTTTTGAGGCTCTTTTATGGGTTGTATCATTAAACACAAGATCTCTGGCAGCCCTGCCCTACACCACCCTTTTTATTCTTAAAGAGTTTAACAATGCTATTAACATAAATGAAAGGAAAAAAAGCCTTGAATTTCTGGGAGGGAGATCCAAATAAAATTAATAAGTACATGTATCTTGCAAATGTGTATGGGATTCCAATTCCCAGAATTCCTAACCATGATTATATTTAGGAATTCTGGGAGTTGTCTGAACACATGCAAAGAATACAAGATAAGGGGTTAGAAAATAAGTAAATGAAAGAAAATAAATAAATAAATAAATAAATAAATGAAGACAAGCCCAGAAGAAAAAGCTCAGGATCCAAAAAGATCTTGACAAACCTGGGCAGACCTGACCTTCAAGGTCCCTTCCAACTTTATTTATTATTATAAGATGTTCCTTTATGTTACGGTGTCTGAAGAGTTGCTTGTAACACAAACCAGTACACGGTTTTTGCCCTGCCTTATGAATGCTGTTCAATTGCAGTAATGCCCACTAGGTGCATTTGACAACTGAAACCTTGTTAAACTCCCCTCTGTCTCCCAGGTATTGTTCACTGACAAAACTAACAATCATGTTTCTCCGCATTGCAATCACAGCCAAACTCCATTAACAGCTCCTACTAATTACCAACTTCTAAGAGATTTCTTAGGTTTGGGGGCAAAAAAACATTGCTCTCTTTCTAGATGAAAACGCTTCCCCTTTTCCAATGCTACACTATTGGCTGCAGTGAAGTCCTTTAGAAGAGAAAGCTAGCTCTGAATTTCCAGTGTACCCTTTGGGGCGACAAACATCTTTTAAACTTTAATCATAGAAGGAGATGTATTTGTTTGTTTCCTTGACTGCTCTGTGTTGCCCACAAGGGCCTAATTAGCTAGGCACAGTTGCTTGTATCATATTATCTTTTTGTCTAATTTTTTTAAAAAAGAAAATATAAGTAGGAGAACTCGAAGCACAGATTGTAGGCCTGGAGCCATCTGAAGATCAACAGTTAGCTTTCGGTGATCCCATCTCCCTGGTGAAACAGTTTTTTTCCTTCCAAGAACTCCTAATGAAGAAGCAGGAGACATCCCGAGGATGGCTATGGAATAATCTCACTGAATAATAACCTTAGAAATAGAGCAGACAAGAATAGAATAGAATAGAATAGAATAGAATAGAATAGAATAGAATAGAATAGAATAGAATAGAATAGAATAGAATAGAATAGAATTCCTTATTGGCCAAGTGTGATTGGACATACAAGGAATTTTGTCTCTGGTGCATAAGCTCACAGTATGTATGTGTGTGTGTGTGTGTGTGTGTGTGTGTGTGTGTGTGTATGTATATATATATATATATATATATATATATATATATATATATATATACACACACACACACACACACATACAACAAGTAATAGGTCATAGGTCATAAATAATATTAACAATCAATCATAAATTACAAACAAATAAATCATAAGAAGCCAATAAGGGAAGATAGTAGGAAAGATGAGAAAATGAGAAAAGATGAGAAATGAGACGGGAATTAAGTGTTCACTACAGAACATTTCACCGAGGCTGCCATCAGCAGCACCATCTTTAATGGAACAAACAAACAAACAAACAAACAAATAAACAAACAAACAAAAAGATGATAAGGGGTCTGGAGGCTAAAGCATACGATGAACGATTGAGAGAACTAAGTATGTCCACTTTAACAAATCTGCTGCTCAAACAGGAGACCCATTACCAAATGCTTCCAATGATGGAGCACCCACAACCTCTGGTGGCAAGCTGTTCCATTGATTAATTGTTCTCACCGCGAGGACATTTCTCCTTAGTTCTAGGTTGGATCTCTCCTTGATAAGTTTCCATCAGTTACTTTTTGTCCTACCCTCAGGTGCTTTCTAGAATAGCTTGATCCCCTTTTTTTCTGTGACAGCCCCTCAAATATTGGAAGACTGCTAACCTGTCTCCCCTGGTCCTTCTCTTTGTTAGACTGAAACATACCCAGTTCCTGTAACCATTCATAAGGTGTTTTTGGCTCTAGATAAATTCATGCAAAGTTCCCCTCAACAGAATGTAGCTAAAACTTGGAATTGCAGGAAGAAGAAACCTAGCAAGGAACATTGGTTATTGGCATCATAATATTTTTATAGTCACCTCTTTTTTTTCAAAAGTCAATATATAGCAACCGCAACAACAATAATCGCGAAGAAAAGCATAAAGCCAATGGAACTGCTTTTAAAACCTACTCTTGATTTCCAAACAGCTAATGCATCAATAGCATCCGTGCAATGTCATTTAAGAGGGAGGCTGTTAAGACCAGCCTCTAATGCATCCAGTGAGTACAAATAATTGGCAACGGTATAATGGCTGTTTCTTCTCTCCCCCCCCCATCAGAAAATTAACTGGAGAAGTGCCAAAACAGAAGGACCACATGGCTGGAATATCTACTTTAGCTCTAAAAAATTTGGCTTCCTCTGGCTACGTTAGTCTATAGCTGCAGAATCCTTTAGCTGCAAGGGACATGCTAGAGCAGCTGGGGAAGATGGGCTCTGCAGTTTAACACAACCAGTGTGTACTTAACTCATCCAAGTCATTAATGAAGATATTGAAGAGTCCTGGGCCTAAGACGGAACCTTGTGATACCTCACTGCTTACTTCTCTCCATGTGGATGTGGTGCCATTGAGGACTACTCATTGAATATGATTTATCAGCCAGCTACAGATCCATCTGGGGGTGATGTTGTCTATTCCACCTTTTTCTAGCTTACCAAGGAGTAGGTTGTGATCTACTTTATCAAATGTCTTCCTGAAATATAAGTATGCTACCTCCACAGCATTTCGCTGGTCTACTAGTTTAGTCACTTTATCAAAGAATGAGATAAGATTGGTTTGGCACCATCTGTTTTTAACAAACCTGTGCTGGCTACTAGCTATGACTTTGTTTGCTTGTCACTTGTTGTTTTTGTTTCATTAAAGGGAAGGTCGGCAACAATGTTTTTCAAAATCACACTCATAGTAGAGTTGCACAAGATAAGAGCGATGCCTCCATCCATGTCAACATTTTCAAAGCTTACAAATATTTGAAAGTGGTTTCACAGGAACTCTGGAAGCTGGTTCGTGTTGTGATGCACAGCTTCCTTTCAAGACCATCCTTCTTTCGTTTCCCCCTTATCAATGCAGAGTCATAAAACTGAGTTAAGTAAAAAGAAAGGGAAAGGAACGTCATTCCTTAGCAAAATCTCATAAATCAAAATGTGGCACAGCTCAGCACTAGTCTCCGAAGACATCTGATGGACCAGGAGTGAAGCTAGGAAAAGAATTCACAGCTGGGAAAATATTTGGACAAACGCCCAGCTTAAAAACCAGCATTGTTATTTTGTACACCTCTGCAGGCAAGAGCGCAAAACAAACCAAATCCAGCAAGACGCAAAAGGGGCCGAGATCTTAGTTAAACCTCTATAAATCAAAGTTGTGCCATTGAACCTTCGTCAGGATGTTGCAATGTAATTGCAACGAATTTATGCACAAGTTAGCAACCCGAGAATGTGAATAAGTGCTCAGAAGAGGGAGCATCTCTGTTCTCCTCTTTGTGGAATGGACTTTGGCAGATAGGAAAGCAAACCGGCTGCCCAAGTGTCGAACTACTTTAAAAGTATTCCCTTTCCTGGAGCCACCTGTCCCTTCCAACGCTTTTAATCTGTCACAGATGGCGGAGACCAACCTGCTAAACCTTTTGACTTTGAGAATATATATATATTTCACTATGTAAACCCATGCCGAGGTATTTCCTTAATTCTTCCCAAACAAGCCTTTCATCCTTTATTTTCCCCTCCAACTTAATGAGTTAACAGGACTCTGAAATTCCTTCATTTTGACCTTGGAGGTCTTTTTGGCTGCTCTCCACCTGCTCCTTTAGAAGTTGGAAGGCAAGACCTTACAAAAAACGCAAAGTGATCTCTCTTTATTTTTCTACACGGCTTTCCCCTTCCTCCTGTGCAGGACAGTGAAATTAACGCAAGCTTTGAAAAATGGGGTGCTTTCAAGCTCTTTGCTAAGGAAGTTCAGTTAGCACAGGCTCACAAAGTTGATTCCTCTTCCACCAGCAATGAGCGGTTGGTTTATTTTAGGATATGCTCCTTTCTTATAGCTGCTAGACCAGTGGTTCTCAACCTGTGGGTCGGGACCCCATTTGGGGTCGAACGACCATTTCACGGGGGTCGCCAAACAACGCAGTCCACCATTTTCTTTTCCCCTTTTCCTTAGCTGTGCTACTCCCTTTTATTCTATTGGCTTTTGAAAGCCAATAGAATAGACTCTCTTGAATAGAGTCTAATTCTATTGGCTTTCAAAAGCCAATAGGAATTGTCCAGGCTGTCTCTGCCCTGCTGAGCCCGCCAAAAGTCCCATTCTGCAAACGGTGCTGCACCAGTTGAGCAGTCCTCGACTTACGACCGGTTGAGTAGTCCTCGACTTATGACCAGACACGGCATTAAAAAGGTTGAGAACCACTGTGCTAGACAGAGACGGAGAAGCTGGAATGACAACTCAGAAGCTGCCACTTTTTTTTAGCCAAGCAGTAGTGAAATATTTATCTGCAACTCATGATAGTTTTTCTCCTAAGAAAAATACATTTTAAATACAGGTAGTCCCCAACATACAACCACAGTTGTTAAGCCCAAACTTTCCAGTGCTTAACAAGAGAGTTGTTAAATGAATTTTGTCCCATTTTACGACCTTTCTTGCCACAGTTAAGTGAATCTGGCTTCACCATTGATTTTTGCATATTAGAAGGTCACAAAAGGGCATCACGTGACCCAGGGACCCTGCAACCCCGTCATAAATATGAGTCAGTCACCAAGCATCTGAATTTTGATCATGTGACCAGGGCCGAAAGTGTGGAAAATTGTCATAAATTGCTTTTTTTAGTGACATTGTAACTTTGGTCAATAAGCAAATGGTTGTAAATCCAGGACTCCCTGTATTTTATTCTTTTCAAAGGGGGAGAGAACAGACTTCATATGGATGGTGTAATTTTACTCAGTGTCTAATACCCAAAAATGATAATAAAAGACATTCATTGTGGAATGCTTATTTGCAAGAATTACTAATAGCAATAGGATAAAATCAAAGCGGTGAAAGAGATTTACAAGGTCTGCAGAAATGACAACCACACACATATAATCTAACTGGGAGTCAGTTGAAATCAGTCGATGATTCGGCAAAAGTCCAGGAGGGCTGCCAATTCAACCAGGCTTCGTTATACATGAACCAAGTGGATTGGAGGAACGCAAAGCATTTGGCCCGTGGGCTGTGAAAGTGGTGGTTTTCAGCACATTCTGACATTTGGGGAGACCTGGTGTCTCTCCCGGAGCAGGAACTGTCAACAAATTTTGGAATGGGCTTTCACATCTCTCGTCCTATCTGGTGGTAGTCATGGGCAAAGGAAGATACTGTAAGTGGTAGGGAGAACTGGCATGAGATGGGGAGAGGAAGACGAAACAAAGGAAGAAGAAAGAAAGGCTGGAGTTCATTAGTTTTCCATTTTCTTTAAGAGATCTCCGTGCAGATTCAGTTTCAGTCTTGCCCTTCAGCGCTGATGTCAACTCCTGCGTTCTGTTTTCACTGGAGGATAGGTTTCATTACATTAATAAAGCTGCACAAATGGTTCCAATTAGGGAGAACCACAAAGAGCTTGTCAAAAGGGATCAAGCTGGAGTTTTCAATGCTTTTATTCTGGAAAAATCTTGGGTTCAAGTCATCACCCTGAATGATTCAATTCGAGGTGCTCACCTGCTTTGCAGGACAGGAGAGTCCCCTGATCCATCCCCATCCCCCTTTCCCACATGTTTCAGATAATTAAAGCCACGTTAAGAGAGACCCTACTACTGTACTGATATTGAAGTATTAGTACCACTTTATAAAGTGTTAATAAGACCACACTTAGAATATTTCATCCAGTTTTGGTCACCTCAATATAAAGAAAGATGTTGAGACTCTGGAAAGAGTACAGAGAAGAGCAACGAAGATGATTAGAAGACTGGAGGCTAAAACATAGGAAGAATGGTTGCAGGAACTGGATCTCTCTTTAACAAGCTTCCAGCCATATCCAGCCAAATAAGTTTAGTGTCATCACGGTGCTTATGTCTGTCTACTCAGTATTATAAAAAGAGACAGGCAGAGCTGATTTTTTTTTTTTTTAAAAAAGATAACTTCAATTCACTTGAAACTGGTGGGGAAAATGTCCTTTCTAAGAGAAAAGCAAAGTGGATAAAGAAGAAAAATGTAGCTTATAGTTCTTGACTTGCATCTCAGTAGGAGACTTGTGAGTAGCTTTTTAAGTCAGGGAGAAGTACTTAAAATGCAGACTGCTTGTCCTTGTTCTCTTGACTTTGAGAGGTCTGGCTTGTTCCCATGGACAAGTTATCACCCCTCGCTTTGATCCATCGCTTCATGTTCAAAATGGCTTTTATGCCACCTTCCCATATAATGGATAATTTAGCCCATGCCATTAAGGAAAAGCTGGGACATATTATACTTCCTTTTTTTTTAAATAATAAGTTTCTATTGCTTTTGAAAGCAGGTAGGAATATATATATTTTTTTCATTCAGATATGCCTCCATCAAATATGCACTACATTTTTTTTGTAAAAGAACTTAAACTGCCATTATTTTAATTTTTAGAATGTATTTGTTGCAGGAACTCAGTTTAGAAGCATCTAAAACACTGTGTGTATTGCTATATCACATGCTAATTTCCCCCGCCCGCCTTAAATCTGTGTTTCCCTTGATCAATGTTAATGTCTAAATTGGATAAGGAAGTATGTAAAGTATAATCAGGATGTGAAAGATGCAAACGGTAGGGGAGGCAAAAGGATAAAGCTACCCCCACCACAGTCCAAGCTGTGCTTCTTCAACTTTCTAAATTCATCCATTTTCTGAGTTTGTTGTTGTTAATTGCGAAGTCGTGTCTGACCCATCGTTCCTCCAGGTCTTCCTGTCCTCTACCATCTTCTGGAGTCCTTTTAAGCTCACATCTCCTGCTTCAGTGACTCCATCCAGCCACCTCATTCTCGGTCGTCCCCTTCTTCTTCTATTGCCCTCAATCTTTCCCAGCATTAGGCCCTTCTCCAGCGAGTCCTTCCTTCTCATTAGGTGGCCAAAGTATTTGAGTTTCAACTTCAGGATTTGGCCTTCTAAGGAGCAGTCGGGGTTGATCTCCTCTAGGACTGACTGGTTTGAACGCCTTGCAGTCCAAGGGACTTGCAGGAGTTTGTATAATAGCTTAAATCAAAAACCAACCCAAAGGATTGGATTCTCACAACATGATAAACCACAAAATCCATTCATCTGCCAATTTGCCAATCTGCCCATCCACCCACCCACCCATCCCTCCATCCCTCCATCCACTCATCCATCCATGGTTAAAGATGTGCCAGAATAAGAAAACCTATAACTATTTGTACTATACAAAACCATTAATTATTAACCTCCTTTGCCCCTTGGATTTGTGGGTACTCCAGGGCTGAAGGTCTTCAAGCAAAGATTGGACAGCTATTTGTCTAGGATGCAATAAGGCCTGTCTTGGACAGGGTGTTAGACTAGAAGATCTCCAAGGAAAGCCCTGTGATAGCATGTTGAAGCCAATGAGGCTTCATTCTGGGTAGACACGTACAATATTTGATTTGTTGACTTTTAATGCTTTTATCAGTCGGTCTGACTGTAGAATCAGCCGTTGATTTGCATAGGCAACCAGCTAATTTTGAATATGACCATCATAGATATGATCAAAGGATGAAGTCTAGAGTAAGTTAAATGATAAAAAGCCAAGCTCCCGAGCAAATATTTGGATCATGAAAGTTCACAAGTCCTACTGTCTAGCAGACAACATTGCTACAAGAGTATTTAATGCGGTTCCTTTAATTGCTAATGCTAACTCTATCTGCATTTTTGGCAGAGGTTCACCTGGTTCAGGATGCAGTCCAGATTCTGGCTGTTGATTTGAGGAAGTCTGCAGCGAGAGACGTTGGGTGAGAGATTTATATACTTCTGGAAAAGATTTATTTTGATGAATTGGTCTGCGTTAATATGAGAAATCTCATAAATAATGAGCTTCGGTTTTCAACATTTCGAAGGACAGCTTTGGCAAAAAGTCAGGGTATGCATTAAAAGACAGGCGTTTGGAAGCGCCCAATAAATAAAGGCCCTGAAATATGGCTTCTTTATGAGAAAGGCATTTTAAATCATGTTGATAAAGCATCTAAATGAAGTCCTCAAAATGAAGACAAAGGAGGGGCTCCCCCCATAACTATTTATAGGTATTAGGGATATATAAAGAGAGAGGTAAGTTCCCTCTTTCAGCCACTCTACTTCAAAATGTATTTCTATATTCATTACACATACAGGAAAAACTTTGGCACAAGCGGTTAGCTTAATGTGTTGGATTTTGTAGCAGATAAATATGACAGCCAGTTTGGTATTAGTGGTTAAGGCATCAGGCTAGCAACTGGGAGATTGTGAGTTCCAGTCCACCCTAGGCACAAGTCAGCCCCAGGGAGGAGGCAGTGGCAAACCACTTCTGAAAAATCTGAAAACTGCAGGGACCTGTTGTGTTTGTTGTTTATATATATAAAAATAAAGGTGGGATATAAAACAAACAAACACACACAGCACTTTTCATGTCAGTTCTGTATTCTTTTCAGTCCCAGGATGAAATATTTTGATTTGTCCTGTTATCTTAAATGAACTCTGCTGTTCGCTGGATCAAAATACTTCCCCTGTTTTATTGCTGATCAAAATACTTCCCCTGTTTCCCCCTCTCCACAGTTCAACTACAGTGTGAAAACAGGGACACAATAACCCAACTGCATTGGAAAAAAAAAAAAACCCACATCGATTTAATTGTTATGGTTGCCAGCTTCTGTTTCTTTTGCCTTTAAAAGTGGATGTCTGCCACCCCCCTGGGATCTCTTGTGAATGTCCTGCAGACTGGAAATTTTAACACCAACAAATGAACATCCTGGTTGCTGCTTCTCATCTCCATATTAAAGCTATGGATAAGGAAAAAGGTAGTGACACACACACACACACACACACACACACACACTGAGGAGAAGGAGGAGAGGAGGAGACAACTCCAAAGTAATTCCCAATCTTCCCACAACACTCCTTGGAAAATACCGTGCTAGACCTTCGTGGGAGCCACTGCGAGAGAATAAAGCACTTTAAGTGTAAACAGTGGCGTTAAGGCACTTTTAAGCCATTGCAGGTACTTTAAGGCGCTCCAGGGTGTTCATACCACCTTATAGCTCAAAGAGATGTAATTTCCTCCCCCCTCCCTTTACTTTAAAGAACATTTTCCACAGGCAGGAGAATGAGGGTGATTGTTCAGTCATCATTGCTGAAAAAGCGTGTATTAAAGATCTGTGTGATTTCCAGCACATTTATCTGGATTCTTATCCAGGCTTCCAGCTGAGGATGAATCTCAAATTGCCATTGAGAAACCTTTCACTTAAAAAAAAGAAAAGAAAAGAAAATCACACACACACACACACACACACACACACACACACACAGAGTGATTGACACAGCATCCTTGCTTTCTCCCTCTCCTTCTCTCCCTTGACTCAGAACTGTCTCACTGATTTCTCTTTCAAAAACCTTAAGAAATGAGTTTTGCTCTGTTTTCAGCAGGAGTTACTGCTCCTGATTGACTTTTATTCTTAAGGCCTATATTTGGTCACTCAGGATAGTTTTTTCCCCCTCTGGGACATGTATTACAGCACAAAGAAGATCGGGGATGGGGTTTGCACAGATGGAAACATTCATCAGACACTGTTTGTCATATTGAAAACAAAATAAATAACTGAGGGACAGAATCAAGATCACACAAAGTGTTAGTACAGCTTTATAAGCCTTAGTGAGGCCACACTTGGAATGCTGCATCCAGTTTTGGTCTCCGTGATACAAAAAAGATGTTGAGACTCTGGAAAGAGTGCAAAGAAGAGCAACTGAGATGATGAGGGGCTGGATGAACAACAGTTGCAGGAACTGGTTATGTCCAGTCTAATGAAAAGACGGACTGGGGTGACATGATAACAGTGTTCCAATATTTGAGGGGCTGCCACAAAGAAGAGAGAGCCAACTTTTCCCCCAAAGCACCTGAAGGCAGGACAAGAAGTAACAGATGGAAACTAATCAAGGAGAGAAGCAACCTGGAATTAAGGAGGAATTTCCTGACAGTGAGAACAATTAACCAGTGGAACGGCTTGCCACCAGAAGTTATGAGTGCTCCATCTCTGGGGGTTTTTGGACAGTCATTTATCCAGAATGGTATAGGGTCAGGAGTTAGTAGACCTCTGCTTAAAACCTTCATAGATGTTTTCTATGAGCATTAAGCACAGGCCATTGATGTGTACGTGAGCTTAAACTGCAATGAGTAGGTTATGTCTTCTTTCTCAAATGTCTCCTTGATTTCAGAGGTGTTTTTTTTTTTTTTAACATAGAGCCCATAATTCCTCATTATTCCTTGGCAGTTCAGCAATACAGTTTCCTCCATGTGTTTGGCAATGAGTTCCCATTTTGCCTGATGGAAATGAACGAGCCCATTTGTTTTGTCTGCTTTTCAATTTTTTAAGTTGACTTTAAGGTTTGGCAGGACAGCAGTCCTTCTCCTTTAATTGTCCAACAAACCTTTTTTTATCCAGAAGTCTCAACCAGAGGGCTATTTAGAAATTTGTCCAGAATATGCTAACATATATGTTGAACTTTTAAACTGATAAATTTAAATGTTAAATAATATTTTGATTGTGTAATATTTTATGAATACACACATACACAAACAGAGGGGTTTGTATTTTTGCGTGCATAGGTGTCTGTATGTTTGTACTTTCCTGGTTTGCAGATCAGGAAAACATTGCCATCATGGTTGGATGTATTTATATATATTGTAGGGCCCTTATCAAAAAGTTAACAGATAACAGAGATAATAGATAACAGCTGTCTTTTAGTAGTTGAGGGTCTTCCACAAAGAAGAGGGGATTAACCTATTCTCCAAAGCCCCAGAAGGCAGGACAAGAAGCAACAGATGGACACTAACAAAGGAGAGAAGCAACCTAGAACTAAGGAGAAATTTCCTTACAATGGGAACAATTAATCAGTGGAACAGCTTGCCTCCAGAAGTTGTGGGTGCTCCGTCACTGGAGGCTTTTAAGAAGAGACTGGACAGTGACTTGTCTGGAACGGTATAGATTCTCCTGCTTAAGCAGAGGCTGGACTAGAAGACCTTCAACCTTATTATTCTGTGTTCCATGTTCCTGAATAGTCCCATCAGCCTAGGATGACCTTTCTTTGGTCATCTTTCCAAACAAACTCCTGGGTTGCATCCATCTGCCATTTTTCTAATCAGAGAAGACTCAGAAGATCATGCTTTATAGCATGTCAGATTCCCATTTTTAAGAAGTTAGAAGAATCCTACCACAAAATATCAGGGGGAGTGGGAAAGTTGGTGAAGTCTGGAGAAGACTCTGCCTCCCTGCTTCTTGATAATACTGTTCCTTTCAGGAAAGCTCTTGATTTGAAGAAGAAACATAACTGAAAACAATGCAAGAAGGCTTGTTTTTTCCTTCCCCAAAATGTCTTTATCTGCCAGGATGCAGGGAAGGGAGAAAAGTTTGGACTTTCATGCAAAGCGGTGTGCAGAACCTTGGAAAATAATGTTTTGTCTGGACTGGACGTTTTGTTTCCCTACAGACTCAAAAAGTTTGGCAAGAGTTTGCTCACATTTATTAGGAGGTCTTTTGATGATTTTTACAATTGAATCTGGGATACGTTTCAAGGGAAGCTTGGCAACCTCTCCAGGCCCACAACAGAATTTGGGAGAAAGCCACAAGAATGTCAGTCTGTCTGTTTTGGTGGTTCTTCTTAGAGCAAACATGCCTTTAACGTTGGCAGAGTCCATTCTGGGAAACCTCCAATTTCTTTCCCCAGGAAATGTAGCCTCAACAATAAAATATTAAACAATAATAAAGACAACCAAGTCTGTTTCTTAGCCCACAGGTTTGAGTTCTTTCCTTCTTGAGGACAATTACAAATTGGGATGGACCAGGATTAGTTCATAAAAGCTTCAACATCTTGGCTTTTCCAGGCTGATGTTCTTATTCTTCCAGGCTGATGGATGATGATCATGTATAGGGTGCATTCAAACACGATACCAACAGGACCAGTCTTCTCTTCCCAGGAACATTTTATATACCAAAAACCTACGGCCCCTTGCCTTGGGCTGGAGTTGGAGTAGAAGACCTTCAAAATACCTTCCAGTCCTATCATTCTATGATTTGTCTGATCTGTCAAGTTCCCTTTTGTCAAGATCCACCTGTCTACTCGTGTTCCCCACTTTTGAACTGCTGGGTTGGCAGGAGCTGCAGCGAGTGACATCATCAGCAACTGGGTCTCAAACACAAGTCTACCAATTGTCAGCCCAGCATCCTAACCACGTGAACCACCACACTCCCTATAGAGCTGAAAAGGACCTCAGAGATCTTCTAGTCCAAACTCAAGGCAGAAGAGCTTACACCATCCTGATGAAATAATAGAGCTGGAAGGGACCTTGATCCAACCCACTGCTCAAGCAAGAGGCCCTATAGCATTCCAGACAAATGGCTGTCCACTCTTCTTAAAAACCTCCCGTGATGGAGCAGCCACAACTTCTGGAGGCAACCCTTTGCATTGGTTAGTTCTTCCTGTTGGGAAATTTCTCCTTAGTTCTAGGTTTCTTCTCTCCTCTATTAAACCAATGGTTGTCTGGTCTATTCTTGAATACCTCCAGTGATTCTTCCTTACAGTAACTCAATATCACACACAAAGATCTTTTGTGGTCCTAGCTGGAGTTGCTGGAGACTGAACAGGGATCTACTGCAAACTGGGCATTGTGGGCATCAGGATACATCTGGAGGAACTTCAAGAATTCCTTCGGCTTCTTGAGAGGCTTTGCTTTCTCTAGTAGCACCATTATTTTTGTCTGCCTGACAGCTCCTTTCTACGGAGGCTCCAAGTGTGATCCAAGCAAGAAAAACGGCCGTATCTTCTGCAGGGTGGAAAGATTCCAAGGACCTCTTTAGATGGATTGTGATCCTTCAGCCAAGGCTCCCATTTCATTTGTTTTCCATCGGCAGCCTTGAAAGTATGTAGCAGACACAGTTGCTCCCTAGCAGCCAAGGACTTTCTTCACTTATGTAAAGCTTTTCAGAATTTTCTTTTCAACCTGAAAATTCCAAGTTATTTGGCATCATCGTCTCCATCAGCAAATACTGCGGCTATTACTAATAATAAAACAATATGCTAAGAAGAATACCAAGCGTGACAGTAATGACACTGCCTGCCCTCCGTTTTTACAATGTGAAAATGACATAGAACAGAATTGGAAGGGAGCCTCTTCTCAAACAGGAGACCCTATATACCATTTCAGACAAGTGGCTGTCCAGTCCCTTCTTGAAAACGCCCACTGTTGGAGCACCCGCAACGTCTGATTGTCCTCATTGCCAGGAAATTTCTCCTTAATTCTAGATTGGATCTCTCCTTGATTAGTTTCCATCCATTGTTTCTTGTCTTGCCTTCTGGTGCTTAGGAAAATAGGTTGACCCCCTCTTCTTTGTGGCAACCACTCAAATATTGGAACACCGCTATGTCTCCCCTGGTCCTTCTTTTCACTAGACTGGACATAACCAATTCCTGCAATCGTTTTTTCGCGTCTTTTAGCCTCCAGCCCCCTAATCATCTTTGTTGCCATTTTCTGCACTTTTTCCAGAGTCTCTACATCATTTTTATATCATGGCAACCAAAAGTGAGTGCAGTTGTTAAGTGAGCTATGCCCCATTTTACGAGCTTTCTAATAATAATAATAATAATAATAATAATAATAATAATAATAATAATAATAATAATAAAGTTGGAAGGGACCTTGGAGATCATCTGGTCCAACCCCCTGCTCAGGCAGGAAACCCTATACCATTTCAGACAAATGGCCGTCCAGTCTCTTCTTAAAAACTTACAGTGTTGCACAGCACTTGTTAAGTTAGTAACCTGGGAGTTAAATGAATCCGGGCTTCCTCAATTGACTTTGCTTGTCAGAAGGTTGCAAAAGGGGATCACGTGACCCCAGGAGACACTGCAACTGTCATGAATACCAGTCAGTTGCCAAGCATCTGAATTTTGATCACGTGGCTCCGGAGATGCTGCAATGGTTTAAATGTGAAAAACAGGCATAACTCACTTTTCTTCCAGTAACTTTGGTCCCTAAAGAAAGGGTTGTTTACCTGTACTTGATGGGCTGCCAGAGAGAAAAGGGGGTGGACCTCTTTCCCAAATCACCTGAGGACAGGACAAGAAGAGCCGAGGTGGCGCAGCAGTTAGAGTGCAGTACTGCAGTCCACTTTAGCTGACTGTGTTCAGCAGGTCAGCGGTTCAAATCTCACCGGCTCAAGGTTGACTCAGCCTTCCATCCTTCCAGGGTAGGTAAAATGAGGACCCAGATTGTTGGGGGCAATGTAAATATATATACACATTGCTTACTGGTGTACACCACTTAGAGAGTGCTTGCACTTAAAGCGGTATATAAGTCTCATAAAAATAAAAAAATAAATAAAATAGAAGTAACAGGTGGAAGCTTATCAAAGAGAAATCCAACCTAGAACTTAGGAGGAATTTCCTAACAGTGAGAAACATTAACCAGTGGAACAGCTTGCCTCCGGAAGTCGTGGGTGCTCCATCACGGCAGGTTTCCAAGAAGAAACTGGATTTCATTTGAGCAGTGGGTTGGACTAGAGGACCTCCAAGATCCCTTCCAACCCTCCTATTCTCTGTTCTTTTCCACCAGAAATCTATGACGGGGCCAGATTTCTGCTGAATATGCTTTAATAATAATAATAATAATAATAAAGTTTGAAGGGACCTTGTAAGTCATCTAGTCCAGCCCCCTGCTCAGGCAGGAAACCCTACACCATTTCAGACAAATGGCTGTCCAATCTCTTCTTAAAAACTTCCAGTGTTGGAGCATTCACCGCTTCTGGAGGCAGGTTGTTCCACTGGTTAATTGTTCTAACTGTCAGGAAATTTCTCCTTCGTTCCTGGTTGTTTCTCTCTTTGGTTAGTTTCCATCCGTTGCTTCTTGTCCTGCCTTCAGGTGCCTTGGAAAATAGCTTGACTCCCTCTTCTTTGGGGCAGCCCCTGAGATACTGGAACACTGGTATCCTATCCCCCCTCGTCCTTCTCTTCATTAAACTAGACATACCCAATTCCAGCAACAGTTCCTTATATGCTTTAACCTCCAGTCCCCTAATCATCTTTGTTGCTCTTTGGGTCTTTTTGGGTTTTGTTGTGTTTTATTGTGTTTTCACTTAGAAGAAAGCAATATTCAGAAAATGGCAATAGAGATTCAAGGTGATTTTTTAAAAAATAGCCAGGGTTGTGCATTTATTCCATTTTTTTTAAATGTACATTTCAAATTCTTCACGAGTTTAAGGAATGATTAAATAAGTCCCAGAGGTTTTTTTCATCCTAAAACAGAACTCTAGAGATTAGAAGCAGTTGCATGTTTTATTTTTCTCTACTGTTACCGCAGTACGATTGTCTCTTTAAATGGGGGTGGAAGGGGGGGGGGCAGGCTAGGGGAAACCAATGGTCAAATTCTAACATCGACCAGTAGATGGCGGTAAGGTATAATAAAACCATTCATTTGCCCGGCAAGAAAAACGAGAGAATTTTGTTACTTGGTGAACGTGCTGGAAAAAACTGGCCAATTATTTTATCGTTTTACACTTGATGGTGATGCCCCAAATCTCTTGAAGATGGGGTGGGGGTGGGTGGGAATAATGGAATCTTCTTTAAGACCAGGATTTTTCAGTAAATGTAGCATTGAAAATAACTGAAAGAGAAGTTCTGTTTCCTTAACCACTTAAAAAATAAATAAAGTAAGATATATCTCAGAAAACATACATCAAACATAAAATTGATGAAAGAAAGAAAGAAAGAAATAAGGAAGGAAAGAAGGAAGGAAGGAAAAAAAGAAAGAAAAAAGAAAGAAGGAAGGAAGGAAAGAAAGAAAGAAAGAAGGAGAGAAAGAAAGAAAGAAAATATATCTCTTAGAAATTCCTCAGCAGTATCTGTATGAATATAGACTGGGATAGAAGTGGGAATGTAATTAACTGAAGGATATATCTTAATGACAGATATTTATAGAACCTTGCAGAAATGGTAAATGTAGTGCGTTGGTTTTGCCAGGTCATTTACATATTTAAATTAGTTAAACAAAGTAAAAATAAATAAATACAAACATAAAGTTGAGGAGAACTACCATAGTTGGACTGCAACTCTCTGGATGACCTAAAGTTCAAGCAAAGAAGTCTTTTTTCTATATCTGTCTGTAGGCACCCAGTTTTTATTTGGTTTTTGATGCTCTCCTCTGGTAGTTGCTGTTTATGTACAAAACAATTTCCTTTCTTAACAGAGAAACAATGACTATTTCACTTGTATCTTATAATAATGATCCTTCAAGGTTTCTTTAATGATTAACAGAATGCAACGATGTTCAATATATAATATTTAGGTACCACAAAATGTTACTGCTTTGCAGTTGGAGGTGGTTAAAACTTTTGAAGATGAGGCGGCTGAAGTCACTAAAAACAACTCTGAGTTGCAGGTTGGGAGTTACCATTGAAGAAAGTCAAATTGTCTAGAATTTAGTCTATGAGGTATCTGGGCCCCGAAAGAGAAATGCCATTTTTGCTACAAATATGAAAATAGTTTGAGTCCTGGACTAATCTAAAAACTGAGTTCCATATGATTTTGAAGATACAAAGCAAAATTTCAACTTTGGAAAGTTGTTTGCTGCTTGCTTAAAGACCTTCCTTCCTTCCTTCCTTCCTTCCTTCCTTCCTTCCTTCCTTCCTTCCTTCCTTCCTTCCTTTCTTCCTTCCCATCCTCCTTCTTCTCTCCTTCCTTCCTTTCCTTCCTCCTCATCTTTCTCTCCTTCCTTCCTTCTTCCTCATCCTCCTTCTCCTCTCCTTCCTTCCCTTCCTTTCTCCTCATCTTTCTCCTCCTTTCTTTCTTTCTTTCTTTCTTTCTTTCTTTCTTTCTTTCTTTCTTTCTTTCTTTCTTTCTTTTTCCTTTTCTCCAATAAAAATAATCTGCTTGCCATTCATTTTCCGCCTTCTCTTTGGGACATGTACAACAGGAAAAAAATGGGGTAAGGACCCACTTCTCAACCCATAAACCCACAACTACAAATTGAATGAGGTTTGTCACCCCCCTTTTTACTCTCAAGTAAGCCACTGGCCTCCTCTCCCCAAAATCTGGCTCAGGACCAACACAGGTTTAAATCTCCCTTCTCCAGCTGCTTCCTTTAGGGAAGCTCCCTTTGTATGGGGGGGGGGCTGAAAAAGCACGAAAAGGCTTCTATTAATACCAGTAGAGATTTCCCTTTTGATTCCTGTGCTGGAGGAGACAACAGCAGAGAAAGATTTAAACCTCCTTGTCTGAAGTATAGCAGCATTAAAGTGGAATTGATCTTTGTACTTATTTTAGAGTTTTTTTAAAAAAACGACACAAAGAGAATCTCAATCATATACAATCTATTTCATATAAATTAAGGGTTGTGCTAGAAAAAGAGACTGCTAAATACACGAGCCGGCATCCTTTGGAAGCCTGCTTTTAATGGGGCTACGAAGGGAAGCTACAAAGGAGAGAAAAGAGAAACCGCTACATGTCTGGATCTCATGTCGCTTAACCAAGATAGTCTTTATATTGTACACAAAGCGGCATGTGTTGCTATTATGGCGTATGTCCTAACATACACAGAAATGGCGGAGGAGAATTGGAAATTGTTTAGCTGAATATACACCTCGGTGTCTTCTTTAGAAGCACCGCAGTGTTGGTTTTAGGAAACTAGTCAAAAAGAACATTTAAAAAAAAAAAATGCAACCAATTCCTCTCATACTATAAAAGAAACAAAATGCAAGAATGAGATCAGATCTTAAATCCCGCTAAGAAACAGAACTGGGGATGGGTGGGGGGAAAGTAGTCACATTCTTCCCCATTATTCTTCTCTGGCCAATTTGCCCAATGAGGCTACACAAAGAGGAAGAGGCTGTTAGGAAAGGGGGGACCAAATGGCCAGGCTGACACGCTGAAGGGCGCCAGGCCCTTTGGGCTGCAATCTGGCGACTTGGCGGCCAGACCGTTTTCCCGCAACCCTGATCATTACATTAATTGAGGCCCCGCTTCTCTAAGGGACAATAGAGCAACTGGACGTTTTTTAAAAAGTTCAAGCAGATAAAAGATTACTTGAACTGAAAATGCCTGGAAATAAGATGAGATTGTGAATACCACTGTTATATGTAAGATCTCATGAGGATTGCAATAACTATAGCAACCATATTATAGCTACACTACGGCTATTACATTTGTGGGAGATTTTATGGGAGAGAGAGAGAGATTAACCAAGTCTTCTTTAATCTGGTATCTTTCAGATATTTCAACTATTAATTCCTATTAATCATAGTCTCAAACCTCAAGAATTAGCTGTTTTGGGAATTGCCAAGGGATAGATGATAGATTATCGAGGGAGAGAGAGATGATAGAAATTAGATATAGATATATAGATATAATACTGTATCTATATATATAGATTATATAAACCTATACTCACATAGTATATGTGTTTGTGTTTGTGTGTGTGTAATTAGTTCACCTCTCGCTCGTACGTGGGTGTCATGCTGTCCACTTTTATTTGTGTTAGAAGAACTTGGGATGTCAAGGTAACTTGGAACATTCTGGTCTGCTGTGAATGTGTTTGGAGGATGACAAAGTTGTATCATGCTAGATGCTGAAGAGGTTTGCTCTGTCCTATGGGGGGTGGCGGGTGGGGAGGGACAGAGGTCTACCTGCTCTTTTAAAGCAACTGTATCAAAGCTGGTGCTTTTGAAGTCATCCAAAGTATATGTACACCTTACCCAGATTAAACATTTCAAATCATAGTAAGAAAAGGTCATCCTTTGGGTCACCCTTTGAATTGGATGAGGTGGAATCTCTCTCTTTCTCTCTCTCTCTCTCTCTCCATCCATCCATCCATCTCTCTCTATCATCTATCATTCTATCTATTATCTCTCTCTCATCACCATCAGCTCTCTCACGTGTTTATTATCAATCTATTTAGCATCAATATGTCATTTTCTATTATCTTTCTATGTCAGTGTTTATGTTTACATTTCTTTTTTTTTCTCTCTTTCTTTCTTTCTCTCTCTCTTTCTCTAGAATCTAGCATCTATCTCTATCATTTATCTATCATCTCTGTCTATTGTCTCTCTCTCTTTTTCTTTGTCTCTCATTACCATCAACTCTCGTGTGTCTATTATCAATCTCCATTTAACACCAGTCTGTCATTTTCTATTATCTCTGTCTGTCTGTCTTTCTCTCACTATCGCCAACATCCCCCCCTTCTCTCAAATATTTATTTTCTCTCTCTTTTTTCTTTTGGGAGTCTTTTTCTTTCTCTTTTGACTGCGGTATAACAGTTCCTTTGTAAATATCCTGGATTCTGAATATGTCACCTGATGCTGGTATTTTATATAGAAGAAGAATGTCTCCTTTTATTCTGGAGTTTTTGAGAAAAAAAAAGGCACTAGCAATGGAAAAAAAAAGTACATTTTTGCAGAAAGTGTGAATAATGCAAAAGGTTTACCAATTAGGAGTTGGCTAATTTAGTATCCATGCAGCACAATGAACATGGCTACCCTATTCGTGTGACCTCAGTGTGTGTTTAAAATATGCTTGATTTATTTTTCATGCATCTGGAAACAGCCATGGTTATTTTTTCCAGTTGCAGTAAGATTCTCTACTTCCCAGTTTCTCTCTCACTTTTGCTCTCAAGTAACGATGGGAGGCTGGCCTGTGTTCACTAGGTCAGCTTAAAAACTAGCTAGCCCCAAATACTATCCAAGAAATGCTGCAATGATCATTTAAACTGTCCTGATGGCACAGCATACAATGGCCTTACTGATTTGAAAAGAGACTGCTAACATACAGCTGAAGAGATTGCTTTATATATATATATATATAAAAGTCTTTCTAATTTCTCAATACTTGATAAAACTCTTCTTTGGCTTTAAAGCCCAAAAAATTCCACTGGGAATTAAATGCTGCCCCTTGTTTTTCAGCATTCTTAAGACTTACAATGTGCACCAACTGAGGAAATTTACGCTAGGATGGGAAAGATGCTAGAGTTAGCAGGGATGGTGCAACTGGCTGTTTTAATGAAAAAGAAGAATTTTTTTAGTTTTGTTTCTACTGGGAAACCGCTTCTAGAGTTTTTGCTCAAAACTGACAACAACAAAACCTTGATTTTAGGATGTGACAATTAGAACGATTTTGTTATAACAGAAATATATATATATTTACCATGTAGAATATATATATTACTGTCCTGAAAAATGTCATCCTTACTTTTTTCTCTCTCTTGATACTTCCCCCCTCCTTTTCCTTGGTTTTCTTTTATTTTATTTTTCTGTATTTTTGCCTTATAATGACTTTTAATAACATTTATTAAAAAGAGAGAAAGTTGGTTAGAATATAAAACTCCTGAGTTGGGATGAGTTTTCTCCTTAAAAAGAATAAAAGTATGTAATTAGGTCTGAAGTGTTTTTGTAATGTTTTTCTCTAATTTCTAAACATTTTTCTAATAATTTTTAATATATTTTATATATTTCCAAAGTTAAAATACAAAACCAAAAAAACAAAAGACTACACAACAAAGACAAAGAATGTCTAACATACCCATAAAATATACCTCTGGCTGAATACTGATAAATATGTTTCAACAATAATAAATATTCCCTCCCTTTGCAAAGTACCCCCACAATTTATAACCTCCTACCTCCATATTTGCAAAATTACCATATAACATTCAAAAAATATCGCAGGTATAGAAATCTATTATCAATCAACAAATCTGACCTACCATCTATCTACTGTATATAAAAAAGCAGTTAACAGATATTTCTAAACATTTTTTATGCACCGTTAAATGCACTTTATCCTCCAAGAAACACTTAAAGAATCTTTTACTAATATAATTGGAATTAGAGAGATATAACATCTAAATGTGACAATGTTCTTTCAAACAGGATAATTAAAAAAATGAAAAAAAAAATGAGTGAATTGGTGTCTAAATGTACAGAATGTGTCCCTCAACCCGCCCTGTTATAGAACTTTTAAATAAATTTCCACTGTACATGCTTGACTGATTTTAGTTGCTGTTACTTACAGTTTAACAGCACGGGAAGGACTGTCTATTCATGGATGTATCCTTACTCTTTAAAACACTGGGCTTTCCAGGAAAGATATTTTTAAAATATTTTTCTTTTCTCCTCTCTTTTAAAAATGTAACCGAGATGTCTTGGGAATGATGGCCTTCTGTTTCAAAATTGGAAACCTTCTTGGGGCTTAAGCTTAAGAGAGACATTGCATGTCAGACTCAAATAACACTGGACATTTCAGCAGGTACCAACAAAGAACTGGCTATCGAGGGGGAAAGGATAAAAGCGCCGTCCCATTGAGCTGAAGTATTGCAAAGCATTCCACACTGCTCAGAAGATGGCTCACTCAGCAGATCCTCTGACGGGCTGGCATGTCAAGATGAGTTCAGGACCAGCGGCCTGCTGACTTTTGCCCATCATTCTTTAATCCCTTGACTGCCTGAAAGCTATAAACCCACTTTCTCTCAAAAACAGTGACAATAAAATGAAATCCCTCTCTATGCTTTATCTCTTGTCTTAGAAGGTAGGCACTGCTCCTCACAAACTCATTTCCCTTTTTAAAAATGAAGGCGGAACTCAAAGCTTCTCACGAGTTAGAGCAGGGGGTCTTCATACTTGGCCCTTTTAGGACTGGTGGACTTCAACTCCCAGAATGGCTGAGGAATTCTGGGAACTGAAGTCCACCAGTCCTAAAAGGGCCAAGTTTGAAGACCCCTGAGTTAGGAACATAGAATTAGGAAAGTTTTGATGTGTTTGAGCAACGTGGTGGAACTAAGGTAACATACAACTGACAATCTTTGCTGGCATGGCGAGTTTCTAGCTGTTTCGGAACTGTTGATGAGACCGTTAAAAGTCGTTGGCGCTGTTTGAAATCTGACTGCTGGCCCAGTGATGGATTCTATTGCAAATCAGGGCTGTTTCCAAAGGAGGCAGAGGAGAGGTCCCGGGGCTTACAGAGCGAAGGAACTGGATGAGGCTGTCGGCAGGCCCAGAGGATGGGAGAGAGGCTTTTGGAGGAGTTGGTGGCGATGGTGGCAGCGTGTTCCAGGGATGAAAAGAAGCAAGGCCTCTTTAAGGAAAAGGTGGAAGAGACGGGATCAGAAAAAGGAAAGGAGGCGAGGTTGTCGTGCAGGAATACAAGCTAATTTGAGGGCTAATCCACATGGAGCTCCGTTTCCATCTGTCCTGTTTGCCATCGTTCGCTCCCTAGAGACTAAAATGGACGATCTGTAACTTGAGCTGGCCACGAACAAGGACTGTATATCAGAGGTGGTGACCCTTTGAGAGCTGTATGCAACGAAATTTCATTTTGATGTATGCCAATTGGTGTACATTCAAAGTGATAATAAAGTTGTTGTTGTTGTTATTATTATTATTATTATTATTATTATTATTATTATTAGAATACAGAACCATAAGCTGGAAGGGACATTGGAGGTCTTCTAGTCCAGCCCCCCGCTTAAGCAGGAGACCCTATACCGTTTCAGACAAGTGGCTGTCCTGTCTCTTCTTAAAAGCCTCCAGTGATGGAGCATTCACAACTTCTGGTTGATTGTTATCACTGTCAGAAAATTTAGTTAGTTAAAACTAAACTCCTTAGTTCTTGGTTGGATCACTAATGTTCTTCCCCCCATTACTTCTTGTCCTTCTCTCAGGTCGACCCCCTCTTTTTAGTGGTAGCCCCTCAGATACTTGAAGACCATCCTTCCATGGCCAAATTCCTCTTCTAATTAATCATAATGAGATTTTTATCAAGCAAACTAGATGAAATTCTGTGCAAGGGAACAGAAGGACATAATGTTGAGGCTCGGCAGGAATATAAAAGCATTGCCAGGCTAATATTTTAGTGTTGAAAAGAGAAGGACCCGAGGTTAGTCTCAGCTGAGTGAATGAAAACAATGCTGAATGTGTGTGTGTGTGTGTGTGTGTGTGAGAGAGAGTTTGAAAGAGTACGTTGGTGAGAAGATTCCCCTTTTCTGCAATTTTTCACAACTTTGGCAATGACAATGTGCCTAAAAGGGACATCTGTGGGTGCACTTGAGGGTCCTGATCTTGTCCAGCGCTTTGGCATCACCTGTCCCAATGTCTGCTTTCTGTGTTTGTGGCCTTTCCAGGCTTTGCAATGGAGAGAGAGGGAGAATTTGATGCCGCATTTTGTTGTAATAAAGCCAGAGACGCTCGGCTTCAAAGGCACGATCCCCTTGTGCCGTGCCTTCTCCTTTTCAAGTTGTGGCTTTGCCGCAGGCTTTTGTTTAAAGCAGAGAAACGTAGGCTCTCCTTTGCTCCTTCCCGGAGCAATCAACCCAGCGAGATCAACTGTTGAATTGGCATGCGTGCCCGTGTGGTGCACGCGAGGGTGCCCTTTCATACCTATAGATATTAAAAAGTCTAATTATACAGGTGGAAGATGATTATTACTTTCCCCTGTGGGCCTGCTAGGTAAACAAGGCTGAGTTTTGTGTTGGTAGGGGGTGCCGGTATTTACACACCAGCTGTATTAATTGCAGTTAAGCTCATTTAAAGTTTGTTATTAATTCCCTTTCTACTGCTAGGGCCATGAGGACGACTTCCCGGCCTCCTCTATATGAAGTAGTCTTAATTACAGGCAATGTACAGTTGCAATCAGCCAGGGGAGAAGGGAAGGGAAGGGGGGGGGGGCCTAGAACCAGGAGAGGTTGATCAAGTCAGGGGTGTGTGTTCCTTTCCTCTGTTTGTTTTGTTCATTTCATAGAAATGTGAAGATGAAGAGGGCAGAAGAAAAATATATGTTGTGTGTGTGTGTGGTTCAAAGCAGTCTTCGGTAAGCCATGGGGATTGAGATGAGGATTGGACTTCTTGACATTTGAAAGGCAGAAAATAGTAGACAACCGTTTGCAAGGAATGCAATAAGGTCTCCTGCCTTGGGAGAGGGGGCTGGATTAGAAGACCCCCCCAAGGTCCCTTCCAGCCCTGGGATTCTAGGATTCAATTAAGAACAATGATTAAAATGTCTGTAGAGGTAGGAGTGATGGCTTAGCAATTAAAGATGCTGAGTTTGTTGGCTGGAAAGCCGGCAGTCCGGATTTGAGACATAAATGCCACACAATGGGGTGAGTTCCTGTTCCTTGCTCCAGCTCCTGCTCATCGAGTAGTTCAAAAGCATTCAAGTCCGAGTAGACAAATAGGTACCACTTTGGTGGGAAGGTAACAGTGTTCCATACACTTCAGCGTATAGCCATGTGGCCACATGACCACGGAAGCATCTTCAGACAACGCTGGTGCTTTGGAAAATAAGTTGACCCCCTCTGCTTTGTGGCAGCCCCTCAAATACTAGAATATTGCTATCCTATCATCCCTAGTCCTTCTTTTCTCTAGATTAGGAATACCCAAATCCTGCAACAGTTCTTCATATGTTTTCGTCTTCAATCATTTAGTTGATCTTCTGTGCATTTTTTCCAAAGTCTCAACATCTTTTTTGTAATGGGGTGACCAAAACTGATGACTTGATATAACTGCTGGTGGTGCTGCTGCTGTCGCAGGAATTGGGTAGAGTTAGTCTAGGGCAGTGGTTCTCAACCTGTGGGTCGGGACCCCATTTGGGGTCAAATGACCATTTCACAGGGGTCGCCAAACCACACTGTCCGCCATTTTTTCCCTTTTCCCTAGCTGTCCTACTCCCTCTTATTGGTGGCCACACCCACTTGGGGGTCACCACAACATGGGGAACTGTATTATGGGGTCACGGCATTAGAAAGGTTGAGAACCACTGGTCTAGGGAAAAGATGGACTAGGGGTGACATGATAGCAGTATTCCATGGGGCTGCCCCAAAGAAGAGGAGGTCAACTTATTTTAGAAAGCACCAGAGGGCAGGACAAGAAACCATGGCTGGAAACTACTTCAGACATTGTGCAAGTGATTTCTGCAAGTCTGCAATGCACATGTGTGTATTCTGCCACTGCTGACTACACTGTGTTTAAACAGCAAAGCACATAAGCTTTGGCTGATCAAAAAAATAACACTAAATCCCTATTGCAAAGCAGCTGTAAGGTTTTGACAATATTTTAAATTTGCTCTCCACATTGAACCAATCTGACTCTTTTTTTTTCTTTGCTTAAATGAATTTGTACCTGGCAGATCATAACTAGCATAGCACAGTTTAGCAAAATGTATGTGAACCCAGCAGCTAAAAGACAGCTTCATATGATGGATTTAAAAAAAAAAGAGCAGCTTCCAACGAAATATTAATAAGGAAGATTTAATCTTAACAGCTTGCTCCAAAAGTTGTGGGTGCTCCATCACTGGAGGCTTTTAAGAAGAGACTGGTCAGCCACTTGTCTGAAACCGAATAGGGTGTCCTGCTTGAACAGGGATTGGACTAGAAGACCTCCAAGGTCCCTTCCAGCTCTATTCTGATTGATGATGATGATGATGATAACAACAACAACAACAACAACAACAACAACAACAACAATAACAACAACAACAATAATAATAATAATAATAATAATAAAGTTGGAAGGGACCTTGGAGGTCATCTAGTCCAACCCCCTGCTCAGGCAGAAAACCCTATACCATTTCAGACAAATGGCTGTCCAGTCTCTTCTTAAAAAGATTGATTGATTAAGAAGAAAAGTCTCACAGGCTTCCAAGAGTTTGTTATTTTGTCCTACAACCATAAAATAGCATTCTGAAATCCCTTTGTTGTTTGTTTCATGATCTGGCCTTCCCCAAAGGGCTGATGCCATCCACTTTTCCTCCAAGCTACGGCCTTTTTAAAAGCAAACCAGCAACTGGATCTGCATTTTGGGTCATACACCTCACAAATATGTTTATTTATTTCTGCCTGGTCCATTTCTTACTCACCTTTTGCGATCCCACCTTCCCAAGGCAGTTTCTAGCATTCAAACTGAGAAAGAGAGAAAGAGGGGAAGAGAAGAAGAAAGAAAGAAAAGAGAAAGAGAAGAAAGACAAAAGAAAATTGGCTCATACAAACTTTATGTATTTTGGAGACATACCGCAAAAGTCTCTGGGCTGGAAATAACAGAACTGGCTGATCAGGTAGCAACGTGGCTTGCTATTGGCAAATCTGCAGTCATTTAATTCTTTCCAGGGATTTTAAAAGATGAAAGAGAGGAAGGAAAGGAGCAAAGGTCTAGAACGCTGATGGAAACCAAAACGCATCCATGAATCTCTGAAGGAAGTCCAGGGACATTGGCCCCCTCGGCTAAGAAATGGAGGTGAGCTCTGTCCCCTAGAGTCAGACATGACTGGACAGGAGAAAATTTTTTACCATTATAACAAAGTCACTGCTTCTACTAGGTCTGCAGACATAATGACCAGAATCTTGTTTTTTTTTAAAAGTGTTTTGCACTTTGTATCTCAGTCTAAACTCTTTCTCTTTCTATATTCATAAAATACCATATTCCTGGCTGTCCTTCACGTGGCTAAAATAACCCATTGAGCATTGTAGTAGTAGTTGTTGTTGTTAGTTGCGAAGTTGTGTCTGACCTATCGTGACCCCATGGACAATGTTCCTCCAGGCCTTCCTATCCTCTACCATCTTCTGGAGTCCCTTTAAGCTCACGCCTACTGCTTCAGTGACTCCATCCAGCCCCCTCATTCTCTGTCGTCCCCTTCTTCTCTTCCTCCATCTTTCCCAGCATCAGGCTCTTCTCCAGTGAGTCCTTCCTTCTCATTAGGTGGCCAAAGTACTTGAGTTTCAACTTCAGGATCTGGCCTTCTAAAGAGCAGTCAGGGTTGATCTCCTCTAGGACTGACCGGTTTGATCATTTTGCAGTCCAGGGGACTTGCAAGAATCTTCTCCAGCACCACAGTTCAAAGGCCTCCATTCTTTGACGCTCGGCCTTTCTTATGGTCCAACTTTCACAGCCATACATTGCAACTGGGAAAACCATGGTCTTGACTATGAGCATTGTAGAAGGTCCCCTAAATGCAGATAAACACCCTAGAAACACCCCTGACACAGGTCTTTCTGCAACCCAGCTTAACTCATGCACACATCTCCTGAACAATTAGATTTATTTGTGGAAGCATCGTTGTGCAGTGCCTTCAGCCCTGGAAATGTTTTCATTTGTTTACAATCACTATGCATCTTTTTTTACATGGATCAGCTCCTACTTAGTGAGAAGGGCATGGCTGTTTATTTGCTGTCTGTGGCAGAGAAGAAATTGACCCTCTGATTGCACCCTTTGGATGGAAGTTAACTCAGGTGAGAGCAGCAGGCAAAGGCACAAGATCCCATTTTTGTCTCCAAGAAGTAGAATAACAGAATAACCAGAGAATAACACAATAGTAGAATAACACTGTTGTAAGGGACCCTGAGGGTCTTCTAATCCAACTCCCTTAGAAGAATCATGAAGGCTGAGCAGAAAGAACTGGAGAACTGCTGCTGTTTGAGGCTTTAATGAATCTAATGTAAGGGTTGGGCTTTATATTAGTAAAACCAACTCCATATCCAGCTCTAAATGAAGATGTAACTGAACCTAGCCACTGTATTGTGCTGGCCTCCTTTCTTCACCTGGACTTCTTAATCCCATCTTTTTGTACACAGTGGAGTCTAAACTCTTATCAAATATGACAGGGAGGCCCATTCTTACAGAATAAGGGACCTATCTTCTAGTCCAACCCCCTGCTTGAGTAGGACACCGTATACCATTCCAGACAAATGGCTGCCAAGTCTTTTAAAAACTTCCAGCGGGAGCCAAGCCGTTCCACTGATTCATTGTTCTCCCTGTCAAGAAATTTCTCCTTGGTTCTAGTTTGGATCTCTCTTTGATAAGTTTCCTTCCATTACTTCTTGTCCTCAGGAGGCTTTTGTTTTGGAGAAAAGATTGACCCCCCTCTTCTTTGTGACAGCCTCTCAAATATTGGAAATTGCTAGTATGTCACCCCTGGTCCTTCTCTTTGGTAGACTAGACACACCCAGTACCCAGATGAACAGTGTTGGGTAGAAGAAAAAGGTAAGTAACTAGGCTTGACTGGGCCTTGCAAGAAATCGAGAAATCTGCATCTATTTGTTCAGACTGTGTCCCTTAAATCTCTAGGCATTCCTAAACATGCAGCAGGCAACCCACAGCTGCCTCCCACCAGAGTGAGTGTGTCCATTGGTGTGCACGTGTGTTCATTAATTACTCCAATTACAAGCTTTTGACGCTCTGAAAACCTTCTTCCCATAAAATGGAGAGCCCTTAGCCCATCCAATCAGATGGTTTTCCTGGCAGATGTAAGCCATTTGCTTATTATTATTATTTTTTAAAAATATTATTATTATTTCTGCATGTTCAGTGCAAGCAGGGCCACTGATGACCTTTCCCTTGGAAAGCCTGCAGGATTCTAACCCTATCAAATTAAACTATTTTGCTCACTTATTCCCAAATGCTCGTCTGGCGCTAAGCAGCTTCTCACTGCATAGCGATGGCAGCCGATCGTGTCTGCTCATAACCCAAACTTAATCAGAGATTATTAAGGAAAACAGACAGTGTGCTAATTTGATGAGATTGGTTAGAGAAACCACAGTTAAAGGTCAGCTGCTTTCATGTATCTCCCTTGGTCACTGCAATCTCTCCCATGCATTGGACGGTCCATTGCATCCCAACAATAGGCCAAGACAAGCCGTTCATTTTTATCCTGTCTAGCTCGACTTGGCTAAACAAAATGAATTATTTCAAGTTTGCCTCAACCCTTCAGCCCCATTCCAGTCTCCTGCCCACCTGCTTACTTCTTCCCCCTTTCCAACTCTTTCTGTCTTCTTTCTTGCCTTTCTGTGTTGATTGATGGCATTTTGGCCCTGGTGTTAAAAGAGTGTTTTAGAAAGGTGTCTAATTTGGAACAAAGGGGGGAAGAAGAAGAAGAAGAAGAAGAAGAAGAAGAAGAAGAAGAAGAAGAAGAAGAAGAAGAAGAAGAAGAAGAAGAAGAAGGAGGAGGAGGAGGAGGAGGAGGAGGAGGAGGAGGAGGAGGGAAGAAGAAGAAGAAGAAGAAGAAGAAGAAGAAGAAGAAGAAGAAGAAGAAGAAGAAGAAGAAGAAAAAGAAAAAGAAGAAGAAGAAGAACTAATTTAAAGAATATTGTATTAAAGAAGCCTGCTTGTTAGATTGGAATGTAACATATATCTGCAGGATTGTCTGGGGCGCGACACATCCTCTTCTTGGATGAGAATAACAGAATAACAATGTTGGAAGAGATCTTGGAAGTCTTCGAGTCCAACTCCCCGCTCAAGCAGAAAGCCCTATAACATTTCAGACAAATGACTGTCCAATCACTTCTTCAAAATCTCCAGTGTTGGAGCATCCACAACTTCTGGAGGGAAGTCATTCCACTGATAAATTAAACCAAGGAAGTGCAGTTGCTTTTTGGAAAAGCACCTTTGAGTTCTGAAGGCAAACTATTCCACTAATTAATTGTTCTGACTGTCAGGAAATTTCTCCTTTCTACCAGGTTGGATCTAATGATCTTCCACCCGATACTTCTTGTTCTGCCCTCAGGTGATTTGGAGAATAAGTTGACTCTCTCTTCTCTGTATCAGCGCCTCAAGTACTGGAAGACGGCTATCATGTCACCCCTAAGCCTTCTCTTCGTTAGCCTAGACACACATTGTACGGTTTAGCCTCCAGACCTCTTTATCATCTTCGTTACTCTTCTCTGCACTCAGCTCATTTTATTCCTGGATGCTATCCTAATGCTCTTGACTAATAGCTCAAAGCATAGAGATGGGGTGTGTCCCCCAAGAGCTACTTCTGAAGAAATGGAAGTATCACTCATCCAGGCTGCAAGGCAGGAGATTTCATTTGGAATGGAGAAAGATTTGCAGGGGCTCACTTTGGCTTCTCTAATGACAGTAACTAATTTACATATAACTACTCCTATTAAATAACCATTTAGTGAGAGCAGTGTGCCAGTTAATGATTAGATCAACCATCTATTATCCATGGGAAAAAATCTGTCCAGTTTTCTTTTTCACATAGCTAAACTAGCAGAAGATGTATTTTTCTCTCTCTCTCCTGCCTGCCTGCCTGCCTGCCTGCCTGCCTTCCACTTTGCAAATGTTATTAGGGACATAAATATATATATACTTTTCAGTTGGGTTTCTACACTGATTTGTCCCTAGACAGCATAATAAGGTAAGTCTCTGCTACTCCGATGTCTTAAGGACAAGAAGCAGAATAACAGAATAAGAGAGTTGGAAGGGATCTTGGAAGTCTTCTAGTCCAGCCCCCTGCTCAAGCAGGAGAACCTATACCAGGGGTAGGCAACTTTGACTCTTTTATGACTCATGGACTTCAACTCCCAGAATTCCTGAGCCAGCATGGCTCAGCTTGGAAACTCTCCCTTTCCCCTCAGTATGGCTGGCTCAGGAATTCTGGAAGTTGAAGTCCACGAGTCATAAAAGAGCCAAGGTTGCCTACCCCTGGACGAGCCTATTCTCGAAAACCTCCATGGATGGATCACCCACGATTTCTGGTGGCAAGCTGTTCCACTGGTTGATTGTCCTCACTGTCAGGAAGGTTCTCCTTAATTCCAGGTTGCTTCTCTCTTTGATCAGTTTCCAACCATTGTTTCTCGTCCTTCCCTCTGGTGCTTTGGTGAATAACGTGACCCCCTCTTCTTTGTGGCAGCCCCTCAGATACTGGAATACTACTATCATGTCTCCCCTATTTCTTCTTTTCTTTAGACTAGCCAAACCTAAGTCCTGCAGCCGTTCTTCATATGTTTTAGTTTCCAGGCCTTTGATCATTTTAGTTGTTCTTCTCTGAACTTTTTCCAAAGTCTCAACAACTTTTTTGTAGTATGGTGACCAAAATTGGCTACAGTATTCCAGGTGTGGTCTTACTAGGGTTTTATAAAGCGGTACTAATATTTTGCGTGATCTTGATTCTATGCCTCTGTTTGTACAACCCAGGATTGTATTAGCTCTTTTGGTTGCTGTGCACACTGCTGGCTCTTAGTCAAGAGATCAGTTAAGACCATACTCTTCCCTGTTGCTTTGCTATTATAGTTCTTAAACTGCTTTTAATCAGTTTTAAGGGTTGGATCATGGTCCACTTATGTAGATAGTACAACATACAGCCACTTAAGACAGAGAGTAGCATTTGGAATGATTGTTTAGCACCTAGGGAGGTTTCCTGCAGTTTTACTGAATGGTTCTGTGTGGAAGGATTAATAAACAGAATTCCAATGTTCATGACTTCAATTGGGTTGAAGTTTCAAAAGACAGTGAAAACATCTCCAGTTTACTGAAAGTTAAGAAATTGAATTAACTGGAGAAATTGGTTCAACCAGCAGGTTGAGTTATTTGAAGTATCACTAGCATTCATTAGAAGGCTGAACTATTAGCTTCATATTGAAATCAGGCAGGTTATTATTAAAACCATTCCTTAAAAAGAGAAGCCGATAATAAGCTGGGTATCTGTCTTGTAAAAAAAATCCCAGTTACTGTATATTTATCTGCTTTAGCTTGACCGGCAATGGGTGTCCTGCGATAACCTGCAGGGAATTTGAAAATGAAACACAGCAATTATGAGCCCAAACCCTCCTGCAATTTGAAGGCATTATCTCAGTATAATTGCCCAGAAATATTGCAAAGGCAAAGGTAGATAATTTAAAAATCCATCTTTTTTTTTTTCTTGCCTACATTACCATTTGGACAACAAAACTTCTCCTATTGTAGCAAAAGAATAAGGCTTAAAATTGATCCTTTGTAAATATCTTGGGCAGTTCTTCGTAATGGTATGCAGCATTTATCCTCCGCCTCCCTTTAATTTTGTTAGTTGTTTTCCTTTCCTTAGAAAAACACAAAGGCTTCTATACACCAGTGAGATTGTATAAAGCCCAAACAATTTTTGACGAGGTGTCGCATGTCAGCTCAATTCTGGAAGCCAAGATGAGGAGTCAAAGACAATTGTTTTCATCCAGGTTGAAGAAGAGATTCAGGATGTCAGGAGTCTGTTTGGGAACAATTCACTGCCAGATTGTAAATTGTTTTCATAACAGGTAATTACTTCCCCTAGGTTACAATGCAACTCATTTTACTCACTTGTGGCAGTACTAGCCTGAGGAAGAGCTTGAGTAGTAATTAATTTGGCCATTTCTTCGTTGCAACCAAGGAGTTGGGGTGTCCTTTAAGATCACAGATTCCTAAGGCTGAAGGGAACCTCAGAGGTCTTCTAGATCAACCTCCTGATTTGGCTCAAACTTGGTAACTTTAAGGCTCTGGATTTCATCTCCCAGAACTCGTCAGTCAGGCATGTTCTTTAGATAGATTTCCCCAACGCAGGCTTTTAAAATTCCGTATACCTCCCAAGGAAGCTCTTTTTAAAAAGGTACATTCTGAAGTTCAGAAGTTCTTTTTCAGGTGTATCACTCAGAAACAATTCAGAGGGAGATTTTGGGGTTCATTATTTCTGCCCAAACTACAGCAGAACAGACTTTGAAAGATCTAAAGATGGCTTCCACAAGCAATCTACCATGAATTTATTTTACATTCATATTTTTAGCATTGAAATAAAGAACTGTGAGAATTGTGATGCTACTAAACTTTCAGTGAGGCCCCAAATAGAAGTGCTGCTGGGGGCTTTCCTTGGACTCAGCTCAGAAGAAGGAAGAAATAATAGGATGACTAAATATTCTTGACGGACATACGGGAGAGGTCAGATTAAATGTATCTTATTAGGGTTTGGTCTTATCTGTATGGAGTTACAATGTACATTTAGTGCAATCTTATAATCATAAGCAGAACGTCTTGAGCTTCACAGATCATTTCATTCAGGTGTGTAGCCTTTGAGTAACAGTATTTTGGAGAGAAAAAAAGAGGAATGTATGAAAGATCATGCGAATGAACTAACCGATGAATGGAGTGAGACCACATTTCTGCAAATCAGATCTTTATTTGCAATACGGCTCTTTTGCTACAATAGGATCGGAGAACATCTCCATTCAACCATTATATCTTTAAAGATCTGAACTGGAACAGTATTACAAGAAGCTGGAGAAAAGGGATATATTTCCCTTTTGAGAGATAAAGCAATAAGTTTTCTCTCCATGTTTTATAGATGTTGCTTCACAAAGTCTTGGAAATATAGATCTACTCAGCCAACTCCATAGAATAAATCAGAGTGTTGGAAACTTTTTTGAGAAAAAAAAAATCAATGGAGGAAGTGCCTGCCCTGACAGAGCAAGAAAAACAACCCAGGTTTTCATTAATGGCTTCCCAACAGTATAAATTAAGTTTTTTTTTAAAAAAAGAATAAAAATATGAAATTCTATACCTTTTCAATGCTTGTAATCGAAGACACTTCTGGAAATGTAATTACATCAATGTTCTTTTTTGGACTGCTTTTGATCATCACAACGATTATCTTCAGTGCTAGAATCTTTAAAATATTTTTGCACAAAGCCTTCATAACAATGGCATGATCTGTTAGTTGCACCATCGTTGGCTTCAGTACTGACTTTATGACGTTCACAGCCATCAGAATTTCTGCAATATAAAAGAACTGTATGGATAGCTGCCAAACAGCTTTCAAATAATATCAGAATTTATTTTAATGTGACAAAGCAGGGGAAGAAGAATGATAGCTCACAGGATGATTTGCAATAGATTGAGAGGGATTTTGATTTCCCGTTATTTAGGAAACATTGCAGATTTAATTATTATAGTAGTCCACGTTTGCAGGAGGGGCAGGCTGGCTGCTGCAAAATTTGCCAAGATATAGGGTGATTTTCTCTTTGAAGGTATAAAACTCTACTTTGGATTGGTCCCTAACACAACTGATTGTTTTCTCCTTGGGCGCCAAGGACTGCATGTTACAGTTTTCATGTTTTTAATCCTTGTATACTGCCCAATGTTGCCTATTTAAGATGGGCGGTCATATAAATCATACAAATAAAATTTTCACCAAAGGGTCTGCATTTGGGAAAAATGAGTTGAAATAAGCGAGAGCATATTTAGAAAACACATCCAAGGAAAGAAAACAAAAAGTATTCATGGTATTGGGATTAAAAAAACTCTTTCAAGGAATTTTCTGTACAAAGCTCTGTGTATAAAGAAAATCCACACATGTCAAGAAAGTTGCCAACATCAACTTTGGCAGCTTTTTCAACATTTTAAAAATGCATAAATAAAAAAGGAATGCAATTATTATGCCTGCTTTCCTAAACTAATGCCTGGACTTCAACTGATCTGAGCATCTTTCCTTTAAATTTCACGGCAGTCCAGCTTAAAGTTAAACAGCACAGTTATTTTGATCGGACTTCTGAGGCCAGGTGTCCTTTTCACTTTCTAGACCAGGGGTCTCCAGACTTGGCAATTTTAAGACTTGTGGACTTCAGCTCCCAGAATTCCTCAGCCAGCATGAGTTGCATTCTGCAAGTTGAAGTCCCAAGTCTTAAAGTTGCCAAGTTTGGACACCCCTGTTCTAGATGATCCATCTTCTGCCATTTTTGCTCTTTGGATTGATGAAAATGCAAGCTGTATTTTCTGACATTGCCTCTTTTCTTATCAAAGCAGCTTTCAGTACATTTGTCAGATTGTACAATTAATTAAACATCCCTGTCTTCCCATTCCATCCTTTAGTTTTACTCCTTCAGCTGACTTGATGACCTAAATATAACTCCTGGCTTAGGGCTGCCCTGTAGCCCACTCCATCTGCCATTCCCAAAATTAATCACTCTTCCCGTCCAAACATGTGCATTTTCTTTTCAATCGGTTTAGCAACATTAGATATCTCTTTCCCAAAGGCAGTTTTGACAATTTCTCCACTCTTTTTCATCTCTATGAAATTTTAAGCCTGTCACTCCAGGATAGGCCATTTTGTAAGCTGATATCTCAAGGCTTCTGCCAAAGATTTCCAAGAAAAGATTGGACAATCATTTATCGGGGATGGAATAAGGACTCTTGCCTTCAAGGAGTTGAATAGAATAGAGCTGGAAGGGACCTTGGAGGTCTTCTAGTTCAGCCCCCTGCTTGAGCAGGAGAACCTATACTATTTCAGACAAGTGACTGTCTAGTCTCTTCTTAAAAACCTCCAGTGATGGAGCACCCATGATTCCTGGAGGCAAGATGTTCCACTGGTTAATTGTCCTCACTGTCAAGAATTTTCTCCTTAATTCCAGGTTGCTTCTCTCCTTGATCAATTTCCAACCATTTCTTGTCCTGCCCTGTGGAGCTTTGGTGAATAACATGGGTGGTCTGTTGCCCTTTGTTGCTGTTGAATTGCAGCTCCGTGAAGCCCTCCCCACTCGCTCTGCAATTTGGGAGATATAGTTTAGCAATATTGGAATGTGCCAAATTCCCTGCACCCATGGTAGGTTGTGGCTGCAAAGATCTGCAATCCGAAGCCCACATGCTCTGGAGATGTTAATCATGTGCTCCTTCTGAGGATCTAATGATGGTCAGCTTTGATGCCCTTCCCTTATAGCCACAGACATTATTAAGCTCAATGGCCACGAAGAAACACGGTCAGGTCAGATCGGTATCAGCCATATGTGTGTGATTGTTAGCCTATGTCTAGCAAGACCGCAATTTTGTGTGACCAGCCCTGGGGCTAGAAGGCAACAATTCTGCAGTTCTAGATGCTCTCCTGCCCTTTGCCTTGCTCTGAATGAAGATTTCAGCCTTTGGTGACCACCCTGCTTCAGTCAAATCTGATGCCAACAAGCACCACAGGTTTTAATTATCTGCAAGGCAACTAGTCTAAGCAAGAGAGATTCAGCTGTCAAATTAGCAGAAACCCGTCGAGAGCAAAAATGCTGCATTTATAAATACATTCCTCACACAAATCAGAGCAAACACGTCCAGAGTAGAACATTTGCTGTTTTCGGCCCCCTACTCTGTAATTTGGGATAGTTACCAATGTGCTCATCGCTTTCATAATATGCATATTTTGGAAAATAAACATTTGCTTTGTGTTAATTCTATGGTAATCAGGGTGATTGTACTGTACTTTGTTGCCATGGTTATTTCTAGTGGTTCTTGGTTATTAATGTCCGGGAAGTTTCAACAGTCTTCAGTCTTATTTTAGTTCCCCCCCTCCTACTGCCCACACATCTAAATTCAAGGAATCGATTCGGAGTCACTTAATGATCTCTCAGATGCTTGTGGAACCAAAAATAGATTTGTGAGTCTATCACACGGCACGGAGGACCTTCTCATGCCAAGGCTTAACTAGAAGCCCATTAAGATGGACATAACTTGCCACGCTGGCTTTGGCACCGATGATGGCTGCCAAGGAAAGGTGGCCTGGTCTTTCATCTGATGATAAAACAGACCCCCATCCATGCCTGTCCTGATGCCAGCTAGAAGGTGGGGGATTCATAATGATTGATGCAGAAGAACATTCATCAAGACTGACTGGGAGGGAAAAAGAAATCCATGTGTGGTTTGAACTTTGATGAAAGAGGTCTTTGAAGCACGCCAATAGTTTAAGAGAGTGACAAGTGGTTTGCCTATACCAGGGGTCTTCAAACTTGGCCCTTTTATGACTTGTGGACTTCAACTCCCAGAATTCCTCAGCCAGGATTTCCTCATCTTTATCGCTCGTATTTGGATTTGTTTGTCCTGTAGTTGCTTGGCCATGCTGAATTTTGTAATTTAGGAATAGGCAGAGGTCTACTCAATTACTGGCTGGCATTTTAGTCCTGTTTTGATTGGGAGCAAATGATAATTGCTGAGTTTTGCTCTACAATTCTACTGATTGTAGCTCTTTCCTGATGAGGCTCCATACCATTTTATGGTAGAAAATTTCATCATGAAAGTGCCTTGGGGAGGTGTTTGCCTTTAAAACTGACCTTTTAAAGAAATACTAATAAATAATTATCAACAGGTGTTAGGCAGAGAAAGACATTCAGTAGGAATGCAATAAGGCTGCCTCCTTATCTTCCGCTTGTTTCTCCTCATTTTATCTCTCCTTGGAGGAAGAGAGGCGAAGCCAGAGACCATAATTTGCAAATACCAGTGAGTCTTACATCTCTAATTTAAATCATGCCTAGAAATATGCAGCAAACTAGCACTGTGTAATTCTTGAAAAAGTTGGTGATGAGGATTGCCAATGGCACAGGCGATGGATTCCATGCTGAGCAGAGGGCTAATAAAAAACCTAACAGGCCAACTGGAAAACATAATTCTGAAGATAATGTATCAGATTAGGAGAAGATGCTACTTCCACCCTGTTTGCAGGTTAGTCTCTTTTTTATCTTGAGCGGGGTGTGTGTGTGTGTGTGTGTGGGACTAGAAGACCTCCAAGATTTCTTCCAACATTATTCTATGTTCTAGTGTTTGATTGATTTTAATATCTTAACTCTTAATGTTTTTAATGTGTTTATTGTTTTCTACTGTTTTTATATTGTTGTAAGCTGCTTAGAGTTTCTTGCCAATGAGATGGACTGGTGTATAAATAAAATGAATGAATGAACGAACGAATGAATGTATGGTAACAGGAAGAGGATTTAATATTTAACCATCCCTCCATTTAACTTTGCCACCAAGCTTGCTGTAAAGTACAAACCATAGTGTAGGATGTTAATAAGTGTAATTACTTGATGTATTTCGTTAAACAGATCCTGATGAATGCTTTATTGATATATCAAACAGTCTTTTATAATATGTTGGATTTATTCAATGTATATATTTGTACACTGCCTTACTAAGCCCCTAGAATTCATGAGTTCATTTCCAATTAAATTCACTTTACAGCAAGATCCCACTGTAATTAATGAGACTGAACTAGGCCACGGTGGCTTCCTGTCTCCTGCATTCCAGCAGGGCTTCTCACAGCTAACTTACTCAGAGTAAGTAGAAACTGAGTTAGTAACTCAAGACTATGTAGAAACAACCGCAGCTATTTTAATGTATGATGTGAAATAAAACCAGCTGAACTGATTTAGAACATCTCAAAACAATACAGATGACAGGTTAAATTAAAATGGCTTCTTAATACTTAGGATCTATTTCCTCCAAGACTGAGGAGGAATCTTAATATAAAAAGGACTAAAGTCAGATGGATGGTCCTACAAATTTGATTAATAAAATAAATGAATAATATTTTAATCCTAAACAAGCCATTGTTGAAACACAGAAGTTTGCAAATCTGTTTGCATCAAAGGGGATAAAGCAGTGGTTCTCAACCTTTTTAATGCTGCGACCCCCAACCGGTCATAAGTCGAGGACTACTCAACTGGTGTAGCACCGTTTGCAGAATGGGACTTTTGGCAGGCTCAGCAGGGCAAAGACAGCCTGGACAATTCCTATTGGCTATTCAAGAGAGTCTATTCTATTGCTTTCAAAAGCCAATAGAATAAAAGGGAATAGCACAGCTAAGGAAAAGGGGAAAAAATGGCAGACTGCGTTGTTTGGCGACCCCCATGAAATGGTCGTTCGATCCCAAATGGGGTCCCGACCCACAGGTTGAGAACCACTGGGATAAAGAAATGCTCTAAAAAATGAGGCTGATGGAGAGTCAACAACGCCAGCAACTACAGGACAAACAAATCCAAATACGAGCAATAAAGATGAAAATGAAGGCTAAGAATTGAGGTTGCCATCTGCCCCTTCTTCCCTGACTTCTCCCAAGGCACCTTCTTTTCCAGGCCCCAAATCTGCCCGCCATGCCTCGGAGCCAAAAGAGCTAAAAAAATCTCCTTTCCTTTCCTTTCCTTTCCTTTCCTTTCCTCTCCTCTCCTCTCCTCTCCTCTCCTCTCCTCTCCTCTCCTCTTCCCCTTCTCTTACCTCTCCTCTCCTCTCCTCCCCTCCCCTTCTCATCCCTGTTCCCTCCCCTCCCCTTTCCTTCAGCTTCTATTGACATGAGTGGGAAGTGTCACCACAGCTGGCATTCAGTTATTTCCCAGCGCCCCCCCCCCCAGCTTCTTTTCACCATCCTGCACCAGACTCGGACACGTGTCGGAGTAATTAGCTGCCGAGGGCTGAGCGTACCGTCGAGTGCCAGTGTCTTTCTTGACACATCTGGGCACGGAAAGTAATTGAAACAGCTGCTTCTGCCCATCTGCCGGGAAAAGCTGGTGGTGGAAGGGGCCTGCTGCTTAGACTGTTCAACCTCAGGCAAATTAACCATCATTAATCCCAGAATCTGACCAGCATACACAGAAGCTATACTCAAGGAGGAAAGACAGGGCGGTCAAGGAAAGGAAAAAGTGTGTGTGGGGTGGTGGTTTACAGAGGGTTGGGGTTTTCTTTCAAGTGACCCAGACTGTAGGGCTTATGGGCCAGGTATGATCCAGTCTTTCTGTCCCCCCCCCTATGCCTTGAAATATTGTAATTGCACAGTGCCCCTCCCCCCTCTTTTTTTTTTTTTTTGCTTATGTGGATTTGGCTAATTGGAGCCAGGCAGCAAAAAAAACAACTTGGCTTTTGCAAAAGCACCAAGGCTGAATAAGAGGCATATGGCTGGCATTGGAGAAGTGGGGGGGAGGGAAGAAAGGTGTTGAAATAGAAATATTATAAAGGACCTGGGAGAATCTACTGCTGGATGCTGTAACCGTGTCAGGGTCCTGGTTATTATTAAGCTAATCGAGCTATTTGCCTGTTCAACTTTCTGACTGGAAGTGATGTTTAGCAGTCAGTGTGTGTTTACACGTGTTTATGTGTGAGTGAAATTTCCTGGGGGGGGGGAGAATAATTGTGAGAATCTTCACGTTTTTCTTTTGTCTTATACTCTGCCATCCTTGTTCGCCGTCTGCTGCAGCTTCTGAGCCAACTTTCTCTCCCCCTGACTTTACCTCTCCTTTGTTTCTGCCTGAATTAGTAACGTGGCGATCCCGGTCAATCAGGGATCGCATCCCGAATGTCCTAACACAACTTTCTCGGTTGGACTGGGGAGGTGAAGGCTAGAGAAGGGCGAAGGCTGGCCTCCTTGGGTTGGGCTGCCATGGATCGCCTTTCCTGGAGGAAATGACCTGGGTGTTATGCAACCAATAAGACATGGTGGCAGAATGACATCATTAATCATGGCAAATGATCCCTCCCCCCTTAGTAAATTCACCAGGGATCGTTTTGCTGACATTCCTCCAAAAATTTGTCCAATGGACTGAGTTTAAATTGAGTTTAGCAGTGAAAACATTCAAAACCAAGTTTTGGCTTGATCCTGCTACTCTTTCATTTCTCAAAGTCTTCCTTTCCTTTCCTTTCCTTTCCTTTCCTTTCCTTTCCTTTCCTTTCCTTTCCTTTCCTTTCTCCTTTGATTTCCATTCCCTCTGATTCTTCTCTCCCTCCCATCCATCCATCCATCCACCCATCCATCCATTCATCCATCTATCCCTAAAGAAAAACATAGAACCCAACCCTTCCACCCAGATGGGGCTCAGTCTTCATTCTACCCCAGAATCACAGTGTGTGTGCGAATTAGGCCTGATTTAATGTGAATATTCAAATTGATTTTGAAATAATTTCATTTCAGTTCAAATGTTCAAACTACAAAAATAGATTTAATTTGGGTACCGTAATCTATTCAGACCTCTGAGAAGCATGTAGACAAGTGGGCAAAGCACCGGAATCAATTCAAATTGATTTGGGTATTCTAATTTGATAAGACAAATAAAAAGAATCAATTGATTCAATCCATCAATTGAGTCGAAGCTTCAAATCAGTCTGAACTGATTTAGAGCACAGAATATTTGCACAGTCAGACATAATCATAGCATAGGGCCCCAGAGAGAAAAGTATTTACTTTTCTTGGCATTATGGAGAAATATCAAAATTGCATGAGTTCCTAAAGGCTTTTGTCTCATTAGCTTATTCTCTAAATCAGGGGTCTTCAAATTGGCCCTTTTATGACTTGTGGACCAACTCCCAGAATTCCTCAGCCAGCGGGAGTTGAAGTCCATAAATCAGGGTGTATCCCCTCTCCCCCTCTCCCTCTCCATCTTCCTCTCTTTTTCTTCTTCCTCTTCCTCTCTCCCCCTCTCCCTCTCCCTCTCTTTCCCCCCTCTCTCTCCCTCTCCCCCTCTCCCCCTTTTCCTGTCTCCATCTCCAATTCCTTCCCCATCTCCACCCTTTTTTATTTCTAATCAGATGCATGTTCTAAATTTGCTTAAATCAGTGCTTTTTTGTAAAAAAAAAAAAAAAAAGGTGCCAGAACTCACACATGTTATACAACCCACCTTGCCTACCCTACAAGGTTCCATCCCAAAAAGGTGCCGGAACTCCGTTCTGAGCGTTCTATGACAAAAAAAGCCCTGGCTTAAATTATATAATTCTATACAGAGCCACCTGATCACAGAAAAGGTCTTCGGGTCACATGGGCTTCTAAGATCAGAAGCAAACTGCCCAGTGGAAATTCTGGTACTGTTCTGAGTGACCTTTTCCCATAGCCACAAAAATGCAAGCTCCGAGGTAGCCGAAGATCCATATTGGTGATGCACTGCAGTTCTTGATGTCCTTTGGTTTCATCTCTTGGGGAAAAAAAAGAAAAAAAAACTAATCAAAGGTTGAAATAAGTCTGGCAAAGGCTGCCATATTCTTCTCAGAATGTCAACAAGCCCAGGAGTCCTATTGATGAAAGTTCTTTTAACAACAATATTTCAGGAAGCTGTCTCTTACAGGCTGCCCAAATTCTGAAGTCAGCAAAACAAATTAACATTGTCTGTACAATTAATGGATTCGGTTTGTCTCCTCTTTCTCTCTTTTTTGGCTAAGTCTCACAGTTGCATCAGAAATGCAGCATGGAGTCATCACCTTTCCCGTTCAGAGTTGATGCCTTTTTCTCAAGATGACCTCTTGACAGAATAAAAATCAATACCAGCTCTGTCTCCAGAAACATCCAGCTATATTCTTTATCCATTAAGCCCAGCAATGCCTTTTATAAAATTGTTGAGAGGGAGCTGGAAGCAATAATTTAGCATTACAGTATGAAAAACGAGGAGTTGATTCCAGTATCTATGTCTTCAAGGGAGACTTGCTCTTGTCAGAAAAAGGAAAGAGGAAGGAAGAAGGAAGTAGAGGAGGAGGAGGAGGAGGAGAAGAAGGAAGAAGCAGAAGAAGCAGAAGCAGAAGAAGAAGCAGAAGAAGAAGAAGAAGGAGAAGAGGGAGGAGGAGGAAGAAGAAAAAGAAGAAGAAGAGGAGGAGGAGGAAGAGGAGGAGGAAGAGGAGGAAGATGAAGATGAAGAGCAAGAGCAAGAGCAAGGAGGAGGAGGAGGAGGAGGAGGAGGAGGAGGAGGAGGAGGAGGAGAAAAAAGGGCCCCAAAAGATGTGATGCAAAGTCTTGAGTTCAAGTATCACCATGAACCCACTATATTCTTTAGATATAATATTTCCTTAGCCAGCATAGCAGAAATAAAATGTCCCTCTCCCTTCACAAAACATCCTGTGAAAAGGAATGATTTTAGAGATCTTTTGGAAGAGGAAAGTTATCAGCCATATTGAAGGTAGGCTCCTTGGAGTATGATTATCCAGCTTTTCCTTGAAGGAAACGATTGATCAACTACAAAAGTTTTATTTAGTTCTAAGGAAAAGATTTTCCCTTTTTGCTGGGAAACCTCTATCCACAGCACAGATGGAACTGATGGAAAAATACCTCACAGGGAAGTTGGAAAGATGTGTCAATAGTAAACAAGCCAAGGACTGCTGAAACTTTTGTCAATTTTTCATATTTTTTCATATAGCACTTAACAATTTCTTTAGATTTCATTTTTGAAATTGGTTTTTCATTTGCAAGTTGCTAGAAAGTGTTGTATGGTTTCCTTCTGAGGTGTATTTTTAATTTTTGTTTGTTTGTCTGCTTCCTTCTATTACAAAATTCCTGATCAGAAAAGCACAATGGGGAAATTAGAACACCTTCCCCTAGGAAATTGGAGAAATCATGGCTTCTGTAAACTGCCAAAGAGACCATAATGTAACTCACACAATTAGCCACTTCTTCAATAAGGAATCTATCATACTATCAACAAGAAAAAAAAATTGAACTGAAAGGAAATAAAATCAAATTTAATATGAATTGTCCAAAATATGTGGAATAACTTTGGGGCAAAATATCAATAGCTTGTAAGGTTGAGATTCATTCTGTCAATGTTGATGGGTAATTCTTGTATCGCTGGTTTTTTGGGGGAGGTTATATCTGTGTGATCAGAGTTGCTATTAATTGTTCCAGCACAAATCTTAACTATATCCAACTTTTTGATATAGGTTTCTCTTTGAACTAGGCATAAAGCCATCTGCTGCAGAGCCTTCTATCTGTTCAAAGGTCATACTTCTTTTACTAAGAAATAGGAAGAAACACCTGAATTTAACATTGCAAATACCAGCAGGACTTGTTTGTATGGCACATAGATCACTTTGTAGGAAGAATACCTTCCAGGACATATTTTCCTAATGGAAAACACTCAGCCATAATATACCTTAAAACAATGAATGCTTGAAGGGGAACCCGTGTTCGCTGGCAGATCTAACACACTCCCTTTGGGCTCGAAAGGAATCTGGAATTGATTAAATCATTGAAAACGGCAATTATCTAACATGTGGCATTGTGCAAATTAAGTCATTACCTTCAAGTCTTGGATGGCCCTGGATGTATGACCGTATCTTGTTAACTTCCATTGCTTGATTGGTAGGCAGCATCTCTGCCGTTCATGGGTGCCTGTACATCCATTATTGTCATTTTATGAAACCAAGTGCTGGTCTCTGTGTTCTCTTCACATTGCAGGGAAATAGACTCTTGCTCATAAAAGCCCATTCGGCTACTAATCCTGGCCTTTTTAATGGATTGTTCTTAATTCATTTTTTAACTAGATATAGTAGCTCTGACATTTATATGCATGAGAAGTGGTATATGAAGATTGTTTTTTAATATGTTATCATTTAGCCCTTGTTGGGCTTTCCATGTATTGCATCTTTGCAGTGCAAATTATGCATCTGCTCTAGATCTAGAAAGAAATAGCTGAAGTATTCTGGTGGGGAATCAGATCCAGGTGATTTTATGCTGAATATTATTGTATCCTGTGGTTGGTGTTATGTCTGTGGAGGTTCTTCATCATCCAGATCATGGCTGTCCCAAAGGTGCTTTTTCCAAAAGGCAACTGGATTTTCTTGGGGTTTTTTTTTTTAATATTTTGCTTTTTATCCAAGAAGCTTCTTCAATATATTTGATGTTGAAAAAAATGACTTAAAATGAGTTTCGCTCGTCTCATCATCTACAATTTTGTATGCAAATTTCCAGCATCTACATTTTGGATACACACTGTTTCTTCAACTGAAAGCTGGCTCCTAAAATTCAAATCAGGCAAACTTGAGATAGGCTTCCTTGGAAAAAGGTGGATTTACCCAAAATAGAGAGCGAAGAGAATTGCCTTACAGTACATTTTTGCTTTTCAAATTTCATTACATTTACTTTTGAAGAAATCTACCTTTGGATCAAACTATTCTGTTCATCTATTCTTTCCTTTTCTGCTCATTAATTCTGAGATTGATTATTTATCTTTGTGGAAACAAATCAACCCACCTAATAGCATTTGAAATACATCTATGGAAAATATATATTTTGACTTTTAAATGTCAACAGATCTTGGAAATCCATGACAAAAACTTTTGCCTAAAAATCAATTCAAGCTACGATTTGATTAGCAGACAATTGCCATCCCATTTGTTCTTCTCTTTTTCTGCCTGCTGTCCTTTTCATTCATAGGCTGCCCGACGTAAAGCTTTCCGCTAAAAACTCCCTAAGAAAGTCAGTGACATTAAAATGTCCTTTGATGCTCTTTCACTAAGCAGTGAATATTAACAGTTATGGTGACCTTGCTCCCTAATGTGTTTCCCCTGGATCAATAGCAGTTAAGTGACAGTGTTTTACAATTAAAAAGGGGATCATTTTAAATTTAAAAGCTCATAGCTAATTTTCTTCTTGGCACTTAATGACATAATTCATTTTTTGAAAAACCACATTGGGAGAACAGATACGTTATTTCTTCATTAGCTGCCTTTAGAGGGAGATTTTTGTTCTTACTGGCAAACCAGAGAGAATCTAGCTCTCTTAGGATCGGAAGCGATGCTCAGTTTCAACATAAAGTGGTTCCACTTAAAGCAGGGTTCAAGAAGTCTAGAAGAAGAATAGTTTTGTAGAAGTAGGTGGTAGGGCCTACCATCCCCAACAACACTCTTTAAAGGGTCCTATCTGCCTCCTGAATCCTAAAGCATCTCTCTCTCTTCTTCTTCTAAATGTGATAACTTGGGAGTGATGGGTATTTTCATTTAAAACATCTAACCTGAGTAGATAGAAGGAGAAACGCTCCAATTCTCCTCAAGAACAGGATATCATTTAGTAGCAGCAGTAGAACCACTGCTTAAAAAGTCCTATGGAGGGAATTCCCTTCTAAGATCTTATTTTCACCATAATTTAATGACTCCATAGAAAGCCGGGGTGGCTGGACACCATTAGAGACATGACCGTATAAGGACAGAAAGGACATCCACGTGATCCCTTGGCCATCTCATCACTCAACAAGGGCAAGAAGATCACATTCCTTCCATGGGAATTTGCCAAGAAAACTCTATCCACAGAGAAAATTCAGCACACATGGAAGTGATGAAAAACACCTTAAGGGGAAGCTGGAAATGAATTTTCTTTTTAAATCACTGGAGGAAAATTCCCTTTTGCTCTCCCATTGATAAAGTCATTGCATTCCTTTCCACCCACAAAAGACGCAAGAAGAAAAAAAAAAAAGACTGAATGAAATTCTTTTTTTTTTTGCAACAGCTGCATCCATTGTTGCAGTTATTCTTATCACAGAAAAGAGCACATAACAGCTTGCTGTTAAAGTTGGGATGTTCTGAGGAAAAAAAGTTAAATTGATTCCATAGAAAAGGAAGCTGACTTCTAAAAATTCAGTGCTTAAAATCTGCTGCCTGCATGGATGTTTCTATCAGATTGTTAAAAATCACAAGTTTTTCCCCTGGCTTTCACGATGCCTGTTGTAAACAGGGGTAAGGTATTATTTTTATCTCTATATCTCCTTTTAACACAACTTTCTCAGGCCCTTCTGATGGACAGATATTGGACCCGGTTCTAGATTAAATAACTTCAGACGAGGATAAGAGCTTTGGAGCAACAGGACTCCAGATAATATTTAATTACACTTATTTATTTTATTTATTCATTAAATTTATGAGCAGTGTAGTGGCCTAGTGTTGAAGATGCTCCCCTCCCATTTGAAGATTGAGGGTTCAATCCTAGATAGCCACAGATGTCTCTCTTTCAGGGTGCAAAATATCTGGTGCAAACTCCACATAGGCGTCAGGAAGGGCGTCCGGTTAGTAAATGCTCACCTCGATTCGGTCGCCTTGACTCTATCCCAAATTAAGGGATTACAGGGTCATAAAATTAAAAAAAATCCCATCAAATTTATATAGCTGCCCATCTCATGAAAAAAAGTGACTCTGGCAATATATCAGAAAGCTATAAGACAGTTAATACATAAAAAATCATTAGAAATATTAAACCAAACCAGGAAGGCTAAAAGAGAATAGCAGATGTTAATAACAACTGAAGCATAGAACATAGAACAAAGAATTGAAAAGGACATTGGAGGTCTTCTAGTCCAACCTTATTTTCCAAAGCACCAGAGGGCAGGACAAGAAACAATGGATGGAAACTAATCAAGGAGAGAAGCAACCTGGAACTAAGGAGAAACTTCCTGACAGTGAGAACAATTAATCAGCAGAACGACTTGCCTCCAGAAGTTGTGGGTGCTCCAACACTGGAGGATTTTAAGAAGAGACTGGACAGTCACTTGTCTGAGATGGTATAGGATTTCCTGCTTGAGCAGGAGGCTGGACTAGAAGACCTTCTGATTCTGATTCCTGCTGAAGCAGAAGACCTAGTAGCCATTCTAAAATGGCTGTTTAGTGTCTTCTTGAAAACTGCCAGTAATCAAGCACCCACAACTTCTGGTAGCAGGCTGTTCCACTGATTAATTGTTCTGTCAGGAAATTTCTCCTTAGTTCCAAGTTGCTTCTCTTTTTAATAATCTTTCATACATTACTTTTTGCCCTGCCCTCAGGTACAGTAATTCAACAAATGTAACGATGTGGCTGCTTTAATACACTGTCATAGGGAAACTTTTATTTGTTGTATCCTGTTTTTTTCTTTTGAAACTGCTTTTCTATCATGATTTTCTGCTGTTCTGTATGCATATTAAGGTTGAAACATTTGTGTGGAACATAGAATGGATATTCTTAATGGTTGGTTTGCATTTTATTTATTGAATTTGTTGGCCCGCTACTTTGAACTCTAAGGAAAAGAGTAGCACCATGGGATCAATCCTTGATTGGTTGCAATCACTCTGGAAGGGGCAGATAAATCATCATATTTAGCATTTAATTGATTGATTAAATTTATATAGCCACCCATCTCAGTATGTGACTCTGGGTGGCGTATAATAGACACAGAAAACAATTGAACTATTAATTTTTTGAGTGTAAAGAAAAATCTGGGGAAAAAATATAAAGGACCTTAAAAACAAATTTGTCAATATGCTGTTATGACAGAATTTTCTTTAATTTTAAATTTAATTAAGTAAGGCTTCTGAATAGTGTCACTGATAGAAGATGTTTTTGCCAATGAGTTTTGGTGGCTGGGTTCTATGAGCTAAGAGAGAACAAGCTAGAGTCTCTACATTTTAAAATCTTGCTTTAGAATTAGAATTTAGAAGAAAGCCTGGATTGAAGAGGTTTGTTTCTGTCAATGTTTGAAATATTTTTATAGAACAGAAACAATTAAGTTTCTGATGGCTTAGATTTAGTAGCATCTTAAATAGGAGATGAGGCCCACAAAGGTTAAGTTGGAATTGTTGCATCAGATTTTGCTATGAAGCATTCAGAATCAGGGAGATGACGACATCTGCAGGGTAAATATTAAGTTCTTTTAATTTATATTTTTTTATTTGTAGGTATATAGGTTTATAAGTACTCTGATGTTTCATTCGCCTGTCTGTTTATTGCTTTCTCGCTTAGTTGATTGACTGGAACAGCTTAAAAGTTAAGCTTGCTATATTTGGGGACTTGTTATATGGATCTTGCTTCTCCTTTTTTTCCAAATGCTTCCCCCCCTCCTTTTTATTGCATTATTATTGCATTACTTTACTTTTTGGTTTGATAATTTTAATGATGAAACTAAAATTACAGTGCAAAAGATACTTTACCGTTCACCAGAGCAACTACGTTTTAAAACTCCAATTGTTCAGAGTTCATTTGTTTCTGCTATTTCATTTACTGCAGGCTATTACACTTGGAGGAAGAATTAGGTTACATTATAGTTAAACAAATAGAATTATATTTAAACAAATGGAATTCAGCACAACATAGGTGAAACATTTATGAATTTGATTTTTTTTTGTCATTATGAGTAATTCTATTTTCCGTTTAGACAAGAGGTTCAGTTGAATCTGAGAGACGTAATCCCACAATATGGATTTTCCTATGCATGTACCAGCACAGATAACAATGACAACAACAGTAATAATAGCAGCATCAGCAGTAAGAATTTGGTCCTTTAAGCAAGATAATGGATGCTGTATTATATCTTCTTGTGACACGTTAATACAAACATAAATGAAGCAAATATTTTGTGCTTCATAGGAATAACAAAGGCCTGATTAATCTGATACATGAAGAAAAGATGCTTTTGAACCTTATTAATACACGAGCAGAAGTCAATGTAAGAAAATGGATCTTGTTAACTTGCTTCTTTGCTATCTATAAGTATCTCATTTGCTTTCAACATATAAACCTGGCAATTTTATTCATTTAATGTAACATAATCAGGGATATTAGCGAGACACTGCTGTACACGCAGTAGAACTATTAATCTGGGATATGATCCAGACTAATGAAAGTGGAAGGGTTCTGGCAAGAATGAGGGACTGGTCAAGAAGTGGATGTACAACTTTGAAAAATAAGACTTGGGTCTATATTGGAATAAGGCAGTGAGCTGTCCTATCTCTTCTCCTTTGATGTGTGGAATGAGTTTTCAGGAGTTTTCCATTGTTCATTCTCTCTCTCTCCCTTTCCCATTCCTCCTCCCTTTCCCTCTCCTTCTCCCTCTCTCTCCTCCCCTCTCCCTCTTCCCTCTCTCCCTCTCCTCCTCCTTCCCTCTCTCTCTTCTTTCTTCTCCCTCTCCCCCTCTTCTCCTCCCTCCCTCTCTCCCTCCCTCCCTCCCTCTCCCCTCTCCCTCCTTCTCCCTCCCTCCCTCCCTCCCTCCCTCCCTCACATGACCCAGGGACAGTGCAGCTGCCATAAATACAGGCCAGTTGCTAAGCACCCAAATTTTGATCACATGGATGCCTCAACAGTCAAAAGTGTGGAAATGAGTTCTAAGTCACCTTTTTTCAGTGCCATTGTAATTTCGAACAGGTCACTAAATGAATGATTGTAAGTTGAGGACAGCTTCTCTTCTATGTTCCAGTCTTGATGCTAATATTACAAATGCAATGGCTCATAGGGTAGTCCAGCAAAATTTATTTGAAATAAATACCTAAGAAAGAAGAACCCTAGTCAGGCAGAATTTGAAAGGACCCATATTACCTCATACTTGAATTTGTCCTAGGGCATAACAAAGGAATTAGGATGCTAGGAAACCAGTCTAGTTTTAAAAATGTAAAATGTAAAAGGCCAGACCCAAAGCGAGCACACGGATGAGCCATTCTCGGTGAATTATTTTATCCCTGCAGTGTCTTTTCCTGCAATAACTATTCAGCCGAGGAAAGATGATGATCTTGATAGCCAAGCAAGGCAGATGAAAAGCACCCTCTGGATAGAAGCTAAATTTAGCAATGCAAATGTATCTATCTTTACCCAGTCCAAATTTGGAAAAAGAAGACATAGCATGATTTTGATACCCCCCGACTAAATCTCTAAGATGATCTGGAAATCATTTGTGCCAGTGGTCGGTTAAATAGATGAATATTGTGAAGCTGGATGGATTATTTGTCAGGATCATAAGAGCTTGGAGAGTGTTTTGTTAGGACTGCAGATGCCTCTCGACTTACGACTGTTTGAAGTTACAATGGCATTGGGGGAAAAAAGACTTATACAGCTGTTTTTCACACGAACAACCTTTGCAGCATCCCCAAGGTCATGTGATCAAAATTCAGGCACTTGGCAACTGGCCTGTATTTGTGACAGTTGCATTGTCCTGGGGCCATGTGATCACCATTTGTAACTTTCCCAGCTGGTTTCCAACAAGTCAAATTGGTGGGGGAAGCCAGATCCACTTAACGACTGCCTGATTCATTTAACCCAGGGGTCCCCAACCTTGGCAACTTTAAGACTTGTGGACTTCAACTCCCAGAATTCCGCAGCCAGCCATGCTGGCTGGGGAATTCTGGGAGTTGAAATCCACAGCTCTTAAAGTTGCCAAGGTCGAGGACCCCTGATTTAACCAATGTGGCAAAAAGGTCGTAAAACGGGGCACGCTCACTTACCAACTGTCTTGCTTAGCAATAGAAATTTGAGGCTCAGTTGCAGTCCTACTTATGGTAGGCCTGCATAACTCCGTATAAGTATTGGACAGCAGAAAACGAATACCTGGAGCTCCCAATATGGTCGCCCTTCCTTCTAGGGAACCCAGCTGAGATGTGGTCTCGAAAAACAAAAGACTTGTCAAAATGTTTCAATAGAACTTTGACATTTTAGAATGAAAGACAAACGCAGATGTGGCGTTGTCCCTTAAAATAAAAGCCATCTGCTCAATTCACAGGGAGCCATTTTGAAAGGCACAGCTAATGAGCTGGGTTAGCCCTGAGCCATTGCACAATCCGTGGCTCTTGTGCTTTTGAAGGCAAGGCAAAGGAACGGAAAACTGCCAGGATAAAAAGGCTATTTTTTTTTCTGTATGGTACACATTCCACAAAAACAAACTTCAAGGCACCAAACCAGCCTTCAGGAATGTGGGATGGACTGACGTCTTACTTAATTTTCATATGCAGATTGACCTTTACTCATGAAGCACTGTCCTTCTCAGGGGAAGCCTCATTTGACTGGCCTTGAATGTTAATAGAATGGAATGGAATGGATAATAATAATAATAATAATAATAATAATAATAAGCGCCTTGGGTTCAATCCCAAAACAACTGGAGCACCACTTGAACACCATTGGCATTGACAAATTCACCATTAGTCAATTGCAAAAGGTACTAGGAACTGCTTCTATCCTGCGATGATATCTGTAATACCATCAAACATCCAAATCTGCCTATCCCAGGTCCTTGGTAAGGACTTGATAGGTCCGTGGTGGCGAACCTATGGCACGGGTGCCAGAGGCGGCACTCAGAGCCCTCTCTGTGGGCATGCGCACCATTGCCCCAGTCCTAGGCCTTCAGCTGGGTTTTATAAAATCTTTTCGTTTTAGGCCTCCGCCACCGTGTGCAAAAAAAAAAAAAAGATACATAAGTGGGTTTTGGGTTGCAGTTTGGGCACTCGGTCTCTAAAAGGTTCGCCATCACTGCGATAGGTAGACAAAATGCTAAATCCAGTCTGAACATCTGGCTGACTGTGCGATGATGATGATCATCAATAATAATAATAATAACAATAATAACAATAACAACAACAATAATACAACAACAACAACAATAATAATAATAAAGTTGGAAGGGTTTGGCTAGTCTAGAAAAAAGAAGGACTTGGCAGTATTCCAGTATTTGAGAGGCTGCCACAAGGAAGAGAGGGTCAATTTATTTTCCAAAGCACCAGAGAGCAGGACAAGAAACAATGGATGGAAACTAATCAAGGAGAGAAGCACCCTGGAATTAAGGAGAAACTTCCTAACAGTCAGGACAATTAACCAGTGGAACAACCTGCCTCCAGAAGTTGTGGGTGCTCCATCACCGGAGCCTTTTAACAAGAGACTAGACAGCCATTTGTCTGAAATGGTATAGGATCTCCTGCTTGAGCTGGGCTACAAGACCTCCGAGATCACTTCCAGCTCTGTTCTGATTCTGAGATTCTTGCAGCGAGCTTAAGCTTGCAATAAACCTTTTTACTCATGTGAACTGCCTGATTTCCCTGGTGCTTGACAGTGACTTTGTTATAATGCAGCTGGTGTCATTCAACCAAGAGAAGAACCAGGCCCATTTGATCCATTCCGATGTAGCAGAGGCACCAAACTTCCAAAACTCTCGCTCTTACATTTGTCCTTTCACTACAGCTTAAAAGTTTGGGGTTAGGATTATAACACACTAGGTTAAAGCTTGGATGCATAATTTATGGCTCAGCAGAACCCAGGCATTGTGGCTAATTGATCGTTGCTTGTTAGAATTGGATGAATCCGGAGCATGGAATGGTTCAGCAAACTATGATTCGGCAATATCGACGAAGTGCTAGCACCTTTCTGATGACCCTTGGAGAGGCTTGTCCGCTTGAATAATCAAAGTGGGAGCTCATGGTTTAATTCCACATTAATCTTAACCGTGTTATTTTAAATAGGTTCTTAGAAAGCAACAGGAGACCAAGATCACCTTTGAGAAGTGGACTTTCTTTTTTTCTCTCTTCTGCCCCACCTCCCTTTCCACTCTCCAAGGGCAAACATTATAAGATGACCTACCCAGCTCCCTCATCTCCTCCCCTCTCCATTTCTTAAAAACAACAACAGTGGCTTTCTTCATAGACAGCTTGATTGGGTTACATTTCTTGCTTAGATTATGCAAGGCTGCAAGAGAGACACAAAAGAAGAGACGAGCACAGCCTCTAATTGAATTCATCATCCCTTTCAAAAGAGCGGCTGAAAACCTACAACAGAAGATCAGTTTGGTATTCTGCGAACATAATCCACCTCCATTGACATCAGAGATATCTGCTAGCCATCCAGCCGTAGGCTCACATCGCTTTGCATGCACATCCATGGGGCTGGTGCTGGCAAGCACAACACTGTGTCACAATGGCTAATTAAATCACAGTCTCACCCAGTATTTTGCAAGGGGCCATACAAAAGGGAGGCAGAATGAAAGCGGTGATACGAAGGACGATCCCATATGTGGCACCATCGAGAAGCAGTTTTGGGTCTACTCCAATCTTCTGTTTCGTTCCTTAGTCCGGCCGACTTTGTTACTTGCATCCAGAAATGGTGGAAGTCTAATGTTGTAGATCTGTAGTCTCAAATTCATATGCTTCCTTTGGGTGAGGACCCAAAAGTGCTTTTTCAAAAGGCAATTGGACTTCCTTTGTTTTTGACTGAAGATGTCTTGCTTCTCATCTATCTTTGGTTCTGACTGAATGCTGGAGGATGGAAGGATTTATATTCCTTGCAGTCATCTGGTTATTAGCATTCTGTCTCAGAGTCATTGAGGCCACTTGGAGATGTATCTGTGCCCTCAGGGTCACCTGAATTAGAGTACAAATGGGTGTGGAACTACTGAAAGGACTATGTTGTAAACAGGAGATAGGTGGTGTTGTATCCCTCCCCCTCTGTTGAGAGAGGGCTGTTCAGTTTTATCATAGATGGCTTCTTGGGCTCCTTTTTCAAATCCTTCCATTCTCCACTATTCATTCAGAACTAAAGAAGCTTCTTGGATGAGAAGTGAAACATCTTCAAACAAAAACCAAGTAAAACCTTGGTGGCAGTTCTGACAGACCCTTTGGAACAACCATGACCTGGATGACTGAGAATCACCAGAGACATTTGGATGAGAATGTCTGAAAATAGCCCCATTGGAAGAGCTGGCTCTGCAAGCTTTGATTCAGATTTGAATCCATGCTTCCTAGGGTGTGGAAAACGGAGCACCTGACTGCCATACTTTACAGCAGGCATGTACAACCTGCTGCCCAGAGGCCCCATGCAGCCCCAAGATAATAAAAAAATATAAAAAGCAAAGTAAGTTTGTTATTTATATACATTAACTATATTCTGTATTCTATATGCAGCCCAATACATTTCCTCTCTACTCAGTGGGGCCCAGGCAAGCCAAAAACATCAGCCAACCATACTTTAAAGCATGAGTGTCAAATTCCAGGTCCTTGAAGAGGACTCGATAAGTAGACCAGCATAGCACGACAAATGATCCAAGTCTTAGTAATGTCTTTCTGAAGATGCATTGTAAGTTTGGCGTTTTATTCCTCTTTGGAACAGATGTTCTCAGGTAGCTGCCCCAGAGATTAGAGAAGTTGAGTGAAGATCGGAAAGCAGATTGAAAGACATCAACTCCCTAAAGAGTTAGATTTGTCTACTTGTAAGTCAGAGATGGGGAGGGGGTCCTTAGAGTAGAAATGAAATGAAGGAAGACTAATCACCTCATTTCCACACAATAATGATCAATATGAATGTAATTACCCCTGTTCCTATTTGGTATAGCTAGAGAGAATAGGGCAACACCATTTCCTGAATAGGTCTCATTATCCTCCTTTACATATTTATTACAACTCTTTAGACTGATCCATGCAAACACAGCGCCATGAGCCAATGAAGAGAGCCAGCAATCCCAGGACTGTCAAGTGATCATTGGAGATTGGACAGGTCCTGATGAAATAAGCGTTGGCTGCTGACTCTTCCAATTTTGTTACATTCTTTTGTGTCACCGAAAGAGCCTTGTCCAAGATTGAGATATTTGAAAACTGTCATCTTTCATAAATATCTTCTTTGAGTGACAGGCTGGTCCCCCATCGCCTTCTTTCTCTTCTACTGAAAGGTACTGAGATGGCAACCAGCCTGTGGAATTTTATTACTTGTGATGGTTTTTTTTTTTGCCTTTTCCCTTCTTTCTGCCGACAAAGTGACAGGGCCCAAATGTAGAAGGCAGTCAAGAGAAGCAAACATGCCTGAGGTGGAAATGATGATCAAAACAAACAAACATTTTCAAACATGACTCTAAGTTAGCTTTGCCCAAGTACAGTCTTGGCATCAGCTCTGGGACTGCAAAATCATAATGCAGAAATATTTGGCCTGCCTTGTTAGTACAAAGATAGTATTAAATTTTGGGGGGAAAACTTTTATTCAGACGACATGCATATATATCTCAGCTGATGGTGGTCCTGATGGAGCACCTTTCCAGTTTCATTTCCAGTAGGGCCACTTGCAAGAGATAAAGGTCATTCAACAAATTATATGGTTGAATGGAGACTTGAACCTGGTTTTCCTAGTTAGATCTCACACGAGTGAGCTGAACACCTGAGGAAGACTTACGAAAACACACAAGAGAATTTACTGTGTTATTGCAAGAAGAAAATAAGACCTCCCCTTCAACTGATACCCACCAATGATGAGAGAGTGATAAATGGAGGTCATATGCTTCCATGCAATGCAATTGAACCCATCTGTCTGTCTACAAACACATGGACAGTATTAGGTGTCACATTAATTGTACATTCGTCAGGATAAAGTGTCAGGAAGTTAATGCAAGTTACCTTGTAATTTAGCTTTATTGCTTATACCGCGATGGCCATTACCATATTACTATCATTTAATAAAGTGGATTATTCCAGGAGAGCTAATGTCACTGCAAAATATATTTCCATCCACTCCCAGTAATTCTCATGGCAAGTTAGCAGTGATTTATGTTAACCTGAAGTAGCGGCCATGGACATGTTAGCTGTTCCTCTTTGCTTGGGGTTTCCTAAGTTGTCACGTTACATGTGTCTCCATGCATGTCTCAACAACTTTCCCTACTTCCAAGAGAAGGAATAGTTTTGAACTATGGGGCCTTTGTCTTTTGGCCAGGGAAGGAATTCCTATCAATAATTAAAACAGTACCCATAGAAGAAAACATCTGTAGCTCAGGGCTGAACTCTGTAGTCCTTGGTGCTCTCTCTGAGCTTGGTGGTTTTCTTGCAGATCTTTCATGACCCAACTAGGTAACCTCCTCAGTGCTAGAAGGGAGGGGGGTTTGTTCTCTGTTGATATAAAAGTGGCTTGCCTATCAGTGTTGGTGAGAGTGTTGTTGCAGTAGATGTCTAGGCTGAGCCGAAGGGAGGGGTCAAATACATCATCAGTCTGGAATCTCTTTGTGCCCACAAGAAATCTAAGTCCAATCCTCCTTGAATTCCATTGATTCTTATCTATCGTCAATTTGCTTTGACTGTCTAGCTTCCTCTTAAAAATCTTCAGTGATGGAGCGCCCACGATTTCTGGAGGCAAGCTGTTCCACTGGTTAATTGTCCTCACTGTCAGGAACTTTCTCCTTAATTCCAGGTTGCTTCTCTCTTTGATCAGTTTCCAATCACAGTTACAGTTTTTAAGACAGGTCTCACCTAATCTGTACCTGTACATTTGATTTTATCCTGCCTAAATGTAAAACTTTGCTTTTCTCCACATTGAAACTCATTTTGTTGGATAGGGCCTATTGTTCAAGTTTGTCAAGATCTTTTTGGATCCTGAGTTTGTCTTCTTGAGTGTTGGCTACTGCTGTCAGTTTGGTGTCATATGCAAATTTGATGAGTTCCCCTTCAATTCCCTCGTCTAAGTCATTGATGAAGATGTTGAAGAGTACTGGGCCTAAGATGGAGCCTTTTGGCACCCCACTGCTTACTTCTCTCCATGTGGATGTAGTGTCATTGAGGACTACTTGTTGAGTACGGTTCATTACCTAGTTGGGTAATGAAAGGTCTGCAAGAAAACATCTCAGAGAGCACCAAGGACCCCACAAAATCAGATATGTTATAAATAGAAGAGGTAATTCTTCCCATTAAACTTTATTAATGGGGTTCATTAATAGATTCCTTTCAAATGGGTAATATACAGTGTGGTAGATTATTCTTTGAGTATTTTCTGACCATCACCACCCTCTCCTCCAGTTAAGCAGCAGCTGTTGTTACCAAGCTGTCACCTTTGTTGCTAGGGAGACTGTGCATATGCCAAACAATGATTGGTTAATTTACCATTTTTCTAGAAGAGTGTATAGACTTCAGTGTGTCCAACACAATGCAAATTTTCAAGGAAATTTCTCTTCAAGGAACATGATCTCTGGCAACATGGGTATGTGATTGTTAAAGATTTCTTAATAGTAGGCGAGCTACTGCAATGGAGAATAACAGCATGAACCAGATGATTGGAGAGAGAAAATCACACAATTCTTTTGTACATTACTTCAATTGTGCAGAGGAGGACAGAAAGGCAACACGTGGGTTCTTGCTCTGAGGGAGAAGTAGCAATGTCTTTTGTGATTTTTCTTCCCAAATCTGCTCATCCAACTTCACAGGAGCCCATTGCTTTGGATTTTTATTACTGTTTTATTCACACACAGACAAGCACATTGAGTAACCTTATGGCCTAGTGGTGAAGACACTCAATCATGATGTAATGATATGTGGGGATGACCTTGAGAGGTAGGAAGAAGAGCTAAACTGTTATTGAACAGTTTAGTCTGTTCAGTGAGGGATCCTTGGTGCTCTCTGAGCTTGCTTGTTTTCTTGCAGATGTTTCATTATCCCAACTAGGTAACGTCATCAGTGCTCCTTCCCATGGAGAAGATTAAAAAAACCCCAAAGCTAGTCCAATTTCTTTCCTCCATTCTCCAGCCAATCTTGTAAAGCTTCAGTGGAGTATTTCTTTTTTATGTTTCCTCTTGGAACCTGTGGGAAAAATAGAATACTCAGTGATCCGTGATGCTCTCTGAGCCTGGTTGTTTTTTTGTAGACATTTCATGACCCAATTAGGGAATATCATCAGCTCAAACCCCACTTCCTTCAAGCACTGATGATGTTACCTAGTTGGGTCATGAAATGTCTACAAAAAAACAACCAGGCTCAGAGAGCACTCACAGTCCTCCTCCCCCTCCTCCTCCTCCTCCTCCTCCTCCTCCTCCTCCTCCTCCTCCTCCTCCTCCTCCTCCTCCTCCTCCTCCTCCTCTCTCCAAACCCCACTCTCTTCTACCACTAATGATGTTCCCTAGTTGGATCATGAAACGCCTGCAAGAAAACAACAAAGATCAGAGTGGACCAAGAACCCCTCATGTCAACCCTGAGCCATAACCCTACAAATGTTCTGCTTTATTAGTCTGTTCAGTCTAGAATGGAAACATGACAAATGTCTCCGAAGAGACTTCCCCTAGTTTCTTGGGCTGTAAAGGAGGCAGGGAGAGAGATGTAACTTTATCCACATGCATAAAAGATTTCTGCAGATGTTTGGGGGTATGAAATAGCTGCTATGTGACATTGGCTTGATGCTCCCAATATCAGCCCCAGTTCTTTGCAAAGGTGCAAGAGACAGATTTTAATGTTTGTTGAAATGCATCTGATTGTTGCTCTTGAACGTGTCTACATTCTCAGCAGAGGAAAAACATTCTCATGGGTTTTTTTTAATGCATTAACAGTGAAAATGAATTTAAGCCTTTCTAATCCATGTTCTTTCCCCTCAAGTATTCAAATTGAGTCACTCAAAAAAAAAAAAAAGGAGCAATAAAATTCTAATGGGCCATGATCTGGTCAGCTGGGGTAATAACTAGATTCACTACTTTGGAGGTGTTTAAGATTTCTGAAATAAAAATTGTAATGTTATACTCCAAAAGCATGTTAATGACATGAAGTGAGGTAACTGTGGAAGGAAGGCAACAGAATGCAAAGCCCCAGGGGTAGCCTAATAGAAGTAATTTTTTAAGACAACAGCAATCACATAGCTAATGTTTTCCCTGTCCAAGAGTGTCCCTGTGTCGGTGGGTTTTAGATTACATATGAATTTCCTCCTTTCTCTGCATTTAGACTTGTTAAACTAAAACAATTAAGAAGATAGCTTTTTAAATGAATTGCCTGGGCTCTTGTCTGTTTTAACTCTTGCAAACCCAACAGAATTCTCCACTCTTGGTTTCCAATGCAGTTTTTAAATAATTTTGCATCCTGATTATTTTAACAGAGTAACAGAGTTGGAAAGGAGAAGAAGCTAAAATTAAACTTGACGTCATCTCCTTTCTCCATTGGTCCATGCCTGGCAAACAAAGTGTTAAATCGATTGTAAGGGGATCCTATAGAGAGACCATGGTAGCTTGGTTATCAGTGGCAATAAATGGATGATAATAGCCCCACTAGAGAGTTATGAAATGGCTTGTCTTTAAGCTGCCAACATGTTTCGTCTCCCTTTTATTATATTCACAGCAGTAATCCGATATGCCCTGACTTCTGTCATCTGTATGTAATGCTTATCAACTCTCCACCGTGATTCACCCTCTTGTCAGGGACAATTATCCCAGAAAGTGCTGAACGGAAGGCCGAAGCAATATTATGACTAGAAAGAGAACACATATACACACACACTGATCGCACACACTGCAGCACATCACAGCAAGCAATTTCAAAGCTGACGTCAAAGGCCAGGACAATAAGTCGAGATGGAAAGAAGAAGGGGAAAGGAGAAAGAGATTCAATGGTCATGTTCTCTGTGCGGCATTAAGCATTGCCAATGCGAAAAGCTCAACAGCAAGAGGAGGTTTCAATTAATGCCTGTAGTTGGTACCACTCGAGTGACAACGGTGCCACATTTGCTCATATTGTGTAGAAGGCAGATGAACTATAGATTGGACACTGATAGGCAGGTGCTTATATTGGGCACAAGGCATTGTGTTTTTGTATAGAACGAATGTAGGCAGAGCTTGTTCTCCTATCTCAAAAGATCAGCGGTGATCAAGCAATGATCACCTGGAATACTCACTCAGTTTTGGTCACCACATTGCAAAAAAGATGTTGAGGCCCTAGAAAGTGTGCAGAGAAGAGCAACTAAGATGATTAAAGGCCTGGAGACTAAAATATATGAAGAACGATTGCAAGATTTGGTCCAATATTTGAGGGGCTGTCACAAAGAAGGGTCAACCTATTTTCCAAAGCACCAGAAGGCAAGACAAGAAACAATGGATGGAAACTACTCAAGGAGAGAAGCAATCTGGAATTAAAGAGAAACTTCCTAACAGTGAGGACGATTAACCAGTGGAACAGCTTGCCTTCAGAAGTTGTAGATGCTTTTTTAAGAAGAAGACTAGACAGCCACCTGTTTGAAATGGTACAGAATCACCTGCTTGAGCAGGGGATTGGACTAGATTCCTCCAAGGTCCATTCCAGCTCTATTTTGAATTTGAATTTGCCAAACTAAAGCAACTATTTGCATTTCCATGGATATAGTCAAACTCTCCATGCTTTTCTATCTCTTTGCCCTCTGTAATCTGGGAATCCAGACTACATTCCGCCACACTAAATTACTGATGCAATATCTCCTAATGTTCTTATATATACTAAGTATCCATCTCAAAGTAGTAACCAGTTAGGGATCCTGGATTGAATTAAATGTCACAATGGGTAATACAGTTATGTCTGCTGCATTATGACCTTGGACAGTCTTCTAGAATGGAGAGCAAAGCATAAAGGATTGTAATTCATTGGAGAATTTGCAAAGTCTTGAATTGCATCGCATTGTCAAAGAGCCATTGAGATATGAGCACATGATGGTGTCACTAGGAAGAAAATGAATTCAATTGAATTCATAGTTTCTGAACTGGTAAACATTTCTGAGTGGTTTTTAGTGGCCTCCTTTTGACTCAGTCCTATTTATATTTATTTGTGCTAGCAAAATGTTTGTCAATGAGTCAGGCAAAGTAAGCACAGACTGCTTTTATACTGAAGGGCCTTTTAAGGCATAGTATGGATTTGTATACTCTGCATTGCAAAGCATTATGTTTAAAACTCCATGCAACAAGTCAACAAATGCCACTGACTTGCACATTAGTGGAAGTAACTTGCAGTCTCTTTGTCCCTTTCAGAATATAATGTAATGGAGAGCAAATGAATACAAAAATAGAGAATAGTGTACTGTATATGCTGATTGCCAGCATTTGTTTTCTAGTTTTATAATGCCTTGGTAAGGCCACATTTGGAATACTGCATCCAGTTTTGGTCACCATCATGTAAAAAACATGTTGAGACTGTAGAAAGAGTGCAGAGAAGAGCAACAAAGATGATTCGGGGACTAGAGGATAAAACATGGTTGCAGGAATTGGGTATGTCTAGTTTAATGAAAAGAAGGACTAGTGATGACACAATAGCAGTATTCCAATATTTTAGGGGCTGCCACAAAGAACAGGGTGGTCAACCTATTGTCCAAAGCATCTGAAAGCAGAACAAGAAGAAATAGATGGGAACTAATCAAGGAGAGGCTCAAGCTAGAATTGAGGAGAAATGTCCTGACAGAACAATTAACCAGTGGAACAGCTTCCTTCCAGAAATTGTGGATGCTCCAACACTGGAAGTTTTGAAGAAGAGGCTGGGACAACCATTTGTCTGAAATGGTATAGGGTTTCCTGCCTAAGCAGGGGGTCGGACTAGAAGACTTTCAAGGTTCCTTCCAACTCTGTATTCTGTTACTCTGTTATATACGAGCCTAGTGGTCTTTATAAATCCAGTCTGTGGTAGCATAGCATGCGGTGCAACTTCAGATAATGTTAGGTTAATCAGTACATTTATGGATATGAGGGGTCCTTGGTGCTTGATTGTTTTCTTGCAGATGTTTCATTACCTAAACTAGGTAACATTATCCACTGAGTTGCAAATATTCTCCTTTATAAGAATCATGGATATGTTGTGTGGACACAACCGGGTATCCTTGTTGGCTATTCATATATATAACATGGAAGTAACATTTTATTTGCATAGGCTTCTTAATCTGCTGTACTAGTTATTAGTATTAGTAAAAATCAAAACTCTCTTGAATCAAATTCAACAGCTACTGATTTCACTAACATTCCCTTTTTTTTTCTTTTTGGCCACCTCCCACACTGATTTTGTGATTATCTTCTTCCAGGACTGTTTTCCAATTTTCTAGTTGAGTGTATAGTTTTGGACATTTCTGATAATCGCCTATACAATACTCATCAACTCTAACTTTTTAAAGATTAGCCAAGATTGGTCCAGTACTGCTCCCTGCTGGGATGGGAGTTTTGGTCATTGCGATTTATTCACCTCTGCAAGGCATTGAGCTGTATTAAGAGAAAAGCAGGAAAGATTAGTTGAAAGTTGTGGTTGTAAGTTGTGGTTATAAGTTGTAAGTTGAGGTAGTCCTTGACTTACAATCACAGTTGGGACCAGCATTTCCTTTGCTAAGCAGTTTTTAAGTGAGTTACACCTGATTTTATGAACATTTTGCCCCAGTTATTAAGCAAATCACTTCAGTCATTAAGTGAATCATGTGGCTGTTAAGTGAATCCAGCTCCCCTCTGTTGACTTTGTTTGTCAGAAGCCAGCTGGGTGATTACATGACCTTTGGGATGCTGGAACTATTATAGATATATACTGGTTGCCATGTGCTCAGGCTTTAGTCACATGGCCATGGGGATGCAGCGAAGGTTGTAACTATGAGAACCAGTTGTAAGTCACTTTTTTTGCTGCAGTTATAACTTCAAATGGTTGTAAGTCAAGGACTAACCCCCTGACAGATTTGCCCTCCAATCCCTTCAATCCATTCAAACTCCGAGAGCTAGAGTTGAAAAATGATTAACAAAAGAGGCAGTTTTTTTTGTGGTGAACATCTTTGCTCACCCCTTCTTTCAGCTTCCTCCCTGCTTCCCTTCCTCTGACTTTCAAGGCTATCACCACGTTAATTTCTCTCCTCACCTTCTCTTCTACCTCTGCACCCTGTTTATCCGCCGATGCAATCCTAGGTTTATAACATAATCTCCTGCCACAGTTCCAATAATAACCTACAATTCCTTTGCCCCTATTGTGTTTCTCGGAGACAGTAATCTGGGTACCACTGTGTTGCAGCACTGAAAGGGAATGGCGCATTTCCATGGCAACCAGGAAATCTGCAGGTGAAGGTGATTGGGCACGTTTGGCACCAGAAACACTTGTGTGAAAGGTCTCTTCCCCCTTTCTCTTCTCCCCCTTCACCCCAGACTTTGTAAATATCGTCTTCCTTTCCACTACACTCTTCTGCAATGTCATGGGTTTCGTTGTATTTGCAATGGGGTGTGTGTGTGTATGCAAGGATGATAATAAACTAGAGTGGGTGGGAGAGTGCACTGGCTTTGCCAATTAGAAATAGGAAAGGACTTGCTTGCAACAAAACTTCAGCATCAGAAAAAGACTTAATGGGCCCCATTTATTTTGTCTATGCAAAAGCCCCCGGAATCAAGATCACATGAAGGGTTAGTACCGCTTCATAAAATGCCTTGATAAGACCACCACATGGAATGCTGAATATATTATATTATAAAATAGATGTAGAGACTCTGGAAAGAGTTCAGAAAAGAGCAACAAAGATGATTAGGGGGCTAAAGGCTAAAACATATGAAAAACAGTTGCAGGAATTGGGTAGGTCTCCTCCATGAAAAGAAAGATTAGTGGGACATAGGTCAGGTAGAATAGAGTAGAGTTGGAAGGGACCTTGGAGGTCTTCTAGTCCAGCCCCCTGCTCAAGCAGGAGAACCTATACCATCTCAGACAGCTAATTGTCACTTAACAACCAGGTTATTAATTTATCAACTGCAGTGATTCACTTAACAACAAGATCATAGAATGGAGCAAAACTCACTTCACAAATGTCTCAGTAAAACAGAAATTTCGAGCTCAATTGGGCTTGTAGGTTGAGGACGACCTGCATGTTCTTGTTTTCTGCAGCAAACTGGTGCTTTATTTCTAAGACTGGCACCTGGCAATTTAAAGGAAGCCCTCTCACCTTTTGATTTCCATAGGGAAGATTTATTCCCCCCCCTCCCGGAAATCAATATATCTGAGCCTCTCAGAATCTTTCACGCTCTTTGGTGAGGGAGACAGTGGCTCCGCTTCCTTCACTGAAGAGTTAATCTATCCATTGAAACCAAGGGAACGGGAAAAATGATTTATTTAGTCTACAGTAGTTTCAGTTCCTAAAAATAAAGCAAATAAGCTGGGAAGACTAACGCTAATTATTTCTTATGTAACAACTGCACTTCCAGGAACTTTGTGCTTTGGGGCATTCTCACATATACAAATTTAACCAGGACAACGCTGATGGTTCCCACTTTGTACTTTAAATACCCACCCCTGACCTGGATTTTATTATGACACAAAACTATTTTATCACCTAAGTAAATAAATGGCCAGCAAGCCAAACTTTGGGAATGGAGATTTCAAAGAATAACACAATTAACTTTTCCCACAACATTCTCCACCACTTTTGTATGTTGGGGCATTTGCACACTGCGATTCCCACGTGAAGGATATCGACTTATTTCCTTTTCCTGTCAATCATCTGTACCATGTGGGCTGATGGTATGTCAGGTCAGGACCTTTTGCTCTCGTCATGAGCCTAAAAGCCACCGAGAAAGTGCTGTTTAGTTATTTAGGCTGTTTCCAATAAATATAAAAAATGTGTGCCCTTAACTTATTTCACATGCTTTTCCAGAGTTGGCTTTCAACTACCATTCTATTAAAACAAAAAGCTAAAAAAGCAAAGCATTGCAAGCCATAAAGGTTGCATTTGGAAAGAATGGAACCGACAGATCAGCCAAAATTCTGATCCCATTGAATCTGTTTTTGCATCTATAAACAGATGGTCCTTGACTTACAACAGTTCATTTAGTGACTGTTCAAAGTTACAATGTTACCGAAAAGTGGCTTATGATCGTTTTTCACACTTATGACCATTGCAGCATTCCAATGGTCATGTGATCAAACCTCAAATGCTTGGGAACTGATTCACGTTTATGACAGTTGCCGTGTCCTGGGTCAAATCATCACCTTTTGCGACCTTCTGACAAGCAAAGTCAATGGGGAAGCCGGTTTCACTTGAGAACTGTGTTACAGTTGTGGCTAGAAAGGTTGTTTAATGTGACAAAATTCATTTAACAAATGTTTTACTTAGCAACAACATTTGGGGCTTAATTGTTGTCGTAAGTTAAGGACTACTTGTAATCCACTGCGATTGCTCTTTAAGTGTTGGGTTCCCATACCATGGTAAGGCTAATTGTGGCTTGCTTAGCTTACAATATTGTGTGAAACTAATTGTTCTTGATAATCCATGGTTTAGAGTAGGGCAGGCAGTTCAAAATGTTCAATTCAGCGATGGAGGAATACAAATCATTGTGGCTGTTTTGATTAGCCAAAGTATGGCTTGATGAGGGTGGTGTTCTCCATTCAGTTGTGTCCGACTCGTGGAGATTCCATGGGCCGGTGGTCTCTCCACACCTTCCCGTCTTGCACTTCTTCTTTGAGATGTTCTATGTTCTGACTGGTGTCCGCTTTGATGGTGTCCAGCCACCATGTTCTTTGGCGGCCCGGTTTCCTTTTACCACTAACTCTTCCCAACATAATTGCTTTCTTCGGTGTTTGGGCTGGAGGCAACATTTAAGGTGCTTCCAGGCTGAAAGGATTAGCTGGTGACATCACCGCTGCCTGTGGAGGCTCCTTTCATGTCCCCGTCATGGAGCTGGAGCGAAGGACAGGAAGTCACCCAGCCAGGCAGAGGCACGCAGGTCTTCAACGCAGGTTTTCTAACCTCCAGCCCAGGATCTTAATCATGTGAGCCACCACATTCCTTGCCAAAATAAGCAAGATGTTATTTTGTCATTTTGCCTTCCAGTGACATGTCTGGCATTATGCCCTCCAGCACTTGCCTGTTGGTCACCTTTGCTGTTCAAGAAATACGCAGGTGCCTTCTCCAGCACCACGGCTCCAACGAGCTGATTTTTTTCCTTATTAAGTTATCTTGAGTTGTGTTGGTGATTGTACAAATCATTCAAGTGTAAGATGAAGGCTGTCCTGAATGAAGTAGTAATTATAAAAGCTGTTCTGTTTTTTTGCTTTTTTAAAAAGTGAAATTGGGTATTGCAAATATTTACAACTGTCACATAATAAGCTTACCAGCTGGTGTAGAAACAGAATTAAACATAAGCAATGAATTGACGCTGTTTTGTAGAAGAATGAATCCTTAAATCAGGACTGCATGACTCACCCGTAGCTTTGGAATATTCCCCAAATTCATCTCAGCACTCTACAGTTTGAAATGTTTTTCTCCTTTGTACCAAAGATGGAACTCTATCAATAATAATTAAAAAAACCCTAGTAATTTCAGTGACTTGAGCAAATTTAAACCACAAGCATATTAAACATGAGTTTAAAACTTAATCTATATCTGTGCCAGGTTTTGGTCTTTTTCTTTTACAAATGTACCTCTTTTCCGATGGTTTCTTTATTTTGTATGAACTGGTTTATGAGTGGGTAATGGGAGAGGCGACAGCCAGTTTGGTGTAGTGGAAAAGACACTAGGCTTGTGAGTTCTAGTTCCACTTTAGATACAAAGCCAGTTGGGTGACTTTGGACTAATACAGAATAATAGAACTGGAAGGGTGGAAATGAGGAGTCTTTGCTGCTCTCTGAGCTATCCAGTCTCTTCTTGTAAACCTCCAGTGATGGAGCACCCACAACTTCTGGAGGCAATGAATGAAGATGTCTGAGGACAAACGTCAACCAAAGCAAGACATTTTTGACAGATATTTCTCATCTATCAGTCCCATTTAATGATTTTCCTTGCATTTCTTTCAACTTTTTCTTCACTTCTTGTGCTTCCAGTTAGCAAGATAATAAAGATCAAGTTAGTTGTCTGTAATGGTATATAGGATCTTCTGCTTGAGCATGGGGTTGGACCAGGTCATGTTAATCAGGATGGGCCATTTTTTAAAACAAGTTTTCTGGTGGACCATTAAGATCACAGAGAAAGAAAGTCTTTGATTTAAAACTGTTGACATCTGCCACACCACCATGCCTCTGTTTTTCTACTTTCTTTTAAAAACTCTGCAGAATTTCTATCAACTTTTTTTTTATGTTTTCCCAAAGTTGACTTTTTTCTTGTAGGTGACCAAAGGTATTAATGGCAGCTGTGGTTTTCTGTTATGCAGCAAAGATGATGAGGCTCTAGAACAGTGTTTCTCAACCTTGACAATTTTAAGGCATGTGGACTTCAACTCCCAGAATTCCACAGCCAGCCTTCCTGGCTGTGGAATTCTGGGAGTTGAAGTCCACATTGCCTTAAAATTGTCAAGGTTGAGAAACACTGCTCTAGAAAGAGTGCAGGGAAGTGCTAGCATATAAAGCAAACAGCCAAACTTACAAAGATGATCAAGGATCTGGGGGCTAAATCATGATAAATGGTTGAGGGAGCTAGGTATGTCTAGTCTAATGAAAAGAACAATTGAGTGGATATTAGCTGTCTTCCAGTACTTGGGGGGCTGTCACAAAGAAGAGGGACTCTATCTATTCTCCAGAGCACCTGAGGGCAGGACAAGAAGCAATTGGGTAGAAGCTATCCAAACTTCACTTAACAGAATAACAAAGTTGGAAGGGACCTTGAAGGTTTTATAGTCCAACCCCCTATTCAAGCAGGAGACTCTGGACCATTCTTTTGTTCATTATTTAGGATAGCAAAAATTAATGAATAGATCAATCTGTGTTTTGTACTGCAAAAAGCTCAATTTCCTGAACATATTTATTTGTAGATTTCCAAGGTCTATTTTCTTTAGATACTATAGAAGATAAACTAACAATATCCCTTCAATGATTATTTTAAAATATTATATCTAAATAAAATTAACAGTAATAAACTCAGAGGCTTTAGCTGAATGGGTCTGTTTTCGGTGCTGCTGTTATATGAAGCATTTCTATGTTTTTTCTTGTTCTACAATGAATGATTAATTGAAAATATATATCTTTCAAGGCCTTCCATCTTCTCTTCATGTAAAAGAGGAGCGTACAAAGTTAAAGTACTTACAGGGAATCATTATTCTTACAAATAAATAAAGTTACACACAAACCCACAAACCTAATAAATGGGATCTATCTCATGGCGAGCAAAGTGAGCCTTGTTCACGATGTAGAAGCCAACTGATCGCAGCATTCTTAGACAAATGTTTTACTGAGAGTCTAAAGATCAGACAAAGTGACAAAGAAAAAGAACGCATGCAGATAATCCTTGACTTATGATTGTAACCAAGCCTGGCAGTCACAGTTGTAAGACGTCATGGTCAAAAAATGGGTCGTCACCTGACTGTCATACTAGTATGATCTTTTTTGCAGCGATTGTTATGCAAATAGGACAGTGGAAAGGAATCTTTGTGGGTTGTTCTCAGCCCTTCTTCTTTTCTAAAAAAATTAACACTGGAATAATAATCCACAAAACTATTTTTTTTAAAAAATCTCTCTTAAATGCAGGGCACGTATGAATAAGTTCAGAAATGTTGTTTCTCATCCTATGGAAGTTCGGTTAATGACAACTTAAGTCCTACCAAATTCATTAAGTTAACTGCTATATTTAAAATACCTTAAATTCACAAAGAATAATTTTGTGAATATCAAAAAGTACCTCAGTAAGCTCAGAATGTAACAGGGAGTTAAATCTTTCTATAATTAAATCGATTTCTATAAATCTTTCTATAATTCTTGCCATTGTTTTTTAAATATATATATTTATTATATTTTATCAATGGGAATAAAATAACCAACAGAAAAAAACAGAAAAACATAAATCCAACAGTAAGGATAAAAGAGAAAAAATGTACAAAAAAAAAAGGGGGGGGGAGCCCTAAACATCAAAGAAGCCCAACATTAAATACAGGAAAAAAAAATCACTCTGGCTTGATGCTGAAAATAAAATAAAATAAAATAAATCTGTTAAATTCTTCATCTTAATTCTCTGTTAACAGATGGTAAACAGAATTAAGAAGGAGAAGTCATCAGTTTTTTTAAAAAGAAAAAAAAAACAATAGCCAACAGATTAGCCCAAATATTACACTAGTCTTCAAATGTATATATATAAATATAAAATATATTCTATATTTTTCTTATTAATGAGAAAGTTTATTAACATTTGCAGACCCATTATGTAAGGAGAGGAGAATTTAGCAATCTTTTTTTTTTGAAAAAGGCATGTGTAAATTGTTTGATCACCAAGCAACAGATTGGCGCAATGAAAACTGACGATCCTTCAAAAGTGGAACGAGGGGATCGGAAGCCCTTGAAATGAAATGGTTTAAAGAAGAAGAATCTAGCTAGGATGATTCTCTCAGTCTCTGACTCCTTCGAGCTTTCCCACTCCCATTTTAAGCCCACTAAATTCCCAACACAACCTCCTCATTTCTATGCACAGGATCTGTAGAGGAAGTGAGTGATTGATCTGGAGATTTCCATCTCTTCCCATGCCAGCAGCAAAATTCCAAACAGAGCAAAGCAGATGACAGAGATCTGGCAAATCAGAGAGAAATGTCAAAAACAGCTGTCCATTAAAAGGAGTTTTGCCATGACAACAGAGCCCTGTTTGAAAATGCTAGGTGGTAGAATTTAATTGGAGTAACAACTGTTCGAAATTAAGATGAAAAGGAACGGCTGGAAATTGGAAGCTTCAGCTGGGAGGAAGGGGTTTTGTTTGCATTTTATGACTTTTATTTTACTTTCTCAAATATGTAGGGGGGAAAGGTAGATGGCCCCTTAAGGCCTGCCTCATTTCTGTTTAACTTACTGGGCTCCCAATAGAGAAAAGACAGCAGGCCCCCAATTAAAACTACAGAAGATGGAGGACCAGAATAATTTTTAGACTTGAGTTTTCAGCTCTGTTTTAATAAACTGTGATAATACTGTTTTTATACCAGACTAGTGTGATCACACTTGGAATATTGGGTCCATTTCTGATTTCCATGATACAAAAAAGATGCTGAGGCCCTAGAAAGTGTGCAGAGAAGAGAGATGATTAGGGGTCTGGAGGCTAAATCAGGAAGATGTTGAAGAAGCTAGGTATGTCTACCCTATTGAAGAGAAGGATTAGGGGGGACATGAGAGCTATCTTCCAATACTTGAGGAACTGTCACAGGGAAGAAGAGGTCAACCTATTCTCCAAAGCACCGGAGGGCAGGACAAGAAGTAACGGATGGAAGTTTATCAAAGAGGAATCCAACCTAGAACTAAGGAGAAATTTCCTGACAGTGAGAACAATTAAACAATGGAATAAATTTGCCTCCCAGAGTTGTGGGTGCTCCATCACTGGAGGTTTATGGAGATTCTCAGTCATCCAGGTCATACTGTAGTTATCCCAAAGATGCTTTTTCACAAGACAACTGGATTTTCTTGTTTTTCTTTGAAGATGTTTCACTTCTCCTCCGAGAAGCTTCTTCAGCTCTGACTGGATGGTGGGGAATGGGAGGATTTATGCTCCTTGCAGACAGCTGGTCATTTGCATTCTTTTAGAGAGTTGTTGAGGCCACCTGGAGGCTTATCTGTGTATTTGGGGTCATCTGAGTAGTGCAAATGGGTGTGAAGCCTTCTTGGAACTGTTGAAAGGACTGTGTTATAGACCGGAGATAGATGATGTCATATCCCTCACACTTTGTTGAGAGACGGCTGTACAGTTTTGACATAGATGGCCTCTTTGACCCCTCTTTGACTGGAGGTTTTCAAAAACAGACTAGACAACCGTTTGACGAGGATGGTATAAGGTCTCCTACAATGGGCAGGAGATTTGGAGTAGAATGATTCTACTATGATTCTAAGAAGCATGATTTGCCTGCCTAAGAGTGGAGGAAGAGGTCAACCATAATTCTCTCCTGGCTAACATCACCATCATATCTAAATGCGAGTGAAAATTGAGAAAGAACAGCAAAAGGAAATGACAACTCACTTTCAAGAAATCTTTAAGAATGGAAGGCAGATCATTGTCCTTCTGTGTGCATTCCACCCTTCGTTCAGTGCTCCAGTTTCTCAAAAGGCAGTCTTAAAAATATCTGGAATGATCACAAAGCATAAATTATAAATGTTTCAGGAAAATGGGAAACAGTTCCCAAGGTCTGCTTAGAACACACACACACACACACACACACACACACACACACACACACACCAGAAACAAAAACCCACCCGATCTCGGTTCCTATTCAACGACAATATGAAGATATTTTATTTCTTTTCTTTTCTTTTTCATTTCCTGTTAACTGTTCTTCTGTTTGCTATCATCTCTTGCCTGGCACCATGTCAATAATTACTAAATTAGCAGGACACCTGTGCAATGTCAGCTCAAGTGTTATTACTGACAAGTCAAACAAAGGGAAGACTGATCAAAAAGATGGAACTTATTTAAATGGATTGTGTTCACTGGGAAAGACTGAAACCTCTCTCTCTTCAAAGAAAAGATAGAAGGGACTAGTTTACATTATGAACTGATTCAAGGACATAGAATCACAGCAAATGACTTATTTTTTCACAATGTAAACTTCTCTCTCTCTCTCTCTCTCTCTCTCTCTCTCTCTCTCTCTCTCTCTCTCTCTCGTGTGTGTGTGTGTGTGTGTGTGTGTAGAGACAGAGAGTTTTAAAAATGATGTTTGGAAGAATCAATTATATTCAAGGAGGAAAATTTAGAAAAACTCACAGAAATAACTTTTTCATATTTGTTGTAGGACAAAAGTGAATTTCATTGATTTTGGCATCTAAGGAAACAGAGTGAGAGAGGAAGGAAGGAAGGAAGGAAGGAAGGAAGGAAGGAAGGAAGGAAGGAAGGAAGGAAGGAAGGAGATTGAGAGATGGTATAAAAGAGAGTGAGAAACAAAGTAAAAGAGAGGAAGGAAGGAATAATAGGAGGAAGGAAGGAATAATAGGAATGAAGGAAGGAAGGAAGGAAGGAAGGAAGGAAGGAAGGAAGGAAGGAAGGAAGATTGCAAAACGCCTTGTCAGCTATTGTCAAAGAAAGCAGGAAAGTCTGCAGAAAATAGAATCTATGTCATCCACTCAAAAAGTGAAGAAAAAATATTTTAGCAAACTTCTCCGAAGAAGCTTATCTTTCAGAAAAGCCAAATGATTTCCTCTGCTTGGAGGTCAACGGAACAATGTTATTAGTACCTGGGTGACACGATGAGTATTTCTGAATCATTTCCCAGAAAGATTGGCTCATCTAAGAGAACATCACCCACGAGCTCTCCAGCATGATAGACGGCAGGACCTGGATAGCACTTCAGAGTCAGCAAGAGAGGAAACCATCAAAGGTTTGCTAAATTGTTAATCTGCTAGGCTCAATTCATTAGTATATTGCCTAGTAGGATTTTTAACAAAAGACGTTTGCCAAGATGCTGCGCACCATTTAATAGGGCTGCTTCGTGCATGGGTACAGTATTTGCCTCGCTTGATTTCTTTGGCCTTGCTTGACAAAGGCTTTAACCCATGTGATTTGGCTGTATTATTATTATCCTTTTTATTTTTTCTCTTACTTTCATTTGTCAGTATATTATTATGGTTATTATTACTCTGTTGTTTTGCATGTGCACTGAGAGCTTATGGACTGGAGACAAATTCCTTGTCTGTTTAATCATACTGGGCCAATAAGGAATATCCTGTCCTATCCTATCCCATCCTATCCCATCCCATCCCATCCCATCCCATCCCATTCCATTCCATTCCATTCCTACTCTACTCTATTCCATCTCAACTCTAGTTCAGAAAGTGCTGTATTACTTCTCCGTGACTGTTTCAATAACCCCCTCCACAGTTTGGTGAGTGTGTAGAAAGGTTTTCCAACTATAATACCTGGAAACTGTGAGGCAACACAAAGTTCCTCATTGAAGCCAATTGTGCAGTTGTATTCCCTCTTTACCTAGTGGAGGCAAGCCAAAGCTGCTGCATGCACAGTCCTAGTGTTGATGCTTCTTCCTCTCACACCTTTGCTCCCAACAAAGAACTGATAATTCCACTGGAAGCGATTCATAAAATCAGGGAAAGTGTTTATGAGAATGACAACATTAACCTGTGGAGTTTGCTATTAAGAGATTCAGAGCTGTGCAGAGCTGATAGTTTCCTTGCAATGTAGAAAAGGTGCAGGGAAAAAGGGATCTTCAACAGACAGTTGTGACAATAGCCTGAAGGATCAATATTCCGCACAATTAGGCTTTCTCTCTCAAATGGGGCAATTCAAGGACTTGCATCTTTGAAGCCCTGTATTCTTCTCCCATCATCTTCAAAAGAACAGACACGCTCACATTTCATGTTTATCTAACATGGACAGAAAAGTATGTGAAGGTTGGTAGCTGATATCCAGAAATCATACTTCTGTCGTCTACAGAAGGCATTTTCTGGCCATTTTGGGTGTCCTTGATGCCACCTTTCAATGGTGGCAACATAAATCATGAAAGATCTTCTCTCCTGCTCTCTCTGTCTCTTTGTAAGGGACATGGGCTGGAAGAAAACTAAAAAGGATTCAAACATCTAAAATGGTCTTCCTTTTGTAACATTTCTCTTACAGCCTATGGGTTTCAAGCTTGCTTAAAAAATAAATGAAAGGTCCTTGCCATCTGAAACTAAATTGAATATAATTGGATACTTGTATGTCAAAGCTCTTGGACACATAAAGGGAAGTATCTGCACATCAAAGAGATGGCAATTGGGTCAGAAGATAACCTATAATATGTTCGTGTGTCTCTGTATTTCTACAAAATCTTCTTAAGCTCCTTCTGAAAACCCACAGAAAGGCCTTGTTACACCCACCAGCAAGTAGCTACGCTTTATTAAAGGGGGTGGCTGTACGGCTGGACAATGCATTTAGTTACAAAACCTAGAAATGCCCTCCATAAAATGGAAGGCCAGTTTGATTTATATATCAAACATGAGCTTGAAATACATTTCCGGAGGGCCCAACACAGTGAGAAATTTGAAAACGTCCGTAGTTAATCAATGAAACAGCATCAAAGTCAACTGATAGAGCATTTCCCAAGCTTAATACCAGATAGCAACCCCCCCCCAAAACTACAGGCCTTTCTGAGATATTTTCAATGTTCCCTAAATGAGTGAGATTGTCATTTATTCCAGTGATGGACATGAAGAAGTGTCCACCATTATAATGTCAAAAGGCAGGATATAAGCAATAGAAGAACATTTAGGAGAACTTGTCTCCAGAAGTTGTGGGTGCTCAACTGGAAGTTTTTAAGAAGAGATTAGACAACCAGCAGGGGATTGGATTAGAAGACCTCCAAGGTCCCTTCCAATTCTGTTATTCTGATATTTTCCTTTCTTTTCATGATCAGTTGAAGAATGAGCATTGAGAAGAAGCCCTGAAGGTTCTGGAGTAAGGGATGAAGGCATGAGTCTACCTGTCTACCTGTTTACCAGCCTACCCACCCATTTATTAATTTTATCTATTTAACTAGCAGAGTCCTCAGAAAAAGCTTGGCAATACGAATATTTTTTGAAGGAGAGTGAAGGGCATGGAATTCCATTAGACGATTTGAGGCCATATTCTGGGTTGAATTGCAAATGCATAATAAGACATCTAAAAGTGGAAGATGAGTATTTGAAAGCTTGCAATTTAATAGCAACAGCACTTAGACTTATATACTGCTTCACAGTGTGTTACAATCCTCTCTAAGAGGTTTACAGTGTCAGCATATTGCCCCCTCACCCCCCAACAATCTGGGTCTTCATTTTACTGACCTTCGAAGGATGGAAAGTTGAGTCAACCTTGGTCAGGATCGAACTCCTGGTTGTGGGGCAGAATTAGCCTGCAATACTGCATTCTAACTGCTATGCCACCACAGCTCCAATTTAAATAAAAACCACAACGCAGCTAGCCAATCCTCCTTGCGCTTCTGCTAAATCCATGACTGCTCAGTTGACATGGGGTTATAAAAGCAATAAGGAAATACAAACAATGTGATAATGTGGTTAAGACACCAGACTAGGAACCAGGAGACCGTAAGTTCTAGTCCTGGCCAAGGCACGAAGCCAGCTGAGTGATCTTGGGCCAGTATACATATTCTTTCAACCCCAGGAAGGAGACAGTGGCAACCACTTCTGAAATCTTGTAAAGGAAACTCCATCCAGGAGTCAACATTGGCTTGAAGGCTGAATGAATGAATGAATGAATGAATGAACGAACAAATAAATGAGCTACTGGACTCTGCTAGCAAATGAAAGCAAGCTACACTTCTCAGCCTTGAATCCTAGCTTTAAGATATGGAATTAATTTTTTTTGTTTCTGATAAATTATACTATTTTATACCATTATTCCTTTGCCAGTTTCCCTCCTGATTCCCTCCCCCTGCATGCCAATATAGATTTTATAAATACATGCAAATGTATCTACGATGCTTCATTCGGTTATCAATTCCCCCAAGTCCTCCTGTTCTAATCACCAACTAATTGTCTCGGTGCTCTATTGACAAGGCGCTTCCTTCCTTGCTAATTTCTGCTGACATGGCAAAGGCCTTCAGAACCGGGTTAACCTTTCTGTGTCCATTGATAATCCACAGGTTTGATGGCAATTGATTGCCCCGGCTTCTCTTGTTGGAATGAAACCTCATCAGCGTTCTGGGTGACTTGTGTAATGAGGCGTTGTTAACTGGTGAGAGGTAAGCAATTGGAGAGGTTGCCTTCCTTCTCTCCCATACAAGGAGCGCAGCAGTCAAGGATCTCTCATTCAGATCAAATGATGCAAAGTCTTTGGCACGGCCACCTGCCCTGATGTTGACTTCTGCAACAGCACACAGATCTGGGTAGAGCAGGAGTAGAGAAGGGACACACTCTGCTAGAGAGAAGTTCCTTGAGGATGGGCCCCAGCATGAATCTGAAAGCTTGGAAGACTAGACTTCTGGTCCCGGGGACCGACCCAGATTGGATCCTGCAACATTTATCTGCCTTCATTCATGACAACGTGCCATGCTTGTGTTCTGCACTTTCACAGCAGCAAACAGAAAAGGGGGAGGATGCACTTGAATTGCATTTTTCTTCTTCTGTTCAGTTGTGTCCGATAAATCCCTGCAGTTTTCATGGTAAGGTTTTTCAAAAGTGGTTTGCCATTGCCTCCTTCCTAGGGCTGAAAAAGAGGGACTGGCCCTAGGTCACCCAGCTGGCTTCGTGCCTAAAGCAAGACTAGAACTCACAGTCTCCTGGTGATTGGTCCGAAGTCACCCAGCTGGCTTCGTGCCTAAGGCAGGATTAGAAGTCACAGTATCAGTTTTCAGCCTGAAGCCTTAACCACTCCAAAAAATTTGGTATGACAGGGCTTATACAAGTATGTGTTTTGATACTACTTCTCCCTAAACACAAATCATGCCTTGGAAGAAAATACTCAGGAGGCCTCAAGAGTGCCTTTTTAAAGTGAAAAATACGGACGGAATGTGATCCATTTTACTCTGCATTCCCTGTTATACCCATTGCTGTAATAAAATGCAGCAGTCCACTGAATATTTGTAGCATCTCTCAAATTCAAACCCGTCCCACTTCTTGAGAAGGAATCTAGATCCTTCCTTCTAGCACAGGGGTTCTCAACCTTGGCAACTTTAAGACTTGTGGACTTCAGTTCCCAGAATTCCTCAGCCAGCTTCTGGGAGTTGAAGTCCACAAGTCTTAAAGTTGCCAAGGCTGAGAACCCCTGTTCTAGCAAGACACCTGTACCCATTCAGAGAAGCTGAAAGAATGTGAGAAAATGCACACATTTTTCAAGAAAGAGGGGAGGAACCCTGCCAATGGGGTAAATTACACAACCAAGGGGGTAAATTAAATTTATGGTCTAGAAGTGAAATTCTACCGAGAAAGAGGAAGATCAGAAGGCAAAATTAAATGAATTTTTCTACCATGAAATAAAGGCCATCCTTTGAAATCCTCTCTTTGCTGAACAGGTGAATGTAAATTTGGTCTTTTTCTTACCGGTGCTTGATGTTGTCTTGATTTATAACTTCTCTGTCTAAATAATTAATAGTTTCCTGTCTTGAAATGGCTGCCAATTTGATGTTCAGCTGTGTGCTATTTAACTTTGTAATTAATCTTTTCAATAAGGAAGGTTCATTTTTCCATATCAAAGTATATCGCTATGTGTATTAGCAGCCATAGAAATATCTTTCTTATCAAGTCTGTTCTGGGCATTCAGGAACTGGCCAGTTATCCAGAAACTGTGGATTTTTTTTTTAATTGCTGTGCCAAATTTTCCCTTTTTAAGTTCTCAAGAGTTTTGTTCCCATGAAATAGGGGTCTTGGCTTTCTACCTTATTTTCAGGAAGTTTGAGAGTTTGTTTTGAATTTCTCTCTGTCGTTTCTTTGAGATGTGAATTTCCTTTATTTTTCCAGGAGGCAAAATATATTTGATCCAGGATGACCTCAACTAAGCACCATTAGGTCTGGTTAATATTTGGATGGGTAATTAAGAAATTCAACTCTATTTTTTTTGTACACCTTTTAATAGAACAAGCTAAAAGAAAAGCCGTTTCATCAGACTTCATTTTATTCTGTTTTTCACTGGCCACTTTCTGGCAATACTCCTGAAAAATTGATAATTAATGATTACTTACAATAGTATAGTTACCTGATTTCCCATGTTGACATAATTTCTTCTTTTCCCTCTGAGTTCCTCCATCCTAGCTATGGGTTTCCATGGCAATAGTTTATTAAAATTGTTAAGGATAGGCTGTCCAAAACCACACAAAGCTGTCATTGCTTTCTAAAATATACCTGAAAGTTTTCAACTTATTCCAGATTTTCAATATATTTCAAACTAGGCTCAAGACTGGGATGAAAATGGTAGAGCCAAAATGTTCTCCAACCTGGTGCCTTCCAGAAGTATTTGGACTGTATTCCTAGGATCCCAGAGAGACTGCAATTATAATCTCATCCAAATTGAAAAATACAGATTTACAACAATTCATTTAGTGACCGTTCAAAGTCACAACAGCACTGAAAAAGGTGACTTACGACCTTTTTTTCAAAGTTATGGCCTTTGTAGCATCCCCATGGCCACGTGATCAAAATTCAGAGGCTTGGCAAATGGTTCATATTTATGAAGGTTCCATGTAGCATGATCACATGACTGTAGGGATGTTGCATTTGTCATGTAGTGCAGAAATGTGCATAAAAAGGACCCTTACATTAAAAGAAATGATATAGCAGGTAAGCTACAGACACAAATGCAGGCATTAGGGAAAAAGTCATTGACAGTCTGAGGTTAGGAATAGCTGTGCCCAAAAATAAACTTGCAATTAAAAAGAAATGAAGACTAAAGTTTTGACTCTTTGTCTGAAACTCGACAGAAAGTTTTTGCCATTCAGTAATTGCAAAATTAAAACAGAGCAGCTATATAGAACTATCCATACCTCTATAATTTAAGAACATAAAACATTGTTTAAAATGCACTTTGGTTAATAAGTACTAATTATTTTAACTTAAAAAAATGGCAACTGCACAACTGTGAATACCTCATAAATAGCACTGGAACAGGCAATTTTCTGCTTAGAAGCTCCATGAACCTTAAGTAGTAAGGACAGAAAGTGCCACTGCAGATTGTGATAAAGAAGGTATCACACAATCCGTCATATGTGTGATGGATTTGTTCATGCAAACATATGTGCAAGGATCAGACTGGAGCTCACTGTAGAGGTGGTGAGTAACTAACAATATGTCCTATTGTTTTCTTTGTATCTACTTGCATACAGTGAGAACAATTAAGTAGTGGAACATAATGGAATGGCTTGCCTTCAGAAGCTGTAGGTGCTTCTTCACTGGAGGCTTTTAAGAAGAGTTTGGAAGCTATGTCTGAAATGGTACAGTCTCCTGCTTGAGCGGGGGGCTGGATTAGAATACCTCCAAGTTTCCTTCCAACTATTCTATTCTATTCTATTCTATTCTATTCTATTCTATTCTATTCTATTCTATTCTATTCTATTCTATTCTATTCTATTCTATTCTATTCCATTCATGTTTGTTTTATATCTTTCATTATGGTCAAATCATTAAATCAATAAAGTTTCTGTTGTATTCTGTTCATATGCACAAGGCAAAAAAATCTGCCTGTGGAATTTAAGACATGTTTATACCTCTCTGAGGCTCACCCCAGTTACTTGGAAAATGGCAGTGTGGCTTCGGTATTATTTTAGAAAACTAGCTTATGCGGTTACTTGTGTTGAAAACGTCTGCCAATATAACCCCTCTCCTGTAATTCTTCCTCTTCCGTAATCAAATTGCTTTGTAAAGTCAGAGAAAGTAGGGAAAATTTTTTCTTGAGTTACAAAACAAACTTCCTACTCACTATATATTTCATCTGGATACCTGATGAAAACTGACAAATAGTGTTTTTCTGTGTGAGTTTTGAAAAACCTTTAGTCCTTTCCTAAAAATGACCACGGAACAGAATAATGCACCGTGTTATTCTCCAAAACTTTCTTGTTATTATTCCTTTACCTCCCTCTCCCTTTCTCTCCCCCTCCTTCCCGTTTCAGAAAAATGGACTTGTTTTGGGATCAGGGAGCAAAGAAGAAAAATGTACAAAGTTTTTAGCATAGGACAGATTGTTTTGGTAAAAGCTCTAGGAAAAAAAAAATACATATACTTTGCTCCTCTTTCAACCCCTGTAGATGGAGCCCTGCGCTAACAGCTAACAAAACCACCAGTGCACATTGACTTCCCTTTAGGTTGATGATGATAGATTGTGTTGTTTTCTTCATTACTTTAAACCTAATCAGCACTCAGTATAATTTGAGTAATGATAGCTCATTATTGGCGATTGTGAAGTTTGAGGCTCTCCTCGTTTTACCTCCAAAGGCAGCCGGTTGGGATAAAAGGGTACCTCCAGTTCCTCATTTTGCAGAATTATGGATGTGAGTGTGGCAGGCAAGAGGAAGGGGGGGGGGAGGGAACTGGTTAATGTTTGGGAACCATTAATAGCTTTGTAGAATTTTAGAATCTACTCGGTCACTTACTGTATATGATAAATCTAGATACTTGCCTGAGGCTTAAAATTCTCTTTCTCTCTCTCTGTCTCACACACACAAGCGCACAGAAGCTTCTTTTTCCCCTCCTTGCTCCATTTTCTTAAATCCAAGACATTAATCCAAATTAATTAATTAATTTCTTAATTAATTAATCTTATTTTATTAAGGGGAGACATGATAGCAGTCTTCCAATATTTGATGGGTTCCTACAAAAACGAGGAAGTCAAACTATTTTCCAAAGCACCAAAAGACCACACCTGGAATTCAGCATCCAGTTTTGGTCACCACATTACAAATAAGTTGTTGACACTTTGTAAAAAGGGCAGAGAAGATGACTAAAGGCCTAAAACATACGAAAAATGGTTGCAGGAATTGGGTAGGGCCAGTCTAGAGAAAAGAAGGACTAGAGGGGACATGATGGCAGTGTTCCTTTCCTTTCCTTTCCCCTTTCCTTTCCTTTCCTGACTGGAATTATTTATTTCTTAAGTTTATATGCCGCACATCCCGCAATTTGAGGCAAGTCTGGGCAGCTTATGAAATTACAACTTTAAAAGCTGTTCTATTCTACCTTCAATGATTTCACAATAGTTGTGGTATTTCACTACATTGTCACCACATATAAAAACAATCCAATATGTTTTTCTATCATTTCCAGTACTTTTAAGAGAAAGAATTATTCATTCTGGCAATCGAGGCTAAAGCGAGGTAGAAATAATAAAAACAACTTATATCAATTCTTGTAGAGTAATATTCCAAGACAAGTTCATATTTTTCTTCCCTGGAAATTCCCACTCTTGCCTATCTATAATTATGTTCACCTTTTACATCCATTTAATCATATCATTTTTAACTTTGCTCAGATTCTGAAACTTACTTCAACTCTAGTTATAAATTGTGCCTAACGGATGTTCAGTATTATGTAGTAGGAGATTGTCAAATTCTCTTTCTTTCCTTTGGTCATCAGAATGCAATAACTGCCTCTTCTTTGGGATCAAATGAATTCCATACTCACCCAAGTTAAAACTGCATACTTTTTCAATGACAATGAATCTGTCCAGGCTGACAGATGTTGGCCTCAGTTGCCCTGACCACAAATGGAGGGTGAGGTTTGTGGGGGAAGGAATCAGAGCCAAACTTATTTTAGTGCTCCGATTCAAAAAATTTATAGGCACTGGCAAAGCCTACATGTCTCAGGGCCAAGATATCAGGTGTAGCAGTTTTCATTGTGGTGTTTGGCTTAGACATTACTAAAAATGTGGTGCTAAAAAAATGTGCCTTTTTCTTTTTTGATGCATACTCAATTGAAATAAAGATATTGAGGTTGGTATTTTTTTTTTAAATTCCCCAAAGGAACTCTAACTTACAGAGTCAACGTGTCTCAGGACCAAGATATCAGTCGGCACATCCACAAATGCTTTCTGAAAAAATCTCCCTTTAGGGCAGATGTATTTGCAAGATGCTTTCTCTCTTAACGGTTCCAGTTTTGCCATGTCTGCTGGATCCATCTTACAGCAGCCATATTCTTCCCATGATGCCATCATCCCTGGATTCTGGGTTGCTAGGATGTCATTCCAAAATTCCAGCCTTGTCCACTTCAGGGAATACGATGGTCAGAGGGACAAAATATTTGCCGAAGGTGCGAAACTGTATTTCCTAATCCAGTTAGTCCTTGAGATACAACCAGAATTGAGCCCAAAATTTCTTTTGCTAAGCGAGACAGTTGTTAAGCAAATTTTGCCCCATTTTACGACCTTTCTCGCCACAGTTGCTAAGTGAATCACTGCAGTTGTTAAGTTAGCAACAAGGTTGTTAAGTGACTCTGGCTTCCCCATTGGCTTTGCTTGTCAGAAGGTCTCAAAAGTTGATCATGTAACCCGGGGGAGGCTGCAACGGTCATGTGACCCTGGGGAGGCTACAACGGTCATAAGTGTGGAAAGCGGTCATAAGTCACTTTTTTCAGTGCCGTAGTAACTTTGAATGGTCACTAAAGGAACTGTTGTAAGTTGAGGACTACCTGTATTACTTTCCCCACTTCCTTAACTGGATTGAGCGCCTGAGCAAGACGTGAGACAATGATGTGAAACACAGGAGGATAAAATGCCCAGATGCTTTATATAAGCTTCATTAAAATATAAGTAATGGTCAGAAAGTCACCCACACATTGCTTGTTTCATACGAACGTGGGGAAAAAGGTCTTTCTAGGTGAGGCTATTTTCAGCAGTGCTCTTTTTTCAAACTCGCTGAGCAAAACACCGAGAGTCCATCTTCTGCAGATATGTTGAAACCTGTATCTCTCATCCATTTTCTTTCTTCATGCTTTAATTTTAGCATTTTAATCAATTTCATCCCACATGACGTCCATATTTTCTTGGAAAAATTAAAGGAGAAACCTGAAAAAAGGGGCAAATCTAAAAGAGGTTCACAAGGGTAATTTTTTAAAAAAAAATTGTTTATGTTTATAACTTTGCTTTACAAAGGAAAATCCAAAAAAACTTAACAAAAGCACACATTCTAATAAAACGTCTATCATCAAACAGTACATGGACGTTTATTTCCAAAGACAACTCGATTTACATGTTTTTCACGCAAACGTGAACGGGTGTGCATTAATTGGCACCCTTTTAAAAGTTAAAACTAAAGCATAAAGGGGAGCTCTTGAAAAATAAATGAATCTAAAGGACAACTTTTTGAAATAAAGGACGGTCTTTAGAGCAAGGAACGTATGTTCACTGTACATTTATACTTTAGCCAAGTAGACAAGGACAAGTATATATATTATCTTATATTGTAGCTTGTGTAGAAATGGAAAAATGGACAGCCGGTTTGATCTAGTGATTAAAGCGCCAGGCTAGAAAGCAAGAGACCATGAGTTCAAGTCCCGCCTTATCCATGAAAGCCAGCAGGGTGACCTTGGGCCAATCACCAGGAGGCTGGGAGTTTAGGGATCCAACAATGACACTTCCTACAAGTTTTGGAACATAGGGAAAGTCACTATATTCTCTTTCTCTATCAGTTTGTGGGTCTTTGTGTTGATGAAGACCAGGAAAAGTCTTCCTCAGTGTAAAAAAATAATAATAATCGCCTGTCTGAAATTTCTTTTTCCTTTTCAGTCTGCCCATTTCCTAACAACTTTTTCTTCGCAGACCCCTTTTTTTAATGGGGAATCCTAATGTTCTCCTCCCTTGTTCCTTTTTGCAATCTCTTTGCTACCAGCTTTTGCTGAGTGTCCCCAAATTCAGAGGCATGAAAAACACAACCAAACCAAATACCGAAATGAAGTGTAACTGCATTCCTAGTTTGGAGTAATCAGGGAGAGGGGATTTAGTTTTGTTTCAGACTGAACAATGATGGACGCTGATGAATTTCTCCCTCCCCCACTTACAAGGAAGACACTGTATGTGCCCCACTGTCTTAGCAGTAGATTTGTCGGATGAAGAGCAGTCAAAGCTATCAGTGGAGGTAGCACATTGCAAATCTTTTCTTTCCCCTTCTTGCTGCAATTTCACAATGCATTTTGCAGCCTAGAAGAAAGGGGGGGAAGCAACTCTCTTTTCTGCCCCCTCCCCCTCCCCAATCTAACACATCATAGCCAACTTTATTAGTATCTGTGGCATATTCTGCAACCGAGGTGCTCGTGGGTAAGGAGATTGTGTCTCTCCTACTAGGGATTATCCCATTCAGCCTAAGGGTCATTCTCAGTGAATGTAACACAACCGGCAGAAAATGCTTGAATCAATGGTAAAAAAAAAAAAAACCCTGTCTGGAGGGGACGAGAAATCTCATTTGCTTAAGCTAAAACCAGAGAACTCAATGCATATAAATTACAGGCCCCTTTTCTTCTTTGACGCTGTGAATGCTGTATGTGTGTTTGTGTGTGTGTGTGTGGGGGGGGGCTGAGGGTGTTTTAAATCACAAGCAACATGCCTAAAATGACTGAGCAAATAACGCTAAGTACATTCTGATATTCTAACATCACAATAATGTGATCATTTGGATTCATACTGAGAACAGTAAAAACAATATGCTTTCTGATTAAATTATTCACGCTTGTAGCTTTTAAGTTTCAATTATAGATATCAACAACGTATGCAGGAAGAAGCAAGGAAAATGCAAACATTTCCTAGTAGAGATATTCAAAGCAGCCAAGTTTGGGTGAAATCATTTGGAGAGAGAGAGAGAGAGAGAGAGAGAATGAATAGATTGCTACAACTTCGTGTTTTGTGTGTACTTGTCTGAAGATTTCTCATTTAATTTGCAAGTTTGAGATTGCTCGTGTGCTGATAAATATTTGAATAAGTTTTCCACAGGGTTTAGATGTTTGGCAAGGTGCATCCTTCATCAAAAAAAGCAAAGTAGAGATTGCTTAATAAAATTCAGCGTCTCTGGTTTTAGCTTTTAAAGGGTGCTTTAATGGGGTATCTACTTGTAATTCAGTCAATTAATATCACCACCAGAACATCCTTCTAATTTAAAAACAGGCTTTAGTTTAGGTTAGCACAGGAATATGTGCTGACCTTTTTTTCCTTTCCATGCATTGATACTTATGAACATCGATGTCATGTGGGTTTTGTATAGGAAGATTGGAGAATAGAACTATAAAGGGTATAATATCTGAAAGAAACCAACAAATCCATTCCAATCATTGCCAGCCCATTTTTATTTAGGCAATATCTTGATTACATTAATTGAAAGTTACAAGGGGAGATTGCATTTTGTGTTATCCATTTTACTATCATTTCTCACTGGGATGGTGGGCATGTTGGTAATTTTTAATTTGATGTTTCTAGTGAGTTTGAAATGATATGCTTTAGATTAGTTAATCTGCTCCCCTTCAGCTAAAAACGCTCTGAAGCTTCCAGAGCTGAGAAGAATTTCCACTTCGGAAAATAAAAAGAAGCAGAAAACATCACCTCTTGATCTTTTTGTGCTTCCTAAATACTCTGAAGTGAGATTATTGGCTGGTCTAGCTAGAAATGAACTCTCATTTATTTGGATATCTACGACAATCTAGATCGGTCTGTTTTATGTGTATTGAATCTTAAGAATTGTCCATTGATTTCTCCTATGCATTTTTTTTAAAAAAAGTGATGAGAATATTCACATTACTTTTCCTATACAAATTTTTATGGGTAATTCATAGTGAATGATTGGACTGCAAAATTATGGGAAAGTACCTAGTCTGTAAATTATTATAACTACTGTTACATGTAAAATAAAAAATAAGTCAATAAATAAACAGATGTGATGGAATGTAATCTGGATTCCGAGAAAGAAAGGGTTGGATTCCAGAGGAGCAAAACACAACTCAGTTGAGATAGCTTGTGTGAGAGGAGGAGGGTGAAGACAGCTTCTCCTTAATAGTTCCTAGAACATATGCTTTGTGTGGGTGGTACTTTGCTTTAGTTTGGCAAGACTCTATCCAGAGGTGCAGAATAATAAATACATCTGCTTGGAAAAATCAAAGCATGCCTTTTTGGCTTTTTAGGCCTTGCCACAAGACATACTGTAAATACTGTAAAGCAAAAAATCACATCTTCTAACTGCCTGTGTCAAGTAGAATGGTAAAAAGAAGAGCCAGGCATGGGTATAAAGATTTATTGCAAGCTTAAGCTCTCTTCAAGAATCTGAACTACTAACAGTCAAGGCAAATTGGCGGTAGATAAGAGTCTCAGGAATTCAAGGACTTGGATCTCTTGTGGGCATGAAAGGACTCATGACTGATAACATGTTTGATCTCTCCCTTGTCGTCTCCTGCAGCCTGCAAAAGAAATAACACATTCCACCTCCCCGAAGGTTCTGTTACCCCCTCATTCAAAGTTCTAGGTAAGTCACTCTACAGGTATGTGAAACACCTTTCTACCTGGGTTCCCAGTTTGAGTTTATCATAATTTCCATGAAAATGTATCTGTATCCAATTAAGGCAGTCTTTCTTGACCTGTGTTAGGCTGCAATTCCCACAATTCCCTATCAGCTTAAGGAAGGCAGCTCAGGGAGAGGGGATCTTCCAGGCACACTGGTCCCGCGTTCAACAGAGGTGAGACAACAGTGTGACAGGAGGGAGATAGGAAGACCCAAGGCGCACCACAATTAAGGTGTAACAAGCTGCCACCACTAGCGGTTAGTTAATGACACATTTGTCAGCTCTGTTTGTTTAAGGGGTTATGTCCCCTGCATTTTCCCTCCCTCTGACTTAGCAAGCAGTAACCATTGCTTGAAATATTTTTCAGTTGAGTTGGTGTTTTCATAGGAAGACATCTCTGTCAAGGATAATTAAAGCTTTTCTCTGCATCTATCTTAGAGTCAGATAGGTCCAGCTCACAAATGTCCTTCAAACCAAAGGGGGGGGGGAGGAAATTTCCACTGCCTTGGTATTGTCAGTCAGCATTTGTGCTCTCTGACAAGCTTTCCTGACCTCCCTGCTTATCCCCCACCATTCTTTTCTCTTGTGACATTTGAACTTTTAATTTGTTGTTTTGGCTGATGGGATCACATGGGTAGTTGAAATATTAACAGCAGTTTGGCCCAAGATGCTTGTTTGGAGAAAATTGAGATCCAATGATGTGGTTGTTAGACTTCTAGGGAATTCAGGCTCAGATATTGCAGCAACTTGACTGTAAGGAAACCAACAATTGTGCGTGATGCTGTGGCATTCACCTGGCCTGTTCATCCTATCGAGGGTATATCATGTTGCTAGGACCAAAATAATCTAGAACTATCACTAGAAAGTAATGAAGTGTAGAAAGGAGAGAAATGGTTTGGGTACCAGCTTCTGTTGGATCAAAAAGCTGTCTGAATCTGGATTTCAGCAGCCTGGGGATAGGGAGAAGAAAAAGAGAAGCAGTTTAGGTCTAGTAGTTTAGGTACTAGTCCAGAAATCATGACACAGGCTACGCGATTTTGGGTGAATCAAGGAGCAGACTGGGAGTTCTAGTCTTAACTTAGGCATAAAAACTGGCTGGAAGACTTTGGGCCAATCACCAGGAGACGGTGACTTCTAGTCTCACCTTAGGCATAAGAACCAGCTGCTACTACAGCTGGTCAAAATGTACTCCTCAAGCTTCAGCTTGCCTCTCAGAGAGTAAAGGTTTTTTTTTCTAAATTGTCTATTAAAAAAAAAAATTCTGACTGTTTCCCAGAGATCTGTTTATCCGTGGAATTAATGTTTAGGTTAATGTCATCACACATTAAATCAAACAAACATAATGTTAAGTTCCATCTAGTCATAAGGAATCAGGATGTGTCCCCAGCTCCTCAACTTCAGGAATTATGTTCTCAGGAGCTCTTATTGAACTTTCGGACTTGTGGAGGGTGGGGAAAAAAATCTATGGAACTTTGCAAATTCCCCAAAATTGTTTAGATTAGCCCAACTGTTAACTGGTCTCCTGCTTGATCCCCGGCTGATGGACTTCAGAGATAAAGCTGAAGCCAAGAAACAGTCAGCCAGCACCAAGGTGTACTATACAACCTGCCCCTTGAGAGTTCAAGCATCCCTGCTAACAGTTTCCAAATGGTGCTCTGTAGTTAACCTTCTTTAAAATCATGAACCAGTCTAACAGGTGGAAGCAGTTAATGTCACATATCTCCTTTGTCAGACTGGGAAAGAGGCTCTTGAGTCATGGATGCCAGGAAGTCGAGTAAGTGTCATTTACGCAAATTACAAAACATGATCTTCGCAGTTGGGCTTTGTAAGGGACTGGCACAGTTCCCACAATATGTGCTGCTCAATAAACTTCACATTCCCACTAGAGGTTTTAATGTCAGTGAAACCAGCCCAGTACAAACTGGAAGGGACCTAATAGATAGCTGAGGTTTAAAACACAAAACAGGATCTTGTTTCCTGCTCTTAGCTTACATCGATTGAAATCGATTCCAAGAAGTGCTGTTGTGAGCATCAGCATGGGGGTCTTTGGGATGTCTCCATGGTGGTGGACTAGTCCGACTGGATGTTGAGAAATTTGAATTGGACAGAACTAGATTTCACTGTGTGAGAAATGGCAACTGATGCTTAGGTAGGTAGCATAGCTAGTGTTTTTTTTCCCCCTCTTGAATTGGCAATCAATTGATCACATGCTCAGTTGATCGTTTCTTATTTGGGATATTGTTTACTGATTGTGCCAGCTTAGACAAACAAGCCAACAGTAATCAATAGCCTAATTAAAGAATCATACATTCCCACCAACACTGATAAGGTAAGCCACTACTGTATAAAATAAGAGCAAGCCTTACTCCCTTCTAGCACTGATGATATTGCCTAGATTGATAATGAAAGGTCTGCAAGAAAACCAACAAGCTCAGAAAGCACCAAGGACTCCACAGTTCTCCTTCTCCTTCTCCTCCTCCTCCTCCTCCTCCTCCTCCTCCTCCTCCTCCTCCCCCTTTCTTCCTTTTCCACCTCTTCTCCTCCTCTTCCTCTCCACAAACCCCACTGACTTTTAGCACTGATGATGTTGCCTAGTTGGATAATGAAACATCTGCAAGAAAACTGCCTAGTTTAGAGATTACTAAGCACTCCACAGTTCAATCCAAGCTACAAATATTCTCTCTGCTGGTATTCTTTTTCAATATAATCTAGATTTATACTGAGTCAAATGTAGAGGGTGGAATAAATTGAATTAAAATCTGGAAAAAATGAATATTTCTTCCCAATGAACTAAGTAAAAGTGAAAGTCAAGCAAGAGACAAAGAAACAAAAACAACAATTTGAAATCTGAAAAAACCAAAGAAAACGTACCCATACTTGCAAAGCTTTGCACGTCTCTAAGAACCCCATTCTAAAAGGTGACAAATTCATTAGCATTTAAATTGGGAATTGCAAATTAAATTCAGAATTATAGAAAGGAGAGAATTTTATCTGACAACTTTCCAGTTGTGGATTAAGTAACACAAGAGTAATATATGTTCCAAAGCAAAGTAAGTGCTTTGCAATTTTGCTGGTCTCTAAGTGGAGTTGGGGAATAATATATATATATATATAAAGCAGGACAAGCCAAGAAAAGTTATGATGAACCAAGATGGCTCTATGGAATAAGCAGATGGTTCCCATTAAGGCTGATTTGAAATCTGTCTTGCCATTTTTTTTTAAACATCCTCTCTCCTTGCATAAAAGCAATTGCTTTCTGCCATTTTCTCAGTGTGCTTGAGAATTTCTTATCCAATTTCTCTTTGTGGTGGTTTTGGCATTTTTTTTTGTATTAGAAGAGAAAAGGAAGAAAGAAGGGGAGAAAAGAAGGAAAGATTATAATACATTTGAATTATGTTTTATCTTTGGGTGAAAACAATTGTAGGCATTGTACTCTGTTCCACAGTTTTCATAATGTAGCAATTTTACTAATGGCCATGCTTTGATATATTTATATTTATTTATTTAAATGGAATTAGAATATATGGCTATCCAGGAGATACAGTGACTTCAGGAGGTGATAGATAGATAGATAGATAGATAGATAGATAGATAGATAGATAGATAGATAGATAGATAGATAGACAGACAGATAGATAGATAGACAGACAGATAGATAATATAGACCTCCTGAGAATCTTCCGTCTCCCATGGCATCAACAAACATAATCATACAAGCCTCTTGATCAGTTCCATTAGTCCAGAATAGTATAGGGCTCCTGTTTGAGCAGAGGGTTGCATAGAAAATTTTCAGTGTCCCTTCCAACTCTGTCACACTCTTATCGTTACAGTTAAAAAAAACCATAAAAACAGTGCATATTGTTGCAGATTCAAGAAGGGTGGAAAATTCACACCCATCCCACTACCATCTCATTCTTCAGACATGCAGAAGAACAGGCTACTGTGACAATTCCCCTCAATTTTTCTTTTTTGCAAGGAATTTCAACAGCAAATTTTCTTTCCTCTAATGAAATGAGACCTGGCACGAAAAACAAATCTGACACTAATTCCTACATTTGGACAATGTCAAAGCCATGGAAGAGGTCCAGGGTATTTTAAATAAGAGGATTCATATCTTTGTAGCTAAGGAAGTGCTGGGTATTTTGCAGTCTGCAGTTATGAAAGCTATCATGTGATTTTTAAAGCAAATCACTTCATTTTTATTATTGAAACCGCCACTCCAGAAGAGTGACAGAATTAATTTCAGCTGCCATAGCTTCATGTAAGAAAATATTCTCTAATATTAGGATTTTATAACTATGCAGAATTATCTTAAGCTTTTTATGATTTTTTTATATCTTTATGTCTTTCTCTTCTATGTTACTGGTCACTGACAGTAATAAGATTATATACATATACCAATTCACTTAATCATTTAGTAGTTTAGTATTTTAATATTATATTCACAAAGTAATTTCATAATTTAATCAATTTGAAGTATTTTTTTTGTATTCTACCACTTGTATTATAGGATATCTTATTGATGTTATTTCTATCAACTGTTCAGAAATGTTTAGGTAACTGAATTTGAGATCTGTAAACCTTTAACAAAAAATGTATTAAATCATGGTCAATGGCTATAATAACGATAAAGTTTATTTATTTTGGTTGGCTAGGGATATTGTGTTAGTCGACATTGATCCTGATCAGCTCAAGGTTGACTCAGCCTTTCATCCTTCTGAGGTTGGTAAAAATGAACACCCAAATTATTGGGGCAATTATCTGATATTTGTAAACCGCTTAGAGAGCGCTGCAAAGCACTATGGACTACTCCTATATATCTTCCATTTAAAATTTCACAGAAATGTTTTAGTTAAGCTTTCTCTTTAATGTGCTGGTCCTCTAATTCAGAGGATCAAAAGTTGTTTTTTCCAACTTTTGCCAATTGCCCTTTAAAGTCACTCATTAGCTTCAGGACCTTGTCCTTTGACCCTCCATATCCTTTTGGAGGCAGCCATTCTTGTGGGCTGCATTTTTCCTATTCAGCCAAGTTGGATTGTGTCACATATGGCCCAAATTATGCCATATTTCTTTTTACAGATCTTGGCTCTAGTGATATCTACATGTAGACTATAACAGGGAACTCTCCTTCTCCTTCTTTCAGTCCTTTCCATATTCAGTGGCAGCAATAAAAATGCATTTTAAAAGGGATTGACCTGAAAAAGGCTGATTACATAACCCATCTTTTACTGAACATTAATTTATGACCATAAGGCAAATTCTTAAGGGGCCTTTCTTTCAAGCCCATTCATTGCAACAAACGAATCACTTACATATCTTTTGGAGATAACTCTTTTTTTCTGTGAAATACGGTTCGGCTAGCATGCCATATATTATCATTGCTTAAAAGATACTATTATTTTATTCTGGCAGCCTTTTTTCCTCATAAGTAAAAGATGATCTGTGTCTACAGACTGCGATAGCAACCTGGAACTAAGGAGAACGACAGTGAGAACAATCAACTAGTGGAACGGCTTGCCTTCAGAAGTTGTAGGTGCTCCATCACTGGAGGTTTTTAAGAAGAGACTGGACAGCTATTTGTCTGAAATGGCATTGGCTCTCCTGCTTGAACAGGGGTTGGACTAGAAGACCTCCAAGGTCCCTTCCAGCGCTATTCTGATTGTTTCCTACTCAAGGAACTACCAAAGAGACAAGCACACTCCAACATCGGCAAGGCAAACAATTTGTACATAAAGAGCAAAATCCACTCCTTTCTGGCATTGATGATGTTACCTAGTTGGGTAATGAAATGTCTGCAAGAAAACAATAAAACTCAGAGAGCACCAAAGACTCCAGAATTCTAAAACAGCACAAGAATGAAAATGACATAAGAAAGCAAGAGCATTTTTCTACATGATGCTGATGTTTCTCCAGCATTTATGAGATGCAGACGATAAGTTTGCCACAGCTGTGTAGGCAGCAAAAAAAAAATTTTTTTTTTTGAAAGACAGGCTTGTTGACGATCCATATCACCAAGCATCTGGTAGAAGGTGTTGCCCCCCCTCCCCTTACTATATTTGTTTCTTTTCAATCTCCTGGAGCTAAAAAGGCATCCACATCTGGGACTATTCCTATCTTTGTGATATTTTATATGTGAACAAGCAATTTACACAAATGTTTTCAGTTATTCCACACCCCCTCCACACACACACGCACATACATACCATACACATATTCTATAAACCTCATATGCTGAATTTAAAATCCATTAGCATGGTGGTGGGATGAGAAGAGAGAAAAGAGCAGATGCACCACAAGCAATTCCTTAAGGGAGTCCATATTTTTACATATTTTGTAAGAAGGGAACTGCTGTTCCCAGATGGTGTACAGAGAATACAAGGGGCTTCCTTTTGGAGAACACAATTATCCCTTCTATCCCCAATGAGGTATAATTAATGGGATTCTATTTAGTGAGAATAGAAACACTATGGCTTGTTGGTACTACTATTTGAAAGGCAATGAACCTGAAAAAATGAATTACTGGATTCAGTAGAACAATAGGGTTGAAAAGGACCTTGAAGGTCTTCTAGTCCCCCCCCCTCTACTCAAGCAGGTGACCCTATACCAAGGGTGTCAAACTGTGGGCCAGATGAGTCATGCCAAAACCGCGCCTACCCCATTGCCGGCAACGGGGAAAAAGTCATGATACGTCACATGATGTTGCAAGTTTGACACCTATACCATTCTGGGCAAATGGCTGTCCAGTCTCTTTTTAAAAACATTCAGAGATGGAGCATCCACAACTTTTGAAGGCAAGCCATTCCATGGATTAATTGTTTTCACTGTCTGTCTATCTATCTATCTATCTATCTATCTATCTATCTATCTATCTATCTATCTATCGCTATCATTATATTTCAATCTGTATATCTATCATCTATATATCATCTCATTTGTCTATATATCTGTCTATCTATCATCAAACTATCATCTCTCATATAAGAGAATCTCTATAGATCAGGTTGAACTGTGGGGTCCTTGCTGGTCTCGGAGCTTGGTTGTTGGCTTACAAACATTTCATTACCCAACTACTGTAGGTAACATCATCATTGCCCTGATGAGGCACTGATGATATTACCTAGTCAGACAAACGAACAACTAAGCTCAGAGAGCATCAAGGATTCCATATATGTCTATCTGTCTATCACAGGGGTCTTCAAACCTGGCTCTTTTATGACTGGTGGACTTGAACTCCCAGAATTCTGGGAGTTGAAGTCCACAAGTCATAAAAGGGCCAAGTTTGAGGACCCCTGGTCTATTATGTATCCATCCACCCATCTATTCATCTATCGCAGGAGAATATTCTCCTCCTTTCTCATTCATTAACAGAGATACCTTCTTTTAAAAATAAAATGTATTATTAATGCAAATTGTGTCCAAAGTAGAACAGAGTACATCTTAGTATTGAGTGTATCAGCCTTGATCCAATATAAGCGTGTGTTTCAAATGTTTTTTTTTAAAATCCAGTTTATGCTTTGCTTCAAATACTCATTTCCAATTGTCAGAGCAGATTGATTTGAAATTGCAGAGAGTGTGTTTCTGCCTATGCAAAAATTAATCAGCTCATTGAGCTGGTTTAAAGCACTTGGTTCCATATGACACATCAAATTTATCTGAGGATTGGATCTGAGAACTAGATTCAAAAGGAGATTCAGCTCCACATAGAATTAGAACACACGACTGCTTTTTCTGTGGGAGGATCCCTATTATTTTTCTATTTATTCCCCTTTTTATTCATGCAACATATGTTACTCGTGGAATTTCCCAGTAGGGTTCCAAACTGCAGGATGCTTTGCAGACTGGAGGATCAAATAACATAGCAGAGTCCTAAGGACATTTGTGCAGAATTTTCAAAGTAATCCTCCAGGCAGATCACTAAGCATGGGCGCAGGGATGAGCTAAATAGGAATAAGTGAGCAAAACCCTCTGGACATCTCCATTGTCAATGATATGGCAGTGGCTACCCAGCAGACCTTTAGTGAAAATGTACTGCAATCTTCTAATGTCCCCTACTTCAGATCAGAAAGAAATTTTTAATCCCAAGAGGTCAGATTTTTTTTCTCCCCCTTTCCATCTCCTACTTGTGAGCATCCCCAAGCATCTGCCTGGCTACCATGAGATATAAAATACTTTATATAATACTATAATATTTATAGGTTCAGGAGATGTTTCTAGACACATTCAGACTGAATTAATTTAATCTTCTTCCAATATATTTCCCATCACTCCTTTGATCTTTCCTCATTGGATTCGTTTATTTGAAATTCACCCCCCCCAAAAAAAACCCAAATTATTTAAAATGAACTCTCCTTCCCCCCCCCCAACCTTTTCCCTGGTCTAATACAAATATCCAAATGATTTCGAAACACAGTATTGGGGAGGAAAATTTGGATAATAGTTATAATAGCTCAACTGGAATTTCTCCCATTTTTGAGGTCTCTTGGCATTTTATACTTTATCTGTGCTAAAACTCTATGGTTGTCTCCCCAAGGAAAACGTCTTGCTCCTACAGTTAAAATGGGTGGTGGGGGAATCATTACATTTTATAGATTATTAAGACAGGAAGTAAGGGTTTCAGATAAACTTTGCTGCCCAGACATTCCTGCAATCCACATAACAGAGAAGAATGCTGTTTTTACCGATTGAAACCATAGCTGGTTCAAGAACACAAGATGGATTCCTTCTGCTGCCAGTTGGGTTGACAAGAGATGTACAGTTTTTGGCTGAAGAAAGAAACCTGCTGCCTTGTGATATTTTTATTTTATTTTATTTTTTTGAGACGGGAGAAAATATGAAAAACCTCTCTGGAGGTTTTCTAGAAGAAACTAGATAGCCATGGCTGTTTTCCAAAATGGAAGCTTTTACTCGGCAGTAAGATATAGTTTCAGTTTTGGAATTGGTGACAAGAATTCTTTCTGATTGGTGAGTTTGGTGTTTGACTGGATGAGAAATAGCAATAGCAATAGCATTTAGACTTATATACCATTTCACAGTGCTTTACAGCAATCTCTAAGTGGTTTACAAAGTCAGCATATCACCCTCAACAATCTAGGTCCTCATTTTACTGACCTCAGGAGGACGGAAGGCTGAGTCAACCTTGAGACGTTGAGGGTTGAACTCCAGGCTATGGATAGAGAAGGCCTGCAAGGCTGCATTCTAACCACTGTACCACCACACTTTTGCCTTGATTTCTGCATTGTTCTGGGATTTAAAGGGTTACTAAAATGAGAATCTTGAGAGGTTCTAATTTTTAAAAATCATTCTCATTTATCTCTAGCATGTCTTGCTGTTTCTGGCATCAGTTTTATATTAGCAATGACTTTTCCATTCTGTCACAGTTTTTGAATCTTTCTCTCTCTAGATGGGAGCCATCCTTCCTCAAGTGTTATACCTTTAGACAGAGAATCAGTGAAGCAACTTAAGAGGGTTGGTCAGAAGCAACGAAATCTGGTTCTCTCCTTATGATTTCCAAATGAGGAAGGCCCTGTTAATTATCTGATAAAAACAAAACATTGTAACACTTGCTTCCCCGGAGAGTGGGTGTGTGTGGAATGATTTCAGCAGGCAAATCACCATATTCAGAAGAAAGTCAGCAAATGTCTTAAAAATTTCTTGCAAAGACTTGTTGGCATGATGTGAAGCATATGGGATCTAAGATTGGGAACCATCCATGTGTTCAGGCTTTCTTGCCTTCTTCATTTCCAACATTCCAGCAAAAGCATTCAGACTAGCCGAGACTCTGGGAAGTGTACAGAGAAGAGCAACAAAGATGATTAGGGGGCTGGAGGCTAAAACATATGAAGAATGGTTGCAGGAATTGGGCATGTCTAGTCTAGTGAGAAGAAGGACTAGGGGAGACATGATAGCAGTTTTCCAATGTTTGAGGGGCTGCCACAAAGAAGAGGGGGTCAACCTGAAGGCAAAACAAGAAACAATAGATGGAAATTAATCAAGGAGAGAAGCAGCCTGGAATTAAGGAGAAATTTCCTAACAGGGAGAGCAATCAACCAATGCAATAGCTTGCCTTCAGAAGTTGTGGATGCCCTATCACTGGAGGCTTTCAAGAAGAGACTGGACAGCCATTTGTATGAAATCATATAGGGTTTCCTGGTCAAGCAGGGGTTTGGACTAGATGATCTCCAAGTCCCTTCCAACTCTGTTATCCTTTGTTCTATACAGTCTCCTCTCTCTGAATTTGGTAGAAGACAGGCATTCATCTTCTCAAAATGAATTATTTTTGACATTTTTTCCTATAGATTTCACCAAAGCTGGACTGTTGCATGCCATGGCCAGAGATAGTGGAACTTTAATTCAACTTCACTGAAGGCTGGCTTCAGATAGACAAAATAATGTTGGATAATCCTTCACCCTGGCAAAGTGGAGGGTTCCCTCTTGTGTCAGTCAGGAAGGGACAGGAAAGGCAGGTGAGATTTATAATTGATCTTAGTGAAGTCAGCATTAGCGTCTTATTCCAGTATATTTCTAACAAGACATCTTGTTAGAAATATACCTATGGGGGGGGGGGAAACTGTCAGGAGGTTTAAATAAAAATGATGTATGCTGTAGCTTTGAACTTTGGGAAGCCTTGCATTGGCTTTTATGGACCTCTTGCAGAAGTCATCCCAAGTTCATGAAGACTTAATTAGGCAAGGAGGTGGTCAACTGAACACTTGGGCAACTGAACTCTTCCCCTCTCTACCCTCTCCCATTTCTGCCCCACCTGCTAATCCTATTCCATGAAGACACAATCAAGAATTTTCTTGGCGACTGAAATGTCCACATATTCTAACTTGGATCTGATGACGGACTCTGTAATTCACATGCCTGGTCCTGCTGTGCATTAATACAGGGATCCCCAACCCCCGGTCTGTGGACCAGTACCAGGCTGTGGCATGCCAGCAACCAGTCCACACAAACAAGCAAAGCCCCATCTGTGGGATACAGGAAGCACACAAAACAACGCTCCCTCTGGTCCGTGGAAAAACCTTTCTCCAGGAACTGGTCCTTGGTGCCCAAAAGTTTGGGGACCTCTGCATTAATACACCCTGTTGTTAATGAAGACCGCTGTCTCTGATGGGCCTCCTAGCAATTACAAGTCATGCCTTGGACTATCTTCCAAGATAAAGAGTGGATCCCGAGACCAAGTGTTTTTTCTGCTTCTCCTGACCAAGGAGAACATGATTATGTGCCTCCTGTTCAAATTTGATGTTTGTCTGAACGTGAATATGCTACCTTACCTGGTAGGGGACAACTGTAAAATCAACTCACTTCCCTCCAGATATCAACCAAAGCCTTTCTAGCCAAGGATAATAAACGGTGAGAGTTGAAGTCTAAGCAACAAAAAAGGGTACCAGCTTGCCTACAACACTAAATTGGAGCCACAAATCTGTGGAGGCCAAACAATTTTCCTCTTCTTTGAAAATCATTGTCCTAAATAAGTACCTGTATCTTTTCTTCTCCTACTGCCAGATAACCTGGTTTAACAACTGGTTTAGAAAATAAAGTTCATCGTGCATTCCAATCCATCGACTGGAACAAAGGCCAACTTGAAAAGCACATTGATCTCGACTACAAGCTATTTATATAGATATAAAAAAATCCGCACAGTTGGGCATTGAACGAGGAGAGTTGGATGACTCATAAACCTTTTCTCAGGTAGCTCCCCGCCCACGAGTGAATGGAATCATTTGCGCCATTCTGACTGAAAATCCAAACCCATTAGGGTTCTTTTTTAGTTAACCACAGGAAGATGTTGGAAGATGTTACATCTGTTGGCAAATTGTTTGAAAAGTATCGGAAATGAGCCAATCACCGTTTCTCATATTGGCTTACAGTACATATTCATTTTCTTCTGGTCTTGGCACTCATACTTATATGTAATACATAATCACTCTACTGCTCAGGATATATCAGAAAGAAGCCACAGGGATCTTGTCTTGACCTCTAAGTATTCTTAAGGAGATACAAACAGAGAAATTACTGAAAAGAAAAAGAAGAGCAACTCTCTGTTTTATCTCAATGTTTCAAATCACCCCAAAGGAATGAAACGAAGTGAGGGGTGGGGGTGGGGGAGGCTTTGCTTCTGAGAAACTGGTTTTGGAAAGTTGGCAAAGGGATAAGGGCACCCTTCCACTGGGAAGTCAACAATAGATCAAAGTGATTTGTCAAGTAAGCCAGAAAGGGACAAAGAGTGGGGGAAATGTTAGTGTGTGGTTTTCTGTCTTCCTTAGGATTTCTTCTTTGTAATTCTGACTCATTTGCAATACAGATTCTACAGAACAGGGCAAGGTGGACCTCTTGACTGTTTTTGCAGACTACAGCAGGCCAACCCATCCCGCTCCACGGTCTCCTAGAGTTTACCCAAATTCACGTTCATTGCGTTGCTGGCACTCTCTCACCATCTCATCCTCTGCTGTCCCCGTCTGTCTCCTTTTGCCTTCCATCTTTCCCAGGGTCTTTTCCAAGGAGTCCTCTCTACTCGTTAGGTGGTCAAAATATTTGAGTTTCAGCTTCAGGATGTGTCCTTCTAAAGAACAATCAGAGTTCCTTTAGGATCAATTGATTTGATTTCCTTGCTGTCCCAGGGACTCTCAAGAGTCTTCTCCAACACAACAATTCAAAAGCAGGGTATCAACATGGGGTAACCTTAAGATGTAGTAGCCCCATTGTGGCTTCTGGTAGCAGGTTGAAAGGGATGATGCTCTGTACTTGTATTTAATTGTTTTTGAACACCTAACACAGGTATTACACAAAATAATCCTTGTAGACCTTAGATCTCCCCTTCTGGATTTACAGCTGGACTCTGGTTACATTCTTGGTCCCCCACAAAACTTACAGAGAAATGGAGGCCTGAATTTCTCCCCTACAATCAAAAAGCACTTCCTTTTATCTTTATTTTCTCCTTCCTTTTGCATGCAATTTCTCCAGGCTAAAGTCCACGTCAAAAAAGATTTGATTTTAACTCCCTTTCCATTTCACTCCAGTTGCATCCCCTTCAAAGGGAAAGGAGGATAAAAGTCGCTGTCAGAAACAAACACTCATGTGGATTCTTTCTGACCAATGCTTTGAAGTTCTCTTGTCCCCTTCTGATACTCATCAGACCTTAGTTTTCATTACCTGTTTCAGCTCCATTTTCAGCTTTTACATGGTCACAATCTCCCCACACACCCCATCCCATGCCAGATTCCCCAATGCTGCTGGCTGCTTGAAGGATGAAAGCTGCGTTTGTTCCATTCCACAAGAGACTCCCCCCCCCTTAAAAACACAAGAGGGGAGCAGTGGAAAGAAGAGTTTCTGCAAAAAATGTTTTTGCAGATTTTCTGACCAGGCTTCCCTCTCACCTGATAGAAATGGAAGGATAATTAAATAATTAGTTTAAAGGATATTTTGGCTAGCTTCTGAAACAATAAGGACCTGAGATCGTAAGACAAGATTCCACCTCCCAATCTTTTAACCATAAATTATTACTATGATTTGTCGCATAGTCAGCCAGACATTCGGGCTGGATTTGGCACTTTTGTCCACCTATCAAGTCCTTCCCAAGGACCTGGGGTAGGCAGATGTGGATGTTTGATTGTGTTAAAAGTATTGTTACAGGATGTAAGCTGTTCTGAGCAAAGCTGCCTTTTGCAATTGACTGATCCTGAATTTGTCAATGGCAATGGTACTCAAGTGGCACTTCTGATATTTTGGGATTTCACCCAGGGTGCCTATGACTATGATTATCGTCAATATTTATTGCGTCAATATTTTATGGACTTTTAATGCTAGCAAGCCACCCAGAGTCACCTCTAGGTAAGAAAGGCACACACAAGTCAAACAAACAAACATGTCATATTTGTAGAACTTGTGTGAGGTATTTTCAGGAGAGGGATATTTTGTAATTCTCCATTCTTTGTTGCACTTACAATAACCAGATGGGTTATTTATTTACTTTTATTTATTTACTAAATTTATATGCCATCGATCCCACTATCAGGTGACTCTTGACGGCTTACAACAGACTAAAAACTGTAAGATGAAAACCATTAAAATGATAAATATTGCCATTAAAATTAGCAAAGATCGCTAAGAAAGCAGCAATATAGTAGAGGTAGAATCTTCTGTTAATCCACTAGTAATAGCAATGGCACTTAGACTTATATACTGCTTCATGAGGCTTTATAGTCCTCCCTAAGCAGTTTACAGGGTCAGCATAATTGTCCCCAACAATCTGGGTTCTCCTTTTACTGACCTTGGAAGGATGAAAGGCTGAGTCAACCTTGAGCCGGTCAGGATCAAACTCCTGGCAGTGGGCAGAGTCAGCCTGCAATATTGCATTCTAACCACCTCCAGTATGGAAAGTAAGGATTCCAGATCATTTGGCAGAAACAGTTTTTTAGGCTCCTTTGGAAGGTCACGAGCATGGGGGCAGATCTCACTTTGACCTATGGAGGCTAAAGGGAGAAAATGGGGGGGGGTCTACTGGTGCCCAGGGTACCATACTGGGACCCTCAGCCTGTCTCAAGAATCTGTTGTGCTAGTACAGGTTTTGAATAAAGAGAAACATGATGCACTCTTGTACATAACTTTTGTGTAAATACAATGCTGTTTGATGAAAACAAACAGTTAAAAACAAATGAGTGAATAAGGTATGATAAATAAAGGTAAACCTTCATTGCTTCTCTGTGACCCTGTGTTGTGTACTGAATACATATCACTAAAGCTACAAGAAGAAATGAAACAGAGTTACTGGCTCTGTGCAGACACAGACTTCAATGGTAGCATCAGAAGGCTAATGCGATTTCGTGAAAGAGCCTTTGTAGATCACACACTGGGGGTGGACTTTCACTTGTTCTCAACTGCGTTTCCCTCCCCTCCCCATCTGATCTGGGCTTCCTGGAATTGACAGTGTCACTTTAATCTGCAGATGGAAGAATCACCTCTCTGAATTATGCGATTCAAGCTCTGTTTGTATGAATCAAAACACCCTGCAGCACAGCAGGGAGCAGCAATGTTTCCCTATGACTGCTTAGCTCTTTCAAAAATGCACACTTACCTGCTTGCAGGCTCTTTGATAGACAAGAGTGCTGTACACTGCAGACTGAAGGGATGCATTTCTTGCTAGCACCTGGCCCCATCACATTCTTCTGCATTTGAAGATCAGAAGCAAGCTGTGATGCCTTCGTGGTTGAGCAGCCAAGCAGGAGACAGCAAATCAAGACAACGGTGAAACCATCTAAAACAATAGAAAGACGTCCTATTTATTTGCTAGCAGATGCTGAGTTGGCAGTTGCAGGAACTGGGTATGTGTAGTCTAACAAAGAGAAAGACTAGGGGTATATGATAGCAGTCTTCCAATATTTGAGGGGTTATTACAGAGAAGAGGGGGGTCAACCTATTCTCCAATGCACCTGAGAGAAGGACAAGAAGCAACGGATGGAAACTAATCAAGGAGAGAACAAACCTGGAACTAAGGAGAAAGTTCCTGACAGTGAGAACAATTGATCAGTGGAATGGCTTGCCTTCAGAAGCTGTGGGTGCTCCACCCCTGGGGGCTTTGGACAACCATTTATCTGGAATAGTATAGGGTCTCTTGCTTGAGCAGGAGTTTAGACTACAAGCTCCTTTCCAGTTCTGTTATTCTAGCATGTATCACTTGCATATTTGCTCACCGTATGAATTGATGCTGCCAATGCAGTCCTAGACTTACAATCTAAAATGACAGTCTATGAAAGAAAAGGGAAAAAGAAGGGGAGAAAGAAGCAAGGGAAGCTGCCACAGTTTTCTTAGGGATTTCCCCAAATTTCTTTGTAACAAGCCAAAAAAAACATTCAGCATAATCTCATTAATTCCTAGGTATTAAATACGATTAATTATTTAATCATGCTAGATGAACATACCAGGGGAGGAGCTTATGAAATGGTCTCTCTGTCAAATGAAAGAGGGGAAAAAATAGCTTTTGCTGGATGAACTATGTAAAACTCAACCGTTTTATTTAATTGGGGAGGTCTGTTGAGTTCAAAAGTTGCCTCCTTCCGAGAACGGGAGGAGGAGGAGGAGGAGGAAGAGGAGGAGGAGTCTTCAGCCTTGGCAACATCCTTGCAAAGAACTTGCTGAGATAAAACGGTTCCAAAGAAAGCCTGCGAAGAATTGAGCAAAAGCGGAAATTCTTGTTTTGATTTCTCATTAGTCATGAGATCCAGGCTTCTGTGTCACAGAGGCATTCACATCCTCTCTGCTCACGAAATCCAGGGCCAGGACAATAACAGTATGATATGAAGGATGTTAAGAGCAAAGAACGGGTGGTCAAAGGCACCGCTGGGTCCAGCTGTGTTTAGTTTGCCAATATCCATGTGTTCCTTGTTAGTCAGCTTTCCAGACCTCCTTCTCCTCTTTCTTCTATTCTTTGCAATCCAAAAGTATGCACCAATTACAGACCACAGAGAAAGCTGTTTACCCCCTCCCTTTGCCTTAACACACCTATGGGTTTCCTGCCTGTTCTCTACAAAAGAGGACAACAGATCAAAGGTTCAACCTCTCCCTCTATTTTTTAAAAGTAAATTGAACCAGGAGAAAGGGAAGGGAGAGAAATAAACACCATTGACCTATCTTGTCTTTAAAAAGAATAATCTCAGAAGAGGGGTAATCTAGAAGCACCATCAAAGCTGGACTGACTTTTTTCAGACGTCGTGTGGCTATGAGCCAATCGTCTATGGAGATTCTCCATCATCTAGGTCATGGTTGTCCCAAGGTGCTTTTTCTAAAAGACAACTGGGCTTTCTCAGTTTTTTCTTTGAAAACATTTTGTTTCTCATGTAAAAAGTCTCAAAGCTGCTTTTTCAAAAAGCAACTAGACAGTTTTTTTCTGGAATAAGAAGGAAGAAGGAAGAAGAAGGAGGAGGAGGAGGAGAAGGAGAAGAAGAAGAAGAATGCTATCTTTGATCAGATTTATGTGTCATGAATATTGGGGAAAGAATGGATGTCTCCCTGCATCTCATTTTTTCTCCAAATAAAAAATAGGAAATGAATTGCACCATCAACCATTGGGGGTTTTACTGCTGAATTTTGGAGGTGTGAATGGGGCAGTTGATAAGCTATAGTTCACTCATACCTGCTTCTTTGTCAGAAAACAGGCCCTCAACATTTCTGTAAATTTCTGTGAAGAAGAAGAAGGAGAAGGAGAAGGAGGAGGAGGAGGAGGAGAAGGAGGAGAAAAGAAGAAGGAGAGAAGAATAAGAAGAAGTAGTAGTTTCACTTCTCATCCAAAAAGCTTCATCAGAATCTCCACAGACACTCATCTAAAAAGCTTCTTCACTTCACCTTGAGACTACGAGCCGATCATCGCAATTTAGGCTGCTATTCTGGATGAAAAATGAATAGTAACCTGCTGCTTAGCTGGTTTCTAAAAGAAAGTGTGGGTTCACAGGCTAAGTTAAATGCCCAATAATTGCAGAATTTCCAGAGGTTGCCATTCTGTGTAATAGCCACCTATCACCTCCTCAGTCATTCTTTCTTAGATTTGACTCAGCAAGCATCAGACAGAATCAGGATTGATGCATCCAGTCCTGCTCTGCTTCCCTCTGGAAAACGTGGCGAGATGGATAACACGGTCTCTTTCAATTCAAGCAACATCACCTTCTTTGGAATTCAGACCAAGCAAGCCCTGACTCAGACCTAGAACTTCTGAGTGTCTACTTTTCATAAAGGCATTTTGCCACATGCAACTGGGATAAAAAAGGGAGAAATGAAAGGAGAGGGGGGATAAAACAAAAAAAGAAGGGGACGGATAAAAACGGACCCGGATGCTGAAATTTTTATGATGTGTTTTAATAATATAGAAAAGCTTGCTTCAAAGGAAATATTTAAGTGACAGGCTGATACATAGCAACGTGTGGATGTGTTCGAAAATAGCACAGCAGCTGAACCTTGTAATGTAATATTTATAGCTTAAGTCATGCTAACATTCTATAAAAATGACTTTTCATGGTTGCAAAGGCCATCAATATGCAAAGGAAGAAATGGGAATGAGGTGTGTGTGTGTGTGTATACATTTGCATCTGTTGTACTTCTGGACATACAGATGCAAGGCATGGATGGTTGTTTTTATACCCTCTGAGAAACGTTTTGTAAAAACAGTGAACCATTGTATTTATTAGCTACAATGGCAGTAAATGGTTCACACTGACATCTCCTTTGATTGACCATCTTATTATCTCTTTGACTTCTAGAGAGGTCTGCTACAACCAGCTTTGTTAAATGGCAGTCACTGACATGAATTTGTAACAAACGGCACACCCTCTCCTCTCTAATTTAGGGATGTGAGCCCACCTGCATCTGTAGAACTTTAGAAAGGCTGATGATGACTCCCAAAAGATTACACCAATACCAGAGTCACTAGTCAAATAGATGATTGGTTTATTATTATGAAACATCTCCTAGAATTAAAAATCAGATCCCATTTAAGCTCAGATGTTGAATATTAGATTGTATTGGAAGTTCTTTGCATTCAATATCCATCTGCCACAGAGTGTCTTCAAACTTGGCTCTTTTATGACTTGTGGACTTATGTCAGTCTTTTCCTCTTAATTTAGTTGTAATGTGACAATAAAAAAGGAAATGGATTTTATCTTTCACTTAATGGACACTGCAGCAACAGAAGCATCATTCTGTTGGGTGTTTACCAAATCTCCTTTTAAGGTACGAGGTGGGCATGATCTGAAAGTGGAGATATCAAACTGACTCGGGTCACTTGTAATACAATAAATTATTGTATATAATAAATATTATTAATTATTTATTGTACAGTTAATCAGTGGAATGGCTCGCTTCCAGAAGTTGTGGATATTCCATCACAGTTTTAGACAGCTATTTGTCCAGAATAATATAGGGTCTATATTAGGGGTGAGAAGGACTAGCGATGATAGGATAGCAGTCTTCCATTACTTGAGAGGTTGTTATAGAGAAGAGGGAGTTAACCTATTTTCCAAAGCACCTGAGGCAGGACAAGAATAAAGGAAGAGAAAAAGACAATAGTGGAGGAGTAAATCTATTTTGAAAGAGTTGATCATCATGGTGAGGAAGCTTGAGAACTTTACTTATCTCTTTCATTTTTTTAAAAAAATGCTAACTTTTCCCTCTGTAGTTTCATTCCCTCGAGGTCAAAATGGCGGCCCGTGGGCTGGATGCATCACATACAGGCCACGCCTACCCTGGTTCCACAAGGCAAAAAAGTCACAATACGTCGTGTGATGCAATCGAGTTTGACACCTGTGCTCTAGGAAATTGGTAGCAGGATTTATTGATTACATGGGGAGCTGGGTGTCCTTGCGTTCCCTGTTCCCAGGAACATTGATACGAAAGTGCCTAAGAATAGTAGCTACTTCACTTTACCAGTCAAAACTGGAGGCTTTTAAGAAGAGACTGGGCAGACATTTGTCTGGAATGGTGTAGGGTCTCCTGGGTTGGACTAGAAGAACTCCAGGGTCCTTTCCAAGTCTTTTATTCTGTTAAAAGTTGTAGTTCTGAGTTGGACTACAGGGGGTCATGCCCTGCTTGCAATCTTCTCAATGAAACTGTCGGCCGACCACTCAGGCCCCATCAAGTCTACAATTCTCCTCTGCTCCTTTATGATTTTCATCTCACCCCCCCCCCAAACTATAAGTACTCAGACATCATGTGTCTATCCTTGAGAGAGTTAATCATCTCTTCCCCTCCCCAATGTCACATTCCTTGGCAGAGTCATTGCCATAAAGTTATTGTGAAAAAAAGCCACTAGACACAGAACAGTGTTCACCAACTGCAGTAAATATGTCATAAAGGAAGCTGATGACTCTCTAGTTCAGTAGATTATGGCAGCACCGAGAAATGTGAAATCTCCTTTCCTTTTTCCTTTGCAAAATAAGAATCACAGAGCAAACACTTAAGCGATCTCTCTTATTTCCCCCTTGTGAGATGAAATGTAGATTTTACTACCGACAATATATAACTCATTCCATTTATTGCTTGTGTAATTTCCCCCCTCTTACCAACTAAATTTCACTTTATCTGCTTTGAGGTCTTATTGCCCTATGGGTAATAAGGGCGTTGAGTTTGGCTGCTCTGAATGTATTTCTTGACGTCTTTGAGATTTTTGAACTCATGCGAAATCCCATACACACTGCAGTTCTTCTCGGATTTAGGTAAGAGTAAAAGTAATGTCAACAACATTTCTTAGACAATGTAAACCTCTTTCCCCACCATCCCTTTAAAATACAGGTAGTCCTTGATTTGTGACCACACTTCAGCCCAAAATTTCTCTTGTTAAGGGAGACATTTGCCCCATTTTATGGCTTTTCTTGCCACAGTTGTTAAGTGAATCGCTGCAGTTGATAGGTTAGTAACCTGATTGTTAGGTGAATCTGGTTTCCCCGTTGATTTTGCTGGTCAGAAGTTTGCAAAGCGGATCACATGACCCCAGGACACTGCAACTGTCATAAGGACATGCCAGTTGCCAATCGTTTGAATTTTGATCACTTGATCATGGGCATGCTGCAAAGGTCAAAACTGTGAAAAGTGGTCATGAGTCACATTTTTTTCAGGGCTGTTGTAACTTTGAATGATTACTAAACAAACTGTTGTAAGACTACCTGTATAATCACTTCCCACCCTTCGTATTAATTTTCATGTACAAAAAGCATTTCTGAAAACTGGATATTCCTCCTCTTCCTTCTCCTCTACCTTCAAAGTAGCAGAAGGAAAGACAAGAAACAATGGATGGAAACTAATCGAGGAGAGAAGCAACCTGGAATTAAGGAGAAATTTCCTAACAGTGAGAACAATTAATCAGTGGAACAGCCACTAGAGGTTGTGGGTGCTCCATCACTGGAGGCTTTTAAGAAGAGACTGGACAGCCATTTGGTTGGAATGAACTGGGTGAGACTTCACTGAATGTTTGTATAGAATCATGGAATCATTGGGTTGGAAGTGGCCTTGAAGTTCTAGTCCAACCCTGCTTGAGCAGGAGACCTTATACCATTCTGGACAAATGGCTGTCCAGTCTCTTCTTGAAAACCTCCAGCAATGGAGCACCCACAACTTTTGAAGGCAACGCATTCCACTGATTAACTATTCTCACTGTCTGGAAATTTCTCCTTAGTTCCAGATTGGATATTTCTTTAATGAGCTACCATCCGTTACTTCTAGTCCTGCCCCAGGTGCTTTGGACAATAATGGTAAATATTGGCTTTATTTCATCTGGTTCATCTCTTCAGCTAAATCAGATGCCCAGAGCACTGGAAGCCAATAGCCAACATTACAGAACATATTCCCCAGGCAAATTGAAATTACTGGTTTACTTGATGTTATTTGTTTCGCTTTCCAACTGAAACGTATATATAGCAAGGGACGATGGCACCCCCCCTCTCTTGTGTATTCCCAACAAGAGGCAGAAAGTAAAGCAGAAATGGACTTTTGCCAGTGTTTTGTGTTAACGTGAAGGGCAGAGGTGAGTTTTAATGCTTCAACATCATTCATGAAATATTATATAGATAATTTGTACTCAGAATAACATGTGGTCCCTCCAAGGAAACATTAAAATAAATAGCTCCTTTAACTCTTTTGTACCTTGGTCGTATCTTATTTTGATGAATCAATAAAAGGGAGATGCAAGATTGATGGAGGACAGATCAGTAGAGCAATCATGTACTTTATTACATATTTATGAGTCTGAAAGATCAAAAGATTTTTTTTTAATGCACATAACTTGGCAAACGTGCGCCGCTATGTTCGGAAATATTCCAAGTGACTTTTGCAGAAATACAGAAGGAGTTGGCAGCATTCCCACAGAGCTATTTGGCAAGACTCTGAATGATGGGGAGGGGGAGATTTAAAACTTATCTCCTGTCTTAGCATTCTAGACATGTGCATGCTGTATTTTATGTCAGGGGAGAGCGTTTGCTCATGGACCGAATACCCAGAGGATAGTTACTGTTATATTTCTGGAGGGTTTCTGCAAACTACTGATTTAAAGCTAACAAAACAACAAAGTTGGAAGGGACCTTAGAGGTCTTCTAGAAGTACACCCTATACAGTGGCCTCCAACCTTTTGGGCACCAGGGACTGGTTCCATGAAGAAAGTTGTTTTCACATACCAGATGCTGTGTGGTTTAGCATGCTGCCTGCATCCCGCAGATGGGGCTTTGCTTGTTTGCACGGCCCAGTTGCTGGCATGCGGCAGACCGGTGCCAGTCCATGGACTGGGGGTTGGGGACCCCTACTCTATACCATTTCAGACAAGGGGCTGTCCAATTTCTTCTTAAAAACCTCCAGTGATGGAGCACCCACAACTTCTGGAGGCAAGCCATTCCACTGGTTAATTGTTCTCACTGTCAGAAAATTTCTCCTTAGTTCTTGGTTGCTTCTCTCCTTAATCAGTTTCCATCCATTTCTTCTTGTCCTGCCTTCTGGTGCTTTGAAGAACCTTACTCTTCTCTGTGACATCTCCTCAAGTACTGGAAGACAGCTCCCCCCCCTATTACTTTAACAGAAACTGTGTTTGTAGTGAAGTTACATATTGCAGACACCCTTGAGAAAATTTATGGATACAAACCCCCTTTTTTAGAGTTGTTACCCACCAAACGTGTGTGTGTGGTTTTTTTTTTAATGTTTAGAAATTGGTCATCCCTTGGTAGGCAAAACATTATTTCATGGATTTGATTAAAAGGGTCCCCAGTGATGACCCTTGACTTCAAAGATATGTTCTGTCTGAAAGGATTCACATATGTTAAGGCTTCTTTCTAATAATAAAGATAATAAAAAGATCAACCTGCTTTTAAGGCAAGCAGAGGGATGCTCACGTATCTTTCAGCTTGTGAGAAATATTATACTTCTGACCCAATTCCATTCCATGCAGACGTGGAAATAAATTATCTACACCCCAGATGACCACAGGCAATATTTCAGCCTGTCAGTGGTAATCCAGAAAGACTGGTGCAAAAAACTTGGTAAACAGGCCCCCTCCTCCGTTTTTTCTACTTGCTATTTTATTTGAAGGACCTGATGTTTGGAGAAGTAAATTGGGCAACTTATCAGACAGGCATTCTTAGAAGCTGTCGGCTCAGCTGGATGACATCTGCTTCAGCAGATCCTGGGCTACTGCTGCATACTGCTAAATTATTCTTGACTGAAAGTTATTGGAAGCACATAACTATAAGCCCAATCAAATGTTACTAGACCTGGCTGCATCAACTTTTTACCCAAGCAGTGACCTTTTAAGACCAAGCTTTCTTTCTTTCTTTCTTTCTTTCTTTCTTTCTTTCTTTCTTTCTTTCTTTCTTTCTTTCTTTCTTTCTTTCTTTCTTTCTTTCTTTCTTTCTTTCTTTCTTTCTTGTTATTTTACTGATAGAGTCATAAATGGGGGCAAAGAATTCAAGTAGCAGTCAGGTTAACATCTCCGTGCCATCCATCTCTTGGTTTTGTTTTTGTTAAATTGTTTAATCTATATATCTTAATAATTCCCCCCCCCCATTTGTTTTATAATCTGTAAACTGCTTTGAATCACCTTGCAAAGGAGATGGGTGGCATAAACATTTAATAAATAAATAAACATTATACCAATTCTTTTATAGGAACAACATCCCATCCCGGTTCTCTGTAGCATTATAAGAGCAGAGTTCAAAAAATCTGAGAGGTGGGATATCAGGGTGGTAGAGAGGCAGCACATGGAGGGAATTGTAGTACTTTGGACAGCTCCGGATAGAATAAACCAGTGTTTCTCAACCTTGGTTACTTTAAGATGGGTGGACTTCAACTTCCAGAGTTCCCTCACCAGTATGGGGGCTGGAGAATTTTGGGACTTGAACTCCACCCATCCTAAAGTGACCAAGGTTGAAAAATACTGGATTAAACCTTCTCAAATGAAGCCTGATCTTTTACTGAGAAAGCTTTCTTCAGTCTCTCTTCATAAGACCCACCACAAAATGCATAGAAAAAGACAGATTACTCTCTTCTTTGCAACAAAGACAAATTCCTTGTGTGTCCAATCACACTTAGCTAATGTTCTATTCTGTTCTGTTCTGTTCTACTCTACTCTACTCTATTCTACTCTACTCTATTCTACTCCATCCCACCCCATCCCATCCCATCCCACATCACTTCTGCATGTGTTCATAAATTGCTGTTGCTTCTGACCTCTGGAACATCTTGCCCCCTAATGTGAGGCTGGCCCCAACTCTTTTATAAGGGTCTAAAGATGTGGCTCTGCCAGTTGGCTTGGGGCCCCAATGGGGAACAGAGCAGTGGAGGAGATTGAACAACAGATCCCACCTCCCCTCACTCTGCCCCCACCCTCCCCATGTGTCCTTAGATTTTAATATTTAGTTTTAATTTATGTTTTAATGTCCATGTATAGACATATTTTTAGGACTATAAGCTGCCCAAAGTTACCTTATGGTAAGATGGGCAGCCAATAAATTTTATAAATAAATAAAATAAATTCTTCTGTCTTGTTTTTGGCTTTGTTAGCAGAATAAGCCCACAATTTCTCTTTTTCTCTCTCTGACACACACTCTCCCCCCCCCCTCTCTCACACACACACAAAAAACAAAGAGAGATTTTTGTTTAGCTCTGCCCAGTATTGTCAGGTCAAAGCTGGGAATGTTATAGCGAGTACCCTGTTTAAAGTTGGAATTAACAAGAGCTCTCCAGGAAGAATCGAAAAAGGTATAAATTATGTCTGATTGAACAAACAGAACTCCACCGTTGAACAGCCACTCAATGAAGAGGGCAGGGAGAGGCAATGGAGCAAGGTAATGTGTAATATTACTAGTCAATGGGCTGTGTGTAGCACCAGGTTCCCAAATGCTGGAGATGTCAGGGAGATAAATAGCAGAGTGTCCTCCTCAAAAATATGATTAATACCTTCCTCGGTCCACTGCTGAAGATGTAGTGGGTGCAGCTGGCTTGGACAGCAGTTGCAGAGAGGAAAAAATCCAGGACAATTGCAACGGAGCAGAGAGGGCAAAGAGTAGGACAAGCAGTCAAATCAGCGGGAGCACCAGGAGCGGACGGAAGGGGAAGGAGGCCACTGCTGGCAAAGGTCTCCTTTGACTTCTGTTGGGACTATGTTTATGGGACTTTCATGCCCGCACAGCCGAGACTCCAGTGCACCACGCTCCTTGGAAGGGGGAAAAATGAGGACCACTGTGGAGGACTTGAGTTCATGGGGCTCCAGAACCCCACAGGACAGGAATGAAGCTAACTGCTGTCATGAACCACGGTGTGGTTCCTTCCTAGGTCTCAGACATTTCTATGGATTTATCCTTGATACCTGCAAGGGGCTAAAGCACCTTTGCCCTTTGGAGCAGCATCTAGTTGGCGGTGCCACGAACTGAACCAGGTCTTTTGACCACCAACAACCAATACAGGCAGTCCTTGACTTACAACAGTTCATTCAGTGACCGCTCGAGGTTATAACATCACTGAAAAAAGGGACACTGTGCACTTTAATAAGTAGGACCATGCCGGATCCCAACAGTTGTCTAGAATTGTCCAGGTTTTGGGGCCAAGCTGCCCCCTTCTTTGAAAGATCCCTGTGGCTTCTTAAACCTTCTGGCAGGTTTTCATTGATTGTGAGGGCTGCCGCATTGAAATGCAATTCCTCTGATAATGAGTAATCACATATTTAGTATTCTGCCTCACTGCTGCCCATCAAAAACTCCAGGAATATGAGATTAACCATAAGAAGATATTATATATTATAAGCATGACATGAAATGCAGCGAGGTATTGATCTGACCTCTGGAAACCCCGTTAACAAAACAGGCGTATAGATATCAGCAATCAGGGAAGAGGCTCCCAAGAGTTGGCATCTATTCCTCCTACAAGCCTAAGCCACTGTCCCTGTCAGACTTGTGGGTTGACCAGTGAAAAGATCATTCTTGCAACAGCATCTGCATTCAGACATTACGGATTTAGAGTATAGCTCAGAATTCTTCTGTACTTGAGGAAAAGGAGTAAGAGAATAACAGAGTTGGAGGGACTTGGAGGTCATCTAGTTCAATCCTCTGCTCAGGCAGGAGATCCTGTATCATTCCAGACAAATGGCAGTCCAGTCTCTTCTTAAAAGCCTCCAGTGATGGGACACCCACAACTTCTGGAGGGAACCAATGGGTAGTTGTAAGGGCAAAGTGAAGGAAGATTCCTATATAAGCACTTGAAGTTCCTGGAGGAAAAACATCAAATTTATTTAAAGTACTTTTGAAAATTGCTCTCCTTAAAATAGACATTCCTGGATATACGTAGTCAATTGGAATATTTGCAAGAGGGCAATTTTAATCCTTTCCTCCAGGTCAACCAGTTTATTCCAGGCAGAAGGTTATCTTATCTCACACCAGAAAGTCTGAAAACATTTTCCCCATCTGCAAACAGAAAGATTCTGTTCAGTCTGACCCCTTCTTCCAGTTAAATAATAGATCAAATCTTATTTACTAAACTTTCCACGGTATTTTGATTTGCCTTTGCCCTGAAAACCACTTACATCCCATAAAAGAGGCCTGTTAAGATGCCAACATGAAATGTCGGTTCTAAGAACTAAGGGTTAATTGCCGGAGACCGGCCTGTGCAGAAAGAATGGCTTGATGGAGCTAATGTCCCAAATTTACGGCCTCTTTCCTTCCTCTTTACCTTGGGAAGGAAAAACAAAACAAAATAATAAAAAAAAGATAGCCATTTGTTCCTGTTATAGTCAGTGGACTCCAAGACTCAATTAGTAAACATGTCAAGAGTTATTCATGGTTCAGGAGCCCACCCCCCCTTTCAAAAAGAGGGCCTCCCCCCTAATGAAATGATGGATAATCTGGAAGTTGGTGCTTTAAGAAGATATTAATCATTCTCGGTGGTATTGTTAATCATGCGTTCTATCATCTCCAGATGCTGGAATTCACCTTCCTTCCAAAGAAAGGGCACGGTAGCTAGTACAGTCCTTTTGATCACCTTTCTTCCAACTCAGCCTTGTCTACGGCACTCAAAAGGAGCTTTCCAACCTCCCTGCATCTCCAGAAAGAAATTGGAAAAGGCCTGCAATGTTTATATTTTGTCTGTTTGCCACGATTCAACAAAAGAGGTCTTTGGCTCAATTAAAAAAAAAATTAATCGGGTAGCAGAGGGCTACAATTAAAAAATTAAAACAGAGACAGAGACGGAACACCCACGGGGACAGAAGCTTAGGAGAGAGAAGTTCCTTCTTTTTCTAACCACGTGCAGAGTTGACTTTTTTTTTTAAAGGTGATGCTTCTTCTAAGATGGTGCCTGCTGTGGGACACATTAGTTCCAGGCAGGGACAATCTCCTTCGCTTTTCTTTTAACAATTCTCACTCAGTTCTGATGAAGGAGAATATGCTTTCGGTGAAGAAGAGAAATTGGAAGAGGTTGTCATCAGTGGAGTGTGGCATTCCTGGACTTATTGAGACACAAAGTGGCCAAGAATTGGGAATGAATGCCTTGACTTTCCTCGTTTAATGATCTCTCCAGCCTTCCCGGTTTCCTACACTTCAATTAACTCCGTGGGGACGATATTAGTAGAAGCTAGCCCTAGGAGGTCCAGTAATATTGATACCATGGTCATGAAAACAGAGAGCTGCTCTTGATAAAAATGTTGGAGACGTTATTGCCAGAGAAATGCAGAAAAATGTGTCCCTCCAGTTTCTCAGCCCATAAATTGACTGGAGAACTTCAAAAGGCCCTCTCCAACCCCCCCCCCCACAAAATAGTTGCAAGAAGCCCATAGTTAATTCATCCTGGCTAGGTCTTGAATGACAGGTTAGGAATGGTACAGGGAGAAGGAAAGAAAGCCAAACCTAGTTTTATTCTCAGCTCTGCTGATACTGGAAATCAATTGTCATAGCAAGCAGTACATTTCTGCGGCTAGGTTGCTGGTTTGATGGAGAAAGAAAAACGAAGAAGAGAAAAATGATAAATTTTTCTGTGCTCAGATTGCAATTATTTTCATGGCTTACTCTGTGATGAAATATTTCCCCAATTTATTGAAAGCTCAGATATATATATTGCAGTAACAAATACAAGAAAAAGATTAACAAATGAAAGAAAAAGCCAGAAATGGAAATTGCTGAATATTGTTCTGTTAGTGATTCTGTTATATGTGTAGGTGTCAGTGGACGTTATGGGGTGGGGAAAAGAGAAAGATGTTTACAGATGGAAGTCTAAGATTAAATGTAAAATTTTTCACCTTCAACCATGTACGCATGTTTTCTCTCACACTCTTGAACAGGCCCTAACCTTAATATAACACAGATGCCTCTTTGTGTGATAAAACACATCCTTCTGGAATACAGATCAGGCTTGTTAGAAAAATCAGCCTTCTTTTTTACAGAATACACATTTCTTAATTTGTTGGTAGAAGGTCTTCTGATATCCAGTATCTTGGCTGACCCAAAAGGGGAATTAATTCATGATGGGAATTGATAATTTTTTTCTCTCCATCTTGCATCACAGTTAAACACTAAACACCAGTTGCATTTTCAGATAACTGTAGAAGTGAGTCAAGAAAGTCATTTTTGAAATGTGGAATTTCAGAATATTTTTTTGAGGAAGGTCTTTGGGCTCAGTTACAGTTTTCCATCACGAAGGAACCATTTGACACATTTTGGTGTCAAAAATCCAACTTTTGAAGGAAGCACTTAGAACTTGACACTGTACAATAACTGCTGCTGCAGTTAATAATTTTTTGAGTACTAATATTTGAAAAAGAACCTTGTAAACTGAGCAATGTGCTTTAGGGTCTCTCAGTACCACTCATGAGCCAAGAATTGCTCAAGTGGTTATAAGGGTACATCTTCCATATTTCTTGACATTCCTGCTTGGGTAGACTGACAGCTTGTAATCAACCTCTACTGTTCTTTCTTCTGCCTCTCCAAAGAGTCTCCAAAGAGAAGACTTAGATCAGGGATCCCTAATCCCTGGTCCATGGACCAGTACCAATCCGCGGCATGCCAGCAACTGGTCTGCACAAACAAGCAAAGTTCCCCCATCTGTGGAATGCAGGCAGCACACAAAACCACACACTTTCCGGTCCATGGAAAAACTTTTCTCCACGGAACCAGTTCCTGGTGCCCCAAAAAGTTGGGGACCTCTGCACTAAATCACTTCTGAAGGCAAGTTGTTCCACTGATTCATTGTTCTAACTATCAGGAAATTTCTCCTTAATTTTGGGTCAGATCTCTCTTTAATGATCATCGACCCATTGCTTCTTGTCCTGCCCTCAGGCACTTGGAGAAGAAGTCAATCCCTCTTTCTCTGTGTTAGTCCCTCAAGTACTGAAAGACAGCTGTCATGTCATCCCAGTCCTTCTCTTTGTTAGACCAGACACACTTAGTTCCCTTGATCATTCATCATATGATTTAGTGCAGAGGTCCCCAACTTTTTGGACACCAGGAACTGGTTCCATGGAAAAAGGTTTTTTTCATGGACCGGAAAGTGTGTGGTTTTGTGTGCTACCTGCATCCCACAGATGGGGGAACTTTGCTTGTTTGTGCAGACCAGTTGCTGGCATGCTGCGGCCTGCTACCGGTCAATGGACCAGAAGTTGGGGACCCCTGATTTAGTGTCCAGGCCTCTTAGCATCTTTGTTCCTCTTTTCTACATTCTTCTTCTGTGACGTTTTAGGCCATTTGCTGTCAAGGAGAGATTCTGTGATGGGAAACCAGGCTCTTTTTTATTTGATTTTGGCAAAAAGGGAGTCTTATCAAAAGGACAGGATGACTTTCAGAAATCCTTTCCCAACAGAATCTACACCTGTGACTGCAAGTTGCTTGGAATTGTGGAAACTTTCTCCATTTAAATCGGCTACCCACAATGAGACAGATTGTCTGTGTGCTTAAGACGGCTGTCTTTTTCTTTAAAAAAGCCTTTTATAGCTTGACCTTTTGGTTTCCCCATCCAACACACATATCATTTTTAAATACCATCTATCATAGTAAGCTGAGCTTGCTAAATAAATAAAAAAAACCCATCCATTCACCTTGCTAAAAATGGAATATACCTCTTTATCCAGAAAATATTTTTATTCCAGGAGAACTTTAGAGAGACTCTACATAGACTCAAGTTGTGTTCAGTCAAATGTTCTTTGTTACATCCCCTTCTTGACCATTCCTATATTAAACTCATTCATCAAAATTTGTATTTTTGGGGGGGCGGGGCAGAAGAGGCTTCTATTTCTAAAACCAGTCTAGAGAACTGATAATGGATGGGTTTTTGAGTTTAGGAGATGATTAGATGTAAAAGGCTGATTTTCCACACCCTATAGCACTGATTTTATGACCCGTCTTTCTGTCTTTGCTGTCTTTCTGGCTGCCCACACTTCTTGGTCAGGAAAAGAATTCAAGGAAGAGTTTTCATGGTACCAGTGTAGAATGCTCCGAAACACACTCAGTTACTTCAAAATAGTTTCCTATATTTTTCCTCACCTACAAACAGGATCTTGCCTGTCTAAAGCAAAATGACTGGCATCATTAAAGATGTACTCTGAGAACTTCTAGGGAGGACCTGTCTTGACCCTCTTCTTCCCAACCAAACTATCTAAACTGGCTCTAAACTGGAATGCAGCCCCTCCCTTCTGGGAATCCAGACCACATTCCACTACACACAGGAATGGCCTAGGGCTAGGAGAACAGGAAGAAGATAGATAGATAGATAGATAGATAGATAGATAGATAGATAGATAGATAGACCCCAGGAGATAAAGAGAAGAGGTGGCACCAAAGGAAAGATATAACAATCCCCATCAGTGTTAAACCGACATACAATGTACCTGAAAGTTAAACCTGATACAGTAAAAAAGACATTTTCTTTATTACTCTATAATTATTGTATAGCAAGAAGCGTTTGGAACTTGCCCCCCTTTTTTCTTTTTTTAAAAAATAATCATCCAATTTTAGCAGCCCGGAAAGAGCTGAATAGGCTCTTTTAAATACTTTTCTTTATGAGGGAAGACAATAAAAGGTTCTCATTGGCCCTCATTATCTGCACCTTGATTTCACTTGCATACCTGCTTCGCTGCACTGGTTCAAGACAATTAATCCTAATATGCTTTCTTCCTGGTGTAATTTCTCATCTTGTCAGGTCTCTTTCTGTAATGACTAAAGGGGAGTGGCTAGGTTCTAAAAACCTTGGGGCCAAGCCAGCTGCCTTTTCCACACGCAACTGCTCGGTCCCAATTTCCTTAATGAAACGTTGTGTTTTCTCCTCTCCCAACCAAACTGTGTATTTTTAAAGCTGGCGGGATTAACCTGGGCCACCCTGCTTATTAATATGCTCATTACAAGCCAGAATGGGTTGAGCAGCGGGCCTGCTTCAGATCTTTGGGAAAAAAAAAAGAGAGAGAGAGAAAGAGGCAGAGAAGAGAAAACCCAAGTCATTAATATCGTGTGTAGCCCCAACACAGGAAAGCTCTTTCAGCCTCTCTTTTCCGAGGGGCCTAATTGCAGTCCGTCAGATGCAAAACGCTTGGATCACCACAGCTGTATTCAGCAAGATGCGCTCGGCCAAACTTGGAAACTGTCAGCTTTTGTGAAGAATGGGGCTCATTTTAAGAGTTTGCTAAGCAAAGGATTCTGGAAAAGATGAAAGACAGGATGGATGCCAGGAAGGAAAGCTGGGAGAGATGTAGTGTAAACCCAGAGAAACCTACTTTATGGAGATTCTCAGTTGTCCAGTTCACAGTTGTCCCAAAGAAGCTTTTTTGGTTTTGCTTGAAGTCGTTTCGCTTCTTATCCAAGAAGCTTCTTCAGTTCACTGAAGAAGTTAACTGTGAACTCCGTTGTGGATGTTCTATGAGAAAAAAAGTCCTGTCAAAATCTAACAATACATGTGGAAAAACAAAAGAGAAATGATCTGTTTTGGAGATATCCAGATGGGCCAACTTTTTAGGATAGAAACATGGAAACTGTTTTAATCATAACCTTCCTTCTTAATGATAAACCTGTTTTATCTTTAGAATAAATTAAGGAAAGCTGAAATGAGAATCAGAGAGAAATGACTGGAGTTGCTTGAATTAAAAGGGATGGATGAGCTATACAGATACTCCTTGACTTACAACAATTCATTCAGTGACTGTTTAAAGTTACAACAGCACTGAAAAAAGTGACTTATGACCAATTTTGACACTTACCACTGTTGCAGCCTCCCCATGGTCATGTGAACTTAATTCAGATGCTTGGCAACTGACATGTACTTATGACAGTGGCAGTGTCTCAGGGTCATGTGATTACTTTTTATGACCAAGGAGGTGGTTCCATTAAAAAAAAAAACAATATATTTGTAAAACTTGCATTCCAAAATCCTGTCTGTGAGAAATGTGTATAACTAAGAACATCATCAAGGAATTAAAAGTATACTGAAAAGAGGTAATTTTAAGAACTTAAGTTAAAAATTGTGTAAATTAAGGAAAGCCATTCACCAGTATTTCACATTAGGGACATTTGTGAATTAAAAAGGGATTCAGATATTTTTATTCTTAAAACTGTTTGTTAAAAAAACCCTTCACAATGAATTGACCCATTTTGCTTGAAAGGTTAAAGCAAAATTGATTTACTCTGATCTACAGCTCCCTAGCTATGAAGAATTCAAAGCAAAATCAAACACAACTTCTGGCACATAAAATTGTATATTCTTACAGCAGCCTTGTCAAAGAGCAGAGCTGCTTTTCCTACAGTCCAAAGCCCCTGAGTCTTGTCAGTTCCCACCATTCTTTTTTGGGAGAAATAATCTGTTCTATATCTCTCCTAGTGATGGAAAAGAAGGTACAGTAATTGCTTATATTCCCCCCAAATGTGGCATTTTTGCTCTACACACACATCCTTTGTTGCTTCCTTGGGCATGAGAAGGATTGGAGAGACCATCTAATATCCAAGACCTCTGAGTCTTGTCAATTCCCACCATTCTTTTTTGGGGGAAATAATCTGTTCTGTATCACTATTCGTGTTTGAAAGGAAGGTAATTCCTTGCATTCTAAAAAATGTGCCATTTGTGTTATTTTACAGCCATAAATTGATCAACATGATAACTATAGCCTTGAGATCAGAAGGCATATAGCATTTGGAACAACTGCAATGTCTGCCATGAATAATTTCTGGAAGAGTAACGATATTAACCTCTCAACCCAATGTAGATTAGTCAACGCAGTCCAATTGCTACTTATGGCTGCAAAAAGTGGACTCTGAAAAAGGCAAAGAGGAGAAGAGCAGACACCTCCTAACTTTGGTGCTGGGGACTATTAGGCATTCCCATGGACTGCAAAAATTACAAAGAAGTCCTAGACCGAACTTCACCAAAATATCACTCAAAGTCAAGGTCACAAACAATGTTTATCATGCTTTGCCCATGTCGTGTGAACTGACTCCCTCAAAAAGTCAACCATGGTGGGAGTGATCAGCATAAAAAGGAGAAGGGGCCACCAAGTTCCCAATGGCTGGATACTATAAAGGATGACCCCAGAATGACCATGGCAGATATGAAGGACAAGGTGTGAGACAGAGGGCCATGGAGAGTGCTGATCCACAGTGTGGCTGAGGGTCGGACACAACTGAATGGCTGATATCGATGATGACATACACATATCCTTCTTAATTGCATCCTTGGGACACTTGAAAGAGAGGAACATCTCAAATGTTCCTTCTGCTACTTCAGGGGAGGTTAGTCTTCTCCATCCCAAGGTTCATTTGCAACCAGGGGCACTTCTGCTTTGATCCAGGAGATCCTGGTCAAGCTGCTAACCTGGCCCGCTGCATTTCTTTGAGTGGCACGCCTCTTTCCCCTCTCTTAACAAATTCATAGACGGTCACCTCTGTGCATATTTTTTTTTTAATAAAAAAGAACCTTTTCCTCTCTGTCATTGATGGAGCAGGCATATTAATCACATTCAACCCTGGTAACATTAACAATCTGTCAAAATGGCTTGAGCGATGTTTCATCTGGTATAACTAGGAAATTCACTTGCAGACTTGCTGATTTGGCCTGGCATCTCTTTTTTTTTTCTTTTCCTCTTCCCCTTTCCCTTTTTCCTTGCTTTTTTCATGGTGGTATTAGTGGTGGCCTGGAGGACAAATGTCTTCTGTTCCTGTTCATTTTCAAAAGAGCTTTTGCCTCTTCTTTCTTTAGCACCCTATCTCAGGGCTTGTCAAACTTTAACAATGTTCAAGGAATGTGGCTAAGCTCACGGAGGGTTCAGATGAGTGAGAAATTTGATTGAAGGGAACCCTTTCTTATCCTAGAGTGGAGAATACAGAATAATGAATGGCCTGTTGAAGAGTGGGGGAAAAAAATGACAGCAACTTTTCAAACATGCAGACACAATTCTTCCCTTTTCACAATAATATTTAATTAGCTTCACAAACTCTATGTAACACAAACAATTTCAAACGGAGCTGTTTATGGGTTTTTATTTGTTTCAATCCTTCAATCATTTCTGGGCTTGCTTCTATCCAGGGAGGAGAAGGAGAGGGGGGTGGGGAAATAGCTCTTTTCTCAGCTTCTGGAATTCCACCACCTTTTGCCAAGCTGTTTTTGCTGACCTCTGGTCAGTTCTCCAAAATCTACAGTCTCCCCCCCCCACTAGCCAGTTTGCTCAGTGGCTTTCTCTCTCTGGTCCTGCTTGTTCCTGCTGAGTTTCCAACTGCAGATTTGTCTCCCTGATACACACAATATTGCTGCACTGTACCAAATAAGCAATCAAAACAAAAAGCAAAACAACCCAAAACACTCCTGAGAAATGCTCAGCAGCCTCCTCCACTCACTTAATACTCCTGCAGCTATATTCTATTCTATTCTATTCTATTCTATTCTATTCTATTCTATTCTATTCTATTCTATTCTATTCTATTCTATTCTACTCTACTCTACTCTACTCTACTCTACTCTACTCTACTCTACTCTACTCTACTCTATTCTATTCCTTATTCTATTCTATTCCTGTTCTATTCTGTTCTGTTCTGTTCTGTTCTATTCTACTCTACTCTACTCTACTCTACTCTACTCTACTCTACTCTACTCTACTCTACTCTACTCTACTCTACTCTACTCTACTCTATTCTATTCTATTCTATTCTGAAGTCAGAGGTCCCTTCAAGCCCTATTATTCTATGATCCTTCCTCTGCAGCATACTTTGAATGCCATAGCCAGAGCTAGAGAATATGTCAATCCTTTCTTCTCTGTTCCTCAAGTACTGGAAGACAAGTTATATGTCACATCCTAATCGTTCTCTTTGACAGGCTAGACATACTTAGCTCCTTCAACCATTCCTCATATGAATGAAGGCAAATATATGCGTCCCAGGATAATGTTGCAGAATCCAGTCTGGGTCGGTCACTGGGACCAGAGCTTCCAGCAGCTCGGAAGATTAAACCTCTGGTTCCAGTGACCGACCCAGATTGGATCCTACATTCATCATAAGATTTAGGCTCTAGATCTTTCATCATTTTGTTGCTCTTCCAAAAGTGTTTTTTTTTCAGGAGGCAACTGGACTTTCTTGTTTTTCTTTGAAGACGTTTTGCTTCTCATCCAAGGATTTCTATTGCTCGCACATCGGTGGCCATTTGCATTCTTTTAGAGAATGCAAAGAAAAACAAGAAAAAAAGCACCTTTGGGACAACCTTACCTGGATGACTGAGAATCTCCATAGAACTTTTGTTGCTCTTCTCTGCACACTTTCTAGAGTCTCAGCATTTTTCTTGTATTGTGGGGACCAGCATTGTACAGAGTGTCATCATGGATAGTTGAATTCAGATTCCTACATTGAGCAAGGGTTGGAATTCATGATTGGCCAGTCAGTAGCTCTTTTCTTCTGGGACATTTTCTATTCTTTGACCTTGGGGAAACAGAAGACACCTCAAATGAAGGAGGTGCCAAGGTCGTCCATAAACATCACTAAGCTTCTTTTATGTGTGTGCTTTGGGTGAAGTTTGGCCAATTGAAAAGTTAAGATTGTTTTCCTCTCTTTTTGTGTTGACTGAAATGAATTTCCTTGTGATGTTTTCAGCCAGATTTTTATGTTGGTTTGATAGATTTTGAATCTAATGGGTTTCAGTTGCAGGTTTCTCCAATTGATGTATATACTACCACTACACTACTGATTTCATATTCATTAGTGCATATTTCATTAGCTGTACGTGGATATTTTATCTATTTGTGAACAAGCTGGCTGTCATCTATTCAAGGAAAATCTAAATGAAATACTTTATTACTTCACATATTAGTTCATAATATGAAATACAATTAAAAAGTTTAAGAATGTATTTTTATTGCACTTGTGTGATCCTCTTTTGAGTGGCTTTGAGAGGAATTTATTAAAGCATAAATAAAGCATATATATATTGCAGACTGGGTAATATTTTAATGTTGGAGCATGCAGAACAGCAGGTAAAGGGAATCAGAGTATAGGGTAATTTATAATCATGAGAGATTCTCTAGGTTCATCTATCTAGAATGATCACATTACTACAGGGTGTTTGAGGGGTGTTTTTCTTGAAATTATGGGTATAGCTTTCAAGTCACAGCTTGCAGCTCCGGGTTTTGCATAATGAGAGGCTAGGATGAAGGGTGCAGACGTGTGATTAATCTTGATTTTAAGGTGAGACACTATAGAGGACTTTGTAGTAAAACAGACAAATCTATACCCGTGCCAATTTCACACAGATTCAGTCACGAGGCTGTTTTATCCATGTTTTTGAATTGGTGTACGTGAAAAAAAATGAAAATGAAAATCCGGAGTTTTTCCTTTTATTTCACTGTAAATAAATATCTTCAATTATTAATAACAAATAACAAAGAATGATTTCTTATTAAGGAATCCTTTATAGCTCACTGAAAAGGTCACCAAAACAAAAATGTGGGTATATTATCGGAAGTTATCTTCCTTTGCTTTTGGGGGGGGGGTTATTCAAACATCTGTATTTTTATTTCATTATTGTTACATCGTACCAATAAAGGAGAATATTTGTAGCTTAGGGTTGCAATGAGGGTGTCCTTGGCGCTCTCTGAACTTGTTTTCTTGCAGACTTGTCATTACCCAAACGAGGTAATATCATCAGTGCTGTTATCTAGTTTGTTATCTAGTTTGGGTAATGAAATGAAATATCTGCAAGAAAACAAGCAAGCTTAGACAGAGCACCAAGGACCCCTCATTGTTATATCATGAGCCCTCAGCCTTGATGCTTCTCCACGTGTGGAATTAGGAAGAAAAACAAATATGACCCAGTTCAGATTAATCTACTATGGAATTTTGCCTGAAGCAAAATCGAAAGCATGTTAACAGGTACACACATGGGAAAAACTTTGAGAAATGCTGAAGGAGGAGAATTAATGCACAAATGTTAAATCTGTATTGCCTTTTTTATTTATTATTAAATTTATATGCTGCCCATCTCACTTTATGTAGTGAGGCATGATAAATTGGCCATATGGAACTGCACTTTAAGAAGCACTAATTAGCAAGGTTCAAAAATAACAGAATTGGAAGGGATCTTGGAGGTCTTCAACCCCCTGCTCAAGGGGGAGACCCTATTTCAGATAAATGGCTGTCCAATATCTTCTTGAAAACCTCCAGTGATGGAGCACCCACAACTTCTGGAGGCAAGCTGTTCCACTGAGTAATTGTTCTCACTGTCAGGAAAATTCTTCTTAGTTCTAGGTTGGATCCCTCCTTAATTAGTTTCCATCCATTGTTTCTTGTTCGGACTTCAAGTAATTTGGAGAATAGATTGACCCTCTCTTCTTTGTGGCAGCCCCTCAAATACTGGAATACTACTATCATCTCACCCTTAATTCAAACTGAAGGGAAAAAAACCCCTACATCTTGCCACTATAACCTGTACAGGGCAATGTGTGAGCAAATTTTGAATTTCACTTAATACATGAATTGGGAATGACAAAAAAAAAAGGAACCATCTATTTTGATTTAGGTGGGGCTTTTGCAAATATAACTTGCATGAGATTTGCTAAGATGACAAGAAATACATCCACAGGTCCATGAGGGAGTGTTTAGTTTTTTTTATCCCAATAAAGAGTTCCAAAGCTGGTAGACAAAGACTGTGATCTAGAACTCATTGAATAGCATCGCCAAAAAAAGCTATAATGAAAATAGTCGAGGAAAAATTACTCCTTTTATTGTAAATGCCAGGCTTGGAGATCAGTCATCCATATAAAACTATTTCAAAGTTAGAGAAGGGCAAAAAAACTTTTCCAAAGTTTCAAGCAAAATTCTTGGCCTTTAAGATCTTACTTGAAAGCCTTGGAAGCTCCTAGACTCTCGAAATGATTTTGGAAAAATTATTTCTGACCTCCTCCCTCCCAGTGGCTACTTTTTCACTTCTGAAATCTAAAGGTAAGAATCTTCAATACCGCCCTTAGAACAGAAATCCATTCGAGGTATTATTTCTAAGGATTTACTTTTTTTAAAAAAAAAATCATAAATGTGACAAAGTCTGAAATGATCAGAGCAGTTTCTCTGACAGAAAAAACGTGCGCGTGCGAGTGCCTCTCGGCACGCTGAATTCAAAGCAACTGTTATATAGAAACCCTTAAATGTTTTGGTATTTACCTGACCAGATAAACCACTTCCGTGACAAAAGGCGAAGGGGATATAAATTTTAACACTCCCCCCTTCAAAATATTGGTATCAACCTTTTTTAGCACGGGGTCAAGTTAATAATCTGTTCCAGGGTTATTTCTCTTGAAAAGGGAATAAGAGCCTTTTCTTGTTGAATGGTTTGCTCTCCTCAGGCCCCAGTGAAAGAAAATATGTAAAGATTTCTCGTTCGATGTGTTGGATCCGCTCTTTCAACTTCCTTTTTTAAGTCAGAGAAGTGCGCTGAATAGGAATCTCTCTTTTAAACTTAAAATTCTCCATGCAGGGTCATTTCTCTTGCTCTCTCGCTTTTTCTATCTCTCTCCGTCTTTCTTTCTCTCTCTCTCTTTTTTATCCCTCCTGCTTGCACCAGTAAGTAACATGCCGGCAACCGGCCACCTTTTCTAGGCATCACACAGAGTTTTGGGCATGATTAAAATAGTTTGGATGCGCTGAAAGAGAAGGCCTGTGACACAGCTCATCACACAGCCTCAACAGGAAAAGGGGTAAAGGACAAAGGGAGGAAGCCCCTTTATGAAAAGGAAGGCCATAAAGGTGGAGAAGAGTGGAGAAAATAGGGGGGGAAAAGAAGAGAAAAACCCTTGTATTTCATTTTGATTAATTCTAGGCAGCTCTTCTGTAAGCAAATGGCCATTTTGATCTCTGACCCGTCGCACTGGAAATTATTTTAACTTCCTCCTTCAGAAATTGAAATGATCAGCACGGAGGCTACACCCCAGCTTTGTCTTGCCCTCTTTCATCTTTTAGTGAGCAGATTCCAAGTTCATCTTCTCTTCCGGTGCTCGGCTCATGCACACAGAGCTGCAGCGATTAAATATGGAGCAAGAGGTTCCGTTTCTTGCATGTGTTTTAATTTGGGATGGAGGTTAGAGTACGGTCTCCCCCAATAGAGCAAGAAAGTAGAAGACGGACGGGATGGCCAAAGTGTCAAAAAGTCAACATGAGCAAAGAAGTAAATACAGAAGGCATTGCAAGTTTTTTTTTTTAAAAAGTTATTGATTATCAACAAAAGGATGTGGAAGGTAGAATTTTGCAGAGTGTAAAAATGAAGTAATTTCTAGTTTTATGGATGCCAACATAAATGTGAATTTTTAAGACAAGTACAGACAAGCAGAGATACAGGTCATCCTTGACTTACAACATTTGTTTAGCATTTCCTTGATTATTTTATTAGTTATTAATGTTAATACAGGTAGTGCTCAACTTCCAATATCTGAAGGGCTGCCACAAAAGAAGAGGGGGACAACCAATTCTCCAAAGCACCTGAGGGCAGGACAAGAAGCAACGGATGGAAACTAAACAAGGACAGAAGCAATCTGGAACTAAGGAGAAATTTCCTGACAGTGAGAACAATTAACCGGGGGAACGGCTTGCCTCCCAAAGTTGTGGGTGCTCCAATACTAGCGGTTTTCAAGAAGAGATTGCACAGCTATTTGTCTAGAATTAGAAAGGGTCTCCTGCTGAGAAAAAAGTTGGACTAGAAGACCTTGAAGGTCCCTTCCAACTCTGTTATTCTGCTATTAAATGTTTACAACCTGCTGAGCTGAGAATTGATGCCATGGGTTGGAAAAGGACCCAGTCTCCTCACCGTCCCTTTTCGGTGCTTTCTCCAAATAAATAAATACATGCAAAAGGCTTGCCAGTCTCCGAGCTCATAGATATTCAAGTGGAAGCATCTCACTTCCCTATCAATTGCTGATGAATAATTAAAACCTTGTCACCTTGAATCTGCATGGCAGATAACCCTGCTGAACAGGTAGAGGCGACCATAAACTCTCTGTCTCTGTCTCTGTCTCTGTCTCTGTCTCTCTCTCTCTCTCTCTCTCTCTCTCTCTCTCTGTGTGTGTGTGTGTGTGTAAAACAGTTGGGTAGAAACAAATATATTTGTGTGGAAGATATCAAATCCTCATAGATTGTTGGCTCCTTTTTAAGGTTGCCTACTTCTCTTCTAATTAGCTACCCCAAGGATGCAGAATGGATCCTTTCCTTCCTTTTGTTTTCTTTCCTCACTTTCATCCTCTCATTTCTAGAGAGCCTGCAGCAGCGTTCCTGTCCTCTCAGGTAAGCAGAGCTTGACAAAGCTCCCTCCGGAACTCATCTCCACTGTAATTGGCACCAAGGGTCAACATCTTGCCTTTCTTTTCCCCTTTCCCTCTCGCCCTATGCCTGGAGAGCTTTAAGCACATTATTGCTGCGACAAGCTGTTTTTCTAGAAGTCTATAGCTGGAGACGATTAGGTAGAAAAAAAACTATCTATATTATTGAAAGAAGGAAGATGGAGATATTGAAGTTAGAGCATGTTGGGAAGCTGTGCTTTTGCATCCAAACGACCAAGCTGTTCTTCTCTTTTTGCTTTTTAAGGCAGGCCTTCAATTCAATTAACTCTCTCTATTTTTCCTTGCTGGAAGAAATCTGTAAGGTTGATGTTAATTTATGGGCCTTGATATATTTGTGAAGAAATGATTTATGAATAACCATTGCCTAATGAGAAAATGTTTAAGTTTATTACCAATGCTTACCTTTATTACTTAACATTTCATTTTGCAACTAATGAATGATTAAAACAATCTGCACTAGCCTTTTTGGTGCTCAGCAAAATAGCTTGCCATTTACTTTCTTCAGTTGCACAGCTCACACATCAGTCAATAGAACACATGATATCAAGCGATGTCATGGGGTTGCAACATGAAGCTAGAATCCCAGAATTAATGACTCAAAATTATATCCCTAATTTTCCTACAGGCCAGCTCTAGATAAAGGTAAAGGTTAAGGTTTCCCCTCTCCAGTTGTGTCTGACTCTGCTCATCTCCGTTTCTTAGCACAAGGAGCCAGCATGTGGTCAGCATGACTTATTTGCCAAGGTGCACGAAATGCTATTGCCTTCCCACTGAAGTGGTACCTATTTATCTACTCACATTTGCATGCTTTTGAACTGCCAGGTGGGCAGGAGCTGAAGCAAGTAAAAGGAGTCTGTATGTATGTATATGCATGTATATATGTATACTGTGTCTATGTCTATGTATAAAGGAACTAATTAAGCTTAATTGTACGCTTGCCTTGCTTTTTATCCAAATAACACGAGAATAAAAGAACTATTGGAAAACTCTACTTTGAGTGGCTTGAACTCAATTTTATGACACTAGCATAGCATTAGCTAAGGAACACGGAGGCTCATATGGCTAGGACACTGGGTTGACAAGTAGCAAGCGCTTATTTGAGACCCGAGTGCTGCCTGGGATGGCGTGAGCTCCTGTCTTTTGCTGCAGCTCCTGCTGGGGCCATGAAAGAAGCCCCCAACTAGGTATCTCAACTGGGCAAGGGTGATGTCCCTGGCTAATCCGTTCAACCTGGAAGTGCCTTGGTGCTTCTGACAGAAGTGCAATGCAATGGATGCTGTGCCAAATTGGGACGACCGCAGCTTCCTCAATCCTGGTGCAGCTGAAAGCTCTACGTATTAATAAGAGAAATGTGTTTGCAGATCCAGAAAGGTGACACCAAGTCTCATAAATGAGAGCCTACTGAAAGAGAATTCTTAGTGCCCAACTGACTTTCGCCTCATCACCAACCCTGGAGTGTTTCTTCAGACCACCGTACAACATTGGGATCGTTCTCAGCAACATAACTTTAACTTCTCAGCCAGGCAAGCAATATCTTGAGCTTGTTGCTTTATCCTCTCTTAATCAAAAGCTTGGCTCTGGTCTTGAAGAAATGCTAAAATTCTGCGATACATCCATTAACCAAAACAAGAATAACATGTAAAATGAGAAATTATTGATGATGTGATTTTTTTAAGCTTAAAAAGTATCACATTTTCTCTCTCTCTCTCTCTCTCTCTCCCTCTCTCTCTCTCTCTCTCTCTCTCTCTCAAAAGCTGCACACAATCTGGTAAATTAATTCTCAGGTGTAAGCTTTAAATAAAGACATCCTTAGGGGTATTGGATAGCTTAAGAGCACTAGGAATTAAGTGGCAAAGGGCATCTTTTAAGAATGCCAGAAAAGATTTTGTAACAAATTAAGCTTGGGATGAAACTCAGCTTGTTGTTTCAGGCCATTATTATGCATGGTTATGAAACACTAGTATGCATTAATAATAAAGATCAGTGGAGCCTTCTAGGGGAAAAAGGAGCATTTCTTTAATTAACTTAAATTTTTCATCAAATTGATTGAAAAGCTCTCATCCTTCCATACTTTCATGTAGCTTTACTTTTTTTTTTCTGCTGCAGGCTCTGAGTGTTTTTATCTCAAATGCGTTCTGCTTTTGAAAAAGTCTGCAATCTTTGGAATTAGGGGAATATATAGAAGTAAGAAGCTGGGCATGAAACGGGGAAGAGCAGGAACTACTTTGAAGATATATAAAGAAAACCATGTTTACTTTCCAATTGAAAATCTGTTCCAATTCCATTCCCCTTAAAGCTGAAGCATAGCTTTGCAAATTGTTCCAGCTTGCACAAAGTTCCTGTTTCCACTCACATTTGGAAGACTTTTAAGAAGAGACCGGACAGCCATTTGTCTGAAATGGTATAGGATCTCCTGGTTGGGCAGGTGATTGGACTAGAAGACCTCGAGGGTCCCTTCCAACTTCGCTATTCTGCTTCTGTTAAGGATTTGCTGGAAAAGGCTGCCTTTGTGAGTATAAAATTGATCTTTCAGGTGGGTTTTTGACTCCTTTGCTCCTGTCAGGCTTCCAGCTGGAGCCTGGACAACCTGTTGGGAATAATCAAACAATGTCAAGGACACAATTCAATGGACTGGATCCCATCTAGTTAGCCCAAGGTCACTCAGCTGGCTTTCATGCCTAAGGTGGGACTAGAACTCCCTGTCTCTTGGTGATTGGCCCAAAGCCACCCAACCATCTTTCATGTTTAATGCAGGACTAGAACTCAGAGTCTCCTGGTTTCTAGGTTGGTGCCTTAAACATTAGTTCAAACTGGCTCTCTAATGGATCCGATCTGAAATGTGTGTCATTTCCTTCTCTGGACCGCTAATAGGAACTGCTAATCCACATTATTCTGGAATCTTTAGACCAGTGGTTCTCAACCTTTTTAATGCCGCAACCCCCAACTGGTTGTAAGTCGAGGACTACTCAGCCGGTCGTAAGTTGAGGACTACTCAACTGGTGCAGCACCGTTTGCAGAATGGGACTTTTGGCGGGCTCCGCAGGGCAGAGACAGCCTGGACAATTCCTATTGGCTTTTGAAAGCCAATAGAATTAGACTCTATTCAAGAGAGTCTATTCTATTGGCTTTCAAACGCCAATAGAATAAAAGGGAGTAGCACAGCTAAGGAAAAGGGGGGGGGGAAATGGAGGACTGCGTTGTTTGGTGGCCCCCATGAAATGATCGTTTGACCCCAAATGGGGTCCCGACCCACAGGTTGAGAACCACTGCTTTAGACATTTATCCGTAGCCTTTGCCTAGAATTCTTTGGGTGCACATAGGTGCATTTGCATGTACCATTGATGGCAAAGATTAATGTACCTTGCATTGATACAATATAAAGTTCAGGGAGAATAAAAAGAAGAGTCCACAGAAAGACTTTGATAAATTATAGAGTAGCAATTTTCTGACCCAGGCAACAGAGGGCAAAAGACAACATTCCTGATAGAGAGAGAAAACGTCAACATCCACATTGTGTTAGAGAGGGAAAGTACATCAGATATTGTGATGCCTCCCCCTCCTCTCAGATTGATCTCAAAAGCAACTAGGGAAATATAACAGACATCTCCAATAAGTCAAATGTATAGGAAATGAAGACGATGAGATAAGCGTTGTGAATCTCTTTGCAATCTTCACCAGTTTGATACTTCTACTGAATTGGACAGGCAACCATCCTAAAGTGAATTGAATTGAAGCAAACCTAGAATGAATTGAGCTTAGCAAGCCATTACTGTCTGTGTGTTAAAAGTGGGACAGGCTAAATTTTAAAATGTGGTTGAGGTCAAGCTGACTTTTATTGCTCCAATTTCCAACCTCTATAACAACACAGAACAGAGAACAGAGGTGCAAAGTCTTCTAGTCCAACGCCCTGCTCAAGCAGGAGATCCTATACCATTCAGGACCAATGGTTGTCCAGTCTCTTCTTGAAAGCCTCCAGTGATGGAGCAGCCACAATTTCCAGAGGCAAGCTGTTCCACTGATTAATTGTCCTCACTGTTAGGAAAGTTCTCCTTAATTCTAGCTTGGTTCTCTTCAAGGTAGACTCCCTCTTCCCTCTGTCAACCCTCAAGTACTGGAAAAATAAACCTGTGGAACAGGCTGGGCGGAGAGCGACAGGTCCAAAATTATCCTGTCAGCTCCTGTAGATGAAGGTGCCCCCATCCCCATCCTAGCTCGACATTTTGACCCCCCATATCAGCCTGGCTTTCATACAGCGCTCCCTAATATAATGCTGATAACATCAGCAGCAGTTTGGGATTGGACCAATTGGAAGCCTGCTTGGTGCCTCACAGACCGCCGAGGGCAAGCAAAATAACTCTTGAGAATAAATTTACAAATGTAAAGGGCCTGGAAATATGCCAGCCGGGAAAGAACAAACTCCAGAGCTTGATGGTCTCAGATGACAAGATTCCCCTATCTCTAATATAGGCATTTCAAGCTTGTTTGATTTCTTCCCACCCCCCCCCCAGTTTATGGTTTGGGTTTGCAGTGGAAGATAATAGCCAAGCCGAGGGAGGCAGTGGTCTTGACTTTGGAGAGATCAGGCACACTGCTGTAAGGCAAGGGAATTTATTAGGAGATCAGGCACAGCCAAGGCAGGAGACTTATTAAAGGAGCAGAACCCCCCTCGCCCCAAAGCAGAGACAACAACAGAAGGCATCAAGGCATTGCTACTGGAGGGAGACACGGAGCTTGGCTTCCCTATGTTCTTATTATTAGGGCTCAGCATGACTAAAAAATATCACATCAAACAGAAGAAAATCCTGCCAGCAAGGGGTAAGAGAGAAGGCTGGCCACTGTTGGAAGTGGAACTTATTGTTCTATGTAGGGCAGCAGAGAACAGAAACCGAGGAGCAAAGGGCATTGTAAGCAGCTGATGCAGCCCTTCAACACAACAACGGCATTGTGGGAAGGAGCAGAAATATCGAACGCAGGCAGGATAAAGCGTGTACACAAAGGGCGGGCGAGCGAGAGGAGAACATTTTTTTTAATGAATTCTGTTTTGCAGATCTAATATTGCTCAATGTTTTGGTCCTCACAAACGTTCCCTATCTGGGTGCAATTAACATTCTTGTTAAAAACAACCAGCTCCTTAAAAATTGGAACCGGCCGTTCCTGTCCAAAAGACAGTTTCGAAGTGGGCTGTTCTTCAAAAGAGGGTCTGATCAAGAACAGTGTTTTTGAGAAGTTGAAAGTTTGAGAGGTTTTGGCAACGTGCAAAGGGGAGAGACAATGGAAAGGAAAGGACTGGGTTTTCGAAGTTTAGAAAATTGACAAATCAGACCTAATGATGGACAGTGCTTTCCCTCTTTTAAAAAAGGTTACAAGGGGCTGAGCAGTTCCATGTATATGTGTACATGTATACATACACACACACATGTACATGCAGACATACATGTTAGTACCACTTTATACTACAGTTGTAAGACCCACTTGGAGTGCTGCATCCAGTTCTGGTCACCACAATATGAAGAAGATACTGGAAAGACTACAGAGAAGAACAACAAAGATGATAATGGGTCTGGAGGATAAACTATATGATGAACGATTGAGGGAATTAGCTTCTATGTCCAATCTATCAAAGAGGAGGATTAGGGGGCGACATGATAGCCGTGTTTCAGTACCTGAGGAAAGTCTTCTGATTTCAGAGAAGAGATGGTCAACCTATTCCCCAGAATACCTGAGATTAGGACAAGAAGCAATGGATGGAAGCCTGTTAAAGACAGATCCAATCTACAACTCAGGAGAAACTTCCTGATGTGAGAACAATTAATCAGCGGATTGGCTTATCTCCAGAAGTTGTGGGTGCTCCATCACTGAATGTCTTTAAGAAGAGGCTGGACAACTATTTGTCCAGAAGGGGATTGGACTAGAAGACTTCCAAGGCTACTTCCAACTCTCTTATTCTGTATTCTATATGTATATGTACACATATTCATTTTTAGCAATATTAGCCTTTTTGAGAGTCTCCTTTCCCCCTTCCTATCATAGCCTTGGCTGATGTCTGTCCTTTTGTTTTTGTTAAATGTTTATCCATGAGCTTTTGCCTTTTGGAGAGGGGAGAAAGAAGGGTTGAGGGTGTTGCAAAATAAGATGTACATCAACAGGGAAGACTTGTGATACTTTCATGCCAGACTTCTATTCACTTTTAACTCCAAGAGGACTCTGTTGTCAGAATGATACTTTAATCGGTCTGCAAAGTGACTCTTGGATTTCACAGTCAAGGCCAACACTATTTTGAAAAGTAGGGTTGATATCGCTTAGTCCTTCTGTTTCAAAGTATGAGTGGAGGATCAATGTGTTTCATTACTTTGTTTCATCTGAAGGACAGTACAACATCAGGATCTTGCTTATATTACGGGAATTGTCTTAATGTGACACCAGATTCCTGATTGTGCAATATATCAGGCACAAGAGCATTGGAGGGCACTCAGATTATGCTTCAATGAAAGCTACTCGACAATCTCAACAGAGGCTTGCAAATGAAAGGAGGTGCACAATGAGAAACATTCGTAGCTTGCGCTGGATTGAAGAATTCATAAATATGTCAAAGAGGTGGATGGATGAGCAAAAGATTATAGGATGATGCCTCTTGCAAATTCAATGTTCTGTGTTCAATGTGAAAAAACCCAATCCTCTATGTAGGTAGATAGATAGATAGATAGATAGATAGATAGATAGATAGATAGATAGATAGATAGAGACAGACAGACAGACAGACAGACAGACAGATAGGGATGGATGGATGGATGGATGGATGGATAAATAGCACATCTACAACCAGTTATATATTGTAGGCTTGCACTTTCCAGCATTCACCAGGGTTCAATGATTTGAGTTTTTTTTATTAGTTAAAGTTTCTGATTTGTTTTTTAGTGTAATCTCAAGTGAAGCACACAGACTTTCCAATCACGGTACCCCAGCATGATACATCCACAGACACCAACGTAGAGGGTGCCACTGCACTGTGCTCCGTGACATCAAATCAAACTAAAGTCAAGCTATTGGCCATCTTGCAGAAGTCTTCATAAAAACAAAATTCTAGTGCAGAAACACAGACGACCCCGGATTGACTGCCTGCCGACTGTAAATATAAGACTTTCTCTGAATAGTTTGAAAAAGAAGGAAAAAAAATCTGAAAAACGCACAACAATTTATTTATTCTGCCCAAAGTCACGGAAGGGTGATGGGAAGAAGAAAATACTGTAGGTAGAGGCCAATACAAGGAAGTACGATGATTGCGAAGAAGCCGAAGAAGCCGGTTGATGCAATAAGAAACCTGCATTTTCCACCTCCCCTCCTTCCCTCTGTGCCACTTAATAAACAAGAAAACAAAGAACCAGGCGATCCCACTGATGTTACCCTACCGAGATAATGAGCACAGCTGTCTAATTACCACTTTGAAAGATCTTCTGCTTCTGGAGCTACAGGAGTGATTAGACCTATAAAACCCGACAAGTAATATAAACACAGGAAATGATGAAAGTCTGGGGAACCCACGAGGGCTATGCTCATTTTTTTTTAGGGAGGTGGAAGGTTGGCATGAGAGAGAGAGAGAGTTGGAGAAGGAAACCAGGTCCTGCTGAGACAAGGAAGATCACAAAGACAGTCCCCAGGCTCATTGAGTTTCTAGTGGGTCCTAGTCATCTGAAACTCGAGCATCGGTTACCAACTGAGAGAGGATCTCGTGGCACAGCAGGAATGAAATATCAGTCAGCAGAGTGATGAGACCGAGTAATAGAAGAAAGGCCAAGCCACTTTATTTATTGATTTATCAGATTTCTACACTGCCCCTCTCAACTAAATATACAGAAAAACAGTTGGAAGGGACCTTGGGGGTCTCCTAGTCCAACTCCCTTCTCAAGCAGGATACTCTATGCCAGGGGTCCTCAGTCTTGGCAACGTTAAGATTTGTGGACTTCAACTCCCAGAATTCCTCAGCCAGCTTTGCTTTGTGGTGGTGCAGTGGTTAGAATGCAATACTGCAGGCTATTTCTGCTGACTGCCAGTAGTTTGGCAATTCAATCTTGACCAGCTCAAGGTTGACTCAGCCTTGCATCCTTCTGTGATCAGTAAAATGAAGACCCAGATTGTTTAGGGGCAAGAGGCTGACTCTGTAAACCACTTAGAGAGGGGTGTGAAGCACTGTGAAGCTGTATAAGTGCTATTGCCATTTCAGTCAAGTGGCTACCCAGTCTTTCTTCTTGAAAACCTCCACCGATGGAGCACAAGAAAGTTTGGCCATACATGGCACCAGTACTGAAAAAATAGTTTGTGGAATAAGTGATTATAGGCAGATCAAACTGGGGCATTTAAACAACATGAGAACAGAGTATGGCAAGACAATGGCAAAGTCAGCCAGCATGTTTACTGAACTTATAGCTGACAGCAAAGTGGAGATGGTACTTAATTTTCTTTCCTTGGGCATGAGAACTAGTGGAGTGGAGAAGCCTAGAGTGGAGGAATCCTTAGTAGGAAGGCAATGATGCAAAAGACAAAACCTTAAAAACGGTAATATTTCTACGGCAGCAAAGATCAGAAGAGTTAAAGCACTGTTGTTTTCAGTGGTTCTGTACATCTGTGAGAGCTGGGCCTTGAGAAAGAGCAAGAGAGAAAGTGAGAGAAAAGATGCCTCTGAACTATGGATTTGGAGATAATGACTGAGACTACCATGGATTGTATGAAGAACCAATAAATCAATTGAGGACCAAATAAAGACCGACTGGTCCCTAGAGGCATTGATCAGCAAACAAAAACTCACACTCTTTGGGCATGTGATGTGAATGGATGATAGTTTAGGGGGAAAAAAAATCTCCTTAGCAAGTTTGTGGGAAGTAGAAGTTGGGAGATTTAAAGGACAAGTTATCTAGAAGTAATAAGAAATTTTCTGACAGTGAGAACAATCAATTGAATAGCTTGCCTCCCAGAGTTGTGGGTGCTCCATCGCTGGAGGTTTTCAAAAATAGACCGGACAGCCATTTGACTGGGATGGTATAATGACTCCTACCTTGGACAGGTATCTTTGGGTAGGACTAGAAAACCTCTAAGGTCCCTTCTAGCCCTAGGATTCTATGTTTTAATCATGAGTTGTCAGGTGCAAACAACCAGATCCATAAGTATAGGATTCAAGCTGACTACTTTATTGTATTCTGTCTACAATACAAGAATCTTCCCTGGCTGCTTGCCTTCTTTTGGAACAAACAGATAAGGTCCCTGGAAACCTGGGGGGGGGGAAGGGTTAAAATCAACCCCAGGTCTCTTGCAGTTGTGGACTGACTCAAGACCTCCTCCTTCCCTGGCTGACAATTTCCCAACATGAGTCTACATGAGTGAAATCCTTGAAAGATTGAACTGATGCTCAAACATCCTATTCTCAACTTAACAGACTGCTCTAACCTTATTGGATTCTTTTGATCTTATTGGACATGCCCTGTTCTTTAAAAGGGCCTGTTTCCACCACAGACCATTTCTGGGTATGTGTAGGAGAAGACAGACAGAGTTTGGGGTTGCAGTCAAGAGAGGAATCAGCCTGGAGTCCTCATGTTCCCATAACAGTCTAAGTCCAACTCCTCTTGAATTCTGTTGACTTTTATCTAGCACCAATTTAGCGCTGACTGTTAGTTGACTAGATTCCTGGCTTGAGCAATGAACCATAAATCAGCGGGAACTAAACATGTGGTCCTGATTCTTCACGGCTGACATTTTGGTTGCCAAAGCCTTTTCTGACCTTGGAATGATCCTCTGAGACATTTCAGAAACAGGACATGCCAACTTTAAATGGTCACAAGTCTTTGGGACCAACGATCAAGAGGTAAAAGAAAAGCCCCTTTGCATTTTTAAAAAGAGACTATATTATACATTTTGCACACATTTCTCTTAGTATGCATTCTCCTATCTTTTCCTAACACATGCACTTAGTCTCTAGTGTTCTTGGATAAGAAACCTTTCTTTGCACTATTTTTAAGAATGGGTGCAAGCTTTTTTTAAAGAAGATTTTTAAGAAGAGACTGGACAGTCACTTGTCTGAAATGATATAGGGTCTCCTGCTTGAGCAGGGGGCTGGACTAGAAGACCTCCAAGGTCCCTTCCAGCTCCTATTCTATTCTGATTCTGATTCTGACTTTCTTCATTGCCATTGTAACTTTGAAGGGTCACTAAATCAATGGATCTCAGTTTACAGAAGGCTTAGTTAACAATCTTAATAGAAAAGACATAAGAAATGTTTTAAAAACTTTCTGCAAGAAAGATCTCCAGACCATTTCTTATGCACAGCTCCTCTCCTCTTTAATGGCATTTTACAAATTTCACCCCTGTCAGGTGTTCTCTCCCTCCCATTTTGTCTTCGAATCCCAAATGGAAGCAACTAGAAAATGTTATTTTAAGCAGCATGGATGGGCAACCTTTTGAAGGTAGGTGTCCATCTGGAAGGTGGAGGCCAGACCCCCTGCTGGGATAATGTCCCTCTTCAGTTTGTCAAAAACTATTGTAAGAAGCACTCAAGGGATGGTGTTATCTCAACAGGACAGCGAACACCCCAGGGTGCCCAACTACTTAAATTACAATCTTGCAAAGTGGAAGAAGGGTGGCAAAGATGGACATAGTTTTACCAAAGAATGCTGGATAAAAATAAGAAGTAAATGCTAGTAGCTATAATTTTACTCAAGCATAGGCAAACTCTTGCAGTTCTATATGGGATGATTAAAGAGTGTGCCTAGTGATTAATATTATTATTATGGTTGGTTTCACCATCAGCCAGATGTTTAGACTGGATTTGGCATTTTTATCCACCTATCAAATCTTTCCCAGGGACCTGGGATAGGCAGATGTAATAATTATTATTAGTATTATTACTATAACTGAAAACATCAAAAAATAAGTGATCAAAAAATGCTTTGGGGTATTCCCCACATTACTCAAGCAAAAAATACAATAAAATTGTCAGCCATTTTTCGTACTAAATTGTCCCATTATTACTGCCAGCCTCTGAAGTTAGAGAGGCATACCTGCTGATTTCTCCATTTAATGTAAACTTATTTACATCATATTTACCAAACCAATTCACTCTGATATATATTTTTTTCTGAGTTCTAGCTAGGCCATTTTTTTAAACAGTCCATACTAAACCATTTACATGGTGGGAAAAATGCAGAAATCACACATTTTGGTCTAAACAGCATACAGAAAAGCATAATGATTATGGAGAAATTGCAGCAAAATTTTTTCCATAAATAAGATAGGAAAAATCATATTTAAAATATCTTCTTTAAAGCAAATTGATGGAAAACGCAACAAGGGAGGTTTGAAAATGGAGAAATACAAAAGTGTATGAAACGGGACAGGAAATATTTACCCGTCTGCATGGCTTCACTCTTTATTCATCTTGCTTACTTTGGTAATGTTTATGCTTGGCAAATGCAATGTTATATGACTCACAGAGAGATGAAGTTTAACTCAACAATGTGGTAGCTGAAACTGCACTAAACATTTTGGAGATGTAAGGATGTTCAACAGGTGTATACTCAGGCAAAATAGGTAAATCACTCAATTTTTTTTGAGGTCAATGAGCTGTTCGACTTTTAATCTGGACATACAGAATTACAAAATAACAGAGTTGGAAGGGACCTTGGAGGTCCTCTAGTCTAATCCAACCCCCTGCTCAAGAAGGAGATCCTATATCATTCCTGACAAATGGCTGTCCAGTCTCTTCTTGAAAATCTTCAGTGATGGAGCACCCACAACTTCTGGAGGCAAGCCGTTCTACTAATGAATTGTTCCCACTGAAAGGAAATCTCTCCTTAATTCTAAGTTAGATCTTTGGGGAATAGATTGGCCCCTTCTTCTGTGGATGATGATGATGATGATATCCATTCAGTTGTGTCTGACTCTTAGCAATTCTATGGGCATGTCTCCATGTCTTCCAATCTTGCACTACTTCTTTGAGTTGTTCTGGGCTCCTGCTGTGATGGTGGGACATCTTCCAAGGGACAACATCTCAAACATTGGAAGACTGCTATCATGTAACCCCTACTCCTTCTCTTTGCTAGACTAGACAACCATTCATCATATAATTTAGCCTCCAGACTCCTGATCATCTTTGTTGCTCTTCTCTGCACTCTTTCTAGAGTCTCAACATCTTTTTTGCACCTTGGTGACCAGAACTGGATCCAGTATTCCAACTGTGATCCTACCAGTGCAGTATAAAGTGGACGTCAGAGACTCTTCTGCCCTAAAAGGAACTAAGCAGCCAATTTCTGATAATGATACTCAATGAAGACTGTGAGAACGACAAAAAATGGACATCAGCAGAGGCGATGTATTCCTGGGACCATGAGTTCCCCATGCACTAAGAAATGTCTTCAAAACTCTGGGATCCAAAATGCAGGAGCAGGGTACAAACTCATTAACTTTAACAGGCAGAAGAAAAAGGTGTGTGTGCTACGTTCCTCATGGTGCAATTTTGCAAAAACTTTAGTTACTGTATATCTTCAGGGATTATTACATCCCTTCCCAAAAATGGTTAATGAAGATTGGCGATGTGGGGAGGTGGAGTCCAACATCTGTGAAATGTGTATTTTTAACATTTCTGACAGTGGAATGTTTCTGCCTGCTCCTCTCTCTCAGTTGTGTGTTTGTTGATTTGGCTGGTTGAAGGATCAGTTAAAAATGTCAGGGAGAGGAAATCACATTAGCAAGTTAAACAGCAGCAATGATTTTAAGTGCTGGTTTCTCCTTTGGGATTAATTTTATATTCTAATGCAGCCAGTAGCTGGTCAGAGGGGGAAAAACGACACTTGATTGTGCAAGGATATGAAATGCATCTGGAGAGATTTTGATGAAGAAACGAATTCAGTAGCAGACAGCTGTCGGGAGAATAGAATAGAATAGAATAGAATAGAATAGAATAGAATAGAATAGAATAGAATAGAATAGAATAGAATAGAATAGAATATGGAAGGGACCTTGGAGGTCTTCTAGTCCAGCTCCCTGCTCAAGCAGGAGAACCTATACCATTTCAGACAAGTGACTGTCCAGTCTCTTCTTAAAAATCTTCAGTGATGGAGCGCCCACAATTTCTGGAGGCAAGCTGTTCCACTGGTTAATTGTCCTCACCATTAGGAAGTTTCTCCTTAATTCCAGGTTGCTTCTCTCTTTGATCAGTTTCCAACCATTGTTTCTCGTCCTGCCCTCTGGTACTTTGGAGAATAATTTGACCCCTTCTTCTTTATGGTAGCCCCTCAAATATTGGAACACTGCTATCATGCCACCCCTCAGTCCTTTTTTCTTCTTCTTTAGACTAGCCAAACCCAAATCCTGCAGCTGTTCTTCATATGTTTTAGTCTCCAGCCCTTTGATCATCTTAATTGCTCTTTTCTGAATTTTTCCCAAACTCTCAACAACTTTTTTGTGATATGGTGACCAAAATTGGCTGCAGTATTCCAGGTGTGGCCTTACTACGGTTTTATAAAGTGGTATTAATACTTCATGTGATCTTGATTCTATGCCTCTGTTTATACAACCCAGGATTGTATTAGCTTTCTTGGCTGCTGCTGCACAATATGAAAGCTTCCATTCTACCAGTTGCAAGGACCACTTGATTTATGATCACAGCTGGGATCAGAATTTCCATTCTAAGCAAGGAAGTTGCCCAACTTTATGTCCTTTTTTGCCATGATCGTTAAGCGAATCACTGTAGCTGTGAAATGGTCTTTAAATGATCTGGCTTTTCCCACTGACTTTGCTTGGCTGGGAAGGTTGCAGTGGTGATCAAGTGACCTCAGGATGCTGCAATGGTCAGAAATACATGCCGGTTGCTAAAGGCCTGATTTTTTATCACGGGATGCCGCAACAGTCATCAGTGCAAGCACCACTTTTTTCAATGCCATTGTAACTTTGAACGGTTGCTAGGTGACACTAGTTATTTTGGTTTCTCCTTCTCCTTTCTCCTTCTCCTATCCCCTTCTAATTTCTCTTCCCCTTTTCTTTCATGTAGTCCTCCTCCTCCTCCTCCTCCTCCTTCTCCTGTTCCTCTTCCTCCTTTCTCTTATCCTCTTCTCCTATCCCCATCTCCTTCTCCTTCTCCCCCTTCTCCTTCTCCTGCTCCTCTTTCTCCTTTCTCTTATCCCCTTCTCCTATCCCCATCTCCTTTCTCCTTCTCCCCCTTCTCCTGTTCCTTCTCCTTCTTCTCCTCCTTCTCCTGCTCCTCTGTCTCCTTTCTCTTATCCTCTTCTCCTATCCCTATCTCCTTTCTCCTTTTCCTTCTCCTCCTTCTCCTTCTCCTTCTCCTGCTCCTCTTTCTCCTTTCTCTTATTCTCTTCTCCTATCCCCATCTCCTTTCTCCTTCTCCTCCTTCTCCTGTTCCTTTTCCTCCTCCTTCTCCTGCTCCTCTTTCTCCTTTTGCCTATCCCCTTCTTCTTTCTCCTCCTCCTCCTCCTCTTTCTTCTTTTTCCTTTCTCTTATCCCCTTCTCCCACTCTTTTTTCCTTCTCCTCCTTCTCTATCCATGTTCCCTTCTCCTTCCTCTCCTCCTTTTCTCTCATGTACTCTTCTCCTCCCTCAAAACAACGACAACAACCAACCGACCCAACCAAGGCTAGGTTCAATTTCAGCACCATGGAAAGCTCTCGGAGCTCTCTTCTAATCCCCGGATTTTCAAATGATGTTTCATGAAAACTCTAGAGCTTGGCAAGAACTTGACTAGAGGCACCATGAGAAGCTAAGGAAAAAAAATCCTTTCACATGCAGTTGGGGTGTCCATAATACTTTTTCTAAAGTTGAGAAAAGATGAGACTTGCCTACAGAAGTTGTGGATGCTCCATCACTGGAGATTTTTTTAAGAAGAGACTGGACAATTTGTCTGGAATGGTGTAGGGTTTCCTGCTTGAGCAGGGGGTTGGACTAGAAAACCTCCAAGGTCCCTTCCAACTCAGTTATTCTGTTATTCCTTATTCTGAAAAAAAAAACCCTACTGATTCTAGGAGTTAAACCACCTAGAAAAGATCCCATCTGTTACAAGGCTGGCCCCAGTTTACAGGAGAAAATAGTGACCCCTCGTTAATACCATTCTGACATGCTGCTTATTGTTTTTACTTGTTTTATTTCCTTGCACTTGGAAACAGAAGCAATAAATTTCCTGGGAAATGAAACTCGCTTATCAGATTTCCCAAGCATCGAGTTTCATATTAGGAAAATAAAGAAATCATCCTAACTGGGTCCAATATTGCTGTAAACCAATATACACAAACCTGGACCACAGATTAAAGCTTTGCGTAGGGTTTTCTCATGTTTTCCAGTGCCAGACAGGAAGGGACTTTGGAGGCTTTGTTTTTAAGAGCGATCAGTTTATCCTCTCCATTTCTACTTTTCAAATAAAGTAAAACAAAATAAATGCTACTCTCATATCCATTGCATTCTGATTTGCAGGAATTATACAGAATATTGAAAGAGGCAATATCCTATCCTCTCCAGAGAGAAATGATTTTTGACAAAGATGAAACCCTGTGAAGCCAGAAAGCACAATAAGGAAGTAAAGTTTGTAAAAGTATTAAAAACAAGCCAGTAAAGAGCTAGCAATGGTAAGTGACTCCTGTCTTGGGCAGAGTGTTGGACTAGAACAGTGGCGGCAAACCTATGGCACGCGTGCCAGAGGTGGCACTCGGAGCTCTCTCTGTGGGCATGCGTGCCGTCACCTCAGCCCCACCTTCCCCTGCAACCCCCTCCTCACCAGCAGCCCCCCCTGAGGAGAGTCACCCCCGAGCGCAGCCTGCACGGAGCAGCGCAGCCAAGGACACGGCAGCTGGGCAGCAGGGACAAGACTCCACCCTCACGCCCCGTCGCGTGCAGTTGATGCTGCAGGGCGCAGGCGGAGGGCGTCACCGCCATGGCACTGCTGGGCTGCCTAGGCGATCTGTGGCAGGCCATGGAGGTGGTGGGTGGCCCTGCAGGTGGGTGGGGCAGAGCGGGCAGGGCAAGGGGCAGAGTGGGGGCGGGCAGGGGTGGGGCTGGTTTTGGGGCACTCGTTCTCTAAAAGATTTGCCATCACTGGACTAGAAGGTCCCTTCCAGCTCTATGATTTTAAGTCCACAAACATTGAAGTTGTGGGTGCTCCATCACTGGAGGTTTTTAAGAAGTGATAGGACAGCCATTTATCCACAATAGTATAAGATCTCCTACTTGAGCAGGGGTTGGATTAGAAGACCTCCAAGGTCCCTTCCAACTGTTCTGTTCTGTTCTGTTCTGTTTTGCCCTGCCCTGCCCTGCCCTGCCCTACCCTACCCTACCCTATCCTATCCTATCCCATCCCATCCCATCCTATCCTATCAGGATAGAAGAAGGATCCTGCCCTGGATGGGGGCTTTGATTAGAAGACACCCAAGGTCCTTTCCAGCCCTAGGATCCTATGGTTCTATCACTGCTGAATGGCAATGGAGGAAAGGCAATGAATTGGAATATCTGACAAATGTGCTGGGTGTCAGGTTAGAAACTGTAAGCAGGATCTCTTTGTACTACAGAGTTTGGCTACAAGCTTTGTTTGTTTCGTGGTACTGTTTTTTTTTCCATCTTTTACATTGGGAATTTCAAAGCATGCTTTTTTAGTTGAACCAGCCTAAGGCATTTTACTGCCTGAGGTGAAAAAATATATCACTTACTATTTCAGATGTAAAACAAGGCTGGTGGACCTGTATGGACTGGCTGTGATCCGCCACAATGGGGTGTTTTGTCTGCAGGGAGATGAATGCCTCCACCTTGATAAAAGAAACAGATATAACCAAATGAGCAATTCAGCTTAATCAGATACTTTGATGTTAGGGTCTTCTAAATATATCCAAAGTATTTTCTTTACGTAAGTTTGAATGATAAAATATTTCAAAATCAGACAATATAGTGCCATAATGTGTCTACTCAGAGTAAGTACTATTTGAATAATAATAATAATAATAATAATAACAATAATAATAACAATAATAATAATAATAATAATAATAATAATAATAATAATAATAATAATAATAATAATAATAATATGGTGCATTGGAAGGTCTGCAAGAAATACCATTTGCCTGCAAGCAAGAACTGGTGGAACTATAAAATAGAGAAAGTAATATAAAATGAAGACGCTAAAAAGCTCTGGGACTTCAAATAGATGGGCATCTGCTGCATAACAACCCAGATTTAACAATTGTGAATAAGAAAGAGAAAAAAAGTCTGGATAGTGGACATGGCAGTACCTGTATAAAGCAGAATAGAAGAGAAGCAATTGGAGAAGGTAACAAAATACAAAGACCTGCAAATAGAAGTAAAACGACTGTGGCAAAAGGAAGCTAAGGTAATTCAATAGTTATAGGTGCCTTTGGTGCAATCCCAAAACTGGAGCATCATTTGAACACTGTTGCTATTGACAAATTCACCATCAGTCAACTGCAAAAGGCAGCTTTGCTTGGAACAGCTTTCATCCTGCGATAGTATCTGTAAAACATCCACATCTGCCTATCCTAGGTCCTTGGGAAGGACTCAATAGGTGGCCCAAAAAATGCCAAATCCAGTCTGAACATCTGGCCGACTGTCTGGCAAACCAGAATAATAAAACTATTGGGTATATACATATAGGACTGCAGCATCCAAGAATAATCAAGAGAATCTTCTATGGCTACATCTGTCAGGACATTCCACTGGATTGAGTGGGACATCTGTTTGAATAGAGTTATAAAGGACAGTGATGTCCTTCACAGCAGAAATGTGTGTGACTCATGAGTGTTGGGGAAGTGATGTCATCGCATCATTGAATAAATATTTGCATGATGACATCATGATGCAATTGTGGCTACTGCTGGGCAACTAGGATGCATGTGATTTCAGTGAAACAACTACATTGCTCATAATAGCATGTTACAAGAAGAGAATTATTAGGCCTTCAGGAAAAAGGAGAAACAGATTGAGCAAAGATTCATTAGAGATGTGCAGTTCATTTTTATTGAGCAAATTGCTTCAAAGGTGCAGAGAAGAGCAACAAAGATGATTAGGGGACTGCAGGCTAAAATATATGAAGAACAGTTGCAGGAACTGGACGTGTCCAGCCTAATGAAGAGAAGGTTTAGGAGTGACATGATAGCAGTCTTCCAATATCTGAGGGGCTGTCACAAAGAACAGGGGGTCAGCCTGTTCTCCAAAACACCTGAAGGCAGAACAAGAAGCAACGAATGGAAACTAATCAAGGAGAGGTCCAATCCAGAACACACGGTTTGTAACAGCTATAACTATGGATGAAAAATTTTCAGCCACCTTAAAGTTTTCTGAAGAGTGGCCAGCCAGGAGTAGGGAAGCACAACAGCAATTAGAATTATTAACAATAGGGAGTATTAAGTTTGATTGCCACAGAGTGTACAATGGATGTTTTAATAGAACCAAACTAGAACTAAGGGGAATTTTCCCGACAATGAGAACAATTAATCAGTGGAATGGCTTATGCTCCATCATCGGAGATTTTAAAGAAGCAATTGGACAGCCATTTGTCCAGAATGGCATAGGGTCTCCTACTTGAGCAGGGGGTTGGACTGGAAGATTTCCAAAGTCCCTTCCATCTCTGTTATTTTGTAATCCAGTTAAAGGTTGACATTCTCACTTGCTGTAGGATTCCAAGGACAGACTGAAGCACATCAACATTTCCGCTAGGTTCCTCCCAAGGGACATTCAGAGTTTCCCAATGGTTCTTTCATTTTTAAGCATTTTCTTTCTCCCCCCACTCCCATATTAAAGCACAATATTCCCCTCCCCCCCTCCCCAGCTCTAAATTAGCTAAATAAAGAATTTCTAACTAAGCAATCGAAGTAGTATATCCAAGGAAGGGGATAAGGGAGCCAATTTTTTTTCCATTTGGGCACCACCAGGAGGCACTGCCGCCTGCCTTTTGAAGTTATCATTTAAAAAAAGAGAGAGAGAGTTGTAGGGAAGGATTTACAGCCAGAAATTCTCCCAAAAGCCAGAGGATTAGAAGTGCCTATTCAATGCCAGCGTTCCTATGGTGTCATTCCTTATTTAATGGCTGTCAGTAAGGGGGAGAGACATCGCAGTGGGTAATTAAAGGCAAATTGCGAGCTGAAGATGACTGCACAAGAATGATATTGCCATTAATACTGATTTAACATGCACCTGGGTAAGGTGAGAGAGCAATGCTACATAAAAGGAGAAAAAAAATATCAACGGCTCAGGGCTTGGCTAATTCCAAGATGTATTTTCAGCCAATCTGTTTTTTTTTAAAAAAACAAAAACAAAAACAAAAAACCTCAGGCAATAAAATTATCACAATCCTGAAATGAATATGTTACATATGTTGACAGAAGACAGGAAAACCTCCAGCCCAGGGTTTTTCATCAAGAAGAGATCTGGGTCCTTCTCAGAAGCGCAGAAGGAAGGTTTTCTTTTGAGCTTTGCACACATCTTAGTTTGAATCTTCCGCCCCGTTGCAGAACAGAGATGGGGAAAGATCTTTGTTAGTAATTAAAAAAAAAAAAAAATCACGAGAGAATAAAGTCATAATTTTTTTTATCCAAAAGAAAAAAAAAAGGGGGGGGGGGAGATGCGGATGTATTAAAGGTGTGATTGTGTCTGCATTAAAATTTCACACTGACATTTAATAGAGACTGGAGGTACAATTCATTTTAAAAGAAAAGCTTGTAATGATGGAAGCAGAGAGGCCGAAGATTAAACAAGGAGTCTGCAGCAGTTACTCTATATTGTAATGGCAGGGAAAGAAAAAGCATTTCAATTTTAAAACTAAAAAGACAAAACCCCAGCTTTAATGTTGACAAGGAGCTGGCTTCTTGATGACTAGAGGAGCAAATGGACAGAAAACTCACCATCTCCTAATTATAAAACCAACCAATCACCCTTTTTATAAAGCAACAATACTTTTGTGCTGAACATGGGAGGAATTAAAAACACACACATTATATATATAAAACAAGTGCAATCTATTATTGAGGCCACAATTGTGACTGATATTTCTTTTTCTGCTTCTGGTTTAACTTAACTGAAATATGTGTCTTTCAGACAGGGTTATCAGGCTGTCAAGGTCCTGGAAAAAATTAATCACCAGAGGCCAATAGAAGATTTACAATCACTTTATAGAGAAGCCAAAATCAAAGAAAGAGAGACCAAGAAAGAGAGATAAAAAAAGAGTAAGACAACAGAAAAGGAAATGCCTGGACGTGGGGAAGGAAGGAAGGAAGGAAGAAGAGGAAGGAAGGAGAAAGAGAGGGCAGGTAGGAGAGGAAAAAGTGGGAAGGAAGAAAGGAAAAAGGAAGGAAGGAAGGAAGGAAGGAAGGAGAAAGAGAGGGTAGGTAGGAGAGGAAAGAAAAGGAAGAAGGAAGAAAGGAAGGAAAGAAAGAGGGAAGAAGGAAGGAAGGAAGGAAGGAAGGAAAAAGAGGGCAGGTATGTATGTATGTATGTATGAATGAATGAATGACTGGATTTATTTGCAAAGATGTCATCTGACTTGAAAAAAAACAATATAAATTAAGATAGCTGTTCCATTGGTTAACAGTTTTCATTGTTATGAAATTTCTCCATCATTCCAAGTTGGGTTGCTCTTTAACAAGTTCCCATCAATTCCACACATTTCAAAGAAGAACCACACTTAGAAAGCCTTTAGATGTCTTCCCAAACCTGGATTAATGTCTCTGAGAGAGATTATTTCCAGGTTTTCCCTCCATGTGTTTTAGATGAAAATTTTATTAACTATATTGGTTAAGCAGAAGTTCTCTCTTCAGTGGCGAAAACCTTTGGGCTAATTGTCTTCGCTTGCTGTTGTATTCTTTTGGCCTGAATCAAAGCACAAAACATTCCTTGCAGCTTGTTTGATGCTGGATTCTTGTATTTCTTTTTTCAAAGAAAAGAAATGGCAAGGACTAGAGCAGAACTTTGACATTCTTATTCTTGATGAATCTCAGCCTGTTTGATAGCTTCTGATCTATTGCTTTCTGCCACTTTTCAAAGTTTTCTCAAATGGCTTTCATGTTCTCTTGGAAAAGCACAGGACTGGCTCGCTTCTCTCTCTCTCTAAGGAAATTTTTTCAACACCTTTACTTATAATGTGAAATTATCTTTGATACGATTAATCACCTCGTTTGCATCTTGGAAGAACACCCCAATTTTCTTTGACACCAGAGAGGAGGAACTAATGAATGGGGAACAGAGAAAGGGAAACCGTTCTGAACAATAGAGACTAACAATTTAGGATGTGTAAGATTTTCCTGGAGGAAGATAAGAGGGGCGCAAGCACATAATTGAGCCCAAACTTTCTGTTGCTAACTGGGACAGTTGTTAAGTTTTGCTCTACTTAATGACTTTTCTTGCCAGAGCTGTTAAGGGAATCACTGCAGTTGTTAAGTTAGCAACACCAGTGTTAAATGAATCTGGCTTTCCCATGGACTGTGGCTTGGGAGAAGGTCGCAAAAGGGGATCACATGTCCCTGGGATGCTGCAGTGGTCATAAATACACGCCAGTTGCCAATCGTCTACATTTCGATCACATGATCAATGGGGATGCTGTGATAGTATGTGGAGGGCTCATAAGTCACTTTTTTTTTCCAGTGCTGTTTTAACTTTGAACGATTGCTAAATGAATGGTTGTAAGACAAGGACTCCTTGCAAAACAGACCCCATCCAGTGAAAGATGCTATTTTTGTAGTCAGTAGGGAACCTGATACCACCTCACAATGCTCTTCATCTGCAGCCATTTTTCTATTTTGGTGCTCTTCGCTTGGAAATGTGTAAGCATTTCTGCTCAAATTCTTTCAGCAACTATGACAGGTGCAGAAGTCTGGACCAAAAGGCCGTCTCTGTTTCTGCACCTACCGTCTTCACTGTTTTATTCGGTTTTTCTCTTTAAGAATTGGCATTTAAGGGTTTTTTTATGGTATTATTGCTCTGTGTTATTGTAATCACCGATAGACGTTTGAATTTGGTGGGATGTAAGCATCACAATAAGTAAGTACATAAAGAAACCTAAACAATAAAGTCTGACTTTTTGTTAAGGGTTAAATCCAATAATGCTTCCTGCTGGTCTTCAGGAATGTTTCATAAAAATTTATTGCTCTTGTTTATTAGCAGTTTTGTACCAGTGTTTGTGAAAGCAGGCATGCTCTATGAGTTTTGTGGAAAATGAAAGAACATGTTATATTAGTCAGAGGGGCCTCAGATAGTATATCAGAATAGATCATGGATGGTGCAGTTTAAATCCACCAGTGGGCTCAGGATTTTTGAAAAATCGTTGGCAATTTTAAATCAATTCCTTCTGTCAGGGTTGTCATGATTCCACTCTGCTCTGTGATGAATTTCCCTCATGTTTGTTCCTTCATGGTTTATTTCTTCCCTGTCTACTATGCTCACAAATATTCCCTACAGTCTTTTATGATTGCTTTTACGTTTGCTTGTTCGGCTAGAAGACAAACAGATTTTACTGTCTTGTCAACCAATTTCTGTCTTCCTTGATGTCCATGCAACACCACTATATTAAGGAAGTGCTTGTTCCTTTATATCTTGCCTGGATCTAGACTGATCATTACTTTCATGTGATGCAGCTGCCCTTGTCCCTAAAGTATTGTAGGAATGGACAAGGTAGGCACAATAGTCTGAAAATGAACAGGATGTTTTCTTAGAAGAAGAGGAGGAAGAAGAGGAAGAAGAGGGAAAGGGAAAGAGAGAGGGAGTATGAGGAGGGAGCAGAAAGGAAGGAGAGGGGAGAAGGAGGAGAAGCAGGAGGAGAAGGGAGAGGGAGGAAGGAGGAAGAGGAAGAGGAGGAGGAGGAGAAGAAAGGAGAAGAAGAAGAAGAAGAAGAAGAAGAAGAAGAAGAAGAAGAAGAAGAAGAAGAAGAAGAAGAAGAAGAAGAAGAAGAAGAAGAAGAAGAAGAAGAAGAAGAAGAAGAAGAAGAAGAAGAACAACAACAACAACAACCAGGTCATGCTATCTTTGATCAGATTTAGAATCTATGTGTCATGAATATTGGGGAAAGAATGGACGTCTTCCTGCATCTCATTTTTTCTCCAAATAAAAAATAGGAAATGAATTGCACCATCAACCATTGGGGGTTTTACTGCTGAATTCTGGAGGTGTGAATGGGCCAGTCGATAAGCCATAGTTCACTCATACCTGCTTCTTTGCCAGAAAACAGGCCCTCAACATTTCTGTAAATTTCTACTGCAGGGGATGGCAACCTTAGCTGGCTCCTAATACTTGCCTGCAAGATCTCACGAGAAAGAAACTAGGGGAGACTTCTGAGGACCTTCTATCTTCTGCCAATCTGGAATGCTCATGCATAATATCAATATTAGCTGACAATGTTCCCAACCTTTCAGTTGCAGAGAGCTGAAGATACTCTGGCAAATCCTGATCTAGAAAGCTCAGGAAAAGCTACACTAGGTAAGTATTGATTACCAAATCCCATCGTTGTCAAGCAAAATTGAATGTGGAGTTATAAGGAATGTGGAAAGAGCCAGTTGGATGTAGCAGTTAAGGCACCAGACTAGAAACCATAAGTTATAGACCCTCCTTAGTCATGAAAGCCAGTTTGGTGACTTTGGGCCAATCAGCAGGAGATGCTGTGTTCTAATCCCGCCTTAGGCGTGAAAGCCCACTGGGTGACTTTGGGCCAATCACCAGGAGATGGGGAGTTCTAGTCCCTCCTTAGGTATGAAAGCAGCTAGGTGACTCTTAGCCAATCACCAGGCAACTGAGAGTTCAAGTCCCGCCTTAGGCACGAAAGCCAGGTGGGTGACCTTGGGCCAATCTCTCTCTGTCAGCCCAACCCACCTCACAAGGTTGTTGTAAGGAGAAGAAGAGGAAAATGTGCTGGATATCTTTGCCACCTTAAATTATTGGTCAAAATAATAAAGGTGGGCAATAAATACATAAATATTCTGGGAGTCAATTTAGCTACAGGAATAGTTAAAATTAATCCTGTTCTTACTGTCTAGTCCATGTCAGGCACTACTTGCTGATTCCTCTACCATTAGTGTACTTTTCTCTCTGTGTGTGCAGGCGTGTGTGGGCTTGCATGTGTCCATTTGTAATTATGATTTATTTTTTCTAGAATTCCTTTAAATTTTCTTAGTTTGAGCCGCATTTGCTCTTTGGATGAGGGTTCCCATGGAGAACTTTTCTACTCCAAACTTTACAATGAACTTTTTTTGTTACCTGGGCTATTTCTAACAACTAGGCACTCTCAGCAACAGGGGCCCCACAGCTACTTCCTACCTCCAAAACTTGTAATAAATTAGAAGCATCAGTCCTTGGAGAAATGTATTGTTTGCATTACTTTCTTGGGAAAATTGTTTTCCTCCTGTTTTAATTGCTGTAGGATAAGTTGCTTTTACAGCTGATTATTTTTACTCCTCTTCTTGAACATGGATCCGATTCTTTTGGAATAATATATTGTGAAGAATAACAAACAGCAATAAACCACCACCGGCCATTCCTTCTCATTCTTTGCTTTGTTTTCTGTTATTTTTTAGTCTCCAATCCATAAGGAGACTTGCTATCTGCAATGACGGTGCTATTTTTCCAGCATCCCCCCTTAACTTTAGCCATCCAGGTTTACAAAATTGGATAAATAAATGAATGACACCACCGTGTACAAAAGCAGCAGGCTGTTAAGCACCAATTGCTTGAGGTTTGGAAGACATGTTGCTTTTTTGGGACCTGTGCAATCCTTGGCTAGAAGCCGCTAAGAAGGTCACCCTAAGAAGCCAGAATGCTGGGTTCAACTTCTGCTCTGACCTAGCAAGACGACTCTCATTTTGTTATGGGGGGAGGGACTCTCATGTTGTTGTGCTAGCAATGAGAGAGAGAGAGAGAGAGAGAGAGAGAGGGAGGGAGGGAGGAAGGAGAAGAGAGAAAAGCTGCTGTTCAGATCAGTGAGAAGAGAGTATAGATTTAGTTCAAAGAGATATTGTCAGTTCTGGCAGGCCTAAATTAGACCAACCAGGTAGAGCTTTTGCACTTCCCTTGGGTCCACCTGTCAGCTTGCTGGAAAGAAGACTTGTATATTTCAATAGTCTGCCAGCACACATCCTTCGTGCACATGATGCAGACAGGATGAGTGGAGAGGAGTCCCCAATGAGACAGACTGGTTGTGTCTGTCCAGGTTCACTTGCTTTAATTTAATTTATTTTTTTCCTCTTAAAAAGCAGTTTCCATTGCATTGAATCAAGAGCAGGAGATGAGTTGAGGGTCAGAGTCATCGGCCCAAATTTGGGGCACATTTAGGGTCTTGTCTGAATCTGGAGGTCTTTTAGTCCAACCTCTGCATGAGCAGGAGATCCTATACCATTTGGGAGAAGTGAGAACTTTTAACCATTGCATATCGGCAGCCTTGAGAACCAGATTGCTTACAATTGCTGTCATGTAAGGCCACAGAGAGAATGGTGGATATAGAAAATGTTTAGGCTGTTTGTGTGCAGTCCTAATTAAAGTATCCTCAAAGGAGACTATGCAACATCTGCTGATCCACACATTCCAGAACAATATTATAACTTCCTATTTCTGGAGGCTTGGGAGCAAGAAAACTTATGAACTGAATGTGTCCCTCACTGTAACTCCTACAAATATTTGCAATGCACAGGAAGCCTCGGAAACGGTGATTTCCCCTCTCCCCCTTGTCTTCACTTTATACATTTTCTTATAGTAGGTTGCATTTGATATACTGACACCAGTTCTCATGGAAAGGATCCCTTTCAGGACTCAGTGCTTTTGGGGTAAACATCCTGAGGTTCACTGGCAAACAAGGTGACTTGACCTGTGAAGCTGGAACATTTGACCGCTCTCATTCCAGGCAAATTAGTTGAGAATCTGACAAATTCTTCTTCTTTCTTCTGTACTTTCCAATTCTTCCTCCTCAATTCTTCATGACTTTTTTGGGGGGTGGGTGGTGGGTGGGATGAAAATGCAAGGTGTTAGACCACCAGAGGTGTTATATGAATACATAAATAATATTGGTGCAGCTCTTTGAAGATGAAAGGTGTTATGTGGCTGCTTGAGTGTTATCCCAGTTTCAGAGCTCTGAAATATTTGATGTGATTATATGTGCACATAATATTCAATGGTAATTCAATATGCAAATTCAAAACATTATTTACATTTCTTCCAGGCAAGCTTAATTTCTAGTTATCGGAGAAAGAGAAAAATCTTTTGCACAAATAAGGTAGTGCTTATTCAAAAGGTCCCTTAAGGCTACTTGGGAACATAAGCTCCCTGGAGTTTTTTTTTTTTTTTTTGGTTCTTTTCTTTCTTTTTTCTTAAGCTGTCCCATAAGATGACAGGCGGATCTAGTTGGTGATGTTACTATGGATTACTGGTGAAACAATGAAGCATAATATGTCCATCAAAATTAGACCTCTGGTAAAGGATTGAGGGGTTTAATGCATTTTTAAAGCCATATGAAAAAAAGGCCACGTCCAAAATCCTCAACTTTATTCACCAGCCTCAGAAACTTAGATCAATTCACATTTTGACTTGTCAGTCAATTTCAGACAGAATTAAATTCTTGAACAGTTTTGTTATTATATAGGAATGTCACTGACTTTTCTTTTTCTTTTTTCTTTTGCTATGATGACCAATATTGGAAAGAACAGGGTGGTAATTTAAGCTCTTAAGCTCTGTAAAATATAACTAGCACTGGCTATGTTGGCAGTGAAATAATAAAGGATTTAGTCTGGGTTCCAGAAGTGAAGGACATATATGACTGGAATCTGTTCTTTTTCTAACATGAATTTTCCAAACCTTCCCCAGCTCAGAAATAAATGGCAAGAGTGATAAAATGGGTTTAATGTCTTTTGATTAGAAATAGAAAAGGGTTGGTTAGGTTTAAGCTGGAAATACAGAATTTTTACAAGGGGCGCTTAAGTAGGTTGGTTACCATTCCGTCGGTTGATGTTTGTAGAATTATCAAGTCAATTGGGTGCCTTAGCTCACATGTGTGCTTAAAATGTAGAATCATACAGCTAGAAGGGACTTTGGAGATGTTCTAGTCTAGCCCGCTGCAGGACTATTTCAGGAGACTTATACTATCCCAATCGAATGGCTGCGCAATCTATTTTTGAAAACCTCCAATGATGGAGTACCCACAACTCCATGAAGCAAGCTATTCCATTGATTAATAGTTGTCACTGTCAGGAAATTTGTCTTTCTGGATTGGATCTCTCTTTAACAAGCTTTCACCCATTACTTCCTGTCCTGCTTTTTGGTGATTTGAGAATAAGTCTCTCCCCTCTTCTCTGTGGCAGTCCCTTGGGTACTGGAAGAGACCTGCCATGTCCCTCCTAAGCCTTCTTTTCAATAGGCTAGACATACCTAGCTCCCTCAACTGCTCATTTTTAAGAAGTTCAAGTCACTGTATAGAAATTTTGGTCATCTGGACCCGTGTATCACCATTAAGAATTCACCATTCTGTGTCTAGTTCAATGCATTTAGTGGAATTAATGAGAGGAACCCTAATCTTTGACCCAGTGAAGCCAAATGGAATGCGCTTTGTCTTAATTAGACTTATTTTAAGCCTAACTAATTTGTCTTTATAGGACTTATCCTACTGCTATGCTAAAAGCTCCCTTAAAATAACTTTTGTCTGTGTTGAACTTACTGGCAACAACAGGAATAAGAAAGTCCCTGTTGTAATTGGGGGAGAGAATTATTTCTCCTTCCCATAATCTGTCAGCAAGTAATGGCATTTGAAGTTAGTATTAGGAGTTAGGAAAAATATTTAGGTTAAGACATCAGGCTAGAAACCAGGAGACTGGGAATTCTAGTCCTGCTTTAGACACAAAACCAGCTGGGTGATCTCGGGCATAACATAATATTGGTCATTCTCTTTTAGCCCTAGGAATCATACAATGGCAAAACACTTCTGAAATCTTGCCAGGAAGATTGCAGGGATTTGACCAGGCCATTGGCAAGATTCAACTCAAAAGTACCAAAAAAAAAAAAAAAAGTGATCGAGTTTATAATTTCTAACTTGAGAAGCATGGAAAAATGACAGTCCCTTTCCCATATCCAATCTGTGAAATATATTACTGGTAATTTCCAAAATAGTTTCCCATGTTTGCATTTTGTAAATGACTGTGAGTCTAGAGGTTGGGATTGTTTAAGTCAACTTGAATTCTGCCTGATCTCTTAATAGGCACCTGCCTCAATTTCTTTCAAGAAAGTTATACAGAGATAGCTTGGTGTTTCAAAAGATGACAACTTCCTTTGGGGTACTTAACTTCAAGACCTCCTCAACCTTCTCAAACATTACTGAATATCTAAAGAGTTGAAATTCATGCATTAAAAATCGATGGTGAGAGATTCTGAAACCTGTTTGAAGACCATCAGAAGAAGCCATGGATTAAATTTAGCAACTTGGGCTCCTAAGAACAGTATTCTACCAGATCCTCATTCAGGTTGTTTTGGCTTTTAGCTGTGAGCTGGAATCAAAATGAAATTCATAACTTACATTTCCTATTACTATTTTATTTTCCTATGTTGTAGCTAACTGACATGGTTGCTTTCTTCTAGGGAAGTTGAGATTATGACTTGAATATACAGAGATCAGAAATCAGTTCAAATCTTCCAGTTTCCTCCTCCTTTTCTCCAGCAAGTTAAATATCAACCCTTCCCATACAAGCAAATGCAAATGGGAGGGGAAAAATTATGCATTAACTTCCTACTGGTTGTAAGCACCAACATATAAAATTTACTCGCTGCATTCAACATCCCGGTTTCCAGCCATCTACTTCCATGTCAAATGCTGGACCCCAATTGGAAAACCTAAATTCTTGACCAGTTGCGTAGACTACGCTTGCCCATCACTCAGAGGAAGTCAGAAACATCTGTCATTACACTCGCCATGTTCCACGGCACAAAGACACAGGGAAGTTGCCAGCCTGTCCTGCTGTTTATTGTCAGAAAACCTCATACACACTTTCTCTCCATAAATGGTATCAGCCCAATTAAAGAGCTCTTTACTCTCCCTGATATTTTGAGCCAGAAAATATTGATTTATCCACCTATGGACTGAGCGTAGAAACATCTCTTAATGAGAAACCACACTGACCCGCCTGAACTTTGCTCTATAACCCTATAATATACTCTCTCTGTTTTCTGTTAAGTGGTCAAGTGACTCATCAGCAGAGATGGAAGGACATGCTGATTCTTTAATGGTGACACTCAAATACTCAAAAGGAATCACAAATCTTCACTTTAATGGGAGGTGAACAGAGAGCCTGCTTTTATGCTGGGCTTTCAGCTTGTTTGACAAGACTTCTCTTAATAAGTGAACTATTGTTGGGGTACACTGTCCATCAAATGTTTAAGCAGGAGCACCGCTGAAATAAACACAATCAAGGTTGCCTTGTATAATATTGTATCTCAGTGACAAATGGCAAAGATATAACAGGACTTGGCACATTCTCCATCTTTCTTTCGCTTTCCTTTTTAAAGGAGTAGGGTAGCCAGAAAGTCCATATCTGTGCAGATGTACCTGCAGGTATGACCTTATTGAATTAAGAAGAAAGCTGGTGTAACCTGCTTTCATCATTTTAAAAATATTTTAATGGGAGTCCCAAAGGTGCTTTTTCAGGAGGAACTGAACAACATCATCTATCTCCAGTCTACAACATAGTCCTTTCAACAGTTCCAAGAAGGCTCCACACCCATTTGCACTACTCAGGTGACCCTGAGGACACAGATAAGCATCCAGGTGGCATCAACAACTCACTAAAAGAATGCAAAGGACCAGCTGTCTGCAAGGAGTATAAATCCTCCCATTCCCCACCATCCAGTCAGAGCTGAAGAAGCTTCTTGGATGAGAAGCGAAACGTCTTCAAAGAGAAAAAAGAAAGTCCAGTTGCCTCATGAAAAAGCAGTTTTGGGACAACCATGACCTGGATGACTGAGAATCTCCATGGACATTTTAATGGGAGCTTCTAGTTAGCTGGAATTGCTTCTGCTTCAAATAATCCCATCTTGAGAAATTGATAAATACTAGGTGACTGATAAAGGTGATTTGAAAAACATTTTATAATTTGAGTTGGGAAGTGTTAGGGAACAGGGCTGGGCTGTTCTTGTAAATAACTGCCAACCAGAGATTCAAAGCAAACAACTTTTAATTTTCACCAGAGAATGGGTGGTTAGAACTTGGCTAATGTGGCGTTCCTTCAAGATCCCTTTATTTTTAATTATCTGACTTTTAAAATGAGAGTGCTGGCTTTTGAAATTCAGTCTTCCCAGGCAGCTTAAAAGAGAGGAAAATCACATGCAAACTCTAGCTCTAGTTATGTAAAGACGTTGTGTTGGCTGTGACATTTGAAATATGCTCAAGGAGCTAGACATTAATACTTTTCTGTTGGAAGATAGTAGATGACATCTTCATAGCGGGGCAGAGAAATTGCAACATGGTCAAAGGCTCGAGACAGGCTGTCCAAAATCATTAAAGACAGAAAAAAAGAGTATCTTTAAAAATGAGAAAAGAAAAGAAAATGAAATCTGTAGCATGCCTATAGTCGATAATAAATGGAGGCATTCTATACAGCCTGTTAGACCAAGAAAGCCTTTGAAAATATAAAGACCCCAGTTTAATGCTTTCTTTCCCCCCCAAAGAATAATGGAAGTTGCCAAGGTCTGTAACTTGCATATCGCACAATCTGTACTTTTTCCTTTGCATCCTTTATCATCTCCCTGGCATTATTCCTTCTGCCCTTTCTCCTATTTCAAGGGAGCCAAGGCTGCAAAAGAGAGAGCAGATGCAAAAGAAGGCTTGTACAGAAAGGCGGTGGTGGGAATAAAATTGAAATGAAGAAAATAACAAGGATCTATGGAAACAAACGTATTTGGGGGCAATGTTTGCTGGACTGCTTCACGCCATTGTCTGATTTAGAGTTTTCTCTATATAAGTCTATCAGTAAAGTAGTAAAATCAACTTTGGATGGCATGTTTTTTTTTATTGCTTTAATTGTCTTTTCAGACAAACCTATCATTTAAGAAAACAAGAGGCTTTTAAGAAGAGACTGGACAGTCACTGGAAAGGCATAGGGTCTCCTACTTGTGCAAAGGGTTGGTCTAGAGGACCTCCCAGGTCCCTTCCAGCTATGTTATTCTGATATTTTGTCTATTCTGATATTGTAAACCACCCAGAATCTTTTGGAATGGATGACCATGATTGTTGTTGCTATTATTAATATTCCTATAATAGAGAGGAAAAATTAATCCATTTCTGAACCTGGTTGGTGTCATTCTTCCCCATGATTATTTGGAGCTGGAAAGTGCACCGCTTAAGGGGATATTCCTTAAATTAACACCAAGAAGCTGGTGAGGCAGGCTGAACATCAGGGATTAATGTATAAGTTCTCATTAAAATACACTTTTGAGTAGAGCTTGACTACTGGGGATAATATCATAGTATCACGGGGCTGGATATGACATTGGAGGTCCTAGTCCATCCCCTACCCAAGGCAGGAATCCACATCATCTCAAGCAAATGGTTGTCCAATCTTTTCTTGAAAACCTTCAGCGATGGAGCACCCACAACCTCTTCAAGCTGTTCCACTGATGAATCATTCTTACCATCAGGAAATTTCCAGAATGGATCTCCCTCTGAGACCTTCCACCCATTGCTTCTTGTCTTGGCCTCAGGTGTTATGGAGAATAAATCCCTCTAGCCATTCTTCGTAGGACTCAGGCAATTTTCTTCGCAGTAAGTCTCTTTTTCATTTTTGCATTTGTTGAGCAGTATTTTTAATCTGGTATAGCATTTTATTTTACCTTAATATATTAAAAAAACCCAGAGTTTTTGATTAGAAGTCCCTTGCCAAATGAACGCTAGGTTAAAGCTAACCCAAGGTTCACAGCATGGAAGTTTAGGATTCATCATGTATTATCCTGAACTATTAAGTTAGGAACTGTTCTGTAGAACAATTGTATCTGTGGAACAACTTGCCTCCAGAAATTGTGGAAACTGGAGAACAATTAACCAGTGGAACTGCTTGCCTCCAGAAGTTGTGGGTGCTCCATCGCTGGAGGTTTTCAAGAAGAGATTGGACAGTCATTTATCTGAAATGGCATTGGGTTCTCTGCCTGAGCAAGTGATTGGACTAGAAGACTTTCCAACTCTTTTTATTCTGTTCCAGATTTGGTTTAATTTACTGAGAGGCTCAGAGGTCCAGGAGGACCTAAACTATTCTCATGTCAATTTGGGCATGTGAAGCTAGTCCATCTCTATTTGTCCGAGTTGAAGGAGCTATCACAGATTTAACACTTGGACTGAGACTTTCATATTACATTTTTCAACAGAGACAGGTTGAGAAATTGACTGACGACAATGTATGAATGCTGGCTATCAAACATAGGATTCCCACTTTGGTTAGATGAATCAGTTGCTAGAATTTTTTTACTGCTACAGCTGAACATTTGATTTCAATACCCTCTCAGAATCTGATTTTTAAGGAAGGGCCATAATTTACATAACATGAAATACATGTAAGAATCAGTTTGATGCAGTGATCAAGGCACCAGGCTAGAAAATGGAAGACGCATGAGTTTGAGTCCCATCCTCAGCATGAAGCACAATGAAGTTTTGGATTTATGCACATATATCTCTACATCTGTGTGAGTCTAAATGTTTGGGGTACAGACGGTTAAATTCACAACCAGGTTTCTCCCCACGTTAAGATCTACAAATGTGATTTTCTTCATCAGGAAACATGGATACACCGTAAAGGTAAGGCTGTTTGAGGAATTTAATTTTTGCCTCAAAATACCTGCATTGAAATTCTCCTGTGTGACATATATGTCCATATTGTTGCCAAGAAAACGAAAAAGGAGTCACCACAAACCAAACACAAGAAATGTTAAACTTCACTTATTTTAAATAAGAAACATTTCTTCTTTAAATATCTTTTTTAAAGGCAGAACCGATTTGGAAATATGTACCAGACTACATATTTCAAGAAGATTATTTGTGAAGAGGCTGATTTAAAAAATATGGTGCTTAATGTTGAATCAGGATACAAAAGGTATCTGCAGGAATATGCAGAAGTGATTTGAGTCAGAAAGAGATTTAAAAGATCATAAATCAGACCTAAAAAAACCGAATGAATATTGAAATGTTCCTCTACCTGGAGACTACACACAAGGTAACTTTTAACAGACCATGATATTTTGGAACTCTTTCTGTCACCCAAATTTTCATTTTTTTGCAAGATGCGTTCATATACCTATCAAAGAAACATAGGTACATTTTAGTTTTTAATTGAAAAGTCTTCTTCTTGAACTTTAAAGGGTTAAAAACAGCCTTACTTGGAGAACAATTTATCCTAGTGCTAAATGCACTGACAAATAACCATTATTCTTTCCAAGTGCACAGATAATCGGGACAGCTTAAACATTTTCACTGGTATAAGTGAAACCATTAATCTCCTGGATTTCACGATAAGTGGTGACTGCGAAATAATGACTGTGTCAATGCAAGCAAAGAAAAAATGTTAACAATTAAAACAAGTTAGCCATTATCTTTCTGAGTCCCGAATCGCTTTCACATTTCATTAGCAATATTGTAAGTGATATGTACCTTATTAAATAGCTCTTATTATCCAAGAAACCTAATTAGTCAAAAATCTTCCACTCACCAGTTCTAATTTTACAAAGGCTTTAAAATATCCAGGCCTGGGGTAATGTTAGATGATGTGTGATGCTGAATGGAGTAACAGATCTCCAAAGCCAACCGAGCAAACAATGAAGTCAACTGTGTTGCACACAGAGAGAGAGAGAGAGATGGAGAGAAAGAGAAAAAAATAGTTTTCATGTTGGTCCAGGGGAAAAACAAATGCAAAATAAAATTCTCTACAATAGGGACAAATGACCTTTCTGTCTGCAGAAGAGAGCAGGTGGAAGCAACCATCTGCTTTGAATGCTAGTATGACTTAACTCCTGTGTTCCATAATCCTTTAGCTCTCAACATCCTTTCTTGGAACGGCAGATTCTTCCTTTTGTTTGAAGGAGGATTCTGGAGAATCTGAAATCCTGCACACACTGTTGTTACATTTGGTTGGTCTCGAGATACGTGTTGTACAACCATACATGCATTCACAACAGAAGTGGACAAACAGGAACAAGGTAGATGGTTTCAATTACAATGTTAACAGGGCCACCACCGAGAGACCGGAAGGGCCAGTTTGGGAATACATTATCCTGGGGAAAATCTATCAATGATTTTGCTGGATTGAACAGATGGCAGAAGACTTCTCTGCCATTATTGCCCCTGTTTGGGAAGTGCACTCTAGTGAGACAATCAATCAATTAGAATAGAGCTGGAAGGGACCTTGAAGGTCTTCTAGTCCAGCCTCCTGCTCAAGCAGGAGACCCTATACCATTTCAGACAAGTGGCTGTCCAGTCTCTTCTTAAAAACCTATACTCATTATTCATGGAAAAAAGACATAAAGGCAAGTAACAAGATAGGTAGAGAGACAGATGAGAGAGAGATAGATAGATAGATAGATAGATAGATAGATAGAGAGAGAGAGAGAGAGAGAGAGAGAGAGAGAGAGAGAGAGGCAGGCAGGCAGGCAGACAAATATAGAGATAGAATGAAATGAAAAGAATATTAGAAGGAGCTGAGAACTAGAACACATTTGCTAAAAAATGCAACAATAATTTAAAAGTATATTGGACCATTTATACTGTACAAACCTGAAGAATGCATACCTTCTCACACTTCCTGAATCTGAAAAACACTAAAAGAAGTTCTTTCTTGATGTCCTTCCTTGAACTGAGTGAAAGAGTGGAAAGCCAACAAGGTTATCAGCTAGGGGGAAAAAATGTCCCTTCAGTCCCTGCAGTTTTGTAGGCATAATTTTTGGAAGTGCTTTACCCTTGCCGCCTTCTTCCTAGGGCTGGGAGAGAGGGACTGGCCGAAGGTCACCCAGCAGGCTTTGTGCCTAAGGCAGGTCTAGAACTCACAGTCTCCTGGTTTCTGGCCCGATGTCTTAACCTCTACACCAAACTGGCTTTGTTTTCAGCTAGAGGATTGCAAAACTTTTTCAAGATGAAACATTTCAAACTTCTCAATTGAAAGCACCAAACGGTCGTTCTGACTTGAAGTGGATGGTGCCAATCTTGCTAGAAATATTCCGGTCCTATTTTATCTATTCTCAAAGCATCCCAACCTTGAAACAGCTTTGTTTTTCTGTGCAATGTTATATAGGTAGTCCTTGACTTACGATCACTATTGGAGCCCAAAATTTATGTTGCCGAGTGAGACATTTGTTAAGTGAGTTTTGTCCCATTTTATGACCTTTCTTGCTTGTCAGAAGTTTGCAAAAGCTGATCACATGAGCCCAGGATGCTGGAACCGTCACAAATATGAACCAGTTGCCAAACATCCAAATTTTGATCATGTGACCATGGGGATGCTGGTCATCAGTGTGAAAAGTGGTCATAAGTCACTTTTTTTCAGTGCTGTTGTATCCTTGAACGGTTACTAAATGTACCGTTGTAAGTCGAAGACTAACTGATTCCTGGACCATGGTCTGCACTACCTATACCAGTGATGGCGAACCTTTTAGAGACCGAGTGCCCAAATTGCAACCCAAAACCCACTTATGCATCGTCGGGTGCCGAGTGGGTGTGGCCCATTGGCTGGCTGTGGCTGCGGTGGTAACGGCAGACTGGGTGGGACTAAAAGGTTCAATCAATCAATTCCAACTTTGCAAGATCTTTTTTTTCCCACGCGAGAAATTGAAATTGACTGATTGATTGAATCTTTTTTTTTTGCACACGGCGGCGGAGGCCTAAAGCGAAAAGGTTTTATAAAACCTAGCTGAAGGCCTAGGACTGGGATGATGGTGCGCGTGCCCACAGAGAGGGCTCTGTGTGCCACCTCTGGCACCCATGCCATAGGTTCGCCACCAATGACCTATACTAAAGTGGCCAGAAATTTGTAATGGTGTCAGGACAGCTGCTTGAAGCACAAACTTATGATTGTAGTGTAATGGACGAATGACTCTGAAGAAAGAAGGGAAGAGATGCCGCCTGGGAAACAATCAGAGAAGAGATGCAGGAGCCTGGAGTTGCTTAATGGTCAGAGAAAGGACCGGTCCAATAGATCAGTAAAAATTGTTGTTGTTTTTTGTTTTGTTTTCAGTCTTGCAAGATTCTGTTATTATAGCCTTACAATAAAGTAGAATTACTTCACCTTGTCATGTTTCCTGTCTGATTTACCTTGGAGGGCTGACATGAATTTTGAAAAGTTTGATATTCCTGTGTTACATATCTCAGAGGGAAAAAAAATTGTACGGTGAAAAGCACCACCACCATCACTATGTTCTCCAGAATTCTCTCTCTCTCTCTTTCTTTCTCATTGTTTTTAAAATAAATTTTGCATGCCAATTTTATTTGGCAAATGAAACCACAACTGGGGGGGGGAGCAGAATGGTTTATCTGCCCAGCAGTAATTTTATTGTGGTTGAATACGACAATGGGCAACTCTGATTGCGTTCGATCCCTTCTTTCAGCTCCCTTGCTTCAAGCATGCTTGCTCAGACCTTTTCTGATACTTTCTGAGCCCTTTTTTCTCCAAATCCCTACAGATGAGTTCTCCCTCTTACCAACAAAATGTCCAAGAAGGGAAAAAAAACCCCTTCCTAATTTCTCCATCATTAAGGAGCCTAGAGAATTTGGGATGAGGCCCTTTTCAGTCAACGGTCTGTAAAGGAAGCAAGGCCCCACACTCCAACCTCAACGGCAAGAAGTTGCAAAGGGCTCTTGGCCTGTCCTTCTAAATCTAGCAAAAAAACTTTTCCACAGCGAAGGTCTTCAACCTTTATTCTCCCCGAAGCTGAACCTTATTAAATTCAATTTACTTTGGCCTTTCCTAGCTCCTAGGTAAGAGTGATAGGGAGGTTTCCTCGCCCCAGTTTTTTTTAAAACTTCAGGCTACTGAATGTTAACAGGGCACTGCAATAAATAAATAAATAAGGAAAGCAGAGAACGGCCATAGCGAAAACAACACAACATGGACTATTGGAGACGCTGGGGGGGGGGGGAAGAAAATGTAAATATAGCTGCTTCTTGGGTAAACTGATGTGTGCATTGCTTCGGGAAGGGTCAAGTCAGCTAAAACTCAGAGCCCAACGAGGGCTGGTTTTATCAGGGTCCTGCCTCTCGTTATTACTCTTGATACGACCGTCTTGTGACTAAGGAGAGATAGGCCTGTCGTGTCCTATATATTCTGCTGGCCTCAGCCTGTGTCTGCAGGTGTTTCTCTGTAATGAATCTCCCTGGGGAAGCTTTGCCTTCACAGCCAAAGCTGGCTGAAGTGAAAGTGATTTGATTTGGATCCTATTACCAGCACTTTACCTCTTCTATTTCCGTGATGATAGCAGATTGGAGTCGATTATGGTACCGTGAGGGAAGTTAATGCATTGTCGAGAAACATTGGAAGAAGTGGCGGAGGGAAAAAAAAGGAGGGAGGGGGAGAATAAATAAATAAAACTTAGAAGTAGAAGGAAGGCTGAGGAGCAAACACCGTGGAAGGGCGGTATTCCTTTTGTGATGGCGTGGGTGTGTTTTTTCGCTTTTTCATTTCCTGTGTGTGTGCTTATGTGCCTGTTTGGAAGGGTGTCTTGATTTCTCCATGCGGGATTAGTCAATGTTCATCTGGCCTTCGTTTGTTTGTTTGTTCCTTTGGCTATTTTCAACTTCTCCACTCTTTTATAGCCTGTCAGAAAAGGCCTCAACCCAAACGGGGCAACTACAGGGAGTAAGCTGGCATTCGTTATCTGGCTTTGGATCGCGGTGAGCTGAGAGGTTTGGCCCATCTCGTTAGACAACAGAATAAAAGCAATATGCAAGTTAATGTGGAAAGCTGATTTGAGAAGGACTTTTGGTCCTTGATTCCTTGACAATGAAGCACATCTCCGCTCCTTCAAAGTGACAAAGACACATTTCCTAGTGCATTTGGCTTCTACTCACAAAGCTTTCTATTTTCTATGAGTAGCTTAGAAGAGGAGAATGGGCGGGGGGGGGGGGAATCTACTTTCAGCTAAAAGCAACTCAGAAGCCAGGGAAAAAAATTGCTTTGCTTCTGGGTTTTCGAGGTAGTGGAAGGGAAAATGAATTTAGCTTACCTATATATTGAGTGATGCATTTGTTAAGATGAGGCAGAAAAGAGAAGTCTAATGCCTCTTTTATCTAGGGCAAATTCAGATGAGCTACAGATTTTCATGGTAACCCATAATGCTGTGAAACGTAATGTAGATAAGTCTCCCAAACTGTTATGAAATCTATAATTAGAACTATAGTTCCCCCCTCCCATGTACAAAATATTATTCCTAATTTAGATTGTATTTATCCCTGTGAAAATGGGAATAGTCATCATCAGTTGGAGGGAATGTTTGAGCTTCTCAATTTAGAAAACATTCCAGGGAAAGAAACAAAAAAGGTCCAGAGGACAGCAGATTTTCCTCAATTGGTTGTATACATTTCAGAGACTTTATTCCACAAAAGGCACATTCACCATTTGCTTTTTGACAAAAGCAGAACTCATAATATTTTAGGCTCGGATGGGAACATCACCTGGAATTTTGAGGAAAGACAAAAGGACTTCTTCAAAATGACAGAAAGTTTTCACTACTTCTGTTACCCTCCATCTAAGGAAAAGCAGAGAAAATGGAAATAGATATGCATTTGGAAACCACAAAAAGAATTAGACAGATTAGACGGTAGACAAGTCTACTAGCAGCTGTGTATCATGTCTGCCATGTTGATTACCTGTGTGCAGAAACAGTTCATCTATTTGTAAATTTTGTTATGAGAATGTGATTTGTGTCACATGTCCAAGGGCACGGATCTCCATGGTTTTAAACATCTCTAGATAAATATCCTGAGACAAGAACTGACTGTTTGGAAGTGTAAACCCAACAGCAAAATTGAATTCTGATTTTTACAGTTGTCTGAACATTGGAACTGGAATTTACAACAGGTCTACTAGAAACAGAAGGGCAGATAAGATCTAGCATGGTCATTCTTGACCTTAACAATAGTAAATCTGTTTCTTTTTGTATAGTATTTACTTCTCTTTAGTGCAACAAGCTACTCATGTCCATCTTGCTTTTTCCTAAAGTGGAGTCTTCATTTGTTTAGTTTATTTATATCTTGCCTTTATTATTTTTACAAATAATTCGAGGCAGTGAACGTATTCAACACACCTTCCTCCTATTTTCCCCACAACAACAATGCTGTGTTTTAGTTGGGCTGAGGGAGAGTGGATGGGCCAAGGTCACCCAGCTGGCTTTCATGGCTAAGGTAGGACTAGAACTCATAGTTTCCTGGCTTCTAGCCCGGCGTTTTAATCACTAGACCATTCTGTCTATATATTTTAGCAGAAGTATGCTGCTTCTTCCATGCAGAGTAAAGGATGGTAGTTGAGAACATTGCTTTCGACACATAAAACAAAGCACGGAGATGAAGGTCTGCACACTTAACTTTCATGCTCACTTTCTGAGGGAGAATGTCCCCAGACAATTTTGAATACTTTCCTTCTGACTCGTGTTCTGCAAGCTATTTCCCCACAGACATTTTGGACACGTTCATAAATGTATGCATTGTTCAGTGAGATATATCCATTTTTCTTTGAAGATCAAAGAGCTTCATGGTAGAATTCAGAGAAGAATAGAAACTGAAGGATTATTGTTCCATTCTCCTTTGCCTTTTACTCCGACAGACGAGGTCAATTCATGTTAAAATATGAAGGTTTTAACAGTGCAGTTTTCCAAATGACAAGCAATTACCGTATGTAGTACTAGCCAACTGCCATATACACAGCATTAGGAGATTCCAGATCAGATATGGGGATCAGCTCCTCCACATCTCATTTCAGAAACAAACTACTGCCTGGAACTTCTTGTGACCCAGATCACACCCCAAGCCAGTTTCTGATGAATGCTTCCATCTGATCCATGTATCTTTCTACTTTGATTGATGACTGTCCTTTGCTAGCAAATTCAGAGTGTAGAAAGTGTTTTCTAGCAATACAAGATCCAGCTGCTGCTTCACTCTTTCCTGCTAATAATAATAATAAAAAAGTTCCACGCTGACATGAAAGAAGAGAAAAAAGAGAAAATGATAAAGAAAATTGGGTTGTCAAACTGCTAGAAGCAGGGAAAAGCTATCTAGTGGTTATTAAAGAATCAGAATGCCTGACAGAGCTCTACAATTGTAATCCATGCTATTAATTTGCTGTAGAAACTTAATTCCTTCCATCATGGCCCCCACTCCCACGCCGCCAGTAGCTTGTTATTGGTCACTGGTGTTCTTCTAACCAGCAAGGGATTCAGAAAAATGATGCTCTATGGAGAGAACTGCAGAATTAACATTGCTAAGCATTAGTACCACTTTATAAAACCTTAGTAAGACCACACCAGAAATACACAATCCAGTTTGGGTCACCACATTACAAAAAAAGATGTTGAGATGTTGGAAAAGGTACAGAGAAGGGCAACTAGGATGATTAAACTCCTGGAGACAAAAACATATGAAGAACAGTTGCAGGAATTAAGTATGGTCTAGACTAGAGAAAAGAAAGACCAGGAGTGACATGATAGCAGTATTCCAATATTTGAGGGGCGGCCACAAAGAAGAGGGAGATCAACCTATTTCCCAAAGCACCAGAAGGCAAGACAAGAATTCATAGGTGGAAACTAATCATGGAGAGAAGCAACCTGGAATTAAGAAGAAATTTCCTGACGGTGAGAACAATCAACCAGTGGAACAGCTTGTCTTCAGAAGTTCTGTGCTCCATCACTGGAGGTTTTTAAGAAGAGACTGGACAGCCACTTGTCTCAAATTGTATAGGTCTCCTATTCTATTCCTGCTTGAGCAGGGGGTTGGACTAGAAGACCTCCAAAGTCCCTTCCAGCTCTATTCTGATTTTCTCGGAACAATTCTGCGTGGCGATATTTTGAAAAACACAACATTGCCTACAAGAAAAAGAAATTGATGTGCCTTTGCTTGCTTATAATTGCAGAAGTGGTGATAAAGCAGTTTTAAGATAAAACAAAAAACAAAACATCCCCCCCCCCCAAACACATGCATACGCAAAGCAACCAACTTACATCATTGTTTCCGTCTACCTGAAACCTGAACCTGGAGTCCTTGTTCCTACAGAGTGTTTCCAACTTGCCTTGATTGGGCCTCAGGGCATACATTTCAGTTCAAACATTGATGAAAATCAGCAGCACAAAGGACTGTTTTAAATGCACAAAGTCGATCCAGGTATGCCTTTGAATGGTATCCATTGGGGAATTGCAACCAGTCAGAGTTTCTTGAAAAACAGAATTGGTAAAAGGCAAGGTGGAATATTTCTCTCTCTAAGCATCTGTTTAAAGTGAAACTGTGCTGCAGGCCACCTTTCAATTCTGTCCTTTCACCCTGTGCAAAAAAAGCTTCCGCTTTTCTAACCTCTTTTGGGGTTCTTGAGAATGTCTGTAGAATTTCTTCTGCTAGTAGTACGTTTCAGCAAATGTCCATGCCGCTAATCGTGTTATTGATTTGGTCTTTGCTTTATAGATGCTCTTTGGATGATATACAAATCGAATTAATAATAATATCTGAAGGACAAGAGAGATGGTGCACAGTGAAGAAGGAGCTGGTACACCATGAAAACGTATTGAAAGCTGAAGAGACCAAATGGACCTCAGGAAAAGATCAAATGAAGAATACAAAGGAAACATAGTAAAGTAAAGTAACACATGGCCACTACATTTTTTAAAAAAAATAGCAGGCAAAGCAGGAACAACAAGACCTGGCCATGGCTAAGAGCAGGAAAGTTGAAGAAAGAGAGCAGACTGTGCTAATTCTGGCTGCATGAGACAAGCTTTAAGAACAAACACATACAAAGCCAGAATTGAGAAGACAGCAACAGACAGCAAGTGCTGCCTCTGCAAAGAAGCTGAAGAAACAGTGGACCACCTGGTAAACTGCTGCAAAAAGATCACACAGGCTGACTACAAACAACAGCATGACAAACAATGGTGCATTGGAAGGATCTGCAAGAAATACCATTTGCCTGAAAGCAAGAATTGGTGGAACCAGAAAATAAACAAAGCAACAGAAAATGTATTGGCACTTTAGAATTCAAACAGAGAAGCACCTGCCAAACAACACAGTTGTTAATAGTTGTTAATAAGAAAGACAAAAAAAAAGTCTGCATAGTGGATGTTGCGGTACCTGGAGACAGTAAAATAGAAGAGAAAGAATCGGATAATATCACAAAATGCAAAGACCTGCAAAGAGAAATAGTATGACTGTGGAAAAAGAAAGCATGGAGAGTACCAAGACCAGTAGGCATTTTGGGTGTAATCGCAAAACATCTGGAGCACCACCTGAATATACATTGATAAAACCACTATCAGTCAATTGAAAAAGGCAGCTTTACTTAAAACAACTTAAATCCTATGGCAAACAGCAACATCTGTCTGTCCCAGGTCCTTGAGAAAAACTTGAGAGGTGGATCAAAATGGAAAATCCAGTCTAAACATCTGGCTGATTGCATGATAACTGTAATTAATAATAATGCTTAATTGTTCTTGCGAGAGATTAGAATGAATCACTACTAGGTTAGAAATGATCTCCTTGAATTCCAAACAACCTAGAATTTATTTTGGATTACTCAATTTACTTTTCTTGTCTTTTTTAATAGTACAAAAGTCTTGCCCTCAAAGACATAATTGAGGAAAGCTGGTATAATAACAACAACAACAACAATAATAATAATTGTGTGTTGTTGTGATAAAAATGCCAAATTCAGTCTGAACATCTGGTGACAAACCAGAATAACAAGACATTATCAGCCAGAGGTTTAGACTGGATTTGGCATTTTGATCCACCTATTGAGTCCTTCCCAATTGCCTACCCCAGATCCTTGGGATGGGCTCAATAAGTAGATAAAATGTCAAATCCAGTCTAAACATCTGGCTGACTAGGCAGTGAACCATACTAATAACACCACAAAACAACAACATCTGCCTATTCCAGGTTCTTAGAAAGGACTCAACAGATGGATAAAAATGCCAAATCCAGTCTAAACCTCTGGCTGACTCTGCAATCAACAGTAATAATGGTGTGCACTATTGCATAGCAGTTGGGGGAAAATTTATCCAATAAAAATATCAGATATTTTATATTCTAAAGCTTATCTGCCTTCAGAAACCAAAGATCAGTCTTTATCATCATTTCTGTTTATAGTACCTCTCTATTCCTTTTTAAAATGCAAGAAAAATTATTTAGTTAAAACATAGTTGCCCTGGAATTGTTTTGTTTTTTTTTTCGCTCCATGTAAGCAAACAAATGCCCAGAGTTATCTAATCTTGATTCCCTGACATGTACTGGCATATAAAGTTTTTTTTTCAAATGTATTTGATACCTTCCTATTTATTTATCCAATGGAATCCTATATATGCAGATACCTGAGCTACTAGAACTGAACTGGACAAAATATGGAAGACCATGAAGTTTTCCATGTCCCTTTTTCCCCATCTAGTGTCATTTCCATTTTTACAAGCCCTGAACGGGGCTACACATAAACACAGACACACAGACACAGAGACACAGACACAGACACAGACACATAGACACACACACACAAACACAGGCATTCAAACCAGGCCTGAAATTTTAATCTCTCTGAAGTGAGAAGGGAGAGAAAAAGATGGGATTGCATGACACTCCCTATCAAAGTGTACATAGAGACATTATATGTTCGAGTAATTGTTTAGGCTGGTGAATTAATGAATCCCCTGGCTCTAAGTCTCTATTTGAAATAATTTCAGCAGCGGTGTCTGGGCTGCTGCTCTGCTGCTCGGGAAGGAGGGGGGGGAAGCCTGTGTGAATTTCAAGAGAAGGGCCTTGAACTCTGCCATTCACAGCTTTTCAGCCTATCAGCTGAGTCTAATTGCCAGAAAGAACACGAGTCCTGCAAGCTGATTGTTCTTCAACCTCCTTTGAGGTTCCACGGCATGAAAAGCAGAAAAGGAGGGGGCAGAGTTGGGAAGCGCTCTTTTGATCTTCTTTTTCCTCCATCTCCCTGCTCTCTCTCTCTCTCTCTCTCTCTCTCTCTCTCTCTCTCTCTCTCTCCCTTACACACACACCCAGGCGCACAAACACATACATCACCACCTATCTTCAACCCCCCCTTGTGCTTATTTCGACTTGAAGAATGACACGTTCCTTTATGTCAGTTGTTCCTTTGCTTTCCTCACCAAGCACTAATTAATAAGGCCTTGAGGAGGAGGAGGAGGAGGAGGAGGAGGAGGAGGAGGAGGAGGAGGAGGAGGAGGAGGCATGAATTGGTGTCACCATCAAGGGTGGTCCTGGACTCAGAGTAAAAAGCCCTGAGGGTGCTGGGAATTTTTTCTTTGCCTCTCCATGGGTCAGGTTTAAATACTCTGATCTCAATTTTCACTCTCTGCCACTAATGAGCCTATTTGCACGCCAGTCGAAAATCACAGATGCAAGACAGGACGATGCCATTGGCGGCCCCAAGGATGGAAGGGCTGGTTATTTTTTGTGCCCCTGACATCACTGCAGTGCTCCCCCTTTCCCTCTCTTCCCGGGAGTTTCATTTTATCTCTCTGTGGAATAGTCATTGATTGGAACTTGTGTCCCCTCTCTCCTGCGTATAAAGACCTCATCAAGTTGGAATAAAATGGGGGAGAGAGACATGGTCTTCCAGCCCTCTCTCTTTTCCTCTCCAACACACGTTCCAGGGTGGCGATTCACACACAATTAGTATGCTTTTCTGAAGGTACCACATTGCTATCTGGCTATCAATTGTAAATAGGGAGGTGTAATTTGTATCAGTTCTGTTTCACCAGCACATCAAGTTTACAAATAAGAAGAATTGCCTTCCCATCCTTTTTGTAATTTGTTTACATGCAAAACTCTCTGCCAAGGGGCTAATTTTCGTGCTCTAGCACTTCCTGGAATGACCAGGTCACAAAACAACCTCCTTCAATTGTTCATCAGAACAAACATCAGAACTTCAGAAATCGTGGATACTCCATCACTGGCGATTTTTAAGAAGAGGTTAGACAGTCACATCTGAATTGGTATAGGTCCTCCTGCTTGAGCAGGGGGCTGGACTAGAAGACCTCCAAGATCCCTTCCAGATCTGTTCTCTTCTATCATATGGTTTAGACTCTAGATCATTATCATCTTTTTGCTTTTCTCTGCACTCTTTCAAGGAGCTCAACATCCATTTTTGTATTGTGGTGATCAGAATTGGATGCAGTATATTGGCCCTGCCCTGACATTTTATTGGTGCAGACCTCTCCAGTAAAAAGAAGCAAAGCCCTCAATGAAGCAGATCAATTTGGCTTTACATGCCCCAATATATCAAAACTGGATATTTTTTTTCCAGGGAAGTCTTCAGACAGAAGACCCCTCAAGTAGGAAAAGCAACTTCTGCAAAGGAAGATATGTGGGCTAATTAAATACTAACTAATTAGCATTTCTGTATTCAGCATCAAGAGATTTAAAAATGGATATGCCTACCACCCTACTGATACTGTCTGTCTGGCTACCATACCAAGATTTTATATTGGCCAGAAAAATAGAATGACATGATTTCACACATTATAATCGGCAAGATTTTGTTCATCCATCATATGAATGAATATGAGATTGTTGTTCCAGGCATTTGTGAAAGAAAGAAAGAAAGAAAGAAAGAAAGAAAACCTACTTTGGACACTGAATCTATTATATTTAATTAGACAAGAGTTGATAAGAAGTGGCATTAAGAAACAAACGTGGACATTTGATCCAGGGTGAAATATTTGTAACTTTTGGGATGATTTGAATTAGCTAAGATGTCATGGCAAAGTTTCTATGAATGGATTAAATTAACAGTTTGTTAAGAGTTTTGAAATTATAATCTTGTCTTTTTTATCATTATTCTTCTTCCTCTTAACTCTTTTGTCATTAATATATAGAAGACAGGGTTAATAATTTGCAAATAGATTCACTATTTAAAAATGGGGGGCTGTTTTCAAAGGGGTGGGAATCAATATTGTAATAACGTATTAATCAGTATTTAATTAGGGGGGATAATATGTGTATTTGTGCTGTATATTTTCTTTTTTTCTTTTTGATGCACTTTTTTATATAATGTCTGGATTGTTTTGTCCTTTTTGGGATTTTTGGGAGTTTTGTATTTTAACTTTCCTTTGAATAAAATAAAAAAATAGAATTAAAAAAAGAGAAAATCATGGGAGCTTAGGGGAAAAATCTTCTGATAGGCAAAGGATCTTTGGAGTTAAATCTTATTGAAATCAGTGTGCTTATTTTTGAAGAAACATGACTAAGATTGTGCAAAGCATTATTGTTCTCGTGCATCAAATAGAGGGGAAAAACATGACTCAAGCTCACATTTCATTATTAAAGCAGTTAATTTAATGTGATTGCACTATAACTGAAATAAAAATAAGTTCTTTAAAAACCGTTCTGAATTTAAAAATATGGGAGTCAATATGTACGTGTATATTCCTGAACACGCAAAAATATAGAAGGACGTCGATCTGGGCATGCTGGGCAACAGCGCATACTGAAACACATGTAGAGAGAAGAGAGAGGAATAGAAAAAAAGTGTAGTACAAACTAAAAAAAAAAGACATAAGTGGGTTTCAGTTTCAATCAACCAAATTTTTTAAATCAGGAGATGGAGAAAAATCATAATTGACAGGATTCACCCACCCTTAGCATCCAACTAAAGAGCAGAATTTTCCAGCTGTTGCACTTAAAGGATGGAGCCACCTGATGCATTAACCTGCTTACTGCATTAACCCATTTTATGAGATCTCATAATAGACTGAAAAATAAACTAACCAAGTGAGTTGGATTTGTTCAAACACATTGATCCCCCTCGCTCCTCAGTCCCCAGCAACCAAGATTAAAACATTGTATGAATATGGCTATTAATCCCTTAAAACACCCGGGGAAAGAGGTTGTGCACACCTAGCTTCAGTTGTCTCTTCTGAATAATTGTGGTCACTGCCTAGATTGCCTTAAAATAAAACCACCCACAAAAAATAAAGTAAAAACAAAGATAAGCGTTTACAATTGGTGGTGGGTTCCTTCAGTGGATAATCAAAGTCTGCCTAATTTTACGCCAGGTGTGAATTGTCTGGATTAAGTGTGAACCTCCAGAGTTCACTGAATGATCTGTTCTCATTTTGTCCAGAGTTAGTCCTCAACTTACAATCATTCATTTAGTCATGGCTCAAAGTTACAAGGGCACTGAAAAAAGCGACTTATGACCATTTTCACAGTTATGACTGTTGCAGAATCCCCATGGACATGTAATCAAAATTCAGATGCTTGGAAACTGGCATGTATTTATGACAGTTGCAGTGTCCCAGGAGCATGTGATAACTTTTTGTGACCTTCGGACAAGCCAAGCCAATGGGAAGCCAGATTCACTTAATAACCATGTTACTAATTTAACAATTAGTAGCAATTCACTTAAGAACAGAGCAAAACCCGTTTAACAACTGTCTCAATTAGCAACAGAAATTTTGGGCTCAATTGCCACATGCCAAAGACTATTTATACATCAAAATAAAAAAAATAATAGAAAACAGCAGTATTTTTCATTGCCTCGCCAAAAAGCATGTCAGCTCAAAAAACCCCTAAAGAAATTTTAAAGACTTTCACAAAGACGCTGGGAATAACACAGAAAAGACCATATTTCTTCACAGGACTCATGTACAGTAGATGTCCACTTTCTGTTGGGAGACAACAAAGCTACTTGTCTTCTTCATGTCCCACCCCAACTGTTCAGCTCATCCTTAGCAGTGAAGTCAAAGGTCCAGATTTTTAACTTCTACTTCAGGCAGTGATCTCCAAGAGGACAGATGTAGCATCTCTTATCCTCCTCTAGATATCAGCCCAATTAACCTTTCAGGCATCATGGAGGCCATTATTTGCTTCTGGATTGTCGATCTGTCAAGCAGCTCCTTCCCTTGGGAGCAGCAATGTCTATTTCCCCTGTTTTGAAAACCATCTGTATAACTCAAATAAATGTCAAATTAGCTTCCCTGTTTCACATCAACAGTTTTGAAGGATGGAGATTAAATAGTGATAAAGTTTTGATAATGAAAACCACATGTGGAAGTTAGATGTTTATTAAAATGCTCCAAGTATGTCAGTTGTGAACAATGTCTCATTTTAATGGTGTATTTTTGCAATTCTCTTGGTTTCCCTTTCCTGTCTCTTTGCTAGACCACCCACAAGCAGAGCTGAAAAGGAGGCAAGTTGTCTCTTTGGGAACTCATCAAATTAATTCCAAGAATTAATAATTTCCTGCTGTCCTTCCATAAGATGAATTGGAACACACCCCTATTTGCTCTTATCAAGTAAATTAACCTGTTGCCTAACTGATGTACTAAAATAGAACTTCCTTTGCAACTACTATGTTAGATCTATCAAGGGCTATTAGTTGCATGGCTAAGAATTGCATGCATCGACCTGAGTGCAACTCAAGAAAAGAAGGATGGGGCTTAGACAAAATTAGAAGAGACAGGAGTCAAAGTTAGTAATAAACTGAACATGAGCCAGCAATGTCATATAGTTGTTTGAAAAGCTAATACAATTTTAATTGCCTTAACAAAGATTCTTCCTATAATATATGAGCAGTGGAGGCACTATGGTTAGACTGTGGTATCACAGGCTGACTCTGCCCAGTGCCAGCAGTTCAATCCTGACTGGCTCAAGGTTGACTCAGCCTTCCATCCTTCTGAGGTCAGTAAAATGAGGATCCAGATTGTTGGGGGCAATATGCAAATAATGCTGACATTATAAACTGCCCAGAAAGTGCTGTAAAGCACTATGGGATGATATATAAGTCTAAATGCTATTGCTATTGCTGTAGTTAGCGCTTTTACAAAATTGGGATCAACCATCCTAGAGACTACAACTGGCCCAACTTAGATTATGTTCTCTATTTCAAGTCTAGGAGTACTTGTCAAGATGTGTAATTCTTCCCTTTGTCTGCCCTCTGCCAATACTGGTATTGTTAGGAAAGCTGGCAGGAGACCAGCAATTGTTGCACGTCATTCAGGTCTTGAATCCAGGCTGTCTTACTAGTGATTTCCACCCCCAGCCAGGAGTTCGATCCTGAGTGGCTTGAGGTTGACTCAGCCTTCTATCCTGCTGAAGTCGATAAAATGAGGACCTAGATTGTTGGGGGCAATATGCTGACTCTATAAACCACTTAGAGAAGGCTGTAAAGCATTAGGAAGCGGTATATAAGGCTAAGTGCTCTTGCTATATAATAATTCCTCCCAGTATTGAACAAGCCATGTCTGCCATATAGCTTTCATCAATACATGTACTTCTTTTTCAGAAGATCTGGAGTGCCTGTAGAAAGCCTTTGGTGTCCTATATGTGCAATTTTTTTTTTTACAAGTCCCTATTATTTCCTCCTGCCTATTTGTATGCCTGGCAAGCAACATCATCTAGACTCTAAAATTAACCTTAAAACAGGGACAAAAAATGATTGGCAGGAAAGGATGACGAACTAACCTAAGGCGTACAGACATAGCTGTTCCTCCATATATATTTTCCAAGTTTTGGTAGGCATTTAATGTCACTAGTGTATTATTAGCTGAATCATGTCCTTATCTCCAGCATCAATAATATCAGTACTGGGAACAGATTTAGGAGTGATAAAGATCTGAGCTTCTGGCAACAAGAAGAAGACAAGAATATTACAGTGAATAACAAGGGAGAAATGGATAATGATATGCTTTCCACACTTCTGAACAGAAGAGAGAGAGAGAGAGAGAGAGAGAGAGAGAGCGAGAGAGAGAGAGAGCAAGAAGCTGTATGGATAGAGATAATCACCTATAATTTTTAATCAATGCATGAAAACCCAGATCTCAGGTTCAAATTCTCATTCATCCTCAAGACGGAATGGGACAACTCCCTACAGCCAACTCGCTGTGGCCAACTCACCATGGCCAACTCACCATGGCCAACTTGCCATGGGATAGTTCAACAAATACAAAAGTGGCCAATAATAGTAAGATAAAGTCAATCCAGAAAAATAAGAGTTATAATAGTTTTGATGAAAACATGACCACCAATAATAAAAGTAACTGAATGAAACACTGGATTGTCCCGCGGCAAGTGGTCCTATGGCAAGTTGGCCATGGTGAGTTGACTGTGATGAGTTGTCCTAGACCCTCCTCAAGCCCCATTTGAGTCAACAGGTTCCCATGGTTAGCCTAACTTACCCCGCCCCCCAAAAGTGTAGAGATGAAAATAGATACAAGAAGAATCCTGCAGATTGCCTGAGCACCGTCCAGGAAAGCAGCCAGCCTGCATTCAACATAACAATAAAACAACCTGGGAAGACCCGCAAATGTTATATGAATGGAGGGCAGCACCAGTAAAGCAGCTCATTAGCTGGTGGCCTGTAAGCAACCTGCAACAGTTAACAGCTTGCTTATTGCTTTCTCCTCAAACCCAAGTTAAGCTGCATGATCCAGCACAATGTCAAAATGTCAATTTCACCACCTATCAGGCCCCACATCATTGCTTTTGATTTGATTGCATGTTGACCTCTTTATCACTTAAAAATGAAAAGAAAAGAAGGGGGGACCTCTTGGTTACTTACATGTATCCACAAGGCCAGATCAATAGCACAAGTGGGAACTTGGTGACCTACAAAGTAATTTGACCAATCATCTTTTTCTCCCCTTGCAGGAGGGACACGCTTGATCAATCAAATGGGGAGGGGGGGGAATCCCACAACTCCTTATTCCTTGCATCCAAGGACACCGTTTATTTATTTATTTATTTTTAAAGAAGCAGTAGGCTGATGCAATGCCTGTGTTCTTTCAGTGCAAAAGAATAATGAGCTGTCTTTGGCTACCAGTACATTTTCAGTGCAAGATGGGCACAAACCAGCTTTTGCATTTAGGCAACAATTTTATTTTCTATAACTTTGTTGGATAAATGCAAAAGATGGTTTTGAGCATTTTGAGCAATAGAAGGATCTATTCATTTCCACTTTGGTCTGATTCTCAGTCTTCTTTTGATAAGTTAATCTTAGCCCATCTCCAAATCAAATTTCCTTCCTTCCTTCCTTCCTTCCTTCCTTCCTTCCTTCCTTCCTTCCTTCCTTCCTTCCTTCCTTCCTTCCTTCCTTCCCTCCCTGCCTGCCTGCCTGCCTCCCTCCCTTCTTCAACAAATGAAAAAAAAAATGCAGCTACAGAGAGAATGTTAAACCTTTGAAGAAAGGATGGTATGATGTTTGCACACATTTTGTTACTTGTAGGATGCCAACTGTAGTCATGATAATTTAGTGAAATGCTGCCATATCTCTGAAAGATAGTTGAAAGAACTGAATGTATATTCGGTAAGGAAAAATAAAGCAGAAAGATTTCTTCTCTTGTCACTATCTTCATATGTGAGTCAGTCTGGATTTTCTTAATCCCACAAATGTTTTTTTTACATCCAAAGCAATTGTACAACTGCTCAGAGTGATGGTCTGGTTCACACTGCATTTGAAGAACGTGGCCGGGTGCTCACAAAACACAGAACAATGAATTAAATAAACTCATTTATCCTAATCCAACATATTATCAAAATTCAGCAGGTGAGATAAAACATCTTTCTTACGCCTATAATCTCAAGGATGTGGAGCGGGGGGGATATCTATTCATTTCCACTTTCAGGTGATTCTCATTTTCCCTTTTTCTTTTGATAAATTCATTTTAACCCACCTCCAAATCAAATTTCCTTCCTTCCTTCCTTCCTTCCTTCCTTCCTTCCTTCCTTCCTTCCTTCCTTCCTTCCTTCCTTCCTTCCTTCCTTCCTTCCTCTCCCCTACTTGTCTTATTTTTTTCCCCAGCAATATTCCTATTTTGTGGGTTCATCTTTTCTCCAATGGGCAGAATTCTGGAGCTGGGCACTATTCAACTAACTGTTTGGAAAATGTTAGTGCATTATTATGCTTTATATTTAAACTTAATTTATGTTAATTTTCTCCTATATCTTTAATCCAGATTTGGATTTAAAGAACTCCAAGAAATGGGCTTTTGTAACATTTGGTATAGAAAACAAATGATTGTGTTCTAAGACTCTGATGGTTCTTATAGCACAGCAAGTCAAAATCTGCTTAGCTTCTTTTAGCACAGCATCTAATGCTTCTTGTGTTGTGTTAGTCAGTGTGATTTGTATACTATGGTTTATAGCTTGGCACAATTTTTCCCATTGTGGGCATCCTCTAGGCATTTGGATAACTACTCCTGTAATTCTTGACACAGCAGGACATGTAGAAAGACTGGGATTATATAAATGAGCAAACCATGTGTGTTTGTCTAGAAGTGGAGCTTATCATGGTGGCAATTTTGCCTTAATGCAAAATCACGATCTGTTGAGATCACCTAGTGTTGATTCCTATGATATCCTCATACAGCCAGAAGTTTTCTAAGTATTAATTATTGGGAGATCTCTCCTGAGATTATTCAATTGCAGTTACTAAGGTTATGCAGATTGGCTTCAATCTGATTTGAGTTGTTGATTCAATTTGGATAGTTGTGCCAGTTGATTTGATTTGATTTGCCAAATCGATTAGTGAGGGGAGGGAAGTGCCATGGCCCTTCTGAATAAATCAAATCAATTCAGAAAGTCGATTCCATTTGGAGATTCAATCATATCAGCTTTTAATCAAATCTCTGCACAACCCCAGCAATAGATTGATTGATTATGTGCTGTCAAGTCAATGTTGACTCTTAGTGACCAAGTAGATAGGTTTTCTCCAGGACAATCTGCCCATAACTGATCTTCACGTCTTCAAGAGGGCACCCATTGCCACTGGACTGAATCTGCTTACTTAGCTGCTGTGGTCATCCTCTTCTTCTCTTTCCTTCCACCTGTCCCATCAAAATCAATTTTTATAGCAAGCTGGGTCTTTGCACAACGTACCCAACATATGGCAGTTTGAGCTTAGTTATTTGTGCCTCAAAAGAAACTTCTGAGTTGATTTGTTTGATGATCCATTTGTTTGTTTCTTGACTCTTCATAGTGTTCTCAGAAGTCTTCTCCAACACCAAAGTTAAGAAGTTTCTCCTGCAGCTACTTCTATTCTGGAAGATAATACCCTGATCCCAAACCTCTGATCTCCATCAGACATAGAATATCTTCTGTAGTTTTTTTTCCCCTTTTCCATCCCTTTCTCCTTTTTTACATATCTTCTTGGACTAAACCTGGAAGCAGAACATACCTGTTTGAAGTAGTAGACTATTCTAGCAATTATTCTAGATGGAAGGAGGAGCATAAATATGTTAAATGGAGAAATCCATATAGGATCTTTAGAGGCAGTTGACTAGACTCTTAGGAAATTGATTCCTCTTGAAAAAAGTCTTTGCTTTGTCTGGAATGGGAAAATTGTCTTCTTGCCAGAAGGTGAGTGAAAAGCATTCAAGAGAATGAACTGAGAGAGAGAGAGAGAGAGAGAGAGAGAGAGAGAGAGAGAGAGAGAGAGAGAGAGAGAGAGAGAGAGAGAGAGAGAAAGAGACAGTGTGGTGATGATGCTGGAGAAGACCCAATTCTATTCCTCCTTTGAGCAGAAGGTTGTTCAAGATCACACCTGCTTTCTCCCTTTACCAGCATAAATAACCTGTTCCCTGGAGCAACTAGCTTTCCAGTTAGTCCAAGCACCCTCAGAGTATTCTTTTAAAACTGTTGAAGATTTTGAAGAGCTAGTCCTATTGAGTGCACTTCATCCTAAGCATCTCTGGAGTGGATCTAAATTAGTAGATGCACACAAAAGGACCAAAATGACCCGTTCTTTTCTTCTGGCATCATGTGGGCCTAAAATGAGATGAAACATCATCTGCAGGGGGAATTTCATACCTGGATTTCATACTTCCTTCCTTGAAAGTGCTAAACCAATATGTGCTTTCATTTGGCTTGGTCCTTATTAACAGGTAGAGCTACACTACAGTGCCTCAATGACCAATGCAATTATCTGCCTGTATAGCTCCCAGCTCCTAATGGAGCTCTGACACTGGGTGATGCTTCAGCTAATTTTCTCACACTTCAAATGGATGATGTGACCGGTTGTGGCCCTGCCAACAGACACACATACACACACACACACACACACACACACTTCAGAAGCAGGATCCCTGCTTCCCATTGGCAAAAATAAAGTTGCCTGTGCTATTGTCAAGCGTAGCCAAAAGCCACAGAGACACATTTTAGTCCTGCATTTATATGAAAAACAAATCCACACCTCCTTCCTAATTGAGAAACTGGGAAGAAGGGAAGGAAAAAAGGAAAGAGGAAAGGAGATGGGAAAGGAGGGGAGGAGACAAGAGGCAAGGGGAGAGGAGGGGAGGCAAAGGCAAGGCAAGGCAAGGCAAGAAGAAAAGAAACAGGGAAAGGGGAAAAGGAAAAAAGGGAAGGTTAGGGAAGGGGAAGGAGGGAGGAAAGAAAGGAAAGGAAAGGAAAAAGTGTAAAGGGAAGGGTAAGGTAGGGGAGGGAAGGGAATGTAAAAAGAAAAGAAAAGGTAAAGAGAAAAGATAAAGGAAAGGTAAGGTAAGGAAAGGAAAGGAAAGGAAAGAAGGAAAGGAAAGGAAAGGAAAGGAAAGGGGAAACGAAATGAAAGGAAAGGAAAGAAGGAAAGGAAAGGAAAGGAAGGAAAGGAAAGGAAAGGAAAGACATTATGGCACATTTGTGTTTATGCTGGTTATTCCATGTCAAGGCAATTATCGTGATGCTATTAGGGAAGATCAGGGAGGGGAAAGTGTTGTTGTAGGGGGAGAAGAGAAAACAAACCTTTAAGCAATCATGTAAGCATGTGAAACATCTTAAAGCAGGCAGGCAAACAAAGCCGAGCACTGTCAGGCTATCGATCTGTTCCATAAGGTGCAAAGTCTTGCACCATTGTGACTGCCTTCCCTGCTGAGTTTAGAGCAGGCTGGAAGAATATAGTATTGATCTGGCCCAGCTCCTGAGAAATAACTCAGGGATAAACACCCAGCCAGGGCCCTTGACTCAGAATCAAACTCTGGCAAAGCAGCTGAGTGCTGGTCTGGGGTGGTCCCAGCAATTCTTTGCATTGGTATGCAAGGGCTTGCAAGGGTGGCACAGAGCTGGTGGGTAACCAGCTTGCACCAAGGGCTTGCAACATGGAAGTTCCTCACTTTGGCATTGACATGGGGGGGGGATGGAAGATGGGAAATTCAGACCAATGTGCAGCTGGAAACTGAAGCATTGGAAGAAAGGGCAAAGTGGGGATCTACCCTACGTGGAAGTAGGAGTCCAGCAGTGACTGACTAGGTGAGCCTCTGGACCAGGGTTGATTTACATTTGAGAAAAAATAATTTTGGACTGAGTTTTAGATCCAGAAATAAAATTATTTTGATCTTTCCAGAATTTTTAAAAAAGCTTTAAACCAATTCTTAGTGCTGGAGGTTTTCAAGAAGGGATTGGACAAGCATTTATCCAAAATGATGAAGGTATCCCATTTGAGCAGAGGGTTAAACTAGAAGACCTTTAAGGTCCCTTCCAACTGTTAGTCTATGTTTTCTAAGTTAGTCTCTCTCTCTCTCTCTCTCTCCCCCTCCCTCCCTCCCTCTCTCTCTCCTCTCTCCTCTCTCTCTCTCTCTCTCTCTTTCTCTGTCTCTCTCTGATCTATCTCATTGGCACACTGCTTCCCATTTAATGAAATTTCCAAGTCAATTTCAATAGCTTAAGAATTTTTCCAGAGTGAAGAAAAATAAAAACAGCCTCAAAACCTTTGCATGCAAATTACATATATTCTACCACTGAAGCTTTAGCTTTTCAATACATGAGTCAAAGCTCCTATTTTTAGATTAGTTTAATGGTTTTTGTTCATGATCTATCATTAAAGTGCACATAAAAAACAAACAAATAAACAAAAGGGAATGTGAGCTGTCATAACAGTTCAATAACAGGTTCCTAAGACCGAGAACCCATCAACCTGGGGATACAATCAGTGAAAACTTGTTTTTTTAAATCTTGTTTGAAGAGTGATTCAGTTTGAAGAGTGAAATAGATTTGATTCAGATCATATGAAGATTAGGTTTTGATTTGCATACATTCAAGGGTCTGCCAAATCTTTAGGCATCTTGAAGTAATTTGATTAATCAGATGGATGAAGTGACTTCATTTAAAGACTGATTTTTTTTTTTTTAAAGATTCAAATGAGTCTCTTTTATGGTGAATCTTTGAATCGAAGTTTTGGACTCTCCAATAACCACCCATCCTCAAAAAATCCACTTTTGTAGAACAGGAGGAGAGTTTGGGCTCCATCCTTCATTATCAGCCAAAGAAGTAGAGGAGGGATTGAAATGAATTTGCTGAAGTAAAGAATCTGAATTCTGGTTGCTTACGGAAAAGGTCAGCTTCTTTTACATCAGGAATGACAGCTGTGTCAGTAAGACGGGGGACCCTAGAAGATGCAGGGCCAGAAAGCTGGTAGCAAAGTTCTGGATGAATGGTGTCCTGTCTCTCTGCAGAGAATTGAGCTCTTTGACCACATAAGTATGAACCAAAGAAGATGCTGGGTCATTTCCTTTCAAAGTTTTTCCTCTGTTGTCACAAAAGGCTTTTAAAATCTCCCTCCCTCCCCATCTCTGCTTCACAAAAGCTTTTTTGAGTACCAAACCTTCTTTAATTTGAAAGAGAGAGGGAGGCAGGGAGGGAGGGAAAAGAAAATAGTGTTTTCGTCTGGAGAGGAATGTTCGGTACATGTATCTCGACAAATAAGCTTTACGTTGGAGAAGGGCCCAAAGGACTTCTTCAGACTTCGCAACTGAAACAATGGTTTCCAAAGCCATGGACAAGAGTTTAGAAACCAACAGAGACCTGTGCCTCTCTAACTGCTGTTAGATTGCACTTTCTGTCAGCAATGACTATTGGAAATGATGGCTGTGGCCAACGAAAGTTGGAATTGCGCAACAACCGGGCCTTCTTGAGATGGCTTTGCATTCTCTTGACCAGTGGTGGGATCCAAATACCCGAGCCACTGGTTCTCTTATTGGATGCAGGACTGGGCCTCCGAGGCCTAGAATGGACTTCCAGAAGTGGCACCCATGCACTTCTGGTGGGCCGTTCTAGGCCCGGGAGGCCTCATCCAGGCCTCCGGGGCCTAGAATGGACTTCTGGAAGCGGCATCCATGCACTTTCAGCCGGTTCTCCAAACTCAGCAAAATTTAGCTAAAGTCACTAAGAGAATTATTGTAAATTGAGGACTATCTATATTCATATTTAAGACTTCCGTGAGTTTATAAAGCAAAGGAAAGCTGAAATAAGTTTGTAAGTTGTGGTTTCCCATAGTAACTGCATTAATGACCTAGTTGTTGGTGCTGATTGTGGTTGCTAAATGAGGCCGACCTGTAATTTTTCCAAAGAAATAGATTATTCAGTTGCACCATGAGATGGCAGCTCTGCCTGTTTATATTCCTAAACCGAGGTTGAAATTTCCAACTTTTTTTTTTAGAGAACATTTAGATCTGTTGGTTGGTAATTGGAATCAGCATTCAAATGTAAGCATCCAATTTCTCATTATTTTCACATCAGTACCAGTATTGAAGGCATGGATCAGTGAACTGAGTTTCTCACTGCCCATGTGAATTCATTAATCAATCTTTCCTAAAATGATTGCAGAAGCAGACAGCTGTTGTAAGCACCTGTCTTTTTATAAGCCAATTTCATATATGTGCAATGGTTTTTCCCCTTCAGTTGTGTGCGCATTTTAACAATACTATACTTCCTGGCATAATGTGAAGGGACCACAACTCATGTTTGGAATGTGAAAATTCAAGAATTCAAGTCTAGTATTTCTGAACTGCAGAAATAACAGAATATAGAATAACGGAGTTGGAAAGGACCATGGAGGTCTTCTCATCTAACCCCCCACTCAAGCAGGAGAGCCTATACCATTCTGGACAAGTGGCTGGTGAATCTCTTCTTAAAAACCTCCAGTGATGGAACATCCACAATTTCTAAAGGCAAGTCTTTCCACTGGTTGATTGTTCTCATTTTCAGGAGATTTCTTCTTAATTCTAAGTTTCTTCTGTCCTTGTTTAGTTTCCATCATATTTTGTCTTACCTTCAGATGCTTTAGAGAATAGGTTGACCCCCGCTTCTTTGTGGCAGCCCCTCAAATATTTGAACCCTGCTGTCATGTCACTCCTAGTCTTTCTTTTCTCTAAGACTAGATATACCAAATTCCTGAAACCGTTCTTCATATGTTTTTTTCCTCCTAATCATCTTTGTTGCTCTTCTCTGCACTCTTTCCAGAGTCTCAACATCTTTTTTATAATTTGGCAGCCAAAACTGGCTGCAGTATTCCAAGGATGGTCTTACCAAGGCATTATAAAGTGGTATTAACACTTCATGTGATCTTGATTCTATCCCTCTGTTAATGCAACATAGGATTGCATTGGCTTTTTTGATTGTTGCCCAAACAAACAAACAAGACAAGCACTAAGCATCAGGAAAAAGAGGGCTTTTTAAAAAATCTCTCTCTGTGATTTAGTAATATCTGGATTACTTCAGGTGATTTGGATAAGGGGTCTTACACTGGGCTACAACTAATGCAGGAGAATATCTGCAGCTCAGGGTTGAAATGAGGGGTCCTTGGTGCTCTCTGAACTTGCTTGTTTTCTTGCAGACATTTCATTACCCAAACTAAATAACTTCATCAGTGCTATTAAGGAGTGGGGTTTGCTGTCAGTTTATATTCTGGTAGCTTGCCCTGTCAGTGTTGGTGGGGGTGGTCTTGGAGATTCTTTGGTTGGGTTGTTTACTCTTGGCTCTTTGGCAGTTTCTGGGGTACCGGGTTACTTGATTCAAGTAAGCAATACTCCAATCAAGAAATTGCCACAGAGCCATTAGTAAACAGCCCAACCAAAGAATCCCTCAGACTGCCCCCCCCCCAGGACCCCTCACTGGGCTACAACTCTGCAAAGTTGTGAAAGAAAGTTGGGGAAGATTTTTGAGTTTTGATGAAACCTCGTGGCCTTATGAAAGCTGGCTCTGCTCTCAGCGATATAGGGCAAATTGTAAATGGGGACTTTATCACTGCTGATAGACAACACAGGAACATTTAGCTCCTATTATCCTGATAGCAAGAGAAGGTGAAATCCAAAACCAGACGCTGGACAATTTTGAGGAATGTAAACAATGAATAATGTCTACCAACAAAAGTCCTATTGAATGCTCTCTTTTTCTCCCTCATCTACACTCAGTAGCCTTTGAGCCATTATTTTTGCTCTGTTAATCTAATAATAGATATTTAGATGTATTTATATTTCATACACCTCTGATGGATGGAGCGAGGTTGAAAGATTAGAACCACATTAGGATCCTGTTTTCCATTACGACATCCAGCTCCAGTAATTACAGCTTATCTTCTTTTAATCATATGCAACTGGGTAATTTGAGCCCGCCTTGATGGCCCCATATAATATTTCCTTTAGAAACTCCCTGGTATAGCTGGCACTTCAAAATTAAACTATACAATAAAAGCATCAGTGCATATCCTTTCCTTAGCAGTCCATCACATTTAAAAGAAAGATAAGACCATTATAATCAAGGGGATATGGAAAGGACAATATTTTATGAGCCACTTTGGGAAAAATTCTCTTTACAGAAGTGTAATTCCAAAGAATTCACCAAAGCATCTTTGAATTCAAATGAATGTGTTTCACTGGTGACAATTGGAATAACAGAATAATAGCAATAGCACTTAGACTTATATACTGCTTCATATTGCTTTACAGTGATGGATGGAACACTGTATTTCTAGTATCCATGACAAGCAACACTATTTCTAGTATCCATAACAAGCAACACTGTATTTCTAGTATCCATAACAAGCAACACTGTATTTCTAGTATCCATAACAAGCAACACTATTTCTAGTATCCATAACAAGCAACACTATTTCTAGTATCCATAGCAAGCAACACTGTATTTCTAGTATCCATAACAAGCAACACTGTATTTCTAGTATCCATAACAAGCAACACTATTTCTAGTATCCAGTGACAATGTATTTCTAGTATCCATAACAAGCAACACTGTATTTCTTTATTTAAAGTGACAATGCAAAAGTGTATCTTAGTTCAGGACTTATCCTTTTGTCCTCTTCTATTCCTTAGAGGGACAAATAACCTTTTCTCTTGATACAGGACTCAGGTATTGATCTGTGATACTGTTTGTTCTAGCCGTGTTCCCAGAGGTATGTTCAGTTTGAAACGTTAAGGCTAGTTTATTAGTTGTCCCTAGCTCATTTCTTGTAGAGAATAAAGCTAATACTGTGGTTACTTAATGGCTTTCTCTTGTTTTCCCTTGAGTCTCTCTGTCTGAAGTCTTATAGGCCAAAAAGCTTTCTCTGTCCCTTCTTTTTTTTTTTTAATCACTATTAGTAAACCAATAAGGCACACAAAAACCTACTCCATTTGAAACTGATTGCAGAACATGCAATCAGTACAGAATCTCTCGGTATATCAATAATTTGGAACTTGGAATTGTGTTGACTGGGAGGACTTGAAAATGATTCTGGAAAACAAATGGAAATAGAAGGGAATGAAAGGGACCTGGGAGGTCTTCTAGTCTAACCCCCTGCCCAAGGCAGGAGATCTTACTTCATTCTGGACAAATGGTTGTCCAATCTCTTCTTAAAAACCTCCAGTGATGGAGCACCCACAACTTCTGGAGGCAAGTCGTTCCACTAATTAATTGTTCTCGCTGTCAGGAAATTTCTCCTTAGTTCTAGATTGGCTCTATCTTTTATAGTTTTCCATCTGTTAGTTCTCCTGACCTGTGATGCTTTGGAGAGTAAGTTGATTCTCTTTTCTCTGTGATAACTCTTCAAGAGTTTGAATACAGCTATCATGTCACCCCTGAGCCTCCTCTTTATAACACTAAACATACCCAGTTCCCTTGGAATTCAGTAGGATCTTCAACAATTCAGAACAAGGCTAAAACACAAGAAAAGTCCCTTCCACAAATACACTAATATCTCACTTCATTCCAACTGTGAAATGAATTTGAAGAGCCTTTCCTTCAGAGAACACTTGACAAATTCCCAAATCCTGCGACCATTCTTCATATGTTTTAGCAAATTAGGGGATTTATATATCTTTTTGAGCTGGGAGCAATTATAATTATGTCAATAGTCACCATTAGCCCTTCTTTCCTGCAAGAAATGCTTTTACACCATTATAGCAATAGCACACAGATTTATAGACCACTTCATAGTGCTTTACAGCCATCTTGAAGCGGTTTACAGAGTCAGCATCTTTCCCCAACAGTCTGAGTCCTTATTTTACTGACCTCGGAAGGATGGAAGGCTGAGTCAACCTTGGATTGGTCAGGATCGAACTCCAGGCTGTGGGCAGAGTTAGCTTACAATATTGCATTCTAATCCCTGCACTACCACGGCTCCTATTATAGTTTCCTTCCTTCCTTCCTTCCTTCCTTCCTTCCTTCCTTCCTTCCTTCCTTCCTTCCTTCCTTCCTTCCTTCCTTCCTTCCTTCTCACCTATCTCCAGTCCCAAGCATGGGTTGCACGTAGGTTACACAACCTTTCTGACAGCAGTGGAAAATATTGCATTATTTGAAGAGATTACTGCAACAGATTATTTATTTAAGAGGAGGTAAACATGTATTCTGTTTATTGTTCAGGTACAATTTCCTAGAAGGGAAGATAGGAGAAGCGGCAACCTTTTGAAGCAAATCCATTTTTTTTCCACCAGAGAGGTAGAAATCTCTCCGTGTGTTCCACACATCATGCCATTGTCAGTCCTCCCCTCTTAATATCTATTTCTTCTTGATCCTCGTTAACAGCTGGGCACTTACAGGCAAGAGTCCCTCCCAAGAGTCACCTCTGTAGCCATTCCTAATGGAAGTTGTCACTGCACTCGGCGTCTGCTTTGTATGCACTTTGTCCTCTCAATTTTAAGTAATTGCTACAGGAAAACAAAATGGATACGGTCATCCCAACGAGGAGCTGTCATCACGAATGTCACCAGAAAAGAATTCATTGCTCAGTGGCCTGAAAGGGCTTCTCTTCAGATTGTTTTGCTTTCACTATTTAGTGGGTGTGAGATGCTTCAAAAGTGAAAACAATCCTCCACTGCAAGAGATTGATGACCAGTTTTCCAGCTTCATCCACGACTACCTTTCACGTGGGGAGAGTCTCATGTCAACAATACTCCAAGAAATGATATTGCTCTTCATATTGAGTGGCAAGCTTTATTGGACGGTGCATTGTGTTGGCGGTCTAGCAAAGATGTGTAATAAAACTAGTAAATCATACACAAGTTACGCTAGATTGCTAACTTTGCCTCATTAGAATAACTCACACATATAATAAAAGTTAAGTAGGGCTATCTTTTCAACATCCATATTTACAGAAGTTTACAGGATAGCCATTTCTGTTCCAATATGTGTGGGGCTGCCTCAAAGATGAGGGAGTCAACCTATTTTCCAAAGCATCAGAAGGCAAGACAAGAAACAATAGATGGAAACTCATGGAGGAAAGAAGCAACCTGGAGGAGAAATTTCCTAATGCTGAGAACAATCAACCAGTGGAATGGCTTGCCTCCAGAAGTTGTGGGTGCTCCATCGCTGGAGGCTTTCAAGAAGAGACTGGACAGCCATTGTCTGAGATAAGGTCTCCTGCTTGAGCAGGGATTGGACTGGAAGACCTCCAAGGTCCCTTCCAAGTCTGTTATGCTATTCTATTATGCTATTATTCTAACAGGAACTTGCTACGATCTGCTCACCAAGTCTACACAATCCTAGTTTACCGGGAAAGAATAAGAGGATAGAATTATACAGAATGTAAGTAAGTGCAAAAAAAAATATTATAATGCTAACTACTGGGAGATGGTACTACGTATTCATTGATAATATAAGTGGTGTTGAGGAAGGTCAAAACAGTTATGTTTGTTTGTGTGTCCATGTGCAATATTGAAGCATGTATAAAAGGGTCAGGATTAGGATCACCTTACGAACTCTTGTCCCCCTCTCTTGCTAGATACAAGATATTAATATGTAAACAGAGAAACTAGATCAAAGATCAAACTGATCAAAGAGAGAAGCAACCTGGAATTAAGGAGAAACTTCCTGACGGTGAGGACAATTAACCAGTGGAACAGCTTGCCTCCAGAAATCGTGGGCACTTCATCACTAGAGGTTTGTAAAAAGAGGCTAGACAGTCACTTGTCTGAGATGGTATAGGTTCTCCTGTTTGAGTGTGGGGCTGGACTAGAAGACCTCCAAGATCCCTTCCAGATTCTATTCTATTCTATTCTATTCTATTCTATTCTATTCTATTCTATTCTATTCTATTCTATTCTATTCTATTCTTTCATGACTTTTTCCGGGGAAATGATAATTAGCCCAAAGAGAAGTTATTATTGTTTAATTCTCAATCCTGTCTAGGTTTTCCCCCATACATTTACAAACAAATATTCCACTTTTTTTTAAAAGTGTTTAGCAATAGTTCAGACAGTTAATGAAATCTTTGCTTTTCTTTATTAAATAAAATAAAATAAAATAAACTCCTTCTGGTGACAGCCCCTCAAATACTGGAGAATGTCTAGCATGTCACCCTGAACTCTTCTCTTTGTTAGGCTAGCCCAGGAGTAGGCAACCTTGGCTCTTTTATGACTCGTGGACTTCAACTCCCAGAATTCCTGAGCCAGCTATGGTTATAAGTCCCTTTTTTCAGTGCCGTTGTATCTTTGAACGGTCACTAAATGAACTGCTGTAAGTTGAGGACTACCTGTACAGAGAAAGTACTTATTAAACCAGTCTCGCCCATCCCTAAAGAAAATTGCAGCATTGGGGGGGGGGAATTAGATCAAATTACTTAGGCAAATAGAGCTGTAGAAGTTTATAAATTGTAGACCTGTTTTGCCAGGACAGGAGGGAGAAATGTTATTGCTGAAATATTTATTAGTATTCAACTACTCGGGGGTACAATTTATGTGTATTTTTTAATGCACATTTTTTGTCTTGTTTGGTTTTGCTTTGTTTTTATTTCCCATTTTTGTTGCAGTTTGTATTTTAACTTTGGAAATAAAATAAAAAAAATTATAAATAAAAAAAATTGCAGCATTGAAACTTCTTCCAGTATTTAGCATTAAATAGATTAAATTCATTTCGGTTCCAAATGCATTAGCCACATTCTTACCTCTGCTACCTGGGTTCAGAGAACAGGGATGTTTTATATATCTCACACTTGTCATTTTGTATCCTATATTTATAGTTGCTTTACTACTGAACTGTATGCAAACTTATGGAATAAAACTTGGGAGTGCCAGTAAGAACTTAATTTCACATATGACCTTTTACAGTAATTGGATCTGAATTACAATCAGTCACCTGAGTCCTGAAATAGATAAAATAGTTTTTTAATGTTAAAAAGTTTTAGCCCTTGGTTGATTATCTATCAGTGCTTACAATCCTGTGAAAATAAGATAAATGAGAAATTTGGTCTCTAATTAGACTTCACTAGATTTACAGCTTTTAATTTCTACGCTGGTGCAACTCAAGCTGGGAGTAACACTGATAGAGACGGAGCCACGGGTTTTCAATTGATTTAACAATTTAATTGCAGCATTAACATCCATTAACATTTAACTAACCTTTTAAACTAACCTCAGGCACAACCTTAAAGACTAAATGAAGTAAAATTGCATATAAAAAGGTAGTAACGTACAGCTGTAAGGAGCTTCAATGATTTTTCTTTTCCTTTTTTAAGGGTGATTTAGCATTGCTTCCTATATCAGTCTGTTTTTCTTCCTGCAAAATTCAGGAGGTAACAGTATTCACATTTAGAGGAAAAGGAAGTAGATATGTTTAATTGCTATTAAGCTTCATCAAGATCATGCAGACATATGTGACGGGTATATAGAAGTTCATCAAAGTGTGTGGAATCTATTGATCATCTGCAAAGTAAAAAAGATGTTGAGACTCTAGAAAGTGTACAGAGAAGAGTAACAAAGATGATTAGGGGACTGGAGGCTAAAAACATATGAAGAACAGTTGCTGGAATTGGGCATGTCTAGTATGTCTGGCTGACTCAGGAATTCTGGGAGTTGAAGTCCACGAGTCATAAAAGAGCCAAGGTTGCCTACCCCTGGTCTAGTCTAACGAAGAGAATGACTAGGGGGTGACATGACAGCAATCTTCCAGTATTTCAGGGGTTGCCACAAAGAAGAGGGAGTCAAGCTATTCTCCAAAGCACCTGAAGGCAGGACAAGAATCTCACTTAGCAACAGAACTGTTGAGCTAGTTTGTGGTTGTAAGTTGAGGACTACCTGTACAAAGTATTTTAATTTTAAGAGTTATACAGCCAGAAATCTTCCAGCCATAAACCATCTATGCTCTGAGTCTGGCAATAGAATCATGAAAAGGAGAAGTGTATAAATCTCCCCCGATCCAAGGCTGAGTTCATTTAATTCCAATTGTTGGATCAAGTCAGCTCAATCTGAATTATCAATCTGATATAGAAAAATGTGCACTTGTGCCTAAAAGTCCCTCAACTCAACCAATTTATTTGAAAGCACCCAGTTTTATTTAATCCGTTGAATCAGTTTGGTGATTCAATGCAAATGTCTGAGTCAAAAGGGCGATTTGGATGAATCCCTTTCACATCAAAGCTTTTAACTGAAACTTCATTCAGCCCAATTAAAAGGCAGAAAAGGGAATTATCATCTCAGAAGAATGAAAATTTTTGACTTTCTAAAGTTAGAGTACTTAGATTTGATTCTAACTGACTGGCTCCAAAATTAGCCCTGCTTGAGAAGTAACTTGAAGGCAGTAGTTACTGAATGAGACTGTGCAAATTATCATCATTGCGTTGTTGTTTCATGGGAGAAAGGGATCTTTCAAAATGTAATTATAACTCAAGGTTCCATCAATCAGTTTTTGCTGTTGAAACATTACAAGAACAATTAATATGCCATTTATCTGCCTTAACTAACCTTGAAAGCTGAGCAGTTTCAGTAGAGGTTACATGAAACACAAGGTGACAAAGTTGTTCCTGAACTTTAACACCATTACTGACACTTTTGAAAATACTTATAAAGTCCATCCATAATATCTGTTTTTATGAATTATTTATAGTTTAACAGGCCCACCTATAATAATGTCTGAATCTTAGTTCCCAATCCTGAACCACAATGATTTTAGTAGTTCCTCACTCTACTTTTCCCAGCTCTAAAACATTCTTTATGTAGTGGTGACCTCAAAAATTAATCAGTTAGGTCTTTTCACTTAAAAAAACAACAACACCCTGGAACTCCTTTCAGATGTTTTCTTTCATCTGAAAAAGGACATGCTCAAACTGATCAGAAAGCATCATATCTGAGAAGTGGAGCATTCAACACAGCAATGCAATTATTTTTACTGTTTAGTTGCATGATGTAACATGTGTCAGGTTGTGAGAACATAGGTTGTACACTTCAGTGGACTATTACCCATACAGTAACTAAACGATGCAATTTTCAGTTGTTAGGGAAAACATGACATTTTCAGCATAGAATTTGATTGGTTGCAAAATATCAAATGTCAGTAGAGAAAGAAAGAAAGAAAGAAAGAAAGAAAGAAAGAAAGAAAGAAAGAGAAAGAAGGAAGGAAGGAAGGAAGGAAGGAAGGAAGGAAGGAAGGAAAAGGAAGGAAAGAAGGAAGGAATTATTGTTCCCCCCCCAGAATGAGCATCAGATAATAATGCTTTTGTGAAATTATATGTTTCATTCTTACCAAAATAAAATGCCAAATCCATTGTATTTTTATTGATTAGCTGTAGCTCAGGACCTCTAAAAGCAGAGAGTAATCCACACGTCTAAATACTCGTAAAGACATACAGGTAGTCCTCGACGGTCGTAAGTATGAAAAGGGGTTGCAAATCCCTTTTTCAGTGCCACTGTAAATTTGAATGGTCACCAAATGAACTGTTGTAAATTGAGGACTACCTGTACTATTTCTTTGAAGAAGACGAATAATGGCTTGTTTGGTCAGCTTGATTAAATGCTTTTCTAAGTTCTTGAGAAAACCTGCAAATTTCTTAAAGTGTTGGTCATATTTGCCCAATTGTCTTCCTAGAGATCAAAATTATCCTCCTTTTCCCTTCATAACTCTGTTAGGTAGATTAAAATCAGAGGAAATCAGAAGTCCAGCGTCACTTTAGAGGCGATATTTGAAGATACCTCAGTACGTTTTGTAATCTATTCTTTTCCAACTGTAATTGCCATTTATGAATTATTCTGATAGGATGGAAGCAGTTAAATTGTTGAAAAAAATGATTTCTAGATCTCCAAGACTGACTAAAAAGCTGCAGTTGTGTGCATTTATAAATATTGGCTTCCCATGTTTGAATTTCAAAGTCTGCTCCTAGAAAACAAAATTGGGGTTATTTGTTCCATGTTTACATAATGCAAAGTTATTTATTTCTATATTTAGATTTACTTGCAGAGAATCGTGGGATTCCTGCCACCAGCAATTTGGGAAAATGACCTTTAGGATAGTGTGTTCTTTACAATCGTGTGTGATTTTTATTCTTGTTGCGACTGTATTGATCTGTGGTCGGTTGTTTTAAATGGAGAGCATTCTGTTTTCTTTGTGTTTAGAGCAATCCTACTGAAAACAGGACTTAGTAGTCATCATTAGCTTATGTCACTTAATTATAATTTGATTTTTATCCACTCAGTTTCTCTAACTCTAACACAATACGTTTTTTTTAAGTTTGCATTTTTATTACTCCAGCTTGCACGTTTTTCTTTTCTTCCTTGCAACATGATACAAGAAGAAGAAGAAGAAGAAAAAGCACTTTCCATTTATTTATTTATTTTGGTAAGTTTCTTTCAGCCCCCATTGCAGGCAATGAATACACGTCTTCAATAAATAAATACACTAAGGGAAAACTGTTGTTTATTAATCTAATAAATAATGCAGCAACCTCTGGGGAAGAAATAGAAACAAACAATTGAAAAAAACCCTCTCTGGTCTGGGTAAGAGGGAAAGCCCTTAATTTATAGGCTTCTTTTTGAAAACTATTATTTAGTTATCCTATGGACTCATCAATCGAGAAGCTGGGTTTGGATTTCCCACACAAATAACTGAAACACTGGGCTGTCAAAGGAAGAGAAGCTGCATAATGTGATTAAATTATTGAGATTCCATGCCCCCCCCACTCTCCTGCTTTCTTCCACCAGCTCCTTGTTGTACTTTATTCCAGTTATACAATAGTGAAAGAGGGTGGAATTTAAACTGTTTAACACCTACACCCCCACTAAGTGGAAGAAAGACTCTTTAATGTGAATAACAAGTGTCAAGGGGTATTTGGGGAGAGGGGGCGGTGGAGATCCCCCCCTCTCCCCTGAATTTCTTTTGCAAGTTTCAACTGGGCACAAAGAAATTGGAGGGAGGGAGGGCAGGAGGGAGGGAGGGGACGGGGGTTGAGCAGGCCGCAAGAGGAGGCCAATCGTGAGGGATAACAGTGAATTAATAATGGAGAAACCTGATTAGAATATCATTTGTCCTCATTAGCACCGGGGCGCTCCCCTGAACGAGCCTGCTCCTTGAGTCCTGTTTACTTTGAAACGCCAAAGAAAGAAACCTTATATCATTATTAACCCTCGGCTTTTCAAGGAGAAGTGGTAGACGGCCTACAGAGCCAGCTGCGGTTGTCGAACGGCGGAGGGAGCTGTGTGGCACACAGTTGCGCACTGAAGCATTTAGCAAAACCCTTTTCAAACCACTTCTCTGGCCCCTGGCTATAAATCTCTCCCCTTGTCATGTTTAACTAAAACCCAATACCCATTCAACATGAAATCCATCAATGTTATATTGGGTGGGGTAGAGGACAATGACAGAGTGCTCACATCTGCGTCCTAGGGGGGGGGGAAACGCCAACAAACGTTCCACAGGAAACCCATTCTGGTTTCCCCTGTGGAAATTGATCACCAAGGAGGGTCTTCCTTTCAGAGACACATTCGCCCTCTAATAAAGGACCCAGGGTTCAAACCCTCGGCTTCTATTTTACAAGGGCGGGAGAGACTTTTGGGAACTCAGAACTGCTCTTAGCTCATTCAGCTTTGCAGGCTTTGAGCAGCAGGATTAGGGAGAAGCTAGTAGATTTTATAGAATAACAGCTGGTTGGAAGGGATCTTGAATGCAGAATAACAGAATTGGAAGGGACCTTGGAGGTCTTCTAGTCCAACTCCCTGCTCAAGCAGGAGACGCTACACTATTACAGACAAATGGCTGTCTAGTCTCTTCTTAAAAGCCTTCAGTGATGGAGCACCCACAACTTCTGGAGACAAGCTGTTCCACTGATGTTCTAGTTCCTAGAAACGAGTTTCTAGGGATTTACTGAATGACTCAACTTCTGCCAGATGTCCAGTGTTACTGAGATACTTCCTTTCTTTGCTTCTTCTAGGAAGGAAGGAAAGAAGAGAGAAAGAGAAAGAGAGAAAGTATTGCTATCCATGGAGAGAGGGAGATAATGTCACAAGGCAAGCATTTATCTATTTATCCATATCCTTCCTTCCTTCCTTCCTTCCTTCCTTCCTTCCTTCCTTTCTTTCTTTCTTTCTTTCTTTCTTTCTTTTCCTCTCTCTCAGGTACTACTGTTGAGCAAGATACTGGTTCAATATAAAGTGTGGTTTCTATTCACAATAGTGGGTTTATCCAATAAGTAAGGTCAAATAGACAAATCTTTTCATAAGACTATCATGCACGGACTGGAAAAAAAACCCCAAATGATCACGATATCATCAAAGAGTTAAGATGTCATTTTCTTCCACCAATCTTTCATTTTTATTGTTACCACAATTTTGGAGCTCTTCTTGCTATTTTTTTTTGTTATTGTTGTTTTTTTGTGAAAAGGCACTTTTCAGACATTGTTCTTTCCCATTTTTCAGTCTTTGAAATTCAGCAGGTCTACATTAAATTTTTGCCTTTCTCCGTCTCCTTGGGGATCCATCAATAACATTCTAGAAGATTTTGGATTTCAGTACTTAATTCCACAAGAGTTAGGCAAACTCAATCACTCCTGGTGATGAAATGATTATTTAATTACTGTCAAGTTGCTTTTCAATATCACCAAGGAGCAAGGCAAGAACACTTCCAATCAATGGTAATGTACTAATCAATTGAGAACAGTAGTGCCTGTATAAGCATAATTTGCATGGGACAATTGCATTATTTACACAACACTCTGATGTGCAATCTCATGACTGCAGTGGAAAATGTTTGATGGTGGATATTAAGGAATCTTGGAAAGTAAGGCTAAGTCATGTGAAGTATGATTCAGAAATCTAAACAAAGAAAGAAGCTTTTTTTATACCACCACAATATAAAAAAGATGTAGAGACTCTGGAAAGAGTGCAGAGAAGAGCAATGAAGACGATTAGGGGGCTGGAAGCTAAAACTTAGGAAGAACGGTTGCAGGAATTGGGTATATCTAGTGAGAAGAAGGACTAGGGATGACATGATAGCAGTGTTCCAATATTTGAGGGGCTACCACGAAGATGGGAGTCAAGCTATTCTCCAAAGCACCTGCAGGCAGGACAAGAAGTAATGGGTGGAAGATCATTGGAGATCCAATAAAAAACTAAGGAGAAATTTCCTGCCAGTGAGAACAATTAATCAGTGGAATGGCTTACCTCCAAAGGTTGTGGGTGCTCCATCACTGGAGATTTTCAAGAAGAGATTGGACAGCAATTTGTCTGGAATGTTATAAGATCTCCTGCTCGAGTTGGACTAATAGATTTCCAAGGTCCCTTCCAACTGTGTTAGTCTGTTATTCAGATTCATGAACAGGTATATACTAAGCCAAAAAGTCAGCAAGAGGAAGAGACAAGGACAGAAGGAACAACAAGCCAAAAGGTAAATGATATTAGATGACCTATCTTATTCTACCTGGAGCCAGAGTAAAGCTGAATTTCTGGCTGCTTTCAGCTTAATGTGTAGGAGCAGAAGACAAAAAAATCTAGGGAAGAGGTTCAGACTAATAAGAGGAAACAGAACTGGTGCTCAGAGGAGCTGTAGCAACAGTCTTTTTTGTTCCTACTCCAAATCTCATCTGTAGCAGTTAGTTTATAGCTTTCCCTATATAGCTAAAGTTGTATTAGCACTTTCTCTGCCCTTGGGTCATTTAAAAGTTTTGAGACTATAATTTTAGAAATTGTAACAGGATCCTGACAATGCTATAATCCTAACAAACTGATGAGTATCCCCTTGATAAAGTTTTGTCTATAACCCAAAGCTCCTGAAGCACTGGTCCAAGTCCATCAGTCTTGATTGGCAACAAAAATAGTGATCCAATTCCCTTCTTTTTTTAAAAAAAAAAAGTGCTCCTGTTCAGTCATATCCCTGCGTCTTCCAGTCGGTCTATTTGTCCTCTCTTCTCCCCAAGCAATCTTCTGAAGAAGAGAAGAAATATAGTTCACCAGCCAAATGCAGCATGATCAGTAACTGGATTCCATGGAGTTGAAAGCAAGGTGAACAATGGGCTGCGTGGTAAGAAGGTCTTTACTCTCAATTCGGTGGGTGATGGAAGTTCAAAGCAGAAGTGGCCAAGGAGTAGTGCTTGAAAATTGCAGTAAAACATTGGGTTGTCATGAGAATGTCACAAAGCACTTTTCTTCTTATTAAATTCCTGAGATATTTTTTTGTTTTGTTCTGTTTTCAAAGGGATTGGAGAACCTCACATGAAAGGATAGTCGAGGACAAAACAAATGATGTTGCTCTTAACTTCTCCAAGAAAAGAAAAGGGAGTGGGGGGAGGGGGAGAGATGCTTCTCAGAATTAAAACACCATTATTCTCAACTGACTTCTTAAGAAAAGGACACTTGTACAGGAGCATGGTCTTTTCATGTTTGTTCTTTTACATCTCAACTCCCCCCCCCCCGTAAGCTCAAAACAGCATGCTTTGGTGTCTCTGTATAACAATTTTTGTGAGATAGCTAGGATTGAGATAGAATGATTCACCCCAGATAGTTCTACAGTCAAATGGATTTTAAAAACTTTTTTCTCTGTGGTCCAAGCCCAACAAAACCATTGTGGTTTCCATTTGATGCAAGGTGAGGTGGCAAGCAGATCCATTTCAAAGGTAATGCGCTATTTGACTGAAAATGTTCAAAGATGTTTTGCTTTGCTCAAGAGCAAAACAAAAACCAGAGTTCAGGACTCTGAGAGAAAACTACCTGGAGTATCTTTGCTACCCCTAGAAGTCCAGGCTGCCTAGGTCAGTGGAGATGGAAATTTATTTATTTATGAGACTTATATACCGCTTTAAGTGCAAGCACTTTAAGTGCAAGCACTCTCTAAGCGGTGTACACCAGTAAGCAATGTATATATATATTTACATTGCCCCCAACAATCTGGGTTTAAGGGACATTGGTCCCTTAAACAAATATGTCTGAAGACTTCAAGCCAGATGACTTAAGAGATGCAGAAGATTCAACTACAGGTTTATCAGTTGCTACGGTCTCCTTATTTGTATGTTTAAATTTAAGGTCAGCAAATCCAAGGAGTCTAGGAATTTTTTCAGAAAAGGCAAGCACAGCCACACACCTCTGTGTATTAACAATTCAACTGTGGAGGTGATTAGTAGTATCAAGTTTTTGGGTGTGCAGCTGATAAGCAGGTTCGCTTGGTCACACAACAGGAGATAGTGATGAAGCGGGCACAGCAGGGCCTGTATTTTCTGTGTTGTATGAGAAGAGCACATCTTCCTTCCCCTGTCCTTACCACTTACAACTGACAGCATTCTGTCGTATTGTATTACTGTGTGGTTTGGAAGTATTACTGTTTCAGACAGGAAAGCTGTGCAGAGAGTGGTGAGGACAGCAGAAAAGTTTATTGAAAGTTCACTTCCTTCTATCCAGGACATGGCATAGAAGCGCTCTTGACCAGCGTCCGCAATATTGTCTGGGATGCCACATGTCCTATTCATGACTGGTTTTCTTTGTTACCTTCTGGGAGAAGGGGGCTTCGTGCTATATAAAAGATCAGCAGAAGGGACCTTGGAGGTCTTCTAGTCCAATCCCCTGCTCAAGCAGGAGACCCTATGCAGTGGTGGGATTCAAATATGTGAACAACCGGTTCTCTGTGTGGATACCACTTCCAGAAGTCTGTTCTGGGCCTGAGTGACAAAAAATTAGCTACCAGTTCTGCTGAAGTGGTGCAAACTGGCTGAATCCCACCACTGACCCTATACCATTTCAGACAAATGGCTGTCTTCTTAAAGAACTCCAGGGTTGGAGCACCCACAACTTTTGGAGACACATTGTTCCACTGATTCATTGTTCTCAGTTGCAAGAAATTTCTCCTTAATTCTGGATTGCTTCTCTCTTTAATTACTTTCTATCTGTTGCTTCTTATCCTGCTTTTTAGTATCAACCTTGTTAACTCTCAAGACTCTTTTTTCTGCTATGTATTCAAAATGGACTGTGATTAATATATATACACATACACATACATGTACATACAGAAAAAAGTGACAATAAAGGTTATCTTATCTCATCTTGTCTTGTCTTACCTTACCTTACTTATGTGGGGGAGAGAGTCAGAGAGACAGGCAGGCAGACAGAATGCTACCTACCACTGAGTCTATGTTGAATTCAAATTTAATATGGCAACTGGATGATGACCACTTCCTGCTGGCATACTTATGTGTGTAAACACTTTGTACTAATAGATACACGGAGGCATGCCAATTAGCAGTATGTTCCTTTTCCCCCCAACTATTTTGACAAGTCAGTTCAATGAAACTATTCACCTTCTTGGAGGTAAGACAATGAAGTTTTACATAATCCTATCATCTATACCAGTGATGGCGAACCTTTTAGAGACCGAGTGCCCAAACTGCAACCCAAAACCCACTTATTTATTGCCGGGTGCCTGGTAGGCGTGTCCTACTGGATGGGTGTGGCTCTGGTGGTCATGGCAGATTGGGTGGGTGTGGCCAAGGTGAGCGTGATCACCTCAATGTTGCTCGTGGGGAGGGACACCTGTGGGGGCTGGGCAGGGTTGGGGTTGATCCAGGGGGTCTCTGGCAGGTGGGGCGGTGGGCAGGAGACTCGTCCTGCGGGGTGAGGCAAGGCAAGGTGAGGCAGGGTGGGAGTGCCATTGTCACAAGGCAAGGTGAGGCAGGGGCCAGGGCAGCTGCTACCTGATACCATCGGCCCCTGCACACAGAGGCCAGGGAGTGCATGGGTGCTGGGATGCATCCATGTGGGACTTCGGCAAGTTAGCGGGCGGCTGGTTGAAGAGGGACAGTTGCCATCTCTGGGGCATGGCACGCGTACCCAGAGAGAAGGCTCTGAGTACCGCCTCTGGCACGCGTGCCATAGGTTTGCCACCACTGATCTATACACATGTGTGCAAATCTAGACAATTCCATGTATAAATGCCAGGTAGTTTTTCCCTCTGTATTTTTTAAAAGTATGACTATTTTAAAGAATATCTTAAAGATGCATACTTGTCCAGATGTTAAAGGGGGCGGGTAGGGAGGGAAGACGAACTGTAAGAAAGGTTTACTCCATCATTTTGAAAGATAGATGGGTTTCACTGAGTTTTGCTTTAAAATTACTTCTAATTTACCCAGTTCTTAGCCATGCATTGAGGTAATATGATCATCAATAATGTGCAGAAGGAAGATATATACTTTTTTAATTGTAGCCAGGAGGGGAAAAAAAAACCAGCATGGAATAACTTAATCGTTGCTAATTATAATATCACTGTGGTAATTACAATAGATTTTGATTGTCTCATTTTCACACCAGAGGAGGGAACCAGGGTAGCTTTTCCTTTAATACATATTTGTTTTTAAGAGAGGAACTGACAATTACACTAATTGTAGTCACAGCATGAAACTTTGTTTTTAAGGAAAAATTTGTCTACATGTCACACAGCATAAATGCCTCTTTTCTGTTTCGTTAGGTGCAAATTAAAGATACATTAATTGCTTTGTTCAGCATGACAATGCTAAAATCCACAAAGGCGAATCAGGATGAAGTCTATCAGAGTCCCATCAGCTGGGAAATCACGGTGGGTCCCCAAATGCTTTGTGTGGGACTAACAAGGAGCTTTCACACAGATTGTTGTTGTTTGGAGAACAGAACAGAAAAGAAGTATGTCAAAGCACAAAGAGGAAAGATAAAAACTTTTATCGCTCATTTGTTTTCATAAGGAAAAAGCAGGTGGGTCTTCTTTGGTCCTAGTACCAGAGTTGCAGCGTAAGAATTTGGAGGAAACAGATGCTTTATACCCCAGGAGAAAAATCATGCATCCTCTTGAAAATAATCATCTCAGATTGGTATCCGGCATAGAAATTCTCCAGGAAGTGACAGCTGTCATGTCAACCCCTAGTACTTCTCTTCATTAGGCCAGACATACTTAGTTCCCTTAACCGTTCATCGTGCAGTTTAGCCTCCAGACCCTGATCATCTTTGTTGCTTTTCTCTCTACTCTTTGTAGGGTTCCATTTATTAATTATTATTAGGACCCAGACTGTTGGGGGCAAGATGCTGATTCTGTAAACCGCTTAGAGAGGGCTAAAAAGCACCGTAAAGCGGTATACGTAAGTCTAAGTGCTATTGCTATTATTGTTTCTCCTTAGTTCCAGATTAGATCTCTCTTTGATGAACTTCCTCTCATGGTTTCTTGTCCTGCCATCAAGTGCTTTGGAGAATAAGTGACCCCCTCCTTCCTGTCACAGCCCCTCAAGTACTGGAAGAGAGCTATCATGTCACCCCTAATCCTTCTGTTTGTTAAGCTAGGCATATCTAGTTCCTTTAATCATTTGTCATGCAATTTAGCTTCCAGACTATCTAGCTTCTTTGTTGCTCCTCTTTGCACTCTTTTTAGGATCTTTTTGGTATCGTGGTAACCAGAACTGGATGCAGAATTCCACGTGTGGCCTCACCAGTGCAGTGTAAAGCGGTATTATCACTTCACGTAATCTTGAAAGTATCCCTCAGTTGATGCAGCCCAGGACTTTTTCGACTTTTAGTCATACTGGCCACATGACCACGGAAATGCCTTTGGACAATGCTAAGCACCATGCCCAGAGTCAGACCCAACTAGACTGGGAAAACCTTTTCCTTTACCTTTGGATTCAGCAAAGGACACGGCATCGAAGCGCTTCAGCAACTCTGCAACACTTTGTGGCAGGTCCCTCTTGCTATTAAAAAGGGCATCAAATTCTGATTGGTAAAACCATTTGCCCCTGCGCAAAGTTTTGATACAAACTGATTGCAGGTTGGATGAAGAGGGTCGGCTAAACTAAGGAAGGGGCCACGGGGAAGCCTGGCTGTGAAGTGCAGCAAATCATCCCAGCCTCCAGAGGTGAATGGTGGTTGCCAAGGCTGACAGCACCTCTCTGCTCGGAGACGACTTTAAATTTTCCAGCAGAAGGGAAGCAGTGATTTGCTACTTTATCACATCATATCATTACTCTGTCTAATGGCACCTTGCCAAGTGACCTGCTTAGATGTCAAAACATCAGGCACCCTTCAAGGAATGTTAAATGGTATTACCTGTTTTCTGATGAGGAACTCGCTAGCAGTTAACAAGCTGCTGGAACTGAATGATCTCTGCAAAAAAAGAAAAGAAAGAAAAGAAAAGAAGAAAGAGAGAGAGAAAGAAAGAAAGAAAGAAAGAAAGAAAGAAAGAAAGAAAGAAAGAAAGAAAGAATCTGATTTCTCTGCTCTTAGTTCATGACCTTTACATTTTCCTCCTCTTATTTTCAGAGCAAAATCAAGGAAGAAAGATTAGTGGGCAGAAAATTCTTTGGAAGTTTTCGGAACAGTGTGGTATAAAACTTTTTTTTAAGTGAAATATTTTCAAGGGAAGAAAAACAAGAAAGTCCAGTTGTCTTTTGAAAAGTACCTTTAGGGCATCCTGTGCATGTGGTTATTATCTATGATAAGGTTTAATTTAAAGATGAAGTCAGCAACTGGAATCACTTTCACACATGAGTCATCCTAAATCCCTTTCTTTCCTAGCTCTTCCTCTATTTGAGTTTTTATTTATTTTTTAATTGTGAAAACATACAACAGAATGTTTCAAACACTTGGTTCTAAAAAATCTTTTCATATGTATGCATATTCGTATGTACTCTTAATGCTAATTAACTTTTATCCATCCATTTTTAAAGAGGGAATTATACCACAGAATACAACAGGATGATGAAATCTGAATAATAATTCTGCATTGTTCCTCCCAAGCAAATATCTCCAGAGGAAAGGAATTGCTGATTCATTTGGTCCCCCTATCTTTGATTCAAATTGCTATTTCTGGCTTACAAATGTTGGGGTTCAATCTAGCATAGTTCATGTTCATATAGCAGAATAACAGAACAGAATAATAAGAGTTGGACGGGACTTTGGAGGTCTTCTAGTCCAACCCCATGCTCAAGTAGGAGACCCTATGCCATTTCAGACAAGTGGCTGTCCAGACTCTCTTTAAAAGCCTCCAGTGATGGAGGACCACAACTTCTGAAAGCAAGCCGTTCCACTGGTTAATTGTTCTAACAGTCAGAAAATGACTCCTTAGTTCTAGGTTGCTTCTTTCCTTGATTTGTTTCTATCCATTGTTTCTTGTTTTGCCTTCTGATGCTTTGGAGAATAGGTTGAGCCCCTCTTCTTTGTGGCAACCCCTGAGATATTGGAAGACTGCTATCATGTCACCCCTCATCCTTCTTTACATTAAACTAGACATACCCAATTCCAGCAATCGTTCCTCATATGTTTTAGCCTCCAGTCCCCTAATCATCTTTGTTGCTCTTCTCTGCACTCTTTCCAGAGTCTCAACATCTTTTTTATATTGTGGCAATCCTCTTTAATATTTTTATATATTATTATAAATTAGTATAAATAATATATTATGTTTTTATATTCTGGTGATCCTGGGCTTTATTCCTACACTGTTGCTGCTAGTTGTAGTGTATTTCAATACTAGCTCAGATTTCAAAATCCTATGATAATGACTTGCTTTTCACCATGAGATGGGGTGTGGCTTGAAAAAGAAAATACCACTGTAAATCTGTTTTTGGGCAAAAAGCTTGCACGTTCAGAATTTGCACAATTTGCAGGCAGAACACTCAAAGCTACAGGTTTTACAACTGTATTTCATTAATTAGCAAGCCTTACCAAACCAAGTCTATCTTGCTTTCTCAGGGTTTGGCCAGCTCTAGATAAGACATAGTTACGGGAAATGTCAATGGATGAGACATTAGAGGCCAACCTCAAAAGTCAGAATCAAGGAACGGTAGACCTTAGAGAAGTACTTCATTAGCCAAGGCTTGGTTGCTTATTGATCTGAGCCTCTTGCTTTCGGTTGTAACAGCACTTACCCTCCTCTCTTCCTTTTGAGTGTAAATATAAGTAAAATTGAATGGGTGTTGCTGAAAACAATCTGTAAATCTCCATTTTGTGGTTAATATTGTAATTGCAGTTACGGGAAAGTTCAATATCTCGGGCAGGCGAGAGGAGACAGGGCTGTGGCACACGTAACCTCAGCTCTGCAAATAGGTCCTGATGCAGTTTCTCGGAGGTCATTAAAGGGACTTGGAGTCATTGCTCTGCTGAGAAGCGGAAAAACCGCACAGACTCTCTTAAAAAAAGAGAGCAAGAGAGAGAGGGAACTAGGAAAGAGGAGAGGGGAAAGAGGAGTCTCTTTGCCACAAGGAGCCTTCTGCCTCCAGCTTTTAGCTAGTGCTGTTCCATTGAGGTCAGCCAGATAATTAAAGAAAACTTTCTTTACTTTTTGGCAGACAAACCTTTATAAATGATTGGGGGGGGGGGGCGGGCTGCAGTTTAATTCAGGGATCTAAACTGGGATCTAAGAGGGATGGTTACAACTGTGGTGTTTTATTTGTTTGTTTGTTTGTAGCCTTTATTATTTAACAAATAACCTGGTGAACATATCCAACACACCTTCCTCCTGTTACTTTCCCCACAACAGAAACTCTGAGGTTGGCTGGGCTGAGAGAGAGGGACTGGGACATCCAAATCAAAGGACAATGATTCTTCAATACTCTGTGATCTACTGACCACAAGGAAATGAGCAGTATATAAATAATTGCCTGAACAAGCAATTAAGCCAGCAAAAATTCATGGATCCCAAATATCTCTATGACATATTTCAACTATCTGGTGGACCATTGAATGGCAGCTTTGAGATCTATCCTTCAGCTAATAGATCTGGTAGCCCTTCAGAAAAAAGAAGAGCAAAAAGATTGTGTGCTTTAGTGTGCTTGTGTATAGTACTCACACCAAGCCAGACCACTACTAATTAATTCTTTTTTGATCACACAAAGTGCAGCAATTATCATGTTAGTTTTGAACTCAAAAGAGACCATGTTAAGTCTCCCCTTAAATATAAAATTCAGACCCCATATTCTTGTTCCCTCACAGGGGTGTTGTGAGTATACATTGGGGGCTTCGAGCCACGTAAAGTGTCTTTTGTTCACAGAAGGCAAGGAAAGTTAATCATAATTAAAAATGATAAATTGCTCTGAGCTTCATCCCTGGGCCAAAAATCAAGATATAAATCCTGCAAATAAATGAATAAAATAACTAGAGTGCTCTCCGTTTCAATGGAGACTAAATGCAGCTCATTTAGCCTGGATGGAAACCTTGCATCAGGCCATTAATAAACCACAGAAGAAAAACAACATTTGGAACAGTTCAAATAGAACTGAAAACAGCAGCCAATTACGACCTAGGAATGAAACTACAATATGACCATGAGACAACACAAAAGCAATTAACAAACACAAAAGAGGCATTAATCATGGAAAGTGTTGATGGAATTGGAGATTGGGCTGGTGCAGGCTGATTCTATATACCTCTAATGGTCAGAAAGGGTCCCCTTCATTCCCGGCCTCTAGACAAATTTTGAAAATCTGTGAAAAACTAATCTATCATAAGAAAAACCTAGCTATATTAACAAAGTCCTTCCCAAGAGGATAAACTTTTTTTTATTATTTTAATTATAACATTGTTTTTCCATAGATGAATTCTGAATGTTTCAAATGTTTCTCCTAAGAAAAGCTCCCATATATGCATTTATATATATTCGGTATCTGGAGGTTTTTAAGAAGAGACTGATTCTCCTGCTTGAGCAAGGGGCTGGACTAGAAGACCTCCAAGGTCCCTTCCAGCTCTATTCTATTTTATTTTAGTTTGCAATTCCTGCAATCTGTATCTACAGTATTTATTTTTCATTTTTATTTTATTTTTAAAATTTATAAGCCGCCCCACTCCCGAAGGACTCTGGGCGGCTAACAATAAAAAACACATAAAACATAACAAACAACAATACAAAAACAATCATCCAGGGGTAAGGTTTTATAAACCCCAGGCCTGCCAGAAAAGCCAGGTCTTAAGTAGCTTACAGAAGACCAACAGGGTCTTACGGAAGACCAACATCATCATCATCATCATTTTAGCCATTGTCTAGCTCACTGTTTCTCAACTTTGACAATTTTAAGGCATGTGGACTTCAACTCCCAGAATTCCAAGCCAGTCATCTGTATCTGTGTTTAATTGCATTTAATTGAAACAAATAATCAATTTCTAATTGCCAGGCTGACCATTGTCAAGGTATTTCTGAGAAATATTCTTCTAGGCTTTGAAAACATTTTAATATTTTAATTCCATAATAAAATGGTGATCACGATGATGATGATAATAATATTCCCTCCTCTCTCCAATACAGCTGTAAGAAATCGTAGATTTAAAGGCTGGGAAGAATCACTGGGATGATTTCAGAGTAAAAGCCGAAGGTTGTCCAAAGGAGCTATAATCATGGAGAGGCTTAATGCATCAATAATTGCTGGGTTTTAACTAAGGATTTAAAGCAGTATTACCAGTTTTCACCCTTTCCTTGACTGATCAAATGATGATTGAAGAGGGAGGGAGGTAAATATAGGATTACAAATTTGTCTGAAAAATCTGAATGATCACTAGATGGTAGTTAAGAGACGCACAAGTAACTCACTCTTTGAACTCATCTGCAATTTTGTTGCCCTAGCTAAACAACTCTGCTAAAATTTGCGGAGAAGTACATTTACTGAAGCAGGCAAATCCCTCTAAATCCTAAATTCTTAATTACAGAACTAGGCTCTTGCAGCTATTGAAAGATCCTGTGGAGGATTCCAGGGACAGGTCTACTCAGCCCAAGAAACTATGGAGTGACAAGGGAACCAGTTAATATTTTTAATTATCCCATGGGAATTTATAATCACTCCAGATCAGGTTACGTTGAGCCCAATGAAGAGCAGGTTCCAGAATATCTGGATCTGCATCTGACAGTGTTGGAGTTTCAGCTAAGCATTTTAGAATTAGGATATTGACTCTTAGTGACCACAAAGATTTTCTCCACGATCTACCCCAAACCTCTCTGTGGAGATTCTTAGTCATCCAGTTGTCTCAAAGGTGCTTCTCATCCAAGAAGTTTCATGGGTCCTAGCAGGATGGTGGGGGCTATGGAGGGATTAGTTCTGACAGGATGGAGGGGGTGGGTGGGTTGTAGGATCATATATCTTTGCAGTCATCTGGCCATTCCTACCACTCTCCTTTTTTCCCTTTTTTTAAAATGAGAATTTACTTGCTTGTTTTGTTTCTACCACCTTCATTTATTTATTTGTGCAATTCCGTCCCTCCGAATATCTGGTGGCACACTTATTCCCAACCCTTTAGATTGAAGAATTTTTGAAGGCTATGTTTAGAATGGTAGCCAGATAATATATCTATTCCCCTTCATTTTTTCTCTCTTCTTAAAACTTCCAAATCTTCTTTCAGTCTTCCACTCTGAAAAATCTCCCCTCTACCATCATGTCCTTCCTAGCATTCCGTTCCTTCATGGTTTTACGTGGTGAGTAAAACAAGGCAGATAGAAACACTAAGAGGAACCTGAGGCTGGAGGAGAGCAAGAAGACACAATAAGTTAAGACATGATTCGCTGTGGGGCATCTGAACCAGAATTTGCTGTCAAAATGAGTCTGAGTTTTTATAAGTATCTCTGTTTTGTGTAGATCTAAAGCATAAATCCAGCTTCATCTTCTTTTTCTGAAGAACCAATCCCCCTCTGAGACAACAATGCATGAAGACTGCAAAAACAAAGAAAAAGATGGAAACAGAAGAGAATAAAGTAAGACATCAAACACATGGACTTAAACAGAACTGTAGCAGAACTTCAAAAATGAAGTTAGGTTCACGTATGCTTAGTGGCAAACCAGGTCTTATCTTCCAAGTGTCTGCCATTGGTACCTGGTGACATTTTGCCTCCAAATGAAATAGAGGTTGGCTTAGCCAACATTTAAATGGGATTTCTTGGTTGTGCTACTTTGCAATCATTGGAGAAGAATAAATCATATAATATTTACATTTTTAACAGAAATGCATGTGCCCCCACTGTCGGGAATTTCTCCTTAATTCAAGGTTGGATCTCTCTTTAACGATCTTTCATCTTTTACTACTTGTCTTTCCCTCAGATGCTTTGGCGAATAGGTTGATCTCCTTCTTCTTTGTAGTAGCGCCTCAAATATTGGAAGCCTGCTACCATGTTATCTCTCACCCTCCTCTTCGTTAGACTAGACATGCCCAATTTCCTCAATTGTTCATCCTATGATTTAGCCTCCAGTCACTTAAAAGTATTTAGTTGTACAAACCATTATAAGCTTTCCTGAAGAATTCAAGAGCTCATACCTTGTTATGGCAATTGGGTTGGTCCAAAAGTTATTATAAAATAGTGGATTTTGGTTTCCTTTATTTCCTCACTAGCTAATACATTCCCTTTTGGAATCTGTTTTTATATGATAGCATGCAAGAGCTTCCAAACTGGAAAATCCCCAATTTGAATCTTGATTGATGTGTTAATTTGCAAGGTGATCCTCCTTGGCAAGCCAATTTTTTCCCTCTCTGTTTCATCCACATCTACAGCAAATCAACACACCAAATGATGTAAACTAAATCCACCGAGTACTTATGAATGTGTTATGCAATGTAATACACTGTGCTTAAACAGTTTAAAAACTATTCATCGTATTCATGATTATACACTACTGGATTAAACATGGAATGAAATTTACAGGATTAAAAAAAAAGAACAAAATGTTATTGGTACAGTCGTTCTTAGAGCTAATTTGGGCAGAAACCTCTAAGGAAAAACATTTTGGATATTAAAACAAGACAGTTGATGGGAGAAAATACTTTGTAAAAGGCTCAATACATTTTTCCTCTTCTGTACTGTAATGATGAGGGTAAGAATGTCTAGTGGGACATCAGCTGGGCACATGGACTAAAGGAAGCTAAGCCTTGCAGATGCATTGAGTCTCCATCAAAGAATAAATTGCCAGGCTTTTGCCCAGCATGCTTAAAGCAGCTGATAGCAATAGTACTTAGACTTATATACCGCTTCACAATGCTTTGCAGCCCTCTCTAAGCGGTTTACAGAGTCAGCTTCTTGCCCCCAACAATCTGGGTCCTCATTTTACCAACCTCAGAAGAATGGAAGGCTGAGTTGACCTTGAGCTGGTGAGAATTGAACTGCAGTCAGCAGAAGTAGCCTGTAGTACTGCGCCACCACAGTTGTTGTACTCTAGCCTGTAGTACTCTAACCACTGCGCCACCACAGTTGTTGGTGATAGTGAAAGAGTATCTCAAAACCAGTTAGGAAGAGTCTTCTGGATTGAGAAAATGATTAAGGATTCTCCTTGCAGCAGGAGATACTTCTGTCAAACTCTCCTTGCAAATGCAGCTAGGGATATTGCCCTGCCTTTACCCAATACTCCAGAAGGAGTTACTATCACCTGCCAAAGGTTTTGCTTGGATAATGGCTTGCTACCCAGTTAAGTAGGGTAGCATCTATGAATTTTAAACAGCCTTCCAGCCCAATTTCTTCCCAGTCAGGAGCAAAGGTGAATCACCCTGTACCTAATGCCAAAAATCTCACAGAATTCTCAAGAGACAAAGGTGGACCTGGGTAGGCTGAACGTGGAGCTGTAAAAAAAACAAGGCTTTAATAAGAAAATTTAAATTTGAATGGTTACGGATGGCATTTGCAATGAGAGGCAATGTTAAACTTTGGTGCTGCTATAATATACTTAGTGCACTTAAACAGTGTATTAAAGATCTGGAAGATTGTGGTGTGGTTTCCAAAAATGTTTACCTGAGCAGTCCAACTGTGTTTGTCAAATGTATAGAGACCTCTCACACTCTGCCTCAAGGAGAACAACTTACAAGTTATTTGAGAGTCTCTGTTTATTTGTAACCATCATTTATCCGAGTTATGGAGCAGCCTGGTAGCCTAATGATGAGTGATGATGTTCTCCTCCCACTCAGAAAGTTGAGAGTTTAATTCTAGATAGTGGCAGCTATTTCTCTCTCAGGGCGCAAAGAAAAAAACATCTGCTATGAACTCAGTATAGGCATCAGGAAGGGCATCCATCCAGTCAACTTTCAGCATCATCCAGCTGCCCCAACTCTATCCTGAATAGGAACTACAGGGTCATAAAAAGGGAGTTTTGTTGATGCGAATTATGAGCTGCCACAGCCTGTTTAAGCTACCCAGAAGTGACAAACCTTTCAGGTGGGCCAGCATCATTTTGCTAGCCTAATAATGCCTCTCATTATGCATTCTCTCGCACACGTTTGATACAAACCAGCCACATGGCACACATACCGAGGAATCATTACCTATTAAGCAGGATCAATTGGAAGAATGCAAATTCTCCAGATGAGGTTCCCCTCTCCGCCCCAAAGCCAGAAGCTGTGAAATTTAATGCTGTAAAAATAGCTGGAAATATCCCAAGGCCAGCCTGCATGCTAAGGTCCATTCATATCTACGCACTACAATTCACCTACCTTTCTCCCCTTCCTGCTCCCCCAAAGCCCCCCTCCCCTTCTCTTGACCTTTTATAGCTAGCAAGATCAGGAAAGGTGCCTGCAAGGAATTTGCATGTTTAAACCTTGCATTTCAAAAACCAAATGTTTTTTTGTTTACAAGTTTCCCAATGAAGCTAAAGGGCTCCCTGGTTGCCCCTGCCCCCCAAACGAGGATGGTGAGGATGGGCCTCAGTTTAGCATGCTTCCCTAGCCCTCTCTCTTTCCCTCCCTCTTAATTATGATATTGCTACTCTTGATAACTCCATATTCCTTGTCCACAGCTCAATGACCCACAAATTGTCTTTGATAAGAAACGCCAAGCTGAACTGATCAGAAGGGAAAGATGGAGGAGGAGGAGGAGGAGGGGGGCGGCGGAGGACAGCTATCAGGGTAGTAAAGATGCCCACAATGAGGAGATCATGTGACAAGAATCCTAAGAAAAGGAGAGAGAGAGAGAGAGAGAGAGAGAGAGAGAGAGAGCCCCTGGCTGGCAGGAGAGAGTAATGAAGAGCATCTATTGTAGTGGTGCAAAGTGATAGAGACGTCAGAATCGCTTCAGTAATCTTATGAAGGCCGGGCACAGTGTGGGGGCAAACACAGCCCATATTGAGTCTGTCTTGATGGCAAGGACCACCGTGAGGAAGCTGAGAGAGGGCAGGCAGCTGGACAAATCAAAGCAGAAGAAAGTAATTTTCAATAAATTAAAGAAATCTCCATGGAAATTAGCATGAAACATTTTCTAATCTCTGGCTTTTCACTGCTGACATGGGTCAATGGTTTAACTTCGTTCTCTTATTTTATTACAGCGAGCTGCATTCTCTCGCTTTAGCTTTTGCTTTAAAGGGGAAGAAGAAAAGCCTTAATTTTTTTTCTCCCCAAATCTTTTCTCTCTTCTATCTCTAGCATTCTTCTTCTTCTTCTTCTTCTTCTTCTTCTTCTTCTTCTTCTTCTTCTTCTTCTTCTTCTTCTTCTTCTTCTTCTTCTTCTTCTTCTTCTTCTTCTTCTTCTTCTTCGTCTTCTTCTTCTTCTTCTTCTTCTTCTTCTTCTTCTTCTTCTTCTTCTTCTTCTTCTTCTTCTTCTTCTTCTTCTTCTTCTTCTTCTTCTTCTTCTTCTTCTTCTTCTTCTTCTTCTTCTTCTTCTTCTTCTTCTTCTTTTCAAAATCTTTGCTGTCGTGACCTGTTTTAGGATTTTTGGTCTAGGAATCATTCTAGAAAATGAGATTGTTGCATGCAGTTTAACAGACTTGCTCTGGGGCAAAAAGCTAGAGTAGTCCTTTAAACAGGAAGAGGTTTCAACTGTGAGCAAAGTCAACATCCAACAGTCTGTTTTATCTTTCCTTCCTTCCTTCCTTCCTTCCTTCCTTCCTTCCTTTCTTCCTTCCTTTCTTCCTTCCTTCCATCCATCAATCCATCTATCCATCCATCTATCCACACATCCATCAACTTTGTCAGAAGTAACATTGGTCTGTTTACTTTCATGAAAGTGTGGAAATAGGCTTGTAGAGTAGCAAATCCCATCATTTTTAACATTTTAAAAATGGCTCCTATATTTCTATTGTGCTTTCATTAAATTTTTGGAGTTGATTAATAGCATTGGCTCAAAGATTTGCAATGGAGATGAATATTATTCCAGGATTTAAAGGCAGGGGTGGGAATGGGAAGATGGAAAGCATTTTTGGAGCCCGCATTAGCCTGAAAATTGTATTCAATCAATATCAATTAAGTGAACTAATTTTTAAGTGGAGCAACATTTGGCCTGGATTTCAACTTGGAGTGCAAGTATAGCTTGAATTGACCATTGATTGAAATATTGTCATATATTCTTTTCTTTACAGATACCTACAGATCTATGCAGTGCAGAAAATGTATTACCGTATGGAAAAGCACAGTCATTTAATCAAAAAAATACATACAAACATACTCTTGTATCAAATCTCATTTTTAGAACTGCCCCCCCTCTCTCCCTCCCTCCCTCTCCCTCTCCCTCTCTCTATCCCTATCTCTGTCTCTGGCTGGCTGAGGAATTCTGGGAGTTGAAGTCCACAAGTCTTAAAGTTGCCAAGTTTGAAGACCCCTGGGTTATCCCATCTTCTCTGTGACAACCCCTCGAATATTGGAAGAATCCTGTGAAAGTCACCCCTTCTCTTCATTGGACTAGATCTATCTAATTCCTCATTCTCTTGCTCTTCTCTGCAGTCTTTCTGGGGTCTTTTTTCTATCATGGTGACCAAAACTGAATATTGCATTCCAAGTGTGATCTCACCAGTGCAGTATAAAGTGACACTATCATTCACATTGAGATGCCTATACCCGTTTACCCAGGGGGAAGTATCAGCCACATTTCATAGCATGCAAGGATACCTGTTTAGCTCTCAGTGAAATCCACAACAAAGAAATAGTTCACTGGAGTTCTGATAGGGGTGAGAAGGGACGTAGGCCAGCTAAGAGACAGTCCCGATCTGCCATCTGTGATTGCTGAAAAAAAAGCAATCTATTTAGAATGATCCCTGGGATTGTACTGCCGTTTGTCTGCTTGCTCACACAGTGGGCTGTTCCCATCTCTCCTTCTCCCAGGGAAGACATTTGCCTCTGGTGTGAAAAAATACAGATGTTGAGGCACACAGCAGACAACTGTGGTTTATCAAAATTCCACTACTGGCACTGATGGATGTCAGATTAGATCATTCGGGGTTGGAGGAAGAGCAAAGGAGCGATTGGGCTTGAGTCGTGTGTGGTTTGTGTCTGGAGAAGTAAGATGTCACCTTGTTTCTTTGTTAGAGGGACTTGGGACTTCAGAGAGACAGCCATGCCTAAGGCTGTTGGGGAAAAAAAAAACCCTCTCCTAAACCTTGTCACTAAGGTAGATAATAAGGGGTGGAAGTCAACAGAAAAAGAGAAAGGAAGGCAGGAAAAATCAGATTATAACACCAGGAAAAACTTAGGGAGCACCAAGAATTCTTGGAGAAAGGAGATTGACTGCATCCAGTTTTGGTAACCTGTTGGAGTTATCTGGGTTATCTGGCCTGTTAGGCTGAGTCATCAGCTGCAGTAGGCCAAGGTATGCGGAAGTCAAAAGTGAAAAAACAAGTTTGTGCCGTGCGGTGCAATGGAATGTTGTTTTGGTGTTTGTTAGTGCCGTGTGCAACAGCTGTATAGTAGCGTGTGCAAAACAAAGTTAGCACGTGTAATATGCTAATATGCTGTGTCATGACAAATGTGGTTGGTGTAAGGTGGTCACCAGGTGCCTATAAACCCGCCTTCTGATAACACAATAAAAGGGATGCTTCGGCTTTGTTTGAGGCTCCCATCCCGAGGAAACCACGTGTACGTGTCTGTTCTTCAACACCCATGGGAGACCGCTGGGCGCGAGAAAACCCACAGTAACCATGATACAAACTTGCCTTCAGAAGTTGCCGATGCCCCATCAATAGAAGCTTTCAAGAAGAGACTGGATAGCTATTTGTCCTTCCTTCTTTCCTTCTTTCCTTCCTTCCTTTCTTCTTTCCTTCCTTCTTCTGCACAGCAACCGCTGGTCCACACTTTCTTGCTGCCCTACATTGGCCCACGTCTCGCTTCTAGAAATTGCAGCCCCATTTTCTGCCACTCTCTCTCAGCCAACTCACCTCACAGAGTTGTTGTTGTGGGGAAAACAGGAGCAGGAAAGAGAATGATGTATGTTGAGTAATCTATAAAGTAATGAAGATGGATAAAAATCTAACAAAAAAAAAACAACAACCAAAGGGTAGATTGCGCGTGGCGAGGTCACAAATAATTTCTAAGGATGTTACCTAATGATTTGATTGTTTGTTTGCTGTCCTTTCACGATCCTGAAAAACACAGCTTAGTAAAACCCAGATTATGAGAAAGGCAGACTCATGAGCCGGATGGGCTGCGTAAAAGTCTTAAAGCAAGCCTTCATAGTCTGAATCTGTTCAGATATGGGGCTCATAAAAGGATTTTCTCCCTGCTCTGACTTCCCATCCAAATGGTTTTGCCTTCGCCCAATTGAACCACTGAAGAGTTCAAAATAATAATAATAAAAAAGAGTCCACTCAACTCTAATGCCCTGAGCTAATGAGAAAACCTCGAGAGTACAAGTCACCGACTCTTCCAGAGAAAGAGAGAGAAAGAGCCAGTATTGCCACTGAAAAGGATGGTCAAGAATCTCTGATTGGTTGCATTAATAGCATAAATTCCTCCTTGCTCCCCAAGAGACTCGTTATCCAATGATTGAAAAGCCTTGGCATCAAATGGGCTTTGGAGAGTTCCGGAGACTCTGCTTCTCCTGGGGCAGGAATCGGTATTAGAGGCTGAATAAAGTTATCTTCAGTGCTATGAAAGAGATCTAACTCACATCTTCAGAGACTGCACTTGTCCCTGCAGCCATACATGGGAACCAGCCTTTGTCATTGATCGTGCATAAAAAAACATGGCCCCACTTTCATAGCCACAAGCAGGCAGGAAGGTACTTCCTGCTTTCAAGGAAAGAGCGGCAGAAAAAAAAAAAAGTACAGATCGTAGGTCCCATCGAGCGGAATGCAAGAAGCCTTCAGAAAAATGAAGCCAGGGGTTGATTTGGGGGTTGTATTTTCAGTAGCCCTGACTGTCCAGGTTCTGAGCTCTTCACCACAAAACGCGTCGCCTGTTGAACTTCAGTGCAGCATTTTGTATCTAAAGCTACAAAGCCGGAGTCGGTGTTTGAAGCGCACCAGTGAATTCTGCGTCCAGTTCTGGGCACCAAGAGACAAAAAAGATGCTGAACAATTAATCAGTGAAAGAACTTGTCTCTCCGTTGCTGGTGGTTTTCAAGAAAAGATTGAGCAACCGTTTATCTGAGATGGGCTTATTTTCAGGATGGATAACTATCTGATGAGCTTTCATGCATTGCTTCCTGCCTGCTCTTTGATGCTTTGGAGAACCCCTCTTCCCTGTGACAACCCCTCAGGTACCATAAGACAATTATCATGTCCCCCCAATCCTTCTCTTTGACAATACCTAGCTTCCTTAATTGTTCATCATAGCATTTAGCCCCCAGTTCCTTTATCATCTTTGTTGCTCTTCTCTGCACTCTTTCTAGGATCTCAACATCTTTTTTGTATCATGGTGATCAGAACTGGACACAGTATTCCAAGTGTATTCATATCATAAACCAGCTTTCTCCAGGAAGGTGGTTCTCCATATGTGCTTGACCACTCTTCATAGATATAAAAACAGCAGGAGGAATCATTATAGTTCCCAAATGCTACCAATGGAACAGTAAGTTAGACCATTGTGAGCATTAAAATGATGCTTTTATTCTATGTCCCAGACAATGAACAATCAGCCATTGAAAGAATGCGTTTTTTTAGGGGTGGAAAATGCTTGAAAATGACTTTGATCCCATATGATCAAAGGGATAGGGTGCTCTCAGAGCTTGGTTATTTTCTTGCAGACATTTCATTCCCAACTAGGTAACACCATCAGTGTTAGTCACACTGATCACATATCAAGTAAAAATAGGAAGTTGAAGCTGTATCAGCTTGGGGATACTGGAATCAAAGTTTCCAGAATTGCATTTATTTGGGGCACCTGGAAATACTGTACCCCTGAAACACTGTACTGATTACTTCAGAGAAAGCTTGCCCAGATGCTGACTCTATTGAAAATTGTGCATGTTGGATCCACACAACATGCTAAGTCAGGGTTTATTTAAGGATGGTATATCAACTACATCTCAGTCGTCTGATTTTGTGCAACATACAAGCTCATACAATCTGATTTGACCTATCCTGCTCTAAACTAGGGGGTTCCCACAGATTTCCAAGCTAAGAACATTTAAAAATTAAAATCCAGCAAATGAGATCTAGCTTAGTCTACTGTGACTAAAACAAAAGAAGGGCCATGTATCAAATGTATGGTATCTGGTTTGGGAAACAACCTGTTTCTCATTTTCCTTGACATAACACAGTAGGTATTTTTAAATTCAGACAGGTCATGGAAATAGGATACCCTCTTCTCCATGGGGCTCAGGAACACAAACCAAAGGTATAATGATAATTCTAACACTAGCACGAATATAAATCAGAAAGATTGCTGCAAGGGAGAAAAATGGTGAAGAGCTCCTGGGAGATTAAAAAATAGGCTATATGTAGCACACGACCGTATGTGTTTATGAGAAAATTAATTGAAATAGAATTATATTACTTAGCACAGTAGCAAAGCATTTATTGCTAAAGTGAAAGGTTGGTAGTCAGATGTCTTATAGAAACACACATGCAAACACACAAAGGGGGAGAGTGGAAAAAGTTGGCGTAATAATTTTGCGCAGGAAATTAGTGTTTAAGTTCCAAAGTCTTTTAGAAATGTCTTAAACTCTTAGGTCTGTCCTGTTCCTGGAGAAACTAAGTTGATGCTCTTCTGCTTTAGGCTACACTTGGACGTACCATTTGTAATACTACCATCATAAATAAGCAAATACTTTTTGCTCAAACATCTAGGAATCACTTTCCATTTTCTTTGGCATAATTTATACCTAAGAACGTGTTCACTTGAACATTATACATTGATGAGGAGGGTGTGTATGAATGTTCTGCTTTTCTTTCTAAGATCATTTCCCCACCTTTCTACAAGTTTTGATGTCCTCTTCATTTTCACTCCACCTGGGGGAAGACCTCCAAAGGTCAAATTTGGAGTATACTTGGAGAATACTTGGAGAGATTCAGAGGAAACATTCACCCAGTTTCTCCACCTACTAATTTGATGGAGAACCTCAAAAGGCCTTTGAACCTGAGAGCCCCTCAAAGCAACAACAGTGTCAACTAAAAATAAGGTTCATTGGGAAACAATAATAGAAATGAAAGGGATTTTGGAGGTCTTTTAATCCAGTCCCCTACTCAAGCAGGAAACCCTATATTATTTCAAAAAAATCTCTTCTTAAAACCTCTAGTGATGGAGCACCCACAACTTCTGAAGGCAAGCTGTTCCACTGGTTAATTGTTCTCCTTGTTGGGAAGTTTCTCCTTGGTTCTAGGTTGCTTCTCTCCTTGATTAGTTTCCATCCATTGCTTCTTGTCCTGCCTTCAGATGCTTTGGAGAATAGTAGCCACATTCTAGTCGATCAGAGTAGCCCCATTCTATTCTGTTCATGCAGAGGTCACATAATTATAGATTTAAGTTCTAATTTCTACCCCTTTGGTCCAGAATTATAGATTGCAAGCCAAATGGTCATTTAGTCCTGTCACAATTGACCCACATGAAGCGTTTGTTAGTTTCGGCGATTGTAGCATCATGAAGCAGAACTGTAGTGACAGACCACTGGCTTGGGCTCCAGGCTGCTGTTGGTGAACAGCGATCTTTCTTATGGGATGGGTGGATACATTAAAGCCTTTGGCATCTGATTAAGCCAGAGAGTCGGGCAGAGATTGAAATAGCTTCAGGCTTTTCTGGTAGGGAAATTTCACTGCAATTGCTGAGTTGGAGTAATGGGGAAGCTAAGGAACAAATGAAATATATGAGGGATGCCACAGACCCACAGGGACACCTGCCACCATTTGAATGTCAAATCCTGGCAGAGCTACAGAGTCAGGAAGAAAAAGGCCAGGCATGGATTTGCAGGGACAATCTATGAAGAACTGTTGGTTTTCAAAAATGGAAGTAATGCATTTCCAAATCTGTAGGGAGAAGATATAATAGAGACCGAAAATACTACGTTTCCCATGTTGTTACAAATCAGCCAGGACTGGTTGATCTTTCGGTATTTAAATGCAGGAGTGAAGTGAGGAGAAAAGGTATTTAGGCCAGGGCACAGGTTTTAAAGGCTGGTTCTTGGACAAAAGAGAGACCTAAGCAACAAAACACAATGTATTTCAGGTGTTTGGTTGGCTGTGTGCCCCACTACCCATAGCAGCAGGAAAAATGTGTATTCTGAGTTTCATTCTAATGTCATAATATCATCATCATCATCATCATCATCATCATCATCATCATCATCATCGTTCTAGCCTTTTCCTATCCACTGCAGGATGACGGCCTCTTCTTGTTTCCAACCAATATGATCCTGAGCTTTCTTTTACCAATTCAGCCCGTAGTACTTGCTGAGTAATAATAATTGGTTTTTTTAAATATACATCCTCCCCATGTACCCTCCCCAGATAGATAGATAGATAGATAGATAGATAGATAGATAGATAGATGGATGGATGGATGGATGGATACAGGTAGATTTGTGTGTGAGAGTGAATGAGCAAGAGAGAGAGAGAGAGACTGAGAGAGACAAAGAGAAAGATGGAGCTGCAAGTATTATTTTATAGCATGTCTCAAGCCTAAATATCCCCAATTTTTTGACATCTGTATCTGAGCTACTTCACAGACAGTTTCACAAGATATGTTCCATTCAGTCTGCCACAGCAAAGACAGCTGATTCTAGATGGCAGTCATCATTTCTTTTAAGTGATCCTCTCCTAAAGGGCCTTTGGGTGCCTGTTTCAAATCAAACAAAATTATAACTTTCCTAGTTCTTTCTCCTTACAGGCTCTGCCACTATTTCTTAGAGGCTCAAAAGAAAACTTGGTCTAGAGGGGGGATTTTCAGTTCTCTGAAAGGGAACTTCATTGTGCAGTTATGATGACATGTTTGATCTTATTTTTTTTTCCTCTCTCTCTCTTCCCTGAAAACATTCTTGAATATTTTTTTATACAATTGAAGAGATGCCTATTAAATCTACAGTTTCTTCTCGCTTTCTTCTTGCTTTCCCTATTTCAGCTTATCACGTTTCACATTTTGCCATCCACAGAAAATACTGAAAACATATTGATTCTGAATAAATTATTATTTACTGGTAGAGGTGCATGCATCCACAAATTATATTAAGAATATTTGTTTTTGGGCTCCTCACTTACCTAAAACAGCATACCTGGCTCTACATTACATCAGTTTTTAAAATTAACCTGTTTGGGGAATCTTCCCATGTTGACCCTTCATTCTTGAACTTCAAATAAAAGCTAAATACAATTTAAAAGCAAATAAAAGATGAAGAGAAAGAACATTGAAAAAAAAATCTTGTCTCACCTGAGAGTTTGTACTTGTCATATTAAACATAAATACTTTCCTTAGATATTAGATTGAATTGTATTTCAGGTGAAAACTAAGGATGTGAGACTCAAGAAACTCAAGAAAATATGATTAAATATTAACTTGCTATGGCAACCTCTGTAAACTCTTGGTTGTTTTGAAATTTGTCAGTTTGCATAAGGATGGATCTTGAAATAATCCGTGAAGGTAGTGGTTCCAAATAAAATGAGCCAAAAGAATCAATCTCAATTTAAAATAGTAATAATAATACCCAAAACAGATAAGAAAGATTGTCAATAAACAATAGACAGGAACAAATAGTCCAAATTTCCAAACTGACAGTGAGGACAATCAACCAGTGGAACAACTTGCTTTCAGAAATTGTGGGCGCTCCATCACTGGAGATTTTTAAGAAGAGACTGTACATTCACCTGTCTGAGATGGTATAGGTTCTCCTGCTTGAGCAGGGGGCTGGACTAGAAGACCTCCAAGGTCCCTTCCAGATTCTATTCTATTCTATTCTATTCTATTCTATTCTATTCTATTCTATTCTATTCTATTCTCTTGTTTAGAAATTAAAGAATTTACCTGCTCTTGAGAACTGCATAGGGCATCAGGATTTTTTTTTTTTTTTTTGGGAAAGAAAATTCCTATAAATGTGGTGCTAACACCGAAAAGACCCCATTGCAGACAGCTTCAGATGTGTTTCAAATTCCTGGCCATCTCAGACAGAGCCATTTTTATCGCAGACAAACTATTATATAGATCCCTGTAAAAAAAAAATTTAGAGATCAAAGTTTCACTCAAGTCTTACTTAACCAAGGGAGGGAAAAGTATGCTTAAGGCATTGACTAAAGGGAAGGATTAAGAATGAAACTCTCTGCAGTGTTGTGACGCTGTGAGAAGATCAAAAGAAAATTTGCAAAAAAAATAAAAAACAAAAAACAAACAAACCCACAAGGCAATCTCACAACAATGTGGTATCCCTGTGCTTGTCCAGAGGCATTTCTTCAGGGTGAATGCATGCATTGAAACCCATCTGAAGTGTGTATTTATACCAAAGGAGGACAACATGAAAATTCCACTTATGTTAGATATCAGACAACCCTTCTTAACCATACAAGCATTATTTATTTGTATTCTTTGAAAGAAGAAAAAGAAAAAAAGAAATGAAATTGGAAGTCAACTTTTTCTCAAAGGGTAACAATGAAAAGGAAATACCAAGAATTCTTCCTCTTTGTTTCTCCCTGTCTATCACTAATACATCTAGTTTGATATACTAGAAAGATATCAAGAGGCTTTTAGTAGTTAAGTGATTGTTATTACTCCCTTTGGTTGTCTGGAAACAAAAAAAACCAGCCATTCTTTCATATTATAATATTCTATTAATAGTCTTCCTATTGGGTTGGGCTACATCATTCAGAGATGGTATAGCTATGAATTACAGATCCTGGGGTCAGAGAATTGGGAATTGGTAATCCTTTCCATGACTTCTCTGCTATGCTTGTGAGTTTCAAAATTTCTATGGAAATTCTCAGTCATCCAGGTCATGGTTGTCTCAAAGGTGCTTTTTCAAAAGGCAATTGGACTTGTTTTTCCTTGAAGACATTTCACATTTCATCCAAGAAGCTTCTTCAATTCAGTCTTCAAGGAAAAACAAAGTCCAGTTGCCTTTTTGAAAAGCACTTTTGGGAGTTTCAAAATTGCTTATGATCAGGTATCAAATTCTGGTTTCCTAATCTCTTGCTCTGGCTTTTAATTATAAGTGTAAATTCCAGAACTTCACGAACAGGATAGCTCTCCAATTAACAACCCATCTGGTAATGAAGTCAACTAACATCAAATCAATCAGGGAATGGCCTGTTATGAAATCACCAAAGCAGAAAAGGACACAATTGCTGTCCCTTTAGCTAATTAAAAATGTGAAATACTGAAAATTCCAGGAAAGTTTTGAATTCCTCCCTCCTTTGGAGCCCATTTAGGGCGTCTGAAATTCCAGAATACAGAAGGAATACTCACATGTGACTGAGAGAAGATGTTCAGAGGAATTTGTTTTCCCATTATCATTGCTGACACATTCTTGGGTTGAGTTCCCAGCAGGGACAAAGGTTTGGGCATTCATCTTCTCTTGGCCTTGATCCAAATTATGCCAAGAAGGAAACTCAAATTAAAAGAAATACCTGATTGCTTGCAACGAAACAACAACAACAAAGTGACATTTTTCCTTTTCACAAGATGAGAGAAATGAAGACTGGCCTGGGAGAAAAAGAGAGATTTTCTTGAAACAATAACTCGGATTGATTTGATGTCTCGAACTATCAGACGCACAGAGCTAAGAAATTCCTATGTTTCAGAAGGTTAGTCCTACTGGTGTGAGAGGGAGAGAAAAAAGCACATTTAATCTTTTTTTTTTAAAGGTCAACTTTTCAAGCATACCCCCTTTTAAAGACAGCTTTGGGAAGCCATCATGGATTTTCCCCCTATTTCTCTCCCACCCACCACCCACCACCCTGTTTTAAATCACTTCTAAAAAAACATCTTCCTCTGCTCCAGAGGGCAATTTGCAGAAATACATCCTGTTGCATGCCATCAAAAGAGGGAGGTGATGAGTGCTGAAGCAGCAGAGGTGGATGAGTTGGAGGGAAAGTGCTGTTTGTACAGCTGGGGGGGGGGGCGTGTCAGAAGGCCTGGGATCAGCAGAGAGGTTGTGGAAGGGGACACTGTGGGGTGAGGACTGGAGTGGGCAAGCAAAAGATCAGACTTCTCTGGCGATTCAGGATCCCACAAGGGTTTTCCTCTTGTGACAAAACTGCAGAAGAGGAGGTGGGTTCTGAGGCTCCAAGGTGACAGCGCTGTCCAGAAAGTGGAGTCTGTGGTCTGAGAAGGGCTTTGAACACTCCTGGTCATTCCTTTCCAGCTTTCAGCATTAACTTCGGTTGGACGAAGAGAGCAAAATTTAGCTTGGGATGCCAGATGCAGCTTCAAAATGGTCTTGCTCTGAATCTGGCAGAGAACAGCAGCTGCAATGAGTTCTTAATTCACTCTTTGCAGGGTGCACCAAGGAAGCTGAAGCTAGGATGTGCTGTAAATATAAATGTGTATGTGTCTTTCTCTCCCCCTCTGTCTCTATCTTGCTCTCTCTATTTATATATTTATTTATCTCTATCATCTCTCTCTATATCTCTATCTATCTCTCTATTTTTCTCTCTCTCTATTTATCTATCTATCTATCATCTCTCTCTCTCTCTCTCCTGTATTTAAGACAGAATCACATATGAATTTAAGGATGGTGAATCCCTAACAATTTGGGATTTTGAAGGAGTGGTTATATTGTAAAGATATTTCACTAAAAATAAAGCAGGGAAACAATGCAACAAACTTACGTTGACCAAAAAAATGACAAGATTGCAAGCTGTAATCTCTCATTTCAACTTTAAATGCTTACTTGAAAATATTTTATGTTGAATCTCAATCTGTCTCTCTCTTCATATGTGTATGTACGTACGTACATAAATGTGTGTGTGTTTATGAATAACATCAGTTCACTGAGTGTAGATTCCGAAACTCTAATTTTAAAAGGTTTTGATCACACTTCACACAATGGCACAGTTTGTTTCAAAGTGCATATGAACAAAGGCACCAGCACTTTATTTTTAAAACTAAAAGCTAAAGCTGTCAAAAACATTGTTCATTTTCACAACATTGCTCCCTTTCCTTTATCCCAGAAACAAAAACTGCAAAAATGCATTGCAGTTATCATGCACATGTAAAGAGGGGAAAAATATTACATTTGGTTTTAAACATGAATACTCTGAAATAAAGTCATTGGAATCCTGCAATGTTGCAGGAGACACACGTCCCCTTAATTTTGAGTAACAAAAGCACCTACAAAGTTTCTGGGCTGCAAATATTCTTTGATATTAAAATCCATCAAATTTCAGGATGGTTTGAGAAACTTGATTCCTGCTTTCTCCTTTTTGAAAGCAAGATGAAGAATGCTTTATTATAATGATGGTTTTTCTTTCATAAACCAGGAATTTAAGGGCCTTCCCTCCACCTGGTGAGAAATATTGTTGATTCAAAACTAAGATACCCATTCATTAGAATCCTATAAATGAAACGGGAATTTTCAGAGCATCTATTGCAAGAGATTAAGGCACATTTAATTTTAGAAGTAGGGTGTTCCCGTGCCAACACATATAAATATTAATTTGGAAAAATGATAGTTCTTGTAGTTGGTTACTGCCACGATCAGAGTGTCACACAATTCATTACGATTAAAAACCCACAAGAATCTTCCTTTGGGTCTCTTTCAAGCCAGATGAAGAAGAAGGAGAAAAAAAACAAGGAAGAGAGAACGAGAAAAGAAAACCCCAATGCTAAAAGCATTAGTCTTTCATTTTACGAGACAAAGGCCCTTTCACAATTCTCTCGTTATGGCATCAGATGCTGGGAGGTCTTCTTTGTGAATTGTGTCAATGCACGAAGAAATTAAACTGCAGTAAATTGAGGAGGGGGCCTTTTGTGCTGCGAGGGGGGAAAGTGCGTGCTTGCATCGTTGATCTGAACTCAAGAGTCCCGCCTGCAAATTTGCCAACGCAAGACAGATGGCACTGTAAACCAAGCTAGATCATGGATAGTACATTTCTCCCTCTGGGTCTAACTCCTATTATCGACTTGTAAATTAACCTGTCAATTTATCAATCAACACCATCTTGGTTCTCCCCCTGTTCCGATGCCTGGCATTGCAAGCAAATTTGCCTCGTAAATAACTGGGAACTGCATGTTTGTTAGTCTTGTGAATGAGTTTATTATCACATTCTATGAATCAGAAATGCTGCCTGTTGACTGATAAGCTTTTGGGGCTGAGGTGGGAGGAGGAGGTGTATAAAACATATTAGCTCAAACTATTGAATAGATAAAGATGGAAGCACCAGGATAGAAAACACAGTTCCCTAAAGGTGGGGGCAGTTTGAGAAATTCTGTCTTTTTTTTCCTTTAAAAAAAAACCATCATGGGAATTAATACAATTTTAATAGTCCATTGCAAGATGAATTGACTGATTGTTTTTTTTTTTTTTTAAGAGAACAAAACACAATGGGGAAAGTTTTCATTGTAGACGCTGGAAAAATGTTGAAATAACAAAAGTTTGCTTCTAGAAAATCTGAACTGATCAACCTGTGAGCAATTCCATATTCAGGTTACAAACGGAAGAGAAGAAAAGCACATTTGGATAATTAAGTTAGTAATATATCCATTTTTGTGGGGGGGGGGGGAGAGAAGATCTTAATAAGTAAATAATCAAGGTTCTACAACCTTTGTAGCAAAGTAATACCCTCAAAAGCCTGGAGGGGGAAATGTAAAAGGATTTCCAAGATTGTCATTTAAAAATAGCTTTTTGCAAATGCTCTCCAAGATTATTACCAATGTCTCTTTACCTCTCTCAAACTTATTTCATTAGTGAAGTTCTATTAGAGAGGCTTCACTTAACTGTTTTTTTAAAAGAAAATACCTAACTGCAATTTAAGGAATAACTACAGAAATATATTAATTTCATATAACATTTTACAAGTTTTTTTTCCTACTCGGGAATCAAAATGTATAAATTCTTCCTAAAAGAGAAGCATTAAAAAAGACTTCTAATTTTATCTTGAGCGTAATAACAAATGTGAAACATCTGCCTAAAATTATAAGCATTATAACCTGTTCATAACCTCTTTGAGTCTCCCATTTTTATCATAGGCAATACCCATGCTTTTGATCTGTAATACAATATGCAAAATGAGATGAATGTCTTCTTCACAGCAGATCCCAAAATCTCATTCTGCTGTCACAGAAATTCTCTGTGAGCTGCAAAAGACGTTGCAAATTTGATATAATTTTACACGCATTTTGTTTCTTGAATGCAAAACTGAGGAACCAGGTAGGAAATATCTGGGATCTTCATCACTGAGGGATGCAATAAGGCATATAAACAGAAACTTGCTGCTTAAGGATTTTAGCATTCATTTTATTCCCCCCCCCCCATTTTATTTGAATAATATATGATTCCTACATTGTATGTATGCTTCCTAAATAACATTCTTTATACACACACACACAAACACACACACACACACACACATATATACTTTTTTAAAAAATTAAATTTCTTTAGAAAACTTTTTTCGAATACACTGTTTTTCAGAAATAAAATAATACATGCATTTGAAAATATCTTCCTTGTCTAACTGATCCTGGGGCTTTCTAAACAACAGCTCAATTTAAATGTGGCTCTTAATTGGTTTCCCAGTTAACTACACATAGAAAGTTAACATTTATTGCAATCAATATTGCCAAGGGCATTTTATATATATATATATATATATATATATACACACACACACACACCTCTCTCTCTCTCTCTTCTCTCTCTCTCTCTCTCTCTCTATGTGTGTGTGTGCATATATATATATATATATATATATAGATAGATAGATAGATAGAGAGAGAGAGAGAGAGAGAGAGAGAGAGAGAGAGAGAGAGAGAGAGAGAGGGTTTTTTGATATGTGTGTGTGTGTGTGTATTTAAAAAAAGCAAAATAGATTCCAAATTTTTGTAGGAAAGGATCTGTCATCATATTTAGTCAAGATATTGTCCTCGCTTCTTTAACTGTTTCTTTGGTGGGTTTTTCGCCACTTAATCCATGCATTTTTCCTGCTCAGATTACAAGTTCCAGCAGCAGCTGCAAGAGTCATTGGATCTTGTCGTGATGTAAAATCTCCAGCGCAATTAAGGTAACAGAACAGAATTAGGGAAGACATTGTTATGCCCATATATCATTGGTGGGAAAGTAATGGAAAATGAAATTATTTGTTAGAATGCAATTTAGGGAACCTGATAGGCTGTCCATTTTATTCAATTTATAATTAAGATAGTATTTAAATTTGAAATGAATTCTATATATGCGTACTCAATAGGGATGAGTCCAACAATAAGACAGGATTCACATCTCATTTTATCATAAATTATGTAATAAGCGATAAGGTAAAAACCGGGGCAACTATCCTTCCAGCAAAAATGAAAGAGAACGACCTCAATTGCCCTAATTCATTCTCCTTTCTCTTTTTGTCTTTTTTTTTTTTTTAAAAAAAAGGTCTCTTCATTTTCCCTCTGTTCACATTATTAGCTTACACATGAGTGCATTATGAGCAAGTAACAAAGGCAAAAATAGGCCAACGTGGAAGCAGTTGAACACACAGTCCTATACTACCACTGGAAGGTATTCGTGCTTCATTTGTGGGGCGTTGCAAAAAGAAGTTTTATTGCCAATAAGGGACAATGACACACACTCACACACCTTCTTTTTCAGTGTTCCTGGTGGCTGGCTTTTTGAAAGGAAAGGAGAAGAAAAACAGAGGGGGGGATTGCAGCATCTGGTAAATTGTGTTCTTCAGCTTACCTGGAGTCTTAAGAATGTAAGCAGATTATTCCTTAAAAAAAAAGAGAGAGAGAGAGAGAGAAAGAAAGAAGGAACAAAACAAATGCTGGAAAACTCAATGAACTATTTTAAAGTTACAAGTTGCTAACTGGAATGTTTCCAAACTTTTCTGTTCCTTTTTCAATTATTTTTCCTTGGAAAGGTATGCTTTGGGGAATACGTGTCTTTCCTATATATAAAAAAGAGTACATTGGCACAATCAAGTCCTGGAATGAGTTTTAATTGGACAGCAACGCACCCAAAAAAGATATATTTACCTTCTTTTTTTTTAGTATTAAACTTAAGTATGTTTTAATTTCTGGAATTCAAACAAAAGAAAGACTCTTACCCATGTCACTGAGTTGGAGTCCATATTTTTCTTCTCATATCACTTCTTGTATTCACAAAAACTTTACAGATGAAGCAACAAGCACTTTTGTTGGCAGGAATAATAGTTGACCCTCCAATTATTTATTTATTAAATTTATATGCTACCCATCTCATTATTCCAAGCCACTCTGGATGTCTCAGTAGCATATTACTGAAGTTTCTTTTTCTTTTTTTTCCTCCTGACAACGTTTGTCCTGTGTTGGTCTACCCTGGCATTGAATTTAAAGTTTAGAGGATGTTAGACTATATTTGTACCACTGTTCCATAATAAATGATAAGAAGATTAAAGGACTTTCTAAATGGCTCTTTTAAATTCCCTGTAAAAATGGAGGCAAAATAAATAGCTGATTTCTCAAAGGAATAGAGTAGAGTAGAGTAGAATAGAGTAGAGTAGAGTAGAATAGAATAGAATAGAATAGAATAGAATAGAATAGAATAGAATAGAATAGAATAGAATAGAATAGAATAGCCTTAATGGCCAAGTGTGGTTGGACACATGAGGAATTTGTCTCTGATGCATAAGGTCTCAGTATACATACAAACAACAAAGTGATATAATCATAAAATACCAATGGAGAAGGTAGTAGAACGAATTCCATATTTTATCATTAACAGACATTCTCTATTCCTGGAGCAAAGAATAATTATTTTAGCCAAGATGTGATGGATCTATACCTCCTTTGCTATCATGGCACCTTGCTATGATAAATTGTGAGTTTTTTACTTATTTTATTTTTATTTATCAAATTTATTGGCCGCCCATCTTACCATAAATCTTTTATAACATCTAACTGCAGTTCCCACAATTTTCAGCCCCTCTAAATCTAATGGAGGGCATCAGGTTGAAGGCGGTCTTATTGACCCCAATGCACACCATACATCTGTTTGATAGTAACCATTATTAAACCTAACATTAGCATCCCATATTTTTACAAATGCTTTTCAAGGGCTTTCTCAAAATCAGATCAGTTAGAGAGTGCTTTGCCAGTAGATACCAGAATGGAGAAACCTTGTTTTTAGCTGCTGAATATTTGAAAAGTACTTCTTTTCAATCAAAGATGAACTTTGGATATGAAGTATTTCAAAGTCAGATACAAACACAGAGGATTGGTGGGGAAGAGGGATGAAGTATGAGAAAGGAATAACTTAGCAGTTTCTTTTCCAGGTATTTTATTCTAAACAGAAGTACAGCGGAGAAAACACTTCAGGATCTTATCAGCACTGTTTCTTGAAAATTACAGAAATGTAGATTTTTTTTTTGTCCTTATTTCTCAGCTTTTTGATCACTTGCTTTGGAGACTGAAATATCCACTGGATGCCACTGTTTTAACTGTTCAAGACTTAGGACAAGCAACTTTTTAAAGCAATGAAGATGGAAAATAATTCAAATAATCCAATAATTCAAAGAGTTATGGAAGCTATCCGCTGAATAAAAGATGCATGATTATTTTCTTTTCAAGTGCCGAGTTACAATGACTATATAATTAATATCTGTTGATGTGGGAGAAAAACAAGGGAGAGACATAATGGAGAAAATGAGAAATGGAATAAAATACAGGATCGTGGAAAAACACATAGTTAAAGCATTGAAAAGAATAGTTCCACTTGAGACTATCTAGTTGACATTAACCAGACACACTAGAAGTTAAAATTATAAGATTATGTCTGATTTACTTTGGCCATATCTTGCATGCAAATTCATTGAAGAAGAAAATGATGATTACTGGAACAAGAAGAAGTGTCAAGCGAAGAACATGCTGGCTTGATAACATCAAATCTGATGCAAAGGTGATCAGCCACCAATTAAAAGAAAAGTTTCTTTCAGTTGTTGGCTGATCAACTTTGCATGCTCGACAGAGCACTTGTCTATAAAGTTGCCAAGATTCAGATGCGACTAAATGGTTAAAACAACAACAACAAACTTGACATTATCAAATGATATATAATTATATGATTTGGCCCATTTTGAAATTTAAAACATATTTAGATAGATGCTTTATCTTTATACACGTATGAATTCCAATGATATTAAAACAGGCAGGATGAGCGAAAGATGACAATACAATACATATCAGGGCAGATAAAAACCACAGGTTTTTTATAAAATTTTATAAAATTTTCAACTATTTTTTTATGAGGAGGAGGAGGAGGAGAAGAAGAAGAAGAAATTTCTATTTTGTGCAAGTAAACAATAGCATGTTATGTTTAATTTGTTCATATACTAAACACTGATCCAAAAGTCAGTGCCTAAATTCAAGGAATCATTACTGCAAAAAGAAATGAAATTAACTCTAATCATGAAATTTAGTAAACATTACCATCATATTTCCATCCTGGGAGGTCAGAACCTTTTAATGAAATTGAAGATGCAAAGTGAGTTATCTTCTATTATTAATCTTTGCTGTTAAGAATTGGCAACAGTTGGCTAAGAATAACAGCTGCAATATTTGATAAGTAGGAAGCAAGGTGATAGAATATCACAAATAGATAAAAGCAGTGGTGGGATTCAGCCGGTTCACAGCACTTTGGCAGAACTGGTAGCTATTTTTTTGTTGCCCAGGCCCAGAATGGACTTCCAGAAGCGGCATCCATGCAGAGAACCGGTTGTTCACATATTTGAGTCCCACTGCTGAATAAAGGATTTAAAATGGCAAAGCATTTTAACCTTTTACATCTGATTAAACCTTTTTTTTTTGTATTTTCATAACATCTTTCATCCAAGCCCTACAAGGCGTCCTTGAATGTATTACAATGAATTGGGTTGTTTTTTAATATTACTAAACAACTATTCAGGCGCGTGTCACATTGCCCACCAGTACTCTTAAAAATGCATAACTTTCTATGGTTTTGGCAGAGAGCTGCAAATGCTGTACTGCGAATGTTTGTGCCAGGATCAATTTGCTCATCAGTACGATACCTTAGGAACCTTTGTTATTCATGCTGCAGGAGACTAAGAGGGCTGCCCATCTGGAAGCTAATATCAACATGGCATCTTGAATTTGCATTTAGACCGTGAGAGGGCCTGGATTTTGCAAATCGAGCGCTGTGACTGGTTGATCTTGCCTGACTGTTTCTGCATGTGTTTGGCAATATGAAATTGCATAAACTATCTGCGCTCAAAGGCAGTTGGAGCCTCAATCCTATTACATGTCATGTTTCATATATTATCAAATTCCAGAAGAATCCACGTGTTCATCGGCTGAAGTCAAATCAACGTCCCATCTGATTCTATACCAAAGGATGCATCCTCTGCCAACGAAGGGGAACATTTCATTTATCTGCTGGATAGAGATCCAGCCACCTAAATGTTTGCTCTAATAAATTTTTAGTCCTCAGTGTAAATACCAGACAGATTGCTATCCCATATTAAACAGCTTTCCATGTATGCTATCAAATAGCTCCTTCTAACAGCATATAGAAGCTGAAGCTTGCATGGACTTAAAGAAGTGGCTCTTGAGGAGCAAACCTGATCAAGGATTTCCCCTTGGGCCAGGGAGAGTCAGAAGGGGCTGAATGACTGGACAGCTCCAAGATGGAACCACGATGGAACAAGTAAGAAAGATACCAAGGCTTGGAGTGACCTCCAGGATTTTAGAAGAACAGGTCAAATTTGGGAAAAGGTGAAGTTTCCTCCAACAGACACAACAGAGGTGGTATAAGCTTGATTTTCATAGAACATTCTTTACTCCTAGGAAGTAAGTAGAGGCCGGTAATCCAGCAAGCAGGCTCTGGCAACTTCTGTTTTGTAGAACTATCTGTCCCTTGATATACAACTTGCCCTAATCCTGCAGCTCTTTAGAAAGGCAGTCAAGATCTGGTTCTTTCCCCAAGCCTTTGGCTCCAAATATGTGAAGTCTGATTGTTGAATTGCAGTGTATTTTATGCTAGTTGCCACATTACACAATTTTTTAGGGGTGGGGAAGAGTGTATTTGTAGTTGACTTTTTCTATGTTACCCACAGTAACTCTGAGCTGGGCTGCCATATAAATTCTATATAAATATATTATATATATTTATATATACACAAACATACTGCCAGGCACAAAGAACCAGGACTACACATTAAGTTACAGTTAAACTGATTTATTGTTCATATCCATACACAAGTATCTACTCAATTAATGGTCAATACTAAACTGCTGCTGGATAAGAATTCAAGAGGGACTGGACTTAGACCATTGGTGGGACTTAACAACACCAGGCTGATTCCTCTTTTGGGTGAGGAAATGATCAGAATTTTACATGGATGACTAGGACTACTGCTTCAGCCCAAAAGAAGTAGTTGAGTTTTTTTAAAAACTAAGTTTAACAAGAAATTTGAAACAGCAGATTGGTGTGACATGAAAAGTGATATGAAGGCCTTAGTTGGATTGACCGGAGATATGTCTGGGCTTCAAAAGTCACCCAAAATCTCCATCCTTTTTTAACCCCTGAAGGTAGCATTTCCATCATGCTTCAGATGCAATAATGATCAGAATCCAAGCCTGGCCAAGTTTTGGTGTGGCCATTTCTCCTCTCTATGCATCTGATACCTCTCAGCTATCTTGCTGATTCTTCCTGGGTCTCCATAGATACACTAGGGAAAGAGCATTAGGGGAAATGTATACATTTCTCTTAAAAAAAGAAAAGAAAAACGACCCACAAAACTGGATTTGAAGAGTGATGTCAGCTCTGTAATAACAAGGCAGTCAGTTATTCTTTACTCTCATTTCCCCCCCCCCTTTCCTTTTTTTGAAATGCTCCATTGGCCACGAGGGAAGAAGGAGATCCTTTCCCACGTTTGGTTTGGTTCTCCAGCGTAAAGTGACCTGGCATAATGGGCTTCTTTCTTTCTGTCTGTCTGTCTTTTTTCCTTTCTTTTCCTTCCTTCTCCTCCTTTAACAACACTGCTCTGAAGCGATTGGCAATTAAACGCTTTGAAGGGGTGTTTTCTGGGCCAGCCAGAGAAAAGCTTCAGGTGTGAAATGCTTGGTTTCAAGAGCACTAAGCAAAATGTATAGTTCCTTTCAGAGCTTCGCTTGTCCTTCTGAAGAAAAAAAAGGGGAAAAAGAGGGAGGCAGGACACTCCAGAGCAATTTGCTGTTCAGCGTCTTAACACTGTGTGCCTTTTTCTATCCCTGCTTTTCTTCTCTCCCTCTCTCCCTCTCCCTCATTCTCTCTCTCTCTCTCTCTCTCTCTCTCTCTCTCCCTCTCTCCACTTTACACCACTGCCTTCCTCCCCACCCCGATCCTTCTGTGGGAGGACTGGGGTGGTGCAAACAGCTTTGGGCACAATGGCAGATCAAGAGAGATGCAGGCAAAATGAGGCCAGGAGAGAAGGAAGGCCTGAATGATATAAGAGGGTCTCAATTGTTACTTATGGGTAAATGTGTTGGGAGACTCAAAAGGGCGTAGGGGATACTTTAAAGCTACACCCAGGCAATGAAGCCGGAGAGAAAAGGGATGGGGATGAAACTCTGGGGTGGACTGATAGCAAATGTGGAGGGCTGAAAGAGAAGGTGTTTGCAGCTCTTTTCAGGGGGCACAATAGCATTTATCTGTCCCACTTGAGAAGTAAATGGAGGATTTTTCATCAGAGTGGGTGGCCTCCGGTCATCTTGCCAAGGGATTTTTTTTTCCAGCTTGGAGATTCCCAACTCGGCTGGCAGTCAGCAAAGCCAACCCAGATGCAAAAATGTCAATAGAGGAATCTTCAAAAAGATTTGTTGTAGGGCCAGCCATGGCAGAGAAGGCAGCTTTCTGCTTGGAAATTCACACCAAGGGTGAAGGAAACGTCAAACCAGGCAAACAATGTCCGTCACGATGGACTGATTCATGCCACTTTCCCAGCTTTGACCTTTTCTTCCAGCATATTGATTTTTTTCCCCTATAGCACATACACACACACACACACACACACACACACACACACCAATACACACAGAGTTCTATGCTTGGAAAGGGTAAAAATATACATGTACAAAACATGTGCGCTCTTCTTTGATCTGCTTTACCTTTCACTTATTCTAAAGGTGGAAGGTTTTCTTTCTGGCGATGGCAAGCAGACTGTGCTGCAGTTGCCAGAAAAGCCAATGAAGTCCTAGGCTGCATCAACAGAGGGATAGTTTCAAGATCATGTGAAGTGTGAGTACTGCTTTATAAGTCCTTAGTAAGACCACACTTGGAATACTGCATCCAGCTGTGGTCACTACACTATAAAGAAAGATGTTGAGACTCTAGAAAGAGTGTAGAGAAGAGCAACAAAAATAAGTATGGAGCAGGAGGCTGCAGGACTTGGGTCTGGCTAGTCTGAAGAAAAGAAGAAACAGGGGTGACTGTTCCAATATTTCAGGTGCTGCCACAAGGAAGAGGGGGACAACCTATTCTCCAAAGCACTTGAGGGCAAATCAAGAGGTAACAGATGGAAATTTATCAAGGGACGATCCATCCTAGAACTAAGAAGAAATTTTCTGATAGTGAGTACAATTAATCAGTGGAACGGCTTGCCTCCAGAAGTTGTGGGTGCTCCGTCATTGGAAGTTTTCAAGAAGAGATTGGACAGCCACATGTCAGGAATGGTATAGGGCCTCCTGCGTGAGCATGGAATTGAACTACAAGACCTCCAAGATTCATTCCAACTCTGTTAATCTGTTATGAACATGCCTGCAAGACGTTGATTCCTTCTTTCATAAGAAAAATAGTGCTCTTTAATCATGGAACTTCACAATATTGTGCTCTCCTGGAAAAAGGGGTGCATGATGGTTTCTGGGGATCCTTCTATGTTCAACCACACTGAGGAGGATGAATTTTGCCATCATGAAGTGCACCGATATTCAAAGAGTCTTGGGTAACCTTTGGAAGGATTGTCTTGATATGTGTTTTCTGAAACTGTGGGAAGATCAGTAAGTAGCTTTTCATGACATTTGAATGCCAATGAAGTATGAAGTATGGCATGAGGGAAATTTTGCCCTCCTCCAACAGAAACATTAAACATTAAACAAACAACTTACCTTTGCTTTGCATAAATTTCAAATATGGTTTCAAATGCCTTCTGGAGTGACAGAGGGGGACCAAGAGCCATCTAGCACATTGAGTAGGGGGAAAAATATGGGTTCCATCACAGGATCAGTGCAATATCCATACAATATTGCTCTCTGGAGTATTTGAAGAGTCAATCTGAACATGCCCAGAATAAATTGTGCCAACAGGTGACCCCAAAGGTGTTTTTTCAAGAGGCCACTGGACTTCCTATGTTTTTCCTTGAAGATGTTTCACTTCTCGTCCAAGAAGCTTCTTCAGATTTTGTATGATAAGCAAACATCTTCAAACATCTCTGCTGGCCAGCAGTTTGACAGCCCTGCTTTACAGCTTTTGATGGTTAGAATGCAGGCTGACTCTGCCCATCACCTGGAATTCGATCCTGACTGGCTCAAGGTTGACTCAGCCTTTCATCCTTCCAAGATGGTTAAAATGAGGACCCAGCTTGTTAGGGGTCAATATGCTGACTTTGTAAACCACTTAGAGAGGGCTGTAAAGGCAATAAGTTTAAGTGCTATTGCAAGGGAGGGAGGGAGGGAGGGAAGGAGGAAGGAAGGAAGGAAGGGAGGAAGGGAGGGAGGGAGGGCATGGTGGCACAGTGGTTACAATGCAGTATTGTAGGCTAATTCTGCCTACTGCCAGCAGTTCGATCTTGACTGACTCAACATTGACTCAGCCTTCCATCCTTCTGAGGTCAGTAAAATGAGGACCCAGATTGTTGGGGGAAAGAGGCTGACTCTGTAAACTGCTTAGAGAGGGCTACCACCAAGAAGCGGTATAAAAGTCTAAGTGCTATTGCTATTTTGAAGGCCCAATTTTATGGCTGAGGATGAATGAGTTAAATTAAAATTTGATCCTCAGTGAGGTGGAGGGGGGATCATATTACAGGCAGTCTAAATCCAGGATAACAAATGGCCAGTTGCTGTGTTCACATAGTGTGTGCTATGCCCAAACAAATAAACACATTGAGGGCCTGATGGCAGAGCGCAGCTGGGTTAACCCAGGAAGCTGAACTACAGATTATCTAACTCCATTTTACCCTAGTTGCCAAAACCAATTGCATTCTAGCACATCCACATTTATGGAGAGAGATATTCTACCTGAACAGTGGGGATCTATCCTCCTTTCCCCCACTACCCATCTTTACTCAAAGGGGACTTCACTGACCGGTGATGAGATACAAGCAAGACTTTTCTAAAAGGAAAAAGAAAAGATTAATCTTATTAGGATCGTATATCATGAAGGTGTCAGGTGTGAAAGCAAACGAATGGCCTCTGTTTATCTAAACTAAACTGTGATGCTCACCAAAGGGCTGCCCTCAAGGAAAGCTTTTATTTTTTTTAACCCTTAATAAATTGGCCAAGTCGGTGTGGAGCCTTGATAATGGAACGTGCGAGGGAGGCTCGGGGTTTTCTTCCTGGTGTTAAGATGCGTTCTTCCTCTCTCTTTTATCACAGCTGATTCTGAAGCCTCTTTAGAAAGATGAAGTAGGTAGAAATCAAAATAAATGGATTCTATTAAAACTAGCAATGCATCAACCGCTTGATAAAGTGATTAATAAGCAGCTTGGGATGGTGATTGATTAAGCTCCTTAATCAAAGTGCTAAAGTGACTTAATATGGATAGTTTCAACATGCTCAAAGCGTACATTTTCTCCAACTGAGGTTCTTGTTTAGGAAACTTTTCAAAAGGGAGGACCCTGAGCATCTGATCCTCACGTATCGCATGCTGTTGAAAGGAACTTAAACTTAAAGGAATTTAAAAAATAGGAATGCTTGCCTTATTATTTGGTTATTTGATCCCATCCAAGTCAAGAGTGGTAGAGTTGGAAAGTGTTGCCTAGATGTTGATTCACACCCTCCATAGATCAAACAGCTGAACTGCAACAAATTAGCTTTCTAGGGCTTTTGTCATTAAGCAAATGGAGGGAGGAAAGAGAAGAGAATGACAGTGGATATGGATGGGATGTCAGAGAGATATGGATGATCATTGCATGCAGATCAAGATGGAGAATATTTGTTCGTGGAATCACCAGAAATTTGGGACCCAGCTTGATGGTATATCTGAAGGCCCTTGAATAGAGATAGTGTTTATTAGAGAGCAACAGAACTTTCTCATTAGTGGTATATTAATACTTCTTGCATCATGGCAAAGAAGAGGTCTATTTAAACTGATCCCATCCTAGTTCTTTGCCACCTCTGCAATTATATTTATAGCATTGCAAGATTAGATGGTTGCCATGAACGCCAAGCATGATGTTTTAAAAATCAGTGTAAAAATTGGCCTGGTTGGTAGGCAGGTTTGACCTCTCCTTCACTATGAAACATTGAAAGAGGATGAGTGGGCTACTACTTAAATAGGCAAATGTAATCACAAGTTGCTGGACTGGGTGAATGTTTTATCAAGCAGAAAAGATGCTAAATGGAAGGTGTAAGGTGCCTTTTGATTAACTGATGATGGTTGAGAAACACTAGTTGGATATCCATGCAACTTTATCAAAAGGTCCCTGACCACTCAACCAGTGGTGGGATTCAAATATGTGAACAACCAGTTCTCTGTGTGGATGTCACTTCCAGAAGTCCATTCTGGGCCTGGGCAACAAAAAATTAGCTACTGGTTCTGCTGATCTGGTATAAACTGGCTGAATCCCACCACTGCACTCAACCCAATACAGCACAACCAACCCATCACAAGACCCTTACTTGACACACCCACACCTGACCCATCACAAGACCCATCACAGGACCCATCACAGGATCCTCCCTTGACACACTCACACCTGACCCATCACAAGATCCATCACAGGACCTTCCTTCACACATCCACACCTGAACCATCACAAGACCTACTGACCACACAAAGCCCTTATAAACAGAAGAACATCGACACTGCGCTGAATATGTTACCTAGCCTAGTAACAAAACGTTCAGAAACCAACCCACAAGCTCGGAGAACAAACCTTCACCCTCATGTTTCAGATTTGTATGGACTTCTGAAGAATCAAGATTGCCTAGGATAGATGAAATCAGGAAGGCCCTCCTATTCCAACTCCAAAGCTGTAGCTTAGAGCTGGGGTGCAGAATTTTAGGAAATGGATGCAAGGATGACATTTTGTCCATCCTGGAGTGACTCCATTTCAAGGTGGAGCCAGGATAGACATCATGTTTGAATTTAATTAAATTAAATCACTTAAATACAATCAATATAATCATCTTCCATGTGCTTCATCATTGCAGAAGTGCTCTAGGAAGCCCACATAAAGCTTCGATGTGTGCTGAGTTTCTGGAAGCCTCAGGCTATACATTGTGGTTTAGGAGTACAGACTGACTGTAATTGGCACCCATCACCCTGAACAGGGGACCTATGTAACTCAGTCTGATTGTTTGACAATCCCATAAAAATGACATCATTATCAATCCAATTTGTGGGCCCTATTTATACCTCTAAACAAAGGTAGCTCAAATTCAACCCATTCTTCTCTCCCCACATTGGAAAAAATGGTAAATGTGATTTGTTCTTTGTTGAATTTTTCAGTAATAAACAGCTTGCTATAAGATGTCATTCTCTAGGAGAAAAGTAGATCTTTTCTTATCTGTGAATTTTCAGGAAGAAATTGGCTTGGTATCTCTCCAGTGTAATTTAAATCTATCATTCAAGGGGACTACATTATATAATTGCATATTTTAAAGTTGGATTTGATAATCCTATTTTGATGATCAAATAATCTTTAAGTTGACTGTTCGGTGATGAGTGCTACTGAATGCAGGTAATCACAAAAATAACATTTTACTGAACTGGGGGACAAAGTAATCTCATTTAGCTTGGTGCCATTAAGGGAGAAAAAAGCACGAGAGACTTTTTTTCCCCCACGACAAGCCCATCACAAACCTCTGTGAGAAGGAGAGAGAGAGAGAGAGAAGAAGAGAACAATTTCCTTTCTGAAAGCACAAAACCTCAGCTCCACCACATTCAAAGAAAAATAAAGGCAAACTCAGTCCTCTTTGATTCTCTTTCAAGAGTGGCTAATTATTCCAGTCCAATCAAACTCTGAATTCTCTTCTATTAATAGATTAGAAGGAGCATATATGGATGTGTGTGCATCCGCGCCTCCATTAAGAGTCAAAACAATGCTTCCACGTGTATCTGTGTTCAGGGCTGGCAAGCAATGTCATCTGTAAGACCTCTATATATTTTCACACTTTTAACTCAGCTCTCTCCACCCCTTCACTACTCTCCAGAACAATGCAGCTGGTCCAGCGGATTTCACTCGGAGCTGAATGCAAATTGTTCTTACAGGACTTTGGCCATGTGTGAGAAGACACTTATTAGACAACTATCAAATAGGCGTTGATACAAAACACACAATAGAGCTAACAGAATAACAAGAGTTGGAAAGAACCTTGGAGGTCTTCTAGTCCAACCTCCTTCTCAAAGCAAGAGAATCTATACCATTCCAGGCACATTAGAAAAAAGTTGTTGAGGCTTTGGAAAAAGTGCAGAGAAGAGCAACTAAGACGATTAATGGCCTGGAGACTAAAACATACAAAGAATGGCTGCAGGACTTGGGTTTGGCTAGTCTAAAGAAAAAAAGAAACAGGGGTGGCATGATAGCAGTGTTCCAGTATTTGAGAGACTGCCAGAAAGACGTGAGGGTCACTTCTCCAAAGCACCAGAAGGCAAGGCAAGAAGCAATGGATGGAAACTAATCAAGGAGAGAAGCAACCTGGAATTAAAGAGAAACTTCCTGACAGTGAGAACAATTAACTTGTGGAACAGCTTGCCTTCAGAAGTTGTGGGTGCTTCATCACTGGAGCTTTTTAAGAAGAAACTTGTCTGAAATGATATAGGGCCTTCTGCTTGAGCAGGGAGTTGGACTAGAAGATCTCCAAATTCCCTTCCAGCTCGATTCTGACATTTAAGTGACTGTCCAGTCTCTTCTTAAGAGCCTCCAGTGATGGCACACCCACAGCCTCTGGAGGCAAGCCATTCCACTGATTAATTGTTCTCACTGTCAGGAAGTTTCTCCTTAGTTCTAAGTTGGATCTCTCCGTGGTAAGAACGATAGAATTGGAAGGGATCTTGGAGGTCTTCTAGACCAGCAGCCTGCTCAGGCAGAAAAGCTATTCCAGACAAATGGCTGTCCAGTCTCTTCATGAAAACGTCAAATGGGGGAGCACCCACAACTTCTAGAAGGCAGTTGTTCCACTGCTTAATTATTCAGACTGTCAGGAAATTTCTCCTTGGTTCTTAGTTCCTTTCACCTTCATTGGTAATTTCTCCTTAGTTCTAGGTTGCGTCTCTCCTTGATTAGTTTCCATCCATTGCTTCTTGTCCTGCTTTCAAGTGCTTTGGAGAATAGATTATTCCCCTCTTCTTTGTGGCAGCCCCTCAAATATTGGAACACTGCTATCATGTCACCCCTAGTTCTTCTTTTCACTAGACTAGACTACTCAGTTTTTAAACACACACAAAAGACAAAATGCTTTTGGGGGGAAAGAGCCATTCTTTGTACACTGGGGGTGTGTCTGTGTCTCTGTGTGTGAATGCATGTGAATGCATGTAATTTTGATCTGAGTGCCTCACGCCGGTAAGCTAATTTTTCTCCCTGCTATAGGACATTGATCTACCTTTTGCTTCCAATTCGCACCGTAAACTCCTCCTCATACTAAGCCACGTTGTGGGTCTTAAATAAAAGATCTGAGCACAGAATATAAATGAAGCTCATTGCTCATTGTAAAATACCAGCTCCTCTGCATGATTAAGATAGCATCACACTGTGCAGAGACACTGCAACTTACAGGTTCTTATTGCCGATATGATATAATGTTGTGGAAACTTTGTTCACTCACCCTGCTGATGGAATGAAGCAGCTTAACCCCCATATCTAATTTGTTGTTGGCAAATGACAGATGGAGTGCCCCTCTCCCCCCCAGCCTGCTGATTTGAAAGCAAGAGGCTATTTGGATTATGTAGAGCTAAATAATTTTACCTTTAGCTTCCAGCTGAGACAGATGTGCAGCTAGCCAGGTGTGCATCATAAGGAACAATAACTACTTATATACATCTCAGCCTTTCTAGGACCTTGTGACTAAGAGACAAGATACTATCTTCAAAAGTAAGCCAACTTTGCATTCCACCTCCACCCCCAGCATTCAATGCATTGCAACTTGAAGGAGACAAAGTCCCAGCTGTGCTTAAAGTTAGCAACACCTGCCATTAAAATTGTGAACTGGTCTAAAAAGATTACATTTTACAAATATCCATTTGGCCACAACTGGAAATTAGCATGTAAATATTTACACTATGGGGACAAATATTATTTCCTGCAGTGGCAATTTTTTTTTAAAAAGGCACTGTTTCACACTGTTGCATGATAATCCATTGTAGATGCCACAAGATTAATCAAGAGGACACTGTTATACAAACCACACGCCTTACATAATGTGTGTCATTTGAATGATGACATGCTGACTTCATTGTGGCCAGTATTGAATCCCTATTGTCTGTAGAAGAAAAGTATGCAGAGCTGGGGGAGGGGGGTGGAGTTAAGTGCATCATCAGTTTAGAATTGTTGCATTCCCACCAATTCTTCAAGTCCAACCCCTCCTGAATTCCATTGACCCTTACCTGGCACCAGTTCAGTGGTGAACATTAGTTGAACAAATTCTTGTGTACAGGCTTGAATAAACCTTTTATGCTGCAACATTACCAATAGTCCTGATTCTTTATGCCTAAACTGTCATTGTTAAAGCATATGCATTGCAGAGAAGGCAAACTCACACCATACATGTACATCCATATTTGGAAGGTATTATTGCATGAATTAATTGTGATAACAAATTGTGTTATGAAATAAAATGAGGAAGAAAAGAAGAAGGAGAGGAAGGAGAAGAAGAAGGAAAGATATACACAGGAGGCAGATTAAATGTTTGCAGTACTAGATGTGTGTTGGCATTGTCATTCCTAAAATTCTCCAAAACTACAGGAGATAAAGTTTTAAAATACCAGGAAATGGGAAAGCTGGATAAATCTAGTACTGTTTGTCACTCAGCAGCAATAGATGGGAGGAAGCAAAAAGAGTATTAGCTATTGAAAGAAAGGGGATCAGAAATGCCACAATATCTAGCTAGGAGCAATTTTTTCAAGTCAAGTATAGATTCTTGTTGTGGAGGAACCCAAGAATTTTTACAAAAAACAATATTTGGTCAGATTACAGCCATTTGGTGCAGCGAAGTGTTCCATATAAAAACAATAAGTTATTAATAATGTCTCCAACCCACTCTTCCCTTTTCTTTTTTGATCATTTTTATTCTTATCGATATTACATGCTTCTAACCTATTGTAGAATAGAATCATAGGGCTGGAGAGGACCTTGGAGGTCTTCTAGTCCACCCCTCCTGCTCATGGCAGGAGATTTTATACCATCCAGGACAAATGGTTGTCCAATCTTTTTGTTGTTGTTGTTGAAAACCTCCAGTGATGGAGCACACACAACTCTGGGAGGCAAGTTGTTCCCTCTATCAATTGTTCCCATGAAATTTCTCCTTTTAGTTATATTACTTAAATATAACTTGTTAAATTTTAGCAACTTCAAGTTGCAACTATTGCAGTTGCACGTTGACCCATTCTTTTGGTGAGACCACGCTGGAGATCTCTAGAAAATGAAACTCATCTTTGTTTTGAAATAGAGTGAAAATGAACAATGCCTTTCTTGGGAGGGAAAAAAAAATCAAAAGGGATCTTGAATGAAGACAGAGATCAGATGCGACAAAAAAAAAAAAAAGCTTTGGAAACAGGGCACCGCTGAACCCTCAGAGGCATCAGTGCAATGACATGTCAATTTGATTCCTTTTAATGCATGAATCTGGGAGTTGTCCTCCAGTCCGAATTCTTCTGTACTTCAGTTTTTCTTTTGTTCTCTTGACACATCTCTCAACATTACTTGACAATGAGTGATGCACCCAACTCTTGATCTTTCACACTCTCTGGGTGACCTATAACTTTCCATGCGTAACCTCTGATCTGGGCCCTGACAGTTTGATTTATTGTCCGGGGTTATGATTTATGAGTATCTTCTCAGAATAATTAATGGACAACAGGTGGTGGCATAATAATTTTGATTACCCAGTGGTTCATGAAACTCACTACAAAAGTGATTCCATTTACTGAATGAGAGAGAGAGAGAGAAAGCGGGATTTCAATTTCACCCCTAAAGAGCAGCCCTGCAGATATTGCCCGTGCATTTCACAAGCCTCCATACATCCAAGATAGTAAAAACCGTTCTTGCACATGTGGGATGAATTTTAAAACTCCACAGTACCAGTATTGCGGGCTTATCGCATTTTTTTTTAATTGACTTTTTGACTTCTCAAAATATGCTTACAGCGCCATTTTCCACCGTAGTTTAATAACAGCTTAACACCTGCCTCTGAAATATTTGTCCCTGTTACAATTCAAATGTTGAAGTATCTGAGGAAGGATCTGGTTAACAGATAAAATGGAATCCCAAGAATATTAAAAGCTCTTATATTACTGCGAGGTTGCTTAATGTGAGGTAAAAGGAATGTAATTTATGATTAGATAATTTCTATTTGCCACCTCAACCTTGAAGAATTCATAGCGGTCTCCTGTCAATAAAACACCAGGACAATGAAGTCAATTTCACCCAGAAATAATCTTATCAACCCTCTTTTTTTTTTTTTAAAAAAAAAAAATGCTTCCATGTTTGCTGTTTAATATGCAGTAAGAAAAGCAATAGATTGGTGTTCACATCCATTTCTTGATAAAGATGAAGCAAGATTTTATAGGGTGTTGTCTATCAGATTTAACTTTGCCTCTTTCAGCTTTGCAGATAACTAGACCCAGAAAGTCTGCGCTATTTCATCCGTATTTTGAAGAAGAGTTGAACCACAAATTGAGTTGATGGGAAGCAATTAGTCAATTCAAGCAAAGCTGACAAGTCAGATGATGCTTTTCCTTAGTCTGATTGGCTTGTGCTGGTTAAAAATAAATACAAACTTGCTGAAATTTGGTAGCTGCGCAAGCCAGCTCAGGCTCACATCCCGATGCGGAGACATAAATGGAATAAACTATTTTTAAAAAATATATGGGATATTTTTTCCCCTGGCAGACGATGTATTTGCACTCCTGCATGGCTATAATATACGTTTGTCTTTTGTTCTCCTCCTCCTGCTAGATCTACAGTTTTTATGAAGTGGACATATGTAACCCAAAGGATAAGCAGAGTTGCAAGATCCAAACTTATATGTGTTTAAGAGAATTGGTGTGATTCAGCTACTGGGCAAGACTGGCAAGCTGTTTTTCTACATCTGCCCTCAACAACAACAACAATAATAAAGTTGGAAGGGACCTTGGAGGTCATCGAGTCCAACCCCCTGCTCAGGCAGGAACCCTATACGATTTTGGACAAATGGCTGTCCAGTCTCTTCTTAAAAACTTCCAGTGTTGGAGCCTTTACAGCTTCTGGAGGCAGGTTGTTCCATTGGTTAATTGTTCTAACTGTCAGGAAGGTTCTCCTTAGTTCTAGGTTGCTTCTCTCCAGGTCTTCTACTGAGACCACATCCTTGGGCTTCTCTCCAGGTCTTCTACTGAGCATGGGATGTGATCAAGCCAAAGCACTCATGAAACGGCGTGAGGCAGATACAGAGCAGCAACTGAACCAACTCCCCAACCTTTATTGCCAGGTGCTTTATATGCAACAGGTCCTCTGTGTCTCCTTCCTTCCTTCCTTCCTTCCTTCCTTCCTTCCTTCCTTCCTTCCTTCCTTCCTTCCTTCCTTCCTTCTTTCTTTCTTTCTTTCTTTCTTTCTTTCTTTCTTTCTTTCTTTCTTTCTTTCTTTCTTTCTTTCTTCACATGACATATTCATTCCATATTTATCAATTAACTGTGTTGTGTGAATGTTTTAAGCTTTGAGATCATTTATCTATCTGTCTGTCTGGCCTGTCTCTTTACCCCTCTATCCCTCTATCTCTCTCTCTCTGTCTATCTGTCTATCTTCTATCTGATGTAATGATCAAAGTTACATCATCTATTGATTTAGTGGATTTCTCACTAAAATCAAGGTGTTCATCTTTGATTGGACCTTTTGTTCCAGCATCTTGTTTCTTAAAATTATTAAAAATTATTCACATTTTGTATCATGCATGAACCAGTGAAGCCCCCTTGATGACGGCCCATGTGTGCGCCAGCCGAGATGTGGCCTCAAGTGCTTAGTTTCCCATCAATTTTTAAATGAATTATCTAGGAGCAGGCAATGGTTAATTTTGGGCCATGGGCTTTTTGATTAGAAGCCATGACCCCTTTTTGCCTGTTTGGCATGCTCTATACAACACCAGTGACACACAGTGTGACCCTTGACATTGGATTCAACACAAAGTAACTCCTCAACAGATCTTGTAGACTCAGCAACCTCTTTGTTACAACACGGGATCCATTAACACAACATTTCTATCATTTTAAATCCATCAGTATCCTTCCTTCCTTCCTTTCTTTTTCTTTCTTTTCTTTCTTTTCTTTCTTCCCTCCTTCCCTCCCTCTTCCTCTATTCCTTCTTCCTTCCTCCTCCCTCCCATCCCCTCTTCTTTCCTTTTTTCTTTCTCTCTCCCCTCTTTATATGTTTCCTTTCCATTCCCCCCTCATCTTTCAAATCCACCCATTTGTGCCTTCCCTTCTGTTTTGACAAAACTTTCCACCATACCAGGTTTCCCATATGCCGGTGCAGCGTGCAAGGAATGTTTCTTTAGAAAGCGCTGATGCTAATTATAAATTTAATTTGCATTTTAATTAGAATGGTAGCAAATTAAAAGCATGGCAGCTGGAGAATTTTGAACGCTTTGCAGAGATTTGGTGTCAGTATCTCCCTGTTTCTGACTTCTCTTCTTTTCATTCCCCTCACCACCCCTTGCACTATCTTTCATTCACACAAGCATATTGGCAATTCCTCCTTCCCATTTTTCTTTCTTCCCTTCTTTCATTTTGAGAGAAGACTGCCTTTTCTGCTCCTCCATTTCTCCTTCTCTTTCCCCTCCTGGATCAAGTTATAAATTATTTCTTTTTGTACTGATAAATAAAGCAGACCGCTCTTGTCTTATGCCAGGGACACCGTGTACTGTACTGATAGCAAATCTTTCAAGGTAAGCTTTTATCTGTTCCTCTTCAGTTCTGCTTTGATTTGTTTTATCTGTTATAGGTATTACTCTCAGGAAGTGCATCTGTGTACACACACACACATACACACACTGTCATCCTCTCTCCCCCCCCCACAAACACAAACACATACAAATTCATTTAAGTTTTCCAGCTTCATGATACAGGTAGCCTTCTGCTTACAACCACAATTTCTGTTGCTTAAATGAATTTTGCCTCATTTTATGACCTCCCTTGGCACAGTTGTTAAGTGACTCACTCCAGTTGTTAAGTTAGTAACACGGTTGTTAGGGAATCTGGCTTCCCCATTGACTTTGCTTGTCAGAAGTTTACAAAAGGTGATCACGTGACCCCAGGACACTGCAACCGTCCTAAGTACATGCCAGTTGCTAAGCATCCGAATATTAATCACGTGACCATGGGGATCCTACAATGGTCGTAAATATAAAAATGGATAAGCAGTCACTTTTTTTTAGTGCCGTTTTAACTTCAAACGGTCACTACATGAACTACTGGTACTTTTTAAACTACTTTCACTAATACTTTGAAACAAACAAGCAAAGAATCATTTTTTTCCTAATAGACAGCATGCAAATAGATGTTTATAATAAACATACCAATAAAAGTATGTCACAAATATTTATGAGTTTATCAAAACATGAAATATAAAAATACAAAGAAAAACGAAAACCATGGGAAAATAGGGAAAGAAGAGGAAAAAGTGTAAGGTGAAAGGCATTGACATCTGATTCTTTTTGGTGCAGTAATAGGATCCCACCTCAACTTTTTACCTTTACATAATCATATTTACTAGCCACTTCTTTAACAACAAACCTATCTAATCAGCAAAACCCAAAATCAGAGTTCCATTTTAGGGAATAAACTTACATGGAAGTTAATAATACAAAATTCTACACTATTCCATACAGGCCGTCTTTGAGCTATGACCAGTCATTTAGCAATTGAATGAATTCATAAGAGATTTTCCTGGGGTCACTTATGATCTGGATTTGAAGTTCCAACAGCTGCTCTCCCTGTGGTTATACAACAGCCAGATGACTTAGAAGGGACCTTGGAGGTCTTCTAGTCCAACCCCCTTATACCATACTAGTCTATTCTGGAAAACCTCCAGTGATGGAGCACTCACATCTCCAGGAGGCAAGCTATTCCATTGATTAATGTTTTTCACTGTCAGAAAAATTCTCCTTCCTTTTAGGTTGACTATGTCTTTGACAAGCATGGAGCCAATGCTTTGGGTTGATCCCTCTGGTGCCTTAGAGAATAAGTCAATCCTCTCTTCTTTGTGACAGCCTCTCAAGTACTGGAAGACAGCCATCATGTCCCCCTAACCCTTCTCTTTGGTAGACTAGATATTCCTAGCTCCCTTAATCATTTTTCTATGATTTAGCAAGGATGGAATGGCATATTTTTGTAGCAGTGCTTCAAACATGAACAAGGGGTGCTTTTCAATCAGAATAGAGCTGGAAGAAACCATGGAGGTCTTCTAGTCCAACCCCCTACTCAAGCAAGAGATCCTATACCATTTCAGACAAGTGGCTGTCCAGTCTCTTCTTAAAAACCTCCAGTGAAGCACCCACAACTTCTGAAGGCAAGCTGTTCCACCAATTAATTATCTGTTAATTGTCTTTTGTATTGGTTGGGCATGGATGGAAGAGAAATAGTGAGTAGTCTTGAATGAAAAATAAAGGTCTACTCTTAGTTCATGAAATCACATCACATCCAAACGGCCAGTTTCCCTATGGTGTTGTATCTTGGTCATTTCTATTCCTTCTATCTGATTTTGCTGCCCCCACCCCCTGTGTCCTTGTTCAATAATTTTCCTTAATTGATTGACAGATCTGATAGACCCCAAAACCTCTCTCTCACTTGTATGTTTCAAATAAGGACTTGTATGCCCAATGACCTTGTCGCCTCATCAGGTATCAGAAAATGAGCATGCAGATCGGGGAAGGAGCCCATTAGCCAAAGAAGCAAGCTCTCTCGTCTTGCGTAAGGTGTAACAAGCTCTGACAGCTTTCTCGACAATCTCGGTTGGAAGCCCTGGGGGTGGGGGAGATTCCCGAATGGTGGAAGCACATGGCAAGCAGGATGGCTTTGGCTTAAAACGTGGCTGGGATGAAGGCGATGCTACAAAATGATGCAGATAGTCCTCTAGCTAGGACCACAACCAAGTCCAAAATTTCTGTGACTAAGCAAGTCAGTGGTTAAGTGAATTTTGCCCCATTTTATGCTCTTTCTTGTCACAGTTGTGAAGTTAGTAACACGATTGTAAAATGAATCTGGCTTTCCCATTGGCTTTGCTTGTCAGAAAGGACACTACAACCAGGAAGGTAGGAAGGAAGGAAGGAAGGAAGGAAGGAAGGAAGGAAGGAAGGAAGGAAGGAAGGAAGGAAGGAAGGGATGATTGACATCTTCTCTGTTTTTTTATTTGCTTGTTTGTTTTTTAATTTTGAGAAAGTGTTCTTTTGGCAGTACATTTGTACCAAACAATTCTATTACCTATATATGTTATTTGCCCCAAAGGAAGAAAAGTATTGTATTGAGATATTCTTACTTAAAAAAATGATTATTAAACCTAAATATATACTGTACACCCACGCCCACACATATATGCTGATGGCAGACTTTGTGCCATTTTGACCTGATTTCCAGAGACAAGCTTGGGAGGAAATTGTAATAATCCTTCATAGTCAGGGTTTTACTCATTCAACTACTATATGATAATATCCATCTGAGAGTCATCAAGGTCACCTATCCAGAACAACACTTACTAAAACACGGGTAAAGCAGCAGTGCACTTTAACCCCACTGCATGTCAATTCATTGATCAAGAGTCTCTTCGATCCAACTTATCATTCTCCTAGGTTTGCTGATACTCTCTTACTCATCCTGTTCTAGATGAGCAGCTGTCAGGCCTATCCCAGCTTGGGCATTCAGGAAAGAAAGACCCTCAACTTCATTTGTAGTGAAAGGTATACTTTTACTGATGCGAATAGAATAGAATAGAATAGAATAGAATAGAATAGAGAATGGAATGGAATGGAGTGCAGTGCAGTGCAGTGCAGTGCAGTGCAGTGCAGTGCAGTGGAGTAGAGTAGAGTAGAGTAGAATAGAATAGAATAGAATAGAATAGATATTGGAAGAATAGAATGGAATAGAATAGAATAGACACATAATCACATAATGATTCTAGGTTGAGTCCTCTCTTGACTCCATCTCCAAGCTCCACCTCTTCTTCTCCTACAATTACAACTTGCATGACTTCTACCAACAGTGACCTACGATCAAGTCACTAAAATTTCACAGAAAAATCCAGTAGGCTTGGTCAAATCATGAACTTATACAGTTTATGGAGGTGCTCTGCTCTTCACCAAACCTTGATAGTCTATAAGTTTCCTCAGCTGTACTTTCATTAACCCCTGAATAGATTATTTGGAGAACTAATTAATTGATTCTTCAAACGCCAATTGACGGATGCCTAGGGAAATCCTGATCTAAGCAGCTGTGTTAATCAGGCCACCCCCATGCTTTCAGTTTCTGCCAGGGCATCTGAGATGGGGAGAAGTTGGCTATTGCTTTTTCCAGACCTCTTGTGGGTAGCTAATTAATAGGAGTCGGATATGACAGTTGTGCTTGTACAGTCACTGTGCTGCCTGACAATAACTCTATAAAATTACATTTCGGCTAAAGAATGGTAACAGTGTTAAATACCATTATTTGCCTTCCTTTGATGTCTAGGAGTCATTATGAAGGCAATTACAGTGGTTTCTCTGTCTGGGTGTCTGCAAGGTATTTATCAGGAGTTGTCAGAGTCCTTTGCCAGGTGGAGAATATATGGCATTTTTAAAAAAGGGGGAATTTTGTCTGAATGATTAGGCCAATAGGAAAAGAACTAGGCAAGAACACACAAACACACACACACCACACACACACACACGTAAGCACACAATATACAGGTAGCCCTTGACTTACAACAGTTCATTTAGTGACCTTTTGAAGTTGCAAGGCACAGAAAAAAGTGACCTATGACAATTCAGGCTGACTCTCCAACTTCATCTAGATAGATATGGACCCCTGAAGCATATGCACATGTGCAGAAAGTGTTAGCGCCAGTGAATTCAGTGATCCATTTAATTCACGTCGACATGTACAGGTCTACTTTTTGTACTTTCAATGTCTCTGTGCGTCTTAATATAATGTCAATTCTTCCAAATATGGAGGACGTTATGCGAGGGCCACAGGAGAAATGGCAGCTAATACTGTGGTGCATCCAAGTGGGTGCCCTATGCCACTACAGGATTGTTTAAATCCCTCCAGTAGGAAATATCAGATGATTGTAGAATGTGCTAGGGGGTTGGAGAATCTCATGAAAATGTATGTATGTATGCATGCATGCATATATGCATGTATTTATTGAATAGATTTTTATCCTACCTTTAGGCAGTGTGGTGGCTCAGCAGTTAAAGATGCTGGAAAGCTGACGGCCCTGGTTCAAGACCAGAGTGCTGTGCAACAGAGTGAGCTCCTGTTACTTACTCTGCTCCTGCCCACCTAGCAATTCAAAAACATGCATTTGCGAGTAGATAAATAGGTACCACAGAACCGTGGTGGGGCAGTAGTTAGAATGCAGTATTGCAGGTTGATTCTGCTTACTACCACAAATTTGATCCTGACCGGCTCAAGGTTGACTCAGCCTTCCATCCTTCCAGGGTTGGTAAAACGAGGACCCAAATTGTTGGAGGCAATATGCTGACTCAGTAAACTGCTTAAAGAGGGCTGTAAAGCACTGTGAAGCGGTATATAAGTCTAAGTGCTATTGCTATAGTCCTTCCTTCCTTCCTTCCTTCCTTCCTTCCTTCCTTCCTTCCTTCCTTCCTTCCTTCCTTCCTTCCTTCCTTCCTTCCTTCCCTGAATTGATGCTATACAGAACTGTGTTTTATCCTAGACAAAAATCAGTAAAAGGTACTTATTTCTAGTCATACAAAGTGATACTATCTTTCTCCTTAAATCCAATTTATTCCTTAATTCAGGATAGAACAACGAGCCTCACAATTAATACGGGTTTAAAAAAACACCTCATTTTACAAAATTAATACCACATTTAATTAGGCAAGATTAACATTTCATTGCACATTATACTTAATTGGTGCAGATGGAGGAACAGAGGTTAAGACCTCTGCAGGAGTTACTCTTTGTGCCATCCCGATATCTAATAACAGAGCAGGTTTAAATAATAAGACCTGACAATATTGAACAAGTTTCTTACATGTTTCTTATTTAGTAATATTTCTTAATGTCAGAGCCCAGCAGAATCTCAGGGTCTTAATTTTAAACCAAGAAATAAGACAAGATAGAAATTACAGATAATTCTTGATTTGCAACCATTTGTTTAGTGACTGCTCAAAGTTACAACAATGCTGGAAAAAGGGACTTATGTCTGGCTTTCACACTTATGACCATTGTGGCATCCCTGTGATCATGTGATCAAAATTCAGACACTTGGCAACTGGCATGTACTTATGACAGTCCTGGGATCATGTGATCACTATTTGCAGCCTTCCAAGCTAGTTTCTGACAAGGAAAGTCAATGGAGGAAGCCAGAATCATTTCATAACTACACGAGTTACTTAACAACTGTAGTGATCCACTTAACAACTGTGGCAAATGGGGCACAATTCATTCAACATCTGTCTTGCTTAACAATGAAAATGTTGGGCTCCACTGTGGTCGTAAGTTGAGGATTACCTGTATGGTGGAAGTCCCAGGCACCGGGTAAAGTGATACAATGGGGGGGGGGGAAGCTATGTGCCAAAAGTTTGGGTTCAATGTGCTATGTGCCAAAAGTTTGGGTTCAATTATTATAGAGTTCCCTTCTTGTCCATCAAAATACAGTTCTTGGTATCCCTTAATCACCTTAAACCTCATCTTTCTCTTCTTCTTCCTACTTTTTTAGTTGCATATAATAACTGGCTAAAGATAAAATCATTTCCTAATTTCTAAGGTGCTGCAGTGAACATCTGAAGACATACTTGGATTTTTCTTGACTGAAATGATCCCTGAGAATTGATGATGCTGTACACTGGGAAGAATCTTTCAGGCGGTAGACAATGAAAACAAGCAACCAATATTCTCATTTATTTAGTTATTCTGCCTCGTATGGGGGCGAGATTATTTTGCAGTGAGCAAATTCTATCCACAATCATTCCCCCCACCACCACCATACTGACTCATTTCTGAAAATGAGTCTAAATGACAAAAGCTTCAACTAGATCTTAAAACTGTTCTGCTTCCCTTTGCATGTGTGTTCCTTTCATTGCAACAAAACAATTTTTTCAAATTGGGGAGTTGAATACTTTCTTAGAGGGAAGGAGATGATCTTAAGAAGCAAAATCCGGAGGAGCTGTGAATCAGAACAGACAATTGACATATGGTAAAACCATTGCAAAAAAATAAAAAATAAAAATTGGAACTTCCTTTAGGAAAAATAAATGTGTTAACGGTTTTCACAAGAACTTGCTTAAGTGCAAAATAGTATTTCTAAATTGAGAAAGTTGCCTTGGAAAGCTTCAAACCTGAGCTACTATGCTCAATACAATTTTATCTTTGGAAGATTCTCCCCCTCTCTCAATGGTAAAGAATAGGATTTGGCGAGCAAAATAAAACCTGCTGGGAAATGCTAAAATAAATCAGGTTGGGGGGTCTTGCTATAATTAGCTGACATTGGTCATAAACTGGCAATATGACATTTTTATTATCTCTATAGACTTGTAAATGTGCTTTTGTGTCAGTGTTGACTATTGGACACATCCCTGAAGGGGTTTTTGGGGGGTTTTTTGGCAAGATTTCAGAAGGAGTTAGCTACTTCTTGCTTTTTGTGGCTGAAAAAGAATGACATTGGCTGCCATTGGCATGGATGGAAAATGGGAACAACCAATATTTAGTTAGATTCACACATGTGTAGAGGTAGGGAAGAAGAGATAATCTCCAGATGTTGTGGATGTTCCATCACTGGAGGTTTTAGAATAACAGAACAGAACAGAATAAAATAGAGCTGGAAGGGATCTTGGAGATCTTCTAGTCCAGTCCCCTGCTAAGGCAGTAGAACTTATAGTATATCAGACAAGTGACTCTCCAGTCTTTTCTTAAAAATCTCCAGTAATTGAGCGCCCATGATTTCTGAAGGCAATCCTCCTGATTAATTGTCCTCACTGTTAGGGAGTTTCTCCTTAATTCCTGTTGCCCAAGATGAGATGTTTAGGATGCATTATGAAAAAAATATCTGACACCTTATGACATATTTTTAACATATACATTATTAAAAGAACACCTTTCAAGAGCTTAAAAAAATAGAATACCTGAAGTTGGTGTCAGAACCCTCAATTATTGATCAGGTCCTTTCAGTTCGTTTGGCTCAAACTGCTACTGTTGGAGTCCTAAAAAGATAAGGTAACATTTTTACGTTACAGTTTAATTAAAAATAGTATTTAATGTTGTGCATTCAAAATCTTTCTTTGTGGCATTTCTGCATATAATTGCAGTTTGCAATCGGTTTAAATTTACAATGAACACAGTCCCAGTAGGAGGTGAATGTAAAGTCCTTGGAAGGAAAGTGGCATTTACAGTTCTTTGGGTTTTTTTTTTTTTTGGTTTTTGTTGTCGAAGAGATATGGAAAAAGTAATTTTCATTCTGTCCATGTTGAGCAATCCTTTTTGCATATAAAATGCTTTTGAAAAATAAATTCCCAAGGCTTCATGAGCTAAATATGTTCTCAGAATGAGCATACATTTATATGAATATTTTTTTATCTCTCTGACCTTAGGATGAAGGAAAAGACAGAGAGGCAGTTTGGTATAGTGGTTAAGGTGTCAGGTTAGAAATTGGGAATTCTAGTCCTGCCTTAGGCACGAAGCCTAAGCTGGGCCAGTCCCTCTCTCTCGCCCAGAGAAGGAAGCAATGGCAAACCACTTCTGAAATCTTGCCAAGAAACGTGCAGGTCCTTGTGTTCACAGACAAACAAACAAACACAGAGAGAAAGAGAGAGGGAGGGAGACAGAGAGAGGGAGGGAGGGAGGAAGAGGGAGACAGAATGAGAGAGTGAATTTGTCTCCTGGTGGTTTCACTGACAGATCAATAGAAGTAAAACCTTTTTCAGCCTCATGCTTTTCAAACAGTTCTTTTTTCTTAATACTGTTTTATTGTTTTTGAGGAGCTAAGGAAATTAATGGATTCTTCGGAATGTTTGGCAATGAATGATTGGCTCTGGTCCTATATGAATTAAATTGGATCATCTGTGAGATCACATTTATTCAAACTGGAATCCTTTTGGATCGAAATGGCACACAAAGCCCAGTGAATGAATAAACACGGTGCCTTGGACTTGACTCCATATTTGCTATGAAGGATAGCTTGAGGTTGGTCGGTTACATTTTCTGAATTACTTCAGAGGCATCTGACTCAATTTAACAATTTGGTTTGACTTTTCAATTTGGGAAAGATGATTTTTTTTAAAAAAACAAAACTTTTCAGATAGGTTTTATTGCTCCGTTTTGTAACACGGATGGGTGCAATCTCCTCTGGCTATAACAGATTTAATAAATAAATTTGAAAACAATTTGATCTGACTGTTGATTTAGTCTGGGAAGCTGATCTGACTTGAGCAGTCGATCAAATTGGCTTCGAATAACATTGACTTTTGAATAGAGTCTCTGAATTGAAGCCTCACACTGTCCTAATTTTTCATCGATGGCTCATCAGCTAATGGAGATTAGCCTGGCCACCTGGTTTGCCCTCCATTTTCAGAGGCAATCTACCTGATTATTAGACGCTCAAGATGAGTAATATACTACATTTGCCATGTACCGCTTTGTAGGTAGGCTGAAATTGAAAATGGAGTAGTGGGCTATATGAAATGGACCCTGCCCTAATGCAGCCTGGCTAGATATTATGCTCTTAAAATGAGATATTCATGCACATACTTTGGCCATCTTGTCATTAAATAATGACACCACATTCCACCTGTGAGAAATTCTCTTCTTTGAAAGGAATCGTGGAAGCAAATTCTCTCTGAGAGAGAAAAGAAACAAAAGCTATGAAAGACAGATATGAAAACTGATAGGAGAGAAAGCAGGATAATTTTTCTATCCAGATTTACCCACCTCCAGAAAAAACTAAAAAAAAAAGGTGTCCCTTACCCACACATGAGATATAGCCCTACCCACTCTGCCACCTTATTCCACTCAGGAGTAATTACATGACCTCAACCTTTTAGTATTCTAGTGCATAATTATCAACTTGCCCAGGTAAACTCAGACAGGAAACATGACTAAATAAGCTAATTCTGTTTTATTGAAAACTGGCTTAAAAGATGAAGGACTTTGCTCCAGCAGTTTGAGTCCTGCTACCACGTGACAGAGTGAGTTCACGTCACTTGCCCTAGCTCCTGCCAACCTAGCAGATCAAAAGCATGCTACATGCAAATAGATAAATACTTCAGTGGGAAGGTAACAGCCTTCTGTGTTTCACTGTATGCTCTAGGATGTGACATGATGGCATGATAGCCACATGACCATGGAAACATCTACCAGGCAGCACTGGCTCAGTGACCTAGAAATGGAGCTGAGAACTGCTCCTTAAAGTTGGTTACAACTAGTGGAGTAAAACCCACAGGGACTCTTTTACTTTTTTTTTTTTTTTAGAAAGCTTTATTGTAAGGGCACAAACTTCTCACCTCCACTCCAATAGGACTGGTTTTTCCTAGGTTTCTTTCTCTGATGAAAGCCATGGGGGGGAGGTCCTGTCTCTCTTATCTGTTTCTAAGACACTCCCAAAGTCATCCATATATTTTGAACTCAGAAGAAGGTTGCAGACTTAAATTGGTACCCTAAGGAGTGTCATTGGGCAAGAAGTAACAGATTCAAAGAAGATTGTGAGTGCTACAACACTGGAGATGTTTAAGAAGAGATTGGACAGCCGTTTGTCTGGAAGGGCGTTGTAGGAGATGACCAGTCTGAGCCAAGGGAAGGGTTAGTCATAGGTCCATTCACGCTTGCAAGAAGACTAAGCCCAGCCCACCATGAATTCCTTATCTACCAGCAAGTTGCTTTAACCATCAGTAGTTCAGATTCTTATAGAGAGCTTAAGCTTAAAATAAATCTTTATACCCATTTGAATTGCCTGGATCTCCTGATTTCTCCGGCATTTGACAGGTGTGGGATCTCCTGCTCAAGCAGGGTGTTGAACTAGTAGACCTCAAGGACCCCCTCCAAATGTATTATTATGTATTCTGTCAGATTAAATAGAGATGGAAGGAGTATAGTGAAATTCTGTATTGTAGGGATGAAAATGTCCAAGAGATGTCAGAAGACATTCCCTCTTTATAAGAATCTGTACCACCAGAATGTAACATTAAATCAACTCTTTGATCATTATTGAAGATCATTACCAAGTCAGAAGGCTATAGGAACTGACAGAATATCTTCTACAGAATATCTACTACCATGTAATCAACAAAGTTTATAACCAAACTATGTCAGCGAATCTGGAAAATGACAATCTGGAGAACAGATTGAAGAGGTCAGTTCTACATACCAAAACCCAAAAAGGAGACTTTACACAGTGTGCAAACTATCACAAAATATTATTAATTTCACATGCATAAAAATAACTATTAGGAACATTCGGCGCAGAGTAGAGCTTTCAAGGAAATGGAAGTGCCAGATGTTCAATCTGGTTTTAAAAAAATATTGAGGAGCAAGAGGTCCTGTTTCTGCTAGATTTTTTTTTTAAAAAAAGCCAGGAATTCCAAAACAAAGACAGTACGTGTTTCGTTGATTATAGAAAAAGCCTTGATTATGTCAGAAATGCAAAGTTGTGGCACAGTCTTAAGAAAATGGGAATCAGAGAAAGAAGTGATAAGGAAAATCCTGGACTGTGCTGAGATGGACAAATTAACAAAAGAGATAAAAGAAAAGGAAGACCCAGAGTACTCTTTAATATGGAATAAGTGGTACGACTGGTTGGAGACTAGAAATAATAGAGGAGAATAAATGTGGAAAGGTCAAAAGTGGAAAATGTATGTATAATAATGTATAGTAATAATAATATGTATTATTTTTAGTATGAAGTATAGTATGAAGGAAGAAAAATGCAAACAAAAAAAAAACACGACAAAAAGGACAAATATATCTAAAGAAGAATAAGGGGGGGGGAATGTAAATAATAGAAGATTACCGTTATGAAATTGCTATTTAAAAAAAAGAGGAGTACACACTGTGTGTGTATGTGTGTTGTGTTTTGTTTTGTCTTGTTTTGTTGGTTTAAAAAATAAAAAAATATTGGGAAAAAAAAAGAAAATGGGAATCTCTGAACATCTTGCCTGTTCCCATGTGAAACATGTCTACATGTCAAGAAGCCACAGTACAGACAAAACATGGCAAAACAGACTGGTTCCAGGTCTGCAAAGCAATGGGATAAATGTATATACTCTTTCCTTATTTATTGAACTGGTATGCTGAATAGAGGAAGATTCCATCGGAAGAAGATGAAAGTGGCTTTAAAAATGTTATTATTCCTAGTTGCATTATTTTAATTTCTGCCAGCCACTTTCAGGACATAGATAGGTAGTATGCAAATATTTTACCGTCCTAAAGAAACAAGGGCTGCACAATATATCTGTATCATCTGAACCTACTCAGTCTGGAATCCTGTAGAAATATTCCACAGATCCCGCAAATAGGACACTTTTGTCAGAACCGATGACTGTTTGTACCCTTTCTGCTATCGTTGCTCTGCAATGTTCTGTAGGCTGGGCTCTTGCAGTAGACAAAACTCTACCTCTTTCAAGGTTAATTGACTATTGTTCTTTGAAATATACATGGGAAAACTTTATCGACTACCCTGCTGTTTGACCTCACCTGTCAAATAAGAGGAGGAGGATAATAACAGTGAGAAGGACTCCCACAAAAGGACTTGACAAGAAGCAAAAGTTTGCAGAATGCAATATATTCTTTTGCTATCCTCATTTACTTGGTCATTCACTGATATACCATATATCTTGTCTCAAAGATACTGTTTCAAAAGGAAACTGGAAGGAGAAGGAGACGAAGGAGGAGAAGGAGGAGGAGGACATGGTTCACTTCTCATTCAAGAAGCTTCATCAGTTGTGGCAGGATGGGGGGTGGAATGGAGGGATTAGGGGGATGACTGAGAATCTCCATGGACATTTACCATATACCACCCCATCTATTTTTCCTCTAGGATCAAGACAGACACAGAATATACAAACTACTGTAGGGTGCAACAAAGCCCTTGACAACCTTGATGTATAGCAGCACAGTGGTTCATTTGATGCTTAACATCCATATTGCAGATTTGCTTTCAAGTCACCCAAAATATACACTGGTCCACCAGGAAATCCACAAACCTCCTATTTCTATGCGCTAAAGATGGGATCGAGCATGGAAATGTTATCAAATGCCAGAATAATAAAGTTAAATAGACATTGATGAAAGACTTCATTACAAGAAGAAAAAAACAACATTGAACATAAGGTAGAGAGGAAAAAAATAAAGAAAATACTGACATGGTAAATATATCAGAATCATGTGTAACAGACTAATTTTATGAGTGTATTACAAAGTGCCTGCTGGTTTCTCACATTAGGGTTAATGTGCAGCTATGGAGAATGTGGTTACATTGCTCATAAGGCTTAATTGGGGGACACAGTTCTTCCCCCCCCTCATTTGCTTTTAACTATGGCACTAGCATACCACTACAAGCCCTTTTTTCCCCATCTGCATCCTGACAGTCCGTTCGTCTGATTCCCATAATTCTACTTGAGGTGACCTTAGGTTTATTATTTTTTTATTAAACAAATTTATATAGCTGCCCAAGTCACATACAGTGACTCAAGACAGCATTCAACATTAAAAATCCACAGTTAAAAATGCACAATTTAAAGCCCACTCCATCCCAGGGTGGTGACAACAGAATCAAACAAGCTATCTGATCAGTTCCAAATAGGGTCCCTGAGTCCTGTAACAAAACCATCTCTTCAAAGCCTTGCAGAAAAGCCACAAGGTAAGGGCCAGTCTTATCTTTGGGGAGGTGAGGTTCCAAAGGGAGGGAGCTGCCTCAGAGAAGGCCCTTTACCTAGGTCCCACCAGGTGTATTTCCTTGATAATTGGGACTTGCAACATGCCCTGCCTTTCTGCTCTGCTGGGTTGGGGAGAAGAGGAGAAACAATCTGTCAACCTGACCCCCAAGCCATATAGGGCTTTAAAGGTGATAACCAGCACCTTGAATTGCCTCCAGAAGCAAATTAGTGACCATTGCAGCTCCAGCAAAAGAGATGGCACTTGTGTAAATTTAAACGTGCACAAACCCACATGAGCAGCTGTATTTTGAACCCAACTGAAGTTTCTGGATGCTCTTCAAGGGTACCCCCACTTAGGTATGAGACAGCAGTGTTCTGCAGCTGCCAACAAAGCCAGTGGAGTCCTAGACTCCATCAACAGAGGGATGGCAATCAAGTGATGGTACTGCTTTATACTGCACTGCCGAGATCCAACTTGGAATACTGCATCCAGTTCTGGTTACCACAATACAAAAAAAGAGCTGAGACACTAGAAAGTGTGCAGAAAAGAGCAACAAAGATGATCAAGAATCCGGAGACAAAACCCTATGATGAACTGTTAACTCAATTTAGCAAGCCTTGCGTGTTAAAATAATTCCCAACAAGAAACACAGATTTGAATTACACATTTTATGGAATTTGATGAGCTCAGGGAAGAGACTGCATTATCAGAGTGGGCTGCTCTTATCTGCACTCATGACCAAATCTGGCGGGACAAAAAAGTTGGCAACAAAGGGAACAGGAAGGCTTGGAAAAGAGCGGAGAGAAAGAACACAGGACTGAGAAGGAACATGAAGGATCCAATCTGGGTCAGTCACCGGGAAACAGGTTTTGTCATCTGAACTTTCAGATACATGCTGGAACCCATCTTCAGGGAACTTCTCCCTAGCAATGTGTGTGCTGTTCTGTGTGTGGCATTTATGTGGTGTCTGTTGTAGGTGGCATTTTTGCCTTCATCCGTAAGGAACATGACGTCCAAGAGAATTGTCAGCTACAGGGACATATTTTTCTTTCAAACGTCTGACAGTTCTCTTCTTCTTCCAATGTATTTATGAATCACACCAGCACACCTGCAATCTCAGCATTCTTATTTTTCCACCCCCCCCCCTCTCTTTTTTTTAAGTGAGTTCCCATCAAACTCAGCCGGGAAGTTCTACGGTGATTGGAATTTCCCCTTCGGTTTTGATCTTCAGCTATTTCACTCCCTAATTTTGACAAGCATCATCCTTGGCTGAGCAAAACTCAGCTTTGCTTGACCCCGAACACCAGGCAGGCTTCTTTGTGGGTTTTATTTCCCCTCCTTGTTTAACGTGTGCTGCATTTCCCCCCCCCCCTTTCTTTCCTGCAGCTTTTAAAGTAGATAATAAGTTCCCCAAATTCACCAGCCTTGCTCTGAAAGAAGCTTGTCACGGTGGTTGGTAGCTAATGAAGATCCCTTTAGTTTATCTTCATCAATTGTCAAATATTTGAGTCCATGAAGTGGTGCGATGAGGTACAAAGACAGATATTTGAAGGGATTTTAACTCATTTGAGCAATTACATGCTTAACTGCCCTGTGATAATCTGTCAGCCTGAGCTTTTTTTTTTTTTTTTTTCACAACTGCAGAAGTGGGGTGTATTAGAATGGCTGGATTTGGAGCATAAAAGCCGACTCTGAATGGAAGAAAGACTCCAGAGAAATTAATTGCCAGTAACAAACAGCAGGACTGCTTACAAGTTACATATCACAGTTACCTACCCGCAGCAAGAGAAAGCCGTTGCTAAATAAAGTGCCGCATTGCTGGGCAAGAGGCACAGCTAGGAACACCGTGAAAAATGCAACTGGTGTCAGCTAATTAAATGTAGAAGAAACCCACCACACTATATGTATTTCAGGTTACAGCGTGGTTTGCTAACTTGGCTCGATTTTGTCATTGGTGAAACACGTATGGATGGTTATTGGATTTGTCCTTTCCACTATAAGGTTGCTATGCTGTTGTTGCTGCTGCTGATTAATCCCTTGAGAGCAATTAATCAAAACAATAAATTTAAGGAGAGTTACTTCTTTCTGAAACTACAATCTGCATGTCTCTTAAAGACGTTGTGGAAGGTAAATCAACAACGTTAATCAATGGAAGTATTTACGTAGGGATTGATGGCTATTAAAAAAGTATGTTGCACTAGGTGCTTAGAACCCATTTCCTTGTCCAATAGCTGAACATCAAAGTCTATTGTAGTTGTCACTTTAGATTGTGATATATTGTCCAACTCAACTATCCAACCTAGAAAGATTCAATCTAGAACTAAGGAGAAATTTCCTGACAGTGAGAACAATCAATCAATGGAATAACTTAGGAATCATAGAATTATAGAATTGGAAGGGACCTTGGCAGTCATGGTTGTTTTCTTGCAGACATTTCATTACCTAAACTAGCTAATAACACTGATAATGTTACCTAGTTTGGATAATGAAAGGTCTGCAAGAAAACAGCCAAGCTCAGAGAGCACCAAGGAGCTTTCCAGCAAAATATCTTCTCCAGCATTTTTTCCTTGCCTGTTCCCATGCTCTCTCTCTTTTGAAGAAAAGAGAATTTTGTGAAATTCTTTTGGTGTGTAGGGTAATATTCTTGAAATTTATCAGTGAAATAGCCAGAAGTGCATGGGAACATCCAGTGGTGGTTTTTTTCCCCCCACTCTCTGCTGTGTCCTATAGCTTTCATATTTCTATTTAATCTAAGAAAAAATATCTAGATTGACTCCATTTTGGGGCTTCAGAAACCCCCAAGATCACAGGGTGGCTGCAGAAATATATTTAAAACTCTGTGGGCTTGATCTGCTAGTACAGGACTCTGAGGCAACATGGATCTCTTTAGTGTTGATTTAGAAATTTGAACCTACCTCATTCATAAGGTGGAATTTATAAATAGGGGACACCTATAACAAATGAAGTACTTCGCTGTAAAGGTTTAATTCAAGGTTGTTGGGGATTTTTTTTTTAGGTACCTTAAACCTTAATTAAAAGTCGGCTGAATTAGGGGGAAAAGTTTTTACCTGGCATTTAAATGAAAGTACTGAAGTTTGACATTTCCAAAGGAGGCACTTCACAAAGCAGAATCTTTTAGTGATTTTTTTAAACAGAAATTTGCTCCAGGACCTCCCCTCAATTAAATCTGAAACTGAAGCCATTCCTAGTGCAGTAGAAAATCAGCATAGGGATTAAAACGTTGAACAGTAAAGACTGGAAGAATGATCCCGTAATCTTAACCTCTGCCTGAGTGGCTTTGCTCCTGTCCTTCACGTTTTTCTGATGGTGCAGGCCTGTCTCCTTTCCGAAATAGACTAGGACGAAGAGAAGGAAACACTGCTGCTATCATCATCTAATGAATGTGGTCTTCACTACAGGAGCAAGCCAGCCTAAGCATCAGGTATGTGTGAGCTGTGTAAAGGTAGGTGGGCGTACAAATTCAGATAGTGACTTATTCTCCCCCCCCCCCCAAAAAAACACACAACCAGATGCAGGTAGTCCTTCACTTATGACTGCAGTTGGGACCAGAATGTAAATTGCTAAGCAAGGCAGTTATGAAGAGAGTCCACACCCCAATTTAAAATCTTTTTTGCCACGGGTGTCTTTTGATCGTTAAGTGAATCCAGCTTCCCCCAGTATATTTTGTATTGTTAAATACATTAATTATTACACGCTAATTTAGCATGGCTTAATACTTTGTCTATACTATGCTATATCCCCGCAGAAGTGATCTGCTCTAAACCTGTTATGGTCTGCAGAGGAGGAGGAATTCAATTCTGTCTGCATAGTGGTAGGAACTCAGCTAAAACTATTCTTAACCTGGATCTTTGCACAAGTGATTGTTTTCTTGCTTCCCCCCCCCCCCATAACTTTTGTTGGCTGCTTTAAATGGCATGTCACTGTTATTTTGTCCACTATTATAAGATCTATTAATATGATGGCATAGGAATTTGATAAATAAATCATAGGCTTTGGCCACCCATCCTGCCAATGGACTTATCTGGTAGCTCTTTGGCTTTTTTCGACAGCAGTGCTATTGTCACCCCGCAAGGAAAGTCCTGACCTTAAGACATGGTTGGGTATGTTCTCTTTCATACTGTCCCATCAATTTCTCAGTTGCAAGTTGGGTGGAGAATTTTGAAGGCCCGTATATGGCATTAGAAAGGCCAATGAAAGCTTCAAAGCTTTGCTTCAGTTGGAACAAAACTGCCTTTCAAGGATGCTTGCAAAGCAACATGGTTCTCCTTGCATGTGTGACCTAACACTGCTACGTGGTTGTGCATTCCTGTCCCTGATTCTTCTAGCAAATCCAGTGCTTTGAGAAACCTCTTTCAAGCTTCTAAATAATCCCAAAAGGAACAGTGAGCAAGGCACCTTGACAAGAGAAGTATGTTTCTTCCAATGTGTAAAATACCTCACTGAGGTAAATTAGGGCTAAAGGTGTGTGCATGTGTCAGTACACCCATGTCTGCCCAAACCCAGGCACCCATATAGTGACATTGGAAGTATTTTAGAATAGCAGTTTTCTTTGTGGTTGTTTTGTATAGCTTTGCTCCTCAATGACAACCGAGAGATATTTGAATGCATTAGCTTCAAATATGCCTGCCTCTCTCTGCATCTAACCTTGGTGGAGAAGACCTTTCTTCAGAATAGTTTTGCCCACCAGCTAAACCACTCAGTTTTGCTTGAAGTCCCCAAAACTAGACTGCAGGGACAGTTCTAATGGGTCAAGGTGCCAATGCTGCATTTTTGCTTTCAAGTTGGCTCTGCTTTGGTCAGCCCAAACAAAGAACTGGTTTTTTTCTTCTTCTTCTTTTGCCTGGAGCCTGAGAAAGTGTTGGCGTCATCCTTAATTTAGTTCTTCTCCACTCAATCCTGTCGACTTGTTCTCCCGAATCTCTTCAAGGAAGTTGTTTTAAATGAAGTACAAAGACGCAGCCCCATTCAACTCCGGGACCCACCATCGCTCTGACCCAGAGGTCGTGGAAGAAAGACGGTAAGTAATCTGGGTCCCATCCTTAGCATGCTGGATTTGCCACTCCAACACTCCACATGGGGCTGTTAGGCTTTGCTTAGGAGAAACCCAACGACGCACCACCAGCAAGGAGAAGTAATTATCTTCACTCCTAGCACTACAGCCGCGCGGCCACTGAGCCCTGGCAGCTTACTTTAAGCGGGCTAATAAAGAAAAGAATCATTTCAGGCCTTGTGAGGTACACAGCGGGCCTGGATTTTATTAATGAGGGTTTTATTTTAGGTTCACTGTACCGCGTTCACATAAAAGACAGAAAGCGGACGGGGCAGGGGAGAGAGAGGTGCCTTTGACAAGGCTATTAGCTGCTGAGATTTTACCCATGAGTTTCAGGAAGGAAGAAATGCCAAGGCACTCGCTCGTAAGTAGGGAGAACTAGCTGTGCAAAACTGGCTTCCTATTTGTTTACTCAGTGGATATCTCCTTTTTTCTATTCGAGCAGCTACTTTAGTCCTCTGCTGTCTTGTTAATTTACCCATATCTAATTGGCTACCAGACAGATCTCCCAAATTAGATTAAATATCTGCTGGGAACAGTTGGTTATACACCAACAAGGGGGCAACGTCTCTCTCCAGCTGGGTTGGGGATCACCCCTAATAACTAATATTAAGGGACTGATTACCTTCCCACAGAAAGCATCCATAGGTTTCAAGTGAAGTTAGCACAAAATGTGGCATCATTTATGTCAATGATTCCATGTTATATGGGCCCAATGAAATCTTTTTCCTCTAGTTTTCCCTTTTGCTGCAAGCTAGGAATTCCACATTTTGCGCAAGGAATCCACCATTATTCTAAGAGAGTTATAAACTCTCCCTTTCTCTTTCTCTTGTTAGCCATATCCTTTTTGAATTAAGTATCAGTGGCCCATGCTGTTTGTGTTGTTATATTTTTGTTACTGTTTTAGTCTGGAGAGAGATAGAGATAGAGAGAGTCATATTAGTCTCACCTACCCATCCTAAGTCCCTCTTCCAATTAAAATTGGTAGGTCGAAACCATCATGTTTAACTCATAGTGGTCTAGAGTCACTTCTTCAAGGACAAAATGGTTGCGTTTTTAGTCAAACTGGTCTTTTAATAATAGACAGGAATTCTAGAAATTGGTAGCTGAGTTCCATTCACACCTTTATATCCACCCAATTAATAAGAAGGTGTGGGGACCTATCCTGCTCATGTTTAAGGGTTTTAGGCTCTATACCCAAGTGGGACATCCATGCAGAGATGAAGCAAATGGATCCAGTTTAAACCCTGTGTTTTTGGTATAGCACAACAGTGCCACCTAAAGCATCTGAGAAATTAACCCATGATAAGAGGTTTGAATAAATGGAATTTAGTTTTTTTTTCTTTTTTAAAAATAAATCTAATATATTATTCCAGTTGTACACTGGCCTTATTGATGTAGGCGAGAACCAGTTTGGTGTAGTAGTTAAAGCATCAGGCTAGAAATTGAGAGACTGTGACCCTTAGGCACAAAGCAGGGTGACCTTGGGCCAGTCACTCTCTCCCAGCCCTAGGAAGAAGGCAAGGGCAAATCATTTCCAAGCAACTATGCCAAGAAAACATCAGGGACACGTCCAGGCAATTGCCAAAAGTCAAAAATTGACTCAAAATCACACACCTGCACAAAAAAGGTTGCACCCTTATAATTCCAACAAGGATTGTTAGCAAACTGGGTTAGTGTCAACTGTCCCACTCAGTCATCTAGCAAAGAAAGACTCCGTATCAGTTAGCCATGAGATCATTTTTGACGTGCTGGCCAGAGCTACAGAGAGGATGGAATACTTTAATTGAGCTGAACAACAGTCTGGCTGTCAAGAATGCTGGGTCTCAATTATCCTCTGTATTCTATAAAAGTAAGATGATGATTTGAGGGGGGGAAAGGGGAGGAAGGAGGAAGAGGAGAAGGAGGAAGGAAAATAAAGATGGCCTGCCTATCAGCACCCAAACAGAAGACTCAGAGAATTATCTACAACCTCTGTCTGACCATTCTCTCGTAATATTTTGAACATGTGCTGTAATTCAAGAGCCTATGAAAAGAGATATAAAACAAGTAGACTAGCCAGAGTTACACTAAAGATGCTATTTAAAATTCTCTGTCTATGATCGTTGCCTTTGCTTGGTTTCCCATATAGAACATAGAATAATATAGTTGGAAGGGACCTTGGAGGTCTTCTATTCCAACCCCCTGCTCAAGCAGGAGACCCTATACAATTCTGGACAAATAGCTATCCAATCTTTTCTTAAAAGCCTCCAGTGTTGGAGCACCCACAACTTCTGAAGGCAAGCCGTTCCACCGATTAATTGTTCTAACTCTCAGGAAATTAGGTTGCTTCTCCCCTTGGTTAGTTTCCAACCATTGTTTCTTGTCTTGCTTTTTGGCACTTTGGAAAATAGTAAATTCCGTTTTATATTTCTTGTCATTAGTTTCAAAGAGGATTTTGAATTTGAAACAAAATTTGTTAAAGTCTGCAACCCTGGTCTTTAGGCAGAAAAATATTGTGAATCTCCATTTCTGTTTTTCCTAGGTTAGACTGAAGGGTGAAATCCTAACCAGCCCCACCTCTCAAAATATCTGGTCAGATTAGAGGCATTATTTGAAGGTTCATCTAACTGGTGATGCCCAATTTTCAATACTAATTACAAGAGATTCATTGCAAAGTGTTTAAATAATTCTTTTTCTTGCTGGTTTGTAGCAATACACCATGGTCTTTCCATACATTTATTTCATTACATTTATAGCCTAAGATCAAGGACCCACCTACAAATTCAGGAAAACTATACAAATAGTTAGACAATATTTTAGGTTACATGAGAACTAGATGACTTCTACAAACTGTTGCCAATATGGATTAGACCAGAATGATAAGTCCAAAATCAGTGGAAAATACTAAGTGGGAATTTTTCCCTAATCCCAGTTCAACTTTTTAATTTTATTTTCTTTTGGGATGTTTTTCTTTTTTCCCCCTTTTACTGTAATATTATAAATAATGTTCCAAATTTTGTTACGCTATATTATTTCAATATGTATTTCCGCGCAGTAATATTTGTGTCATATGATTACAAATCGGGAACATGCTATTATTTAGAAAGCTTGAAGTATTGAAGATAAAAAGAGGAAAGTAAAGCTTCTATCAGTATTAATTGCAGTTTACGATATCACTATTACTGGTGGAAGATTGTTTGACTTTTCATCTAAAATTAAGCATAACGTTAAAAAAAAGCCCACTGCAATTCACATCAAAGCATTCGTTACATGATAATAGTTTCAATCTTATTAAATTTCAATATTAAATTAATTAATTATTTAATATTAAGATCTCCATTATATTTTACTTAGTGTATTTTTAATTTTAATCCTTCTATCGTTATTTTAATTACTGCCTTTTACAGCAATGTAATATTTTTATATGGTTTATATTTTTTTATGTTTTTAACTGTGCACTGCCCAGAGTTGCTTTGTGAATGAGATGGGGCAGGCTTGATATTTGATCAATAAACCAACAAATATACAAAGTACATATATGTGCATGTTTATATACCAGTTCAACATTCTAGTTAATAGGCAGGTTAGATATACAATATGCCTAGATTTACTAATGTGCAGACCACTATAGATCTGGTATTTTGATTGTATTAGTAAAGCATATAATAATAAGAAATACAAATGTACTATCAATATGTGATTTGCAAGTTTAACATATAAGGAAACTAAAAAAGCTGCATACATATCCATTCACAACTTTTTTAACCTATAAAGCTGTTTGCATCTCTTCCTAAATATATATCTGTTAACATAAATTTCCTGAGTATCTATTTCTAATGCAAATTTCTTTGATGCCATTCTTTATCATGTAAATGTCCTTGATGCAAGCATTTTTATCAAGACAGATTCCAATATAAACTATTTCTTCCATGTAACTAATTCTCTTTTTTTGTCTATCTATTTATCTATCTATCTATCTATCTATCTATCTATCTATCTATCTATCTATCTATCTATCTATCTATCTATCTCAGGAAAAAACATACATTCTTTTCAGTCATTCTTTAAAAAGAGTTTCTTTTTATTAGCAGGAATGGATAGGATTTGCAATCCAAAATATCTGAACAATGCTAGATTTGCTGAAAAATGTAGATAAGGATCTAGTGGGGGCTAAACCATACTTAAAATATTGCATCCAGTTTTGGTGTCCATATTATAAAAAGATGTAGAGACTCTGGAAAGAGTGCAAAAAAGAGCAACAAAGATGATTAGGAGGTTGGAGATTAAAACATACGAAGAACGGTTGCAGAATTGGGTAAGTTTAGTCTAGTGAAAAGAAGGGCTAGGGATGACATGATAGCAATGTTCCAATATTTGAGGGGCTGCCACAGAGAAGAGAGGGGTCAAGCTATTTTCCAAAGCACCAGAAGGCAAGGCAAGAAACAATGGATGGAAACTAATTTGTCTGGAATGGTATAAGATTTCCTGCTTGAACATGGGGCTGGACTAGAAGACCTCCAAGGTCCCTTCCAATTCTGTTATTCTATTACATCTAGGGCAGGACATATAAACTTTGCTTTGAATTCTGTAGGGAAGGTTTCTATAAATATTTTTTATGGTGATATACCAAAAATATCAATTCAGTGACCGTTTGACAGTGACAGTATTCTAAAAATCGAAAGGTGGGAAATTAATATAGTATAGAGTGACTAAGGCAAAATTATTGCATGCAAAACAGCTGGAAAAGCAATAAAATGCGTACAGTGGAAGACCAGATCATAAAATGATCTGAAGTGGCAGAAATAGCAAAGCTGACCAGTTTGGTCAAAGAAAAAGCTATACATTTTTTTTTAAAAAGACTAGAAACCTTATATGGACATTTTGCTGAAAGTAGGGGAAAAAAATGAACTGATGATTTAGGGATTTGGGGACCAAAAATGAGAAAAAGAGGTTGGGGACAAATTAAGATGATAATTACTTGATCGAAAGAAGGGCGGAAGGCAGAATTGGATTAGATTGTTTTTCCTTTTTTATTTCTTATTTCCTATCTTTGTTCTTGTTTGCTTTGCATTCCTTATTACCTGGAAAACATCTAGTCTATAACTCTGTCTGAAAGTATTCTTAAAAAAAAAATTTAAAAGAAAAAGAATGACCTCGGGAAGCCCTAGCCTTCCAAAGTTACTTCTAATCAGTTCTCAGAAACCTGCCTGCCGTACGGAGGCGTCTTTAAAAGGGACCAGTACTAACGAACAAAACCCTGACGACGTGGTATCTATCAAAGTCTCCTGACACCTTCAGCTCTGACAAAAGGCACTCTGAAGATCTGGCACATTTCACCTCATTTGCATTTGTGCATCTCATTAGGCACATAATTGCATGCCAAGGGAGGTGTCCTTTCCTCGCTATCTTAGCCGGCGTTATCAGGACACGTCAGAACTAAATGCTGAAATGTCAGTATCTGATGAACAAGGCGGCTTGACTTTTGCAGATCTCCTCCTTTTAAACGTTGCCCTGTGATGTCTCCCCCCTTAACTTACTGTTACCGTTTGATAATGCCCGAGAAAGCCTGGTTATTTTGAAAATTGGTTACAGGCCTTTACTAGAAACAAAGGAAAAGTCAGACAGGCACCCCTGTATTTGTGCTGGCATTCAGCTGGGATTGGGGGGGGGGGAGAAAGTAACAGCATTTCTTAATGTCACCAGAACATTAAAATCAGTGGACATTAACACTAAGCCTCAACGGGATTTCCATGGAATTATATATATTACATTCATATTGGAAAGTCAATGAGTTTATCCATGATTAATGTTATGACACTGAACAAAACAACCTTTCTTCCATAGATGGGGCAACCATTTTACACATTGTAACGAGCACATTCTCAGCCTTTGACAAGTACAAATAGCTAATCTTTTAAAAAAAGAAAACCAAGGAAAGAAAACCATTTACACCCATCATATGTATGCCGGGATATTGACTGTTTGGTTGCAGGACTAATCTCATATTTTGTTGTATTCCTCCTCCCCCACCCACTGTCCATCATAATGTTGTATATTCTTGTTTTACCTTGACATGGGAAGAAAGAAGGAAGGAGAGAAAAGAAGGAGAGGAGAGGAGAAGAAAGGAGAGGAGGAGAGGAGAGGAAAGAGGGACAGGACAGAATAGGATAGGAAGGGGGAGGGACAGGGAGAGGGTGAGTGAGAGGAGAGGAGAGGAGAGGAAGATGGAACCTATTAGCAAATCACAATTAAACTGGTGGCCATTTTCTGCTCCTGCCCATCACCCTCCGTATATACTCATAAGCCTCTGCTTTTTCCTGAACTGTATTTTCCATTCAGTCACTTGGAGAGGCTGAACAGAGAATGTTACATTTAACATCATGAACAGAGGATATTATATCTGGTGCTAGAGAAAGGGTCCATTAAGGGGCATCCACAAGGGAGAATCCAAAAAGTCAGATGGGCAACTGCAATGACATGATTGAAACCTCGCCCCTTTTAATGGGTCTCCTATTGTAAAAAAGGGGAGACTATAATCACAAATGTGTTTGTCTGCTGGCTGTCTCCTTGACTTTTTTTTACCCCTCCTCAAACATCCCTGCATCCAATTTCAGCTCATGCCCTATGGGAAAGAAGAAAAGAGTTGTATTCTTTATTTTAATCTCAGTTCACAGGATTACAATCAAGAAGTGTGAAAGTGCCTGCTTTGTGAAGTGGACCAGAGAGAAAACACGAGCTGGATGAGCTAATTCTAGTTTATTGTAAGATTACATTAGCAGAATCTTGCAACTCTGAAAGTATATTTCTCTCCCATCACCTGTACAGTCCAAGAAACTAGGAAGGATCCCTCCTGAAATGTTTGCAATGCCCCTATAATTTCAGCGGACTCAGCTGCATCTTATCTGACCATTGATTGGTCTGAAGCTCTTCCTTCTATCTCCCAAGGTCATTCTCACTCACCATTAAAGAAAGGAAAGGGATGAAGAATGTGCAGGATTAAAAGAGAGAAACGTGAACATATTCTAAACTCATCCATGTCAAACAATAAGCGTCAGGTGCAAGAAGTCAGGAACCAGGATAGAGTTCAACAATAAGACAAGTTTATTTCATACTACCTATGGACAAGAATATGAGCTACTAATGGTCAAGGTGAATTGGTGCCAGATAAGAGTTAATGAAGCAGGACTAACGTCTTTTATGGGGGGGAAGGAAGGAAGGAAGGAAGGAAGGAAGGAAGGAAGGAAGGAAGGAAGGAAGGAAGGAAGGAAGGAAGGAAGGAAGAGCCATGGAAGAAAAGATAAACATCTGGCCATGGAAATCTTTAAGGAAGTTTGACAGGTCAATGATCTGATGTTTAAAAATTCTACAAATTTATAATTAATACAAATACATACATATACATATATGTTTACCTATACATATACATACACATATAATATATACATTTGGGTGGGTAGGTGTGGGTGTGGATGCAGACAAATATACATATTCTTTCAGTGGCAGCATAAGACATATTTTGTAGATTTCTTTATCTTCTGTGCAAACTGCAATGGAAAATAACTCTTTTCCTGCTCCTATATGTATGCTCAAAGTACATTTGTCACAGCCATTTGTCAAAAGATAAATTTAATGTTGGAAGCTGTAGAGTGCTCTTATTGGGCAATTAAGCCCGCTGAGGTCGGGCTTGGTGGTCCTTCTACCTAGAGAAGAGGACATGAATAGATACCAAAGTTCTTGAAGGTCCAGATAATATTTTTTTCGCCCCCCCCCCGGGGGGCAAAATACGATGCTTTGCACATCCAGGTTGAAAGCAGACATCTCTTTTGGTGCCTTAATCTTCCTCCAAAGATGACGTTAACAATTTGAGCTGCCCACTTCTACCCTGGCTGGGGAGTTAAATAAAAACAAATTATGGGTCTTAACAGTGATAGATGGACTCTACTTCTATTGATATAGAATACGGGTTTGTTGTTGGTTTGGGGTGTTTTTTTGGGGGGGCTTTTAGATTAAAGGCTTACGCATTTATCTGCATAAACTAACCCCTGGAGTCGAGTGGAGCTGACATTTTTGCAAGAAAAATGAATATCCTAACTTATTCCAAAGAGAAGACTTGGTGTTTGTATGCCCAGCCTGACCTTTGCCTATGCCTTTCAGATTAGATGCACTACATGGAAAATTGTGCTCTTACAGTAGTCCATAAATCATACCTACCAATTTTCTTTAAAGGGGTATGTAAATATCAGTGGACCAGGTGGGTAAACAACACTAACCTCGTACAAATGGCTGGAAAATTGAAGAAAAACACCTTATTTTGCTGCCGAAATTGCTTTCGAAGCCCAGGCGTTGGGGCTCAGGTTATGGAATGCATGAAATGTTTTGTAGAGAGGTGAGTAGGAGAGGGAAAAAAATGGCTTGACGATAACTGCTCTCGACACAGTTCCTGGGCTTTTCCGTCCTAGCAGTGATCAAAGATATCATTCCTGTATATTACGTTTTCTTGGCATGGCTGAAATGCCTGTGAATTTCAGGTGACAGGTATATTATCTGTTCACTTCCCAAAGAGACAGACAGATGTTTCTTTTTCCTTCCTTCATTCCTTTCCTTCCTTCCCAGCATTCCTAGGTTTGGAAGAGAGTCTTCTAAAATTGCCCAATGAATTTTGTAGCAATGTTTTTTTTTATTTTTTAAGTTAGAACACAGAATATAGAATCATAGGGCTAAAGGAACCTCAGAGGTCTTCTAGACCAACACTCTGCTCAAAGCAGGAGGCTTATGCCATAGTTTGGTCTAGCGCAGTGTTTCTCAACCTTGACAATTTTAAGGCATTTGGACTTCAACTCCCAAAATTCCACAGCCAGCAATGCTGACTGTGGAATTCTGGGAGTTGAAGTCCACTTGCCTTAAAATTGTCAAGGTTGAGAAACACTGGTCTAGCGGGTAAGGCATTCTGGTCAAATGGCTAATACAACCCTTGGTTGTATAAACAGAGGCATAGAATCAAAATCATGTGAAGTATTAGTATCACTTTATAAAGCCTTAGTAAGGCCACACCTGGAATACTGCATCCAGTTTTGGTCACCACATGACAAAAAAGATGTTGAGACTTTGGAAAAAGTGCAAAGAAGAGCAACTAAAGGCCTGGAGACTAAAATATATGAAGAACGGTTGCAGGAATTGGGTATGACTAGTCTAGAGAATTGGGTATGGCCTGGAGGAACATTGTCCATGTGGTCGTGATGGGTCAGACACAACTTCTCAACTAACAACAACAAGTCTAGAGAAAAGAAGGACTAGGGGTATGATGGTATTCCAGTGTTTGAGAGGCTGCCACAAGGAGGAGGGGCTCAACTTATTTTCCAAAGCACTGGAAGGTAAGACAAGAAACAATGGATGGAAACTAATTAAGGAGAGAAGCAACCTGGAATTAAGGAGAAACTTCCTAACAGGACAATTGATCAGTGGAACAGCTTGCCTTCAGACGTTGTGGGTGCTTCATCACTGGAGGTTTTTAAAAAGAGACTGGACAGCTACTTGTCTGAAATGATACACTGTTGGTGCTGTACTACATCTCCTCTCCTCTCCTCCTTCCTTTTTCCTTTCCTCCCCTCCCCTCCCAGCCTCCCCTCCCCTTTCCCCTTTCCCCTTTCCCCTTTCCCCTTTCCCACTACAATATCTCCAATAGCAGGTTTTTAGCTTGCTAGGAATCTTCTCCCCTCTACCAATTATCAAAAACAAAGTTACTGTCATTGGAGCAAGAGCTGAGGTGAAGTTTTCATATTTTTTTCTGAGCACATTTTTCCTTGTCCTTTGCATTTCCTGTCTTCCTTCAATAGCCCCCCCCCTTACCAAAAGATAGCAAAATTCCCCATCGTCTCTTTACAGTGGCTTCTATTTTCCACTTGCAATCCCCCTGAACATTGCTACCTCCAAGATAATTATGCAACATTTAAAACATTACACAAAATAAATTCTTTCCACTGTCTAATGACATCATTAATCAGATGCATCCATAGTGACAGGCATTGCCTTCAAAATGGTGAGCCAAACCCATCCCTTTTTTAACGTACATCCTGTGCAGTGCATAGATGGGAAAATGGAAACTTAGCAGAGCCTTGATCTCACCATTTTGAGGCTGTTCTGACACAGAGAAGCCCCTGTGTGTGGTGTCGCCCAGGACCCCCTATGGATACCCATGAATGGAAGCTAGATTGCTGAGGCGCCCCTGGCAATGCTTGCCAATTGAAATGAGGGCAAAATCAAAATTAACAAAAAAAAAAAAAACATGGACAAGGGAGATGGATAGGAATTTCATTCTGCTGTCTTCACTGACAATTATCCTTTCCTTCGGCCCCCCATGATTCCCAGCCCATGAATGGAAGAAGGGAGAAATTTGAACAGCTATTTCGATCCTACTGTTGATGATCTGATTAAGCCTATTCTCTTTTTCTCATTCCCAAGAGAGTTTCTCTCTCTCTCTCTCTCTCTCTCTCTCTCTCTCTCTCTCTCTCTCCTTCTTTTAAACATGAGCATGACATCGGTGTGGCGGCAATGATGCTATTAGCCCATCGAGGGAATCCTCCTGCAGATGGAGACGTTAATTGAGAAGCCAAGTTTGAGAGGCAAAGTTCATGACTGTGCAGATGGTGGGAAAAAGCTGGGTGGCAAAGTAAGGTCAGTGTCAGACTCAGGCTAGACCTTAATGGCTCACTTTCCTACTCTTTCAACATCAAGCAGTCCCTCTGGGCAGGAGAGGCAGTATAGCAAAGTCTGCCTGCTGTTGTTATTTTGTTTTCTTCTTCTTCTTCTTCTTCTTCTTCTTCTTCTTCTTCTTCTTCTTCTTCTTCTTCTTCTTCTTCTTCTTCTTCTTCTTCTTCTTCTTCTTCTTCTTCTTCTTCTTCTTCTTCTTCTTCTTCTTCTTCTTCTTCTTCGTCTTCTTCTTCTTCTTCTTCTCCTCCTCCTCCTCCTCCTCCTCCTCCTCCTCCTCCTCCTCCTCCTCCTCCTCTCCTCCTTCTTCTTCTTCTTCTTCTTCTTCTTCTTCTTCTTCTTCTTCTTCTTCTTCTTCTTCTTCTTCTTCTTCTTCTTCTTCTTCTTCTTCTTCTTCTTCTTCCTCCGCCTCCTCCTCCCTTGACTCACATGCAGTAATTTCCTATGAAGCAGAAATCATTGATAGATAGCCAGAGACGACCCCCTTGCCCAGTGCTATGGATTCACACAACTAGTTAATATGCATTGATCTGACAAAGTATGTTCCATTGAAACATCCAGTTATGGATGTTTTGTAAATATCTCTGTGTACTTATGTATCAGAATGCGTGATTATTATGACATGATTAAGAGAAGAATATATCTATAGCCTACCTCTATCCATAGTACAGTGAGCTGAAAAGTTGGTTTAAAAAAACCTTTTTGACAATAATAGATACATATTTATGTATTTAAAAACAGCAATGAAAAACAGTGAAAAACTATTGATGCATAGGACAAGTTACGTCAGAATACCATGAGACATCCATGGTCAGTGACAGTCACTGGTCATCAAAATGGTAAGTCTGACTGGACCATCACCCTATCAACCTTTTAACAAGCATCATGTACATTGTACAGATGTAAAAGGCAGGTGGTTATTTTTATTATGTGTACAAGTACTTTTATTTCAATGTAGTTTCTATCTATTTAAAAAACTTGTAATTCACTGAGTTGAACTGGGTGGTAAATAAATTCCAGAAAAGAGAGAAGGGGAGGGGAGGGGAAGGAGAAAGGAAGATACATTCATCCATTCATTCATTCATTCATTTATTTATTTATTCCCTCTTTGTTATTTTTACAAACAACCCAAGGCGGCAAACATATCCAACACACTTTTGAAGCAACGTATCTGAACCTGAAGCTATTTAATGACTTTAGTTCCCTGTTAATATATACTAAGAAATTCTGTCACTATTATTTGATGGTTTATCCATTTTTTCCCCCATCAGTCAATGGGCATTCTGGAAGAATTGACAGAGATATAAGGTTTGGCCACCCCATCCTAGAGGGAAAATGCAATTCAAACATAACAAATAGCATAAAATCAATTTTGTGTTGGTAGAATCTGTTTATATATCTACCTGTTTCTGAAATAAATTGTCAACAATCCAATCCAATCCAATATCTTTACTGGGTCTTTGACCAGCCTTTCCAATTTAAGAGTAATAAAAATATGATTTGACACCCCTTTCCCCCCAAAAAAAAACCCATAATAGTTTCAGTTTCATAAGTCATATATAATTATTTAGGAGCGCTAATTAAAATGCAAGATTTGGTTTTTCTGTACATGCATCAATGAAAAGCTGTTTTAATGAAAAGAGCAAGCAGGAGCTTTAAATTTCCTTATGGCAGAGATAACTTATGTAATCACTCATAACCTTTTTCGAGAATATTATCTCTCTGTTTATAAAACAATGCCTCTTTCTCGTTCAAACTGCCTATTTTTTTTTTTTTTTATTAAAAGTTTTATAATAACTGCCTATTTGCATATGAAAAAAGAGCTTTATTTACTGATGCTTCTGATGAATTCCCCCCCCCTCCACATCCAGAAAATGGGAGAATCTGCTCTTTTCCAAGTCTTTCAGGTACAGGGGGGAAAAATCATTGAAAGATAGTAGAAAGGAAAGTCTTTGTTTTTCCACACAGGGAAAATAATTTCCCTCTCTCTTTTTACATTTAGACTTTTTAATTTTCTTCTGAATTCCTTCCAGAAGACTCTTTGGAAGTGAAGAAAGAAATGTTTTTCATTTGTCACTGCTTTCAGAATACATTTTTGCCATATGGAAGGATTAAAAGGTATTCTCCTGCATCAACAAGGAACTACATTCCTGCTTTTGATGATCTTAGAGAGAAGTAAAAGTAGTGAGATGGAAGTATCTGTCTTTCCTCAATTGTGTGATATGTGTTTTACTCTCTGCCTCATAAAATCTGTGTAGATGTCAGATCTGCCCCCCCAATACAGAATGACAGAGAAGGGGTGGGGAGTCAACCTATTTTCAAAAGCACCTGAAAGCAGGACAAGAAACAATAGATGGAAACTAATCAAGGAGAGAAGCAACCAGGAATTAAGGAGAAATTTCCTGACAGTGAGAACAATTAATCAGTGGAACCGCTTGCCTCCAAAAGATGTGAGTGCTCCAACACTGGAGCTTTTAAAAAGAGATTGGACTGCCACTTGTCTGCTTGAGCAGGGGGTTGGACTAGAAGACCTCCAAGATCCCTTCCTGCTTAAGCAGAAAACCTATAACATTTCAGACAAATGGCTATTCAAACTCTCTTAAAAAACCTGCAGTGATGGAGCATCTACATCTTCTGGAGGAAAAGCCATTCCACCTAAGTAAAACTAGAGAATAGAATCATTGACCTCTTTCAAATTTGACATTGGCACAATGGCAGAGGTTGGCTGTTGGGATCCTGGTGTAATTCCATTCTCTGTCCATGCCCTAATTGATTAGGACCACAGTAGGTGGAAGAAGGGAAATAACAGAAAGTCTAGCTTGGAAAAGTGAGAACTGATGGAGCAGGTGTGTCATTGGTCATCTCCCATTATCAAATCCCTCTTTGAGCCAAAGATGTTCATATAAATGTGGTTTTCAGATCAGTTTTCACTGTAACACTTCTGCTACTTATAGGAAAATGGGCATCATCAGATTGGACTTGAGCTACCATTGACAATTTAAAAAAATATGGCAGGGCTTCCTAATCTTAGCAACTTTAAGATATGTGGACTTCAACTGCCAGAATTCCCCAACCAGCCATTCTGGGGAATTCTGGGAGTTGAAATCCAAATGTTTGAAAGTTGCCAAGATTGGGATCCCCAGCTTTAAGGTGTGTCGCTGGATTAGATTCTAGTGATATGTTCCCCCACCTTTCCCCATCGTCCAGTACTTTGGTATTCCCTCTCCCATTTCAAAGTTTGTGTTTCTTACTTCCCTCCTGATGTGGGTGTGTGAACAATCAATGAGGGTTAAATTAGGGCTAAATTAGAGTTGCTTACCATTTCACCGGGCCATTGTGGAAATGGAACAGAACAGCCCTATTAGCTGCTCTGAACAGTTTGGAAAAAGAACAGAAAGTCAATTGCGGCAATTCAGTTATGGCTATTGAAAATTATTTTTGTTTTTAAGGCATGCGATGCGCTGCAACCGTTGTTAGAAAAGATGTTTTGGGATTACAGCTTCCAAATTTCAGTCTCTTGTGGAGACAAGTATTCTGAACAGGGAATAGAACACAAAAAAGATATTGAGACTCTGGAAAGAATGCAGAGAAGAGCAGCAAAGATGTTTAGGGGACTGGAGGCTAAAACATATGATGAATGGTTGCAGGAATTGGATGTGTCGAGTCTAGTGAAAAGAAGGACAGGGGTGACATGATAGCAATGTTCCAGTATTTGAGGGGCTGCCACAAAGAAGAGGGAGTCAGCCTATTTTCCAAAGCACCCTAAGGCTTTCCTTCAGAAGTTGTGGGTGCTCCAAAATAGGGGGCTTTCAAAAAGAGATTGGACAGCCATTTGTCTGAAATGGTATAGAGTCTCTTGTTTGAACAAGGGATTGGACTAGATGAACTCCAAGGTCCATTCCCACTATCTTATTCTATGTTCTATGGATAGACGTGTAATCCTACATGTGTAGTCTCAAAAATTACTCTCTCGTTAGGTTAGTTCCAAAGTAAACCAGGGGATTGTGCAACCTGATCGACCTTACATTGCATTTTTTTTAAAGGAAAGAGCAAGAAAATATGGTGCTTTGTTTTGTTTTTTCATTTGAGGTAATGCACCAAATTGTATCTTTCCTTGTTCATGTTTGACTCTGTTAGATCTATAAAAACACAATTAGGTTTGACTGGAAAGCCCGAATTACATTATAGGCCAGAAAACTGGAAATATTGACCAAATAGACATTTAATAATTAAATCTAATGGCTGATGAAAGGGAGCCAACTTCCCTGCTGTACTAAAAGAGTGGAGATTTCATTCTCACGTGACTGTAGCTTGGGTAATAAAGAGACAAATTAGTTGACTCCTGTTTGGATGGGGCAATCTTCAGTTCTTTATTGACCTGACCTACATGGATAATAGAATGGGGTGAAGGAGTCCTGCAATTTAAGAATGGATTGTACCACTTCAGGTTTCGATGGGGCTTGATCATTGTTAGAAGAGCTTGGACACATGTATAAGATCTGATCTTGAAAATGCAGGTGCCAGTGGAACTTTTCTGCTTGCAAGAAATGTTTGAGACTAAAATGTGCCATAAATGAAATGGGGTAATCCCAAATAATCATAGATGTTAACTTAATAATTCTTTGGTTGTGGGTTAGAACCTGAATTGTTAAGTTTCCACCAGTCTTAGAAATAAGTATAAATTAGCCATACAGAATGTATTCAACCATGTCTCCCTCCCTCCCTCCCTCCCTCCCTCCCTCCCCCCCTCTCTCTCTCTCTCCCTCCCTCCCTCCCTCCCTCCCTCCCTCTCTCTCTCTCTCTCTCTGTCTCACACACACACGCACACGCACACACACACACACGTTTTTATCATAGATTTCTTTGTGCTGGGAACAGCTAAACACATGGAATTTGACCTGAGCAAGTTTATGAGACCCATACTGGATGGTTTATAAACAGAACAGAAATAATGTTGTTTTAATTTTATTATTAAATGCATGTGAAGCTCTGGCAGTTTTCTTCCCATGCCTATTTTCTGTTATAATGCTTTATTCCCATCAGCTAGGTTACCACAATTTTGCTAAAGGTTAAAAGAAAGAAAGCTTCTGAAATACCTGTTGTACGTAGGACTTTGTAGCCAGCCTGCTTATTTATTGTAAAGTTACCCTCTTATATTCTCCCTTCAAAGACAGCCTTAGAATGATTACGGCTAATTCAATGGTAGCCTCCTCATGTCTAGCACCCCTTGGTGAGGGCCCTAAGCAGGTGTTTGCTTAATAATTTGGTCAAAGATCACTGAGTTAAAGGTTAGGGCATGGGGGAGGAGAATGGAAGGGTCACTCGCACACAGCACTTTCAGGAGGGGTTTGAGACTTGATCTTTCTGAGGCTGGAATGGTTGAACCTCAAGGTCACCCATTAGTGATCCTGCTGTAACAGCCTGAGATATGTCGGTCATAAATTCACCATGGCAGCACCTTTAACCCTATTAATACTTGGAACATTGGAGGTAAAAGCAGAGACCTAGAAAGATCCCTTTAGCCCAGAGAGAATTACTCACACATTGTTGGCATTATTAAATGCTTAGTATGATGCTTGCAGCTGGGTTGTGTGTGTTGATTGTGTAAGGGGAAGGATTGCGTCTTGCAAAGGAAGTCCCTTCCTTCCCATTTGTTTGTCTTTGGATAAGATGTTCTTGCTAATGCACGAGTGGACCAAGAATGTTTCTGAGGGTTATAGACTTTGGGGACTCCGAGTATAAAATGAAGGAGAGACTAGTCGCATAATTCCTAGTGTTCAGTTGTTACTCATTTATTGATCCATTGCTCAACAAATGCAAGCATTTACTTCAATAAAATCAATCCCTGGAAGATTTTCTTCAAACCTCCCACCTTTCAGGGGAAAAATTTGAGCCCCTGTCTTTTCTGTTACGTGAGATATAAAGACGATGGTCTTTCATATAATTCTTCTTTTCATCCTCCTGCAGACCCAATGTCTGCTGTACTGCAGGATTTCTTCTGGATGCTTCTTCAGGAGGTGATCATGGGACTAGGAGAAGTCAAGGAGATGGCCGAGAAGATGGAGCAATAAAATAAAAGAGATTTACGCACCGTCCAATATACTGGAGGTATAACGGGCTAGGATGGCACAGTTGGGGAAAAAAAGGAATATTTATTTATTTAAACTTATATGCCTTCTATATCAACTGGAGATGACTCTCCGGGTGAAATAGGCATCATAAAACACCAATATAAAACATTAAACATTAAAACAATAAATAGTCACATTACATTTGATTAAAATTGACGAAGATGGGGAGAAAGGGAATAAGATGCAAGTGAATATTATTCTCATGCCTTAGGCCCGAACTATATGGTAGAACTCATATAATCTGGTGCAATGAAGAACACAGAATACAGAATAATAATGTTGGAAGGGACCTTGAAGGTCTTCTAGTCCAGCACCCGCAACTTCTGGGGGAAGCAATTGCGCTGATTAATTGTTCTCACGGTCAGGAAATTTCTCCTTAGTTGTAAGTTGGAACTCTCTTTAATGATCTTCCACCTGTTACTTCTTGTTCAGTCCTCAGGGGCTTTGGAGAATAAGTTGATCTCCTATTCTTTGTGACGGTGCCTTGGATATTGTAAGACTGCTATCATGTCACCCCTAGTCATCCTCTTTGTTAGACTTTAGTGTAGTTAGCTAGTTTGATGTGGGGGTTAAATAATAAGGCTAGATAGTGGGAAAGTGTAAGCTGTAGTCCTTAGGCCCAGAAAGAAAGCAATGACAAACCAGTTCTGAAAAATTTCGCCATGAAAACTGCAGGTACTTGTTCAGGCTGTCTCCAAGAGTTGGACACGATTGAACAGAACACACACACACACACACACGTACACACAAACACACACATAGGACATCTATTCAACCAACTTTAGGAACATCCCCCTCCAAGGTTTATGAAATTGCTAAATTAAATTGTGTGCTCCTTCCAATTTCTCCAGGATATATTAATCAAACCCAAATAGTCCCTGTTTACATGGGGCATCCATCTGCTTGAAGGTTGGTCCTGATTGTTACGTTTGCAGCACAGCTAAGAATCACACGTCTCCAGTTCTGTGCGAGATCTGGGGCAAGAATACCAACATTCTGGCAAATGTCCAGGGGGATTTCTTTTTTAAAGCTCTGAAGCATAGTTGCTTGTACACAAAAATGGAAGGACACTGAACGGCTGAAAAAGCTGATGGAGTTAGCAGAGATGGCTGAATTAACTGCTCTGATTAAAGAAAAGAACACCATTTCTACTTGGAAATCACTTTTGGATTTTGTGCTTCAGGTGGAAAAAAACCTTTGATTTTGGGTTTTGCAGATTAGATAAGTTTCTTGATATAGAAACGGCTCATTTGTATTGTTATATAAAAGTAAAAAGCTGAGGTTTGATGTTAATATCTTATTCCACTGCACCAAAAGAAGTCAATGCTTTTTCTTCGGTTTTTCTTTTTGCCCTACTCGTTTCTCTTCCCCCTTTCCTCCCTTATTTTCCCATTATTTTCTTTTGTATTTCTATACTTTATATTGTATTTGGAAGACTAATAAATTTTTTTTCAGTTGAAGTCTAATTGCTTGCCACCTGTAGCCCCAGACTACCGATTGGAAAACAATTCTCTAAAAGATGTGTTATCTCAGCTTAAGCAAGACAACAAAAAGCGAAGTCCCGTTTTCTCCTTATTCCTGTGTCGCATTGTAAGCGACTTCAGCCTTTACCCAAGCGTGTTGTCAGCTTCCATTACCACCCATTTAAAGCAGTAGATTAATCAACTAATGCTTTGGTTGATTTATCTACTGCTTAGACTCTGAACTGAACTGATCAACTGCTATGGCAAAAAGCAGGCACTTACCCCCCCCCCCAAAGCCTCTTCTTCCCTGCTCCCCCTTGCAACAACGTAAGAGGCACGGTGTCAAAGGAATTAAGATGAAAAGATGCTGACAGGCACAAGATTACTCCACTTTGCACGCCTGTAGACAACAGAAGTGACATTGCATCTCTTTGAGTTGACACATTAATGAATTTAGCAACACCTGAACTTTTCTGGAAGAGGAAACCTTTGACACTGGCAAGTTAGTTTGTGTCAGTAATAATAGGATTATGTATCAGGCTCCTTTACACCAAATCGGATGGTAGAATTACCTTTGAGGGGGGGGAGGGGCGACAGCCTTAACAAGTTGACAGGGGTTCATTTTGCTTCCTCTTTTAATGACCTCTTCCCTGCAGGTGAACCGTAGATGGAATAATTGCTTCTCTCTCTCTTTTCTTTCTTTCTTTCTTTCTTTCTTTCTTTCTTTCTTTCTTTCTTTCTTTCTTTCTTTCTTTCTTTCTTTCTCCCTTCCCTTCCCTTCCCTTCCCTTCCCTTCATCTTTTCCCCTTCCTTCCTTCCTTCCTTCCTTCCTTCCTTCCTTCCTTCCTTCCTTCCTTCCTTCCTTCCTTCCCTCCCTTCACTTCCCTTCCCTTCCCTTGCCTCGCCTGGCCTTGCCTTTGGATGTTGTGGGAGTTTCATCACTGGAAGCTTTCAAGAAGAGACTGGACTGACATCTGTTGGGTTGAACTAGATGGCCTACAGTACAAGGTTCCTTCCAACTCTGTTATTCTAATTCTAATCCTTTCCTTTCCATTCCATTCCATTCCTCCCCAGGAGCCCTCCCAAAATGTCAGCTCAGCCACAGATGTCTCAATTGAGCTCCATGCAAAGGAGAAGCAGAGTGGGGAGGAGAGGCTGGAACAGATACCGTTTAAAGGTGAAACGGATCTTGATAATGAAGAAATAGTAATTCTTTTTCTGGACAAGTCTTGTTTGATGATACAGGTGAATGTCAGAGGTGAGGGATCAAGCATAACACAGCAATGTGACAAGACCTTCTCTTTTTTTTTAATCATTTATTGATATAAATGTTCCAGTCAAAACCAAAGAATATTGAGTTTTCCAAATGGATGTTTTTAGAAAAACCCTGGTGTAAAAACATAGTTTTAAAGGTTTAAAACAACGAGGGCTATTGTAGAGTCATTCATGAAAATGAGAATCAAACCATTCTGAAAATTCTCACCCACACACCCACACACAAAATGCATGTCTAACAACAGTGAATCTTACTATGCCATGCAAATTTCAGATAGTAATAAACATGTACTGCTCAGAGCATAAAATTCATTTTGAGCAAGCCTATTATTCAGGTTTTCTTTGATCAACTTTAATAAGTTTCAAAGAGAGACAGAATACAAAATAACAGAAAGAGAAAAATTGGGGATGGGAGGAGTTCAAAAAAGGGAGAAAGTTCAAAAGTGGCAAGAAAAAAATAGAACTAAAGAAAAGTTGAATTCCGATTTTCTTCACTAGAGATACAAATATATAATAAAGTAAACTCTTACTCCAACTTAAAATAAAAACGCCGAAAAAAATAACATAAAAATATACAAGTCAAAGAATCAAAGTAGCAGAATTACATTAAAAAATAACCTTTTATTCTAAATTGAAACATAAACACAAAAGAATATATAGCATTCATGTCTAATATTAATAACAGTAAAAATATACAGCATATTGATACATAATCAAAATTAGGTACAAGAAGCCAGGAACAGGAGCAGAGTTCAAAGCAACCTAGAACTAAAGAGAAATTTCCTCACAGTTAGCACAGTCAACCAGTGCAACAACCTGCCTCCAGAAGTTGTGAATGCTCCAACACTGGAAGTCTTTAAGAAGAGACTGGACAGCCATTTGTCTGAAATGGTGTAAGGTTTCCTGCCTGAGCAGGGGGTTGGACTAGAAGACCTCCAAGGTCCCTTCCAATTATTATTATTGTTATTATTGTTGTTATTTTCAAGCTCTTGGAGAGAAAACTTCAGGGATTTATCCAGACAATTACCAGGAGTCAAAAAATGTCTTAAAGCCACCCACTATCCTAACCCCCCCCCCAAAAAAACAAGCCAAATGGGAAGCTAAGTTATTCATTTTTCCCACTTTTTTCCTCTTCCATAAAAACAACAAATCATTTTATTGGTTCTTTTTAAACAATTATTAACCTCAGAAAGGAATGATAAATTAAAATATTCAGAAGGGTCCTACTGCTGTTTGCAACTGGGAAAAAAATATGTTTCACTAGTCTTGATCATCTTCATAAACCCTTTCCGGTTCCTCAAAGGGAAGAATATGACTTTTGGTCTGATCTGCTGCATTGAAACTTGGAAAGTATTTTCAGAAATGCAGAATGAAATAAAGCAAGGTGGAAGACGGCGCCTTTGCAGATGTTTCCTACACGTTGAAATCATTCAGAAACATTATTTTGTTTGTTTGTTTATAGCCTCATTCCTGGCAGGCCTCTTTCATTTAAAATGGCTCATTATTTTCGGAAGCGCTGGATGTTCGGTGTAAACAAAAGCATGAATGGGTCCAGCGTTAAGTAGACTTTCTTAAACACAGGCACAACTAGACAAGTTTTGGAGTGACTCACCGAAAAGAAAAAAAAAAGCGTAAAGCTTTCGTAAATTCAAGTGTTTAAATAAATTAGGGATTATATTTAAAAGAGGCCAAGAAAAAGGAATACGGCTATCATTGGCAAGCTCCTTCAAGAGTGCTAACTCTCTCGATATTTCAGGGGACCAAAAGTTGCAGGTGGCTGTTAGAAAAATGTGAACTTTGGACTCCTGTACCAGTTGGCATAATAAGCCTTAGGCAATTTTAAACAGCACAATAAGCAAAAATAAATAAATAAATAAACACCCCAAGTTGAAATGAAGAGAAGGACTAGGGGTGACAAGATAACACTCTGTCAATATCAGAAGAGCTGACGTAGAGAAGAGGGGATCAAAATTCAGATGCTTGGCAATTGATTCGTATTTATGACGACTAGAGTATCCTGGGGTCATGGGGTCGTCTTTTGCGACCTTCTGAGCAGCCAAGCCAGTGGGGAAGCCAGATTCACTTAACAACAGTTTGACTAATTGAACAAGTACAGCGATTCACTTAATAACTATGGCGAGAAAGGTCGTAAAATGGGGCAAGTTCAGCTAACAAATCTTTTGCTTAGCAAAAGAAATTTTGGGCTCAACTGCGGTCATAAGTCAAGGACCACCTGAACTTCTAAACCGTTATTCCACTGCGCCTCCATTCTTTTGAGGAAAGTCTGAGCATCGGGAGCTAGGAAAGAGTTAGGGGTAGAAACCAGCAGGCAGAGAGGCTGGAAAGGGGGTTGAAAGTCAGATACCTTCCTTCAAGATTAGAGTCTTCCATTTGGAGGATGGAATCCTTTAGACTTGTACTAAGGTCAACAAATCAAAACAATTGATGGGATGGGATGGGATGGGATGGGATAGAATAGAATAGAATAGGAGAAAGTATACAGAGAAAGAGAAAGAGAGATTGAGAGAAAGAGAAAGACAGAGAGATTGAGATCAAGAAAGAGAGAGAGATGGAAGAGAAA